>NC_092370.1:128069521-129559521 GCF_030028105.1 Mobula birostris
ATTCCAGATACGACTGTTCTTCTACAGTGAACCCGGCACCAGGCAAGGGTGGACACACACACCAGGTTCCCGCCAATCGTACCTTTTCACCCCTGTCAGTCTATTGTCAGTTCCCCTCGAACCAGACCTCCAAACGCCCACCAACTTGTGGGGGGCACACCACTCTTCCAGGGTCTCGTTATCTCGTGATCTCGTGGTGTGTGTGTACGTGCCTTAGCGAACCTGTTATTTTTATCCCCCTGCTGGGGTATCGCCTGTCCATTAAACTTCAAACAGTTCAGGGTTCAAAGAACTGGTCTGTCAATATACTGAATTGTGCCTCTTTTCGTTATCTCTCTCTTCCCTCTCTCATTAACATTTTGAACGTTTCTCTATTGTCTCCCTTATCTCTCTCTCATTAGCATCAATCTTCTGATAACTTGGTTTTTTCGTCACAAAAACGCAGAGTGGAGAGTGCGTGGAATGGGCTGCCGGTGACAATGGTAGAGGCAGATATGATAGGATCTTTTAAGAGGACTCCTGGACAGGTACATTGAGCTTAGAAAAATAGAGGGCTATGGGTAACCCTAGGTAATTTCTCAGGTAAGGACATGTTCAGCACAGCTTTGTGGGCCAAAGGGTCTGTATTATGCTATAGGTTTTCTATGTTTCTATGAATTGGACACTAGCTCAGCAGTTTCAGTCAATCCACAAAATGGGTTTGAACGGCATTTTCAAAGACACTGAATTGAGGTCTGCAGGTATCCAACCGAAAACACTCATACGCCACCACATCATATGGGAGCGCCTCACTAAAGGAAAGTAAATGCTAAGTTGACATGTTTCCTGGCTTTTCATGTTTTTCTTCTGATTAGTTTCTGGAGTTATAAAACATAACTCCAGCAATCCATTTTAAACATCAACTAGCAGCAGGAACATCTTCCCTTAGAATGGTCCAACATAATCAACATGGCATGTACTCCAACATTCCCAAATGTTTTCTTTACATTTCATGCAAGACTGTGCTTCTTGCTCACTGTCAGAGTCCACTTGTATCAACCAGCTGACACATACTGATATAATTCCTGGAACTGTTCCTTTAGAAGCAATGCCCATCCTTAAGGGGAACTCAAAGCTCCAGCTCTTCACATGATTTATTTGTTCCTAATACTCAGTTATAAGTACCGGAATGGTAGGACGTTAACTGTGGTATTTTCTCTGTAAGCCCCTCCCACGATGTACTCCTGAACTTGACAGTGTAGGGTATTTTGCTGTCTGCTCTCCAATTTGCACAGTACTTGCAGGATTGCCCAGATGATTCATCATTGCTATTGGCCATGTCTTCCTCCATCATCAGGAGATCACTGAGCGCATGTATGTTTCTGTGGTATTTTCCAGATCTGAATAGGTCAAAGACAATCTTTCAACCCATAGGAGAACTAGCTGATGCATTAGCTTCATTTCCTGAAAGGGGTTTGCGGTCTGTGTGAATGATGAAATGTACTTCTGGAAACCACTTTACTCTGAACATGCCTAGAACTTTATCCAGCTGAGTACTTTCCTTCTCAACTCCACCACGAATACTGCCAAGCCTGGCTGTGAAGGAGTGTTTGGCATGGGGCTAGCAACCCCATTCTGTAACAAACCCAGAGCTACAGAAAAGCCAAAACAAATTCCAAAGATATCTCTGGGAGAGGAATGATACCAAAAAGCTGGGCTACACCTGGGGACAACTTGAAAGACTGGCCCAGGACAGAGGACTCTGATAAGCTGCTGTTGGTGGCCTATGCCCAGTAGGAGTGATGGGCTTAAATACGTATTTTCCCTCTTCTGCTGTTGGGTTTCTGGAGATAACCCCTATTGGATTTCAGAACCACCTATCATCAGATGGAGTGCCACCAGGACAGTAGGGTTTTGCATCACATGAATAATTTCTGGTGAACACAGGCTTTTTCTTGAGTTTCCATCCACCTCCACTTCAAGTCATTTAACAATTGGGTTTCCAGTTTTCACAATAAACTTTATGTAGGGGCATTTGATGCACTCATTAGGATATAACCTGTCTGCATCATCAATGTCACATGCAGCAAAGAAATTTGACAGTACAGTATCTCAAAATATTCTTCCCCTGACTGGATTTGAGAATCAAATGCTACAATGAGATTTATGGCAATTCTTTCTATCCTTATATTTTTAAAGCAGGTAATGGTTGGACTTTGTCTCTCCCCATTTTTATTTATCCAAACACTTACTGCTTGATTTTGAGACAATCTTCCTCATCACCAATATCATGACTAATAAAAATGTGGAGATGGAGTTTAGTTCATGTGGGTGTTTATTTTCTACAAGCCTGCTGAGAGTGCACATCTGTTAATATGCCCTTTACAGAAATCAAAATATCTAAACTGATAAGACACAAGCCTGCACAATCACCATAGACTAAATGTCTAACCTTTCCCTCCATGAAAATAGTACCTCACCAACTCTCATAGCCTTGCTATTCCCTCTATCGTAATCACAGATAGGCCTCTGATTACTTCCTTGTATCTCTCTCTCTATCCATCTTCCTCTTCTCAAACTTCTTTCCATCTGTATTCAGCCCTGGCTTTAAAAAAAACTTTTAAAGACTCAACTATCTAACCATTGTTACAATAGTCTTGCAGCTACAAACATGCTCAATCAATCTAATGTCAGCTAAGCCTTTTTAAAACCAATGCACTCACCAAGCTGTCATTTCAATAATACCATCTTCATCTCCACCCCCTTATGACCAAAGAATTCAGATTTGAAAAGCTAATTTGGATGCTCACCATCAGACCTGGCTGGACTTCAGTTAACAGTCCACTTATCCAGGATCCTCCCAAGAAAAACCCATCTCTTCTTATATCCCTCTTCCTATGCTAGAGATCCTAAATTCTTCCCATCCTTATCAGGAACACCTCGTTGAAATGCCCCAAATTCAAGGATCCTCACTACTACACCAATGGAAATGCACTGATCACAATGAAATCTTTTGTGATTACATCCAATGTAACCTGTCCCTCCTTCCCTGCAGCTATTAGTACTCAAAGCACCTCCAGTGTCTCTGGTGCATTCCAGCTGCCTGGGCTGGGACCATCATTGCCTACTGGCATCCTCATTTTTCTGGCACTTATCCAGGGAATCACCCAGCATTGTTACCATGGTGTCCTGCAGGGATTTGTCACTGGCCAACATTATTCCCATCTGCATGGCGCTCCACTGCAATACCAATGGAGAGCATGGCATAAGATTCCATTTGTGGACTTCATCTCCACCTCTCTCAGAGGCATTTACCAGCTACGACTGAGTGAGCTGTTCTTACAATTACAGGATCATCATGGCTCCGTCTGTCTCTGTCTAAGTAGACAATGGATGCGCCCGTTCCGGGGCGCAGACCTGGGCGATAAATATGGAGATCCTGGGCTGCCCAGATCAATTACAGGAAGTCCCTGGATTACATAAGGGTTCTGTTCATGAGAACTGACCGTAAACTAATTCTTCCGTAACATATAATGTAAATGAACAATTTTCTCCAAAATCAAGATAAAAGCCCATTATATGAAACAGTCGAGCCTCCCCTTCCCGAAGTACTACTGTATTGTGTTACTCTGTCATCCATTTCCCATTGCTACTCATACTGTACTGCTCTGCATACACTTCCTATAAACTCTTCCATTTCAGTGAATATCTTCTATGTTCATCCTAACGCTGCCCATAATTAAATTAAAGGCACATGTACTGTAAGGAGTCATTCTCTCTAGAAAAATCATTTAAAAACTTATGGGGGGATTTTGTAATGTCAAATTTCTGTAAGTTAGGTCTTCTGTAATCTGGGGAGCTACCTTATTTGAAAAACATGCATCAGCACCTTTACCCCCAAAAAGCTACCCAGCATCAGGAATGGCATTCCCCAGCACCACGTGGCTTTCTGTGATTGATCATTGTAGTGTAACATTTGATCCCAAGTTGAGGTTAAGAATACAGCATAACCAACTCTTCTGCCACTTGGGTATAGGAAGGAAGAGAACCACTACAGAAAGAGGTAGATACAGCCCAGTCCAGCACAGGAGAAACCCTCCCTACAACTGAGTACATTGACATGGAGAACTGCCACAGGAAAGCAGCATCCATATTAGTGACCCCCACCATCCAGACTATGCTCTCTCCTCACTACTACCATCAGGTGGGAGGCACAGAAGCTTTAGGTCCAACATCGCCAGGCTTATGAACAGGTAAAACCCACAATCATCAGGCTCCTGAAATGGTGTGGATAATGTCATTCACCACGTATTCCATGGAGAGGATGCACAGAGATTCCTTTTAAAATGGCACTAGAATTGATCTCCGAACTCCAGAGTTGTGTTAGCATCACGCTAACCACTACGCTACTGTGGCATGTGTCTTCAAAATTGATCTTCCTAAATATATCACTTCATACTTTCCCAGATTGAACACCACCTCTGCCCAACTCTACATCCTGTCTATATCCCACAGTAACCTACAGCAAACTATCCAAGTACTTCAATATAGCTCTATTTCAACTGTCTGTTTCCACATGTTCCTGTGAAACACTTACTATATTTTCACAATGCTAAAGGTACAATGGAAATGGAATTTGTGTTATAATCAAAATGAGACAATAGGTTGCAATTGTATAAAAATAAGCAAAAAAAATGCTGGAAATATGGGTAAGACCACAAAACTTAGCAGGTCGATCTGCATTTACGCTTTCTGAACTACACCTCTGAAGTTTGTCCCCAGATTTCTCTCAATCTGGCACCATTAGTTTAATGCAGTGCACATTTTTTTTTGCAACAGGTCTCTCCCCTGGAACCTTCCCAAATGCTTTTTGGGAGTCTGATACAAACCCTTCAAATTTCTTTCATTCACACATGCTGTTCTTTTTCTTGAGCATTTAAAGCAAATCATGAATGATCTAATCTCCACAATACTCAGTATTTTGTGTGAAACATACAGCAAGTTAACTTTATTAAAATGTAGGTACCCCAAGTCCTCTTCCCGTCCTTTTATGAAATGCCTTGTAAGAAAAACATTTCCATTTGGTCCTGTTTTAAGACAAAAAACTGGTTGCTTTACATAGGTGAACACATCCTGTAAAAGCATATGGGTGTGACTATCACAGGCTTGAATTACTGGAGGCAACGCAAGAATTCTTAAAAAAATATTAAGCTTATAACAAGTTGGTAATTATCTAGTAAGTATGGATTTGATGCCAAACATCGTCAGATTAACACCTTACAACTGTATAACAGAGGTCTTGTAGCAGAATCGCTATCTGTAAAATAATATATTACAAGTTGAACAAATCTTATTCTAATCTACAAGGCAACTATTTAAATAGCACATTCCCGAAAGAAGGACAAAAACACTTGATTCACAGCCAAGCTCTTAGCTACAACTGAAAATGACCATCTTAAAGGGAAGGAGAGCTTGTTTGCAGACAATTACACACTCACAGTTAAAATCGAGCTGGTGGGATGCTGGCTCGGCGGACACAGTACAGAAGCTCTGGTTGCTGTTCGCTGTCACTGAACTAATAGGTACTTCCGAGTGATCGGTACTTAAAGAGTTCAGTCACTGGAATCAGCAACTCCGTCGCCTTCTGCACGGTCACTCTCTGCTTGTCTATCCGTCCGACACTCCTGCTCTCCCCCGCTCCTCTCACTGTTGCGCCGGTTAACCTCTGCAAGGCTTAAAGACAACTGGTCCCTAATGCGCTCAATGCATTATAATCCCTCTGCACTGCCCAGACCTTGCGCTCCCTATTAAAGAGTCGCAGCAACACTTGCACCTCTGTACCTTTGCAGCGTGACGCCTCGGGAAGAGGGTGACGCGCCCCGCATAGCGCGAGACCCCACCCCACCAAGGGGAGACCCACAACCACGCGCATGGGCTCTCGGTTTCAGGTGTGGGCGACAGGCACGCGGGAACTCGCGGTTGCACGAGCCTTTGCGCGCGCACTGTAACTTTCGGATCCAGTGGCTGCGTTAACATAGCTCTACTTCTTTGATCGTTCCGCCCACCTGCCCGAGGAGGATCCAGGGTATTTTTTTAGCACTTCATAGTGAGCATCGGCAAAGTGTAAAATAGCATTTCATTTTTTTTAAATCTTGGAAATAAATGCATGAAAACATTCAAGCATCTCAAAATAAATTCTCGGCAAAATGTGTACTCCGCCAAGGCAACGAATCGAGGAATACCTCCTCCATGCTTCACACTTCGAGTCCAAATTGGTACAGGATGTCTGGGAGAAAAATTGGTGGAGAAAAACTGCTGCAAGTTGGGGTCCCACCTGTCCTTCTGTTGTGGACTTGCTTTCACTCCAGTTGTGTGTTCTGAGGAGCTTGAAGGGTCCTGTGCGCAATCGGCAGACTCGCAGGGGCAGGTGAAGGGTACGCTCAGATGTTCGAGGCTCCCATTGCTGTTTGTGTCAACATCACCCGGGATGCCATGTGGCCGACCGGTTCTGCGGCCTGCCATCAACGAATGACACGGCGCTGAATTGAACTGAAATGAGTGGACATTCCTGGACTGTTTCAATGACTGTGGTTTGATGTTTTATATCCTGCCTTTTTCACTCGATTTTTGCCGTTTGCGCAATGCGTTCTTCTTTTTGCACGTTGGGTGCTTAAAGTTTTCTTTGAACGAGTTCCATGGTGTTTCTTTGTTTCGTGGCTGTCTGTGGGAAGACAAATAAGTGTACTTTCAATCTTTGAATTTATTACATCCCGCTAACCAGAAAGACAAAAAAAATATTATGCCTAGTCCTGCCATTCTTCTATTCACACTAATAAGTTCCTTCTAAGCTGTGGCTTTTATTTTTCATTAACCATTGATGCAGCATCTCACGATATATTTTCTGAAAAACTAGGATTAGTTCATCCACAAGAATCCTTTGTGGTAGTGTGTTGTATTGTCTATTGTCTATTGTGTTCTGCATTTGTAACAGCTAATCTTAGCTTTGGAGTAGAAACAAGAATGAACCATTGGTCCTGTGATGAACTCTCATTCCAAATTATTGCACCAAAGAAGAGTGAGTAGGGGATGACATCGTTTTCCTAAAGCTGAATGATGCACCCATTTAATAGGATCACAGCTGGCATGATCTTGTGTAGTAGATGTAAGATGATAATGAATTTCCAAGGAGAGCCAAATTTGAGGAGGGCTCCCAATATCCTTTCTTGGTTGCTGGTGCCGACGGCTTTTGTGAGGTCAGAGAGAACCAGACGGAATGGATTCTGTTACTCGCTATATTTGTGTTGGACATCCCATAATGAAGATCATATTCACTGTACATCTTGAAGGCCAGAATCTACATGGAATACGTTGCCCAAGGGGTTGGGGGAATCAGATACAACTACTACATTTAGGAGCCGTGGGAGGATATGGACCTAACTAGGCAAATGGGGTTAATGTAGCTGGGCAAAAGGGTCAGCATAGCTGTGATGGACCAAAGGGCCTATTTCAGTGCTAAACAACTCTATGATTCTGTTGCGACTTTTGAAGGAACTGTTCAGCCACCAGGTGCATGCAGTTGAGGAGGATTCTGGCAGTGATTTCCCTGTAGCAGAGGGGTAGTGATTACAATAACCACAGTTGGGTACATCCTTTCTTGATGGCCATGATTACCATATCTCAATTCCTCCCTTACCAGGGGAAGAGAGATGCCACTGTCTGTAAGGAGCTTGTACATTGTCCCCGTGACCATGTGGGTTTCCTCTGGGTGCTCTGGTTTCCTCCCACATTCCAAAGATGTACAGGATAGTAGGTTAATTGGTTACATGGAGGTAATTGGGCGGTGTGGGCTAGTTGGGCCGAAATGGCCTGTTACCATGCAGTCGCTTTAGTTAAGAACAATAAAGGTCAAGTCAGGCCAGTGCCGTCCTTCAATTCTTTTGTCTGCTCCACGGGCTGTGTTATTTATCAGTTGTCAGATTGTGATCGGAAAAATGATGAAAAGCCTCTGCCTGTAATTCCTGCCAAAACTGCAAGGTCACAGATGGCTGCCAGGGAAAATCTGGACCAATAACCACGGTAGAAAGCTGAATATTAAAAATAATGAAAGTGTTTATTGTGGTTATGGTCTTAACTGAGGGATATTCATTGTTGGGTACTTTTAAAAAAATCAATCTCCTGCTCACTCCACAATTTCCAAGTACAATTAGATTAGATTAGATTCAACTTTATTGTTCTGGATCTAATCCATCTGTCCTAGAATGGTTGAGGGGTGGGAATCAAATTAAAGAGGCTAGGCGAGAGGAGGTTAGTTCACAACAGGGGGATGGGAACCAGTGCAGAGAGACAGAGGGGTGTAAAGTGAGGGTAGAAGCAAAAAGTAGTAAGGAGAAAAGTAAAATTGGCAGGCCGACAAATCCAGGGCAAGCATTAAAAAGGGCCACTTTTCAACATAATTGTATAAGGGCTAAGAGAGTTGTAAAAGAGCGCCTGAAGGCTTTGTGTGTCAATGCAAGGAGCATTCGTAACAAGGTGGATGAATTGAAAGTGCAGATTGTTATTAATGATTATGATATAGTTGGGATCACAGAGACATGGCTCCAGGGTGACCAAGGATGGGAGCTCAACGTTCAGGGATATTCAATATTCAGGAGGGATAGACATGAAAGAAAAGGAGGTGGGGTGGCGTTGCTGGTTAAAGATGAGATTAACGCAATAGAAAGGAAGGACATAAGCCGGGAAGATGTGGAATCGATATGGGTAGAGCTGCGTAACACTAAGGGGCAGAAAACGCTGGTGGGAGTTGTGTACAGGCCACCTAACAGTAGTAGTGAGGTCGGAGATGGTATTAAACAGGAAATTAGAAATGTGTGCAATAAAGGAACAGCAGTTATAATGGGTGACTTCAATCTACATGTAGATTGGGTGAACCAAATTGGTAAAGGTGCTGAAGAAGAGGATTTCTTGGAATGTATGCGGGATGGTTTTTTGAACCAACATGTCGAGGAACCAACTAGAGAACAGGCTATTCTGGACTGGGTTTTGAGCAATGAGGAAGGGTTAATTAGCAATCTTGTCGTGAGAGGCCCCTTGGGTAAGAGTGACCATAATATGGTGGAATTCTTCATTAAGATGGAGAGTGACATAGTTAATTCAGAAACAAAGGTTCTGAATTTAAAGAGGGGTAACTTTGAAGGTATGAGACGTGAATTAGCTAAGATAGACTGGCAAATGACACTTAAAGGATTGACAGTGGATATGCAATGGCAAGCATTTAAAGATTGCATGGATGAACTACAACAATTGTTCATCCCAGTTTGGCAAAAGAATAAATCAAGGAAGGTAGTGCACCTGTGGCTGACAAGAGAAATTAGGGATAGTATCAATTCCAAAGAAGAAGCATACAAATTAGCCAGAGAAAGTGGCTCACCTGAGGACTGGGAGAAATTCAGAGTTCAGCAGAGGAGGACAAAGGGCTTAATTAGGAAGGGGAAAAAAGATTATGAGAGAAAACTGGCAGGGAACATAAAAACTGACTGTAAAAGCTTTTATAAATATGTAAAAAGGAAAAGACTGGTAAAGACAAATGTAGGTCCCCTGCAGACAGAAACAGGTGAATTGATTATGGGGAGCAAGGACATGGCAGACCAATTGAATAATTACTTTGGTTCTGTCTTCACTAAGGAGGACATAAATAATCTTCCAGAAATAGTAGGGGACAGAAGGTCCAGTGAGATGGAGGAACTGAGCGAAATACATGTTAGTAGGGAAGTGGTGTTAGGTAAATTGAAGAGATTAAAGGCAGATAAATCCCCAGGGCCAGATGGTCTGCATCCCAGAGTGCTTAAGGAAGTAGCCCAAGAAATAGTGGATGCATTAGTGATAATTTTTCAAAACTCGTTAGATTCTGGACTAGTTCCTGAGGATTGGAGGGTGGCTAATGTAACCCCACTTTTTAAAAAAGGAGGGAGAGAGAAACTGGGGAATTATAGACCGGTTAGCCTAACGTCGGTGGTGGGGAAACTGCTGGAGTCAGTTATCAAAGATGTGATAACAGCACATTTGGAAAGCGGTGAAATCATCGGACAAAGTCAGCATGGATTTGTGAAAGGAAAATCATGCCTGACAGATCTCATAGAATTTTTTGAGGATGTAACTAGTAGAGTGGATAGGGGAGAACCAGTGGATGTGGTATATTTGGATTTTCAAAAGGCTTTTGACAAGGTCCCACACAGGAGATTAGTGTGCAAACTTAAAGCACACGGTATTGGGGGTAAGGTATTGATGTGGATAGAGAATTGGTTAGCAGACAGGAAGCAAAGAGTGGGAATAAATGAGACCTTTTCAGAATGGCAGGCGGTGACTAGTGGGGTACCGCAAGGCTCAGTGCTGGGACCCCAGTTGTTTACAATATATATTAATGACTTGGATGAGGGAATTAAATGCAACATCTCCAAGTTTGCGGATGACACGAAGCTGGGTGGCAGTGTTAGCTGTGAGGAGGATGCTTAGTGGATGCAGAGTGACTTGGATAGGTTGGGTGAGTGGGCAAATTCATGGCAGATGCAATTTAATGTGGATAAATGTGAAGTTATCCACTTTGGTGGCAAAAATAGGAAAACGGATTATTATCTGAATGGTGGCCGATTAGGGAAAGGGGAGGTGCAACGAGACCTGGGTGTCATTATACACCAGTCATTGAAAGTGGGCATGCAAGTACAGCAGGCGGTGAAAAAGGCAAATGGTATGCTGGCATTTATAGCAAGAGGATTCGAGTACAGGAGCAGGGAGGTACTACTACAGTTGTACAAGGCCTTGGTGAGACCACACCTGGAGTATTGTGTGCAGTTTTGGTCCCCTAATCTGAGGAAAGACATCCTTGCCATAGAGGGAGTACAAAGAAGGTTCACCAGGTTGATTCCTGGGATGGCAGGACTTTCATATGAAGAAAGACTGAATGAACTGGGCTTGTACTCGTTGGAATTTAGAAGATTGAGGGGGGATCTGATTGAAACGTATAAAATCCTAAAGGGATTGGACAGGCTAGATGCAGGAAGATTGTTCCCGATGTTGGGGAAGTCCAGAACGAGGGGTCACAGTCTGAGGATAAAGGGGAAGCCTTTTAGGACTGAGATTAGGAGAAACTTCTTCACACAGAGAGTGGTGAATCTGTGGAATTCTCTGCCACAGGAAACAGTTGAGGCCAGTTCATTGGCTATATTTAAGAGGGAGTTAGATATGGCCCTTGTGGCTAAAGGGATCAGGGGGTATGGAGAGAAGGCAGGTACAGGGTTCTGAGTTGGATGATCAGCCATGATCATACTGAATGGCAGTGCAGGCTTGAAGGGCTGAATGGCCTACTCCTGCACCTATTTTCTATGTTTCTAAACTATATGCTGAGTTGGGGGTGGTGAGGAGAGGGTGCAGTGGTTCAGAGAGGTTCTGATGAATGAGTGAGTGCAAGATCCAGATGTTTTGCACATCGTGTCTGTTGCTGTGCCCTGAGGGACGTGAAATGAAGAATCAGTAGCACATTGAGCTTGGGTGAATTTTAGAGCCCAGTGATCCAAGTTCGGGTGCACATGGATTTACTCCAACAGGGCACACTTTACAATGGAATACTCTAATGGAAGTTGGGAGGACCATAGTACCCAACTGAACAATGGCTGCAAGTTAGTGGATTGTTTTAATAGAAGTTTTGGTCTGAATGTATCCTTCAGCAGATAGAGACAGTAGGTTCATGACCTGTCTGGAGTTTCATTCAGACAAGGATCTCACTGGATATTAAATTATAACTGAATTTAAATCCAAAGAGCTTTAACATTTTTCACATTCAACACAGCTATTTGCACACAAAGGACTTGCTACATTGCACATATGCTTGACGGAGAATAGAGAACACTGGTCCTACCACAGACAAAGGTAAGACCTTATCCAACTCAACTCAACCCTACCAGTTATAGTGAAAAGTCATTGTGCTGGGATAAAGCAGCCAAGATCTACTGCAACATATGGCAGTGCTGTTTTGCTGTGAATATTCTCTCCACAGAAGGTAACAGTGAGTGCTGGGTTTGCCAGACCCTGGAAAGCAATGACAAGTTGATCTAGCCAGGTTCAGTCACAAACTGGAACTTCAGTCACAGAAGTTGGATCCATCACCTGAGGATCCTTCTGGTTTCAGGGAGGGGGGGAGGGAGGGTGTCATAGGCAGAACTCTCCATAAGTTCCTTAAAAAGTGTAACACATTTGGGTATTGAGCTGACACCTTTCTTGAGAATGAGGGAGAGGAGTGCAGTTTTAGTGTTGAGGTATTTTGAGGTTGGCTACCCAAAACAACCTGGATGGAAGCAAACCATCAAAAAAACAGCAATCCTTTGGGTGTGGATTAAAACTGCCTGGGTGATCTCTTTATAAATGTGGCGCAGTGCATTATTTACTGTCTGTCCAGCCAACATGAGCTCAGAGGGACCCGACTATAAGTGTTGGATCCACTTATAATTCAGACTGGCAATGGTTAGGTTGAGTTTTAGGCTTAAAGGTGTAAACAAGGTTCTGGGCAGTGTGCATAAATTACTCACTGCTTCCTTTGCCCACTAGTTCATTTCAAGAAAAATTCTGTAGATTTGTTCTGCTGACTGATCTGCCAGATAATCTTTATAGTGTAATTTTCTTTAGAGCAAATGGAGCATTTTATCAGACAGACCAAAATAGTCAATTCTCGCCTTTGCCTATAGCATCTCAATCCCTCAACAAATCAGTTGGAATTCACACACAACCATTAATCCCATGGTCACATTTAAAGGAAATGGACCCTTACAGTCATCTGCTAAAAGCAAGCAATAAATATTAATGAACTTTTCAGTTTGTGTAAAGATTCATACATTAGATTAAGACTTTTTCAAAAGAAAGACTTCATGGAAGGTCCTTTATCAGGTGAAAAACTAAATAAATTCTTGGATCTGGGAGAGAACCAAAACAATTGAAAGAAAATGATCTGCATTTATCTACATGCATCTGATGTAGGTATCTTGGACCAACACTGGACATATGAAGTACATATGTTTAAATTTTAAACCATATGGAAGGAACATATTATTTACACTTTACACTCTGAGGGCAAGATGTAGAAAACACTTTATTTGTGCATCTTATCAAATGGTATCTGCTATGTTTATTGTTCGTAATATTTTTTTAATCACTGCCTGATCCTGCATAACCAACCAGGTGCCATTCCTTTTCTGCTGTAGATTATTCTATATCTAACTATGTATAAAATATTGTAATAAAAGAGATGATTAGTAGAACAAACACACACAGAGAAAGACTTAAGATCCTTTAGTTTTTTTTAAAGAAGTTCTGCAGTTTATAAGTACTGAGGGACAAGATGTTTGGCAGTTTTATTTAAATATACAAACTACACTATGACAGTGTTTAATTAAATAAATCTTGATGCAATTAGCATCAAATTATGAAACTATTTAGAGCATTGTATGTGCCTTTTTCTATTGAAATATGAAAAACAGATGTGATACCTTTTAGACTAATGAATCTTTCATGCACATTTAATTAATTTATTTATTTATTTAGAGATACAGCACCAAACAGGCCCTTCCACCCCAATGAGCCTCACCACCCAGCAATCCATTTCTTTAACACTCGCCTAATCACCGAGCAGTTTTCAATGACCAATGAACCTACTAACCAGTATGTCTTTGGACTGTGGGAGGAAACCAGAGCACCTGGAGAAAACCCAGGCAGCCATGGGTGGAACGTACAAAATCCTTACTAACGGCGCCAGAATTGAACTCCAAACTCTGGAACACCCCAAGCTGTAATAGCATCACGCTAACCGTTATGCTACCGTTGGTGACATTATTCAGAAAATCATTTATAAATGCTTTTGCTGTTGGAACAGTAGGCCAATCATACCACATTTTTATTGCTTTATCTTGCATCAAATATGGGAAAGAAAATAAATCTGATGGAAGGTCACCAACCTAAAGCATTAACTCTGGTTCTGCCTGACCTGCTGAGTGTTTGCAGTATTCTTGTGTTTTATTAGGTTGCTATGCTCTGCAGTGTTTCTTTCCTGGGGCCCACAGTGGAAAACTTAATGCAACTTTCCAACTGGGCACCCAAATTGAAGTGTGTGAGTGTGCGAATGTACTCAATTGTACTGATCTAAACAAAGCCCCCAGTTACTTTCATTGCACTGGATCTCTTAGTATTAAAAATTCTAGACATTTTAGGTGTCTTAGCAAAGGAAGACGTTATTCTTCAAACGCTAAAGAAAAAGATTGGGTCTTGAACATCTAATTGTACTAAAAATGGATGATTAATCTGGTTTCAATGAAATGTTCATCTGGTTGCTGAGGTAAGTAGGAAAGGCGGTAGCAGAAGGTCAAGTCATAATCTTACATACGTCCACAGATTAAGGTAGCAGTTATAGATTGGAAATTGCAAAAGTTACACCTATTTAGGAAAAAATACGGGATGAATCTAATAATTACAACCCAATTTAACCTGAGAAAAGTAATACCAGAAACAGCATCAGCTGTAACTTGGACAAGTGTGGAAGGTTTAGAGAAAGCTAGCATGTAATTGTTGAAGGCAAATTGTGTCCAACTAAATTGGGGGTTTTTGATGAAGTAACAGAGAGGCAAATGAAGTTGATATGGTCTATACAGACTTCTGAATGATGTTTAATAAAAATTATCATCAAAATTAAAGCCATGGAACAAACAAAACCTTGGAAGCACAGCTCAAAAACTGGCTAGGTAACAGGAATCAGAAAGAAATAATGAAAGGTCATTTTACAGACTGATGCAAGTGTAAAACAATGTATTTTGATTATTTTTCTCGTGGGTTTAGATGTAGAGAGTACTGTTTCCAGTTTTGTAGATGACACAACATTTAGACCAGATAGTGATTTACTTAAAGTACATGTAGATAATGTACTTAGGCTGTTGAAATGGGCAGATGGATGGCAGGTGAAAATTATTGCAAACACAGAAGAAACTGTAGATGCTGGAAATCTGGAGCAACACTCAAAGGAATTGAAGGAATTCAGAAGGCCAGGCAGCATCTATAGAGAAAAATGGACAATTGATGTTTTGGGTCAGACTCGATGAAGGGTCTCAATCTGAAACGTCAACTAGCCATTATCCTTCGTTGATGTTGTCTAACCCATTAAGTTCCTCCAGCACTTTGTGTGTTGTTAGGTGAAAATTCATGCTGAGAAATATGAAGAGTCAAAATAAACAGAAATAAGAAGTCCCTAAAGAGTAGAAGAAAGACAGATCTGGGGTACATGTACATAGATTATTAAAAGTAGATGGGCAAGTTGAGAAAGTGGTAAAATAGCATTGAGATGGTTCTGAAGGGACCTTCAGAAAGTGTTTTGGATGGATGTGTTTTGGATCACTTTGAACAATGTAGATGGTGAATAAATATTTCCTGATGGCTGGTCACAAAATAGGGGAGAGAGAGTGAAGGTGATTGGCAAAAATGCAAGAGTATCATAAAGAATAATTTTTATGCCATGGATGTTTAGGGTTTGGAATGCAGAGTGCAAATGCTAAACTGGAGATTTCAAAAGTGAGTTGGACAGATGTCTGAAAGAAAAGAATACAAATGGGTCCATGATGAGAATGCAGGGGAGAAGGATTAGCAGGACTATTGAAACAGTATGGATTTAATGACCTGAATAGCCTCCCTCCTGTACTCATTCAATGATTTTGTGATTCTACTTCTCCCTCCACAGATGCTGCATGACCTAATAAGTGTTTCCAACAACCCCTGCTTATATTTCAGATTCCCAGCTTTTGCTTTCCAGTTACTGGGATGAAATAACTTAGAAATAGTGCTGCAGGTCTCTTCAGATAACTGTGGTTGTCTCCTGGACAACAAGTGGTTAAAACCCACTTGCATCATTGTGGAAGGGTGCCATTTGGCCCATTTCACTCTACTATTTGAAAGAGATTTCCAGTAAGTCCCACTTTATTGCCTATTTCTTCACACTGGAACATATCCCTTTCCATGTCTACATCCAAAGCCCTTTTGAAACAATTTCCACCATCCTTTCAGGCATTGCATAACAGATCAGAACAGTTCACCATTATTGTTTTTCTTTCCCCTCATCACTATTTAGTTCTGTTAATAATTATCTTAAATTTGGATTGTCAGATTACCATTTCACCGGTCAGACGAAGCACCTTCTTCTGTCTACACTAACAAAAACATTTGAGTCTGAAACAAAATATTTCTTTAATCTATCAAGTGGACCTAAATATGAAGCACTGCCAAGGGGAATTTGACCAAACGTTTTCCTTCCACCTTCCTCCCCTTCTCTCCACTCTCTGGCAGCACTGTTTCTGTGCAGCATCAAAAATTATTAACCCACTAACTTACAATATTTGAACCAAAAATTCCCCATGTATACATATTTGAACAAACTTCACTACTAAAATAAGCAAATTGGTGAAAATGTTACTATTGCAAGCAACCAAAATATTTTAGCCTACTTAATACAATGGCCAGAAACCACATCTGGATCATGCCCTGAAAACCAGGCTACATACGGTAGAGCAACACAAAATGTAGCTGTGGATGGTGGAATGAAGGGCTAAACACAAACTGCTTGAGGAAATCAACAGGACAGGTAGCATCTAGGAGAGTTCAGGTGAAAGGTCTCAACCCAAAATGCCGAGTGCATTGCCTCCTAGATGCTGCCTGACACATTGAGTTGCTCCTACACATGTCATCTATTACACCAGTGACCTAATCTGCTATCAATGCGATCCTAGTTCTTCTTCTGTTTCCAATTCTGCAGCCGCTTCTGATCTTCTTTCTTATATTGCTGCATTCTCCAAAATTGCCCTTGATTATAGTATTTTTAAATCATAGCCATATCTTCAGTTTCTCAAAGCCAGCTTGCCACTCTCAAGAGCACGCCAACTACATTTGTGCTCTTCTGCACAATGAAACTACCCTCTACTTCCATATCTAAGTGCTGTCAACTTTCCCTTTGTTTATAATCATGGGCTTCTCAAACTAATGTCTTACATAACAATAAGTATTATGAACATTTTACATGTATTATCACTCAGCTCGCTTTCGTCTAGGGGGAGCAGCCTTCGGCCCCTCCAAACTGTGTAATCAAGTTTGTGTAGATGCTGTGTGATATACCCCACCACGCCGAATAACAGACAGTACACCATATGCGATTAAATAATTATACTTTATAAATCTTACTGGAACTCTGTATTTAATAGAGATACAATATAAAAGGGAAAGTAGAAGGTGCCAAACCTATCAGAGTTCAACCACTTCGTGCACAACCGTTGCAGCTTGATTAACGGAGTCTTCTTTCCACCATTCAATCTCCTTTGACCTCCTTGACCCGCCACCTGGGACCAACCACGGTGGTCGACCAGACGCTCCACACGAGTCTGTCCTTGTCTCCTCTCCTCGCTGAAGACCCTGGGCCTCAGATTCCCGCTCGGGGTCCGTTCCGTCACCCAGCAACAGCATCGCG
This sequence comes from Mobula birostris, assembly GCF_030028105.1. Classification (NCBI taxonomy): domain Eukaryota; kingdom Metazoa; phylum Chordata; class Chondrichthyes; order Myliobatiformes; family Myliobatidae; genus Mobula; species Mobula birostris. Next base: position 128,087,034 of record NC_092370.1, read on the forward strand.
TCTCCCCTCTCTGCCCCCATCCGCCTTCTGCCCAAAGCCCGTGAAAACAATAGCTTACAGACACACAAGAAAGAATAACATCTATCCCAATTGGTTAGCAAATGAATACAGTTCTCATTATCAGTAATATAACCCAAACAAGCTGCTAGAGAGAGAACCACTGTCTCAGCAGTTAACATAACAGAGAAGCCATTTTATTAGCCTTAGCAATAACATAAAAGAAGAAACCCCTTACATACATATGTAATGTAAAAAATTAACAAATGGAACGATTTTAACCCTTTTTATCAGAATGAGATGACGTGAATGTATTTGATCATTCCAATTATAATGAAAGCAAAACTCTGATGATCTCAAGCCAAATGCAATGTTTAATTAGGGGTCAAATAAACAATCTGAAGTTCATTCGGAACAAATAACTGACTGACTTTGTTTAGAAGTAAACTCATGTCTGAACTGAAGAAGATAAAAAGATGTGAACAGGAAAGTAACATTGCAACAGGTGGAATACAATGAAAGGTCTCAGGTGAGGTCAGGTTTAACACTGAAATACATAAGGCTAACATGCTTGAAAATGGGGCCAAAACAACTCATTGGAATACTGTATGTCACCCAAACAGACTGGAGCATAGGAAAAAAACTGCAGGTTTGATACAAGACAGTAATACTCTTATTAGGCATTAAAGAAAGAAATTATGTATACTCATGGCTGATATACATGGATTTTTGTATTGCAAGAATCTGAAGAATCAGATGGGAAAATGAAGTCAGGGCACAGGTCAAGTTAACCATGAACACATTGAATAGTGGAACATGCTGGTGGAGCCCAATGGCCTCTTATAGCTCCTGTTTCCTGTGTCCTTGTGTAACATTCCAGACCAATAATGGTTTCACTGAAGGAGTTAACACAATTAAAATGCAACATCCCAGAAGCCATTTACATTGCCAACATTTCACATAATTCAAGTCTTAAGAAGAATTAATTACGAGTGAATATCTTTCAGCTCAGAGAATAAAATAGGACCAGTGTGGGATTAGTGCTACTGAGTATTTAATGGTAACTATTGTCTCAGTGTGTCAATGGGCCTGTTTCCATACAGTATATATGATAAATTCTTCTTCATATCATGTGTCCTGATGAACAGTCTCACCCCAAAACATTGACTCTTTACTCCTTTCCACAGAATAACCAGACCTGATGAGCTCCTCCGGCATTTTGTGTGTATTACTGAGAAGTTATTTTTCTCGGTTCTCGGCACAGGTGACACAAGATAGGAAAAAAGGCATTTGGTATGCTTACTTCCAGAAGTCGTGGCATTAAGAGTTGGGTCATAATGTTGCAGTTGAAAAGCATGGTTAGGCTGCACATAAGGTATTGTGCACAGTTCTGGATACTGGAATAAAGAAGGATGTGGTAACAATAAAGGAAGTGCAGAAACATAGAAAACATACAACACCATACAGGCCCTTCAGCCCACAAAGCTGTGCTGAACATGTCTTTAACTTAGAAATTACCTAGGGTTACCCATAGCCCTCTATTTTTCTGAGCTTCATGTACCTGTCCAGGAGTCTCTTAAAAGACCCTATCGTATCTGCCTCCACTACTGTCGCCAGCAGCCCATTCCACGCACTCACCACCCTCTGTGTAAAAAACTTATCCTGACATCTCCTCTGTACCTACTTCCAAGCACCTTAAAACTGTGCCCTCTTGTGCTAGCCATTTCAGCCCCGGGAAAAAGCCTCTGACTATCCACATGATCAATGTCTCCCATTATCTTATACACCTCTATCAGGTCGCCTCTCATCCTCTGTCGCTTCAAGGAAAAAAGGCCAAGTTCACTCAACCTATTCTCATAAGGCATGCTCCCCAATCCAGGCAACATCCTTGTAAATCTTCTCTGCACCCTTTCTATGGTTCCCATAGCGAGACGACCAGAACTGAGCACAGTACTCCAGGTGGGGTCTGACCAGGGTGCTATATAGCTGCAACGTTACCTCGTGGGTCCTAAACTCAATCCCACAATTGATGAAGGCCAATGCGTCGTATGCTTTCTTAACCACAGAGTCAACCTGTGCAGCAGCTTTGAGTGTCCTATGGACTCGGACCCCAAGATCCCTCTGATCCTCCACACTGCCAGGAGTCTTACCATTAATACTATATTCTGTCATCATATTTGACCTACCAAAATAAACCACCTCACACTTATCATACAGGGAATTTTGGAGGTACGGTTTCCAGTTTTAAAGAGAGAGGCAAAAAATTAAAGGGATATGTTTGGTATAGAAATCTGGGATGAGTTGTCACAGGAGGTAGTGAAAGTAGATACAATATGTGTGGCCTCACAGGTAGATAGGGTAGTTAAGAAAGCTTATGGGGTGTTAGCTTTCATAAGTCGAGGGATAGAGTTTAAGAGTCGCGAGGTAATGATGCAGCTCTATAAAACTCTGGTTAGGCCACACTTGGAGTACTGTGTCCAGTTCTGGTTACCCCACTGTAGGAAGGATATGGAAGCATTGGAAAGTGTACAGAGGAGATTTACCAGGATGCTGCTGGTTTAGAGAGTATGGATTATGATCAGAGATTAAGGGAGCTAGGGCTTTGCTCTTTGGAGAGAAGGAGGATGAGAGGAGACATGATAGAGGTATACAAGATATTAAGAGGAATAGATAGAGTGGATAGCCATAGCTTCTTCCCCAGGGCACAACTGCTCAATACAAGAGGACATGGCTTTAAGGTAAGGGGTGGGAAGTTCAAGGGGGATATTAGAGGAAGGTTTTTTACTCAGAGAGTGGTTGGTGCATGGAATACACTGCCTGAGTCAGTGTTGGAGGCAGATACACTAGTGAAATTTAAGAGACTACTAGACAGGTATATGGAGGAAATTAAGGTGGGGGGTTATATGGGAGGCAGGGTTTGAGGGTTGGCACGGCATTGTGGGCTGAAGGGCCTGTACTGTGCTGTACTATTCTATGTTCTAAAATATCTAAAACACATTTAGACAAGTACTCGTGAAGGAAGGGCTCTGAGGGCTCAAGGCCTAATATGGGCAAATGGAATTAACATAGATAGGCATCACAGTCAGCCTGAAGGCTTTGTTTCCATGGTGTACTCTTCTGTGATTCTGTGAATCACTGACATGATTGAATTAAATCCACTGGAAACATTTCTGTTGCAAATGTTACTCAGGTTTCAGATTTAATTTCGAATTCCTATCCTAGGATTGCTGTCAATGTTGATTTTAGAAAGACTGAATTAGAATCCTGATACTTGTGCTGAAGCACCTGTTGACACTTATCTCCATCTGGTGGCCAAGTTGCTGAAAAATTCTTTTTTTAAAATATTCATTCTGTTTCAAACATTCACTTAACATAGAAACTGAAATGTATGTTAAGCTCTCATAATCATTTAAGTAAAGTTGTGTAAAAGGTACCAAGAAGAGATCAAAGCATTTGTAATTGATTTTTTAAACTGAGTTGATGAAGTTGCATTCATTATATGAAGCTGAAGTGACAATTACCATTTAAGAAGTTGTAAACACAGGGAAGCTCCAGAGCAGTTCATTCAGTATATGGTGGAAAATTGAGAGTAGGTCTATTATCACACAAAGTCTTTTGTGACTGTACCTTTAATTAAATTTTCATTCATCATTTAAATGTAGTTATCCTTAGGTACCCAAAACAGATAAGATCAGAAAATCTATAAGAAGTTATATAGGAATGATTATAATTGATTCAAACAGTTCTGAAATTTAGTACCTAACTACAACAAAATTTTGCCATAATTTATGACGATTGAATAATTATATTAGGGTCAAGATTATAAAATCATCAACCAACTTTCAGTTTTTGCTTAAAGAATTACGCTAGAAGTCTTTGCTGTTTAAACAGCACCATGTAAGTTAGTGCATGACCAGGTGCTTGTCTCAAGAGTAATCTGGAAAATATTCAAGCATCAGCCATGGTCAGCAGGTTCATCCCACCACCCCGCCATTCCACTGGCAATTTCTACAATAATCATTGATCAAGTATTCGCTGACTGCATCTCGAAACAGAAAGAACAAATGGAGCATTTAAGACAGCAAACAAAACCTTTAAATTTAAATACAAAAAAGGTTGCTGAATTGCTAATTTGCTTACAGCAGGATCTCACATTCAATAAATGGAATTTGACAGAGAAAAGTATCCTAGCCAATACTGTTCACTGAACTAATGACTTTGATGGCATTGGCTCATGGAACATCATTGACGAGGATACTGGGAGATGCTTTAATGCCAGCTTTAAGAACAGACATCATGTTTCCATTGAGTGTTAACCATAATTGTTTGCCCAGCTCTGGTGTGAAAATGTAGTGGCCATACTGATACCAACATGGGAGTCACATTCGCAAACACCACATGGAGAGCAGAATTTGCCATGCTGATTGCAAGACTTGGGTTTGACTATAGTCACCTGAGTTTAACTGGAAGGATACCAACCTAATGCAAACAAGAGGAATTAATATTGATGGCAACTACTACGACTACTACTATGTCGACTCAGGCCTAGGGGGCCGGCGTCGGGCACGATGACGGACTCTCCACTTCTCCCCCTCCCTCATCAGTGTGTTCAGTTCATCTACATTAGCCGCGCCACTGTCTTCTAGGAGTGTGTTGACCATAGTCTTGGGAGGGCACCCAGGGTTCATCCTTAAAGCATTATTAAGGCATATTGATGCCCATAAGGTCTATATGGATACGATGGGCTATAGGCCTCATTCTGGGCCATACAACCCAACCCAGATGTAATGCACCTAGTCAGGTCTCTTTCCCAAACACTGTTGTAGGTACCCTGATAGGTTGCATCATGGCCTGTTTCAGCAATTTCAAATGTGCAGGAACATTAAAGCAGGGAGCAGTGGACTCTTTCCATTACATCATGAGTACATTCCTCCCCACCACCTCACGAAGGCAACATCCTCCATCAGATACCTCACCGTTTGGACCGTGCCATTTTCTCACAGCCACCATCAGATAGGAGGCACAGAAGCCTGAAGTCCCACGTCATCAGATTCAGGAACAGCTCCTTCCCTACAACCAACAGCTACACAACCCTAATCACTACCTCAATATAGAAACACTATGACCACTTTGATCACCTTGCACTAAATTGGACTTCATTTTTTTTATTTTAATTGTAAAAATGGTGTATAATTTATGTCTTTCTTGTTAGTACTGCTATGTGATGCCCTGGGCCTGTAATGCTGATGTGAGTAAAACTTATATTGCACATGTGCATCTGTGTCCATTTGAGAGTAGACTCAACTTTGACCTTGATCAAGGTATATGCAGTCTCCCCACTCCCTATTCCAGCATACGAACACCCATTCTAGCCCTTGTACTCTGCTAGTGGAAGTCAATCAGCTGCTATCATTAATACACCTTCTGGGGCATTTGGTGGTCTGTTAGCTGAATGAGGTTAAAGAAAGGGGAAAGGGCTGAAGCTTGAGCTCCTGAATGAAGCATTCTTTCAACAGCGTCTGACAAACTTGTGTTCAGCATCCATTTGTCAGTGACCGCACCCCCCCCCCACCCCCACCAGCCAGCACATGCTCTCTTCTCACTGCCACCACCAGAAATAAGTTACAATAGCCTTAGGACTCACACCACCTAGTTTAAAAACAGTTATTATCCCTCAACTATCAAGATCTTGAACAAGGGGGATAACTTCACTCGACTTCACTTGTCCCATCATTGAAATGTTCCCACAATCAATAGACTCACTTTCAAGGACCCTTTATTTCACGTTCTTGATATTTGTTGTTTTATTTATATTACTGTTTCTTCTTTTTGCATTCGCACAGTTTGTTGTCTTTTGTACTCTGGTCGAAAGCACTAATTTGCCAGTCATTCATTGACTCTGTTATAGTTACTATTCTATAGAATTGCTGAGTGTGCCCATAAGAAAATTAATCTCAGGGTTCTATATGGTGACACATATGTACTTTGATAATAAAATTTACTCGGAACTTTGAACAAGATGTATCTGATTGAACATGATGTATCTGATTCTGTTGATAATAATTTGGTAACTTGTTATTATTGTCATGTGTACAAGATATGGTGAAAAACTTTGCTTTGCATGCCAGCCATCACTAGGACAAAAAGTTTTTTTTTTGATAGTATGATTAGGAATTAGACATCAATTCAGTCAGTGCTCACTTAGAATCCCTGTCATTACAGTTCACAAACCAAGCCAGAAACCATGGTGTTGTGATGGACTCAGACTTAAATTTTAACTGCCACATTAAGACAATTACAAGGTGCACTTACCACCATCATAAAAATATAGCGAGAGTTAAAGGGCTTATGCCTCAGCAAGATCTAGAAAAACTTGTCGTTGCATTTAATTTTAGTAGGCTTGACCACTGTAATGCCGTTTTCACAGGTCTCTATAAAAAATCCCTCAGACAGCCGTAGCTCATTCAGACACTGCTGCTAAAGTCCTCACTAAGACCAAGAAAGTAGAACATATCACTCCAGTTCTCAGATCACTGCACCGGCTTCCTGTCCATCAGAGGATTGACTTTAAAATATTACTACTGGTTTGTAAAGCACTGAGTGGTCTAGGGCCAAAATACATCTCCAATCTCTTGCTGCATTATGAACCTTCTGGAGCTCTCAGGTGTTCTGGGGCAGGTCTGCTTACTGTCCCCAGGGTCAAAACTAAACACGGTGAAGCAGGTTTTAGTTATTATGCTCCACGTATCTGGAATAACCTTCCAGAGGATCTGAAGTCTGCCCCAACCTTAAGCTCTTTTAAATCGAGGCTTAAATTTTTTCTTTTTGTTGTAGCTTTTAAATAGATCCTCCCGCACTGTAAGTTCTGTTTCTTTATTCTTATGTGTGATTTTATTCTCCTTATATTGTCTGAAATTTGATGTTTGATTTTTATATCTTGTTTTACGTAAAGCACTTTGAATTGCCTTGTGTTTGAAAAGTGCTGCACCAATCAACTTGCCTTGCCTTACACTATTTCATTGTAAATACCCAACTGAGTAATTTTAATGCTTAACTCAAGTTTAAAAATACAATTAGGAAGTATTAATATCAGTCTTTCTGTTAAACAGAATTAATAATCTATGTCCTTCTCCTTCTTAGGCAATTCCCTAGAATCAAAGCTGGTTCGTGTTATGATTTCTGATTCAGAGGTGGCCAGTGTGGATGGCAGACTCTTTTGCAGATTGAGTCGATGAAGTGTGCCTAATATAACAGTGTGGTAGTTCATGGGGGATACCAAAGATACCCAGGAATTAGTGGGAATGTTGCACATTTTCAAAGAAACTTTCTAAACATTTTTACATCCTATCCATCATCTTCCCTGTAATCTCCTCCAATAAGGGAGCTCACCTCATAACCTTACACCAATTCACAGATTTATCACATCGGTAACATGATAAAAACTCTTCTGCTTCTTCCTTAGACAAAAGGATCAGTAAAGCATTAGTTTTCACTGATTTCTTTGATCATTGTATGGGATTTTGGGGGAAGGGAGAAATGGGTTAAAAAATCAATTTCCTCTCAAATCCGAGCAGGGCAAGAAAGATCTGGAGGTTTCTCATACTAGTACAGGTAAGTTGCTGTTGAAACTGTGGAACTTCTGAACAAGAGATCAAACAGGCAGAAGAGAAATTAAAACTGATGGGTGACCTTATAGGAGTGTATAAAATCATGAGGGGCATAGATAGGTGAATGCACACAGCTGTTTAATCCTCTGCAAAAGAGAAACAAAAACTAGAGGACATAGGTTTAACATGAAAGGGGAAAGATTTAAAAAGGTCCTGAGGGGGCAATTTCTTCACACGGATAGTGGGCATATGGAACAAGCTGCCAGAGGAAGTGGCTGAGGCAGATACATTAATAACACTTTAAAAACAGTTGAACAATTCATGGATAGGCATAGCTGAGGGGGAAATGGGTCTGGCTTACATGGCAACCTCGCTCAGCATGGATGTATTGGGCCAAATGTCCTGTTTCTGTGCTTTATTATTCTATGACCATGAGTAGCTTGTAGAACCACAGCAATATACATTCCTGTTTCAATTTTAGTTTTAAATCTAAAATGATACCAAGGAATTTTAAGTGAATGTGTGATGTCGAGCCTCATAGACTTGTGAGCTGAGCCAGCACAGTGTTGTGAGCTGTGTAAAGAATAGCAGATTGACATTTTTTTTTAATTTTGTTTTTTAATTTAACAATATTCAAAATAAACCTATTTTTGAGTAACGTGTCAATTTTTACCTGAGTATTTGTTGATTTAATTTTACCTTACTCACTATTTTAAATTAAAAAGTTTGAAATTATTTGAAATTTATAAATAAGCAGTTGGATATAATGTTAAGTATTCTATTGGATTGAAAAATCCATAGCATTAAAAAGGAATATTTTGTTTAATTATTTACCTAAGCACATTATTTGAAGAATAATTCTTACATGCAATTTTAACATCGAACTACAAAATTATATCCTTTAAAACAACTGTGCATTAACACCTTACATAATGTCAGTTTTACCAAAAGATACAAAGCTATATAGTGTAATATTGATCATCACTTCTCAGAGTAATGATCAGTTCTTGTCGTCTCTGGTTATGCTTTTATTTTAGATGCTGGCTTTTGTTTGCGGCTGAACACTAGTAAATCGAACCTTTCATGTGTCTATGTTGAGCCCAAACAGCAGCAGTATGGATTCCACAGTTTCTAGCTTCACATATTCCAGGAATTCCTGGTATTCCAGGCAGTCCTGGTGGGCCTGAAGGCCCACTGTATCCAACTGGTCCTTGTGGGCCTGGTTCTCCATCTTCAGCAATTCCCGGATACCCAGGGTATCCTAAATGACAAGAGAGAGGCAATGACTTTCATGTCAATGGGCAAGCTGTAACATTTCCAGAAAAGGTCACCTTTGTAATGAAGTTCTATATGTATTTTATTCGGAGATACAACATGAAACAGGCCTTTCTGGCCCTTTGAGCCATGTTGCCCAGCAATCACCCGATTAACCCCAATCACAGGACAATGACCAACTAACCTACTAACTGGTACGTCTTTCGACTGTAGGAGGAAATTGGAGCACCCAAAAGAAACCAACGCACACATGGGAAGGAACTTTGCTGACAGAGGATGCCAGAATTGAACTCTGAACGCCACACCCTGAGCTGTAATTTTGTCATGCTAACAGCTGCAGTACCATGGCACCCTACTTGATTTGAAAGTGAATAAGCCCAGAAAACTCAGCATCCCTACCAAAGTATGTTGTGACTCATATCAATTTCAGAGGACCCTATTAACCAAAAATATTCAACACACATGATTCTGGTGATGAGGAGGCATACAGGAGTGAGATAGATCACCTGGTTGAGTGGTGTCATAACAACAACCTTGCGCTCAACATCAAAGAATTGATTCTAGACTTCAGGAAGTCAAGGAAACACACACCAGTCCTCATCGAGGGATCAGCAGGAGAAATGCTGAGCAATTTGAAGTTCCTGGGTATCAACATCTCTGAAGATCTATCCTGGGCCCAACATAATGATGCTATTACAAGGCAGCTACATTTCATCAGGAGTTTGAGGAGACTTGGTATGACACCAACGGATCTCAGAAATTTCTACAGATGTACCATGGAGAGTATTCCAACTGTTGCATCAGCATCATCTGGTATGGAGGGGCCATTGCACAGGATCAGAATAAGCTGCAAATTCAGCCAGATCCATCATAAGCAGTAGCATCCCCTGTCTTCAAAAGGTGATGCCTCAAAAAAGCATCAACCATCATTAAGAACCCACATTGCCCAGTACGTGCCCTCTTCTCATTGCTACCATCAAGGAGGTGAGCCTGGAGGCACACACTCAATGCTTTAGGAACAGCTTCTTTCCCTCCACCATCAGATTCCTGATGGACAAAGAACACTGCCTCAATATTACTTTTGCTCTCTTTTAGCACTACTTTTAATTAAATCTTGAAAAAATATTTTTATTGTAATTTACCGTTTTCCATTATGTATTGCACAGTACTACTGCTGCAAAATAACAACTTCCATGATGCATGCCAGTGGTATTAAACCTGATTCTAATTCTTCTGATTAAAAACACTTCTAACATATTGTACCTCCCTTCTCATCCAGCCATAGATTCAAACCACAACAGTCCTCATGAATGCTCAACACAAAAGATGCTGGAGGTCCAGATGAAGAGTCAGCCTGAAATGCCCACTGCCTGACCCTTTAAGCTCCTACGGTGCTCCAGATTCCAGTACCTACAGTCTCCTGAAGAATGCTCATCTATTTGAAGTGCTACTACTGTTTTGTTCTCATCACTGGCTCCTGCTTTTCTTTTGAACTTGCCACAGCTGTGTTTGTTTGCCACAATGTTAGTTTGAACATGATTTGATTTCCTATCATCAGAGTCCAAGCAATCAGAAACGAATTCTGGCCAGAAATGTTTATTCCCAACTTAAACCATATTTTGGAGAGGCACTTGAAAAATAATAAAATTAGACAGAATCAGGTTTTGCTTTTCAAAGTATAAGAAAATAAACCTCTAGGTCCTTGTACTCCATCTGCTCCAGGAAGTCCACACCCTTGCACACCAGTTGGACCTTTTTCACCTTTATCTCCTAAAACAGAGAACAATTATGGTTAAATCACAAAAGTGAACCCCAAGAAGGATCTTTATGGAAACCATTCATGTTGAACTCCAAAGCAAGGGTTACCTTTTTGTCCTGGAGCACCTATTGGTCCAAGTAATCCTGTTCTACCTCTTGGTCCAGGTTTACCAACCAATCCTGGTTTACCAGAATCACCCTATTGAAACAAGACTTCTATTAATTATGTTATAATTTGAATGTTTTCCCTCTCACCATACACCTATGCTATCGAGTGTTATACCAGGATGGAAATGTCAAAAGGTTATGACCATCTACACCAACCTGAACTGAACCTGCATCACAGGAGCAGTGAGACAATAGATGTACTATCTATGCCTGTGTTGAGTCATGGTGCAGAGTTTCCTGTCTCCAATACTTACGCCTGGCCATTCCCTACCAATACTCCAAAACTCAGAGAGAAAATTCACAACGCAGGAATCCTGCTGACTAACAGCTATTGATTGTGTTATAACTTAAAGTATTTAAATTATATTTTGTCTCTTTAATAATTATTATATTTTAATTGCTTGAAGCAATTTCAAAGGTTATTAGAAGTGTCAGAGGCATTCAAGAATTGTTCCAGAGTCTTGGACAGTGGCGAATTTGTGAGCACTGCTCATGAGGTGGAATCCACTTAAACTTGTAGGACTCACCCTTCCCCACCACAACCACCATCACACCCCACCACCTCCTCTGCTGGATGGGCAGGCTCAGCTTGCTAAGTCCCTTGAATCTCCAAAGGTGGGAGGTGAGGCAGTGGGCTAGGAAGAGCATAATTCACACCAAACTGTAAAACCCTATTGCTGCTTAAGTACCTCAATGGCACCAGACTGGCAGATTGCCTGGATTATTGGATGTTACTCTATTATGTTCTACCACACTTTAAATTCACTTTTGTTTAGATATTAAGTTTTATAATAAGTTTTCCAGTGAACACAGTAACTTTAAAGGGAACATGGGAAGCGGCGAGCTTGGGAAGGAGCAAGGGTGTATTGAAACCAGAATCCTGTGTGTGTAAAGGAATGCAGGAAACTGGGCCTTGTGTGCCAAAGTGAATGCAGGGACCAGGGCACCAGTTAGTCGGAGCAGAGGGAGCAGGACCCTGGTAGTGGAGGGGTGTCAGAATAGCACCAGATGAGCCAGGTGCCATAGGGATTTCCAAATAATCAGACAAAGTATCAGCATCGTACTGTACATGTAAAACACAAACATAATATTAGGGAGTAGGCAGTAACTCACTCGCCGTCCTCGTTCTCCTGGCAAGCCAGGAGAACCAGGGGGTCCTATCAATGTTGCATTTTTGGTCGGGCAGGCCCTCGTACAAACCCGTTGGATCAAAAATGCATAGATGGCTATTTGTTCATTCACTACTCTTTCACACAATTCATAGAGCTGATCGTCAGGCATTCCTGGGCCCTAGAAGAGACACAAATAATTTATCATGGTTGGACATTTAGTGGATTTTGAAAATACAAACTAACAGATATTGTGCTTTGAAAACTGGCAGGTTCTTCTATTTTCAAATCAATTGCACTTCTGCTATAATAGCCAGAGATGTGCTTGTTAAAAATATTTTACCTTAAACTGTACTGCTGAAAGAAAGAAACGTATTTTTTTCTCTTTCAATTAACTTATCACAAAATAACCTCATTATTGAAACGCATTTGCCAACACATTTAAGAAATTACAATGGATTTCTGACTAAATACAAATTCCTCATAAACATTAGAAAAATAAATACAATCGTTTTTGAAGAAACTCTATCAATATACAATGTATTTTTGAGCAGTTGTCCCCTTTCCCCCACCTATCCATGTCTTACATTCTTGTGTCATCCTTTTTGAAATTAATGTGTTGCAACTACTACTCTTTCTACACAGATACCAGTAGATTTTTTTTTCAGAGAACACTAAAGAATAAGGTATTTTTAATTGCGTCTATATGCATTCAATTGCAAAGCACTATGTCATATAAATGCTTAATGGGAGAAGTTCTTTGTGGCTGAGTTGATGTCCAGAGAGAATTTCAAAGATATAAGGTTGATCCCATGTCTTTACTTCAGTGAGCTTAAGCCAACACTACATTCATTAATTCACATTTCCATTTCATTAGTTTTCCAAGCATTTACACTTATGAGTAAAACTATTGAAGTAAGAATATCTAATCTTTTTCCAATTGCATAAAACTCAAATCGTGATCTTCTTTGCTGTTGACCTCAACCACTGGCAAGATGTCACTTAGCATCACAGTACCAGAATACTTTTATTTATCACAGGCAATCTTGATCCTAGGATCAACTTTGGAGGTAGATTCCTTTGTTTTCTGGATTAAAATCAAAGATTGAAAAATCAGTGACAAATAGCCAATGGGGGGGGGTGGGGAGAAGAAACAACCACATTAAAATGGATAGTTAATGAGCCACAATTTTTAAATTTGAGATTATTTACTTTACTAACAGAACAAAAATTACCTTGTACTACAACTGGATTGTACTTCAAGTGAATGGGAAAAAGTCTGATTGGTTCATCAAATGAGATTTAGCTATCAGTTAAATCTGGCCATGCTGCAATAGTTACTGTGTACTCACTAAAAAAGGTGTAAAATAATTTTCCATGTAAAATAGAATCTGACAAGTGCAGCAGAGTTTCTTGAAATAAGCCAAAATGAGCTTTTGTTAAATTGAGCATAGGCCAGTCAACTGATTAGGGCAGTGTGTATATGCAGCCCTATTTCAGCACCTGAATACTGGTAAAGAATAATATTATACTTTAAATAAAGGAATCAGGAAACCTTGGAAAAGCCTGAACATTATCCTTTGATGACGGCAGATTAATCAGAATGCTATTTATTTTCCGAGAGCTCTTGCGAGACGCTTTTGGACGTACATGTACTCCTACAGGCCCCGGCTCCCCTCTTGGTCCAGGTTCACCAGTCTCTCCTACAGGCCCTGGGAATCCAGGTGGTCCAGGTACTCCAGGTACACCTCGTCTGCCTGCTGTTCCAATGCTTCCTGGTGGACCATGTATGCCAGGCTAAATTAAAACAAAGATTTGCTGCAACTTAGCTGTCAAAAACATATACAAACCATAAGTAGAGTTCAGCTGTAAACTTTTTATCATTTACTGCTACTGTATTATTCATTTACTGTAAAAGGGCTTTAGGATTTCTTAACTACACTTCCTATAGCTTTAGGAATTCTTAACTACAGATTCAAATGATAATCTATTTTCTAGTCTACAGCAACAAGTCTATGGAGACTTGGAAATATGGAAAGGTCCTTAGAAGAAATACATTCCGAAGCAATTTCTTCCCCTCTGCAATCAGATTTTTGAACAGTTCACAAACCCATGAATGCTACCACATTATTCCTCCTTTTCACTATTTTTAAGTTACAATACTGTATTTTGTATTTCATACTTATGCAGCAGAACATCAAGTTTACTGACCAACATCAGTGATAATAAACCTGATTCTTATATCGTGTTGTTTCTGCTGCTGAGTTTGAGAGTCTGTACAGATCTTCTAGCTCGGTTACAGAACCTGGGTGCTCCAAATTCATTTTGTTATGATTCAAATACAAGTCTAAAGCTCCCACAAGATCAAAATGGAAGCTACCCCCTAAAGTGCACCTTCTGCACTGGAATGCCTACACTCCTAAGTCAACCTTTCTCTTAAATCTACCCTGAATTCTTAGTTCAGTTCCACTTCCCCACATTGCTCTCAGTTGCCCCAAATTTCAACTATGCACACTGAACCTCTGCCTTGCCACGGCCATCTGAATTTTACTTTTAATCCCCTTAAAGTTTCTGTCCCTTTAATGAACTTGTCCTTCTATTTACTTCCTTTCAAGGTGCCTTCTATTGAGCACATGAAGCTCCAGTTAATCAGCAGTCCACTCTCTCCTCTGACAGTTGGGAACTATTTTGTTTCTGGCCTAAATGAAGCCCGGGGCTGGAGCAGTGTTGGGGAGTGCAGAAGCCAGGGACAGAACATCCAACCCATAACATGGACGCTATGTTTGCACATCAGGAACCAATGGCTATGCAGTATCTGATGGCCAAACTTGCAGCTTTCATTCCAGCAGCAGCAGCAGTCACCCAGCGTCTGAAAGCTCCAGAAAAATTCAGACTGCTTCTATGGCTATAGATTGGAGCAAAGAAGCTTGTAGGCTTTCACAGCACTGTGCCATCCAACAGGTTACTAGAAAATGTTAGTAGTCAGGAAAAGGCATGAGTGTAGACTTTAACTCATGTGCCAAGTCTCATTAAGATAGTGATCGGACTGATGCCAGATTCTCCACAAATAAGTGCAGACATCATCCTGGAATCCTGATTTCCCAATATGGAATCTGGTTACCTGCTGTCCTTGAACAATCCCTCCCCTCTTGTTCACTGAATCCCACAAGAAAGAGTAAACCCCTTGGTACCTCAAATCTGCCCTGCCAGTCATTAGCAATAGAAAGCAATATGACAGTGATTAATCTGCCCCAGGGCTCCTCTCTTCTGTGCCAGCTCCTTAAACTTTCAAAACAAATGTATCCACTTCCTTGTTAAAAGTCCTAAAAAATCTAACCTTCACAACCCTTTAATTACTGTAACATAATGGTTAAGTTACTGCACTACCAGCCAGAGTTCTGAATGACAGATCTAGAGATATGGCAGCTGGGGAACTTAAGAGTAACTATATAAATAAGATTTCTTTCTAAATGCCAAGCCTGGGTAACTGACTTTGAAACTATCCATTGTTATAAAAACATACTTTAGTCCTTTAGAAAAGGAAATCTGCAACTCTTACTCATTCTGACCCATCAGTGAGGTTGACTATTAACTGCCTGCTCTATTCAGGGGCAATTAGGGATGGACTATAAATCACATCTGTGATTGAACAATAAGACAAATCCTTTACAATAATTTACTGTATATTTATCATCTTCCTCCAGCATATTGACTGAATTCAACTCCTTGTATTCAAATAAAATGAAATTCTATTACTACATGTAACTGCCTCCAAGGCACAATTTAATTATCAAAAGACTAAACTATCCTGTAAATGAATACAGTATGTTAGACTTTCCATTTGTGTAAAGCCATGTAATGGATACAAATATTGAGGAAAAGTTACTCATATTTCTACTCATTTAGCTTAATTTACTTTTTTGTTTGGTGTTTGCATGTGGGCCAGAAATGCCCGCCAGTTTAGAATTACATGAAAAATAGTCTCAGGAATATGATCTATACAATAATGGTTTTGTGTAGTTGCAGAACTCATTCTTCTTTTCATACGAAATGGGCAGATAGATTACAAGGACACAGTATGTACAGACATGTAAACAGCACTGTGATTAAATTTGTAGCAAGATTTTGCAAATATTTTTGAATGTGTTTCTTGTCCTCAGCTCATCAGGAGATGGGGGTAATTTCTGCAGCACTGGGGAATGCCCAGGTGAGTAAATACAATATAATGATCTCTCTTCTCAGGTAAGAAAAGGAGAGCAGAGATTTTTTTTTTGTCTGCTCAGTACCCTTGGAAGGATATGCTCGAAATAGATGTACTCAGGGAAATGCACAACAGAAGAGAGTCAGTTGTTAAGAGAGTACTTGCATGAGTTCTGGAGAGGTTTGTCCCTTTGAGGCAAGGAAAAGGTGATAAGGTGAAGGAGCCATGGTTGACAAGAGATGTGGAATATCTAGTCAAGAAAAAAAAGCTTACTTAAGGTTAAGGAAGCAAGGATCAGATATGGTTCTAGAGAGTTACAAGGTAGAAGCTTAAGAATGGATTTAGGAAAGGTAGAAGGGGACATGGGAAGGATTTGGTGAGTAGAATTATGGAAAACCCCAAGACATTCCACACGTATGTGAAGAACAGGGTAATGATTAGAGTGTGGGTAGGATTGATCAGGGATGAAGAACAAACATGCTGGAGTTGCAGGAGGTACAGGAAGTTGTTAATGAATACTTTGCTTTAGTATTCACCAATGAGAGGGGCCTTTACATTTGTAAGAACAGCATAAAACAGGCTAACAAGCTAGAACATGTCTACATGAAGAAAGCTCAGGCTTTTCTCTTTGGAACAAAGGAGGATGACAGGTAACTTGATAGAGGTGTACAAAATGATAAGAGGCACAGATCAAGTGGGGAACCAGTGACTGTCCCAGGATGGAAATGCCTAATACAAGGGGGCATAATTTTAAGATGATTGATAGAAAGTATAGGGGGATGTCAAAGGTAAAATTTGTACACGAGAGAGGTACGTGCATGGAACACTCGGCTAGGAGTGGTGGTAGAGGCAGATACATTAACATTTGTATCATTTATGACACTCCTAGATAAACACATGGATGAGAGAAAAATAGAAAAACTTAGACAAAACAGTGGCAGAAACAGAATCCATCATCTTCAAAAAGAAGTGACAACATTTGAAAAAGAGCATTCTTAAATTGATCTCCAAGGGCTGGAGGAAAGTGAGTCAATTCATTCAGAGGCAGCCATCCAAACTGCATATTGAATTATCAAAATACTCCCTCTCCACCCCAACCTTTATCAAAGTGTTTAATTTCCTACTCCAGCTACTTTGGCTGTAAGGTTTTATCTGATTTAACTTTGCAGATGTTGATTTATACAGTAAGATATTGTTTTTTTGCCCAGAATAGTCACAAGCCCAGTGTTATCTAGGTTGGATTTGGAGGAATAATATTACTAGCTTCCCACACCTATGAGACAAGACATGACAACTCTATGAATATTTGGCTGGGAAACTACTCAAGCAGTCCATCCATTGATGGTAACCAGAACACTGCAGGTAGAGGTGTTCCCATATGCCCACTGGCCTTGACTTCCTTGGTGGTAGAGGTCATGGGTTTGTGACGTGTTGTCAGGTTATAATTGGCAAATGGCATGTTGCAGATGGTACACGCCGCTACTGCATTGGACTGAAGTTTCATCTGGGAAATTAATGTTCAGAGTTGCGAATAGATTGCCAATTAAAGAGATTGCTTCATCCTAGATAAAAGCAAGCATCTTAATTGTTGTTGGATCTGCACAGATACAGGCACGTGAAGAGCATGGATTATGCTCCTGACATATGCTTTGTGCCGGCTGGTGGCGTAGTGGCATCAGCACCGGACTTCGGAGCGAAGGCTCCCGAGTTCGAACCCAGCTGGCTCCCCAGGTGCGCTTTCCATCCGTGTTGGTTTGAGCGTCGAGCTAGCAACTCAACCTTGTAAAAAAGAAGTTGCCTGCTGCAGAAACACCGACAGCAAAAAGTAGATGGCCAACGCTCTCTCATGAGTTTAAAAGCCAATTTCTACTTGCGACTTGACAATTTCAAAGTTAAATGGTTACTCTCTTATAGTAGAGTTGCAATAACAAATATTACAAAAAAATCAAAAGAACGATATTAATACCTCAAAAGAAATATGCTGTAAATAGTTCTTCTCTGTTACTTTTATTGTTTGTACCTGTCTTGAAAATGTGATTACAAACCTGTCCTTTGTAACCTTTATCACCTTGGTTACCCTAGGTAGAAAAGGAATAAATATATGTAAAAATGAAAATTTTCAAACAGAATTATTAACTTTATTTTCAGCTTATACAAAATACCTTGTGTCCAGATTTTCCTTTGGCTCCAGTTGTTCCAGTCTCACCCTAATAAGAAGATTTGGATTGTAAAGTTACCTCTTTTAGACAGTAAAATAAAACCCTGAATGTTCCTTCACACAAAGTTGCAGGAAGGCTAACTCTCTACCAAAGTTACCCAAGTGTGTGATGAACAAACAGCGTGCCTGTCAAGGTCTATTTTGCACATTTTCACTCGCAGTTATACTATGAGGGTAGCAGATTTCAGCGGTTCCCCAAAAGTTGGGAGGGACGAAGAAGTTAATGGACGGTCTACTTCATCTGAATAATTTTTCCAGAAGTCGGATAGCACAGCAGCATTATCTGATAATCTTGCAATCCAACTGGCCAAAGATAGGTGACAGCATAAAAATTGGCAAGATCGCACAAGCATGATATTGACATGAGATTCAGTGGCAACTGGGATTCCTGAGCCCTGACAAGATCTGAAACATTTCTGATTTCAATGGGATCTGCAGGAAAAATAATTAGGAGTGACTGAGAATGTTTTTGAAACATTATTTTGCTTCAATTGACTGTTCACAATTTTGTGTTTTTAGATTTTTTTTTAAATTCCAAAACAATGTTTAATGATTTCAGTCAGTCAGTCAGTGGGTGCCGTCCCGAATCCGGGGTTGGCGGCTACGCACTTCCATCTTCTTCGATCTTGTGACGGCACCGAGTACAGCCTCTCCTCCAGTTTGTTCTCGCTGGCAGCCTTGGCACCACCCACTGCCGCCCCCACCAGACTCGAGCCCGAGGCCATGTCGGCCTCCAGCCACAGCTGCTTCTTCAAGCTCGGCCCTTCCCTAAGTGGAGGCCTTGAGCAGGACCAGGCACACAGCGCAGCGCCCAAGTTCATCATGTCTCTTCTAACTAGGTGCATAGCATATGATTCGTAGATACGTGGTGAGGCTTTAATCTCTTCCACGGAAGATGGCCGTTGGCTCACAAGGAGCTCATCCGCCCTTTGTCAGGGCTTGTTTTTTTTTAGTCCTGCTGGGTGTCCTCACACCCTCCTCACCAGACTAAGTCCAGTGGGGGAACCAGCCCAAGTCGCCGACCACTCGACCACGGCCCCCGGCCAAGCACTGGGCGCCCGCCCCCCGCCGAATCTCTCCGAGCGTCCGGTGCCCGACTGAAAACCATGGTCGAGCACTGTGATTTACTTCATGATTTACTTCACATTTAAAGACTTTAAATGTCTCTGAATTCTACAACCTTCATCACCAGCTCCATAGGTGGTTGTGGCATTCCAGAGATGGGATTTCATCTCTGTGCCATCCAGCCACTATTAGAACCATGCTCTTGTGCAACTGGGTACAAAGGGTCTGGGAGATGGGTACTCCACAGTGGCCCAGGTAAGCCCGATGGCCAAAACTCCATTGGAAGACCTGATCCATTATTTTAACACCAAGTCAATTTGGTTGATAGTTTTCTTTTTTCACTTCCAATACAGATGTCTTACCTTCTGACCATCAGGACCCATTTCACCTTGCTCACCCTGTAATGAAAAAAAAACAACACAATCAATACATATCACAAAAAGAGGTGATTTATTACCTAGAATGGTCTGAATGGCAAATCCACTTACTTGTAGGCCTTTTGCTCCCTGAGATCCTGGTTCCCCAGCTATTCCAGGTTCACCTGGATCACCCTTTAGCCCCTGGTGAATAACAACAAAAAACATCACCTATAAATAGCTCCAGAAAAGTACTCAGATGAGGTCAAAACCATTTCCTTAATCAGTCATAACACCGCGATTTCCAACTGTTTGCAAAATTACAAAGTCAATATTTTAAATCGGCTTCTGATGCTCTCTCATCTGCCTATCACTCTCCTCACCTGGACCCACCTGTTGCCTGCTGGCACTTTCTGTCCCATCGCTCCACCTTTTTATAAGGGTTATCTCCTCTCTATCTTTCAGTCCAGGTGAAGGGTCTCGACTCGAAACGTCAGCTGTTCATTTCCCTCTATAAATGCTGCTGAACCACTGAGGTCCTCCAGCAGTTTGTGTGTTGCTCCAGACTCCAGATTTCCATTTTCAATTTTCACCGGCCTTAGGCCCTCAGGATCCACCATTCTGTCTTATGGGATGGCTGCAGCAATAGGTCTCACTGTTTGAAAGGGTCCATTGGGCCACAAAGAATAAGTGCAGATGACAAGTTGGATACCTGATTTAATTTCCTGTTAAACATGTACATCCTATCTCCAGGCATTGTGGAAAAACCCTATTCCAGTATCTGAAGCACAGCTTGTCTCGCCAAACATTTTCAAACTAGAACAACAGGAATTCTGCAGGTGCTGGAAATTCAAGCAACACACATCAAAGTTGCTGGTGAACGCAGCAGGCCAGGCAGCATCTCTAGGAAGAGGTGCAGTCGACGTTTCAGGCCGAGATCCTTCGTCAGGACTAGGGGTCTGCCTGAAACGTTGACTGCACCTCTTCCTAGAGATGCTGCCTGGCCTGATGCGTTCACCAGCAACTTTGATTTTCAAACTAGAACTTCATTCATAACAATATTATTGAGCTTTCAACTATTTCTCCAATATGCCGCCAAATGGAATTGAGAAAGGTCACACAAAATTCAATGCAGAATAAAATATAACTTACTGGTAAACCACGTGGGCCTTGTGGTCCTCTGGATCCTGGATCACCTTTCTCCCCCTAGGTACAAATTACAGAAAATGTTTCTCTGGCAAGTCCCACTGATAGACCAATAACTTAGCAAAGAGGTCTAAACTGGTGAACTTTAAAAATATTTAAAACACAGCAGAATTAGACATGTGAAACTACGTACTTTGGGTCCCATTGATCCGCTTTCCCCTTGTATTCCTGGTATTCCCCGTGGGCCCTGAAGTCAAAAAATAAGATCTTTTTATTTTCTCTTGTATATTTCCCTTTAAAAATTTTTTGTTTATAATTTCAGCTTACATCTTTGCCTGGTAAACCATCACTACCAGGCATTCCAGGAAATCCAGGTGAACCCTAAAGGAAGATGCATAAACAAATTCAGATCTGTGGTGCATAAATGTTAATGACTCAATAACGAGGTCTCCACTTACCTTTCTGCCTCCAGCCTCTTTATCCCCTATTGACACTGCATATCCCTAAAAGAATGATTTAAAAAAAACAGCTTTCTATGAACATGCAACTTATTTTTGACAGTCAATGGAAAAAATATGCAAAATATTTAAGACTTGCCACTATAGAGGATGATGTCAATTACTTGTACTGGAGTTGTAAAACAGCTGCAATTCTACTGTACTTAAAGTAAGTGTTCATAATAACCATCAGGTGCATTGGTATTGAAAGAGTACGGTTTAACTATGTTTGCTCAAAACTTATTCAGTACCTGTATTAGATGAGTAGATTGCATACTGCTGGTATTCTTTGATTTACAAAGTAGTTATGTTTTAGGAAGATGATTTGATTAGTAAAAATCAAACATCAAGAATAAGGTATTTCCTATTAGTTTCTAAACTAAATCCTCTGGTTGTATTCCACAGCTTAACAACTTTTGTCAATGAAATCTAAACACTGTGAAATGTTAACCATTAATTCAGATATTCTAAAATAAAGTATCATAGTAAAGATTTTTTATTTATAAACAGTAATATATTTTATATGGAAGATATAATATACTGCAGATGCTGGAATCCAGACAAAAAGCAAACTGCTGGTAGAATTCAGTAGGTTAGACAGCATCTGCGGAGGGAAGTGGACAGTCAATGTTTTGGGTTGGGAAGATTATATATTCTTTAGACTATTATATATTCCTTTAATAGAGTTTCCAAAACAGAGATAGGAAAATTGGTAAATTGATTTACTATTTCCATATATTCCAAGGTACAGCAAAAAGCTTGTCTTGCATACCATCCATACACATCATTTCAGTACATCAGTACATAGAGGTTGTATAATATTAAACAATAAAAGAATCAAATGTTATGGTTACAGAAAAAGTGCAGTGCAGGTAGAAAATAAGGTGCAATGCCATAATGAGGTAGATTGTGAGGTGAAGAGTCCTCCTCTTTGTATTAGGGAACTGTTTAATGAATTTATAACAGCAGGATAGAAGCTGTCCTTGATCTGGGAGTCACAGTATCATAGCCCTAAGCACAGGGCATTCTGCAGTTCGATGTTCAATTCCAGTGCTCTCTGTAAGGAGTTCGTACGTTCTCCCTGTCACCAGTGTTCTGGTTTCATCCACAGTCCAAAGACATGCCAGTTCGTTGGTTAATTGGCCATTGTAAATTGTCTTGTGATTAGGCTATTGTTAAATAGGCAGTTTGCTGGGCCGGAAAACCCTGTTCCCTGTTATATTGGTAAGTATTCCTTTCAAAGGGTGAAACAATTCTATATTATTCATAAAAATCAATTAATCCTTTGGCCCTTCAGCCCATCTTGTTGATGTTCACCCCTTGAAAGCTCTATAAATTGTCCCACTTGCCATTCAACATTCCTCAAGTAAATTACAAGATGTAACATAGTCTGGTGTCCATGAACTTTCTGAACTCCTGAAGCAGATCCTACCAGTCTATAATTCTGTCTCCTTTCACATGGCTTGCTTTACCTTTAGTAATTGCTATATGCTGTTTCAATTAATGACAACAAGATTCATATAGAAACAAGCATAAAACAGGTCGCATGCTGTAGTGAATTGATTGCTTGAATATGCAGTTTGAGACTGCAAAAGCTTACTACGTATTCCAGATCTCTCACCTCTGCTGAGAATCCTGGATCTCCAGAGAACCCCTGTCACATTTCAATCAAAGTGGGAAAAAAGATGGCAATTCAGAAAGCTGGTAAATTTAAAAAGGGGAAGAACAAGCATTGGTTCAATGAAGTTTACCTCTTTAAATATTTTAACTCTCCTAATATCTTTATTTAACTCTCAGACTTTTCAGCTATTTTTTTTTAAACAACAAGTTGAAACTCTCTAGCCTGGTGCTGAACCATAGAAAATGCTAGACCTCAGAGGTTGCTACAAGAACCCGGAATGCCAGTTAACTCAAACACAAGGAAATCTGCAGATGCTGGAATTTCAAGCAACACATATAAAAGTTGCTGGTGAACAGAGCAGGCCAGGCAGCATCTCTAGGAAGAGGTACAGTCGACATTTTGGGCTGATACCCTTCGTCAGGACTAACTGAAGGAAGAGTTAGTAAGAGATTTGGAAGTGAAAGGGGGAGGGGGAGATCCAAAATGATAGGAGAAGACAGGAGGGAGAGGGATGGAGCCAAGAGCTGGACAGGTGATTGGCAAAAGGGATATGGGAGGATCATGGGACAGGAGGCCTAGGGAGAAAGAAAAGTGGGAGGGGGGGAGAAAACAGAGGATGGGCAAGGGGTATAGTCAGAGGGACAGAGGGAGAAAAAGGAGAGAGAGAAAAAGAATGTGTGTATATAAATAAATAACGGATGAGGTACCAGGGGGAGGTGGGGCATTAGCGGAAGTTTGAGAAGTCAATGCTCATGCCATCAGGTTGGAGGCTACCCAGACGGAATATATAGTGTTGTTCCTCCAACCTGAGTGTGGCTTCACCTTTACAGTAGAGGAGGCCATGGATAGACATATCAGAATGGGAATGGGACGTGGAATTAAAATGTGTGGCCACTGGGAGATCCTGCTTTCTTTGGCAGACAGAGCGTAGGTGTTCAGCGAAATGATCTCCCAGTCTGCGTCGGGTCTCGCCAATATATAAAAGGCCACGTCGGGAGCACCGGACGCAGTATATCACCCCAGCCGACTCACAGGTGAAGTGTTGCCTCACCTGGAAGGACTGTCTGGGGCGCTGAATGGTAGTGAGGGAGGAAGTGTAAGGGCATGTGTAGCACTTGTTCCACTTACAAGGATAAGTGCCAGGAGGGAGATCGGTGGGAAGGGATGAGGGGACGAATGGACAAGGGTGTCGCGTAGGGACCGATCCCTGTGGAAAGCGGGGGGGTGGGAGGGAAAGATGTGCTTATTGGTGGGATCCCGTTGGAGGTGGCGGAAGTTACAAAGAATAATATGTTGGACCCGGAGGCTGGTGGGGTGGTAGGTGAGGACCAGGGGAATCCTATTCCTAGTGGGGTGACGGGAAGATGGAGTGAGAGCAGATGTGTGTGAAATGGGGGAGATGCGTTTGAGAGCAGTGTTGATCGTGGAGAAAGGGAAGCCCCTTTCTTTAAAAAAGGAGGACATCTCCTTCGTCCTGGAATGAAAAGCCTCATCCTGAGAGCAGATGCGGCGGAGAGGGAGGAATTGCGAGAAGGGGATGGAATTTTTGCAAGAGACAGGGTGAGAAGAGGAATAGTCCAGGTAGCTGTGAGAGTCAATAGGCTTATAGTAGACATCAGTAGATAAGCTGTCTCCAGAGATAGAGACAGAAAGATCTAGAAAGGGGAGGGAGGTGTTGGAAATGGACCAGGTAAACTTGAGGGCAGGGTGAAAGTTGGGGGCAAAATTAATGAAGTCAATGAGCTCAGCATGCGTGCAGGAAGCAGCGCCAATGCAGTTGTCAATGTAGCGAAGGAAAAGTGGGGGACAGATACCAGAATAGGCACGGAACATAGATTGTTCCACAAATCCAACAAAAAGGCAGGCATACCTAGGACCCATACAGGTGCCCATGGCTACAGCTTTAGTTTGGAGGAAGTGGGAGGAGCCAAAGGAGAAATTAGTAAGAGTAAGGACTAATTCCGCTAGACGGAGCAGAGTGGTGGTAGAGGGGAACTGATTGGGTCTGGAATCCAAAAAGAAGCGGAGAGCTTTGAGACCTTCCTGATGGAGGATGGAAATATATGGGGGCTGGACATCCATGGTGAAAATAAAGCGGTGGGGGCCAGGGAACTTAAAATCATCAAAAAGTTTCAGAGCATGAGAAGTGTCACGAACATAGGTAGGAAGGATTGAACAAGGGGGGATAAAACCGTGTCAAGGTATGCAGAAACAAGTTTGGTGGGGCAGGAGCAAGCTGAGACAATAGGTCTGCCAGGACAGGCAGGTTTGTGGATCTTGGGTAGGAGGTAGAAACGGGAAGTGTGGGGTGTGGGAACTATAAGGTTGGTAGCAGTGGATGGGAGATCCCCTGAGCGGATAAAGTTGGTGATGGTGTGGGAGACAATGGCCTGGTGCTCCTTAGTGGGGTCATGATCGAGGGGTAAATAAGAGGAGGTGATGCCAGTTAACTTTCCAGTTAAATCTGCACACACTGTAAGTGGCCTCCTATTGTAACCAGGCAGCTGCAAGCATTGATAGAAGAGATTACTTTGTCAATTGCAAAGCAAATCCATCAAGTGGCCTCCTGCTGTGAACCAACAGCCTGCAATCATTTCACAACCAAGAGAAAATCTGCAGATGCTGGAAACCCAGGCAACACACACAGAATGCTTCAGGAACTCAGCAGGCCAGGCAACTGCTATTGAAATAAAGTACCACAATTGACATTTTGGGCCGAGACCCTTCAGAAGGACTGGAGAAAAGAAGATGAGGAGTAGACTTAAAAGTTGAGGGAGGGGAGAGAGAAAAACACAAGGTGACAGGTGAAACCGGGAGGGGGAGGGATGAAGTAAAGAGCTGGGAAGTCGATTGGTGAAAGAAATACAGGGCTGGACAAGGGGGGAGTCCGACAGGAGGGAACAGAAGACCATGGAAGAAAGAAAAGGGGGAGGAACACCGGAGAGAAGCAATGAGCAGGCAAGGAGATAAGGTGAGAGCGGGAAAAGAGTATGGGGACTGGTGAGCTGGCGGGAGGGGGGGGGCATTTCTTCCATGGCTTTCTGTTCCCTCCTATCGGACTCCTCCTTCTCCAGCCCTGTATCTCTTTCACCAGTCAACTTCCCATCTTTCTTCCTTCAGTCCTGCCAAAGGGTCTGAGCCCAAAATGTCAACTGTACTTTTTTCCACAGATGTTGTCTGGCCTGCTGAGTTCCTCCAGCATCTGGTGTGTGTAGCCTGCAATCATCGTCAGTTTTCCGTAGACATTTTGTGTTTATTTTGTTTTCACAAGTTCCATAAGGGTGAAATTGTTATTCTGTGCTTCAAGTTTTGCAAGTAGTGTACAGAAAAACGTTGTTGTTAAAAAATGCTAAGACAGTCACTCCCCAATCTAATAGCTCCAGATTGAAACCACTCAGACCACAGAATACATGATCAGAGCGCTTCATCCTGTAACTTAACTTCTGGCTTCAACACTCCTCTCAGTGGCCACTTTATTAGCTATACCTGCTCATTAATGCAAATATCAAACCAGGCAATTATAGGAGCACCAATTCAATGCATAAAACATGCAGACATGGTCAAGAGGTTCAGTTGTTTTTCAGATGAAACATCAGAATGAGAAAGGAATGTGATCTAAGTGCCCTTGACTGTGGAATAATTGTTGATACCAGATGGGATGGTTTGCGCATCTTAGACCTGCTGATATCTTGGGATTTTTCATCCACTACAACTTCTGGAGTTTACAGAGAATGGTGTGAAAAACAGAAAACTAACATCCAGTGAGCAACAGTTCTCTGGGCAAAAACACCTTATTAATCAGAGGAGAAAGGCCAGAGTGGTTCAAGCTGACAGGAATGCGACAGCAACTCATATAACCACGCATTACAGCAGTGGTGTGCAGAAGAACATCTCTGAATGCACAACACATCAAACCTTGAAGTGGATGGGCTACAGCAGCAGAAGACCATGAACATATACTCAGTAGTCACTTTATTGGGCACAGGAGGTAATGAATAAAGTGCCCACTGACTTTATGTTACCTAAATAAATATCTCCCTAAACTCCCTAATCACCACTACTGTTTAGCAACACTAGGGCACTCTGAAGAACTTGCAATAAAAATGAATTTGGGTTTTTTGTTCAAACTGTTTTTCTTTCTTATAAAATTGTGTACAACTATGATTAATTTATGTTTTGCTTGTGAATACTGCTTGTATGATGCAATGTCCCTGTGATGCCTGAGGTCACAGTGGTGATTCTCAGTTAATCAAGTGTCCATGGGCCACACCTCCAGAAGGAGGATTTCACAGTGGCTAAGATACAGGTAAATCACTTCACTTCATGCAGTAGCAGGCTTTTCAAGCACTGCAAAGTCCTTAGGGCACTGAAACACCCTAACCCCCATCTCAAGCAGGAATTTTACCAACATGTCTGCAACCCACCAACCTTCAGGCCTGACTCAGCCCACCCCACTAAATAACAACTGACCACTGATCCCCTAAGTCATAGCCAACACTCACCCCCTGAAGTTGCACACCACACCACACAAACCATCACCTCAAAGTACATCATCATCCAACTAATGGTTACAATGATCATATCTTTGATTTCCAATCTTCACATATACATCTCCTCCCCAGCCACCAAGGTAACAACTCACCAATTCTCTATTCATTGCTTAGCCTTGCTAATGAGCTCCTGCTTCCAATCCCTGACCCTCACCAACCTTTTCCACTTGGATGATGCACCTGACCTGGGCACAAACAGACTTACACCCCAGTCCTTGGGCTGGTTTCCTTGAGCCTCATGTGCTATCAATGACATACCAGGAGATCCCGTCATGAACAATCCAGTTAATACAGATTTAGAGGCACTAACCAATTTCTAAGTAATTTTTTAGTTCTAATATTTATTGCTAACTTCTTTCCTCCAATATACATCTTATTGTTTTTATCCTATTTACAAACTAATTATAGCCGGCTGGTGGTGTAGTGGCATTCACACCGGACTTCGAGGTGAGAGGTCCCAGGTTCAAATCTGGCTGGCTCCTTGCACACTTTCTATCCATGCTGGGTTGAACATCAAGCTAGCAACTCAGCCTCATAAAAAACAGGCAAAAATGCTAAAGAAACGGTAAAGTTGCCGCCTGATGTGCCACAAGGCGTGAAGAGGGACAACAACACAAACTCTGGCTTGCTTGATGTGCAATAATGTGTATTTATTTGCTCCAGGTTGTTAACATTTGGAACACTGTTCAAATAGGGAATGATACTTTGTCAGTCATCTTTAGTCATGCAATACCAAATATCTTCCAAGCAGATTTACATGAAATCTTTAGAGATTTTTAAATAGATGATGAAATTCTTGAGTGATTATTGTGTTGAATTTTTATGAAGTTTCACTTACCACTTCACCAGAAGAATCTCCACTGCCTTCTTCACCTGGTCTTCCTATTTCACCCTTAAAATAAAACTTAGAAATATCACTTCACAATTTCTTAAATGTTGCTAATATTTTAACTATAGGTTGTTATAATGACCGAGCGATAACAGTGCTGTTATATGACTGAACTTTCCTAACCAACTGTATGGAAAGTTGGGCCAACAGGGTTCAGCTTCTTGGCATTCAAAATAAGGTAGCAAATTTAATTTGACATTGGCTTCATGGGAAGAGCCATGAGGGAGAGAGGTAGTAGATAGTTGCCTCTCTGACTGGAAGCCTGCAACTAGTGGTTGCCACAGGGATTGGGGCTGGGTCTATTGTTGTTTGCCATCTATATCAAAGATCCAGAAAATAATGTAGTAAACTGGATCAACAAATTTGCAGATGACATCAAGATTGGAGGTGTAGTGTACAGCAAGGAGGTCTATTAAACCATGCAGCAGGATCTGGAAAAATGGGCTGAAAATGGCAGATGGAATTTAATGCAGACAACTGTGAGGTGTTGCATTTCGGTGGGATCAACCAGGGTATTGAGTTACAGAGCGAATGGCAGGGGACTGAGGAGTGTGGTAGAACAGAGGAATCTGAAAATACAGATCCATAATTCCTTGAAGGTGGTGTCACAGGTAGATAGGTAAAGAGAACTTTCAGCACATTAGGTTCATAAATAAGAGTATTGAGTACAGGGGTTGTGATAGTGTACTGATAGTGAGACTAGAACTAGAGGTCACAGGTTAAGGTTGAAAGGTGTAAGGCATTGGTGAGGCCTAATTTGGAGTATTGTATGTTGTTCTGGTCACCTACCTACAGGAAAGATATCAGTAAGATTGAAAAACTACAGAGAAAATTTACAAAGATGCTGTCAGGACTTGAGTCAAGTCAGGTCACTTTTTATTGTCATTTCCACTATAACTGCTGGTACAGTACAGAGTAAAAACGAGACAACATTTTTCAGGACCATGGTGCTATATGAAACAATACAAAAACTACACTGAACTACGTAAAACAACACAAAAACTACACTGGACTACAGACCTACCCAGGACTGTATAAAGTGCACAAAACATGACTTATAGGGTTAGCACTTCATTCCTTGCAGTACAGAGGAATGAGGGGATATTTGATAGTGGTATACAAAATTATTAGGGGTTTAGATGGCATAAATGCAAGAGGTTTTTTTTCCATTGAGGTTTGGTGAGACTAGAACTAGAGGTCACAGGTTAAGGTTGAAAGGTGAAGTGTTTAAGGGAAACATGAGAGGGCACTTCTTCACTCAAGAGGGTGGTGAGAGTGTCTAACGAACTGCCAGTGGAAGTGATGAAATCAGATTTCATCTCAACACTTAGGAGAAGTTTGGACAAGTACAAGGATGAGAGAAGAATGGAGTGCCATGGTCCAGCTGCAGGTCAATGGAACCAAGCGGAATAATCGTTCAGTGCAGACATGCTGAAGGGCCCATTTCTGAGCTGTAGTGCTTTCTCCATGACTATATATAATTGATAATACATAGTGAGATAATTACAATATCTCCCTTTCCTCCTGGATCCCCCCGTGGACCTGTGTATCCAACAACGCCCTGCAGTCAACAAAAGTATTATCTCACTACTAGATGCTTCGTTGTGTAACTTATGCTACCAACATGTAAAACAGAATGCATTTTCACCAACCAATTTTTGACCATGTTCTGGTCCCAAAAAAACCATTATACACTATCTGGAAAGCTCACCAACACCTCTACTTTCTGAGGAGGCTGAACAGAACTAGACTATGCACATCTATGCTCACATCATTCTATAGATATGCAGTAAAGAGTGCTTAAACATGCTGCATCACTGCATTGTACAGAAACTACACTGCAGTGGACAGGAAGGCTCTACAATGGGTAGTCAACATTGCCCAATGCATCACGGGAGTCAACCTACCCAGCATCATGGAACCAGCCTACCCACCATGTATATAGAAAGGTGCCAGAAAAAGGCCAACAACATCAGGAAGGATCCAACCTACCTTGCTCACGGACTGTTTGTCCCACTCCCATCAGGGAGGGGACTGCATAGTATCCACGCCAGGACCACCGACTCAAAAACTTCTTTCCCCAAGCAGAACAGCTGATCAACACTTCCACCCGTTAATTCACACCTCCACACATCCCCCCCCCCCGCACACTATTTTATCTTTTCCTGTCAGAGTCACCTTATGTACAAACACACCTGTGCCTAAGGTCACTCTGTGGACATACAATCGACGCACATAAGCTATTTTATGTGCTTTTGTTTATTGTGTTTTCTTTTTATTATTGTGTTCTTTATCCTATTATTTTTTACGTGACTATTGGATCTGGAGTAAGCATTATTTCATTCACTTGTGTACTGAAAATGACATGAAGCAATCCAGAATTATGGAGCACACGGGTAGGAGTGTTTCTACTCTTAATGTCATTAATTTTTAATCTCATGAGAGATCTGTTTCTGCATTAGAAGTATGTTATAAAGAAAATCATTCATTAGCAATTTTTGTTTGTAATGCTTTAGACTTCTACTGTAGGGGAACAAGATTTTTTGGCACACAAAGGCTACTCTAATCATCAACCAAGCATTCATACCAATCCTATATTAATCCCATTTATTATTCGCTCCACATTCCCATCAACCTCCCTGAGGTTATACCACTCACCAACATATTTTGGGGTAATTTTAAAGGGCCAACTCACAATTCTTTGGAATATGAGAGGAAACCCAAATATTTAGAGAAAACTTAGGTTCTCACATGAGCTCATGAAGAACGTGCAAACTTCAAACAGAAAGCAGGGCAGGTTAAAACCTAGAGCTCTGAGGCAGCATTTCTACCAGCTGTGCCATGGTGTTGCCCCATTTTGTTCTTTATTTGATCATTATAAATACTCCCTCTTTGAAATTTTTATATTGGAGTGTGCAGGAACAGTCAACAAATTACAATATGTTTTTCTTTTTTTTTTGCTAATTTATGTATAAATAGATGTAGGCATTCTCTGCTTAATGTCCCTGTCCATTTTGTTTCACAAACTAAGAAAACTTATTTTGTTATTAGTGCTTGAAAATGTTGACTACATTCTACCCAATAGAAGCCTGATTAAATCTCCAACAGTGAAATTTACAAGAAGTCAAAATAAATAAATTCTCTCTGGAATGGAAATGATGTATCAGAATGTATTGCTTCCCTTAAATAATCCTGATTATACAGAAGATTTAAACGTCTTTGTAATGAATTTGATTTCAATTAATTTGTTATTGTGACTATGATAAATGTCTGCTTTTTTTCTTGGCTTTATCAAATATATTCAATGAACTTTTACTGCCTAAGCCTTGTTCTTAAGTTGAAGTCAATTATCAGGGCTGGGATAGGTTAAAATACGTCTTTAAACTAAATAGTAGGTAAACATTTGGGTAAAGCGAAGATAAACTAAAAAGCAGAGTGCAGCAGAGGTTAGGAGAGTCCCCAGAATACAAAAGAGACAACAGATTTAGGAAGAAACACTCATAAAAGTTGCTGGTGAACGCAACTCCCTTGTCCATTCGTCCCCCCCATCCCTCCCCACTGATCTCCCTCCTGGCACTTACCCGTATAAGCGGAACAAGTGCTACACATGCCCTTACACTTCCTCCCTTACCACCATTCAGGGCCCCAAACAGTCCTTCCAGGTGAGGCAACACTTCACCTGTGAGTCGGCTGGGGTGATATACTGCGTCCGGTGCTCCCGATGTGGCCTTTTATATATTGGCGAGACCCGACGCAGACTGGGAGACCGCTTTGCTGAACATCTACGCTCTGTCTGCCAGAGAAAGCAGGATCTCCCAGTGGCCACACATTTTAATTCCACATCCCATTCCCATTCTGACATGTCTATCCACGGCCTCCTCTACTGTAAAGATGAAGCCACACTCAGGTTGGAGGAACAACACCTTATATTCCGCCTGGGTAACCTCGAACCTGATGGCATGTACATCGACTTCTCTAACTTCCGCTAATGCTCCACCTCCCCCTTGTACCCCATCTGTTACTTATTTTTATACACACATTCTTTCTCTCACTCTCCTTTTTCTCCCTCTGTCCCTCTGAATATACCCCTTGCCCATCCACTGGGTCCCCCCCACCTCCTTGTCTTTCTTCCCGGACCTCCTGTCCCATGATCCTCTCGTATCCCTTTTGCCAATCACCTGTCCAGCTCTTGGCTCCATCCCTCCCCCTCCTGTCTTCTCCTATCATTTTGGATCTCCCCCTCCCCCTCCAACTTTCAAATCCCTTACTCACTCTTCCTTCAGTTAGTCCTGACGAAAGGTCTCGGCCTGAAACATCGACTGCACCTCTTCCTAGAGATGCTGCCTGGCCTGCTGTGTTCACCAGCAACTTTGATGTGTGTTGCTTGAATTTCCAGCATCTGCAGAATTCCTCTTGTTTAGATTTAGGAAGAAGTAAGAATTTAACTTCCTGTAACACAGGGGCAAATTTGAAAAGGGTGATGAATACAGAACTGAAAGTGTTATATTTGAATGTACGTAGTATATGGAATAAGGTAGATGATCTTGTAGCGTGTTTAGAGATTAGCAGGAATGATGTTGTGGGCTTCACTGAGTCATGGCTGAAAGAAGATCACAGTTGGGAGCTTAACATCCAAGGATGCACATTGTATCAAAAGGCAGGCAGGAAGCCAGAGAGGCTGGGGTGGCTCTGTTGGTAAAAAATGAAATCAAAAGAGGTGACATAGATTGGAAGATATGGAATGCTTATGGATAGAAATAAGAAATCGCAAAGGTAAAAAAGACCCTAATGGGGGTTATATACAGGCCTCCGAAAAGTATCCAGAATGTGGCATATAAATTACAACAGAAGATAGAAAAGGCATGTAAAAAGGGCTATATTATGATAGTCATGAGAGTTTTCAACCTACAGGTAGATTGGGAAAATCAGGTTGGTGAGGATCCCAAGAGAAGGAATTTGTAGAATGCCTATGAGATGGCTTTTTAGAGCAGCTTGTTGTTGAGCCCACTAGGAGAAAGGCAATTCTGGATTGGGTGTTGAGTAATGAACCAGATTTGATTTGGGAACTTAAGGAAAATGAATGCAAAGGAGATAGTGATCATAATATGAGAGAATTCACTCTTCAGTTTGGGAGGGAGAGGATAAAGTCAGGTGTATCAGTATTACAGTGAGGTAAAGGGCATGAGAGAGAAGCTGGCCTGACAAATCTGTTGGATAAAATGAAAGAGAAGATCGGTAGCTCAGGTTGGCTGCTTGTTTGCCGAGCCTAGAGGTTAGGTCACAAACATTTCATCACCTGTTGTGGTGACATCGACGTGCAATCGACTAGTTAGAACCCGTTTGGCAACAGTCTCCTGTCCCAGTTTAAGTGACATAATTTCCCAAGGGTACAAAGGAAATCCCGGCTATTTTCTCAATTAGTTT
Source organism: Mobula birostris (assembly GCF_030028105.1). Lineage (NCBI taxonomy): Eukaryota > Metazoa > Chordata > Chondrichthyes > Myliobatiformes > Myliobatidae > Mobula > Mobula birostris. The sequence goes on from NC_092370.1 coordinate 128,120,915, forward strand.
TTGATTCTTTAAGAGTAGTCCCAAATAAGTGGCTGCCCCAATTAACCAATGGCCCAATTGACCAGAATCCACTGTATTATGAATAAAGTATATCTTTGAAATAGAAAAAGCTGAAAGTCAGAGAAGTAAAACAAACTTCAGCTCTCTGCTGGTTTCATCTTCGATCTGGCAACTGAGGTACGCAAGCAAGCCCACCAACTTTTCCGTTCAACATGAGACTTTGGGAGTTCACAGGAGCAGAAACTGTCACTACAAAGCTCCGAATCAGGAAGTGAAGGTAAATCACAGTGAAAACTTTTCATTTTAGGAGAGTGGGCATAGGGAATGTGCTCCAGTGGGGTGTGTACTTACAGAACCTGACAGGTCGCAGCAGGATACCTCAGCCGCCTTGTTTGGGTTGCTGTAGATCTCGAATTGTTGTACATCCACCTGGTACATAGAAGAACGAATGAGTCTGAAGAGAAGCATACAACCACATTTCCGTTTTTCCATATGGCTTAAAAAGAGGCCATTCAGCCAATCAAGTATATGCCAGCTCATGGCACAATCCAATTCCCCTAACTACCTCTGTAAATCATTCCTCCGATTCTACCACCCACAACACACAAGTGCAATTGACAGTGGCCAATTAATCTACAAACTTGTGTCTTTGGAATGTGGGAGGAAACTGGAGCACATGGCTGAAAACCACATGGTCTCAGGGAGAATATACAAATTCCACACAAACAGCACCCACGGACAAGATCAAACCCAAGTCGCTGGAGCTGTGAAACAGCAGTTCTACTAGCTGCACTACTGTGCAAGTGAATATAAATCACTGTCCGAAACTAGTGCTCAGAACTCTGTGACTTACAAGTAGTAAAATGCATCCCTCATCCAGCTTTTCCCTAAAGAACTTCAACAGCTCTGTAGTACACCTTTAGCCACTTGAACCAAATGAGTTATTAATATTATCTAAGGAACAGGAAGTTTATTTTTGCTGGGATCTGGAAGAATACAGCAGACTGAGCAACATCTGTAAGGGGAAAAGGAATTGTCAGCACTTTATGTTAAACAATCTAGATGTAGGGCTTCAACCTGAAATGCTGATTATTATTGTGCTTTGTCTGGTTTATAGCATTTAAATATTTTGCTACTTCACCTGTGTTTTACTGGCATATCAAGAGGGAAAATTATAAACACTGCCCACCCATATGTAACTAACAGCAACATCTCCCAGCTTCTTTGAGCTACCCCCTCATTGTCATACGGTAAAAGAATTCAAATGACTTTTACTCCATACAAATCCCCCTCAGTCAAAAATGTCAAAAGACATAAAAAGGAAAAATGAATTGAATTCAAACATCATGAAGATAGTTGCTTTAAATTTAAATTTGCCGACAGAGAGGGGGTGGAAGAGCTCGAGGCCTGGTGCCAGGCAAATAACTTTTCTTCAATGTCAACAAGACAAAGGAGATGGCTATCGGCCTTAGGAGAACTCGCACCACTCACACCCCTCTTTACACCGCTACCACAGCAGTGGAAACTGTGAACAGTTTCAAACTCCTGGGAGTGCACGTCTTGCACAACCTCTCGTGATCCCGAAACACATTCCACAGATTCAGGAAAGGTCACTAACACCTCTACGTTCTGAGGGGGGTGAAGAAAGCTGGACTATGCACATCTTTATTCATGTCCTTCTACAGATGTGCAGTAGAGAGCATGCTAACATGCTGCAACACTTCTTGGTACAGAAACAGCACTGTGGCAGAGAGAAAGGGTAATCAAAACTGCCCAACACATCACTAGCACCAGCCTACCCGCCATCAAGGGAAACTATACAGAAAGGTGGTGGAAAAGGGCCTGCAACATCATGAAGGATTCCACCCACCCTGCTCATCCCACTCCCATCAGGGAGGAGGCTACGTAGCTTCCACACCCGGACCATCAGACTCAAGAACAGTTACTTTCCCCAAGCACTAAGGATCTCCACTCACTAACCCGCCCCACCACACCCCCCAACACCACTATTTTATCATTTCCTATCAGAATCACCTTACGTACTGACACTCCTGTGCCTAGCATCACTTTATGGACATGCAATCCATCTATGTACATAAGCTATCTAAGGTAATAATAACTGAATTGATTGTGTTTATATTTATTATTGTGTTCCTAATCTTACTGTGTTTTGTTTGTGCTGCATCGGATCTGGAGTAGGAGTAATTTTGTTCTCCTTTACACTTGTGCACTGGAAATTACATGAAACAATCCAGAAAGTCCCAAAATATAGTTCATTATTAACAATGGTCATATTTGCTGTTATTACAAGCGTATTCAACATTAATTTATATAACTCTGAGGATAAAGAACTGGTGACCAGGACATTATAGAACACAAGGTGCTTACAGGAAGTGTAGCATCAGTCGTTGCTCCTTTAGCTATAGCACTAACTCCATTGATGGCAATGGATCCAAGCACTTGGATGGGAGCTGTGCCAACCTGCTGGCAATCAACAAATAAAGTCAACTGGGTCCTTGTCGCACCGAGTAAAAGCTTGTGCCAGTCCCGGTCAAACAGCTGTTCCACATTCTCAAAGGTGGTGACGCCCCCTCCCACTGCCGCCACACTGTAGATTTCAACAGCTTTGATCTCACTGTACAGACGAAGTCGGAACTGCTTGTCGCCATATCTGTCAGTTATCTCCCACAAATCCCACACCGTCCTCGGAGTGTCTTCTCTCATCCTAAAGGTTGTGACCATGGAGAATTCTGTCGGGAATCCATATGGATGCACGAGTCTGTAAGAATCACAAAAATGCCATCTTTTTTTGAAAGATGAAGGTAAAACTTGAGGGATACGTTCCAAAACTTAAGCAGCAATAGCTTTCATAATTCTTAGAAAATAAATGTTGTTCCAATTCTACCCACCTGTTATGGACAAAGCCAAAGTCAAGTCAAAGGTCAAAGTTGAGTTTATTCTCATACACACAAGTACATGTGTGCACAGGTGTAATGGAAAACTTACAACATCGTGGGCACTTAGCTTTATACAAGCAGCATTGACAAGAAAAGAAAACAAATTATATAGAACAGTGGAATGATGTTCAGAGAGACAAAATACAAGTTCAATCAAAGCCACGGAGGAGGAATTAGTCAGTAATGCTAATTAAGTGTTGAAGAGCAGCCCTTACATTGTACTCTCCAGTGAAGCTAATCAAATTGAAATTCAATTGGTCTGTACTGTGAGTGGCAGACAGTTGTCACCACTTTAGATCTATGACCAAAGAGCAATGACTCAATGACTTCCAGCTGCTGAAAGAAGAGGAAGGTTTGCAAGGATAGGCCACCAATAATTCACTTTTTACACAGTCTTACTGTGGAACGAACACAAGAAGGACATTTAAGTTCAGCTCATTACTTAAAAGAACATGTCTGCAGTGGTGTCTAGGAAATCTATTGGATGGTTATAAATATCAATTTACTTCACTGCCTTCTTAATGGAAGAAAATATTTTGTCCATAACATGTCTGGCTTATATGTGACCCCATCCCTCCCTCCCTGCTCCCCACCCCCCACCCGGCGCCCAATGTGTTTGATTCTTAACTATCCCTTGGTTTGTGGATAATATGGAATGGACAATAATTGCCAAAGACTACTACATCTTAGAAGCAAATAAAGAGCAAAATGTTGTTTTATAGTACATTATGAATTCAAATATATTAAAATAAAATCTGTCACCAAAGTGATTTTGTACCATGTTTCAAGCCAGGAGAGTCAAGTGGAAGTGGGACCAAGGCAGGGAAATCAAGGACTCCCTCTTCAGAGCCTTTACGATCCGAAGCCTGTAGATAGCAGTACCTGCGGCTCTGCCCCCACCTTGTCCCACTAGGCTTTCCCAAAATCCCTGTTGTCCAGCTTGCTTGAATGGTAAGGGAACAGTGTTATCTTCAGTACTAGTCATGAGGAAGCATGGAAAATTGCAGCAGGATCTGGAGCAAATGAAGGCCTTGTGAACAAATGCATTACTTATTGTAACAGAAATGCATGAGCCCAGACTAATTATTACTTCCAAAGTGATTGCACCCATAAGACTTTGAAAGACTGTTTGGAGAAAGTAATGAACCATGGGACACCAGCTCGGTAGGATCTAGTGAATACTGTCAAGTCGTGCCCCTGTTGATCATTGCCTGCTCAAGATCCATGAGCAAGCCTAAGTGGTATATCCACACCATTTCACAACTCCTTTCTTCCCATTCTATTCCTGGACACCAAACTGTCCACTCATTGATGGAAAGATACCACTGAGCAGCCAAGCACTAGCATGGATAATGCAAACAATACAGAGTGCCACTGGGAATAGATACAAATACTATCAGCAGGGAGTAAGCCTATTACACAGTTGAAATCTAGTCCCTGTGGAGCTGATCATTTCATTCACATTATGCATTAAAGTTGTTTTCTGATACAATTTTATAGTTCTGTGTTCTGAAGACCCAGGTACAAGAAAACCTCTATTGCCACTTCAGCATTGATTTTTTGCACCAAATCATTCTACTATATTGTGTTGTTTTTGCACTCGGTGTTGTATTTATTGACGTACTCATTAATATGCATACTCTTTACCAGGACATCTTCAAGGAGCAATTCCTCAAAAAGGCAGCGTCAGTCATTAAGGACCCCCATCACCCAGGTCATGCCTTGTTCTCTTTGCTACCATCAGGAAGGAGGCAGTCACTCGGCGATTCAGGAACAGCTTCTTCCCCTCTGCCATCCATTTTCTGAATGGACATTGAATCCATGAACACTACCTTACTACTTTTCTAATTTCTATCTTTGCACAAGTTGTTATGTGTGTTACATACACACACGATTCTTTGATCTGAACAAAGAAATGTATTGCAGCCTGGTATATATGACAATAAACTAATCTGAATCTGGATAATAGCTTCCTCACTACAGCCATTCCATCTGAAACTCTTCCCTTCTGTTCCCTTTCCCAAGTCCATTAGAAGAACATGGATGGAAATACTACAGTAAACCCTCTGACTTGGGGTGGCAGATTTGCCCATATCAACTCTAGCTGTAGAAATGAGACCTCCAAATAATCACTACTTATGGTTTTGGTCATGGGCTGTCCAGTATTGGAAAATGTGTCAGCCTGGATTGAGACCCACCACAGATGATCAGCTGGGAGGGAGAGTCAATGCAAGGACAAGATTAAGGAGGTTCAGCACGTCATTGAACACTAACAAGCTTCTACAGGTGTACTGCTGGAAATATCCTGACTGGTTACGTGACAGCCTAGTGCAGCAATTTGAAAGTTTTGTCATGTAAGAAGCTGCAGAAAGTAGCAGTCACAGTTACATCATGGGCTCATCCCACTCAGCCATCGTTAGTATCTATATGAAACACTGCCTCAAGAAGGCAACATCTATGGCAAAAGTTTCCCTCCATTTGGTCCATGCTAGCTTCCTGCAGCTACCACCAGGCAGGAAGCACTGAAGCCTGAAGTCCCACATTACCTGGTTCAAGAACAGCTACTTCCCTTCAGCCATCTGGTTCTTGAACAAACCAGCACAGGCCTAACCAGTACCTCAGCCGATCAACTGTACTACTTTGCACCACAATGGACTTTGGATTTTTGCTTGTTCTAGTTGTGTTCGGTCTTGTAAAGAACTACATATAATTTATGTTTAATCTATCTTTTTTCTCGTAAATGCATTTTGTCTGATGCTGCATCCTTGTGATGCTGCTGCAAGTCAATCTTTCATTGCACCTGTGCATACACTTACTTGTGCAGAAGACAATAAACTCAACTTTGACTTTTTTTTGACTTTGGACGAAACCCCAGAGTTATTTATATTTTCTCAGTGGATTGATGACAAAGGAGAGGGAACTGAGGACTACAGGACCTTGGAGTGATAGGATGGGGTGGTTGTTTTGGGGAGATTAGAAGCCGGATCTGGGATACAGAGGGAGACAGTGGTCAGTCTTCTTCAGAGGACAGCCGGAAGGATGAACGATAAGAGGCTTGCTTACCTTGCAGGGGAGCATTATGTCCCTAAAAGATTGCAATGTGGGAGTGACTAGCAACAGTCATTCCCAGCACAATTTCAACCATGTTATTCTGTAATGCTACATAAGCACTGTTGCACAGGAATTGCAACACGCTGTACATGACGGATGAGGGTATTGGTCTCAGACACACACACACACTGAGCATTAGCCGGATCGAACTTCTTCACGGGTGAAACAAACTGGAAGTTCTTTTATACTTTATTTCACTCCGTATTAAATCAATTTTTTATTGCGTAACGCTGAAAAATACAGGATTATGTGACTGAATCTCAAGGCCTTTGCTCTTTCATTTGTACAAATGCAAAATTCTGCGCACTTTGGCATATGGTTATGAAAGATGCAATATAAATGAAGACCTTTCTTCTCCGGATAACTGCATTCAGTTCTGCCAGAATTTAATATTCATGAGGGAAAACTGACTCATGCGTTCATTGCTAGAAATATACAATCTTTCCCCTAAAAAACTGTAGACAATTGAATTCTATAGTTTTAACAAGAGATTAGTTGATTGCCAGAATCCAAACATTTTTATTAAACACACATTTTTTTGGTTCAAATTCGGCCCCAAAATAAAAGAGTTAGTGGTGCAGTAATTACTAGAGGAACTCTTGTATCTTTGGCAACAATCATTTTCATCAAGTAAGGCCAGAGAAGTTCAGGAGGCAGATGTACCAGGATCATAAGAGTGGTGCTCAGCCACTAAGAACTTTATTGTAATTCTGGGGATTTATTTATGGATGTAATCCCAATAGAGAAAACAGAATTGCATTGAACCCATTGACATGAATTCTGTTTTGGGATATCTTGAGTATTTATGTATTTCTTCAGCACTACAAAACACAGTAACAACATCGTTTGGGAATGAAATAGTTTATGTCATGATGGGAAAAATCCACCAATATAGATTGTTTTCTACCATAAAGAAGTAGATTGTACTGAGAATGAGATGTTGGAAAGGTACGTGATGTATTAGTGTTATTTCAAGATAGTTTGTTTATTTATTTGTTTTCAGATTGAGCAGATTAACAGGCCCTTCTCACCCAATGAGCCTATGCCACCCAATTTATATCCATGTGACCAATTAACCTACTAACCTCAAGGAATGTAGGAGGACACTGGAGCACCCGGAGGAAACCCACGCAGTATCGGGGAGAGCCAAAGGGTTTCAGCCCGAAAGGTCAACTGTACTCTTTTTTTTCCATAGATGCTGCCTGGCCTGCTGAGTTCCTCCAGCATTTTGTGTGGTTGTACAAACTCCTTACAGACAATGGTGGAATTGATCCTGGGTCACTGGCACTGGAATAGTATTATGCAAACCGCTACTTTATCATGCAGTCGTTTTTATTTAATAGTCCTGATGATCAGAGGATACAATTCACCATTCTATGTGACATTATGTACCTTGTTTCTCTCCTAATCTGCAGTCCTGCTTCTAAGCGATAGGCCATTAAGTCAGCTTGTGGTCCTTCCACTTCATGGACTCCAGCTGCAGTGGTTACTTTTAATGCATCCAACATGTTAATAACTGGAACACAACAGAAGCATATTTAGCACCAGGACCTTGGCTGTTTATCCACATCACGCAACAATACTGCAAACTTCAGCATTAACTGTTGTCACTTCCATTGCATTAGCACAGTGCGAGGCAGAAAGTGGCCTGGAAATGCAGTAGTGATGGGAAGTGATACAAACATTCTGCGTGGAATTGCCTTAGTTATGCACATTGCATATCACTTGAGGGTTGTAATGTTGTTTTAGTTTGAAAGGATGAGAAATGCTTCATTTCAGTTTTGTTTTCTTAAAATAGCAGTCGAAGGAAAAACACAACAATCCTTCCTCCACAGATGGCATGAGCTACTGAGCATTTCAATTGTCTGTAGTAATATGCCCTTGGACACTACCCATCACTGACGGCTAGAAGAAGGACAACCATTAATTGCTGCATTCACTGAATTTTAAAGAAAAGGGAGCCAGAGCATGGAACATGCTGGAGTGCTTTTGATTTCTTCACAACAAATAATATGAATAACTAAACCAAGTTGTAAGATTTAGAAACAAATAACTGAGCCCTTAGGCATCAGTTATTTTGTCTATTATTGCAACATGGTAAGGTGTAGTAAAGATATGGTATAAAATATTCAGAAGCCAAGACCATGCACCCATGTAAGTCTCTGTCTGTCCGTCTCGCTCTCTAGCTTGTTTGCTCCTAGAGTCATAGAGCACTACCACACAGAAACAGCCCCTCTGCTAATCTAGTCCATGCAGAACTATTATTCTGCTTATTCTCATGGACCTGCACCCCGATCATAGCCCCCCATACCTCTCCCATGCATGTACCTATCTAAATTTCTCTTCAATGTTGCAATCAAACTTTCACCCCACCCCCACCCCACTTCTGCTGGGCTGGCAGCTCATTCCACTCTCTCACCACCCTCTGAGTGAAGAAGTTCTGCCTTATGTTCCCCTTAAACATTTCTCCTTTCACCCTTAACCTATGACTTCTGGTCCTCGTCTCAAACAACCTCAGTGGAAAAAGCCTGCTTGTATTTACACTATCGAAAATCCTCGATTTTGTATATTTCTATCAAATACCCCCTCATTCTTCTATGCTTCAGGGTATACACTCCTAACCTATTCAATCTCAATCTCTCTCTCTCTCACCTTAATCCCCACCCTTCTGCTTCCCTCTCAACCCCTCTTATCCTCTCTCACTCTCTATACAAAATCACCAGAAATTCTGCAGAAATTTCTCATCCAACATTTTTGAACAGAGCACAACAAGCAAATGAGCACTGGGCAGGATTTCAAAGAGTTTGAGCAAGGCCATGAATGATATAAATGTTGGTGTGCCATGAGTTGGTATTAGTGCTGAAATATTAATGTAGGATAATGCTGCTCATTGGTCTTATTGAAAATACTACATTGTGTGGTCACTGTGCTAAGTGTTTTGTGCAAAATGCTGTTCTGTTATGAAGAATTGCAACTGGGTACTTTAAACTGAGCAACTTACATTTGGGAAAGTTGATAACAGAGTTACAATGTTTACACAGAATACTATCTCATTGGAAAGATATTTTATTAAAATTGAAATGTGTAGGCAACTTGGCTTTGATTTAAAATTTAAGATTTGTGTATCATCTCAAAATGCTTAATTCCATTTAGGTTAAACTTAGAAATAGGGATGGTCACCTTGGTAGACACCCTCCCCATTAGTCAGCAGGAACTAGAGGAACAATTTAACCTATACCATCTACTCTTAGTTTTAAAATAGTTAGGGAAAAAGATAGAACTGATCCACAAATCCTGAACTGGAGCAGGGCCAACTTGGAGGACATTCGGCAGGATCCAGCTGAGGCCAACTGGGCAATTCAATTTAAAGGCAGTCTCACCAATGACTTGTACATTTGTAACATAATGTCCTTGTTCCGATACCCAATGGCCTGACTGATGAAAGGTAGCATGCTAAACTCTTTTTTTTAAAACATTGCGTGGTTGCTTTCAGCAAACTGTGCTCCTGCAATCCTAATCCCTCGATTCCACAACACTCACCATTGTGGAGATGGACTCTGGCCTCAGTGTAACAGCCAGATCCCCAGAATGGAAGCAACTCTACGGTGAAATTCTGACTGAGATTAACAACTTTTCTGGCTGGAATGGAAAGATGTGAAGGGGGTGGGAAATGAAGGGTGATGAACCATCTGCCAGGAGAAACATTACCTCCATTTGTCAGCATTTGCACACTTCCCATGGGAGACCCACTTCCCTCTTGGTCAGGTTCTCCAGAAACTGATATTTCAGGATAAAGTTCCAGTGGGATTTCAATGACATTGGAAATGCTTGGTGTGGTTATATGCAGATCACCAGATATTTCAGGGGAACTATTTCCCGATCCTCTTTCTGATGATTGTCTGTGAAAATCTTCAGTGGCAGACGCTTCCAAGGAGGGTGAACTGACATCTCCTAAAGGAAACAATAGTTATCTTCAGCAGCAACCTTTATTCAGGTCAACTTGAATTTCAGAAATATAGAAAACTTACAGCACAATACAGGCCCTTCAGCACACAATGATAGCCGAATATGTACTTACTTTAGAAATTACCAAGGGTTACCCATAGCCCTCTATTTTCCTAAGCTCCATGTAGCCATGCAGGAGTCTCTTAAAAGACCCCATCGTACCTGCCACCACCGCCGCCGGCAGCCCATTCCACGCACTCACCACTCTCTGCGTAAAAAACTTATCCTGACATCTCCTCTGTACCTACTTCCAAACGCCTTAAAACTGTGCCCTCTTGTGTTAGCCATTTCAGCCCTGGGAATAAAGCTTCTGACTATCCACATGATCAATGCCTCTCATCATCTTATGCACCTCTATCAGGTCACCTCTCATCCTCCGTCGCTCCAAGGAGAAAAGGCCAAGTCCACTCAACCTATTCTCATAAGACATGCTCCTCAATCCAGGAAACATCCTTGTAAATCTCCTTTGCACCCTTTCTATCGTTTCCACATCCTTCCTGTAGTGAAGTGACCAGAACTGAACACAGTACTCCAAGTGGGGCCTGACCAGGTTCCTATATAGCTGTAACATTACCTCTCAGCTCTTGAACTCAATCCCACGGTTGATGAAGGCCAATGCACCATATGCCTTCTTAACCACAGAGTCAACCTGCGCAGCAGCTTTGAGTGTCCTATGGACTCGGACCCCAAGATCCCTCTGATCCTCCACACTGCCAGGAGTCTTACCATTAATACTATATTCTGCCATCACATCTGACCTACCAAAATGAACTACCTCACACTTACACGAGGAAATCTGCAGATGCTGGAACTTCAAGCAACACACATAAAAATTGCTGGTGAACACAGCAGGCCAGACAGCATCACTAGGAAGGGGTACAGTCAACATTTCGGGCCAAGACCCTTCATCAGGACCAACTGAAAAAAGAGCTAGTAAGAGATTTGAAAGTGGGAGGGGGAGGGGGAGATCCAAAATGATAGGAGAAGACAGGAGGGGGAGGGATGGAGCCAAGAGCTGGACAGGTGATTGGCAAAAGGGATACAAGGCTGGAGAAGGGAGAGGATCATGGGACAGGAGGCCTAGGGAGAAAGAAAGGGGGAGGGAGGGGGAAAGCCCAGAGGATGGGCAAGGGGTATAGTGAGAGGAACAGAGGGAGAAAACAGAGAGAGAGAAAAAGAATGTGTGTATATAAATAAATAACAGATGGGGTACGAGGGGGAGGTGGGGCATTAGCGGAAGTTTGAGAAGTCAATGTTCATGCCATCAGGTTGGAGGCTACCTAGACAGAATATAAGGTGTTGTTCCTCCAACCTGAGTGTGGCTTCATCTTTACAGTAGAGGAGGCCGTGGATAGACATATCAGAATGGGAATGGGATGCGGAATTAAAATGTGTGGCCACTGGGAGATCCTGCTTTCTCTGGCGGACAGAGCGTAGGTGTTCAGCAAAATGGTCTTCCAGCCTGCGTCGGGTCTCGCCAATATATAGGCCACATCGGGAGCACCGGACACAGTATATCACTCCAGCCGACTCACAGGTGAAGTGTCGCCTCATCTGGAAGGACTGTCTGAGGCCCTGAATGGTGGTGAGGGAGGAAGTGTAAGGACATGTGTAGCACTTGTTCCGCTTACAAGGATAAGTGCCAGGAGGGAGATCAGTGGTGAGGGATGGGGGATACAAATGGACAAGGGAGTTGCGTAGGAAGCGATCCCTGCGGAAAGCAGAGAGAGGGGTGAAGGGAAAGATGTGCTTAGTGGTGGGATCCCATTGGAGGTGACAGAAGATACGGAGAATTATATGTTGGACCCGGAGGCTGGTGGGGTGGTAGGTGAGGACAAGGGGAACCCTATTCGTAGTGGAGTGGCGATGGATGGAGTGAGAGCGGATGTGCGTGAAATAGGGGAGATGCGTTTGAGAGCAGAGTTGATGGTGGAGGAAGGGAAGCCCCTTTCTTTAAAAAAGGAGGACATCTCCCTCGTCCTGGAATGAAAAGCCTCATCCTGAGGGCAGATGCAGCAGAGACAGAGGAATTGTGAGAAGGGGATGGCATTTTTGCAAGAGACAGGGTGAGAAGAGGGTCCAGATAGCTGTGAGAGTCAGTAGGCTTATAGTAGACATCAGTAGATAAGCTGTCTCCAGAGATAGAGACAGAAAGATCTAGAAAGGGGAGGGAGGTGTTGGAAATGGACCAGGTAAACTTGAGGGCAGGGTGAAAGTTGGGGGCAAAATTAATGAAGTCAACGAGCTCAGCATGCGTGCAGGAAGCAGCGCCAATGCAGTCGTGGATGTAGCGATGGGAAAGTGGGGGGCAGATACCAGAATAAGTTTGGAACATAGATTGTTCCACAAAGCCAACAAAAGGGCAGGCATAGCTAGGACCCATACGGGTGCCCATAGCTACACCTTTAGTTTGGAGGAAGTGGGAGGAGCCAAAGGAAAAATTATTAAGAGTAAGGACTAATTCCGCTAGACAGAGCGGAGTGGTGGTAGAGGGGAACCGGTTAGGTCTGGAATCCAAAAAAAAGCGGAGAGCTTTGAGACCTTCCTGATGGGGAATGGAAGTATATAGGGACTGGACATCCATGGTGAAAATAAAGCGGTGGGGGCCAGGGAACTTAAAATCATCGAAAAGTTTCAGAGCGTGAGAAGTGTCACAAACATAGGTAGGAAGGGATTGAACAAGGGGGGATAAAACTGTGTCGAGGTATGCAGAAATGAGTTCGGTGAGGCAGGAGCAAGCTGAGACAATAGGTCTGCCAGGACAGGCAGGTTCGTGGATCTTGGGTAGGAGGTGGAAAAAGGAAGTGCGGGGTGTGGGCACTATACTGTTGGTAGCAGTGGATGGGAGATCCCCTGAGTGGATAAAGTCGGTGATGGTGTGGGAGACAACGGCCTGGTCCTCCTTAGTGGGGTCATGACAAGGCGGGAGGAGAAGATGGTGGCGCGCCTGCATAGGCGCAGCCCTCTGGTGAAAAATGATATCGTATCTGTTAAATAGGGGCCATGGACAATTCTGATTTGATTTAGAATGGACGTGAAAGCACAGAGGAACATCTGGAGAAATTTCTGAAACGCTCGTTCACTGCTGTCCTTATTGCGTGGTAGGGAATCTTTCAGAGGGTAGGCCTCAAAATCCCCAGACTTGCCCGCTTTTGGCGACCGAGAAGGAGGTCGAATCATTTGGTCGGAGATGGCGCTCAGTACCCTGTGTCGGAGAGCTGATCAGAGCTCGAAGTTTTCGGATGACTCAGAGTCAGATTGTGGTCGGCATGGCAGGGAGAGTTCATCTTCCTTCTCCCATCTGCGTGAGATGTGGGACATTTGAGAGACTTTGAACTTTACTGTGCTCATGGACTTCTTCATCAAGTTATGGTATTGTTGCACTGTTGTAACTATATGTTATGATTATGTGGTTATATCAGTTTTTTCAGTCTTGGTCTGTCCTGTGTTTTGTGATATCACACCAGAGGAAATATTGTATCATTTCTTAATGCATGCATTACTAAATGACAATAAAAGAGGACTACGTGTCTTCATAATATAAATAAATAAATATGAGGAGGTATTAGCGAGTTGTCGCTGAGCCTTGGCAAGGTAGAGGTCAGTACGCCAGACTACAACAGCACCCCCCTTATCGGTAGGTTTTATAGTAAGGTTAGGATTAGTGCGGAGGGAGTGGAGAGCGTTCGGAAGGAGTGAGGTTGGAATGGGAACAAGGTGTGGTGAAGTCGAGACGGTTAATGTCCCGTCGGCAGTTAGCAATAAAGTGATCCGGAGCAGGCAGAAGACCAGAGTGGGGTATCTATGAAGAGGAGGAGGGTTGAAGATGGGAGAAGGGGTCATCGGTGGGGGTGGGAGAGTCCTTGCCAAAGAAGTAGGCTCGGAGACGGAGCCGGCGGAGAAAGAGTTCCACGTCATGGCCTCGGAGACGGAGACGGCGGACACATATCTGGGTTGAACTCCATCTGCCACTTCTTAGCCCAGTTTTGCGACCTATCAATGCAAAACCTCTGACAGCCCTCCATACTATCCACAACAACCCCAACCTTTGTGTCATCAGCAAATTTACGAACCCGTCCCTCCACTTCCTCATCCAGGTCATTTATCAAAATCATGAAGAGAAGGGAACAGATCTGAGGCATACCACTGATCACCAACCTCCATGCAGACACCCGTCTACAACTGCTCTTTGCCTTCTGTGGGCATGCCAGTGCTGGTTCCACAAAGCAATGTCCCCTTGGATCCCTTGCCTCCTTACTTTCTCAATAAGCCTTGTATGGGGTACCTTATCAAATGCCTTGCTAAAATCCAAATACAGTACATCTACTACTCTACCTTCATCAATGCGTTTAGTCACATCCTCAAAAAATTCAATCAGGCCCGTAAGGCACAACCTGCCTTTGACAAAGCTATGCTGACTATTCCTAATCATATTATGCCTCTCCAAATGTGCATAAATCCTGCCTCTCAGGATCTTCTGCATCAACTTACCAACCACTGAATTAAGACTAACTGGTCTTTAATTTCCTGGGCTATCTCCACTCCCTTTCTTGAATAATGGAACAATATCCGCAGCCCTCCAATCCTCCAGAACCTCTCCCATCCCCATTGATGATACAAAGATCATTGCCAGAGGCTCAGCTCGCCTCCCAGAGTAGCCTGGAGTATATCTCATCCGGTCCCAGTAACTTATCCAACTTGATGCTTCCCAAAAGCTCCAGCACATCCTCTTTCTTAATGTCTATATGCTCAAGCTTTTCAGTCCACTGCAAGTCATCCCTACAATCGCCAAGGTCTTTTTCCATAGTGAATACTGAAGCAAAGTACTCATTCAGTACCTCCGCTATCTCCTCCAGTTCCATACATACTTTTCCACTGTCCCATTTGATTGGTTCTATTCTCTCACGTCTTATCCTCTTGCCCTTCACACACTTGTAGGATGCCTTGAGGTTCTCCTTAATTCTGTCCGCCAAGGCCTCCTCATGGCCCCTTCTGGCTTTCCTAATTTCATTCTTAAGCTCCTTCCTGCTAGACTTATAATCTTCTAGATCTCTACCATTATCTAGTTTTATGAACCTTTTGTAAGCTTTTCTTTTCTTCTTGATTAGATTTTCAACAGCCTTTGTACACTACCATCCTTTCCATCTCATAGGAACCTACCGATGCCGAACATCCCCTGAACATTTGCCACATTTCTTCTGTACTTTTCCCTGAGAACATGTTTCCAATTTCCTGCCTGATAGCTTCATAATTCCCCTTACTCCAATTAAACACTTTTCTAACTTGCCTGTTCCTATCTCTCTCCAATGTTATGGTAAAGGAGATAGAATTATGATCACCATCTCCAAAATGCTCTTCCACTGAGAGACCTGACATCTGACCAGGTTCATTTCCCAATACCAGATCAAGTACAGCCTCTCCTCTTGAAGGCTTATCTACATATTGTGTCAGGAAACCTTCCTGAACACACCTAACAAACTCCACCCCATCTACACCCCTTGCTCTCAGGAGATGCCAAATGAATTTTGATTTACACCATTTTTTTCCTCTCTGTATCCAGGTCAGTGCATGGGCAGGAGTGAGCAGTAGAAAGAACTACTATAAGCCTACTGACTCTCACAGCTATCTGGACTATCCCTCTTCTCACCCCGTCTCTTGCATAAATGCTAACTCCTCCTCGCAATTCCTCTGTCTCTGCTGCATCTGCAGGACGAAGGAGATGTTCTCCTTTTTTAAAGAAAGGGGCTTCCCTTCCTCCACCATCAACTCTGCTCTCAAATGCATCTCCCCCATTTCACGCACATCTGCTCTCACTCCATCCTCCCGCCACCCCACTAGGAATAGGGTTCCCCTTGTCCTCACCTACCACTCCACCAGCCTCCAGGTCCAACATATAATTCTCCGTAACTTCCAGCACCTCCAATGGGATCCCACCACTAAGCACATCTTTCCCTCCCCCCACCCCCGCTTTCCACAGGGATCGCTCCCTACGCAACTCCCTTGTCCATTTGTCCCCCCCATCCCTCCACACCGATCTCCCTCCTGACACTTATCCTTGTTAGCGGAACAAGTGCTACACAAGCCCTTACACTTCCTCCCTCACTACCATTCAGGGCCCCAGACTGTCCTTCCAGGTGAGGCGACACTTCACCTGTGAGTCGGCTAGGGTGATATACTACGTCTGGTGCTCCCGATGCGGCCTTCTATATATTAGCGAGACCCGACGCAGACTGCGAGATCGTTTCGCTGAACACCTATGCTCTGTCCGCAAGAGAAAGCAGGATCTCCCAGTGGCCATGTCCCATTCCCTTTCTGATATGTCTATCCATGGCCTCCTCTACTGTAAAGATGAAGCCACACTCAGGTTGAAGGAACAACACCTTATATTCCGTCTGGGTAGCCTCCAACCTGATGGCATGAACATTGACTTCTCAAACTTCCGCTAATGCCCCACCTCTCTCTCATATCCCATCCGTTATTTATTTATATACACACATTCTTCACTCTTTCCTTTTTCTCCCTCTGTCCCTCTCACTATACCCTTTGCCCATCCTCTGAGCTTTTTCCCCCCCTCTCCCTTTTCTTTCTCCCTAGGCCTCCTGTCCCATGATCCTCTCATATCCCTTTTGCCTATCACCTGTCCAGCTCTTGGCTCCATCCCTCCCCCTCCTGTCTTCTCCTATCATTTCGGATCTCCCCCTCCCCCTCTCAAATCTCTTATTAGCTCTTCTTTCAGTTAGTCCTGATGAAGGGTCTCGGCCCGAAATGTTGACTGTACCTCTTCATAGAGATGCTGCCTGGCCTGCTGCGTTCACCAGCAACTTTGATGTGTGTTGCTTGAAATTCCAGCATCTACAGATTTCCTTGTGTTTGAGTAGGAAGAACTGATGTTTTTGAACCATAACCCTGACTGTTACCATGGTACCAACCCACCCCAGAGAGTTAGACAACTGGGCATGGTAGACCTCTCCTGTATATATATTTGATATAGTTCTCATACTCTCCAATTTCCTTATTGAACAGAAGAGGCCATTTGGATTATTATGTTGATGCCAACCTTTTGAGGCTTTCAGTACACCTCTTTATTCTACTATATAGCCTCTCAGTCGTCCACCAGTTCCCCACCTATCCACAATAGGGTTAATTTTATAATAGACAATCAATCTACCTACCCACACAACTGTGGGATGTAGGATGAAACCAGGGAACATGGGGGAAAGCCACACTGAGAAGGGAGGATGTGCAAACTCCAATTAGACAGCACTGGAGATCAGAATTGAACCCCTGTGTCTGGGAGCTGGGAGGCAGCAGCTGCAAATCTCTTCCCACTGTGCTGTGCATTTTGGGTGATAACCGCATGGGAAGGTCACTCCAAGAGAAGGTTTGCTGCTGGCATTTTCACAAACTTTGATTGCTATAGAATGGAGAAGTGATGTTCCACCAGATCTACTATTTCAAAGGTGACATGCAAGGCTAACATCTATAACATGCTGTATAAGCGAAGTTCTGACATGGGTCTGGAGCAAAATATATTCTGTCCCTCTCTAATATCTACTCAGCAGGATTTCAACATTCCACACTGAACAGCTAAAGGGATTTGTGACAAAGAGGTTCAGCCAGAGCAGCAGAGGGGATTAGCCAGCAGCTTTATAGCAGTTAACTTTTCAGTTGAGAGCTTATTTTTCCAGCTAGAATAGATGGGAGGAGCCAACAGCTTTATTAAAATTGGTTAAGTGTGTGCCAACTCAGCCAATAAAAAGAAGGTAGGGTTAGGCAGAATGGCCATTTTGAGAATGAGAAGCTGAGCTGATACTTCGGTGGGAAGGCAAGGCTGAGTTTTTCGTTTAATTTCCTTTTTATCTGGGACCTTTGATAGTGTAGACAAAATGCCAGTCAGAGCAATGGAATACTCCTCCTTTAAGATTTGGGAAGTCAGGTGCACCCAGCTGCAGCTCATGAAAGACCAGGTCAAGGAAGCGGAGGTGCGGCTGGATATACTCAGGATCATCCAGGAGACTGGGGATATCATAGATGAGTTTTCCCTGAGGTGGTTGTAGCAAGTACAGGCTACAGCCAGATAGGTGACCACCAGAAGTAAGGAAAGTAGGCAGGTACTCTTGGGAGGGGTTGGTGGGGGTGGCGATGTGACCTTTCAGAATCTCTTTCAATATTTTTATTAGTTTTTCCATAGAAGAATACAGTTTACAAGAAGATACATTATAAGTCAAAATAAAAAATAAAATAGTACCAAATACATTGTATTATGTCACATTCACAAAACTCCTGTATTCATAAAAATTAAATTAAATTGTAATATTGAAATATAATCATTTTGTTATACAGAAAAAAATCTAAACCCACTACCAAAGTCAGAGCTGTTAGGAAAAGCAAGAAAAATGGGGAAAAAACCCTTATCATATCATAAAATATATTATTAACCACCATCTGTACTTTTACAACAAATCAAAGGTTTTGAAAATAACTCAGAAATGGTCCCCAAAATGTACAAATGTCTTGGCTAGATTCAAAACTTCAAAAAAATGATTCAAAAACTGAACAACGGATCTTCTCTAAATTTAAGCATGACATAACATCACGTAACCATTGAGCATGAGTAGACGGAACAGCATCCTTCCATTTTAGCAAGAGCGCCCTCCTAGCTATAAGAGAGATAAAAGCCAAAATATGCAAATCAGGTATCTCCAAAATAAAGTCTTTTCCTCCAGCAATACCAAATAATGTGGACAAAGGGTTAGGCTTAAAATTTACCTTGAAGAGTACCGAAAAAGTTTGGAATACTTCCTTCCAGTATCTTTCAATGCTCAGACATGTCCAAAACATGAGAATTAATCAAGCTTTTCCATTATTACATCTATCACAGAAAGGAGATCTATCTGAATAAAAACGAGATAGCTTATCTTCAGACATGTGAGCCCTATGAACCACTTTAAGTTGTAAGAGGGAATGACGGGCACATAATGATGAAGTGTTAACCAATTTAAAAACTTCATTCCAAGTTTCCTCAGATTGAAGTCTGTAAATCTTGTTCACAAAGATTTTTAATTTTGTCTATAGGAGCATTTCTCATTCCTAGCAACGTACTATAACTATTGGATATTGAACCATTATAAAAAGGTTTAAAATTAAAAATTACATCTAATAAGTCCTTATCGTAACGTATAGGAAATGTATATAGTTGAGAACGCAGAAAGTCTCTAATTTGTAAATAACAAAAAAAAGTGAGTTTTGGGTAAACTATATTTAGCTGACATTTGCTCAAACAAAAGAAGACTTCCTCCAGTAAGCAAATCCTGGAAGCATTTAATACTGAATCGGTTATTGAAGATTTTAAAAAAATAGAACAAATGGGACTAGACAAAGAAAATCTCAAAAGCTCAAGACTACGACCAATTCCATGTGCTAATGAGGTAAGAAATAGTGCAGTTCAGTACATTGTTAAAGAACTGGTGCAGAAGGGAGGGCTTTGGATATATCGATCATTGGGCCATGTGCTACTGAGGTGAGAAATATATATGTAGCACTTGGTGAAGGAGCTGGTGCAGGCAGCTTCAGATTTATGGATCATTTGGGTTCTCCTGCTGGGCAAATGAGACCTGTACAAACAAGATGGCTGTAAAGTGAAGGGCTAACTTACCTGCCGATTGAAAGCTGCTTCCGCCGTGCCAGTCGCTGATTGGCCCATCTGAAGGATGTGGCAGCTCTCTCCCATTGGCTGGCTTTCATGCCATGGCACCGGCTTCTGGTTTCAGGCACCCCAGAGGCACAAGAATAGCGAGTGCGATACCCTCTGCCCCTTTTTGTCAAGGGCTCCCCTTCAGGCTGGGTCGTGACCAGAGCTGAAGGACCATTGGGAAAGTGTGCTGCAGAAAGGAGGGCCCCCATGCACACTTAGGTAAGTACCTGTTTGTTAAATGTTTAGTGTTGTAGCTGTGTAACTTGGTGTGGGGGGGGGTGTAGGGGGATTTAACGAAGTTCCTATTTAAGTTAGAAGTGTTATTGAATGCTTAGTATCGCAATTTTGTAACTTGAGGGGAAGAGTTTAGATAAGTACTTCTTTGACATAGATGTTTAGTTGAGTGTTTTATTGTTTGTAAATAGCTAACGTGCTTACTCACAATCAGTGTCTTTTGTCCCACTTACTGAATCCACTTCCATGTAACACGGCTTGCATCTGAACTAGAGGGGAGTCAATATCGCTGGGAAGTTTACTAGTGCTACTTGGAAGAATTTAAACTAGAGTGGCAGAGGAGTGGGAAACACAGAAACATGGCAACAGGTAGTAGGGTTGAGGGCAAGAAGGACGGTATGACAAGCAAGACTGAAAGGATGGACAGCAAGGGGCAAGCTAATAAACATGGTGGGAGTGTTGGGCAGAACACTGTTTATTTCAATGCTAGGACTATTGTGGGGAAAGAGGATTAACTTAGAGCCAGGATCACTACATTGAACTATGAAGTTTTCGTCAATCTTTTGAAATGACAAAGGAGCTTGAGATTTATGGCAGTGGATATCATTTACATGGACTTTAGAAAGGCACTTGATGAGGTCCTTCATGGTGAGTTGATTCAGAAGGTAAAGATGCATGAGATCCAGAGTGAATTGTAAGTTTGGGTTCAGAACAGGCTTGCCCATAAAGACAGAGTAGGGGTCGAAGACTGTCATTTTGGCTGGAGGTCTGTGACCGATTGTGTCCGCAAGTATTAGTGCTGGGACCTCTGTTTCTGACACTTAGTAATGATTTGGATGAAAGTGGAGGTACATGGATTTCAAGTTTGCAGAATGACACGAAGATCGGTGGAGTTGTGGATGGTGTAAAGAACCATTAAAGAATACAGCAGGATATAGACCAGATACAGATATGAGCAGAAAAATGACAGACTAATCCAGGAAAGCCGGGTGGTGGGGGGGGGGGGGAGGGGCAAGGGGGGAGGTGACACATTTTGGGAAGTCAAATGAAAGAAGAAAATTTCCAGTTAATGGTAGGCCCCTTAATAGTATTCAGGTACAAAGGGATCTTGTGGTCCTGGTCCATATATGCAAGTGAATAAGATGATGAAGACGACATACGGCATGCTTATCTTCATCAGTAGGAGTCTGACTATGAGTAGCAAAGTCATGCTGCAGCTACGTATACAAACTTCAGTCTGACTACATATTGCATGTAATTCTAGTTTTCCTTCAGAGACTGTGGAGAGGATGCAAAAGAGGATTACCAGGATGCTGCCTAGATTAGAAGGTATGAGCTATGAGGAAAAGCTGGACAAACTTAGGTTGTTCTCTAGAGTGTCAAGGCTGACTGAAGACCTCAGTACTAAATAAGTACTTTCCAAAAAGGTTAGAGGGTAGAAGTTTAAAAATAACGTGAGGGCAAGTTGTTTTTTCTTAAAACAGAGTGTGGTAGCTACCTGGAAGAGGTTACCAGGGATAGTGCAGGAAGTAGGCAGGTTAATTAAGATGCATTTAACTCCATATAAGAATGAGGGAGTGGATGATAAACAGGAATACATATAGTATATGAGGGGTGATTGATAAGTTTGTGGCCTAAGGTAGAAGGAGTCAATTTTAGAAAACCTAGCACATTTATTTTTCCTATATTTACACACTTAGTCCGGTGGTCGTGGAGCATACAGATCCCTTCTATGTAGAAGTCGGCGTCTTGGACCTCCAGAAATGGTCCACAGCATGGGTGGTTGATAAGTTTGTGACCTAAAGTAGAAGGAGACGAGGAGAAGCTTCAAACTTTCTGCATTTTCACTCAAAGAGTTGAACTGCACGTGCATGTAACAAGAGCTGTATAACTCATCTCCTTCTACTGTAGGCCACAAACTTATCAATCACCCCTGCTGTGGACCACCTGGAGGTCCAAGGTGCTCTCATTACATGCACCTACAGTTCAACACTTTGAGTGATAATGCAGAAAGTTTGAAGTTAATAACTCATCTCCTTCTACCTTAGGCCACGAACTTATCAATCACCCCTCGTAAATAGCATCATAGACTGAATGGACTGACCAGTGCTGTATTGTTCTATGTTTAAGCCAATTGGAGGTTTTGAAGCCTTTGACAGTTACTAAACATTTCCAATTTAATTACACTTTATTACCTCACAACAATTTAAGAATCTTCAAAATTACTGATATTAAAGGGAGCAATGCAGTCATCTGGAACTATCTCAAAACAAATGTCCCCTTTGAAATTCAGAGATCAAAGACACAATGTCCGCAATTGTTTTCCTCCCACTATTTCGCTAATTGTATGCATGTCCTTGAGGATTTCATAATTTTACAATGTAACGCCAAATAATGCATGTTCAAAGTAGAAAAATATTAAATAAATGCTACATTTTATATGGAACCTTTAACTTCTCTCATTTCTTTATTTAGTACATCTGCCTGGCACTAAACTACTTCTGTGGACAGTTACAGTGGAAGTTTTATATAAATCACATGTATTTTCAGGACGCTTACACTGTGCCCTGATTCATACTCAACTAAAACCAGCAATGAGATACAACAGCATAAGTTCATTTCATAGTATTTCTACAGAAAGCACGCAGTATATAAGCAGGAATGAGAAATCATTAATACCGGATTCACAATGTATCAATGCATTCTTGGTCATTAAGGAGTGTACAGAGCAAACCGCTGCAACAAAGCAAAATGCAAGCTTTTATGTTTCCAGCTTGACTTCATGGAATAATTCTGACTTTTTAAGAATATTGCATTCTTTTTTGTGAGCCTGAAACAATTAACTGTACAATGAGTTATGCACTTTACACACAGTAAAATGTTGGCAAAAGGTCAGAAAATAAGCCGCAGACAGAAAAAAAAGTCTGTAACACAGGCAGCTATTTTTGAAAAATAAACAAAAAGTATAGATGTTTTAATTTTGCCAGAGATATTAGAAATGATAATTAAGATTATCCTACAGAAAGTCCAAATTGCGGAATAGAGAAATAGCTTTTCCCACATGGACTCTGTCAACTGCCTTGGTAAAGCTCTCTCTTCTCTCCTCCACCCATCGGGCAAAAGAAAAAAAAAACCCTGATAGCTTATGCCACCAGGCTCAAGGACAGCTTCTATCCCATTGTTTTAAGACCATTGAACAGACCCTTAGTAAGATAAGATGGACTATTGACCTCTAAAGCCACCTCAATACGGTCTTGCACCTTGTTTTTCTTCCTGCACCGCACTTTCTCTGTAACTGTAATCCTCCCTTCTGCATTCTGTTATTGTAAATCTCAACGTGGTGTTGTAATGAAATGAACCGCATGGATGGTACACAAGACAAATTTTTCAGAGTATTTCAGGACGTTTAAGAAAAATAAGCTAACTTACAAAATGAAACTAAACAAAGTACGTACACATCAACAATTCCCTTTTATGAAAGACATTGTGGTGCAAAACCACTCAAGATGCATCACAGGAGTGTAATCAATTCACCAAATATTTAACATCAGGCATATTGTAGCTGCATAAAAACAGTTTAGGTGCTGCATGTATACAATAAGAACAACAGATTATCAAAATTGATCACAATAGAGGTATTATAGAATTATTTGTTTTCATTTGTTTTGGAAAACTATCAAGTTTTAACCTTTGAAAAGATGTCCGTCAAATTGTAAAATTACAATAGACATACAGGCTGGTGGAAGAAGCAGGCATATATCATTTAATATTAAACTATCTTCTCAGATCCTACTCACCAGAAACAGAGCCTGAATACTCCTGACAGTAAGTGTCAAGTGAATAGTGAGAGACTAGAAAATGAGTAACAAGCCACAGCACACAGCAGCTTGGTGACGGGAAAGAAACCTGCAAGTTTGAATTAAAAAGAAATTAATAAATTAATGACTGTAGGATAAGGAAATATCTTTAGAGCTGCTGCCTCACAGCCCCAGCATCCTGGGACTCATTCCTGACTTGTGCTGCCGTCTGTGTCGAGTTTGCATGCTCTCCCTGTAACCAGGGTTCCCTGGTTTTCTTCCACATCCTAAAGACTTGTGCATTGGCAAGATAATTGGCTATTTAGATTATGAGGACACTCAGTCCTCGTTTATTGTCATTTAGTAATGCATTCATTAAGAAATGATACAATGCTCCTCCAGTATGATATCACAGAAACACAACACAGACCAAGACTAAAACTGACAAAAACCACATAATTATAACATATAGTTACAACAGTGCAAAGCAATACCGTAATTTGATAAAGAGCAGACCATGGGCATGGTAAAAAAAAAAGTCTCAAAGGCGGGGCTATTGTACTGTAAGTTCCCCCATTGGGGAAATGAATGGTATAGTCTGGGGCAAGGTGATGTAAATAAAATGAGTTGAGTTTACAGTTACTATTAATGGGTAATTATGGTTGACATGAACTAGGAGGGTGACGACCTGGTTGAGAGAAAGAACTTATTTGGTATTTCCACCAACACACAAAACTTTGAAGGAACTCAGGGGAGTGGACAGTCGATATTTTGCGTTGACACCCTTCATCTGGACTGAGAGGTAGAAAGGATATAGCCAGTAAAAAGTAGTTAGGGGCAAGGGGAGGACCAACAACTGCCAAACCAGAGGGTGCTCCAGCTGAGGAGCGATATGCAGATAGAGGAGGGAAGAGTGGAAATGGACAGAAAGAGTGCAGGGGTGGGGGAAGAGGTAGGTGGAGGTAATAAAGGGCTGCAGATAATGGAAAAGGAAGGTGGAGCATAGAACCAAATCAGGGACATACGTTAGGCAAATAGGAATCCAGTAGATGATGTGTATGGATGATGGGGAGATGGGAAGGAGACAGGATGATGTAGAGGGCTATGTGGGTGTAGGAGGAACTGAGTAGATTAGAGGTGAGAGAAAAGTAAAAGGGACAGAGAGGGAGCAGTTTACTTGAAATTGAAGAAAAAATCAATGTTTATTCCATCGGTTATAGATCACCCAGGTGGAATAGGAAGTTTTTCCTTCTTGTTTGCACATAGCCTCAGGACGACAATAGGGGAGGCCAGGGGCGGACATGGTAGTGGGAAGGAAAATTTGAATAGTTGCAGTATGGAGCTCCGTAGATGGCCAAGGTGAGCAAAATGATGATCTAGTCTGTCCCAGCTCTCAGCATTTCTATGCTCTTTCTATCCAAGTCAAACAACTCCAATCACTTTTTGCCTCCACTCCAGGTGTGCACATACTACAGTAATTCTAGCATCCATGTATATTTGTAGCCCATGATGGCAATGCAAGTAGTGAGATAATAAACTGACTGATGGATTAGGTGTAGAGTAATGCACTGTTTACCATCAGTACCTCTTACCTTCAGAAATGCCTTTCATTCACCACCAACACAAACTGAACATATGCACTAATTGGCCAGTGCCCTTGAGACTGCCTTTTTCAGCATCATCAGTGTCTTGGTGCATGCTCAATACAAACACTCACGAATACTTAACATATGCCAACAAACAGAGGGGCCTTTCATCCTTGTTGGATTCCAATAGTGCCATAGATGAAAGACTCTTTCACCCATATGCAAAGCCCTTTCATATATTAAAATGTATTGCTATTCAGTCACAGTTGCAATGGGATTGGATAAAAAAAAACTCATGTTAACTTTTGGTCTCAAAATATCAGAGTAATGAGAAATTAAACTGGTGTCTTATCTTCAAATAATAATTAGCATTGATTTAAAAACAAAACTGCTTTAGAATACCTTTCATTGATGATCAATTTACATTACTGTGGAATAGATAAGCTTCCAAATAAATACAGAAATGAGCATATCATTCACAACTCTGTTAACTTCACAATCTGTTGTGAGGCATTGTAGAATCATTTTTTAAAAGGGGGCTTTTTTCCTTGTCATCTATAATTTAACACATTTTCCCCACAAGCACTACTGGAAGTGAATATTTTGAGCTATAATCAAAGTTCAAAGTAAATTTATTATCAAAGAACATATATCATATGCAACCCTGAGATTAATTTTCTCGCAGACATTCACAGAAAATGCAAGAAACACAATGAATGATCATCACAGGGGGCATCCAAATTTATTGCAAATAACAGAACCACATAAATCTCGATTGCAAATGTAGTCCCATTCTGTGCCCAGTTAACAATAATGGATTAATGCAGTATTAAGAGCAAGCTATCACCTTCAAGTCCATTCTGGCACTGATAGAATCTAGAAATGCACAGAGCAGGAATTGGTTCTTTCAGCCCACCTTAACCAAGTTAACCTTGTCTATCTATCACGGGAGGTTGTTCCTGCCTGTGGCCATCGAACTTTGCAGCTCCTTCCGTAGAGGGTCAGACACCCTGCGCCAATAGGCTAGCCCTGGACTTATTTTCCATCTGGCATAGTTTGCATTTTGTTGTTTGATTGTTTGTGGTTTTTGTATTGCTATATTTATGTTCTATTCTTGGTTGGTGCAACTGTAACGAAACCCAGTTTCCCTCGGGATCAATAAAGTATGTCTATCTATCTATCCTAACCCCATTTTCATGAATTAGGCCCCTATCCCTCTATACTTTTCTTATCCAAGTACCCAACCAATCTCCTTTTAAATGTGACAATTGCCTCGGCTTTTAGCAGCTCATTTCAAATAACCACCACCTAAAAACTTGCCTCTCAGATTTCCATTAAATTTCTCTCCTCACCTCAATTCTGTCCCCTCTAGTTCTGGATTCCTTTGCCCTGGGATAAATATTCTGATTGTCCATCCCATCTACACCCCTCATAAGTGTGTAGATCCCCATAAAATCACCCTCAGCCTCCTATTCTCCGGTAAGAATAAACCCAGGCTGTCTAATCTCCTCTTATAACTACAGACCTCTATTTTAGATGTCGTGGGGAATTCTCTGTTGTTACTACATCCTTCCTCCGTGATTCCACCGTGATACAGCACTTGGGGGGCACGGGAGGTCGTTCCTGCCGGTTGCCATCAAACATGCAGCTCCTCCCGTGGAGGGTCAGACACTCTGAACCAACAGACTGGTCCTGGGCTTATTTTCCATCTGGCAAATTTTGCATTTAGTTGTTTGATTGCTGGGGTTTTTGTATTGCTATATTTACGCTCTATTCTTGGTTGGTGCGGCTGTAATGAAACCAAATTTCCCTCTGGATTAATAAAGTATATCTATCTATCTACCTCTAGTCTAGTGTGGCAACCAGAACAGTATGTTCTAACTCAATGAGGTCATAACTTCATATATTGCTATTGCCCAATATTCATTGGTACCTTACCTTAAATTGAGTCTGCTGACTTTATAATTGAAACCAGCAATTGATCTAGAAATAATCACCATTTGTATAAGAGTGGCACAGCATTCACATAATGCATATAAAATGAATTTGAGGAAGAAAACATTTGGATGCTTCTGAATTACTCTGTGACTTCTGCTGGAAGTATGCTCTAAACAGTATGAAATAAAACCAGAAAAGGCTGGAAACACTCACCAGGTTAGGTAGCATCTGTGGGAGAAAAAAAAATACAAAACTCATTTTCTTTCTTTCTCAGATAGGCTGAACATGTTAACTGTTTCTCTTTCCACACATTGTGCACTGGGACAAAACCTTTCTGGACTGTACCCAGCATGGACATAACACTTTCAATAGTGAGATGGAAGAAAAATCAGTAAGAAAATAAACACCAACATGCATCAAAGTTGATGCCATTTTGAATGAAAAGGAACAGCTAAATGATATTCAATCTGTATAGTGAAAAATAATAATATTTTCTTCACTGGGTAGTGGACATCTTCAAAGCTTGAACATGTTGCCCCTTCAAATTTAAAAATTTCTAAATCGTGCTGAACAAATGCCAGATAACATTTATCAAGTTGTACAAGCGAATTCAGATAAGAAGCAGCAAAGTGAATCTGCTGAATTTGGATAAAACTTAAGACCAGAAGCATTTCCCACTGCAGGAGAGACATTCCACATAAAGTTACGAACATTTTGTCAGGTACACAGGGATGAATGGGATATCTGTGCATCACTCAGCCTGTTTGGTTTGGCTCCTTCACTCCATCTTGAGTGCAAATACAAAGAGATAGCCTCTCTTTCATGTAATGTGCATCTCCTTTGTACTAGTTACACTTCATATACAAGTGACTTTCATACACCTCCTAAGAACTGAAAGTACTCTTCCGGATATTGCAGTCTTTCCATGCATAAATCACGCCTAAAATTGACTTATACTGATTAAGCTTTGAAATATATTTGAGAAGGGATAAATTAAGTACTTCCAGTTATTATTCTACCCTTGCAGGAAGAATACATTTTAAGATGCAAACTTTGTACACTGACTGCAAGGCTTTTCAAACCCCAGGGAATTATGCTTCGGCACAATCAAGTCCTTCAGTAGGGAAGGAGGGGCAAGCAAATAAAGACTGGAAGAATAAGAGACTGCAGATGCCGGAATCTGCAGTGAGAAACTGCTGGAGGAACTCAGTGGGTCAAGTAGCAACTGTGGAGGGAAATGGATGGTCTACATTTCAGGTTGAGATTCTTCATCTGGACTGAAATGTAGAGGGAAGGTAGCTTGCACAAAGGGTGTTGATGAGGGTTCAGTACCTCTTTCGACTGGCCATTTTCCCCTTTGTCTTGTCTTATGGTCTTTATCTTTCAGTTCAGATGAAGGGTCTCGACACAATATGTCCACTGTCCATTTCCCTCAACAGATGCTATCTGTCCCAGAGTTTCTCAGTTTGTTTTTTTTTAAAGAGGAAAACTGTTAGGATCCAGAATGCACTGCTTGAATGAGTGATGGAAGAGGAAACTCCCCTAACATTTAGGAAAGATCTGTACCTGAATTAACAAGACATAGCTAGCTAGTTTCATTTCTGGTTCTGCCACTATAGGAAGGATGTTGAGGCTTTGCAGAGGGTGCAGAAGAGGTTCACCAAGATGCTGCCTGATTTAGAGGGCATGTGCTATCATGAGGAACTGGATAAGCTCGAGTTGTTTTCTCTCGAGCATTGGAGGCTGAGGGGAGATCCGATAGAAGTTTACAAGATTATGAGGCATAGATAGTGCGGACAGAAGAGTATCTGTTTCCCAGGGTTGAAATGTCCAATACGAGAGGGGGAAGGTGCAAACAAGATATGAGGGGTAAACCTTTTACTCAAGAGTCATGGATGCCTGGAATGTGCTGCCTAATACACTGGTAGAGGCAAATACATTACACGCTTTTAAGAGCCGTTTGGATAGGCACATGGATGTAAGGAAGATGAGCGATATGGACATGGTGTCGGTAGGAAGAATTACTGTTTGGATGGTTTTAGATTTGCTTCTTAGCTGTTTCGGCACAACACTATGGGCCAAATGGCCTGCTCGTGCCATGCTCTTCTATGTTAAGGCAGTAGTGACAGTGGGTCTTCGATGACCAAGTTTACAACGAGGTCAAGAAGTGAATGACTTTGGTATGACCCACAGAGCTGGTTGTTGCTAAGCCAATGCTGTTTGATAGCTCTATTGAATACAATCGTCCGTTCAATTATAGCACTCTGGTTGAACGCCCTAGTTGGACGGTCTATTCACTGATTCTATAAACTTGTAGAGTATGCCCACAAGAAAATGAATATCAGGATTGTATAGGGTAACATACATGTACTTTGATAATAAAACTTACTTTGAACAATAGTGCTGTAATTGAACAAATTCAAACAAAATAAACTGAAACTAAGCTACTTTTGCATCTGTGTAAAAAGGGAGAAAAGGTTAACTGAAACTGTTAAACTCAATAATTTACTACGTCCTGAGGGTGATAATGTAGGAGGGCTGTTCTGTAAGCTGATGTCGTGCATCATTGGAACAAAGTAGGAGCTGAAGATAGAAAATTCAAAGTGGGAGTGAGATAGAGAATTGAAGTGACAATCTGCAAGGTCAGAGTAGCTCTGAGGTGTGAATGGAGGTATTCTGGGAAGCAATCATCCTTTTCTTCTTCCCCGACTTCCAGCATTATGCTTTTGTTAGGAAATAACTTTCACTCCCCATTTATAATAACTCAACTTTGTCTGGTTAGTATTAACGTCTTCAATGATCTTTCCCTTTAACCTTGTTTCAGTCAGCCTATGGATACCTTCATGGTCAGCAGTTGCAATAATGTATCTAAGTAACAAAATGAACACTTTTCTGAAGCCTTAAAGGCAAAAATGGCCTCTTCTGAAATCTTAATCTAAAGGCAAAAGTGGTCTTTGAATGACCTGTCATGTAAGTGTTTTTAAGTAAACAAAACCTCAACTCTGTAGCTGCACAACCAAATATAAAATTCAATATTCCCACCTATGATGGGTCCATAGATGAGCAGAGAACATCATTGTCTTTCATCTACCTTATGAGAACCATAAATTCTCAAGGGTCTTTATAAGTCATTTAAACTTTTAAGATTCTCAACCATTTTGCTGGATATTCAGAAGTCATTGTAAAATATTTAGTGCATAATTAATCCATTAACTTTAATGAACACTAACTCTGCATATCTTAAAACAAATTATAAACACTAGAAGCAATCTAAATAGCATGGTTGTACATAGCACCTTTTCAGCAATTTTCTTTTCAAAGACAAACAATGCAAATATTTTAAATGTATTCTCTCTCACCCATAAAGTTGTTGGGCATTTAGCTGCTCTTTGAATAAACATTTTATTTTATAAATATTGCAAAGTATGTAATTTTAGAAAAATGTTCAAATTTCAGGTAATCTAATCAAATGAAAGTACAACACATTTTTAATAGTTTAAACATCAATGCAAATCCAGCTTTATTTGGTTTACTATTAAGATTGCTGAGGTGCTAAACTGCCTGCATGTATCAAAAGCAGTCAATTTAATTTACAACTAGACATAACTGCTGCTACTTTAGGTGATATGTCCCAAACTTCTTTGGAATGCAAAGAATTTGGTGTTTACCACTTACATTATTAATAGTCATTTCCCTTTTTATATCAGCTATCCTCACCCTTGAGGGATAGAAGTGGTTTAACGTTTGTAGAAACGTTTCTCCCAAATATGCATTTTATTTTATTTGCAGTCATGCATTCTATTACCGAGTTATCCTTTCTTGTACATAGAACATAGGATCAGGCTCTTTGGCCCATGATGTCTATGCTGAACACTATGCCAAATTAAACCATCAGCAGTCACAAATGCCACTAGCCTATTTCTTTCCACCATTACCCATGGCAGCCAGTTTCAAGCACCTACCCACTCCTAAACTTGCCCCACACATCTCCTTTAAGTTTTTCCACTCACCTTAACAACATATATAGTACTTTACATTTCTAACACCTGGTAAAAAGCTTGTCTATCCTATCTATCCTCCTGTAAATTTGTAAGCTTCTATCAAGTCTCCCCTCAGCCTCTGACACCAACACAAGAAACTTCAGTAAGTTGTTAGACTTCATCTAAAGTCAGACATTTTGAACTAAAGATGTTTATATCAAATTTAAATTTAAATTTAGAAACCAAGTTATATGGAACTAAATAGTGTGTTGACAGTTAATTTGGTTCCCCTTCCAACACTTTTTAACAATAATTTTCACTGTTTGCAAATAGCAACATTCTTACCTTTACTTTTATATCTGTCATTGGTTCCTTCCAATAGGTCCCAATATGATGGCTGTCTGCTAATTCAAATTTCTTCATTCATAATTGACCACAGCAGTGGCCAGTTTCTTAAATACTCTTCCCAAGGCAAGAGACATCTAACTCTCTTGTGGTAGGCTGCTCCGATGCAAGCTTTAATCCCTTTGTAATTTCCAAGGCCCAAGTGAGAAATTCCTGAGTTCTTCAAGGCAAACATTCCTCTTCCCAACCCAGTCACCAATTTGTATCTGGCACATCTATTGCTCCCAGAGTAGCCTTCTACTTAAGTTTTTAATTAAAAAGCTATTTTGAGTACAGCAAAATGCAGAGTATTTACTTTGCTGCTTTATTGCACTGAACACAAGAAAATTTAAAACCCAACTATGCAACTTGTTACAACATAGGTTGATAAAATAAAGGAAAACTAAAACCAAAACAAAAACTCTTCAGCTTTAGAAACAGACTGCTCCAAATCCCCTTCCCAAAGATATGATATAATATTTTGAAATAAATAAGCTCTGCCCAGAAACTACAGCTACGTTCCAGATTCATGAAACAAATTCTGGTTTGGTGACTAATCCTATAAAACTGGATAAACCACAGAAAAACCAGTAGTTATTTGTAACAGCCAAAAAGGAATCAAGGAGATGAGGAAAAGAATGCTGTAAAAGTAGGATGCAGACATGATTGACAATATCTATATATGCCACTTAATCAAATCGCACATCATACGTATACCAATTCCAGTCAATAGGTAGTGGACAGTGGCTCCATATATCACTACTACAGGGCATGACAACCCTGCCTTACACAAGTCCCGGGCTCAGCTGGCTCTGGCTGACAGTACCCGGTATGGACCCTTATCCAGGGTTACGGATCCCACTGCCTCGTGGGTATCTTCGAGAGAAGAGAAGGCTAAGGAGTAAACCCTACACAAATCCGGAGTGGAGCCCCTAAGGCGCTTGGACACCTCCTGCAGCCAAGCTGATGCCAAATGTACTGCTTCGCATTCTTTTGGACCACATCCGTGAGGCCAAGAGAGAGATCTTGATGTCTGGGCAGCCCAGGATCTCCATATTTATCACCCAGGTCTGCGCCCCGGAACAGGTGCATCCATTGTCTACTTAGACAGATGGAGCCATGATGATGACATACATCAATGGGTAATAAAAATTGTCACACCCATACAAGTTTAAACCTGAGTCTGCTGTTACTCCAGTACATTCTTCACAACTATGATCAAGTACCACTGTATTGCACATCTATTAACATGCTATATAAAACACTGCGCAAAACAGAACAGGACAGGACCATATGGAAGAGTTAAGGCAAGTAGGGGGCAGCTCTCTGCTAAAAGACCTGCCACTGGCACAGAGGTCTAAATGAACAGCACCCGTGCCAGAGCTGTAAAGATCCTTTGGTGCAATAATCTGAACTAAGTTGGTCAGGCAGACTCTGTTGGAGTAAAGGAACATACAATGCTTTGGGTCAACACCCTGCTTCAGTAAAATTCAACCTTTATTCTTCACTTAAGAAAATCTACAGCTCTGTCTGCAAGGAAGCTTTATTTGGTTCAACACCTGAATACATTTTATATACATCAAGCAGTTAACTGAAAAACAACCTTAAGAAAAGTGCTCAAATAACACATTCAGTTGACAGAAATTGGAGAACGATTAGCACTTGGATTGATTTCAAAACTTCAACATTTCTTACCAATGCGAAAAAATATGAAGTACAATGTAAACTTCTGAAATAAGAAGCAAATGTTTGTGTTATATTCAACCATGTACATCTACTTTGATAGGAAAAGTCTTAGCCTTGTTTTTTTTAAATCAGGGAACCAATGATAGTAGCTATATGGAGATGATTATTTAAAGATATTCCATGGAAACTTGTCTGTCATTTTGTCTATACAACTGTAACATTCATTTAAAAACGCAAACATGAGGAAATCTGCAGATGCTGGAATTTCAAGCAACACACATAGAAGTTGCGGGTGAACGCAGCAGGCCAGGCAGCATCTCTAGGAAGAGGTACAGTCAACGTTTTGGGCAGAGACCCTTCGTCAGGACTAACTGAAAGAAGAGCTAGTAAGAGATTTGAAAGTGGGAGGGGGAGGGGGTCCAGCTCTTGGCTCCATCCCTCCCCCTCCAGTCTTCTCCTATTATTTCAGATCTCCCTCTCCCCCTCCCACTTTCAAATCTCTTACTAGCTCTTCTTTCAGGTAGTCCTGACGAAGGGTTTCGGCCCAAAACGTCAACTGTACCTCTTCCTAGAGATGCTGCCTGGCCTGCTGCGTTCACCAGCAACTTTGATGTGTGTAACATTCATTTAGAGTTTTTAAAAAGTTCAGTGTTTATACACATTTTGTATATTTTAATTAATTTCTGATCTTCTTTCCATCAGCAGTTCCAAGTCACTTTCGCCGTCTGTAACTTCGATGGCGGTTGTCGTCCCGTGAGTGATGGTCTCTGAAATTGCACATAAAATGTTATATCTGTATCACTGACACAAAAATACATGACTTTACAGTATATGATGCACTCACTTCTCTTGCCTTCTCCTTGAATCTCTCTCCTTACTCCATTCTGGACTTCTTTTCCTCTCCCGTGGACTTCGACTGCGATTCCTTTTCCAGTTGTCACGATCTACAGTTCTACCACTTCCAATAGTTTGACATTCAGATGAAGGAGATGTTTTGTCAATGGATCTTTTTCTACAACAGAAAGAAATATATACCCAGATTCAAAAAATAATGCCTTTGCTGCACAATAATCCTGAATATTTTCAATAGCGTTACAATAGTCCAATTCACTGAATAATTGGCAGACGGCAAGGGAACTGCACGGCCTCGGTCATAGCAAGGACAAGGCTTCAAGCCACAGTGTCACCTAAGGCCTAGTCCTCAGCACCACAGGTGAGAGCTGCCCAGGAGAGAGGCAGAGTCAGTGCACTCCACTGGAGATGATATGGTGCGACATCCAATCTGCAGTCGGTGCTGCCCCCCAGTGTTCACTCAGCAGAAGACAAGCTGTACTGAGTTTGACTGCAGGATTTCAGCAATGTTCGTGAACTCAGGATCCTGGACTATATTTTTTTGTGTGACTGTATTTTACTGGTATTTTACATGTGCTCTCTGTGCCTTGTGCCATGTGCCTGTTGATACTGTATTTTACACCTAGGTCACAAAATAAAACTGTTTTGTTTGGCTGTATTCATGTATGGTTGAATGACAATTAAACTTGAACTTGGAACAGTCAAGAGCATGGAAAAAGATCCTTCAGCACACTGATCCATGTTGAAGTTGTCCATCCAGCTACTCCCATCTGCCTTCATTTCATCCGCAACCCCGCCAAAACCTTGCCTATTCTTGTACTGATATGGATGGTTTTTAAATGTTGATAACGTGCTCACCTTTGACCTTTAACTATGGCTACTCATTCCAGATACGCCCCACCCTTTGCACAAAAAACTTCCTGATGTCGGTTTTAAATCTCTTGATCTTAAACTTACGCTCTCTTGTTTTTACACCCCCTACATGGGAAAGAGACTCTATATATTCACCCTATGCGCCTCAATTTTATACATTTTATACTCCGATGTTCCAGGGAATAAAGTCATAGTTTATGCAACCTATACTTTGTACCCAAGAGCCCCAAGTCCAAGCAGCATCCAGGCAAATCTTTTCTGCATTCTCTCTGGATTAATAACATTTTTCCCTATAACAGGGTGACCAAATTTGTTCACAATGCTCCAAGTGCAGCCTCACCAATAGCTGTCACACAACTTCCCAACTCCGATACTCAGTGCTTTGACAAAAGCCAGCAAAATGTCTTAGTCACCCTCATATCTTTCATGACACCACTTTTAGCAAATCATGCATGTGAATTGTTAAGTCCCTTTGATTCATAACACACTTCTGGGCCATACCTTTCACTGTACAAGTCCTACGCTACCTCATTTCATTCTGGTTTGAAAGCCATTTCCAATCCTCAGTCTGCATGCACAGCTGATCATGATTCTGTAATTTTTTCATAAACTTCTACACAATCCACATCATCTACAAGCTTACTAACCAAATATCCAGCTAACTTACATATCCAAATTGCTTATATAAATTACAAACAAGGGTACACAGTACAAGAAATGAGAGGAGTATATTCATTTCTTGTAAAATTGAACAATGTTCCCAGTCACACAAGTCTGCAAAACTATATTCATTTTCTACCGGCTCCTTAAGGACTCCTGGGCCTCTTTCAGTCCTAACAGTGTGATGTGATCAACCCTCACAATTTTCTGACAAGTGCAATCCTGAATGCCCAAGTGCAATATTTAAACAACCCAGTGAACTATTCACACTAGGAGTAAATGCAGCAGACAGGCCTTTTCTCTCCCTCACACTACCCTGGTTAAGCTTAGAAGCTTGCTTTAAGAAATGCCATATTCAATATTTACAAATCTGCCTGAGATGCTCTGATTTTACATATTCAATCACTAATAAACTGACTTATTTCTTTAAGTTGAGGATACAATAATATTTTTGGAATTATGCTTGCACATTAGTGAAAGAAAAAGCTCATTTTAAGATCAATGATCCCATCATATGTAACAGGTTACTAATTTTGTAGATTAAACGTTGGATAAACATATATACATTTATCAAAGGGGTTGGGTGGGCTATTTTTTTTGAAACAAAATATCAAAATTTAATGTCCTTGTTCTTGATAAAAGAGTGGAGGGCCACAATGAATATTTTGCAAAGAAAAGATTATCACTGCCCCAACTATCCAATTAGACATATGCAAAAAAAAAACATTTAAAATTTCTACAGATGTGCCATGGAGAGCGCTCTGACTGATTGCATCACTGTCGAAATCAGAAAAAGCTGTTGAGGGTTAAGACTCAACCACAAGGATACTAGCCTCTCCACCACTGAAGGCATCTCAGAAAGGCAGTATTCATCATGAAGGACCCTCACCATCGAGGACGTGCCCTGTTCTCATTACTACTACAGAGGAGGTAGTACAGAAACCTGAAGACGCACACTTAACATTTTATGAACAGCTGCTTTTCCTCTGCCTTCAGATTTCTCACTGCTCCATGAACCCGTGAACAATACTTCAATGTTTTGTTTTTTTTAAAACATATTCTTATTATAATTTACAGTAACTATGTATTGTACTGTACTACTGCCACAAAACAACAAACTTCACATTTATCAGTGATAATATACTGATTCTCAACATTTCTCTATTCTATATTTAGCCTACAGATGTTAATTGTGGGTTATTTGGAAAAACAAAGAGGTATACAACCTCACTGAAAGATCAGTTCATTGAATCCATCTGGATTTTTGCCACTCATTTCAAACTAAAATGAGCATAAATGTTGTCTACATACCTATGTGCATTTGCAGAGCTTTTTAAAGATAAAGAACTTTGGCCTTCTTCCACATTATCAGAATCACTCTGGTCTTTCCACTGTCTTGACAATTCTTCCATGTGCACATTAATAACATCCTTAATTATCTGCAAGTTAAGATTCAATATATAGGATTTAATGTTAAATGCAGCACAATGACAAAATGATAAGATCTTAATATACTAGAAGCCTACTTTGAAAAATGACTTCTGATTGCATCTACAGCCTAGCTTTCTGTTAAAATGCATTCCAGGTGTTTTAGGGAGGGGCTTCAGCAGTACACTGCCCATTGCTTTGCTGCCATTGAGGCCGTGCAAGGTCTCACAGATGCAGAAGGATCATTCATTCAATACTCTGCATCCAGTCAAGATTAGGCTGATACAAGTTCAAAGAGCAAGCCAAGTTCATTGCGATTCATTATTATAATTCTACTAGACATTTTTTGCTCTCGATTAGTATTTTAAATACTTAATGAGATGCACTTAAAGTACAAAGTAAAGAACAGAAAACCAATGATGAGTGCTGTACCATTGACTAATTATTAATACAATAGACTGGCTCACTCATTCTTACCTCTGTGTATGACTTTTTTGTTATATGAACATTCTTGGCTCTGTAGGATTGGCGACGACGCTTGTAATCTCTCATTTCAGCAAGTATTTCAAGGTGCGACTTCGGTCCTTTCTGTTCCTCCTCTGCATAGGAGCAAAGAGATTTATTTTAACGTACAAAATGTGCTATGACTAAGTATAGATGATATGTGCAATAACATTTCTGACAGCAAATAGCACACACTACTGTCACACAAATGAAGTTATTCCGGTTTTAAGACCACAAGGCATAGTAGCAGAATTAGGCCATTTTTGGTCCATCAAGTCTGCCCAGCCATTCAATCTTGGCTAATACAGTGGTGCTAGAAAGTTTGTGAATCCTTTAGAATTTTCCCTATTTCTGCATAAATACGACCTAAAATGTGATCAGATCTTCACACAAGTCCTAAAACTAGATAAAGAGAACCCAATTAAATAAAAACACAAAAAAACATTATACTTGCCTAAAGAAATTCCTCATCTCTGTTTTAAAGGGACATCCTTATATTCTGAGACTGTGCACTCTGGTCCTATACTCTCATATTGGAAACATCCCTTCCACATCCACTCTATCTAGGCCTTTCAACAATCAACAAGTTTCATTGAGGTCCTCCCTCATTCTTCTCAACTCCAGTGAGTACAGGCCCAGAGATATCAAGTGCTCTTCATAAGTTAATCCTTTTATTCCCAGGATAATTCTCGTGAACCTCCTTTGGACCCTCTCCAAAGCCAGCACATCGTTTCGCAGATAAGGGGTGATAAGCTGCTCACCATATTCCAAACGCAGTCTTATCAATGCCTTATAAAGTCTCAGCATTATATCTTTGCTTTAATATTCTAGTCCTCTTGAAATGAATGCTAACATTGCATTTGCCTTCCTTACTGCTTGCTCAACCTGCAAGTTAACCTCTAGGGAATCCAGCACTAGAACTCCCAAGTCCCAATTGCTGCATTCACTCCCCACTTAGAAAAGAGGCTATTCTATGCCTTTATTCTTCCTACCAAAATGCATGATCATACACTTCCCTACACTACTCTCCATCTGCTGCTTATTGTCCATTCTCCAAATCTGTCTAAGTCCTTCTGCACATTCCCAGCTTCCACAGCACTACCTGCCCCTCCACCTTATTTTTGTATCGTTCGCAAACTGGGCCATAAAGCCATCAATTCTGCCACCCAAATAAGTGACATATGCTGTGAAAAAAATGGTCCCAACACCGACCCCTGCGGAACACCACTAGCCACCAGCCAACAGCAGCCAACCAGAAAAGGCCTTCTTTGTTCACTCTTTGCTCCTGCCATTCAGCAATCTTTTGCTAGCAATTCTTCCTGTAACTCCTTGGGTTCTTACCTTGTTTAACAGCCTCATGTACTGCATCTTATCAAAGAACTTCTGAAAATCCCAGTAAACAACGTCCACTGACAGCCCTTTGCTTATTCTCCTGTTAGTTCCTCAAAGAATTCCAAAACATTTGTCAGGTGAGATTTCCCTTTTAGGAAACAATACCAACTTCAGCCTATTTTATCATGTGGCTCCAAGTACATCGAAATCTCATCCTTAAAAATGGGCTGTAACATCTTGCCAACCAGCGAACTCCTATAATTTCTCACCTTTTACATCTCTCCCTTCATAAGGAGTGGAATAACATTTGCAATTTTCCAGGCCTCTGGAATCATTCCAACATCTAGTGATTCTTGAAGGATGACTAATATCTCCATAATCTCTTCAGCTACCTCTTTCAGAACCCTGAGGTATAGTCCATCTAGTCAGGGTGACTTAACTACCTTCAGACCTTTCAGCTTCCAAAGCTCCTTCTCCTTAGTAAAAGCAACTAGACTCATCTGCCTCCTGACTCCTGAATTTATGGCATGCTGCTGGTGTCTTCCACTGTGAAGAGTGATGCAAAGTAGTCCATGAGACACAGGAGCATAATTAGGCCATTCAGCCCAATGGGTCTGCCCTGTCGTTTCATAATGGCTGATTTATTATCCCTCTCAACCTTATTCTCCTGCCTTCTCCCTGTAATCTTTGACATCCTGACTAATCAAGAACCTATCAACTTCTGCTTTAACTATGTTCAAGGTCTTGGCCTCCACAGTCGTCTGTGGAAATGAATTCCAGATCACATTAGGCTCTGAAAACTAAATTCCTCCTCATCTCTGCTCCATCTGTTCTGAGGCTGTGTCCTCAGGTCCTGGACACCCCACTGCAGGAAACATCCTCTCCACATCCACTCAGTTTTTCAATATTCTATAGGTTTTAATGAAATCCACCTCCACCCTGTATCCTGCTAAAATCCAGCGAGTGCAGACCCAGAGCCATTAAACATTTTCATACTTTTTATTCCTGGAATCATTCTCGTGAACCTCCTTTGGAACCTCTCCAATACCAGCAGATCTTTTTTTTAGATAAGGAACTCAAAACCGCTCACCATACTCTAAGCAAGGTCTGACCAATGCTTTATAAAGCCTCAACATTACATTCTTGCTCATATATTCTTGTCCTCTCAAAATGAGTGCTCACGTAACACTTGCCTTCTTACCACTGACCCAACCTGCAAGTTAACCTTGAGGGAATCTTGCACAAGGACTCCCAAGTCCCACTGCACCTCTGATTTTAGAATATTCTCACCATTTAGAAAAGTCTATGCCTTTATTCCAAAAGACCATTAGATAAAGGAGCAGAATTAGACCATATGGCCCATCGAATCTGCTCCACCATTTCTTCAGAACTGATCAATTTTTCCTCTCAGCCCCAGTGTCCTATCTTCTCCCCATATCCCTTCATGCCCTGACCAAACAAGAACTTATTAACCTCTGCCTTAGATATACATAAAGACTTGGCAACAGGTTCTCTGATACACCATTCTGGCTAAAGAAATTCCTCTTTCTGTTCTTTAATTTAGTCCCTAGCTGCTTATATTCCCTCAGCAGAACCTCTTTCCTTGTTCTTTCTACATTGTCGGTATTCACATGGACCATTAGAATTGGATCTTTCTCCTCCTACTCCAGATTCCTCAGATGAGATGTCCTGGACCCAAGCACCAGCCAGATATCACAGCCTTCAGGACTCTCGAACCCTGTGACAGAGAACTGTATCTATTCCCTTGACTATACTAGCCCCAATCAGATTTCTTTTCTCTCCCCCCTCTTGAATTACTCCCTGAACCACAGTCTT
The DNA here is from genome assembly GCF_030028105.1 of Mobula birostris. Classification (NCBI taxonomy): domain Eukaryota; kingdom Metazoa; phylum Chordata; class Chondrichthyes; order Myliobatiformes; family Myliobatidae; genus Mobula; species Mobula birostris. The sequence continues at coordinate 128,161,772 of NC_092370.1, forward strand.
TCCTTACACACCATGACAACTTAAAATAAGAAAATGCATCAACATCAAATACCTTAAAAAATAGTGGATTTGTTTTGAACACTGGATTATTTCATTTATCCTATCTTCTGTAGAAAGGCAGTAAGTTATAATTTTATCAAAGTATTCTAATTATGATTTAAGTTTAATAGAATTAGTATACTTAACAAAAACATTCCTAGCTCCCAAGAAGAATTTGGGCCATTGACTACTGGTGGTATAATTTGATATCAATTTAAATTTCTAATTTTATAAAATACAAAGGAAATACCCCCTTCTCCCACTTCACATCTGCAACAGAGGAAATAATTCTTCTCTTTCTATGTGTTCCCCTTCCTGAATACCTCAATTTATTAAATATTCCAGCCTGTAGTGAAAATTATTTTACGCAGCCTATCTGAAAATCTTTAGAAAATGGTATTCTGATGAACTTGCACATACACTTATAAACTTCTTGAAAAGAGGCAGTCTGGATCAAATGCAAAGCTTTATATGGAGCCCACCACTACATTTAATATATACATATAATGTCTATTGCACTTTAGCTTCCTGCTGTTAAAGAGTAACATCTCATTACCCTTGTATATTATCTTTTGTCTCATATCTAGTAGCTTCATAGTTTCTGAATGTGGACTTCCTTCTATTTAGAAATTCCCCCAAAATTAATCTCAGATTGAAAGTAAATATCCTAATAGGTGAAAGTGCAATGCAACTACTAGTTTTCCCCACATTCTGGTAATATCCTTTTGTACCTTTCTGCAACAACTAATTTGAAGATCATCAACAAACAAGAAAAAAATCTGCAGATGCTGGATATCCAAGCAACACACACGAAATACTGGAGAAACTCAGTCGGCCGGGCTGCATCTATGGAAAAGAGTACAGTCAATGTTTTGGGCCGAGACCCCTCATCAAAACTCAATTTCCATAGATGTTAGCTGGCCCACTGAGTTCCTCCAGCATTTTGTGTGTGTTGAAGATCATCAAACATGGTTAAGCAGCTCCTTATCAAACTTGTAACAAAGTTAAATAATACAGCTGGTACAAAGGATGATTAAAACTCCATAGCTTCACCCTACATTTGAAACTAATGACCTTGTGTTGTTTTTACTTACAACATTGAATGAAACATCTACTTAGCTGGTTTACACTAAGTAGCTGTTCAATAACAAATTAAGTACATACCTTGGCTGAGCTTTGCAGCAAGGTCCACGTACAAATCACTGTCATTTTCAAAGGACCTCGATTTGTTTTTTTGCTGACTGGTTTCTTTGATGACATGCTCATAAATAGCCAGGCGATCCGCAGGAGTTAGGTCACAGATGGAATGTTGATGATTCTCAGGAACTTCAAGAGGTACTGAAGAATAATCACCTATGCATATTAACAATTTATTTAATTACTCCTAAACTTCACATAATTTCCAAAAAATTTGCAAATATATAACTTCGATTGTTGGAAAATAGACTACTGTGTACTGCTAAAACCCCCAATTCTCATATTTTTTTTGCAATTACTGAATTGTATCTCTGAAGATATCTAGTTATCTATAAGTATCTTTCCAAAGACTACATCTTAAAAAACTCACAACTCTTGTAGTGCTATCAACACAATTATCTGGATATTAGAAACAACAAAACAACAAAGTTGCCTAAAAACAATGAAGTTGCCATCTCTTGAACAGAGCCACCAACTTGAGGTCCTCAATTAGGATGCTATTTTCAACTGGAACGTCTTCTCCCAATTCATTCAAAGTTTAGATCACTCCATCAAGGATTAATGGGGGCCTGGAGTACATCTTCAGAAATTGCGGGCAAGAAGGCTGCAACCTCCTGTCAGTACACTTCCAATTACAAGGACCAAACTGAGGATGGTAACTGATACACATCTGACCTGAGGTCTGCCTGCATTGGTCAGCTCCTACCAGAAATCAAATAAAGGAAAACTTGACAGCTTTACAAAGCCATTAGATTTTCCAGCCAAGAGTGAAACTTCTGCATTATTTATACAGTGGTATCACAGATGAGAATCATTTCAAGACAATTTAGTATTGAGGTGGTGGTTCCATGCATCAAATTGCTTCAGAAGTCTGGGAGTCATTGTGACATCTATACAAGAATCATCAACGTTAGCATTTTACTGGATTAATTACAACCTGGTAAAAATTAAGTCAACTTCCAATTTAGCCAAAGGACAAGTGAAGAGGTAGCCATGACTATGCATAAGAAAGCCTAGGTAACAAGTGGTTATAAAGAAATGCAGCAAGTACACATTCTGAAAAAAATCTAGATTTTTACAATTCATTTTACATAATGAATTTAAAACAATTAAATTTAAACAGCTCACAATAAAAAAATCTTATTGCTGAAGATTTAAGATCAAAAGGTTTCGTAGAACAAAAAAGAACTGAAGTCAAACCAAATCTGTTAAATGAAGCTTAAAGAATCTGGTTAAAAAGTGAGCAATATGATTCAATGTCATATTAAATTACAAATCACAAAAGGTCTGCAAAAAGCACTGAAGATAGAGATAAAAGTCACACAGAAAAGCAAATCCAATTATTGATCCTAAAACTTAAAACTAGGTTTGGTATACATTTGGGATGGCAGATCAGTCAACAACGTTAAATATTCCATTTTAAGAATTGAACCACTGAGATTAAATACTCAACATTTAACCACTTACTTAAAAAGCATTTACAATCTGATAACTACTGGCAATGAAACATGTACCACTAATGTATGCAAGACATACTTACCTTCATTATTGCTTATTTATTAAAACATCTCTCTGGATGTTTTAATCAGAATAAAACAAAAATTGTTTCCAACTAGGGCATTCTATGTACACTAGAGGAGAGCTTGAACCCCTAACTTCTCCAGTAGGAATTATTCTTCCAGCTTCATATTACCTTTTTCAGCTCATTGGCTACTGAAACTCTCATCTAGATCCAATTACTCACTGTTCATTTCGTACCCCATTTCTCCCCCACCTGCATCTCCTTTTTTCAAAAAGGAAAATTCACCCAATACTTCATAGCTCATATCCTGACCATCCATCATTTACTGGCCTATACTGGCCCCCGATTCCAAAATGACCTGGTTTTTAAATCTCTGTACTTTTCTAAGCTCCTCCATCACGATAAGAATTTCATTTTTCTCTAACTTTTAAAGATATCCTTTTTAAAGTTATTTTAATTTTTTAGCAGTTGCTTTGTGCAGCAAAAAAACTCATTGAAAATTAAGTAATTAATCTCAACTTTTATTCTCCCAGATAATGGAATCAGATACAGCAGACCACTAAAGTACAAGCCTGCTAGGATGAAGTATTTTAATGCAAAGAAATTGGGTTTAAAAAGGTCTACTCAGAAAACATTAAGCAAAGATCAATAACTCTTAAGAAAATCTGAAATTTTATTTAACCAGTCCGCTTATAGTTCATTTTTAAAGGATATAATAATATTAAAAGGATACTGTATGACATCAAGTAAAATTCTGTGCAAATCTGTACATGAGGAGAACATTCTTTCATGTTCATCATTCCTCTGTCAAATATACTCACCCCTGTTACTGAAAGAGAAAAACCAAAAAGTTTAAATTATCATATTCAAAATGAATTAAATATTTAATGAAACGTGCATAATTACAATTTAGTTTGCTGTCACTGTAACAGTGTAACTATTATGCATCACCTAAAGTTTATAATTGGTTACAGGAACTAAAAGTTAACAGCTGATATAAAACAAGTTAAATTACACCCATGGCCAAAAGCTGCGATCATTAAATGAAAGGGTACCAAGCCAATTGTATTTTTGCACAGATGTATATATTTTCTATATTTAAATTGCTGATTTATTCACCTAAACCAAGGGTTCCCAACCTTTTTATGCTATGGACTCCTACCATTAACCGAGGTGTCCTTGGACCCCAGATTGGGAACCCCTGACCTAGACTGAGACCCAATACATAAACATCTAGCATGGCTTTATTTCAGGGAGTGATTTGTATGCCGTATCATATGTATAGCTGTTTTAAGATAGTTAATAACTGGTTACCAATGTTCCCTCCAAGGTGTTTGCCACACACGCATCTTTTGTTAACAGAGCATAAAGGAATTGCACAAACAATTTGCCTCATGAGGACAGACTTCAAGACCCGGGGGTGCACAGAAACTGCCGCCCGCGGCTACTGCTGAATTGTAGTATTTCTGCTCAGTTGACAATGCCGTTAACACATTAAAATTAATGGATCAATAATTCTCAAATCATGTTTATTTCACTCTCTGCAAATATATATTTATACCGACTTACTCCTGACTCAGGACTCAGCAGCAGCCGTGGGCGGTGGTTCCTGAACTCCCTGGCTCCCCTGGATCCTAAAGTCCATCACCATATAAATTCTTTGTGCAACTCCTTTGTGTGTTAGTAGCAAAAGATGTGTGTGCATGCACACATACACACCTTAGAGAGAGCATTGCTGGTTACATCTGCAAGTAGACACTTTCAGGAGAAAATGTTGCAATTGAGAACATTGTGGGAGTGGAGCTTTATACCACATGGTAAAGCAAAATGAATAATTACATATTTTTATTCTAAACCAGAGGTTCCCAACCCTTTTTTATGCCATGGACCAATACCATTGAGTGATCTGTGGACCCCAAGTTGGGAACCCCTGTCCTAAACAATATCACCCATTTTTTAAAAAGAAATATATTGAGTAAGCACTTAAATTTGTAGTCCTTCAATAAAGCAAACCATTTGATGGAACAAATGAGGAACTCTTATTCCTCACCACGGCTCAGCAACAGTTCCAGGTTTACAAGAACAATGATTTCCAGTTATCTCGAGCCTCCTTTCTTAACTGTGAGTGTCAATGAGAAAAAAGTAATCTTTGTTCTGTAATTATATCAGTCCTATACACTAAATATTTACACTGGACAACAAAGATTTTGCTTCCTGAATACTTTTAGATGCTGATCATGAAAATCACCATGAAATTTCCCCATCGTGCACAATTTTTTGGAATTGCCTCTATTTGTTATTTCAATTCATAATTCAAGTCCATTAAAATGTTGCCCACAATATAAGCTGAAAAGTTTTCTACCTTGCCCAGGCATGCCTGGTCATGCTTTGGGCTGCCAGCATGACCACAACAATGGTGTCTTTTATTGATTCTTCACAGTCAAGCCTGAAAGCTAAGCTGCTACACAGCTGCAGTGTCCACCCTTCAATACCAATCAGCAATGTAGTACACACGAAAGAAAACCACCAGAATTTGCAAGTCTTGTTGAAATAGATATAGTACAGCAGCTACAACTGGAACATTTGTGGTGATCTGAAAGTAGCAGTGTTGCTACTGGGCATGAAGCTCTGATACAGCAAGTACTGTTGTTTCATTTGCAAATGGGACAGGATTGGCCACTCCATAAAGATGGTTCCAGGGTAGAAAAGTGTGGCACATAACCAACTTGTAGAACCAAATATATTTTTGCTTCCTCATCATACAAAAATGGGGCTTATGAAAAATTTTGTGAAAGCGATGAACAAGAAAGAAGGATTTCAATATATAAGACAGATGTTTCCCAAGAATAACTGATGCTAAAATTAAGGCAGGCATTTTTGTTGTCTCAGAGACAGAGACAGAGAGTGTGTCTGTGTGTAGAAAATCGCATGGAAGGTATTCAAGGATGTAGTTGAAATTTTTCTTGGCAACTGCAGAGCACCAAACTACATGTGGCTGATTGACAACATGCTTCAAGCATACAAAACCATGAAATGTAACATGTCACTAAAGATTCATTTTCTGCACTTCCATTTAGAGTTCTTCCCTTAAAACCTTGGTGCTGTCAGTGACGAGCACACTGAAAGGTTTCACCAGGACCTTATGTCATGGAAAAACAGCATCAGGGCAACTGGAAACCATCAATGCTGGTTGATTATTGTTGGACACTTAAGTAAGAAGCCTCAGACACTGAGTACAAATGAAAATCATCAACATTTTTTAGGTTAGTTGAATACTGCAAAACATCAGCACTGTTACGCAGTTAAATGCATTATATTCAATAAAAGTTAATTTCTTGTTTCTCCAAATTCCTACATGATACAAGTAGTCTGAAATTATATTTGTGTTCAGCTTTAAGCAGCCTATTGTAACCACTGAGGAAGCAACACTTTCAAAAAAGCTGCTGCCCAGTGTTAGTGCTGACTGATGAAAGCAAAAATTCCATATACAGCATTCTGTACCACCTCTTGAAGAAAACTGAGTCATGTTGTTCAAAGGCATTAGGCATTTTAAAGAAACAAAATGTATTACAAAATATTTTAGTTCAACAGTCTTTTACCCTTGCATACACATGTTACCTTTATTTTAATTTTAGCAGACTAATAATTTCAATTAAGATCATACTAAGGGCGATCTTCAATATCAGCCAGGATTAATTAAAGCAAAGGTTAGTTAATTATCAAGGGTTCATCATTAACAGGTTACAGTATTAAAATGCAATTACATGTGAACAATTTTAAATCCTACAATTTGCTTCTTTGGTTATTTAAATGTGATCGATAAATTATATCAAGTAAACTGAGGATCTTCAAATCAGGAAAAAAAATTGAACCTCTAAGTGTCACCAATAAAGTATCAATTCATTTTAAATCCTCAAGGGAATGTAGTAAAAATGAATATTATAATAATATTCAATTTAATACAACAGTAATACTTGAGAAAATATATTTGACATTCAAGATATTATTGTTCAAATAAAATCATATATTTCTCAGTTCCAGACAAAGCTACTGAAAGGATGCAGAAATTGTGCCAGAAATCTGTGTCCAATGCAGTCACTGTAACAGATGGGGATGGTGATTTCAGATTGGCCCTAGTTCTGCACATGAGATTAAAGATCCACCAGCCTATCATTTAACCTTTCAAGCCTATTCTGCTGTACAGCTGGAAAACAGTTGCTTCTTAAGTACCCCAACCCAAAAGAAATCTATTAATCTTGAGCTTCAAATGACCCAACACCAAAAGCCTCTTAGATATTCCTAATACCCGGAGGAAAATGGAGAAAAGTATACCACAAATCCAATAACGAACTGTATGAAATAGTCACCTGTATTCTAGAAAGAATTCCCTGAATTTGATTATACACAATATTCATCTCCCTCAACTGACAGACGACAGTCACGTAACAGTTCTCATCTAGTGGGCAGACTCATCGTTAGTGGGCCTAGTGTACTTTTATTCCTAATGTCCATATTGGTATGTCATTCATTGTGTGCAATATCACAGACACGATTCAATTTAGTGACTGAAAGTAAACTATATAATCACTGAAATAACTGAAGCTCCAGTTTATAAATTACAGACAAAAATAGCTATTTCAAGGTGACTATTTTGAAGAGGCACTATCAGTAGGAGTGCCAGTAGACAATATCAACTTTACATTGCAATCATATGTTGGGTGAAAAATAGCAGAAAATAAAGTTTTTCACATACTTTGTGAATATGCTCTCTCTTCTTTTCCAAGTGGAGCTTTACTTCTTGCTTCATGTATAATCCGAGTTTGCAAATCTTTGTCTAAATAGAACAAGATAATAAAGGCCTTTTTGTACAACATGTAACATAAAGACAAGAAATGAACAAATCAGATAATCATAAAGGGATACTCTGGAACAGTGTTCCTCAACAAGTGGTCTGTGAATTGGTGTAGATTCCCAATGGTAGCTTTACAAGTCCATAAGAACAGACTAAAAACTGTTTATAAGATATTTTAAGGAAAATAATGACAGATTTTTAGACTTCTGAATGGAAGTAGGAGTGCAGCTTTAGGCCATCTATTTTAAATTATATTTGAACATTATTTTCAACTGAAATTAAGAGCTTAAGAGCACATTAAACAAGAAATTTATTCCCATACTGTATGTGAAAAGCAGTTGGATCATCTTTCTCAAGCCAAAACAAAAAGGCATAAAGGTATGCTCCATGCAAGCAACAGTTAAAGCTCAAACCTCCATACTGTGTGATCGAATTCTATGAAACAATACGACGACTTCCAAAATTATTCACATTCTTGAGGTCAAATACTAAAACTTAAAAGAAGCACAAGTGGATTTTCCCCCAATGGAAGCAGGATAAACTAGCATTCCAAGAAAAACTATTACACGCATTACAAGCACTGTATCACTGGCCCATCAGGTTGCCAAATGCAAATCACCACTTGCAAGAGTCAAATTCTCTTAATAATTGATAACAGTAGTTCAGTTATGTATGGTTTAGCTGTCAAATATTACTTCACACAGAACTACTGAAGTTGCAGAAGTTGTTGAATCTCAACAGAAATAGCAAAACAATCAGCTGGTGTATAACAAATTTAGATGAGTTGACCAACATTTGTCATGCTGTGGTCCTTAGTTTACATTGTAACCCTGTGAAGTGGCTTTTCATGCAGATTCATTTTGCTGTGAAGAACTTCGAAAAAATAAAAATGGTGCTGAATTTTCATGAGTTTTTTATGAGAACGTGACAAGGCATGGACTAGTAGAGCTACTGTACTGGAATTTGCACTAATGAAGGAATCATAAAGGCAGGCAGACAATCAGATTTCTTGCCAGATGGATGCAAATTCCACTGGGTAATCAGACAAAGCATTACCTAATTCATTGAGGTACTGACAGACACGAAATTATCTCCAGAACTTAATAATATCCTATTATACTGCAAATTTTGTGAAATACTCCTCCATCAATTATCATATCTTTGCTGTTGTGTGCAAAGAAATGAGGACTGACCACCATCCCCACTTTTGTATGCTGAAATGTAATAGCTTCGCACTTTGTAAATTGTTTAAGCAGGTATATGAAATGCAAAATGAACTTGAAGCCTTTTGTCTTAAATGAAGTCTCCTTTGATATTTATAATAAATATCGGAAATACATAATCACTTCAGTTACCTATATGTGCCTATGCAGGGAAGAAAATCCAGAGCACTTGAAATGGTAGACAATGTCAGCTTTTACAAGGTATGTAATTTCATAGAATCTGTACTTGCACTTCTGCTTCTTGCATCTCTCCAATTAATTGTAACTTAGCAACGTGCAGAGGAAATATTTAGAGGGTTATGCACCAAACGCTGCCAAAGTGACTAGCTTGGGCGGGCATCTTAGTAGGCATGAACCGGTTTGGCTAAGGGGACTATTTTCCATACCATGCCACTCAACGACATTAAGGAAATCCAAAATGAAAGTTGGGTGTGATTGTTTGACATATTCCATCATTCAAAAGGATGGCTCTTACTGACAGCAAAAAGTCAATCTCACTTTTCAAAATGACACATCATCCTATCTAAATGCAACTTTCCAAAACTTCAGAGTACTTCCCCTGACTCTGATCCAATAAATTCAAGAGTTTACTGATAATTTAAAGATATAGTTCTAATAGATAAGTCAATATATATTTTATTAACCCCAAAGGAAATTACTGTGTCATAGCAGCATTACAAGTACACAGATATACAAATATTAGAAGAAAGAATGAATAATAAACAAGTTACCTCAAACAGTCTAAAAGGAGGGGGTCATCACTTCTCTGGCTATAGTTGACTCATTAGAAGAGCCTAATGACCGAGGGTAAGAACGATCTCATATAGCACTCTTTGGAGCAGCACAGTTATCTTAATCTATTACTAAAAGTGCTCCTCTGTTCAGTGGCATGCAGAGGGTGAGAAACATTGTCCAGAATTCCAGCATTTTCCATAGGGTCATTTGTTCTACCACAGCCTCCAGTGTGTCCAGTTTGACTCCTATAACAGAGCCAGCCTTTCTAATCAGTTTATTGAGCCTGTTGGCATCACCCGTGTTGATGCCATTTCCCCATCACACCACCACATAGAAGATTGTCCTGGTGACAACAGACCAGTAGAGCATGTAAAGGAGAGGCCTGCATACTCCAAAGGACCTCAGTCTCCTCAGGAAGTAGAGGCGACTTTGGCCCTTCTTGTACACAGCCCCTGTGTTTGTGCTCCACTCAAGTCTGTCATCCGGGGCACCCCCAGGTACTTGTAGGTCCTCACCACATCCACATCCTCACCATCTGTAGTAACAGGAAGCAGTGCAGGCTTAGTCTTCCTAAGGTCCATCACCATCTCCTTTGTCTTACCAATGCTGAGCTGCAGATGATTCAGCTTGCACTATTTGGCAAAGTCCTCCACCAGGGCCCTGTATTCATCCTCCTGTTCTCCATTTATACACCCAACTACTATTGAGTCATCAGAGAACTTTTGCAGGTGACATGAAGCAGTGTTGTATCTGAAGTCCCAGGTAAACAGGGTAAACAGGAAGGGAGCCTTTAGGGCCTCAGTGCTGCTTATAGCCATGTCTGACACACAGCTCTGAAGCTACACAAACTGTGGTCTGCCAGTCAGGTAGTCCATTATCCAGGATACAATGGAAGTGCCAATCTGCATTGAACAAAGCTTTACCCAGCAATGAGGACTGTACGGTACTGAAGGCCCTTGAGAAATCAAACAACATGATCCTCTCAGTGCTGTCCTGCTTATCCAAATGGGAGTAGACCCTGTTCAGCAGGTAGGTGACAGCATCATCAACTCCAATGTGCTGCTGGTAGGCAAAATGCAAGGGGATCGAGGGCTGATCTAACCAGGGGTTGGAGGTGAGCCAGGACCAGCCTCTCTAGGGTCTTCATGATGTGTGAGGTCAGGGCCACTATACGGTAGTAATTCAAGACTTTAGGTTGGCCCTTTTTGGGTACTGGAACATGATGTCTTCAACAGAGTCAGGACACTTTCCAGGCTGAGACTCCGATTGAAAATGCACTGGAGAACTCCACACAGCTGCTCAGCACTCTCCTTCAGGACCTTGGGGTTCACACCACTCAGTCCCAATGCTTTGCCGTGTCTGAGTTTCCCAGACCCTTCTCACCTGCTCAGCAGTGAAGGGGAGTCCATGGTGACTGGGGAGATGGTAGGAGGAGGGAACTAGGGGAGGTGAAGAATGGGACGATAGCAATTGGTATGTGGAGGTGTGGTGGTAGGTGCAGAGTAAGGAGGGGATGTAGACAGCTGTGTTACTCATCCACGTATTGAACTGGAGGGGGGAGGAGGAGGAGGGGAGGGGTTGGTGCTGAGGGAGCACTGGGTGCTTCGGCATCTGGATTGGTGTACTGAGAGGGGTGTGAACAGGAGGGCAATTGTCAAACCTACTGAAGAATTGGTTTAACTCATTAGCCCATTCACGGCTGCATTCTGAGGCTCTACAGCTAGTCTGGTTGAAGCCAGTGATGTTCTTCCTGCCTCTCCACACCTCCCATGTGCTACTCTGGCCAAGCTTGTTCTCCAGCTCTTTCCTGTATTCCTCTTTAGCCCCTTGATCTTCTCCTTTAGCTTCCTCCGCACATGTTTCAATTCCTCCCCATCTCTTTTTGTGGTTGAGAATAAGCTTTAGATTACTAGCATAATAGAAAAGTGTCAGATGGATGCACTAGAAATGGTCTCAGAGAAGGATTAAGACTGACACTCATCACCTTAAGTTATACCTATCCATATCTTTAAACTCAAAGCCAATAAACATATTCTCATTAACACTGTCAACATGCTTATTAAATTTAGAAATTATGGCTGTGCCAATAAAGTTACTCTCCTTTAACACTGACATTATACTTACCCATTTTAAGCGTAGGTACCAGAGTGTTCTCATAGGCAAATGATGGGTCACACATTTCTGCCTAAATGTTATGAGATTAAAGGAAACATTAAAAAAAAGTGCTTAACTTTGTATTTAAGACAAGAAATTAAGAATGAAAGGCTTGGACACACAGTTAACATAAGAAATTTAGTATTATCAGTCAGTGACTCCTCACTTAAAATAATATCACAAATCTAAAACACAGCAACAAGCAATGTCATGGATTTTCTGGACACCTTACAGAAAGAGCTTCTTTTCCACCACCAGATTTCTGAGCAGTCCATGAACACTACTTATTATTTTTCAAACATTACCATTAAAAATTTAAAGATGAGCTTTATTTGTCACATGTACATCGAAACATTCTATTTGAGAATCAGAATCAGATTTATTATCACCAGCATGTGTCTTGAAATTTGTTAACTTAGTGGCAGCAGGATAATTCAATGCATGATAAATATAAGAAAGAACTGTGAATTTCATTAAGTATATGTGTCTGTCTGTCTAGGTACCATATCCGAAGCGGATGTGGTGACCATGGTTTTCCAGATAGATCTATCCCTCGTTCTTTGGATGACTTCCATTTCCTCGATGTGTAGCCACCTGGCTATATATATTAAATAAGACAAAAACAGAAATTTTAAGAATTGTGATGTAGTGTTCATGGATTCAATGTCCATTTAGTAATTGGATGGCAGGTGGGGAAGAAGCTGTTCCTGAATCGCCGAGTATGTACCTTCAGGCTTCTGTACCTCCTACTTGATGGTAACAGTGAGAAGAGGGCATGTTCTGTGTGGTGGGGGTCTTCAAAGATGGACGCTGCCTTTTTGAGGCACCGCTCCTTGAAGACGTCTTAGATACTATTTACCATTAATACTAATTTTTACAACTTTGCACTGTACTGGTGCCACAAAACAACAGATTTCACAGCATATAAGACAGTGAAAATAAATTTGATTCTTCTTCTGATCCCGAGGCATGCAAAGCAGTTGGATGCCTTGCTGTATGGTCCAAAATGAATCTACTTTCAGCTGGTAGTTCCACAAAACAATATATCTGAGGTTCTTGGCTCACCTCATGTCACATATCTGCATGAGCAGTCAAATCTGAGGGAAGCTACAAATCAGATGCTAACTGAACATGCTGTTAAGTCCAGCAGCTGAACCATCAGGACATGGATGAAAGATACATTCATATCCAACCCCTTGGCTTCAGCCTACAACTGGTCTGCAAAGCAACTGAGGCCTTATTGATTAGAAGATGACTAGCACTACGATAAAGTCGTGATCTAACTGATTTGTTTTGTTTTTAAATACATTCTATCACTTTAAAGATGTGTGCAATCAAACTTCTTATTAATTATGTAACTTTTTGCATGGAACATTAAAGCACTAGGACAGGACCTTTAGCCTTCAAACTTGCAATGAACACAATACCAATTCAAACCAAATCTCTTCTGCCTGCACACGATCCATATCCTCTATTCCCTACATGTTTACTTGACTATCTAAAAGCCTCTTAAGGCGGCTGGATGCATGACCACTTCTGGCAGCCTGTTCACAAAACCAACAGCTTGCCTCTCATAATTTTAGAACCTGATATCCACTCATCTTCCAATGCACCAAAGAAAAATTTCTCCAGCCATAGCTCCAATGGTCCTTGTTGGTAGTATCTGTCTACTCCCAGAAATGCAACCTCTCCGAGTCACAGGGCTCATCTGAGGTACAGAGAACCAGCTTGGCTGATGCTCCACATCAGAGCAGATTAGTACAGGCAGGAACTGTGCACAGGACAAGTGGGCCATTTTCACAAAGTTTGCATTTTAGCCACATGGCAAAATAAGGAGGAGAAAGGGAAAAAAAGTAATAAAATGTTACTGGTGAAAATAACCCAAGAAATTTGGAATGCACACCTGACATTACCTATACCACAGGTTTCATCTTCCTGTGTTCCTTAGATTTTAGGAAAATCCCCATGGATTAGAAAACCATATATATATCCATATAACAATTACAGCACGGAAGCAGGCCATCTCGGTCCTTCTAGTCCGTGCCGAACTCTAACCCTATCCTATTCCCACCAACCTGCACTCAGCCCATAACCCTCCATTCCTTTCCTGTCCATATATCTATTCAATTTAACTTTAAACGACAACATAGAACCTGCCTCAACCACTTCTGCTGGAAGCTCGTTCCACACAGCTACCACCTTCTGTGTAAAGAAGATCCCCCTCATGTTACCCCTAAACTTTTGTTCTCTAATTCTCAACCCATGCCCTCTTATTTGAGTCTTCCCCACTCTTAATGGAAAAAGTCTAACCATGTCAACTCTGTCAATCCCCCTCATAATTTTAAACACCTCTATCAAGTCACCCCTCAACCTTCTACGCTCCAAAGAATAAAGACCTAACTTGTTCAACCTTTCTCTGTAACTTAGGAGATGAAACCCAGGCAACATTTTAGTAAACCTCCTCTGTACTCTCTCAATTTTACTGACATCCTTCCTATAATTCGGTGACCAGAACTGTACACAATATTCCAGATTTGGCCTTACCAATGCCTTATACAAATTCAACATTACAACAAAACAGACCTTTTCTCTTTTCGTCTTTGAAAAGCAAGTCCATCAGTAATACAGAAATTGCTGGGACTTATTATGGGAGATATTAAAATGGGCAGCTAAGATTATAAAGGTCAAGTCTGACATTGTTCTCTTCAACCTATCAGACTCTTAAAGGACTCTCACATGCCAAAAGATTAACTTAGGGTTTCCCAGTCCACCTTGTTGTGATCTTGCACTTTATGTCTTTAACTCTACTCCACTTTCTTTGAAACTATAGTACTTTATTCTGCATTCCATTTTTCTTTTTACTACCTCAATGTACTTATTATGGGATGATCTGTTTGGATGGCACACAATCAAAAGCTTTTCACTGTATTTCGGTACATGTGACAATAATAAACCAATTCTAATACTTCTAATACAATTTACTATTTACAATAGATGAGAGGACAGATTGCGACTTTATCATATTTGCAGAAAATTCATTAGAGAAGGTCTAGAGAAGATTCACGAGAATGATTCCAGGAATGAAAGGGTTAACATAAGAGCGTCTGATGGCTCTGGGTCTGTACTTGCTAGAGTTTAGAGAATGAGTGGGGGGGGGGTGAGGAGAGATCTCATTGAAACCTATCGAATATTGAAAGGCCTAGATAGAGTGGTGAGGATGTTTCCTATAGTGGGCGAGTCTAGGGTTAGAGGGCACATCCTCTGAATAGAGGGACGACTATTAAGTATGGAGATGAGTAGGAATTTCTTTCATCATAGGGTAGTGAATCTGTGTAATTCATTGTTGTGGAGGCCAAGTCATTGAGTATATTTAAAGCAGAGGTTGATAGGTTCTTGATTAGTCCGAGTGTCAAAGGTTACAGGGAGAAAGCTGGAGAATGGGATTGAGAGGGACAATAAATCAGCCATGATGGAATGGCCTAATTCTGCTCCTATGTCTTACGATCTTATACTGACTAGCTGGGAAAGTAGCCCTGCAAGGAGTATGTAGAGAAACTATAAAATAAAAATGACGAGACAGGTCTGTGAAAAATACAGTATGTGGGAAAAAGATGTGATTATCCACCTTTGTAAATAATCTGCTATTAAAATTAGGAGAAACAACAAAATATTTTTATTCAGGGTGAACAAAACACTTCAGTAAATAGAAGTTTAACAAGCAGGAATAACAAGTGTTAATTAAATAAATTAATGCCACATTTTCATCTTTTTAAAAAGGATTTGAGGATTAAAAAAATGATAAAATTGCAATTATATATGGCTTTGATGAAATCTTAACTGCTACAACATGTAGTTTTGGCTTATCAAGTACGGCTTCAACAGAAAAAAAAATCCTACCAATATAGCCGTTAGCTAAAAATACCAAGTACTTTCAATATTTCTGAATGCAAAAAAAAGTCAAAACCTCTTTCAAAAATAAATTTGATTAGAAAAAAACATATATTAAACACATAATTAACAAAACTGTAACAAACTACAAACCTCTTCCTCTTTAGAATATCCCAGTTTTCTTAGCCTGCAAGATGTAACATGTTTTTCCAGTGAAGATTTTGGAAGACGGTGATTTGCATCAAATGGACAAGTAACCATTGGATCAGGCTGGAAAAGTTGATGGAATCCAAAGTTACTTACAGGATTTTTAACAAAATAATACCAATGAAAATAGTAGACAACGTAAATAGTAGGCAAATTCATATAAAGATCACCATATAAACGTAACCCAACAATTGCTTGCATCTTTAGGATTTAAGTTAAATCCTCAAAAATTCTGAACCCTTTCACCATATTACAAAACATTCCCTCATTCCATAATAAAGGGAATTTGAGGTATCATAGACTGGGAAGAAAGTTATCAAAATTTACAGGAAATCTTGATAAGCTAGGCAAGTAGGCTGAGGATTAGGAAGTAAATTTTGATTCTGTTAAGTGAGAGGTGTTGCATTTTTGGGAAGTTAAACCATGCTAGGGAATACAGCGAATAGCAAGATCATAGGGAGTATGTGGAATAGAGACTTAGGAGTACAAGTACATAAATTCACCGAGAGCTGCGTCATGGCTAGACAAGGTGAAGAAGGCGACATTTGACATACTGATCTTAATCAGGGCACTGAGTCCAGGGGTTGGAAAGTGACATTACAGTTGGGGAAGACATGAGTGAGGTATAGTACATCTTTTAAGGCTGGAGTACCAGGTGGTTTATGTATCACTGAGTTGGAAAGAGCGAAAAGAAAATTTATGAGAATGTGGCCAAGAATCAATTGTCTGAAAGGATGGGTAGGCAAGGACTTCATTCCTTGGAATGTTAAGAGACTAACAGATAACCTATTAGAGGTGTTAAAATAATGAGGGGCATAGATAGAAGGAATGCACACAATCTAATTCTTAGGGAAAGGGAACCAAAAAACCAGGTGGCATAGGAGTATCTGAATGAGGGACAGTATTGACATTTGGATAAATACATAGGAAACGTTTAGGAGTATAGAAGACAAACACAGACAGATTCTACAGATGCTAGAAGACTTCAGCAATACACAAAATGCTGGAGGAACTCAGCAGGTCAGGCAGCATTAGTAAAGGGAAAGAACTATGACCCGCTAAATTCCTTCAGGATTCTGTATGTTTTGAGATCAGTTGCAAGGATAAGGCGTGACCCATCCAACAGCAGCAAGCCTCTGTGCCCGGGTCCCCAACTGCTCAGTGGAGGGGCCGTGCCACTGAATCGAAACCAGCCTCTCACCGGCCGCTGCCGATCCATGCCCTCGCTGCTCCAGCCCAGCGCGCTCAGTACGCCCTCCATGGCCCGGGCACAGTGCTGGGTGAACCGCGCCAGCTCGCTCACTCGCTCCAAACGGCTCTGCAACCGTTTCGAGTACTCGATGTTGGCTTCCTCTTCGTCCAGCTCCACTGCCGCCATGGCGCCGCTAACGTCACGTGACCCACGGGCCGTCCCGTCTGACCCGACGACCGGAAGTGCGCCATCTGTATACGCCCCCTTTCACTACGTCAATTCCGGGTCTATTATTTGCTGCGGTTCGCTATCATCCTGGGAAAGTGCGGTTATCCTTTCATTCAACCGTTTTCGAAAGTGGCCCTGACACGTTTTCAGTGGGCTCCCACTAGCAAAAATAACACCTTTTACAGAGTTTAATTTTACTAAAGTATCAACAGACCTGCATAAGAGATACAGATGGAGGGTAATATAAGAGTGGAAACATAGGAGGGGGTGATTGATAAGTTCGTGGCCTACCTAGCACATTTATTTTTCCTACATTTACACACTTAGTCCAGCGGTCATACCGCATACGGATCCCTTCTTTGTAGAAGTCGGCGTCTTGCACTTCCAGAAGTGCTCTTCAGCAGGGGTGATTGATAAGTTCGTGGCCTAAAGTAGAACGAGAGATGAAGAGGAACTTCAAACTTTCTGCATTATCGCTCAAACAGTTGAACTGCATGTGCATGTAACGAGAGCTGTATAACCCATTTCCTTCGACCTTAGGCCACACACTTATCAATCACCCCTGCTGTGGACCACCTGGAGCTCCAAGACGCTCTCGTTACATGCATGTGTAGTTCAGCTCTTTGAGTGATAATGCAGAAAGTTTGAACTTAATAACTCATCTCTTTCTACTTTAGGCCACGAACTTCTACAAAGAAGGGATCCGTATGCTCCACTACCCCTGGACTAAGTGTGTACATGTAGGAGAGGACTATGTTGAAAAATAGATGTGCTAGGTTTTTTAAAATTGACTCCTTCTCCCTTAGGCCACGAGTTTATCAATCACTCCTCGTAGGCGTAATTCACAACCACCGACATTGAATTGGGATTCACTTCAAGAGGTTGTGTCTGACGTGATGACGTCAAGGTTTCAACTGCCCTTTATGTTCTACGTTTGGTTGACAATAAAGTTAGTTGCTATAGTTTCCCTTAAGCTTAAAATTCTTCTGTCCTTTTATTTACGATAACCTGCATCAGTGACCCCAATGCTCTAGGACGTTTCCAGAGTTATTGAGCATGTTGGCCAACGCAGTCATTTTGAAAATACCGTCATTTGATTTGTGCAAGTCGAGGGCCAATTTGCACTGCGAGAAATCTCTGCAGGTGACCCCAGATTATTAGCACGTAGTGGCATCGTTCAGTATTTCCACGGCAGCGAGAGTGCTTGAACACTTGCCTGAACACGAAAACTCTGGCACACTGAAAACTCACCTATTACAGACTTTGGACTAACAGAATCTGAGCGTGCCAAACAGTTGCTGTCTTCGCCTGGCCTGGGGGCTGCTAGGTTTTCAGAGCTAATGGACCACACGCGGTCTCTCCTGCGAAATAACCATCGTTTTATTTTTAAAGAACTCTTCATACAGCAAATGCCTGATTATATTTGCATAGCCTTCACTAATACACCAGTGAATGATTATAGGGAGCTTGCTAAGATGGCTGATAACCAGAGGTCATAATTCCTCCTCTTTTCCCTGCCTCATTAAGCCCGGTCTGCTGGGCCTCCAACCCAAGCACACCCATGACTGTGAAACAGACACCAGGTCTGTGCTTTTAACATGCTCACTAAGGTACAAACACCGAGAAGTGCTGACCCCCTCCCAGCTTCGTCAGTGCCAGCACATCGGAACATCAGAGGTCTGCGAATACTGTGGGTTCCAGCTGCCAGGGTCGTCTACCGTTCATTATGGAGACCCTTTCAGGGCCACGCTTATTACGTGACACAGGTGCGCAAATGAATGTACTGCCAGCGTCGCCTAGTGATCAGAAGGCAAAGAGTGACGAAGCCTAGCTAGAGGCAACAGGATCCAGGCCGGCAGGACACCACGGGTGACACTCTGCTTCAGTAGGCAATGTTACAGATGGGATTTCGTTCTGACTAAAGTAGCTAGACCTCTGCTCGATGCAGATCTCCTGTGTGCCCAAGGACTATTAGTTGATCTTAAGAACTGCTGGCTTGTGGATGTCAAGGAGTTTAGGTCATTACCCTGCTCCCTCAGTAAGTTCCCCACAACAACTCTGTCAAGCCCATGTACCACCACATGTGAGTTCACTCGACTGCTGGGTGATTTCCCAAACCTCACCGAGCCCACATTCTCCACTACAGTCACAAAACATGGGGTCAAGCACCACATTTCTACACCTGATCAGCCAGTCCTTGCCTGCGTGCGTAGACTGGACCCAGAAAAGCTGGCCACTGTGAGGGCTGAGTTTGCCAATGTGGAAAGGCTTGACATTATACACAAGTCAAGTAGCCGCTGGGCTTCACTCCTCCATATTGTCCCTAAGCCCTATGCTGGTTGCCGCCTATGTGGCGATTACCAACACCTTAATGAGGCCACCACCCCTGATTGTTACCCGGTTCCACACATCCAAGAACTTTCAGCACTTTTAGCTGAAAAGTTAATTTTTTTTTTAAGTTGCCTGATTGAATTTTCTGAGGATGCGACTAAACACATTGATGAAGGTAGAGCAGTAGATGTAGTGTTAATGGATTTCAGCAAAGCATTTGATAAGTTACCCCACACAAGGCTTGTTGAGAAAGGAGGCATGGAATCCAAGGGGACATTGCTTTGTGGATCCAGAATTCGCTTGCCTACAGAAGGAAAGAGTGGTTGTAGGTGGGTCATATTCTGTATGAAGGCTGGTGACCAGTGGTGTGCCTCAGGGATCTGATCTGGGACCCCTTCTCTTCGTGATTTTTATAAATGACCTGGATGAGGAAGTAGAGGGATGGGTTAGTAAATTTGCTGATGATACAAAGGTTGGGGGTGTTGTGGATAGTGTGGAGGGCTGTCAGAGGTTACAGCGGGACATTGATATGATACAAAACTGGGCTGAGAAGTGGCAGATGGAGTTCAATCCAGATAAGTGTGTGGTGGTTCATTCTGGCAGGTCAAATATGATGGCAGAATATAACATTAATGGCAAGACTCTTAGCAGTGTGGAGGATCAGAGGGATCTTGGGGTCTGAGTCTGTCGGACACTCAAAGCTGGTGCGCAGGGTGACTCTGTGGTTAAGAAGGCATACGGTGCATTGGCCTTCATCAACCGTGGGATTGAGTTCAAGAGCTGAGAGGTAATGTTACAGCTATATAGGACCCTGGTCAGGCCCCACTTGGAGTACTGTGCTCATTTGTAGTCACCTCACTACAAGGAGGATGTGGAAACCATAGGAAGGGTGCAGAGATTTTCAAGAATGTTGCCTGAATTGAGGAACATAGGTTGAGTGAACTTGGCCTTTTCTTCTTGGAGCGATGGAAGATGAGAGGTGACCTGATAGAGGTGTATAAGATGATGAGAGGCGTTGATCATGTGGATAGTCAGAGGCTTTTTCTCAGGGCTGAAATGGCTAGCACAAGAGAGCACAGTTTTAAGGTGCGTAGAAGTAGGTACAGAGGAGATGGCAGGGGTAAGTCTTTTATGCAGAGAGTGTTGAGTGCGTGGAATGGGCTGCCGGCAACGGTGGTGGAGGCGGATACAATCGGGTCTTTTAAGAGACTCCTGGATAGGTACATGGAGCTTAGAAAAATAGAGGGCTGTGGGTAACCCTAGGTAATTTCTAAAGTAAGTAAATGTTCATCACAGCATGGTGGGCCAAAGGGCCTGTATTGTGCTATAGGTTTTCTATGTTTCTAATTAGGGGCTACCATCAGTTGCCTGTGTGCTCAGAGGACATTCCCAAAACAGCTGTGATAACCCCATCCGGCCTCTTTGAGATTCTGTGCATGCTGCTTGGGCTGAAAAATGATGGACTCTGTATTAAAAGACGAGAAAATCTGCAGACGCTGGAAATCCAAGGAACTCAGCAGAGCAGGTAGCATCTAAGAAAAAGAGTAAACAATCGAAGTTTCAAGCAGAGACCCTGCATCAGTCCAGATGAAGGTTCTTGGGCTGAAACGTCAACTGTGTACTCTTTTCCATAGATGCTGCCTGGCCTGCTGAGTTCCTCCAGCAATTTGTGTGTGTTGCTCTGTATTAAGACAGATTTTCTTTTTGTTTACCTGGGTGACATACTTGTTGCCAGTGCATCCAAATTCAAACACGTATCACATCTCCGCACACTTTTCAAGTGCTTAAGCCAACACGGGTTGGTTATTAATCCTGATAAATGCCAGTTTGGGTTGTCAACCATTGACTTTCTCAGCCAATGCATCTCCGCATGTAACCCTCATGTTCGGCTGGCGACTTACTGCAGGGAAAGACAGCCCCCGGCCCGGCCAAACTTGAGAAATCTTGTTTGGGTGAATGCTGCGTGATGTGTTCCCATTACAAATCAGTAACACGAAATAACAAACCATACACAATATGCAATTAAACGATTGAGCTTTATAATCTTTAAGTTGACTATAGGGTTAGTAAAGAAACAAAAAAAATTGGCCCATTCTCATTAAACAGTCAATTTCGCAACGTTGGAGCTCATGTTTTTCCCGTCTGTCCTTCTCCCTGGGCGTCGACTCCTGACCCCATTCCAAGTCCACTCTGTCCTGCAGTCTATAACTTCCCCATTCTGGCATCTTCTCTCTCCATCTTGCGCCGAACAAAACACCACAAAGTCCCTTCTCTCAGACCCACAAGAAAGAAACAACCTGCCTCTCATTGGATGGCGCACATTCCAAAGCCCCCATTATCTCTAGTCACAACCCAAACACTGCTGCTACAGAGAAATCATTACATTAGCAGTGAAACATTACAGAGAGGCCATTACATTAGCAATGAAACCTTACAGCGCGTTACACACAGAAGGTGCAAAACCGCTCCCATCTGAAGTTGCTACTATTATGGACTTCCCACCACTCCACACTATTAAAAAAAACTACTCATTCCGCAAGCTGCTGAATTTAGGCTTCCCTTGTATAATACCCTTAAAGGCAATGCCCCTAATCATGTGCTTGATTGGTCAGCGGACATGACCAGAGCATTTGATGATACCAAACGAGCTGTTTCCAACGCAACCCTACTGGTGCACCCATTCCACAATGCACCTATAGCCATTACTACTGACGCTTCAGACTTTGCTGCAGGCGCTATGCATGAAGAACAGTTGGTCAGAGGCATGTTGCAGCTGCTCACCTTCCTCAGCTGAAGGCTCAATCCCCCCAAAAGGAAGAATAGCACATTTGACCACAAGCTTCTCGGTCTCTATCTGGCTGTCCACCATTTTTGTTTTCTTCTACAAGGTTGCCATTTCACAGCATATGTTGACTACAAGCCCCCCCCCCCCCCCGTGCATGCTATGGCCAAAATATTATACTGGCATAGCAGCTGACCAGTCATGGGCCTGTGGTTGGCTGACATTAAGTTAGGGGAAACTGGTGTTTCTCTCTTGTGTGATGTCTCAAACAGTTGCCCTCGCCTCACAATGCTCACAAACTGGAGGCCTACTGTTTCCAACTCCATTCACGGCCTCTCACATCCGGGCCCAAAGACCTCACAGAAACTGGTTGCACTAAAGTTTGTGTGGCACGGCCCTAGAAAGGACATGTGTGATTGGACGACAGCCTGGGCGACTGCCAGAAGGCGACAATTAACTATCATGTTCTGGCTCCATTGGAACATTTTGAGGTCCCTGAGTGACGGTTTGACTGTGTCAATGTAGACCTTGTTGGTCCTCTTCCCTCCCTGCCGCGGTTTCACACACCTTCTTACCATGGTGGACCGTACCACCAGGTGGTCAGAGGTTATCCCTCTAGCCACAGACATGGCTTGGATGTTTCTCAGCACCTGGGTGGCTCAGTTTGGCACCCCATCTGTTATTTCCTCTGACCACAATCCCCAAATCACATCAGACCTCTGGGCTGTGATGGCCCCGAATCTTGGTGTTAGGCTACATCACACCATGGCATATCACCTGCAGTCCAATAGCCCATGCAAATGGTTTCACCACTCATTAAAGGCTGCTCTGACGGCTTCCCTGAAGGATGAGTGTTGGCATGATCATTTCACATGGGTCCTGCTGGGGCTCAGGACAGCTCCAAAAGGGGACCTGCAGTCGTCCGCGGTTGAGTTGGTGTACGGGTAGCCGTTACGAGTGCCATCTTATTTTATTCCTGACCCCATGACCGCCTGGTCGGCCTCTCAGCAGTGTTCACATCCTCAGTAAACTCAATTCCTTTACACATATTCTTACCCCGCCTCACGGCATACAGCACTCTTGGGCTGGAATAGACCTACATTCCAACTCGTTCGTTTTCGTCCACCACGATACACACCAACATCCCCCTAGGTCCCCTTGTGATGGCCCGTTCTGTGCTTTAGAACAGAGAAAAAAGACTTTTATCACAGATTAGATGGGTAAACCTGAATGTATTTTGGTAGATCACCTTAAACCGGCCCACCAAGATTTGGAGGATTCCGCTACCATGCCCTTGGCATCATGACTTGACAATGAGCATGTCAACACACCTCTAGGTGAGCCAGAGGCCTCTGCAGTTCCTCCACCCACGGAACGTAGGACCCAAACTGGGCATCTTTTCCGTGTTCCGGACAAGGTCACAATGCTGGTTTGGTAAATTCTGGGGGTGAGTGTAATGGGTGGAAACATACGCATTGTTCACAACCACCTACATTGAGCTGGGTTTCACTTTAAGAGGCTGTGTCTAACTAGATGACATGATGACTTGAAGGTTTCTACCAGGCTTTACATCCTGCATTTGATTGACAATAAAGTTAGTTGCTACAGTTTCCCTTAAACTTAAAATGCCTCCGCTGTTTTATTTACAAAAACCTAAACAGACATGGCACCTCAGGAATTTAAATGACTGAACAAAATGTGGAATTACAAGCCAGTGATGGTGAGGGTGACCATGAAGCTGGCAAAGTTTTGAGAAACCTGCATTTGGTTCTCTGACAACACTAAATGAAGAAAATCTGTCTATTCTAGAATCACACTGAACAGCAACAGGACTCTAGACCAATCTCTACTAAAAATTTTTACCCACACTTGGGCACATGGTTGGGAAAGATGGAGGAATATGGACCAAATGCAGGCAAATGCCAACTAGCTCAGGAAGGTACCTTCGTCAGCATGGTTTCACGTCCTATCACTCTATGACATTTGATCCATAGCCTTCAATGTATTGATAATTCAGAGTTTAATCCAGATACTTCTTAAATGCTGGGAGACAACTTGGCTCCAAGTTGAGTTCCAGATTTGAACCAATCTCTGGGTGAAAAAGAAATTTCGATAGATTCTATGAAAGTGTTCACCTTAAATCCATGCCCTCTGGTTTTAGGTTACTCTATTATGATGAGAGCGGGAAAGACAACTTTCTAACTATCTAAGCTACTTCTATCAAGCACTCTTCTCACAACCTCCTCCACTCCAAAGAAACCAAACCCAACCTGTCCACTATCTCCTCATAATTGGAACTCAGGCAAATAAAATATCTCCTGTCTTCATATTCTGTGGCAGCTAGCATTGCACACAATACTCTACCTGGAACAGAATAGAAACAGAAGGCTAGAAGTCCACCAAGCATGTTAAATGTTTCTGCATTTCATTTTCCACCTTATTGTTCATTTCAGCTTCTGAAGGACTCTTCTTTTCCATATGCCTGTAAAACCTATCACAATGTTTTACATTCCTCATTATATTTATGATCCATTTTCAATCTTCATATTTTAAGTCATTCTTTGTTGGTTTCTAAAATATTTCCAATGTTTACATATACAGTGAAATCCTGATTTTACACGCCCCGATTTAACGCAAATTTGGATATAACACGATGAGTCATTGGACTCCATGTCTACGTCAATCCATACTCCCCCTTCTCCAGCCAGATTTGTACCGCTTCACAGAGGAAGATGTGCATGAGGCAGAGAAACAAGGAACACTCGATCACTTTTTAAAGAAATGAACTGTAAATGATTGCTAATATTCTTGAATGTTTTTATTTGTTGTTTTGTGTATTAAAAAGCTTTACTAAAAATTAATTTGTGTTCTAATTTCTGCAGTAACAACCCCCCTGATTTAGCGTGACCCCACTTTTTTTTGCGATGACATTTTATGGACCCAAACGATCGCGTTATAACAGGGTTTCACTGTACTAGCAATCTTTGCTTATTAACATATACTTTAATTTCAGACTAATTCCATTCTTTATTAAGCCGTGAATGATATGCTGCAATTCTCTTTATTTCTCCATAATGGATCTTTGTTGGAAATTTTGAAATACATCTTTAAATATGTTTCCATTAATAGAAGAGTGTAGGATCCAAGGGCACATTCTCAGAATCAAGGGATGTCCTTTTAAAGCTGAGATGAGTAAGAATTTCTTCAGCCAGAGGGAGGGGAGTCTGTGGAATTAATTGCCATGGAGGGTCATGAAGGCCAAGTCATTGGGTGTAGTTAAGTCAAAGATTGATAGCTTCTTGATTTGAGGGAGGCCAAGGATCATAGGGAGAAGGCAGGAGAATGTGGTTGAAGAAAATCAGGTATGACTCATGTGACGAAGGACCAAGTTATCAGAAGATTGATGCAAATAAGAGAGTTAAGGGAGAAGCGTTCAAAATGTTAATGAGAGACGAGAGAGATTAACAAAAAGAGACACAGTTCCAAGTATTGACAGACCGGTTGCTTTGAACCTGAACTGTTTGAAGTTTGATGGACAGGCGATACCCCAGCAGGGGGATAAAAGGAACAGGTTCGCTAAGGCAAGACAGACACCACAAGATCACGAGATAATGAGACCCTGGAAGTGCAGTGTGCCCCCACAAGTTGGTGGGGGTTTTGGCGGTCTGGTCGCGGGACCGACCATAGACACACAGGGTGAAAAGGTACGATTGGCGGGAACCTGCTGTGTGTGTGTCCGCCCTTGCCTGGGTGCTGGGTTCACCGCGGAAGAACGAACGTATCCGGAACGGATGGGTCACAGTCGGTGACCTCAGAAGACATTAAAAAGGGCTCGCCCGAAAGCTAACTGCAAGGAATATCAAAGGTCTGTTTGAATCCAATTTGCATATCATTCGCTCTCTCTCTCTCTAACGGCACAACAGCGATTGCTGCGAACTGTACTAAGCTGAACTGAACTCTGCGTCACTTGAGACTGATCATTTTACCCCTAGACTGCGATAGAGCTTGATTGATTCCTATTATCCTAGTTCTGTGTACATGTGTGTTTTATCATTGCTAACCCATTGCATTTATATCCTTACGATTAGAGTACTGTGTTACTTATTTCTTTAATAAAACTTTCTTAGTTCCAGTAATCCAGACTCCAACTAAGTAGTCCATTTCTGCTGGTTTGGCAACCCAGTTACAGGGTATGTAACGCTCAATGGCAAATTAGTTTTGACAGACTGTATAGCCTTGTTCTGCTCCTATGTCTTGTGTAAATAAGTCTTCAGCCTTAACCTAATATCCGATCTGCTTTAGCCAGCTTGCCTTTCTTATCTAGCATGCAACTTTCTTTGACACCCAACTTTTAAACCTAAATTTATCAAATTGAATATAGTCCTTTGTTAAGGCTTGTTTTATTTTTTTTTAATCTGATAGAACCTTCTATTAACTATTTCACTGACCCTATTTGTTGCTGCAATCTTATTCAATGCTCTATCATACTAATTCTCATTCATTCTTACGCTTTTGCTTTAATTTTCTAAATCTCCCTTTATCCAAATCCTTTCCCTAGGAGAAGATTGATTGCATCTTTCCCCAATGCTGCCCCAAATCCTTTTGTCCTGTATCACTTTTTGATCTTTTCCTAGTTTCTAATGTCAGGGAATTCCCATATTAGATGCCTGTTCAAACAAAAGGGATGAGGTAGCACAAAGCCCAACATATCCCAGGGTTCAGGGTCCCGTCCTCAGCTCGTCTGGGGTTGATATTAAAGATCGAAGTCCTAAGGTTAATCAGAAGTTCAGCAGTCAAAGCCCAATGAACAAAGATTTGAGGCCTGGAATTGAAGGAGAAGGACAGCATGTGCAGAAAAGGTCTGCTGAGCATGGGGGGCTGCCCCAGTACACCTTGAGTGTTGTTTTTTTTAAAACCATAAATGATGTATTTCACTGTATGTTTTGATGTACATGTGATAAGTAAATGAATCTGAACGTGATCTGTTTTGACTCTCCACGGAGCTGTAAGTTTACAGCTTTACTCCAGAGATTCTATCAACACTTAGTGAAACCACCTGGAAATTCCGGTTATGTAAAGTTTACTTTTTTTTTTTAAAATTGCTGCATTGAATTCTGAAATAATGACCTACTCAAAATTAAGTACAGGCTAACTATTTACCCAGTTAGCAACACAGAAGCCGCTTCATCTTAGTTGGTATACATTTCAAGAAATTGAGTATTTTTTTCACTTGCTCAGTCTCCACTTGTAAGATTTGATGTGTATTTGCCTGCACATGCAACTTTTCAATAATCAAATGATTGTATATCTTTAATTAGTCACAATACTAAGAACATGAAAAGAAAAATACATACCCTTCATTCAGCAAGTTTTAAAGAAACTTTTTTTTTATTAACAGATGTTTTTGGCTATGTACTGAATATTCATCAAAACATTAGAAAAAGTATAATTTCCTTTGCACCTGCTAAAATATCCCATAAGATTACATACAGTAAATACAATGAAGCCAAGTTAAGATCAATTAGTTTTTGACTCTATAGAAAATTTAGTATGAAACAAACTGAAACCCCAATTAGTTCTATACAAAGAATTGAGATATTTAACAGCCCACTTTATTGGCATGATCCTCTGTAACTTTGAAACTGTTGTACAATATCAACTGTGAAAGAGAAGTCTCTGCTGGCAAGGGTTTTACGTTAAATTTCCTCATTATATCACCAACCTTTGGATTTGGTTATTCAATTGTAACTCTGGTTAACATTTCGCACAAACTGTACCTCCACAGACAAATGCATGAAAATTCTAGTTTGTGTATGACTCAACTGTAGTTGGTCTCATCTCTAATAATGATGGGACTTGCTATCAAAGACAGGTAGACCATCTTGCAGCAGGCTGTGCTTCTAACAACTTGGTGCTATCAAGACAGTGGAAATGAGGATTATCTTTCAGCAACCCCCCACCTGTCCCTCTCCCCTCAACCTTGGAAACAAATGGTCAGGCTGTGTTTGTGGTCGAGTCATTCAAATTCTTGGGAACTACCATTACCAATGCATTGAAGTGGGACAAGTACACCCAGCGGCGATTGTTCTTCCTACGCCAGCTTGGGAAACTTAGTATCTTCAGGCATATCCTGATGAATTTTAACTCTCATCATTAAGAGTGCTGTGACCATCTCCACCACCGTTTGGTCTCCCACCATCTCCTCCTCTCCAAGTCCAGGTTACAGTGATTGGTCCACTCAGGTGAAGATCATTGGCTGTCAGCTACCCGACATGTTCATCGCCAGAGTGAAGAAAAGAGCTGAAAAAAATTACTGTTGACTCCATCCATGCTATAGCAATCACCTATTCACCAAATTGCCAACAGGAAGAATGCTGCAAGTCTATCACCACCATGACTACACGTCATCTCTGAAGTTTCTTTCCTAGAGCTATCCAGCTTTTCAACAAAACTCATGCAGGTGTAATACCCCAATTGTTCCTGCACAACATCTGTTAAATGGTCCTTCCTGCTCTCCTCCTAATGCTGAGAATGACTGAGCCCTTGTTTACATTTACACATTTTGATCATTGACATTTCTGATAACTGTTGATTGCTCATGACTGTTTGCACTATTGTCCTGGTAAACTGTTGGCTTCTATGGTGTTGTCTGTTATGATATTGTCCTGTGTTTTGTGCTTGACACCGAACCACCATCAATTCTGGTACATTTTACATACCGGCAATAAAGTGATTCCGATTCTGATTTTGATAATGATCTTAACAGGGCACCAATGTATGAATCAGCTATATTTGAAAGCATTTGAAAAGAATATAAATTTGGATCTTCCACACATTTCAAAAACTACCATACTTGGATACTAGTAACAAATGATTAATGTATAATAGAAGAAGATTTAATGGTTATATGACTACTAGTTAAAATGGAAGAGCTGGCATCAAAACTTCCTCGTCTTGACCCACTTCTTGAGCCTGAACGGGAACCTGGTCGGGAACCTGGTCCAGAGAAACCACCTGTATTGTATGCACTATTAATTCCTTTGGTAGAAAACGATGTCGCTTCTAACAGCCGCAGGCCAGTCTTGTCTTCAACCATTGAACGATCTACTGCCTCCTTATATGAAATCTTCAATTTTGTTTTGGGACAAGTCATACATTTTGAGTAACTGCTGCTATCCTGCAGTTTCTGAGCTGATTTGGCATTAACCAAGCCTCTCCTTAATGCTTCATCAATGGTAATTCGTCCCGCAACATTTGGCACGACAAGTCCACCTGTAGCACACTGGTACTCAAGGAAACGTTGCCCAGCTTCATGTGGCAGCCAATTCTCTTGCATTGCTTCTGCTGCAGAGAGTTTTTTCTTGTTCTTCACGTCGTCAAAACCGACAAAAGCTTTCTGGGCCGGTTTTAACCGCTTTCCCATTTCTTCATCAATGATGTATTGGTATATAGCATCTTGAATGGATAGCTTCTGACCAGTTCCAGGATTTATTATACCTCCTGTACAGGCCTGGGCTTCTAGAAGCCTCTGCCCTGTAATTGTATCAACAATATTGCGACGCATGGCTTCAGAAATTGTTATTTTTTCCAACGTTTCAACATCAAAGATGGCGGCAATGGGAGAAGCATCCTCCAAAGAATCAAAAGGCTGATTTAAACTTAGTGATGGAATTGGACTACTGTTCATTACACTGCTCACTTTAGATGCAGTAAGATTATCCTTATCAGTAAACAAATCCACAAACTGTGAAAGTGTCAGAGCTCCAGCCCGGTAGTCGTCATAACTCTTCTTGTCAATTATGCCTCTCTGTAACGATTCCTCAATGTCATACTGATTTCCAGTTTTCCTGTCAACAACCACTGTTTTGGTACTTCCATCTGATCCTTTAATTGTTATCTCTTCCCACTCTGCCTCCTGTTCAGAAAGTTCAAGGAAAGTCTCATAATCTATCAGGTCTTTGTGATATGCCTCGCGTACTGACATTTCTCGCTCTGTTTCAGGATCCACAACGACCACTCTACGCTTTCTTACTGCAGATGACCTGGAAGTTGTAGGCTCCTTTTTCTTTTGCCTTAGAGGCAATAAACAAAGGCCCGTGACTTTATCAGTAATGCACCGATCCTTTAATTGAAGATAAGTCAAATTCTCTTCTGTGTTGGGATCAAAGAAGCCTTTGGAGTCATCACTGGGATCAATCAGAATTTCATTCAATTCTTTGTTGAAGTAATTACGCTTATAAGCAACATCAACTGGCAGGCGATGGCTGTGCGTTGGATCAATAATTCCACCAGTGGCAATCTGGGCTTCAAGTAAGCGAATTCCATGACTGTGTTCAATCAAGTCTTTTTGCATTGCCTGAAACAACGAGATGATCTTCCCAGTTTCAGGATCCTTGTAACCAGTAACAGCCCTCTCTGCTGAAAGTAGTTTCGTTTTGAACTCCACACCTATGAGTTTCTTTGCAACAGCTTCCTCAACAGTTAGCTTTTGGTTATTAATTGGATCAATTATATGACCTGTGGCTGCCTGGGCTTCTAGTAGCTCAAGGGCTGTGCCTTGTCTAATCAAGCTCTTCCTCATGGCTTGATAGATTGGCAGTGTTTCCTGTGTGGCTTCAACAAACACTCCTGCAATACAACTGTCACCTTGCAGGTAGCCCTTGTACTGGGCAGCAACATCATCTATCGTGAGCTGTCCATGTTTAAGTTGGTCTACTGTTTTTCTGTCTATAATCTGGGCATTTACAAGATCCTGCAGTAGAACAGGTGCTCTGATTCCTGGTAATTCCATTTCTGACTTTTGCACAGGCAAAAGTAATAAATCTGTCCCAGGATCTGTTCTGCAGTTTAATTTCAGCTGCTGATAGGAAACTTTGGAATCTGTGTTTGGATCAACAAAGATTTTTGATTCATCAAAAGGAGATGCAAGCTTTTGATACATTTCTGCATCAACCAGCCCACGTTTATATGCCAGCTCTTTTGGCAAATACACACTGTTAATTGAGTCAACTATTCCACCTGCTGCAATCTGTGCCTGTAACAAGCGAAGGCCTGTCACCTTGTCAATGATATTCTTTTTCATTGCTTCAAATAGTGAGATAACCTTTCCTGTGAATGGGTCTTTAAATCCAGTTACAGCCTTTTCTGCTACCAGGAGTTTGTCTCTGTCTTTATGATCCACAAGGCCTGTTGCAACAGCTTCATCCACAGTCACCCTTTTGTTTCTGTGTGGATCAATGATGAATCCAGTAGCTGCCTGTGCTTCCAAAAGTGATATAGCCTCATCAGGACTAATGATATTCTCTTTTGCTGCCTCAGATATTGAGAGTTTTTTTCCATTTGACTGTGAATAGACTCCAGCTATACTCTCCAACCCATGAAGATTCACATTAATGTCATTGGAAACATCCATCAAAGTTCTTTCTCCTCTCAGCAGCTTTTCTAAAGTTGATTTATCTATTAGCTGGCAATCATACAACTGGGTTGCTGTAACCTTTTTACGGATTCCATCAAACAAAAGTTTTGCAGAATCAACCACAACCATATTACCTGTTTGAGTAGGTCTGTTGAAAGTTGGCAGTGTCTGACTGAGCTTTTCAATTTCTAATTTTGTTTTGGCTTCGAGTGCTTCCAGCTCCATCCTCTTCGCTCTTTCACTATCCTCAAGCTTCCGTCTGTATCTTTCTTCAGTCATTCTCAGTTCCGCTTGCAGTCTCTCTAGCTCAGCTTTCAAACGCTCAAACTCACTATTTGATTTGCCCTTTTCTAACTGTTGCACTTCTACCTGATTCTTCCAGTAGCTTATGTCAGTTCTGTTGATATCGACTTCATCCTGAAGTCGCTGCTTCATGCGGGATTCAGCTTCAAGGAGTGCCTTTACTCTACTTAGTTCGTCTTCATAACGTTGAAGCCTTGCCTTATCCTGTTCCAAGAGTTTGATCTTCAGCAGCAGAGATTCTTTTTCTTGCAAAATGTCTTTATGAGCAGTATGTGTCTGCTTAATCATATTGGTTGCCTAAGTGTTAAGATAGAACATAATCATATTTTCACATTTCAAAGTTTTAGCTTTAGGCCAAAAATGAAGATATTTAAAATTATATTTATAAAACAGATTGCTTTATATACAATTATTCTTTCAGAAAATCTTTTCATTTCAAGCAACTATTCACTTAATTTAGTATCTTAGTTACTGTGTAATTTTGTTATAGCAAAATTATTTCTCATCAGTTATTCAATGATTACACCAAAACAGTTAATGATCAGGTATATTTACTAAGAGATTTAATATACTGCCATGTTTAACTTCTTCACTGAATGAACTGTTGGGAAAACTGAAAGCCTAGAAGAAATTGGGTGAAAGTGTCTTAAGGTATCTTCTAGAGATCTAAAGGACTCTATATTGTTAGCGCCTTTATCACAAGTAAAAGCAGAAGATTGGTTTTCAATCAATTCTCCCATCAATAGGGCCACTGCAAGTTTCTATTACTGCCCATCAAATGTTTGCTGCTACTATGTGTGAAAGGCAACACAGAAAAACTGCACCCTTCACCTAGTCATTTAAATGGCATTAAAAATTGTTAGCACAAGTGATTCCAGTTATCAAATTCTTTCTTTGAGGATTAACATAGCAGAGCATTGCACAGAACAGGTCCATTGACCCACAATGCTGTGCCAACCTTTTAACCTACTTCAAGATCAATCTAATGCTTTGCTCCCACATAGTTCTCCATTTCTCTTTCATCTATTCAAATCTCTTAAATGTCTCTTATGTATCTGGCTCTTCCACCATCCCAGACAGCACACTCCACACACCCACCACTGTGGAGAAAAATATAGAGGGATGTCATAGATATTTTAGACAATCACTGTAAAATGATGCCCTCTCATATTAGCCATTTCCATCCTGGGAAAAAGGGGCTGGCTGCCCACTCTATCTATGCTTCTTATCACGGTATATGCCTCTATCAAAGTCACCTCTCATCCTTCTTTGCTGCAAAGAGAAAATTCCCCAGCTTACTCAAATTTTTCCTCACAAAACATGTTCTCTAATCCAAGCAGCATCCTGGTAAATCTCCTCTGCATTCTCACTAAAACTTCCACATCCTTCCTATAATGATGTGACAGAGTTTTGTAGAGCTGCAACATTACCCTATGGCTCTTAAACTCAATCCCTGACTAATGAACAAACAAGTTAGCAATCGGTCTCCAAATTTTAATATTTGTCTTGGAAGCTTGTAGGGTCAGGCTTCTCAGCATTAGAATGCTGTTGTAAAGCAAAATCTTTTAATTGGAGGTATACTTAGCTATTAACAAATCCCAATTAAAGAAAGGCACATAGGGTTTTTTTTGTAATTATAACTTGGTTATGTCCAAACAGAGATTAAGTTGACAGAAGAATGTTTTATGGAAAACCATGAAAAGAAATACTGTTAGTTACAGGAAAATGGATAGAAAGATTGCACATATTGATAAAAAAATATTGCCTTTAAAATGTTTACAGCAACGGTGATATTGATTCTATAACTTTAACCCTTTTTAGTAATTAAATGACACAAATTTGTTTGTCATTTCATCTTGCAGCAGAAGAAACTTATGCCAGCATACAATGATATGAAAGTAATGAAGAATAATAGTTGTAGTTGTACTCATCTCTGAATATGGCAGGGGTTGGCTTGATGGCACAATTAAAGGGATATATAAATGATGTAAACATTTCCGTGTAGTTTCCCTTTGATTTATATCACGTGCCATCTTTCTGGTGAAAATATGTGGTCCATTTGCAATGAAGCACAACCACTTTTACTTAATCAAAGCAGCAAATGACATGTCTTAGCAGAAAAAATGAAGCACTTTTTTGGCAAAGGTGTTGTTCTGTTCATGAATTATTTGGATTCATCTTTCAGATTCTTTTTAAATCAGCAAGTAGTCAATGGAACAAGCTGCCCAAGTAAGTGATGCGTGTGGGTACAATTACAATATTTAAAAAGACATTTGGATAGGTGCGTGGATAGGAAAGATTTAGAGAGATATGGGCCAAACGTGTGCAAATGAAACTTTTGGGATCATGGACAAATTGGGCCCAAGGATCTGCTTCCAAGCTGCCTTACTTCTACGAAACGAAAAAATTGACATCTGGAATTTTGTTACGTTCACATGAATAAATCATAACTGAAGCCATTTTCATCTGTCATAAAAATTATTAGGTCAAAAAAGTTATCAAGTTTGTATCTGTACACAATGCTGAAAATCTGCTGCTAGACATGGCAGCAGATGGTCGGCTGAGCGAAGGTTAGCTGAACAACTAAAAATCTCAGCTCTCGTGCTACTATGATACCACTAATTAGATACAGACTGATATGGCTGATCAGTGTCCAACAATCTGACTCTCTGCTACAGTGTTTTCCCCTTTTTACAAAAGTTACAGCACTTTCAAAAGCACTAAGTTAGCCATCAACAACTACAGTTTGCATTTTCAACAGAAGAGTAGAAAGAACTGGCCAGCCTAACCCTTCAGTTTAACTCTATTATTCAAGTAAGATCACAGCCAATCTTCTCACGTCAACTGTCAAACACAATTCCCATTTCCCTTCGGCATCGTAAATCCACAATACGAATCTGGGGTGTATTTAACATCTCAGTATCCATGGGCCGCAAATTTCAAATATTCATCAACTTCGGGGTGAAGAAATGTCTTCTCCTCCAAAGTTGAAAGTGCTGTCCAGATTCATTTAAGTCAAAATTTATTTGGTAACACTTAAATGCATTGGATTTGGCATAACATACCTATGATTTTAAGTGAAAGTTCACTGAATATTAATTTTGATTATGGTAGTCCATTATGTTCACAATTAAATCAATGCATTAAGAAATCAAGTGAAGTTAAAGCATTTTAAGGAGTTGCCAACAGATTAGATCCAAGCATCTAATTATAAATGGTGGTGTTTAATTAAAAAAATCTAACAGGAAGAGGCAGAGCCATAAACATCGATACCCTTAATGATAACAGGGCACAACACTGGAACAATTAAGACAAGGCTGAACCATTGGCAACCATCTTCAGCTACTCGTGTATAATCCATTCTAGATTTCTTCTCAGACATCCACCATTTTGTAAGCTAGACCAGCCATTTCAACTGACCCCATGTAAGAAGAAATGGCTGAGGACACTGAACAGAATTATGATAATAGGACCAGATAATGCCACTGTAATACTGAAGATCGATACTCTAAAATTGGCTAGGTTCATCCTGCTCACACAAAGCTTCTCTTATCCAATTCAGCTGAATGCCATAAACTCAGCCCAAATTCTATTATCAAAGTCATAGATGGCATCATCAACCATGCTAGCCAGGGATACTGAGACACAATAAATTTCTTACCAAAACCCAGAATAGATTACATTCGGGCCATTTGGTTGCAGACCTCACAGATTTTGATATTCAGGAGAGATATCAAAGACATCAACATTAATGGGCACCAAGGGTAAAAACTGCAATAGTAGGAGTCATCCCTCGCACAAAATGAAGGTGGTTCTGGTTCTTAGAATTTAATCACCCCAGCTGCATCCCGATCATCAATGGTGCTCCTTCCATCGCAAGATTAGGAGTGAGTCTGCCCAATTATTTCATAATGTTCAATTTCATTTGCAATTCCTCAGCAAATGAAGCAGCCATTGCCTGTACACAGCTAAACCTGGACAGGTTTTGGCCTCAGCTGATAACTTTCAAGCAACATTCACGCCACAGAAATGTCTATCAATATGCATTGCAACAGAGATTCTAACCACCTGCCCTTGACAATGGATTGCTTTACCATCACCCTATCTCCTACATCCACACAGCTTGGAGTCACCACTGATCAGAAGCTCAAATAGACCAGCAAGTCCTATAAATTACATAGAAACATAGAAAATAGGTGCAGGAGTAGGCTATTCGGCCCTTCGAGCCTGCACCGCCATTTATTATGATCATGGCTGATCATCCAACTCAGAACCCCGCCCCAGCCTTCCCTCCATACCCCCTGATCCCTTTAGCCACAAGGGCCATATCTAACTCCCTCTTAAATATAGCCAATGTACTGGCCTCAACTGTTTCCTGTGGCAGAGAATTCCACAGATTCACCACTCTCTGTGTGAACAAGTTTTTCCTAATCTCGGTCCTAAAAGGCTTCCCCTTTATCCTCAAACTGTGGCCCCTTGTTCTGGACTTCCCCAACATCGGGAACAATCTTCCTGCATCTAGCCTGTCCAATCCCTTTAGGATTTTATACATTTCAATCAGATCCCTCCTCAATCTTCTAAATTCCAACGAGTACAAGCCCAGTTCATCCAGTCTTTCTTCATATGAAAGTCCTGCCATCCCAGGAATCAATCTGGTGAACCTTCTTTGTACTCCTTCTATGGCAAGGATGTCTTTCCTCAGATTAGGGGACCAAAACTGCACACAATACTCCAGGTGTGGTCTCACCAAGGCCTTGTACAACTGCAGTAGTACCTCCCTGCTCCTGTACTCGAATCCTCTCGCTATAAATGCCAGCATACCATTCGCCTTTTTCACCGCCTGCTGTACCTGCATGCACACTTTCAATGACTGGTGTATAATGACACCCAGGTCTCGTTGCACCTCCCCTTTTCCTAATCGGCCACCATTCAGATAATAATCTGTTTTCCTATTTTTGCCACCAAAGTGGGTAACTTCACATTTATCCACATTAAATTGCATCTGCCATGAATTTGCCCACTCACCCAACCTATCCAAGTCACTCTGCATCCTCCTCACAGCTAACACTGCCATCCAGCTTCGTGTCATCCCCAAACTTGGAGATGCTGCATTTAATTCCCTCATCCAAGTCATTAATATATATTGTAAACAACTGGGGTCCCAGCACTGAGCCTTGCGGTACCCCACTAGTCACTGCCTGCCATTCTGAAAAGGTCCCCTTTATTCCCACTCTTTGCTTCCTGTCTGCTAACCAATTCTCTATCCACATCAATACCTTACCCCTAATACCGTGTGCTTTAAGTTTGCACACTAATCTCCTGTGTGGGACCTTGTCAAAAGCCTTTTGAAAATCCAAATATACCACATCCACTGGTTCTCCCCTATCCACTCTACTAGGTACATCCTCAAAAAATTCTATGAGATTCGTCAGACATGATTTTCCTTTCACAAATCCATGCTGACTTTGTCCGATGATTTCACCGCTTTCCAAATGTGCTGTTATCACATCTTTGATAACTGACTCCAGCAGTTTCCCCACCACCGACATTAGGCTAACCAGTCTATAATTCCCCAGTTTCTCTCTCCCTCCTTTTTTAAAAAGTGGGGTTACATTAGCCACCCTCCAATCCTCAGGAACTAGTCCAGAATCTAACGAGTTTTGAAAAATTATCACTAATGCATCCACTATTTCTTGGGCTACTTCCTTAAGCACTCTAGGATGCAGAATATCTGGCCCTGGGGATTTATCTGCCTTCAATCCCTTCAATTTACCTAACACCACTTCCCTACTAACATGTATTTCGCTCAGTTCTTCCATCTCACTGGACCTTCTGTCCCCTACTATTTCTGGAAGATTATTTATGTCCTCCTTAGTGAAGACAGAACCAAAGTAATTATTCAATTGGTCTGCCATGTCCTTGCTCCCCATAATCAATTCACCTGTTTGGCTGTAGGGGACCTACATTTGTCTTTACCAGTCTTTTCCTTTTTACATATCTATAAAAGCTTTTACAGTCAGTTTTTATGTTGCCTGCCAGTTTTCTCTCATAATCTTTTTTCCCCTTCCTAATTAAGCCCTTTGTCCTCCTCTGCTGAACTCGGAATTTCTCCCAGTCCTCAGGTGAGCCACTTTCTCTGGCTAATTTGTATGCTTCTTCTTTGGAATTGATACTATCCCTAATTTCTCTTGTCAGCCACAGGTGCACTACCTTCCTTGATTTATTCTTTTGCCAAACTGGGATGAACAATTGTTGTAGTTCATCCATGCAACCTTTAAATGCTTGCCATTGCATATCCACCATCAATCCTTTAAGTGCCATTTGCCAGTCTATCTTAGCTAATTCATGTCTCATACCTTCAAAGTTAACCCTCTAAGTTCAGAACCTTTGTTTCTGAAGTAACTATGTCACTCTCCATCTTAATGAAGAATTCCACCATATTATGGTCACTCTTACCCAAGGGGCCTCTCACGACAAGTTTGTTAATTAACCCTTCCTCATTGCTCAAAACCCAGTCCAGAATAGCCTGCTCTCTAGTCGGTTCCTCGACATGTTGGTTCAAAAAACCATCCCGCATACATTCCAAGAAATCCTCTTCCTCAGCACCTTTACCAATTTGGTTCACCCAATCTACATGTAGATTGAAGTCACCCATTATAACTGCTGTTCCTTTATTGCACACATTTCTAATTTCCTGTTTAATACCATCTCCGACCTCACTACTACTGTTAGGTGGCCTGTACGCAACTCCCACCAGCGTCTTCTGTCCCTTAGTGTTCCGCAGCTCTACCCATATCGATTCCACATCTTCCCGGCTTATGTCCTTCCTTCCTATTGCGTTAATCTCTTCTTTAACCAGCAAAGCCACCCCACCTCCCCTTCCTTCATGTCTATCCCTCCTGAATATTGAATATCCCTGAACGTTGAGCTCCCATCCTTGGTCACCCTGGAGCCATGTCTCTGTGATCCCAACTATATCATAATCATTAATAACAATCTGCACTTTCAATTCATCCACCTTATTACGAATGCTCCTTGCATTGACACACAAAGCCTTCAGGCGCTCTTTTACAACTCTCTTAGCCCTTATACAATTATGTTGAAAAGTGGCCCTTTTTAATGCTTGCCCTGGATTTGTCAGCCTGCCACTTTTCTCCTTAGTACTTTTTGCTTCTACCCTCACTTTACACCCCTCTGTCTCTCTGCACTAGTTCCCATCCCCCTGTTGTGAACTAACCTCCTCACGCCTAGCCTCTTTAATTTGATTCCCACCCCCCAACCATTCTAGCTTTAAGTCACCTCAGTAGCCTTCGCTAATCTCCCTGCGTAACATGGTTACAATAGCAGGCTAGAAGTTGGGTATCTTGCAGTGAGTGGCTTGCCATACGATGCCCAAATGTGTTTCCACTATCTACAAGACACATCAGATTTGTGTTGGAATCAATCCATAGATCTCGATGAATGCAGTTCTAATGTTGCTCAAGACTGAGACCACCGAGGATAAAATAGATGGGGTACCAATCATAGTCTATCACCTGAAACATTAACTCTTTCCATCATCTCTGCACAGTGGCTTCAAAGTGTATATTTACAAAATGTACTCTGGTTCTCCCAACTTCACGTTCATTATTACCAAAAGAGGACAAGGGTTTGGGGTATATTGGAATACCACCATATTGACGTTCCCTTCCATCCATACACGTAAATACATTTCCATTCTTTCATTGTGACTGGTTCCAAATCCTGGAGTTCCCCAAACAACGGCACTGTGGAGGTATCTTCAGCAGAACCATTGCAGCAGTTCAGACTCAGCACCACCTTAACAATAATAACATCGGGGTTTCCACATTCTGATGTATGAATAAGTAAAGAATCACCTACTGCCCTACACAGATAACTTTGAGCAACTTTGAATACTAGATCTTTTAATCTACTCAGAATGGGAAAATGTTGTCCAAAGACACAAGTGTCCTAAGTCTGCCGATAAGGTGACTTGCACACCAGTTACGTTGTGAAATTTCCTTCCTAAATGGTGCAGGTAGTAGAACAAAGACCCAAGTATGTCAAGAATCTGCCTGGTTAAAGGCAAATCTTCCACCCAACACTCTCAAGAATAAATGTACTTAGGAAAACAGAACCAAGGGCTAGTGTTCTTCACTGAAAATCCATGTATGACATGGATCAGTTATAATCTGGCATATCCAAGCAGACCCAAGGAAAATGGTAGACACAAAGTTTTAGGCAAATCTGCACCTCCTCAACTACCCAACACCACCATCACTCCTTTCTCCTTTACTGCAAGTCATTGCCATCAGAAAACAATTGTGGCTTCTCTGCTTGATGGGCCATGCAATCTAAATACTCTCATTATTTTGCAAACTCTATTAGCATTTGCACAGCAGGTTCTCCATTCTGTGCTAATGACAATCATTTATTGAGGAATTATGGAGCAACGTGTTCTTTTAATTGGACAGCTACTTAAGAGTCCTTTAGCATGGAAACAAACCATTTAGCCCACCACATTCAGGCTGATCAGTGGGCAACATTCTTATTAATCCCATCTTCCAGCACCTGGCCAACAGTCTTCTATGCCTAGGTAATTCAAGTTCTCGTCTATACACTTCATAAATGCTGTCAGTGACTTTGCTTTCACCACTCTCTTAGACAGCGTGTTCCAGGTACTCACTGCACTCTGGGTGAAAAAAACCCATCAAATCCCTTCCATATCTCTTACCCTTGTCCCAAATTTATGACCCCTGCTTTTATTCACCTTAAATGGTGAAAGGCTTACTGCCGTCCACCCTACCTACACCCCCACACGTTCATATCGCTGTATTATGTTTCCTCTTAACCTTACCCCCACTCCAGGTAAAACAGACCTGGCCTCTCTAATTCTCTTGAAAGCTGAAATGCTCCACCTCATGCAACAGCCTGGTGAATCTCCTCTGCAATGCCATTATATCCATAACGGACAGAATTGCATGCAGTACTTCTACTGAGAACTCATTAATGTTTCATCAAGTTGGAACACAGCTCTTATATTCAATGCCTCAACTATGAACGCCAGAGTTACATACGCCTTCTTAATCAAACTATCCATCCGCATTGCCACATGCAAGGATCTTTGG
Source organism: Mobula birostris (assembly GCF_030028105.1). Lineage (NCBI taxonomy): Eukaryota > Metazoa > Chordata > Chondrichthyes > Myliobatiformes > Myliobatidae > Mobula > Mobula birostris. Next base: position 128,202,968 of record NC_092370.1, read on the forward strand.
ACTCGCACACCAAGGTACCTCTGTTTTTTAAACCTCCCTAGGTCCCTACTATTCGTAGTTTTTATTCTAGTCTCATCGGTGCTTCCAAAATGTATCACCTCACATTGACCTTCATGTTATCTGTGAACTTAAAATCATGCTTCCTACATGTATGTGGATGACTTGGGTATACATGCTGTCCTTCAGTTACAGATGCCCAACTTATGGACGTCTCTATCTACGAACAAGCTCACGTACAACTGTTAAATTCCAAAGTCTAATACATTGTTAAACTCCAAAGTCTGATACATGTCCCTGTATGCCCACTCACTGTGCTGTAGCCTGCAGCAGGCTCCTGGATCGGCTGCAGCAATGACTAGCTTTGTGGCTGTGGACTCACTTTTGTGAACTTCAGTTATGAATGTTACTTGCTTACTTTTATTGTTTGCACGATTTCTTCCCCCTGCACACTGGGTGTTGGGCGGTCTTTATTTATTTTATTTATTTATTTTTTAAAAATTGGTTCTATTGGATTCCTTTTGTTTTGCGGCTGCCCAAAAGGAGACGCTTCACAAGGTTGTATAATAGTATACATACTTGGAAAATAAATGAACTTTGAATGTGCATATAGCAAAAACCACTTTTCTCTCTCCACTTGCAGTTAATCTGATCAGCCTTGTGTGTGTTGTTGATACTACTTATGGTGATACTGTAGAATCATGGCTACCATATCAAGTGATTTTTTAAAAAATGTATTTTCTGACTTGCTAACAAAATTGACTTGTGAACATCTGTAAAAGTGGAACCAGTTCGTTACCTGGGGACGGACTATCCCAGCATCGATTCCTGTAGAACTTCTCTGGTCACAGGCGTCCAATCCCAAAAATCTCTATGCCACAGCAATCCCCACTTCTTTCCTGATAACCTAATCTCTCACATATACCCATCAACCTCCATCTGATTCGTCCACTCGTTACCCAGTCTGGATGTAATTTACAGTAACCAATCAACCCAACACTTGGCACATCTGGCATATGGAAAGAAATCTGTGACACCTAGGGAAAAACCCACATGATCATGAGGAATGCAAAATAGCACTGGAGGCAGTATTGAACCCAGGGTCCTGGAGATGAGAGGCCTCTGCACTACCTACCAACAACATCTCAATTGTTAAAAGTTGTTTTCTTGGCTAACATAGGTGTTACAGCACACTAGAACCAAAATTGTTGTGATACAATAGAATTCTTACCTTTACACAAATTAGTCATCCATGTTCTGTTTGGTAATAAATGGAACAGGGGAAGTTTTTGCTACTATTTGGCTTACTGGCCATTAACCCAAATAGTTTCATGAAAGAGAGGTCTAGGGTTTTGTAAGTATAAAGGTCAAGTTACAATTAGAATTCAGGAAAGTTCTAAGCACACACACATTGACTGTACTCTTTTCCACAGATGCTGCCTGGCCTGCTGAGTTACTCCAGCATTGTGTGCATTACTTGGATTTCCAGCATCTGAAGATTTTCACTTGTTTGTGATTAGATTCTGGAGATGCTGGAAATCCAGTGCAACACACATAGAATGCTGAAATAACTCAGCAGGTCAGAGAGCATCTATGGAAATGAATGATTGGCATTTCAGGTCGTGACCCTTGATCAGGGCTGGAAAGGAAGAGGGAAGACGCCAGAATAAGTAGATGGAGGAGGGAGGGAAGGAGGAGGAATACAAGCTGGAAGGTGACAGGAAGCCAAGTTGGTGGGGGAGGAGGGATACAAGAAGCTGGGAGGTGATAGGTGGCAAAGGTAAAAGGCTGGAGAAGGTAGGAGAAGATAGGAGAAGGGAGTGGACCAAGGGAGAAAGGGAAGATGCAAGGGCACTGGGGGAGGTGATAGGTAGCTAAGGAAAAGAGACGGGGGGGGCGCAGAGTGAGGAAACGAGAAGGGAAAGGGGAAAGGAGGAAAAAAATATTACCTTAAGTTGGAGAAATCAATATTCATGTCATCAGGTTGGAGGCTCCCTAGGTGAATACAAGATGCTGCTCTTCCAACCTAAGAGTGCTCTCAACACGCAGAAGAGGAGGCCATGGACTGACATGTCAGAATGGGAATGGGAAATGAAATGGTTGGCCACAGGGAAATCCTGTTTTTTTTTTGTGGATGGAGCCAATGTGCTCGATAAAGTGGTCACCCAAATTTTGATGTAATTGCAAAATGTTTGCAAAGGTAAGCTCATTAACTGATCCAATTTGAATGAAGTTCTACAGAAGATTGAAAATGATAGCCCAATTGGCTGACTGAAAATTCTACAGAAATTCTATCCAAATTCACTCTCATATTTCCTGAAAGCTATGGATATCTTCAGTGGCAAAATACTAGACAATGTTAACATTCATTGTTTATATTTCTGTATAATAAAGATTAATAATAATACATGATAAAACAGTAAAACTTGCATGTACCTCCAGAGCTTGCTTTTGAAATGATTCAACTTCCAGTTTCAATTTTTCCCTCTCATTCTTTAACTCAATAATTAGCTCTTGTAGGTCAGTTGTTCTTTTGTTAGAAAGTTCAAGTTGCATCCTCAACTCAGAGATGGTTTGCGACTTCTCACCCTCGGTTTCACTTTGGCTTCTGTGGAGATCATCGAATTCTGACCTCAAGTTTCTCAATTCTTCCTCCAACTTCAGTCGCTCTTTGGTGAGGTTTTCCACAATGGAACGCAGACTATCTATTTCACTTATGCTTTCGTTCAAAACCTTGCTTTTCTCTTCAATTGTTTTCTGCAAGTACTCATTTCTCTGATGAGCCTGTCTCACGTTCTCTTTCTCTTGATTCAACTGGCGACGCAGTGTTTCTATGTCAGTGTACAACCTACTCAACTCCTCTGTGCTGATGGCCTTCTCCTTGCGTTGCTGTTCCAAAGTGTTCCGTTGCTCAAAGAGATCATTCTCCACCTTCTTCTTCATGATTGAGATTTCTTCAATCTGATGGGTAAGCCGCGTAATTGAACTTGTATGCTCCCTGCACTTTTGCTCAAGGTTTCTAAACTTCTCTTCAGCACTACTTCTCTTCGCAGTCTCTTCATTTAGATTCTTCCTTAGCTGTTTCAGCTCCTCATCTATCTTATATTTCCCACTGTTCACCTCCCTTAAACTGTTCTGCAGGCGTGCAATTTCATTTTCCAAACCAGCCTTTTCTCTAGATATTCTGTCACGTTCCACCTTTATAATTGTAAACTCTTGCTCTGTGATTTTAATTTTATTAAGATTTTCAGCTTCATTTTTCTGAAAATCTGTTTTTATTTTTTTCAATTCATTATTCTCATTTTCCAAATGCTTCCGCTTATTTATTTCTTCCTCCAGCAAGATCTTCAGCCTTTCGATCTCCTTGACTTTGTCATGGATAGCCTTGGAGGTATCCTCCTGAAATGATTTAAACCTCAAAGTTTCCTCAGTTTTAAACTTGGTGAGTGTTTCTATTTCTAGTTCAAGCTCCATCCTCTTTCTGGACTCTTCAGCACTAGCTGATTTCTGCTGCAAAACATCGTTTTCTGCTCTTTTCCTACTCAGCTCAATTTCCCTAGCAGAACTTTTTAATCGATCTATTTCATCACTGAGGTTCTTTTTCTCATTCAGAGCCTTTTGCAACTGAATATTCAAAGTGGCAACATCATCTTCCTTCTTCATAGTTAACTTTTCAACTGTGGTTTCCCTTATGTGAACCTCTTTTTCAATCTGTAAATTCAATACCCTTTTTTCCTGCTCAAAATGGTCCCTAAGCCTATCTAGTTCACTTTCAAGTTGTTGCCTTCTTAAAGACTCCTCCTTCAATACACCCCTAAGCTTTTCCATTTCTCCTTCCTTGTCTTTGATCGATTTCTCAAGCTCCAATTTGAGCCAGTGAGCCTCGTCAAGCTCCTTCTGCTTCATTCGGAAAATACTGTCATATTCATCCTTCCGTTGGTCACACTGGGTTTCAGCTAATTTTCTCTTTCTTTTTTCCTCATCAATTTCAAACATCAGTTTTGTGATCTTCTCATTGATTTCCTTTATTTTGATAAGTTGTGCATCTAGACTGTGTTTCGTGGCATCTCGGTCTATTTCAGCATTCCTCTTCTGCTCCTCCAGGAGGAGTATCTTTTTCCGGAAGTCTGTGTACTCACTCTGAACCTGGCTTAAATGTTGATCAAGATACTTCTTCTGGTGCATACTATCAGCATTCTCATCTTGGGCATTTTTAAGTGCCTCTTCCAAAAGCTCAATTTTTGTGTTTTTTATCTGTATAATTAAAATTAGATTGAAGTGGCCTGTGATATTTTGGTTTGTAACCTACATTTCTTTAATATAAACATTAAGTCATTAATCTAAAAGCTGATTACATCGTTATAATTTAGAACAAATACAGACTGTCCATATGACAAATGTACACAATTTTAAGAATGATGCTATATTACAGAAGTAAATGTATAACTTTACTTTCTAAATAAAAACAATCAAAAACCATAACATTTGCTGGAAGATGTAAGAATATATATATATATATATATATATATATATACACACACACACACACACATACATATATACACACACATTAAAGTTTTAGTGAAGAATATATTCACCTTTGCTTCTTCCATGCTCTTCAACATCTCACTTAGGTACTTGTAGTAGTCACTGGATCTTGTAAGCAGTTCTATGTAACGAGACTGCAGATCTGCAGACTGGTGAATAAATATAGAAGTTTTGGTGATAATCTTGAAGCTTTTGTCACGTTATTAATAAAAGTAGAATTCAGATTTCAATTTTTAATGAATTCAGAGTCTAGCAAAGTTATTCAGCATCAGGGTCCAATGTCTAAATTAAGATGTATTTGAATTGTTCCTCGCAGCTACTGACTCCTTTAAGGGAATGGTCCCTGGCATCTGGATTCATTTAACATAACAGCACAGTAAAGTGCCCGATACTCTTTTCACTGAAAAGCAGGAAGTGACCCATAGAAGTCGACCACCTCAGTCTCCAAGATTGCTGGCAGAAAGCATCAGCCATCTCAAAATCTTCCATCACTGGGGATACATAAAGAAATAGGAGTAGCACAAAGAAGGAGCGGAGTAAAAGAAAAGGATTTAAATAAAGGTAAGGCAATAAAAAGATCTTTGATTTCCCAAAATGCTTGTGATCAATGAGATGCTTGTAAAACTAACAATAGCATGGGTGTGCCAGCAAGGAAGACCAGCAGAGTATCAGTAGTTGCACAAGAGAGACTGCAGATGCTAGAAATCTGGATCAACACACAAAATGGTGGAGGAACTCAGTGGGTCAGGCAGCATCAATACAGGAAAATGAACTGGTGACATTTTGGACTGAGATCTTTGAGCAAGACTGGAGAGGAAGGAGGCAGAAGCACGAATAAAAAGGTACAGGGACCAAGGACGAATAACAGCTAGTAAGAAGTGGCAGGTGATTGGTGATTCTAGAAGGGTCAGAGAGAGGGGAAGGGAATCAATGTAAAAAAAAAAAAGCTCGGAGGTGACAGGTGAGAAGTCAGAGGTCTAAAGGGATCTGATAGGAGAGAAGAGTTAACTGTGGAATGAAAGGAGAGAGAGAGAGGGGAAACTGAAGGGGGTCAGGGGTTGGGTGAAGAAGGTGAAAGTGATGGGCAAGTCGTAAGGGTGGGGTAGGGGAGAGAAGGGGTAATGTAGCCACAGGGATAAGGGAAAATAAAGGGCTTGGGATGCTGATTACCAGAAGTGAAATTTACTCTTCATGCTGTCAGGTTGCAGACTAATCAAGACAGAATGAGAAGTTGCTCCCCCATTTGGAGACTGGCTTCAATGTGGCAGTAGAGAAGGCTGTGAACAGACGTGCCAGTGTGGGAGTAGAGGTGGAATTAAAATAATTAGCATTGGCAGATGCCAGGAGTTGCAGGGTGTTTGAAGTGATCAATCTGCACCAGGTTGGGTGTGCACATATTCCTGCACACCCTCCAGGCATTTAACTCAAACAGGGCTAAGTGTTTCTCCTATCCCTACACCTCCTCCCTCACAACAATTCATGGCCCAAACAGTCCTCCCAGGTGAAGCAGCGCTTCAGATTCAAATCTAATGCTGTCATTTTTTTTTTGGCATCTGGTACTCCCAGTATGGCCCCTTCCACATCAGTTCAAATTTACTGTCACATATACAACCAAATGAAACAATATTCCTCGGGACCATCGTGCACCCACAACATAACACACAAACCAAAATATTATCACAAGTTAAAAATACAATTCACAATCCACGCAGCATAGGTAAACAGTGACAAGACCTCAGTGGTGGCAGGGTATCCATTAGTCTCACACCCTGAGGGAAGAAACTGTTACCCAATTTGGCAATCCTAGCCCTCATGCTCAGATGGTGGTGGGTCAAAAGAGATTGTGGGATGGGTGGCAGGGATTCTCAACAATGCTTCAGGACCTTAGTCGACAATGCTCCCAGTAAATGGAACAACTGGGGGAGGGGGGGGGGGGAAAGAGTGAAAGACACTGGTGATCCTCTCGGCAATTACTACCATCACTTGTGGGGCCTTGTGGTCTGATACCTTGCAGCTTCCATAACACACAATGATGCAGACAGACAGCACACCGCTGATGGTGCTCCTGTAGAAACTTGTTAGAATGGAGGTGGGGGAGTCTTGCATACCTCAATCTCCTCAGAACGTGAAGACACTGCTGTGCCTTCTTGACTAATGAGGTGATGTTGTGGGCCCAGGTTAGATCCCCCATTAGCTGCACACCAAGGAACTCTTCACTCAAAGGCAGAGCCGCTGATGTGCAATGGAGAGTGGTTGACCTGCACCGTCCTGAAGTCCACAATCACCTCTTGTCTTGTCCACGTTGAGACTCCGGATGCTCTCACATCATCTGAAAAGCCCCTCAACCTCCTCTCTGTATGCCAACTCATCACTGTTGCTGTCGGTATCATCGGTGAAGTTGATGCTGCGGTTTGAGCTGCACCTGGCAGTGCAGTGGTGAATCAGCAGTGTGAACTTCAGCGGGCTGAGCTCACAGCCCTGGGGAGCACCAGTGCTCACCGTGACGGAGTTCATGATGCTGCTGCCAACTTGACTGACTGTAACTCAGATCCTCAAGTCCTGGCAACATCCCTATAAGTATTCTCTGCACTCTTTCAATCTTATTGACATCTTTCCTGTAGGTAGGTGACCAAAACTGCACACAATTCTCCAAATTAGGCCTCACTAACATCTTATAAAACTTCAACTTTATATCCCAACCCCTGCAGTCAGTACTTTGATTGACGAAGGACAATGTGCCAAGCTTTATGACCCCATCTACCTGTGACACCACTTAAGGAATTATGGATCTATGTTCTCAGCTGCCTCTGATCTACTGTAACTCCTCAGTGACCTACTGCTCACTGTGCAACTCCTACCCAGGTTTGTTCTCCTAAATCGCAACACTTCACACTTGTCTGCATTAAACTCCATCTGCTATTTCTCAGCCCATTTTTCCGGCAAGTCCAGATCACACAAAGCTTCGACAGTCTTTTTTGCTGTCCACTACACCCCCAATGTTGGCGTCATCTCCAAATCTGCTGGTCCAGTCAACCACATCATCATCCCGATCGCTGATAAAGATGACAAGCAAGAACATACCCAGCACTGATCCCCGTGGCACACAACTAACAGACCTGCAATCAGAGAGGCAACCATCTACCTCTACTCTCTAGCTTTTCCCACAAAGTCAATTTAATCTTCAATGCCATGTGACTGAACTTTCTTAACCAACCTCCCATCTGGGACCTGGTCAACAGCCTTTCTAAAGTCCATGGAGGCAATATTCACTGCCTCCACTGTTCCTGGTACCTTTCCTTGTGACATCCATGAAAAACTACAAAATTGGTCAGACACAACCTACCAAGCACAAAGACATTAACTATCCCTAATCGATCCCTGACTATCCAAATACTAACACATCTGATTGCTTAGAATACCTTCTAATAAATTACCCTCTACTCACGTCAGGCTCACCAGCCTATAATTTTCCAGCTTATTCTTAGAGCCTCTGTTAAACAACAGAGCAACATTAGCTCCGGCACTTCACCCACAGTGAAGGATGTTTTAAATATCTGCCAAGGAAACATCTTGTCAGGCCCTGGGAATTCATCCACCTAATTTACCTCAAGACAACAAGCACCTCTACCTCTAACCTGTATATGGTCCATGACCTTACTGCTGCATTGCTTACTTCTATAGTCTGTGTCCCTCTCCCAAGAGAATACAGATGCAAGATATCCATTTAAGATCTCCCCCATCGCTTTCAGTTCCATGCATAGATAACCATGCTGATCTTCCAGAAGACCAATTTAGTTCCTTGCTACCTCTTGCTCTTAATATATCTGTAGAAGCCCTTGAGATTCTACTTCACCTTGTCTATCAGAGCAACCTCATGCTTTCTTTCAGCCCTCCGATTTCCTTAAACCTTCTTTTGCATTCTTATACGCACCTCATTTGCCCCTTTCTGCCTAGAGTTGCTATGAACCTCATCCCTTTTCTTAACCAGGGCCTCGAAAACCAAGCTTCCATTAGACCATAAGACATAGGAGCAGAATTATTTTATTCAGCCTATTGATTCTACTGTGCCATTCATCATGGCTGATTTATTATCCCTCTCAGCCCCATTCTCTTGCCTTCTCCCCATAACCTTTAACACCCTGACAAATCATGAACCTGTCAACATCTGTTTTAAATATACCCAATGACTTGCCCTTCACAGCCATCTGCGCCAATTGATTCACTACCCTGTCTGGGGGAAAAAGAAAATCCTCATCTCATCACTCAACTATGAGGCTGTGTCCTCTGATCCTAGAGTTCCCCCACTAAAAGAAACAATCTCTCCACATCCACCTTATCTAGGCCTTTCAATGACATTCCCCTCATTTTACTAAACTCCAGCAAGTACAAGGCCAGAGCCATCAAACATTCCTGATGCATTAACCACTTCATCTCTCTGGAATCATTCTTGGGAACCAGTTCTGGACTCTCTCCAAAGCCTGCTCACCCATTCTTAGATAAGGGGGCCAAAGATTGCTCACAATACTCCAAGTGTGGTCTGACCAATGATTTATAAAGCCTTAGCATTATATACATGTTTTTATATTCCAATTCTCTTTAAATGAATGATAACATTGAATGACATTTATAACATTCGCTTTCCTTACCACTAACTCAACCTGCAGGTTAACCTTTTAGGAAATTCTGCACGAGGATCCCAGTCCCTTTGTACCTCTGATTTTTGAATTTTTGCCCCACTTAGAATATAGCCCATGCCATGAATTCTTCTACCAAAAGCGCACGACCATATACTTCCCTACACTACATTCCATCTGCCACTTCTTGGTCCATTCTCCCAATCTGTTCAACTTCTTTGTCAGACTCACTGCTTCCTCAACAGTACCTGCTCCTCCACCAACCTTTGTATCATCCACAAACTTGGCCACCAAGCTATCAATTCCGTCATCCAAATCATTGCCATGTAATACAAAAGGAATTGGTCCCAACACTGACCCCTGTGGAATACCACTGGTCACTGGCAGCCAACCAGAAAAGACTTCCTTTATTCCCACTCTTTGCCTCTTGCCAGTCAGCCAATCTTCCAGCCATGCTAGTATTTTTCCTTTAATACCATAGACTCTTACTTTATTAAGCAGCCTTAGGTGTGGCACCTTGGCAAATAGTTTCTGAAAATCCAAGTACACAACATCCACTGACACTCCTTTGTCTATCCTGCTTGCTATTTCCTCAAGCCTGGATAGGTCCGCAGTCTAGTGTGGTTTTTGTGCTTTTTCCTACGTAGTTCAGTGTAGTTTTTGTATTGTTTCATGTAGCACCATGGTCCTGGAAAACGTCTCATTTTTACTAAGTTCTGTACCAGCAGTTATGGTTGAAATGACAATAAAAAGTGACTTGACTTGAAAAGATTAGTCAGGGAAGATTTCTCAAGTAATTCATGCTGACTTTCGCCCACTTTATCATGTGCCTTCAAGTACCCTCAAACCAAATCCTTAACAGTTAACTCCAACATCTTCCCAACCACTGAGGTCAAACCAACTAGCCTATAATTTCCTTTCTTCTGGTCCCTCCCTTAAAGGGAAGAGTAACATTTGCAATTTTCCAGTCCTCTGAAATCCTTCCAGAATCTAGCGATTTTTTGAAAGATCATTACAAATGCCTCCACCATCTCTTCAGCTACCTCTTTCAGAACCCTGGAGTGTAGTCCATCTGGTCCAGGTGACTTATCTACCCTCAGACCTTTCAGTTTCCCAAGCACCATCTCCTTAGTAATAGCAACTACACACAGTTCTGCCCCCGACACTCAAATCCCTGGCATACTACTAGTGTGACAGTGAAGACTGACACAAAACACTTATTACGTTTGTCCACCATTTACTTGTCTCCCATTATTATCTCTCCAGTGTCATTTCCCAACAGCCTGATATCCTCTCTCATCCCTTCTTATCTCTATTTATCCCAAAATAACAACTTTTGGCTTCCTTGTTTGTACTATTGGCAAGCTTACCTTCATATTTCGTCTCATCTCTCCCAATGGCCTTTTTAAGTTGCCTTCTGTTTGGGATTTAAAAGCTTCATAATCCTCTAACGTCCCACTAATTTTTGTTATTTTGTATGTCCACTGTTTTGGTTTTATGTTGCCTTCGACTTCCCTTGTCACAGCATTCTCCCTTCAAATGCTTCTTCATCTTAGGGATGTATCTATTCTGCACCTTCTGAATTGCTCCCAGAAACTCCAGCCATTGTGTTGGCCATTGTCCCTACTAGTGTCCCCTTCCAATGAATTTTGGCCAGCTCCTCTCTCATGCCTTTATCACTCTTTTTACTTCTATGTAATACTGTTACATCTGACTTCATCTTCTCCCTCTCAAACTGCAGGCTGAATTCTGATCACTGCCTCCCAAGTGTTCCTTTACCTTATACTCCTAATCAAATCTGGTTTATTGCACGACACCTAATCCAAAATTGCCTTTTCCCTAATTGGCTCAACCTCAAGTTGCTCAAAAAAAAAGCCATCTGGTAGGCATTTTACAATTTGCATTTCTTGGGATCCCACATGAATCCGATTTTCCCCAATCTAGCTGCATTTTGAAATCCTCAATAACCATCATAACTTGATCCTTTTTACATGCCTTTTCCATCTCCCATTCAGATTCTCCAAATCTGTTAGCCTTACTTTTTATTCTGACAGGAATGTACAAACTTCATCTCAAAGTTTCGCTTTTGAAGGCTTCCCATTTACCAAGCATACCTTTGCTAGAAAACAAGCTGTCCCAATCCACACTTGCCAGATCCATTCTGATACCATCAAAATTGTTTTTTCTCAAATTCAGAATCTCAATCCAAGGACCAGACCTATCCTTCTCCACAATTATCTTGAAACTAATAAAATTATGATCACTAGATGCAAAGTGTTTCATTACACAAACTTCTACTAGCTGCCCCGTCTCATTCCCTGATAGGAGATCTGGTATCACACCCTGTTTGGTTTTCACCTCTGTATTGATTAAGGAAACTTTGCTGAACACATTTGACAAACTATATCCCATCCAGTACGGGAGTCTCAGTCAATATGTGGAAAGTTAAAATCACCTCCTATCACAACCTTGTGTTTAATTCCATCTTCTGCCCCCTTCCAGTCATGAAGGATCTCAACCCGAAACATCAATTGTTCATTTTCTTCCATAGACACTGCCTGACACAATGAGTTTGTCCAGCATTCTGCATGTTAATTACAGTAGTTATGCATCTTGTATATTATCCCTTGACAATGTTCCACCAAGCAACACAGCCACGTGAACAAAGTTTGCATCCAGTCAATTCCTCAGCTGTCAGATTGTGAATCAGTATGAATTCAAAGGGCAGAAAGGCCTCTAAACCTATTGTTACCACTCCTGAATACAACGATAAGATTTAAATAAGCCACTTCTGGCCAATATTATTTTGGAAACAGTTCACTTTAGAATTTATTGTCTAAGTCTTCAATTACCTATTTAGCAAGCTGCTTTCTTCTTGAATTAAACTTGTAATTGGTGAATAGATTGCAAAGTATGGTTGCTGTAGCAAAAACACACAATGCTTTACATACCTCATGAAGAATTGTAGTGGAAATTGACTGTGCCACTTGTCTCTTGACTGGAATATTCAGCAGTGTTTCCAGGCCAGCGCTATATGATGCTAATTGTAGCTCATAATCCTGTTCAATAACAAGTTTGTGTAAATCACTCATTTCATGATATTGTGAATAAGCAGCAATACTCGCTTCTTGGGCGACAAAAGTTTCCTACCTTTACAGATGTTGCACAGCGGTCTGCATGTTTTTGGTACTCTTCAACATCACTTCGTTTATTCTTTATTTCTGAGTGCAAGTTCTAATCAACAACAAAGCAAAAATGTTAACAAGTTCTTTTCAACAGGTATCATTCAATCTCAATGTATTAAAGGAATAAGTAACCAAAGGAAAAAAAAAACAATTTTGTCAGTTAGTGGGAATGACACCAAACTTTCCTGAGGTTAATCTCCTGCTAGCGGGTCAAACACAATGTGATGCTGTTACATGGAAGAGCCAAAGCAGTCTTAATGACAAAACAACTGAAAAATGTTCTGACCTCTGAATAAGCTTGGCTGGCTTTTTTTTTTTTAAAAAAAAAATCAATCATAAAAGTACTAAAGTGCACTTTTCAAATGTTAATTCATTTGATTAATCCTCAAAATTAAAATGTAGGCTACCAAACACTTGCCTTCAGCTCCAAAGTGCCGTTGTGTCAGAACAGATTCTGCAGGCCGAGAACTGAGGAAGCCCCGCAGGTTCACAGGCTACTGCTGAACACAAGTTTCACATTGGACTGCTGTTGTGCAATGGTCACTTAAACATGGTCAGCAAGTTTAGGATGTCATTATGTGTGCTAAAATCCTAAACACGATGGCACTAAAACATTTAAATGTAGAGAACTGCCAGTATTTCCCCAACAGAATCAGGCCCCTACTGGATTTAATTTATTTAGAAATACAGCACAGAACAGGCCTTCCCTGCACAACAAACCATGCCGTCCAGAAACCCACCTATATTTAACACTAGCCTAATCACAGGGCAATTCACAATGACCAATTAACCTACTAACCGGTACATCTTTGGACTGTGGGAAGAAAAAGGAGCACCCGGAGGATGCCTGCTTATGGCACTGCCGTTGTCCACATTTCCAATGCAAGTGGTCAAGGCAGAGTATGTAATTGGCAGTTTTGTGTACTTGTCACAACAGACACAGGAAGAGAAAGCAAAACTGTTACAAGCTAGAGGAATTCCCACCAGTTCCACATCTGCTATCAGGTAGATCCCAGTTCTGCCACCTCAGAGCATGTGATGAAAAACCATTTTCACTTGAAAGTTTAGAGCTTAAACTTATGGACTGGTCTTATTTGGGTAATCTTCCACATAGGAGTTCAATGTTAGATCTACCAGCTAAGCCACAAATAGGAGCAAACCTTTTTCTGCTTTTCCTCAGACTATACTTAAGGTCATTACATTGTTATGCCCAAAGAAAGTCCTCCTTAAAGTAGTAGAACGTTTCGTCCCATATTTGCTACCTCTCAAATGAGAGAGTAGGAAACATCATTGGCCTTCTCAAATTGAGGAGATTCCAGAAGATGCCCCTGGTTGCCTCAGGATCATCACTGACATTGCAAGAATAGCAAGTGTGAAGTCTCATTTCATCAAATTTAATTGGCAAACAGAGCTGAATGGTAGTGCCAGCCTCGCTACCCGGACACAACATCTGTGGGACTTGCCCACTTGCATTTACCTTTCCTGGGCTAACTGTCCCTTTGCACTAATGGGCACCCAGTGTGTTGGAGCAGACTCCGAGGAGTTACTAAGTTTCTGATAGAGTAACTTGAAGTCTTGTGTGTTCCTCCCAGGAACACCCAGTCTTGCATAGTTCAAAGCTGTTAAAGGATTTAAAAGCCATTCTAAAATGTTTGAAAAGACATTACAGACCTTATCAAATTTAAATAATTTTACAAACCCAACAAATTTCAAAAAATATTAATAAAAAATACTGAAAACAACCAAAAAGAAGCAAATTCTAGCACTTACCTTCCTCCAATACCAGTAGCTCCATTAAGCTGAGGGGCCAGGTGCATCTTTCCATTTCTTCAGCACATCATTACTTCAGTGCTGGTCTTAGTGGCAAGTTCCGTAATAGAGTGGGTAGTCAGATACAACTGCATCCAACTTCCAGCTCACTTCGGACTTATACCTGTCATATTTTCTTACAATATAACAATGGGCTGAATATCATCCATGCAAGTCTAAACCCAGAGCACTCCCACGAGTCCCATTGCCCTGCAACCTACAATATAATTTCTCACATTCCCATTAATTTCCTATTGGCTTTCCTGCCACCCATCTGCAGAAGGGGTCATTTACAATGGCCAATCGACATGTCCCTTCAATGCAAGAAAATGCCAGAACACCCAGAGGATATTCATGTGGTCAGAGGGAGAATGTTAAGCTCCAAATACAGAACCTGAAGTCAGGATTGAACCCGTGTTGTTAGAGCTCTGCAGAAGCAGCGCTGATTGTCGTACCATTGTGCCACACAAAAAGTGCAAGGCATGCGGAGTCCTGAACAGCTGACAGTCAGTGGAATAGCCCAGAAGCAATTGTCTGCCTAACTTGGTTCAAAACCACTTCTATTTATATAAAAAAAAATGCTTCGTTCTATCTCTTCAGCACATCATTTTTCTCTCCCTGCTCTCTCCTGGTTTCCATCTAATACAGCATTTACCCTCTGGTTTAGGTAAGGCACATCCCAATGGACAGACTCATCTTTTGTGTTGGGAAGCCAAGCTAAGAATTGCCTTGCCAACACGTCACAAGCTCTGGGAAAGAATGCCATGCTAGATTAGATGGGCAATGGTACAGGGTAACCACTCAGGGGCTTTCTAAAAGTTAGCAGAAATCAGCACAATAAATAGCCATCTAAGCTCTTCGGCCACAATCCCAAAATTCAGACCAATACTCAAATTCCACTTTCCTTCCTGTAGATGAAGAACCATTGATGAAACTGAATTTCAAATGTTCATTTCCCTGACCTTGGTTGTGTTTCCAATACACTGGCCTCAGGCTCCGTTTATAAAATGAGCATTTAAGCTATTTATCCTGTGCATTGAGAGATCAATCACTCGATCTTTTTGAAACAAGTCCATAAAGGAAAAAATTCCTTTATTCCTCCAAAGAGAAAAGGTAGGATCACTAAGTGAAGGTTTAAATAAATAGTTTCGATAAATTAAACTAAAAAGGTTAAATTTTTTAAGATTAAAAAACTTACGAAACTGGTACCAGATTCATAATGATTGATTAATCATAGGATAAAGGAGCTCCTAATAACGAAGTTAAATGAAATTGTTTAAAAATCAATTTACAACCTAATAAATTGACAGTTTTGTTTGGTATAATTCCTCTTCATATTCACAGTATTTCTATAACTGACCAATACGTAATTGCATTTGTCACATTATTGGCTAGAAGGGCTATTTTATTAAAATGGAAAGATGCCTCTGCTCCCACTTTGATACAATGGTTCTCTCAGGTGATGTTATGTCTTAGTTTGGAGAAAATTAGAAGTCGAACTTTTAATCCCAGATTTGACTTCAAGAAAAGGTGGGGTTCTTTTGCCCGTTATTATCATTTGACTTGAGTTAATAAAGATGGTCCTTTTCTGATGCTTGGGTATATGGACTTCGTTGGCGGTTTGATGTCTTTTTTTTAAAAATGGAAGCTTGTATGGCGCATAGCTCCGGGTTTGTGCTCCAAATGGGGTTTCCCCCCGCCTTTCTTTTTTTTTTAAAAAAAAGTTATTAGGGGTTTTCTCTGTTTTAGTTAGTAGGGGTTCTTTTTTTCTTTCTTTCCTTTCCCATATAAAAAAAACTTTAACACTTTGTTTTTTGATTATTATTGATATACTGTTCAGCCTGGTTGATAGCTTAACTCTTATTCTACACATGGATACGTTGTCTTGATTATTTTGATGTATTTTTCCCTCTGTTGTTGATTTTCAATAATAATTAATAAAAAGATTTAAAAAGTGAGATCACAGACAAAAAATAATTCGTTTTTATTTTTTTTTAAAAAAATGGAAATGTGCATCACTTCTCATCTCTCATATTTCCCTTAGCCCATCAAGTCCATCGCGATATTCATCTATCCCATTCCTTACTTATTGACCTCCCAATTATTCTCTCTCACAAGCCCATAAAGTAACATCCTAATGCTCCCACTGCCCATTTACACCAGGACAATTTGTGAATCTAAATGCCAGCACACCTCTCAGACAGGGGAGAAAAATCTATATGTCACAGGGTTACTGTGGCAGCTAATTAGAATTATTATCTGCGTTTTATATGGGATCAAATCATGCAATCTTAAACTGCGCGTTTTGCTTGACTGAACTACTTTGATTTAACTCCAATGAAAACTTGTTATAACTGATGTGTAATGGTTACATGTAAATGCTTGGAATACCACAAAAATACCAACCTTTTGTTCATTTAGCTGCTGTACAAGGACATTTGTATCCTCATATCTGTTGATTTGCAACCCATCCTGTTTGCGTTTGGTTACATCAATCCACTTACTAAGCTTCTGGAACAAATCTCCATAGTCTCTGAGCTGTTTACGTTCTTTGTCTAAATCAGAATACCTGGGGATGTAAATAAAACACAAATGTTTAAATACTTGAGAACAGCAATGGTTCAAATGTTTATATGATGTCGTTTCTTTGGCAAACTATTAGCCAATTGCTAGCCCAAGAAAATTTCTAACTTACAGAAATGTTCTGGTCTTTAGAAGGAAAC
Source organism: Mobula birostris (assembly GCF_030028105.1). Lineage (NCBI taxonomy): Eukaryota > Metazoa > Chordata > Chondrichthyes > Myliobatiformes > Myliobatidae > Mobula > Mobula birostris. The sequence goes on from NC_092370.1 coordinate 128,219,864, forward strand.
AGTTATCAGAAATCCAAACACAAGAGAAGTTACTTAACGGACAGTCAGCTTTATGATGGAGAGTCTGATGTATTTGCTTTCCACACTCTACTCTCCGGTAAGTATTTGAGTGATCAGTGCTATTATCTGGAATTACCCAAGATACAACCCGTAGCACACACTAATGAGCTAGGCACTTTAACACCCTCCACTGTGTAGTCCCAAGCCAACTGGGATCCAGAATTTTATCTGAACACAAATATTGCAACCTTCTGGATTCAATTCTGAATTTTCAAACTTCAGAATACTCACTTTCTCAGTCTATATCAGAACTTGGCATTTCTGCTGGAGGACATTCATCTGTGCTATTGGCTCAGTGCTCTTTCTCCAGTAGCACGGAATGACCTTTGTTTTACCTTACCTACAACTTCATACTAACTTACTTCGTCTCTTTCCTCGTCTTCAAGCTGAAACACTAAGCACTTCTCTTTCCAAATCACGCTGCCTAGTCTGTTGAGTGTTTCCAATGCAGAATTTTATTTCTGTTTTTCAGTTCTGGATTCTTCTCATGTGACTACAAAGAAATGCTGCTACAGTGCTTTTCTACTTAGAACAAGTGACCAGCAGAAATTAATACATACTTTCAACTGTTTTTTTTAAAAAAAAGTTTCCTCCACTGCAGCGTTTTTTTTAAATTCTTATTCACAAACTTCTATGAGATGGTCTCAAGCTTCTAGTCAACAACACAGAACAAAAGGAGCTATCAAAGGCCATTCACATGAGCATGAACAGACCTGGACTAGTCAAAACTAAATAGATCAATGACAGAGGACAGTGTCCGAGATTGTGGCCTTCCTTCAGATTACAGATCACCCCCAGAGAAATGCACAGAAGTCCAGGATCTTGCTCAGATCTACCAAGCCCAACATGGCTTTAGCAATCCTGCATACATTAATTCAGTTGCAAGTGTGACAAACACTCTGATGGTGGAACTCAGCAGGTCATGCAGGATCAATGGATTGTCAAGTATTGACGCAGGGCCTCAATCCGACACATCAACAATTTCTGTTCGTCCTGCTTTACCCACTAAGTTCCTCCACAAGTTTGTGTGTTGCTCCAGATTCCGGCATCTGCTCTGCTTTATGCCACCAGTTACACATGCTTTGTTTGCTTTCTACACCACCACTCTGATTCAAATCTCAAAGCCTGAGATTTTCCAGCTACAATCAAAGCCACAGTTATAGCACCACATACTGAGCTCAGTTGTCTGACTCAGCTGAGCTGTTAACCCTTTGAAAGGCAAGGCAAAAACCACACCTGCTATCAATTTCTTTGTAGATCCTCTGCCACCTGTCTGACAGCTGCGTTACTTTCTCATTGTACTTTGTAAGATCTGTATCACACTTGTAGAAAGATGGCATTATGTCGTCATTGATGTGGAACGATTCCTGCATATTCTGCTGCATCAACGTCAACAAATTCTTCTTCTGATCCAGTTCCATTTTCATTTTCTAAGAGGAAGGAGTAAAACAAAAGATAAAGCTGAAGCACTTGCAGGTTATGGAGTTTAGCTCGTGGCACGTGTGTTGACAGAGGCACATCAAACTCCACTTAACTATGAGGAGATGGACGGGGGGGGGGGGGGGGGGTGAAGAGAAGACATAGTGTGCAGGAAGTGTCCCACTCTATGCATTCTCATTTTCCAGAAACCTCATGTGAACTGACATCTTAAAGCATACTCTTTTTTTGAGTGGAAAAAGGGGCGGAAATCAGGTGCAGCTGATGTTTTTTTTTTGAAACAGGCCCACAGCAGCTGTAAGAGCTTGCCTTTATGGGGGTTGTTTATCCAGGGTTAAATAGAGAATTTATTAACTTGCTCAGTTAATAGAAAAACACTAATGTTACTTGAATTGCAAACCAAAGAACCACAACCAATATGTTGGCTAGGTTTAATGTACAGATGGCTATTGGAAGCGAATGGGTAGATCAAACTTGGCCATAACCACAATCAAGCTATTCACAAGCAAAGCACTTTTCTGACAAAGTGCACGAAGATCCAAGAAACTAGAAACCAGCACTTGAACTGGCTTTTAAAAGTGGGTAAATGGAACTATTATATTTTCAGGAAACAAATCTCAAAATGAGATCTCCAGAAATAATTATTACTTTTTGATCCCTTCTATATCACTTTTCAAAGTTTAGAAATTCTACATTCATCATTGCAAGAGATCAAACATCACTTGCACACAAAGGGGAATCATTTTGTTCTGTAGATGCAGACTTTATCTAAATAAGCTTTTGAAAGAGTCAGAAAAAGCGTAAACTTATGATTATCTGGATGCATCCTGGCAGAGAAGTTTGCACACCTCCAGCAGGAATCAACAAATTTCAATGTGAAATGGCTGGAGAACCTGCCCTGCCAAATTATCAACTACCCAAAATAAATTATTAATTGCTCCCAAAAAGATCTGAAAGTAATACCATCAGTTCTGTTTACCCTCAGACTGTCTCTGTAGGATTCGATTTTCTCCAAACTCATTGGAACAGTCTCCTCTTCTGTTAGTCTTGCTTCATAAACTTTTATCAGATCTTCCACTTCGAGGATATTTTGGAAGAGTAACCTCAATGCTTTCATTCTAAAGAAAAAATAAATTTAATTGATATCTTAATGCAAAAATATCTGATTGCACAAAATTTTAGAACAAGTTAAGCAAAGGGCAACATCACTACTGATTGATTGTCAAAACCGTTCCTTTTGCTCAAGTTGAAATGAAGCCATGAGAATATAACTTTTACACAACTATAATGGATTAAATTGCTCCAATTTTAACCCTATGTCCTCACAATGGGACTGCATGCACAAGTTCACTGCTTACTGTAAACCCTACCCACTGGATTTCCACAAATCACCCAAAAAGTTTCTGAAAATTTCAGCTACTTTCTTCCACTTCAAATTTCCATTTTTATGTTAGGAAGCAAAGTTTTGGAGGTGCTCAAATGTATGCAGGGTGTAAACACGAGACTGACCAGATGGTGAATGGACTTTCAGCCTGGTGTAAAGCAGAGGGAATGAATGCATCATCCAGCCCAATATTTTCCAAACCCACTGCTGGATTCTATAGCGAGTCCAGTGGTAGAGAAGGAGATCAGAGCCCTGGTGTCTGATATTCAGCATATCTACAACTTCAGTGCAAGTGTGCAGATATTGCACCACACAGAGTGTAGAGGGAGGGGGTGATTCCACCAACAACACTCCAACCTGGTCCTTTCAGTCATAACACAATCTGCTGGATTGCATTAACGTATTACACACAATTTCTGCTACCGGTTTTGTTGAATTTTAGTATCTTGATCTTTTTGTCCCCAGGGCACATAAGTCAGTCTGTGAAGAGGTACTTTTTATTTTACATTAAGTGAATACTTACAGGGGCAAGAGAAGGTAAGACGAGTGAGGGCATCATATTCAATGCAAGTTTAAAATCTGGATCATCACTTGGAGGAAGCCAATTAGAAAATGCAAATTTTAGTGTCAACAAGAGTATCGTTATTTTCAGCTGAATCTTTAAATAACTAAGACACAAGAAAATAGGTGCAGGCATAGGCCACCAGAACCCCTCAAAGCCTGTCCTGCCATTAATCTAATTACGATTGATCTATAATTGCCTCAAATCCTTTTGCATGCCACTTTTCCAGACCTTAAATTCCTTGATCTTTCATACATTCATCCACTTCTACCTTTCAAGATGATCTGGGCTCCACCACCTTCTGGGACTAAGGATTCCAAAGATTTACCACACAGAGAAGAAACTTCTATGCACTCAGTTTTAAATGGCCCAGCTCTTACCTTGAAGCATTGTCCCCTTGTTTGTTACTCACTAGTGAAAACATCTCAATATCTACTTTTCAAGATGCATTAGGATCTTAATTTTTTTTTTTTGAATAAAATCACCCTCCATTCTTCTAAACTCTAAGCAATACAGATTCAGTTTGTTTAGCCTCTCTTGACAGGACAAGGCTCTCTGGTAAATCCCCTTTGAATATCTTTCAATGTGATCTTATCCCATTTTTTTTTCCAAAAAACATTTAGAGGACAAAGATTGTGTGCAGTATTCTAGTGTGGCCTCATGAACACCCTGTACAACTGTAATAAAAATCCCCATATTCTTAAATTCCACACCTTCTCTATGAAGGTCAAAATGTAAGTTTGCCTTAACTATTTTCCGAAGCTGCCTGCTAGCATTTTGTGATTCATGCAATAGAGCAACTAGATCCCTCTGAACTTTACTGTGTCAAAGGAAATCTCATCTTTAGAAAGGGTGACAGAAACTGTGCAGCATCTCAGGTTTCTTGAACACAATTCCTATTCCACTGTGACAGACAGAATGTATAGCTTGACATGATGTTACATGCTGTAAGAAAATTTGTGGAATGAAAAACTAGGAAGGAAAGATTTGAAACTGAAGTACAAATATCAGCAAACTGGCACACTGCTCAGCAGACAGTATTACATCAAGTGACACATTAAAAGCTCTTCGAAAGCTGTTTCACTCAACATTAAGTGCCTTTTAAGTTAATCTTCAGTTAGAAACAAAACTTCTATTGACAATTCTATCTTGACAATGATAACGTTGTCTCTAATTTATTCTATATATACACACACAATTTTGTTTTCCATCTGTGGTAAAGTACCACACATGACAGAATTACTTTCTAGCCACTTAATGTCAACATAAACAAATCAAGGTTCCCTGGGTGTTTCTCACAGGAAGAGTAGAGCGCAATTGTGATAAACAGCTGTTTAAATGTGCTCGCCCTTTAAGGAAAAACCCTTAAGAACTCTAAGGAAGCATTATAAGCAAGCAACCGCAGGGAAACTACAAAAATCTGATGTAAATTAGGAAAAGCTGCAATGAATTGAAACAAAATAAATGCATTATTTAACATCAACATTCATCAAAATTATGTAAATAAATTTCAGATATTTTATACAACACTGCAATGTATACAGATACACACATTATATCCTCTGCAATTTCAAATTTTATTTTTTATCTATAAACGTATATGTTATAAACTTCCTCTCACCTCTCTAAATAGGCCGAAGAAAAGTCACTGCCATTCTTCAATCTTTGGCTTATTCGGCTAAATTCTGTTTCAAAATATGCTTTCTGATTGCTTGATGCATTCGGTGATCGATACCATCTATCCTGAAGGCTGATAAAGTCATCGTCAATTGTATTCAACTGATCTTGCAAAAGCTGTCAAGGAGAAATTCAAGCGAAAAAAAATTAAGAATTGAATAAAATTTTACAGCATTTCCGATTTTACAACAGTTTCCAGAACACAAGATACATTTCAAGTGACTTCAAAGTAAGCACTGCTCATACAAGTCGATTTGTATACAATTTTCAGATACCAATGTCCAGTGGTATTGCAAGGAAACTCACCTCCTTAGACATTTGACTCAACATCTCCAATTGCAGCTGGTCCCTTGACTTACTGGCCCAGTCTATAATCAACGAGAACAAGCAGCAACACCTCCACCACAATCATCTCAAAACACTACAAGGTTGTGTCCTCAGTCCTTTTACCTTACCCCCTGTACATTCATGACTAGGTGGCCAGATGCTGCTTTACTCCACCTACAAGTTTTAAGACCCCCACCATAGTGGGCTATACCTTAAATAACAATGATTTAGAGTACAGGAAGAAGATAGAGAGCCTAGTGTCATGGTATTACAACATTCCCCCAAATATCAGCAAATCAAAAAGACTAAGTCACTGACTTCAGCAAATGTGGCAGCCCACATGCTCCTGTAAACATTAACAGCACTGAGGTCACAACTGTGGAAAGCTTCAGGTTGCTATGAGGGAACATCACCAAGCCTGTTCTAGTCCAACCACATGGACACTATAGCCAAGAAAGCACACCAGCGCCTCTACCTCAAGTGACTAAAGAAATTCAGTACATCCCCACTGACCGGCACAGAAACAAAAACCAATCCCCCAAGCCTGAAAGTGTCACCAGGCTGAAGGGCAGCTTCTGTCCCGTTATATGATCATCGACCAGGACCCTTGTACGATAAGATGGACTCTCGGCCTCAATCCATCTCATCATGGATGCGCCTGCACTACACTTTTTCTACAGCCACGAACACTACACTCTGCAGTCTGTTTTTGCCCTCCCCTTGCGTCACGTCAATATACTGATACGAAACGCTCTGTGCGGATAGCAGGCAAAACAAAGTTCTTCACTATACACTAGCACACGCGACAATAATAAACAATTTGCTAACTTGTTGAAGAATACAGTGTGAACTTAAATCGGAAAGTTCTGGAAACGACAAGCAGTTCAAGCAGCAGTGATGGTGACATAGCAGCAGTGATGGTAGACTGTCAGCTTGAAAATCTAAATCTGTTTATCCATCCACGGGTACTGCCACATCTGCAGAATATTTCCAGAAATTTCTGTTTTAATTTCAGATTAGCTCACTGTCATACACACTATAGTTCAAATGAAATTCCTTGCTCTCATGAAACTTAGAGTAAACAGTATCTAGATTTCCAACATCTGTATTATATTGACTTTCAACAGGATAAATTTATTTTGGTGAATTTCTTCTCATCAGCCAAAGAATTGTTAGCGTAGTTTCATAGAGCCTCTTCCTGTTTCACATAACTGTCCATTGTACAGTGTAGAAAATCTTCCAAATGGTCGATACTCCTAAGCAAACCCTATACTGCACTCCAGTTATCTTTGATTTCAGTCCGCAAGATTAAAAACAGAACATATTGCCTTAGATAACAATCGTTTACATGCAATCCATAAATTTGTTAATCTCTTAAAATATTTGATTGGATTTTTAAAAATCCACCAACACTTGTAAACTTCAATTTCAAATCATTACCGCTTCAGGATGATCTATTAGAGAGAGACAAACCATCTGCAATGGAACAGCCCCCCCATTCACCCTTCCTATACCCAACATTGAATGTGTACTTGTTCGGTACCAGTCTGGCATTTCTGATTCTCTCCGAGACAGTAAGCTCATGTGCTGTTAGCAATAGCTTCTGCTCAGGAGGCCAGTACATAGGAACTGTCTATTCACACAGATCAAACAGAAGTCAATTCATATTGCCCTCTATGGAGGTTGGCAACTTCATCCAGTTTAAGATGGGTTACAGTACAAGGGGTGAAATGGTTTGTTAATTAAAGCAGCTGAAGTGACAGATTTTCAAAGCATCACTAAATACTGTGCAGTAAGAATATGAAGTTTATAAAAATTATGCATATAGCTGAAAGAAACCCAATTTGCCTATCACCTAAAATAAAGGGACAAAGACTTAGTATTCTATTGCCGTCAAATATTCCAAAACACTCTCTTCAGCTAACACCACAACAGAAGATGACATTCACAATTGTTTCACGTCTTCTCTGAACCTGATCTATCACATGGCAAAAACATGATACTTTATTAAGTAGCCATAAATTTGGGGGAAAAAATCCTGTGCAAACAGTGAGGAGATTGCTGAAGACTCAATGCAAGTTTGCCAACGTCCTGATTCAGAAAATAGTTCAGTATTTCAGACCCAAATAAGCATTGCTTTATTCTCTTCTTGACCACAATTGAATTTTCTGACTCCTTTACTTAGAACAATACTTAAGTGATAATAAAATCCATATCCATCTGACTTATTGACAAAATGCTAATGAAGACAAAAGCTTTATTCAGAGGAAGCTTGGATGCCTTTATGCTTCCTACTGGATCGTTGATTCATTAATACACAAAGCTAAAAACCAACTTAAATGAACCGAATTTCCTCTCCCTAACATATTATTTCATAAAATTAATCGGAAGCAATACAGGTACTCTTATGCATAGAAAATTTGCAGTTTTTAAGTTAAGATTTTACATTCTAGTATAATTTCATTCTCACCTCTAACTCAGATATCCTTTCTGCAAACTCTTCCTGCGCATTTGAATCAATGAGGAGATGTATTTTTTCCATCATTTTGTTTTCATTCACCTCCAAACGATGACGTATCTTCTGGAGTTCCTGCTGGAAATTCAAGTCCATCCTTGGTGGTGGCGCAGCATGCGGTGGTGATACCACCACCTGTGTTGGACCTAACAAGAGTAAAAAAAAACACAAAACACAAAAAAAAAAACAACGCTTCGGTGAGAAAGAAATCAATCACTCCATGAAACAATCATCTCCATAGGTCACATTCAATCTCCTAAAGCAGCCAACCATTCTAAACCAGTGAAACATTTGAAAATGACAATATGATTTTTCTCACTTTGCACTCCCTAAAAATACAAAGATCATCTCGTTATTGGATTCGAGAAAGGACCAGGAGAATTTCACCCTTGCTCTGCACAGCAAAGAGGGAATGGCAGCAGAGTTGCAGGGCATTTTGTGTGTGTTGCTTGGATTTCCAGCATCTGCAGATTTTCTCTTGCTTGTGATTGGACATTTACAGAATATCTTGATTTGGAACTACATCAGAAAGTAGGATGGCCTTGGTCCAGTGTTCAACCTTTACACATCCAATTGTGTTCACTATGTTTGGGTAAATATCTAAATTGATCTCCAAACTCTGAGCAACAATCAAAAGAATCAAGTATATTAATGAGTGATAGCTGACAATTAAAATGCTGCAACTTCATTTATTCGTCATAAAGAAAGCAGTACCTTCAGTAAATTAATAAGACAAAGTTTAGACAAAATTAGTTTAGACAGAATTCTCAAAAAAAAAACCCTATTATTGAAAGGTCAGAGGAGAATGGTCTGACTGGTTCAAGATGACAGGAAGGCAACAGTAACTCAAATAACTGTTTCGACAGTGGTGTGCAGAAGAACTTCTCCGAATGCATAACACGCCGAACTTTGAACTAGATGGGCTTCAGCAGCAAAAGACCATGAGCATGCAAAATCCATTCAGTGGCCACTATATTAGGAACCCCCTGTACCAAATAAGGTGGCCACTGAGTGTGGATGTAACAACAATGACCAAAATACCCAAAAATTAATTCAGCAATTCATTCTTTCCCTCAGTAAGTTACAATAACCTGGATTGATCTCCAAACACTGACAACACCAGATCCAACAGTAATTTCTATTCATTTCATTGTTGGGCACAACAGCAAAGTACCACAGACCACTGTAAACATTACAAACCTGTGACACTAGTTCTCTTTTCCTCCAGATTGGTTACCATGCTCGTATAATGATTCTTGCTAGAGCTATATTGGTTCTCCAGTTTATGCTTGTCTGCATCAGTGAAGTGCTGTGAATCCTTGCTGAATGTCTGGAATGCTTTATAGTTCTTTTCCAAGCTTCTGAGGACTAACTCATGATCTTCCCCAGACATTGTCCGTAACTGAAAAAAAACAAAAGATTACTTGCAAGTCATTGCAAATTAATACCTCCTACCTGGTCAGATGATACGCTTGAGCAGGAAATGGGAATTTTCTCATATTCCGGTTAAAATTGTGCAAAAGGGACTGAAATACAATCACATATTTCTAACAAGTTTCATATCTAGGGACGTGCCTTCTTTTGAGGGAGTCAAAACAACCCAGTAGTTACCATTGTTGATTTAATTAGAAACATCTTTTTAATTTAAGTTATTTTCACCATTTTAGCACAGTAGGATGGATACACTCTCATTCAATACTACAGCTGATACAAGTCAAACGGTCAAAAGGCCTGTCACAGTACGAACTGTTATCACCTTTGCTTAACCAGAAAAAATTGTTCATTTCCATAATTGTTCGAACCTATTGTGAGACTTTAATCACATCTTAACAAACGCTATAATTGTTTTCCTAATGTACTTCCTCATCTAATACTTTGCCCTTCATCCCCAGAGGCAAGAGTTTCTACATCATACACAAACGAGGATTTTGTGAAGCTTACCACAGATATGGTCCAACTCTGTATCTTTTCAATATCTAACATGCAGTATTGCCAGGACACCAAGCTCTTCATGTTAATGTACAGCTGATTCCACAGAGCAAGGATAGCCTCGTAGTACTGATCAATTCTGGTCAGAACAAAAAGCACCTTTTCAGATTCTTCAACAAAACAAGGAAATTTCATTCATAAGTTTAAGAAACAAGTAAACTGTCAAGTGACATAGTCTCATACTTGTTTGCAAGATCAATTGCACCAGGGTTTGGAGGTGGGATGAGAAGACAAACAGATGGAACTTCCATTTCCATTCCTCCTGGTCCAATCACCCTCCACTTGCTGCGTTGTGTGTTATCCAGTAAAATGCATTCATTTCCTCTATGGACAACTCTCTTAAAAGATAGTGAAGAAGAAATTACAATTACAGCAAGATTACTTAACATCCCAACTATAACTCCAAGTACACATTACCATAATTTAACTTGGCACATTGGTTCCAACACTACTTGTACAATACACACTTCCAAGTTAACCAAATGCTTCATTTATCACTTCAAATTGTTTTTATGGCATAACAATGTACAAATGGTGACTGTGCTTATTCGAGTTATTGAATCAATGGAATGGCAATAAAATGCAGCTATGCAAGGCCGCCATAGTAGTGTAGTGGTTAGCACGACGCTATTACAGCTCGGGGCATCAGAGTTCGGAGTTCAATTCTGGAGTCCTCCGGAAGAAGTTTGTATGTACTTCCCAAGTGCGTGCACACCAATTTCATCCGGGTGCTCCGGTTTCCTCAGTCCTAAGACACACCAGTTAGTAGGTTAATCCAATTTGGTGGCAAAAACAGGAAAACAGATTATTATCTGAATGGAGGCAGATTAGGAAAAGGGGAGGTGCAACGAGACCTGGGTGTCATTATACACCAGTCATTGAAAGTGGGCATGCAGGTACAGCAGGCAGTGAAAAAGGCGAATGGTATGCTGGCATTTATAGCGAGAGGATTCGAGTACAGGAGCAGGGAGGTACTACTGCAGTTGTACAAGGCCTTGGTGAGACCACACCTGGAGTATTGTGTGCAGTTTTGGTCCCCTAATCTGAGGAAAGACATTCTTGCCATCGAGGGAGTACAAAGAAGGTTCACCAGATTGATTCCTGGGATGGAAGACTTTCATATGATGAAAGACTGGATCGACTAGGCTTAACCTCGCTGGAATTAAGAAGATTGAGGGGGGATCTGATTGAAATGTATAAAATCCTAAAGGAATTGGACAGGCTAGATGCAGGAGGATTGTTCCCGATGTTGGGGAAGTCCAGAATGAGGGGTCACAGCTTAAGGATAAAGGGGAAGCCTTTTAGGACCGAGATTAGGAAAAACTTCTTCACACAGAGAGTGGTGAATCTGTGGAATTCTCTGCCACAGGAAACAGTTGAGGCCAGTTCATTGGCTATATGTAAGAGGGAGTTAGATATGGCCCTTGTGGCTAAAGGGATCAGGGGGTATGGAGAGAAGGCAGGTACAGGGTTCTGAGTTGGATGATCAGCCATGATCATACTGAATGGTGTTGCAGACTCGAAGGGCTGAATGGCCTACTCCTGCACCTATTTTCTATGTTTCTGCATTAATTGGTCATTGTAAATTGTCTTGTGATTAGGTTAGGGCTAAATGGGAGAGTTGCTGGACCATGCAGCTCTTTGGGTTGGAAGGGCCTGTTCTAAGCTTTATCTCCAAGTAAATGAATCAATTAGCCAGTCTTCTTACACTGGCCTCCTGTAAGACCAGTCAAAAGACTTTAGAATAGGACTAGAATGCTTTAAGAAAAAAAAATTTAATTGAATTGCCAGCTTAAAACCTACTAAAATTTTAGTGAAAACATTAAATTACTATAGTATTGCAATCCAATGTTACACTAAGCACAAGAAAATCTTTCTACAAACACAAATGCTCAGCAAAACTCATTTTACAAGTTTACCATGCTATTTGGCGATATGCATAGCTTTAAGAGATACCTATAATCATGGTTCATTCGTACTGTAACAACACAGGGCCCAACCTGACACTAATCAAATAAGATTTGCAGTAAAGATTGAGAATTAACAGTAACTCACTGAATTAATGCACATCCTCAAAGGTGATAAATATTTTGTCACCATCACAAACAGTTCCCTGGAAATCATGGAGTCATAGAACACTAACAAAGAAACAGGCCTTTTGGCCCTTCTAGTCTGTGCCTAGTCCCATCCACCTGCCCCTGGACCACAGTCCTCCATACCCCTCAGTTGCAGTCAGTATCTTAACATTACCTGCTCATCGAAAGCCACTTCCCTGTGGGAGGTAGGGTCTGGCCCTCGTAATGAGCACTGCAACCCCTCCCACTAGCTCCCGTTTAGCTGATGTCGCACAGCCCTGGTAGAGTTTAAATCTAGCATGCAAAAACCATGCAGCCTCTTTCCCTCTAGGGTCACTGTGGATCAGGTAGACAAGGGTACCGTGAAAATGGTAGACAGTGGTGGGTGTGCTACACTGACAGTGGTAGAGGGCTCAGGACCAGACTTTAGGTATGTATAAGCCACTGTGTACTTTTAGTGTTTGTTTTGTCCTGTTACTTCAGGCACTCAGTTTAGGTAAGTACTGTATTCGAAACAGAGTTTAGCTTGTAGCGTTTAGTGTCAGTTTTGTCTTGTAAATAAATAGCTAACCTACTTACCAGCAGCGTGTCTTCTGTCCCCAATCATGAACCTGCAAACCTGATTTCCAACAACACCCTTCCATCCCTGTACTTCTCCAAATTTCTCCTAAATGCTGAATTCGAACCTGCATCCCCCACCACCACACCGGCAGCTCACTCCATACTCACCATCCTCCGAGTGAAGAATTTCCCCTTCATTCCCCTTTCACCCTTAGCCCATGACCTTTTGTTCTAGTCTCTCCAAGCTCAGTGGAAAAAGCCTTCTTGCATTGACCTTAGCTATACCCGTAATTTTGTACACACATCATTGCTTAGGTTCAATTAAATCAAATTTCCTAAGTTACTCTACAATTACCTGAATAATTAGAAGATAAAAGGATGCAAAATTAAAATCAGTCAACTTAATGAGGTGATTAATGACACTGTTTCTGTGGCACTCTATTCAATAGAAGAACTTACAAGGTTTTGACCTGCAATGTCGACAATTTCTTGCTGCTCTACCCACCACGTTCTTTAAACAGAATATAGAAACAGAAAACCTACAGCTCATTACAGGCCTTAGCTAAAGAACATGTAGCTTCTCACTTTAATTGGACTGGCCCTTCAGCTTCCAATGAACTCTGACACCAACAAAGCCAGGATATTCCAAAAACATCTACCTTCATTGAAAGCAGTCCACCTATCAACATCTGATCCACTGCACCCTAGTTGATTTTATGGCTAACATTGGACTGACAAGGGCTTGCTGCCAGAAAAAAAAAGCAAGCAGAACTATGGCAATACCTGATCCTGTTTGTAGTCACAAAGAGCCTTGAGAATAATTTGGTTTGGACCCCGTACGTCGATACTAGTAGTTGGATTGCGTGGTTTTAACTGCACTACCTTCTTCGCCTTGTTGACCAAGTTTGACACTTGTCTTTTGTATTCATGGATTTTCTCCTTATCTTTCTGCAAAAAAAAACGAAGTCGCATAGTAACAAGTCACTTTGATAATCACATCATTCTGTTGTGTTGTAGTAGAAGCAAAGAAATCCAATACAGCATCCATATAGAAACCACACAGATTGGTGCTCCTTCAATTCCAACCGAGAGCGTAGGATTTGAGAAGAACATTAATCAAAAGGTAATAGAATACAAATTTAATTATTTTTACTTCAGTTCTGACTCTTCCCCTCATTTTCAAATTGACTATTCAAATTTCAGTGCAATAATCTATTAGCATGAGTTGAGAAACTAAACCAGGTATATCTAGGCCATTCTCTTTTGCATGACATTGCAGTTGGTTCAGTTCCCGTCTCTCCATGGAAACTTTAAGCAATGTAATGGTTTATAGGAAACAAGACAAACAATAGACCACTACCGCTTCACGAATGAAAAAAAAATCAATGTTCCACAAATCTGGGGTCTTTGCAGATATTCAACCATCTTCTGCTTTAAAATTACCTCAGATTCTGCAATCATCTTCTCCAAATGCTGCAGCGTTGTTGACCTATCACAGACATTTTTCTGTCTTAGTGAATCCTGCATTTTCTTCAGAGAGTTTTCAGTTGATTGGGCATCCTCAAAAAACTGTAAAATGATAAAAACAGAATCTGAAAAGCTGCAACAAAGTGAAGTTCAGTTGATTAATTCCCTTCTTGTCAATTAAAGCATTTTCCTTCAATCAGTCCACCCAACTTGGCCCGGTACCCAAGTTAGAATGATTAAATGTGCTAATCAGCATGATGACATGAACATTAGTTTTCATATAAAAGCAGAAAATACTGGAAAGTCAGCAAGTTAGGCAGCATCTACAGAGCCAGTAGCAGAGCTATTATTTCAGGTTAACATCCTTTTCACTGAGCTCAATTCTGATGCAAAAAATCTCTTTTCTTCACTGTGGATACTGTTTGACCTGCTGAGTATTTTCTGCATTGTCTGTTATTCTCAGATTTTCAGCATTTGCTGTATTTTTGTTTTCCCTGCATCTTTCAGTCTCCAAAATGAAATGTCAATCATGTCAAACTAAAATTATAGCACACACATTACTTTCAAAGTTGTATTCACTGGTATTGAACTTTTAAACCTACCTGAAAGTAATTGGAATTCTCCTTCAGATGAACTTCAATGCATTTAGTAAGCTGAAGAATCCAACTCCATTGGGTTTGCAAAGTATCAACGTATGCCTACAGTGCAAGAAAAATTCACAAATTTCTCGTTAGTACAAATGCTGTTAACTTGCACAAAATCCAACATTCTGATACATGAATAATTTGGCATGTCGAATATAACCAATTTGATGTGTCTGCTAGTTCCATGTCTGCAGCACCTTTAGAAATAGTACCTGATCTGATGCCAAACCTAGGATTTATTAGGGTATGACAAGGGATGAAGCAGCACATAGATTAAAAAAAAGTGTGCTGAGATTAAGAATAAATACACACTGCAAGTTAAGTGTTATCATTCAACGATCTGGCAAGTGGATGTTGTTTGGAGAAATGGCCTAGGTGATGAACTGCATGTTTCTGAAGTGTGTTTTTTTTTAAAAATATGACATGATTAGTGGTAGCATGTTACCATATTACACATCTTTTCAATTGTCTTATTAAAAACATTCACCACATTGTAGTTGCTTTCCTCTTTAGAATTATTTTGCCCAAAATCAAATTTGAGCTCTGCTCTCATTCAAATCTTAAGCAATTGAAAAAAATTCAGTCTAAATAAGTGTGGAACTTCTGCATTGCTGTTTCCTCTGTCTTTTCTACAATGGAATTACCAAAGCTGTGGTGTTTATTTCAACCAAAAAACTCCAAAGAAATTACTTTCTTTTATTGCTTGTGAAACTATTTACAAAATATGAAGCTGGTATTTTCATGCCCCATGTACAAGGGATTAAGGATTTCTGGTGATTAATGGGAGCAAAGAATCCTGTACCGGTTTACATACTTTGAGATGAATCTGAAAACTCCAGACAACATTTGTTCTACATACAGCAAGTCAGTAGTAAACAAAATTGGAAACAATAGATGTTTACATTGTACTTTGTGGTTTCTGGGAGATATAGTATCTGATCTGTTGCAAGCTATGGCCTCATTGTTTAAAAATATTAAACATCAGTTTAAAAAAAAACACTGATGCTTAAAATTATGATGTTTGATATTAAATCCCAAGGAGCAATACCCTGTACTGAACAGAATTTAAATGAGAAACAGCTAGCTGTCCAGACCCTAATATTTAGAGTTTTGCAGAACATACATGCCTAGTACTTCTAATTTGGAAATAATATCATTATTGTACAACATTAAAAAGGGTTTCATCATACTTTAGCATTTAAATAAATTTAACTATTGTATACAATTTCTATCAAATAAAGGCAGCAGCATCTAAGAATTCAGGCATCAGCTCTGCCAACTTTGTAACAGAAGTTACCCCTCCCCATAATGGTCATTTTAAAGAGCTCCATTAAAACAATGAAGGAACTGGATGCTAAAACAGCACCTAACCTAAATTTAAAGCTGGTAGCAATTTTCTTAACATCTTGTATAGATACCTAGGTAATGAATGCTACATAACATTATTATAAGTGGCTCTATGGGAACATATGTACTGAGGCAAGTGCTGCAACTTCTACATCTAAAATTGACTGCAAACTAGAATGAGGAAATATTTTATATCAGGCCCTGCTCTACCCATGCTGAGTGATTAGCCAGATACCCCACCTCAATTTTGTCAGCTGCAGGATGGTTATTTGCTACTTGCTGGTCACCATCTTGTTTGAGTCTGTTTAACTGCTTTTCTTTATCTTCCAATTGGCTCATCAACATCTAATAAAAAAAAGACAAATTTTAACAATTAACTACAAGGTGCAAAGCAGCACAGCAAAATGTGTGTAACTTAATAAAGGTTCCCCCATAAAAACGATATCAAACACTGGCAACAGGCTGAACAACTGTTATAACATCATGCTCTTTGCCTCTTCTAGTACATAACCCATTGTGCTTTTAGAAATTAAACTCATATTCAATAGATTTGTTCTTTTGGTATTAGTTTACACGCAGCATCATGCCAGATAACCATTATGGTAAACAATTAGAAGCTAAACAGTATTCAAAGAAATACAAAATCCAGGGGATAGCAGTGCTGCTGCTGGCATAGGAAACTAAAGAACCTGGGCTGTACAGTTCCTGTTCTGAGTGATAAACTATCTCCGGAGGAACTCAGCCAGTCAACATTTCAGGGTAAC
Source organism: Mobula birostris (assembly GCF_030028105.1). Taxonomy (NCBI): domain Eukaryota; kingdom Metazoa; phylum Chordata; class Chondrichthyes; order Myliobatiformes; family Myliobatidae; genus Mobula; species Mobula birostris. Next base: position 128,236,673 of record NC_092370.1, read on the forward strand.
AGGGTTTTGACCCATAAAGTTCCTCCAGCAGATGGTTGGTTGCTCCAGAATCCAGCATCTACCGGCCCTCCCGTCTGAGTGCATACCCTATAGCTTTCGCAAGGAATTAAGAGAGTTATTTCAAAACATGTGCATCGCAGTCCCAGGTATTCTCAAATTAGAAAGCCGGAATTCAGGCCATTCTGCATTCATTACCACAGGTTCATTATACAGGATGTAAATACTGAAGAAATTCTATCAGCACAGAAAGCAAATTTGTAAAAAGCTGGTGTTCTTGTCATTTTAAACAGACTTCAGAACATAGAGAAGTTAGAAATAGGTCACTGATGATAACTGAATAATACAGTAGCTGCTGTATTTGTACATTTCACCCAAACTACAGCTTAATTGACTAGTGGCTTTCAGAACTACAGCTGAACACAAGGCCATAATTGCACCTTCAACATACATAGTACTGGTGATTTCTACTTCAAATCTTGAAAATAAATCATTTGCTAATGCTCTGGCAAGTATCTTTTCCTTTCACTGAATCTCAGAAGTTTGGACCAAAGAGCTAATTCCACTGTTTGCACGCCAGCCGAATTTGGACTGTTGATTAATCCTAGTTCCTGATGGCTGCAGGTTTAGATTCTATAAATGCGAAATTTAAAAAAAAAAAGCAATTAAGTACAATTCTACTCTCCCACAACCCTACCCCCCCCCCCCACTTTTGATAAGGCAAATAAGCCACAACATAACATTAAACAAAAATTATACCTTATGCAATGTTTTGACATTTAAGTGACAGATATTGCAACTCAGGTACCAAGATGCTTCAAGGATCAAGTTATTCTCCAGAAGGTGAACATTTTCAAAACTACATAGTAAATGTAGAAGGAATTTCAAGACTAGCAAAATATATTCAGATATTTTGTTATAAATAGCCTCCGTAAGAAGATTTGGTTTTTCTCCAAGCGAGGATGGGGAAAACCCCGTCAGTTAGTGTTCCTGATTTGGACTCTGCCTTCATGAGAGTCTAGAACCCCCACGTGATGAGCTTGGAGATGCATAGCAGTATTTCGATAGATCACAACTGGAATGAATACTAGCTACCAAATGGAGCACCTAATGCAAACTGTTTAGCTGCCTTTAAACCGGGTCCACAAGTACAAAGCAAGGAGACTAAATGGATGGCATGATCTACAGTCAGATGTGCAGAGTCTTATTCAAAAGGTTGTGGTTCAAGGATTTAGTTAAATACTGGGGTCACCACTCTCTACAACAACATCCACATGTGATCCTCATTCTTGGTGTGCAGAGAGAACCCATCTCAAAGTATAATAATAGTTACACAGTGATGACAATGGACAAATACCAAAATGTCTAACTCCTAACTGCAGGACACATCTTCAGTCAATCAATCATTTCTGTCCTGTTCCAACTTACTGAGAACGCTTCTTGCTTCTGAGCCATGTTTGTATTCTTGTCACTCCAATCGTAGACAAGTTCTTCTTCCTCGCGGTCATTAATCCACATAATCTCATTGGAGGTGGCTTGAATGATGTCCTGAAACTTTCTCATTTCGTCAAATCTATCCGCTGAAATTTTCTAGAGTGTAGAGAAAGAACAGAACTCAATTAATTATTTAATTACACACAGGAATAGAGAAACAAGGGTTATATTTCCTTCTGAAGGAAGAACTGTAGGAGAAGATCGAATCAATTTCCATTGGTTTAGGAGCATAGGCCTAGAGTGAAAATGGAAAGATTCTAGCTAAGAGGGAAGCTAGAAAATGTGAAAATTTGATGCTTTCTTTTGCAATGGTAATGGATGTGGAGTCAAATATTAATATAAAAGCTGAGATTGATGGTATTTTGGTAAAGTGGGGAAAAGGCAGTTAAAATTCTAAAAGAGGTAAAAAGGCTGCAGAAGTAGTTTATTAAAATGATTTCAAGGATACGGGAATTTAGCAGGTGCAAAGACAGAGCTGGACTTGTTCCTGGAACAAAGGAGTTTGAGAAGGGATCGATGAGGGGTGATTGATAAGTTCGTGGCCTAAGGTAGGAGGAGTCAATTTTAGAAAACCTAGCATATTTATTTTTCAACGTAGTCCCCTCCTACATGTACACACTTAGCCCGGTGGTCATGGAGCATACACATCCCTTCTTTGTAGAAGTGGTCTACAGCAGCGGTGATTGATAAGTTCATGGTCTAAGCTCTCGTTACATGCACATGCGGTTCAACTCTGATTGAAAATGCAGAAAGTTTGAAGTTCATTTCCTTCTACCTTAGGCCACAAACTTATTAATCACCCCTGCTGTGGACCGCTTCTGGAGGTCCAAGATGCTGACTTCTACAAAGAAGGGATCTGTATGCTCCATGGCCGCTGGACTAAGTGTGTAAATGTAGGAAAAATAAATGCGCTAGGTGTTCTAAAATTGACTCCTTCTACTGTAGGCCATGAACTTATCAATCACCCCTTGTATTAGAAGTACTGCATTTCTGAAGGCTCTAGATAGAGTAGATGTTAAGTAGAAAGGCAGAACTGCTCCCACTGATGGGAGGGACAAGAGATAAGGGATAAAGAATGAAGGTGATTAGTAAAAGGCACAAGCTCATACAAGGAAACAAAATATATGAATTGAGTAGTAGTGTTAGGAATGCCTTGTGAGGGGCAGTAATGTAAACTGATTCAATTGTAGCATTCAAGAACAGCTAGGTTGGGATTTGAAAGAATAGGAAAGAGGGTGGTGAAGCGGGACTAGCACAGGATCAGTATGGACTCAATGAGCCCACTGGCCCCCTTCCCTATTATAATCATTATTAGATGTTGAGATATGGAAACAAGTCATCGTCTCATTGAACTAGAAAGGGAATACAACTACAACTGGTCCTATGTTGCCCAAATCACCAAAAAAAAAAAAAAATCTGATTTCAGCTTCATTAATCAATTCCACTTACCAACATAGCTTCGTATTCTTTTTCTATTGCTTCAATGGCATCCCTGTAGCTGCTAGAATGATTGTCGTGCTGTGAGAGAAAGTGAGGAAAAAAAAACTAATCACAACTTGGGAATGTGTGCTGGAACTAATTTGTAAAGAAGCAGGAAAATATGACACTGGAATATGTGCAGACCAATTCAAAATTCAGAGTCCAAAGTATGTTTGTTATCACAGTATGTATATTTTGTACAACCTTGTAATTCATCTCCTTACAGGCAACCACAAAACAAAGAAACCCAACAGAACCCACTAAAACAAAATAAGAGCAAACACCCGATGTGCAGAGGGGGAAAAGATAACAAATCATGCAAATAATAAAAGTAAACATATAACATTCAGAATGTGTGTTCAGGAAAGTGAACCCACACTGTGAAGGTTGCAGCCCACAGTTGAGAGTAGAGGTGAGTAAATCTCATGGAGCAGCGATCTGAACCAGCCCATCCTTCATCTCCGGCCCTGACTCCCTGACCTTTCCAATCTGGCCCAGCAGTTAAATCATCCAAATATCAGATCTTGCTCCCTGCCATTTCGATACACTCTTGCCACCCCCCACCTCAATTCAGCCCGTACCCAACTTTTCCCATTCGGCTTGGCACTGAAATCGACTGAACTTTGGGTCTTTCCTCGCTCTGGGGCCCCAAAGTCCAGGCCTCACTGCGTTGACTCTGCATCGCCTCCGCCCTCCTCGCCTCAGTTCTGCTGGATCGAATTGCCTTCAAGACAGCACCAGCAATAGGCATAAAGTTGCTGCCCTGATTCGGCCTGCACACACCACACCTGTCCTGCACCTTTGCGACTTCAGCTCCCACCGTAAAAGTGCCAAGTCGTACAGGCGGTTCAAAAGCTCAGCTCTGACAGGGACGTTATAGTCTATTGTTTGCAGGGGTTGTTGACCAGAAGTGTGATTAATAAAGTATTTAGTTGCTTTCTTTGTTTTATCTGCCACCAGCAAGTCATCGACGTGCTTCACCGGCGCCATCTAAAACTGGAATTGCATCTTAAATTCAGATATTGTAAATGGATCTGACAAATCTATAAACTGTCATCATACAAATTGTGCCAAACACTGCCTACAACACTAGAATCTCTTGCACGCCACCTTCTTTCAAATTTAAAGTTATTTTTAATATTACAAACGATACCCAAGGCATCAGGTCTTGGGTATCTTGTCACAACGAAAAATCTTGCTACAGCTGATAAATCCAAAAAACCCTATTACTAGACAGCAGGATTTCTTGGTCCTAATTTCGACTACGTTACCTCTAGATTCCAATCAGCAGCACAGAGTGACGACACAGCAGAGGGCAGTACTTTTGCCCACCACATCCGTACCTACCTATTTTGTCACCTACACTAATCACATTTGTCCACCTCCTTCTATACCTTGTCCATTTAATGTCTACCTAAACACCTCTTAAACATAGTGACTGGATCTGATTCCTCCATCTTACTCTGGCAGTGTGCTCCAGATATCAACTGCTGCATAAAAACTTACTCCTCAAGGTCCCCTTACCTATCTCAAATCCATGCCCTCTTATTTCTGATAGCTCTACCCTAGGGGGAAAAAAAAAATACCTCTGGTGGTCATAATCTTGCATCGTTCTATCAGGTCACCCCCCTCAGCTTCCTTTCTTCCATGGCAAACAAGCACAATCTCTCCCCAAAATGAAAATTCTCCAATCTATTCTCTTCTGCACTTTAGCCAACACAAGCACATCCAGCAAAAAGACACCACAGGACAGAGATTGGGCAGAGGGCATTAGAAATTTTAACCCAAGGAAAATATTGTGTTGGGGACCAGAGAAAGATTATCAATGTCATGCAGCTTGTCTGTACCACTTAATGGTTAAAAATAAAAATGCAGCTGAGGGTCACATCCTAGCATTTTATAAATTTAAATTACTATCCAACACTATACTTATTATTCATCATCAAGCTCTAAAACCTGGGCCTCTGTACCCCTCTGCAACTGGATCTTTGACTTCCTTATCAGGAGACCACAGTCTGCTCAAGATTGGAAATAACAACTGCTCCTCACTGACAATCCACACTGGTTGATCAAGGTTGCGTGCTTAGCCCACTGCTCTACTCTCTGCACACCCATGACTGCGTGGCTCAGCATGGCTCAGACACCATCTATAAACTTGCCGATGACACAACTATTATTGGCAGAATTTGAGATGGTGACGAGTCAGCCCACAGGAGTGAGATAGATCAGTTGGTTGGGTGGTGTCACAACAACCACCTTGCACTCAACGTCAGCAAGTCCAAGGACTGTGGATTTCAGGAAGGGGAAGTCAAGGAAACACATACCAGTTCTCCTCATTGAGGGATCAGCAGTGGAAAGTGTGAGCAGTTTCAGGTTCCTGGGTGTCAACATTTCTGAAGATCTATCCTGGATCAAGTATATTGATGCAATCACAAAGGCGGCACAACAGTGACTATATTTCATCAGGAGTTTGAGGAGAATTGTCCTGTCAAAAAGACTCTCACAAATTTCTACAGATGTACTACAGAGATCATTCTAACTGGTTGCAACAACATCTGGCATGCAGGGGCCACTACAGGATCGGAAAAGGCTGCAGAAAGTCGCAAACTCAGCCAGATCCGTCATGGGCACTAGCCTCCCTACTATCGAGGACATCTTCAAAAGGGCATGCTGGAAAGAGGGAGTGTCCATCATGAAGGACCCCCCTCATCCAGGACATGCCCTCTTCTACCATATTGCTACCAGAAAGGAGGCGGTACAGGAGTCTGAAGACACACACTCAAATATTTTAGGAACAGCTTCATCCTCTCCGCCATCATATTTCTGAATAGACAATGAACCCACGTACACTTCCTCCCCATTTTTTCTTTCTTTGCACTTATTTAATTGTAATATATGTTTTAATTTATAGTTTTTATAATGCATTCAAATGTACTGCTGCCACAAAGCAAATTTCATGACATGCGTCAGTGATATTAAACCTGGTTTGATTCTGTCCTGCATTTTCATGGGAGATAACTGTAGGGCACCTGCGATAAAGCTCACAATGTAATTGAAAGCAAAATGATGTGCTGCGTGGGGTCGTACCAATTCATTAGCTCAGGGGTGGGGTTGGTGGGCAGTAGGTATTAATCAGCAGAAGGCTTCCTTGCCTGAAATTAACAATGCCATGAGATTTCATGGGACGCAGTTGTGCATTCCCGTAACAGTTCCTTCCCGTCTATGTAATACTGGTGACCGTTAAATGAGGTAGGAATCCACCCAGCATTCAGATTCAATCAATATACAAATTGGGTGCCGGGCATCTCATGTTCCCATAGAGCAAAGCAAATTAATAATTTGTATTTTGCGCAATGAAATGGAAATTCTATGCCATCTAATTTTTATATAATTGAGGACGTCATTCTAGTGCAGTGTCTACACATGTCCAGCAGCTAAGTTCTATACTATTGAAGCATACTTAACTTTGCCTTGCGCTAAACATCCTCAAGGCATCAAACATAGCAGGTGAATCACATACCAACTGCAAAAAAAAAGCTGGCCGTGCCAACAACAGGAGGCATGCTCGGAATAGAATTCCTTTACGCAGCATTGTAAAAATGCTTATGACTTCATGATGTGACGGCATTGGTCCACATTCCCCCCCACCCCTCAGATCTCTTATCTGTAAAAATTTACACACATAAAAGCACATATGATAAGAGGAGAAATGTCACTATGTGCTCAGGTGAGAATAACAATGGACTCAGTGGACAGAACAGCCTCCATTTATGCTGCAAGGACATGAAAATAAATATTTATAAACTCTTAATATGGGTGGTCATGGAATGTCCAGGGATACTTAGCCATAAACTAAAATTATTTTTACCTTGCAAATTTCAGGTTGACTTTACTCGAAGGCATACAATCCAAATTGTCCAAGTATTTTTACACTTGGATTTGGATATTTTAAAGCAACAGTAGGCAAACCAACGTGCAGTAAAAGGGATTCTGCTGCACTTTGACATATTTATGAATTATTCGAGTATTCTGGCCAAGATTTTCTTTGCTGCAAACATTCATGAAAACAATACAACTAAAAAAAACTTAAAAATTACCAGCAGAGGGCATCATATTCTTTAACATGTATAAAATGCAGTTGCCCTAACAATAAACCTGCCTAGTGCAGTTCATGGGAGAAAAGACCCTTGCAGAAATTTGGTATTGAATTCTACAGAAACAGTACATTTTGAAATTAAGTTCAAAATATTGTTGCTATTATATTGTTCTTTCTGCATGTGACCGGATAAATATCTGCCCTATAGTCTCTTGAAGATTTCTGTTAAATGATCACTTTTGAGAAAATTTTCGCTGACAATATCTTCGATGTACATTTCTGCTCTCTATTCACATTTTCTTCAGCCAAGAGATGATACTTTGCCATGATTCATTTTGTGGGATTCGAGTGTCAATGATACAGAGAGACAGAACCCTGGGTAAACAATGCCATTGAAGACTTTCCAGATATGTTTTGATACATGGAAAGGCTTTCATAATAACACACACAAAATGCTGGAGGAACTCAGCAGGCCAGGCAGCATCTATGGAAGTAAATACACTGTCGACGTATAGGTAGGGTAATTCTAGCCAGTTTCTAGAGTAGGTTACATGTGGACCAAAGGGCCTGTAATGTATTGTAGATTTCCATGTTCTATGTTGCAGGCAGAGACCGTTCTTCAGGACTGGAAAGGAAGGGGGAAGAAGCCAATATAAAATGGTTGTGGGGGGGGCAGGGGTTAATGGGAAGGAGGATAGCTAGAAGGTGGTAGGTGAAGCCAGGTGGGTGGGAACGTCATGGGTTGGAGAAGATGGAATGTAATAGGAGAGGAGTGGACCATTGGAGTAAGAGGAGAGGACAGGCAGGTGAGAAGAGGTAAAAGGTCAGAATAGGGAATGGGGGGGCGGGGGTGGAATTGCTATCGTGGTATCTCCAATCCTTTAAGGAACTCATAGCCATATTAGAACAATCCAACCATTACTAGAGCCCACGAACCTACAACAAAGCAACCACATTGCACTATGTAATGTTTACCGAACATCTTCAACTCCCCCTTTCACATTGGCTACCTATTTCCAATACAAGATCAATACCTGTCGACCTATTCCAAGGTATGTCGAATGATCTCTCCACGTGCTAAAACACTTCTAGCATTTCCTCATATACTATGTACTTTTCTGTCATTTTGTGCCCACTATACCTAGAGTGGCATTTATTATTACCCTATCTACTGCTCACGCTCTGAGCTTCACGTGAGCACGCAATTCCATCGCGCCCTGGTGTATGTGACAATAAACCAGTCTGAATCATTACTTCCAAGAGAAGATCTGTAGATGCTGGAAATCCGAGTAACACACACAAAATACTGGAGGAACTCAGTAGGCCAGGCAGTATTTTGTGAGAATCACTATTTCTGTCACGTTTCAAGTATCCATAAGCTGCCAGGGTAGCCCAATTTTTGGGGTTAGTATGCAACTTTAACTGACCTCTGATACTAACGTTCAGATTCAAATAGGAACCATGGATTAAGTCCAAAATGCAGCTCTGAGTCGTGAGTTCCCAAGAACAGTGAACCAAGTGAATTGAAGAACAGACATGTTGATTTAAATTCATTACTTGTGTGTACTTGGGTGCCTGTAATATAGGTGCAGTCAGGGGGGTGTGTTCATGAGAAGATCCAGGCATTTGAAACTGTTACATGTAGTTCAATGGGAGCATTGTAAATATGGGTTTGTTTGAATTGTCCTGATATTTAGCACATAAAATGTCATGTAGTGTTGGGTCAAGTAGACCTCTTACTCCGAGGGGGGGGCCCCCTCTCACCCTCCCTCCAAAGGCTATCAGCTTATTTGTGATAGTGTCAAGAGACTGCTTTTTATCTATCAGTACTTCTCTCCTGTGACTTCATTAACGCAGCAGTCCAGAGCTGCAATTTCCCATCTTGTCACTTTAAACAACAGCAAATCATAAAATCCTTTGCATCAGAAGAGCAAAAAAAAATCTCCAGCCATGATGTCTTGCTCTTCTTAGTCAAAGATTTTAACACACAAGTTCAGGAAATGAAGTTTTTAAACAAGTGAAAACATCCCACTTTTGGCTGGATCTAGAATACCAGAAGTCTGCTTGGAGAACTTCTTTGGATAAATGGATCTTTGAGTACTATGATAGAGCAATGACCTCCTTTCCACACACACTTCCTTTTGCAACGAGTGAATCACAGCCAGGACAAAGGTAGCACTGGACAACGACTTTGGACACTTACCTGCTCCGATTTCATTTTCTCTATTTTCCAGCGAACATCTTCAAGGCTCTTATGGTACCTTCTGTGATTACTCATCTGCTGCTCTACAGAGGCCGCATCCACACCCCATTCTTGAGAGTCTAACTGAAGCTGCACAGAGGAAGAAGAAAGGAAAATCTGACAAGAGTGTAGATTTTTGAAGCATCCCTTCAAAACCATCCTGTTACATAATTCTATTTGAATACTATGTTGGAGTTGATAAGTTTCATTTATAAATATTACTGTGCATAGCAGTGAATTGATATGATATGCAACAGAGGACTCAGGCCACAGACATATCCAAAGAGTACACAAGATTTAGAATGTATGAACTGTCGGCATAGTAATCTGTCAATAGTAATCTTCTCTGCATTTGATACTGCTGGATTTAAACATTTTAAGTCCATCTCAGGAAGGGAAAAACTCCCATATGTGCTACCAAATTATTCTCTTCCATATTGTCTCTCCCCCTTCCAAGGCAAGTTCTGCACTCTAAGTCCTTTACCCAAAGATTATTTCAGACAATTAAACCACCCCCACTGCAAAATTTCAGCATCCTTCCTCTGACATCACATCACATTTCAACTTTACCTTGTGCAACATACTGCATGGTTCCAGTACTGCATTACTTTGACCTTGTTCTCAACTCTACAGTGCATTATATACACATTACGCAAGTTACACTGACAGAACAGGCCATAGATAGATAGATAGAATACGCATTACCACAACCTCGTTGATTTAGCAAAAATTATTTTATACAACATAATCAAGCAACATGAAAGTAATGAAATATTGCTAGTATTAATACTCATAACAACGAATGTACTTCAGTAGCTTATGATTAAAACAAATAAGTGTAGTGACACTTAAGGCTTGTGTCACTGTGAAATTATATTTTCAACAATATGCTGACACTGAATTGGGAAACAGATCTTACGCTCAAGACGATTTTCCAAAATAGTGCACATGCACTAAACACTGATACAAATAGGTCCTGGAGTTTTCTGGCAGGCTGAGCTCATAAAAATATGGATGGCACTGAGAGAATATAAGAAAGGGAATTAATTGCATTCACTCTTGTGGGAAGAGGATGCAAGTTCTGCACTCAAAGTCCATATATTAATAGTTCAGATGAGCAGGGTAGGAAAGGATTCACCATCAACCCAAATAATCACCTAAGTGCGACATTAATCAAGATTATGGACATGTGTCTATGTTTGTCCCAGACATTCAAGTACATAACATGTTCCCCTTGCATAACTTGCACGCCAAGTTATTTTCATTTAATCAAATTGTGTAGATGCCATAGTCGAGGCCAACATTATTGCTCAAACAAGGGTCAACCGCTCTGCCTGTATTCTGCTAATGATTGGGCCAGTTTAGGCAAAGGTGGAAGGTTATCTGTCCTGATGGGCTTTTACAACAATCCAGTAATTTCATGGATCATGTTACCAACAGTAGCCTTTTATATAAAAGCATGGAACTAAATCCCCCAACTGTTGTGCTAAGAAATAAGATTTCTAGAAAGGCTCCTCTCCACACAGGAGACAGATATTCTTTCACTCCCAGGAAGCCTGGGATACTTGAACCCATTGGTTTGAACCACGTGATGAGGTATCATCAACTATGTGCACAATGGACATCAGGATATTACCTAAAACATTCAAAAACCTTTACAGATGTACCATAGAGAGCATTCTGACTGCATCACCACCTGGTGTGTGTGTGTGTGTGTGGGGGGGGGGGGGGGGGGGGGAGCTTCTGCACAGGATCGGAAAAAACTGCAGGAAGCTGTAAAATTAGTCCGCTCCATCATGGGTACTAGCCTCCATAATATCCAAGACACCGTCAAGGAACAGTACCTTGAAAAGGCAGCGCCCATCATTAAGGACCCCCACCACCCAATCATTCTCATCATTACTGTCAGGTAGAAGGTACAAAAGCTTGAAGGCAAACACTCAGCAATTCAGCAACAGCTTCTTCCCCTCTGCCATCATATTTCTGAATGGACATCAAACCCATAAGCACAACTTCACTATTTTTTAAATTTCTGTTTTTGTCCTCTTATTTTAATTTAATATACTCACTGTAATTTAGTTTTTTCTATATTTATCATGTATTGCATTGTACTCCTGCCACAGAGTTAACAAATTTCACGACACATGCCAGTGATATCAAACTGGATTCTGATCTTTTTGTCAGCCAAAATTAGGTAGTACGAAATAACACTCATCACATGAATAACAGATTTTACAAGTGTTACGCTGTTGAAAGGCTGGGTGATGTAGAATTCTCTCCACTTTTCACTCAAACATGACCAGCCTTGGATTTGGAAGAGCAAAATAGCAGCATTTAGCAGGGGAGGGATGGTGTTGCAGAGGGCAAAGATGAGGGAATTATTTTGAGATGAATATGATTATATGGGGTCCTCATATGTCCCTCATTTAACAGTAGAAAATGCTGTAACTATTCAACAGGTAAGTCAGCATCTGTTCAGAGGGATATGGCTGGTGTTTCTGCTCAGTTAACAGCAGAAAATGCTGTAACTATTCAACAGGTAAGTCAGCATCTGTTCAGAGGGATATGGCTGGTGTTTCTGCTCAGTTAACAGCTTGCACAACTTTGTCTCTTCTCTCGGAAGAAGCTGCACTACTAGTTGAATATTCCCAGCAATTTCCCTTTTTAACATTTCCTGACTTTCCAGTATCCTGCTTTAAGCTTGGTACCTTCAGCAAAAATTAAAAGGCACAGAGCATTTTGTAGAGCAACAGACAATCTGCTGGAGGAACAAGCAGAAACATCAATGTCTTGGGGTGAAACCTTGTTTCTAGCACAATAACATTGCAAAATGTTTCAATCATTGCTGCACACGCTGCCAGATCCTGTCATTACAATTACCTCCAGATAATGTCTTTAATACACACACATGAATCTCACCCAAGATCAGCTTCTACTGAACACCAAATCCTGGTGTAATTTTCATTGGAAATGAGAAAGTTTACAACTTAGTGGTATCTGTTTCAAGGGGAAGAAAATAAGAATGACAAGGGAACTCATAATAGAAAACTGAACTTAAATAGATCAATTCTCTTAATGACCACGTTTACCTTTTGCTGCCTTATCCAGCTAACTAGCTCACTGGCCGACCTTGAAAGCTCTTCATCCCAGGAATCTGACGGTCTTCGGTTGATGTTATACAGTGACTTGGTACGTTCTGACCAACGATCAGTGATAGTTTTCGCGATAGCATTCATCTGACTTTGGAGATGAAACATACTGCAAAGATTCAAAAATATTTTGTTTACTTTTCCCCCACTGAACAACATTGGTAAAGGTATGCATTATTTAAAGCAGAGTAATGAAATAGATTAACCGTCCCCAACTAGAAAAAGAACTGTGGGAATTCTAAGATAACAGTGAGAGAGAGGGGTTGGAGGGGAGTTGACTTTGAAGGAGAGGCAGACAGAAAGGGTGGGGAAAAAGTGGCAGAGGAAAGACAAATAAGGAGAAAACAGAGCAAAAGAGCAAGTAGGGAAGAGAGAGTATATATAGACACACACACACACACACACACACACACAGTGAGCACTTTTGGCAGGGGAAGTGGTTTTCCACACCTAGATTGCAGAGCTTTAGTGGAAATCCCATTACGCTGTAATTCTTCAATGCCTTCTTCAATGTTTGATAGGTCTTCACCAGCACTTTGTAACAATCCATCAATTCGGAGTCTGTATTTCCCAAAATAACCATGATCAAAAGCATTCAAATCCTAGCATGAAAAATAAGCACAGGTTCAATTAATCCTTCAACTGCCTAACTCCCAACTGTGCTCCCCACCCCCACCCCCCCCACATTCCTGCCAAGATAAGCACTGTCAAATTCTCAAAACATTGTAGAGGCACTGGCAGTGTTCCAATTTGCTCTATGTTACATTTAAATACATAAACATTTACTCAGTTAAATGGTAATTTATTTTTTTTAAACTAGTTCCATGAAACTTCAGCTAATTGGAACAATCACTTAATTGGGCCAAAATGTACCGGTCCTGATGTGTCCAAATTGATCCACTGTACTTAGAACAAAATTAATGTGTGGTGATCAAAAAAAATGCATCCCCAATAAAGACACTTAGGGCAATTACATAGCATAATCACAAAATACATACAGCCACAACTTAAAGATTTCTTTTCACTGCTAATCTAATGGTTGAACGTGGGTGGCAGGGTGGAGATGTGTCAATAAGGTGGGAGGTATTCCTTCCTTCTGTTAACCTGTAGGTCACCCTTGGGCAAGGTGTAGCACCTGCTTAGCCCTCCCGATCAGGGTCACTTGAAGCCATGGGAAAAGGTGGTTGATGGTCGTATGAGGAGCTGGTGCATATCACAAGTTCAGGTTATATGACCACTGACGTCAGGCAGACATGCTCTGATGAGTATTGATAAAGGCTAAAGGTCATCCATCTTGTAAGGACACTGCTCAGAGGAAAGCGATGGCAAACTACTTCTGTAGAAAAAAAATTTACCAAGCACAATCATGGTCATGGATTGACCATGATCGCCTACATCAAACAACGTGGCACAGAATGAATGATTTAAAGAGCACACTCATTGCACACAAACGATTATTAGATTTCTCCTTACCACGTAATTTTCCATTTGCAAACTATTATCAATAACCACCATTGACAACTCCAAATAAGACAGACAGAGCAGCTTTTAAATATTTAAACAATCAGTTAACTGTAAAGAAGGAATTACCCACATATGGGATTTGAAAGGAACGCAAGAGCTGTATGCAACATAAACAGTCCTACTCTGCATGAATAAATTATTCACATGGTGTGTGGGACTAATTAAAATAATTACAATTTCTGCAACAAAGCTTGAGAGACAACAGAAAAGGCTAAGAATTGAACTACTGCAGAAATTGTGGTGTCATGATAACTTGCTTTGATAGAGGTGTATGAAATCATGAGGGGCATAGATAGGGTGAATGCACCCTTTTCCCCACAGATTAAGGAATCAAGAACTACAAGGCAAAGGTTTAAGGTGGGAGGGGAGAATGAAATTTAATAGGAATTTGAGAAAGGCTTGCTTTGATTTTGTTGTGTTTTGCTGTCCTTGCTGCTCGTGAGGTTCTGCTGAACACTGTGGGCATGCTCTGTTGGTGCCGGAATATGCAGCAACATTTGCAGGCTGTCCCCAGCACATCCCACAAAGTTAATGTAAACAATGCATTTCACTGTATGTTTTGATGTGCATATAATAAATAGATCTGCATAGGGTGCCACATTTTTGGAATAAGCTGCCAGAGGAAGTGGCTCAGAGAGGTACAACAACAGCATTTGAAAGAGATCAGGACAGGTACATGGATTTAAAAAAATGGTTTAAAATGGTTACAGGCACAAAAAAAGCTTTGAAGTCCATAGCCTGAAGCCCTACATTAAAATTACACCAAAGTTAAAAATCAAATTTAAACCTCCAGATCAGGAAAGACAATTTTAAAACAGGACCTTGCAACTTATTAAAAGCATACAAGAATCACATACTTTTAATTGAATCAAAAATTATAGTATTTTTGTAAACTACTTTTGATCTTGGATGACTGTGGGAATAGGAGTATTTGATTTTGCTGGTAGGTGCAATGACAGGAATTACTGGAGTGAATTCTAGTTTCAACAGAAGAAAGAATACCTGTTGCAGCATCTTCTCTGCTTCATTAAGTTTACTTGCACAATTCTCTGTCAGTCCAAGGACCATATCATGGCGATTCTTCAGCATATCCCCGCTACGTAGCAAGATAAAACAATTATGTTAAAACAATTATAAAATATTATGTATAAAAACTTTGTTCTGTACTGTAACATGAATCTATTTCTACACTTCAGTACATTTTAACACAAAAGAATCCTTAAATTGTTAGCACAAATACTAGAAAATTCCTGACATAATTTGTCTAAAAATCAGAAATTTTAGTGTCTCTGCAAAACAAGTACTTCAATTAAGAAAATGAAATATTTAATCAAACCAGAAAAAAGTTCAAGTTCAAAATTAATCATATTTTTTATTTTAAGATGGGAGGTGAAGATGGATTGGATAGAACATCCTTGAAAACAAAAATTAAGATTAGTTTTTCCCCGAAGATACTAAATTTGCTCAAATTGTTGGTTTGACAACATGTTCTCATAAGTTTATACAAGTCTCCCTACAATAATTAAAATATCAGTCAGATCACATTTGTAATATTGTGGGCAATTTTCTGCCCAAAGATGTGCTGGCCCTTAACAGGGCCCAAAGGAGGTTCGCAAAAATGTCCAGAAATTAAATGATTAATCTATGAGGCCACTTTGAACTCAATGGAGTTCATCAGGATGAAGGGGCATCTCATTTAAAAACATACCAGATACAGAAAGGCAAACAGGAATTCTGCAGATGCTGGAAATTCAAGCAACACACATCAAAGTTGCTGGTGAACGCAGATACAGAAAGGCCTGGAAAGAGTTGACATGGAGAGGACATTTCCATTAGTAGGAGAGTCTATCATCCAACAGCACGAACTCAGAGTAAAGTAAGGCCAATTAAAATTGAAGTGAGGTGGAACTTCTTCAGGAGGGTGGTGAATCTGTGGAACTCGTTGCCACAGACTGCCATGCATGCTAAGCCATTGGATGCATTTAAAGCAGAGACTGATAGGTTTTTAAATTGGTAAGGGGGTTATAAGTTATGGTGGGGGGTGGGGAAGAAATGGAGTTGAGAGAATATCAGTCTTGATGGGCTGAATGACCTAATTCAGCTTCTATCTCTTATGGTCTAATGTCTCACTGAAGGTGACCGCACATTACAGGGACCTTGGAAACAACCTATAGCGTGATTTTTATGACACAAAGCCAAGTCATCTGTGCATGCATCAAGAAATGAATCAGTCAGGTTTATTATCACTGACCAATGTTGTAAAACATGTTTTGTGGAAACAGTAGTGTGCACGACGTAAAAATTAAGTACAATAAAATAATGCAAAAGTGAAATGGAGCCAAGTAAAAATATTTATTCTTCTCTCCTTGCCCCCCCCATATAAATTCCCCCAGAGCAATTTTTATTCCATAATCGCAAATACTTGAGTAGCAATTTGCAAATTCCGTGTGTGCGAAAGCACAGAAAACATTTAATAAGTCACCTGATTCACATCAGTAGTTCAGTTTTACTTCAACTTCCCCCTTATATAAAAAGTCAAAAGGAGGTAAGTAAAAACCTTACATACCTTATAGTGCATAGCAAATTATATGAATTTCATTATATGCACGTTATCACAAAACCATCAGAACAAGGCACCAAAAATTCTATTGGGAAATGGTGAGGGTGGCTGAGCGTATGGATGCCAATGGTAGTGTTTTAAATCAACAATGTGCTAGAGGAATTCAAAAATCTCACAGGTGCTGGAGAAGGTTACAGATATAATCTGTCTGTGCAGCAATGAAACCAAAACCAAGAACATTAATAATTGAGACACTGCTATGCTATAGATTATAAAGGAGGGAGAGGAGAGGGGCTGGGAGTCAATATTTGGGTAAAGAATGCACCGATGAGGGAAAGGCAAAAGAGGAAAATGAACAGCAGAAGATAGGAGCAGTAGATCAACAGACCCTTCAAACTTGTTCCTATCCCATTTAATAAGAGTGGGGAAAAAAAAAACCTTGTGTTAAAACTCAGCAGATCAAGTAACACCTATACTGGAAAGGAGCTATCGAGGTTTCAGGTTGAAAACATCAACCAGGAGTATAATTTTGCTGTCAATTACAGTGATCGTGCTAGCCTCAACTCCCACGCCATTTCACTTTGGCACAAGATTAAATTATTGGAGAGGATTTTGAGAGGCTGGATTTACGATCACTTGGAGAGCATAGTCTGATTAAGGATAGCCAACAACGGCTTTGAGGGGCAAACCATGCCTCACAGCCTGATTGAACTCTTTGAGGAA
The DNA here is from genome assembly GCF_030028105.1 of Mobula birostris. NCBI lineage: Eukaryota > Metazoa > Chordata > Chondrichthyes > Myliobatiformes > Myliobatidae > Mobula > Mobula birostris. The sequence goes on from NC_092370.1 coordinate 128,253,937, forward strand.
GTGACAAAACATTAATGAAGGTAGAACAATGGATATGGTGTATATCAAGTTCAACTTAAAAGTTTAATTGTCATTCAACCACACATCTGAATACAGCCAAACAAAGCAGCGTTCCCCTGCAACACACAGTACCAACAGTCGCACACAGCAATAATAGCACATTTAATTATTATTGTAGAAAAACATTGTTACAAAACAAGTTTCTTAAATATAGCCCAAGTCCATGAGTGTCATGACCTGTAGATTGGTGGTACATAGGATGTTGTCCTGGAACCTCCATTCTGCATGAACAAGCTTGTCATGCGAGCGCACACTGGAGAGCAGCACTGACAGGAGAAGCCAGCACCCCCACCCAGTGGAACACGGCCAGCTCCAGCATCTCCTTAACCAGTGGCCTCAGGCTACCCCGAGGCACGAGGACCACATGCCGTCAGATTGCCAATGAACCAGTGAATCGGACTCTCAGTATTCTATATTACCAATGTCAAACAAAAGGTCTTGCGATCACAAAAAAATGTCCAAGACAATCACCCAAACCGCCCATTAGACCACGCACTACCTCTGACACCTTCTTCCCTAAATGGCTGAAGGAGGCTGCAAAACAGTGCTCAACAAGTCCACTTCCGACACTATCGAATAACTCACTCATGGGGCAGACCTGCAGTACTTGTTCTTAATATCCAGTGGTGTATGGATTTCAGTCAGGCATTTGACAAGGTTCCCTATGGCAGCTCATTCTGAAAGGCAAGACGCTTCCTGGGATCCAGGAAAAGTTGTTTGCACGAATTCAGAATTGGTTTGCCCATTGAAGGCAGAAGATGGTATTACATGGAGCACATTCGGCCTGGAGGTGTGACAGTGGTGTTCCCCGGGGATCTGTTCTGGGAACCCTGCTCTTTATAAATGACTTAGATTAGGAAGCAGAAAGGTGGGTTAGTAAGTTTGCAGATGACACGAAGGTTGGTGGATTTGTGGACACTGTAGGAAGGTGGTCACAGATCACAACAGGACTTTGAATGACTGGCAAGCTGGGCTGAGAAGTGGCTGATGGAGGTCAACCCAGAAAAATGTAAAGTGACTCAATTTGGAAGGATGAAGTTGAAGGCAGAATACAGGGTTATTACCAGGATTCTTAACAGTGTGGATACACAGAGATCTTGGGCGTTTATGTCCATAGACATCTCAAAGTTGCAGCACAAATTGATAGGGGATGGATAAGGCAGCATGCAGTTTGTTGGCCTTTATTACTCAGAGGATTGAGTTCAAGTGCTGCGAGGTTAGACCACACTTGATCAGAACTGAACACTATTCACCTCATTAAGAGGAGGAGGAGGAAGGTTTAGGGAGAGGGGGTGTGGAGGACATTTACCAGGATGCTGCCTGGATTAGACAGCATGTCTCATAGGGATAGGTTTCTTTAGGTGTAAAAAGTTTCTTTTTTTTTATTGTTTAGCAGGCTAGGGCTTTTCTCTTTGGAGAAAAGGAAGGTGAGAGGAGGACAATAATAATATAATAGGCATAGATCGAGTGAACAGCCAGAGGTTCTCCCCCTCAACCCCGGTGGAAATGGCCAATACAGGAGGGTATAACAATAAAGTGTTGGGAGAAAAGTACAGGGGGTGCGGTAATGCACCATCAAGCTGGATGCCAACCGCCGTAAAACAAGATACAGATAAAAGCACAGGGGATGTTAGATGCAGTGTTTCTTTGTGGGGAAAAAAGTGGTAAGTGCATGGAATGTGCTGTTAAGACAGTGGTAGTGGCAAATAGAAACATTAGGGATGTTTGAGAGAATTAAGACAGACCCATGGGAGAGGAGGGTTAGACTGACCTTGGAGTGGGTTAAAGAGTTGGCATATCAGAGGCTGGAGGGCCTGTTCTGTTCAATGCCCACCACGCCCAACCTTCACAGAGCAATGCCCCAGGTGGCCAGATACTGTTTTAATCATGTTGGTTGACGAACAAATACTGGTAGGAACTAAATCCCCTCACCCTAGTGCTGGAAATGCTTATTTGTTGAAGATTGTTATTGTCACATGCACAAATAGGGCCGTGTACAGGTACAAAGAAATACTCTCCAGAACAGCATCGTTAATATGTAAATCGAGACCACACACACACACACAAATGCGTTTTCTCCTTTCCTAGACGCTGTTGGTCCTACAGTCCCTCCAGCATACTGCTTCGTAAATTACTCAAGGCGGGGTTGGGTGTAGGACGTTGAAAACCAACACATTTGTTAAAAAAAAGAGTCCTTAATGATGCCTTCTTTCGGCGAGTTATTTAAATAAAACATATTAAAAATTCAAATAGAAACAGATTTCTTACTTAATGCTATAGGTAGCAAATTCGCAAGCCTATTGAAACATGCGATTCGAACTAGAGCTTACCACAATTAAAAGGCAGCAGTCTGGGCACGCCCAGTACAAGGGTCCATTTTGATGTAGTGCAAGAACTTATAGCCAACGTGTATACTCTTTTCCCAAAGAAAATTTCCTCCTGTTCTTTCTTTTAAATAAGGTATTAGGGAACATACATCCAAAACAATAAAAAAAGAAACTTTTAACACCTAAAGAAAAGGAAGCTGCTTAACTTGCCATAGAGGGCTGGGTGAGGCAGTATTTACCTGTTGTGCTGAGATTGCATGCCCAAATCGAAGCCGCGGGAGTTCCTGGGGCTATACATTGAGCGGTGCTTGGTGCTGGTGTGGAAGTTCTCGTTTCTGTTTCCCACCGTCGCGTACATCTGGTTTCCGGCCAGAACTGTCCCTCCGACTCCCCCATAGGACTGTTGTAAGGGCAGGAAAGTTTCCGTCTGTCCATCGCTGCGGGATGAGAAGTCGGCGACCGTGAAGCGACGCTCCGACTGCCGCCGATTGAATCCCGTTTGCGAGCCGTGCAAACTCATGGATTCGCCTCTATCCGCCGCTGAAATTCCAACTATTCCTTACGAGTGACGGAAGGAGTCCAGCAGGCCGTAAAGCTCCGTGCCTTCCTGCGACACTGCAGGTAGACTACAGTAACAGCCCCTCTTTAGTTTCACACACTCCGCCCAGTTTCGGGTGCAGCCTGGTTACACCCTTCTCGGCTGCCGCCCATACCCTGAGTAATCTGGCCGCCTTAAACCTGAAACACCCATTGGCCATCAGCAACTCAGTCTAGGGTGGGGCATTCCTACAAGAAAATGAATCTCCAGGTAGTACAGTACACATACTTTGGTAATAAAATTTACTTCGATTTGACTTTGAACTCAGCTGTCTATTTCCCTCCAAAATGCTGATATTGAGTTCCCAGAGCAACTTATCGTGTTCCGCATCTGTCGCTTCTTAAAGATAGAAATAAAATATTATCAAAGGACCATGTGATAACTTGAGAATCATTTTCTTGCAGGCAAATACAGGAAAGTAAAGAGATGCATTTGCATTTATGAAAAGCTGCACATAAACAAAGACTGACAAACAACCAGTGTGCAAAAGAAGACAAATTCTGCAGATAAAAAATACTGAGGGCATTTATAGAGCCCTTGCCAGTGAGTCTGCAAGTGTGTAGAACCAGTGCAGGTTGTGGTTGATGAAGTCATCCGTGCTGGTTCAAGAGCCTTGGGTAATAACTGTCCCTGAAATTGATGGTGTGGGACTGAGGCTTCTTTTACCTGCTCAATAACAGAGAGGGGAGAGCATGGCCTGGATGGTGGGGATCTTTGATGTTGGCTTCAATACATCCTTATGCAATTGGATCCTACATTTCCTTATTTGTAGACCCCATTCGGTTCAGATTAGCAACAAAATCTCTTCCCTGATCTCCATCAACAGGGGTGCACCACAGAGCTGTGTGTTTAGCCCCTACTCTTCCAGCTTTACAACAATGATTGTGTAGCTAAGCACAGCTCCAATGTCATGTTCAAGTTTGCTGATGACACCCCCGGCCTGGGCTGAATCAAAGGGGATGATGAGTCAGCATACAGGAGGGAGATTGCAAACTTGGCTGAGTGGTGTCATAGCAACAACCTCTCACTCAATGTCAGCAAGACCAAGGAACTGATTGTAGACTTCCGGAGAGGGAAACCAGAGGTCCGTGAGCCAGTACTCATCGCAGAATCAGAGATGGGGAGGGCTAGCAACTTTAAATTCATGGGTTCTTCTATTTCAGAGGACCTGTCCTTGACCCAGCACAGAAGTGCAATTTCGAAGAAAGCATGGCAGCACTTCTACTTCTTTGGGAATTTGTGGAGAATCGGCATGACATCTAAAACTTTGACAAACTTCTGTAGATGTGCGGTGGAGAGTCTATTGACTGGCTGCATCATGACCTAGTATGAAAACACCAATTCCCTTGAATGAAAAATCCTACAAAAGGTAATGGATTCAGCCCCTTGCATCATGGATTAAGCCCTTTCAATCATTGAACACATCGACATGAAACACTGCCATAGGAGAGCAGTATCCATCATCAGAGATCCCCACCACCCAGGCCATGCTCTCTTCTCACTGCTGCCATCAGGTAGAAGGTACAAGAGCCTCAGGAGTCGCACCAGCAGTTAATAGCCCTGGACCATCAGGCTCTTGAACAGAAAGGGATAACAACACTCACCTGCCTCATTATTGATATGTTCCTACAACCAATGATCTCACTTTAAGGACTCTTGATCTCATTATAACTAAGTAGTTGGTGCGTGGAATGCACTGCCTGAGTCAGTGGTGGAGGAAGATACACTAGTGAAATTTAAGAGACTACGAGACAGGTATATGGAGGAATTTAAGGTGGGGGGTATTATGGGAGGCAGGGTTTAGGGGTTGGCACAACACTGTGGGCCGAAGAGCCTGTACTGTGCTGTATTGTTCTATGTTCTATTATCTCATGTTCTAGATACTTATTGCTATTTATTTATATTTGCATTTTCACAGTTTGTTGTCTTCTGCACTCTGGTTGATCTTACATGGATCTTATTCTAGCTGCCATTCTATAGGTTTACTGAGTTTGCCCACAGGAAAATTAATCTCAAGGTTGTTAATGGCGACATATATGTACTTTGATAATAAAATTTACTTTGAACTTTGACAGAGGTGGAGCTTAGGAGGATGATGGTTCCTAACGGCGACTCCTTTACTTGCATCTTCAGAAGCAGCTCTATTTCTATCTTTAATATCTCTATTTTTCCCTTTCAGGGTCCTTTTGAAGACCCTGATCTGGAGTTACACACTGACTTCGGTTCTTTGCAGGAATGGGACCCGCTCTCAGGGTCTCACGACTGGCCGATATTCGATATACCAAGGACCCGACCAAGAAGACTAGTGCGCCTTCAGGTTTCCGGGATTTCATGGCTCTGGAGGCGGGAGGACTCAAGGTCAGTGCCGCTGTCTGTTGCATCGTGGGAGACAGAAGATCAAAAGCAGCGAGCTGGCTGCTGGCTGTGTGCCCAGCGTCCCGAGTTCTTTGGGCACAGAGTTCGGGAGAAGCGACACGACAGACTTTTAACATCATAAGTCAGCAAGACATTTGTTGTGTCTCCCCTCTCTCTGTGAAAAGGGGACATCTCTTTTTCCCTTATTAGGGAGAGAGAGAGAGAGCCTGTGGTATATTGAATTACTGGGTGAACGAGTAGTCTCTGGGGTACTGCAAGTCTGTGTTTTTACATGCTTTGCTGCATGCTTGAGTGCTCAGTGGGGGGGGGCTTGCTTTTTTTGCTGGTGGGGGGATTCATTGCTTTACTGCTGCTTATGCATGGGAGGGGGGAGCTGGGGGGTCTTTGGGGTTCTGACATTTAACTGTCATTCATTCTTTGGGGCACTCCTCTGTTTTTGTGGATGGTTGGGTAGAAAAAGAATTTCAGGATGTATATTGTATACATTTCTCTGACATTAATTGTACTTTTGAAACGTTTGAAACTTGGATGCTGCTTTCTTGTGTCGGTGCTCCATGTAATTGTGCTTAATGGTGGGAAGAGCTTAGCCTGTATTGGACTGGGCTCTGTAGTGTTATCCTTTCCTGGGCACTGGTGCTTCCATGCCAGGCCATAATGCAACCAGATAGATACTCTCCACTGTGCATCTATTGAAGTCTGTCAATGTTTTTGGTAATATGAGAAATCTTTGCAAATTTCTAAGAAAGTAGAGGCACTGTTCTGCCTTCTTCGTGATGGCACTTACATGCTGATCATAGGACAGACCCTCTGATATGCTAACACCAAGGAATCTAGAGCTACTGAACCCCTCGACCCCAGATCCCCGAACGAGGACTGCCTCATGGATCTCAGCTTCTTCCTGCAAAAGAATAATCAGCTCTTTGGTTTTTGCTGATGATGAGAAAGAGGTTGTTGTCGTTGTGGCACCATTGAACAAGATTTTCAGTCTCCATCATGTATGCTAGTTCACTGCCACCTTTGATTTGACTGACAACAGTGGCGACATCAGCAAACCTCAGTACAGCACTGGAGCTGTACCTAGACATAGATACACAGTTATAAAGTATAAAGCAGAGGGTTAAGCACACAGCTTTGTGATGCACCTGTGCTGATGGAGATTACGGAGGACATAATGTCGCTAAACCATTCTGACTGAGGCCTGCAAGTGAAGAAATCGAAGATCTAATTGCACAAGGAGGTATCAAGCCCCAGGTCTTATATCTTATTAATGAGTTTCAAGGGGATAGTGATGAATGCCAAGCCATAGTCAATGAAAAGTGTCCTGATGTATGCATCTTCATTGTCCAGGTGTTCCAGAGTTGAGTGATGGGCCAATGAAATGGCATCTGCTGCTACTTTCTTCTGACGGTAGGCATGTTGGAGTGGATACGGATCACTCCTCAGGTAGGAGTTGAAATGCTTTGTGACCCCCCCAATATCTTGAAGCACTTTATCACAGGGGACGTAAGAGGTACTGGATGATAGTCGTTAAGCAAGGTTACCACATCCTTCTTGGTCCTGCTTCAAGAATACTGAAGCAAGAGGTTGAAGATAACTGTAAATGCTCCAGCCAGTTGATAGCACAAGTCTTCAGTACTTGGCCAGGTAATGCTGTCTGGTCCAGATACTCAGCACAGATGAACCCTCCTGAACTTTTCCATGGATGCACCCTCCCAACTTTTCAGCAGGCTTCAATCATCGTGAGCGGTCACTTGTTGGTGAGGTGCCACAAGATTTAAAAGCTCGGGGCCTTTCAGGATTTTTTGATGGGCTTCAATCATCACGGTTTATTAGACACTTGGCAAAGAAGTTTAAGCAGAGTAGCCATTGTGAGAGTGGCCAGTGTAAGAGTGGTTAGTTTCAGACTTTCCCTCAAGGGTTAGTTGAAAAGAGGCAAAGGCGCAAGGGAAGTTTTTCTCTTTCTCTGTCTATTAGCACATAACTAGTGCAATGGGAATGGGTTCAGGGTCTTCATATATTCTTCATGTGAGACGTAGGAACTCTGGAAGACCTCCAATCTCCCTGATAACTTCATCAGCACGACGTGCATACAGCTGTAGCCCCTTACAAACCTTGTTAAGGAAGGAACTAGAACTTGTTAAGGAATTAGATCATACGGGAAAATGAGGAAGTGACAGATAGGAGTTACAGGGCAGTAGTCACCCCTAAATTGCAGGAGGCAGGTAGCTGGATGACTGTTAGAAGAAGGAAAGGGAATAGGGAGAAAGTGCAGAGTACCCCTGTGGCTGTTCCCTTCAATAATAAATATGCTACTTTGGATGCCATTTCTGGGGGGAGGAGAGTTCTTAGCAGGGGAAAGCCACAGTGACTGGGTCTCTGGCCCTGTCTGGTTCTGTGGCTCAGAAGGGAAGGAGGGAGAAGAGAAGTGTGGTAGTGACAGGGGATCCCACAGTTAGGGGAGTAGACACGAGATTCTGTGGACACTGTAGAGACACCTGGATAACGTGTTTTCTCCCAGGTGCCAGGTCAGGGATGTCTCTGATCAGGTCCACAATATCCTAAAGGGGGAGATGGAGAATCCAGAAGCCGTGTCATATATTGGTACCAACGACATAGGTGGGGAAAGGGAGGAGACCCTGAACAGAGAATATGGGGTGTTAGGAAGAAAAGTGAAAACCAGGACCTCAGTGGTAGTACTGTTGGGATTGCTGCTCATGCCACACACCAGTGAGGGTAAGAATAGGATGATTTAGCAAATGAGTGTGTGGCTGAGGAACTGGTGCAGGGGGCAGGGTTTCAGATTTCAGGATCACTGGGATCTCTCCTGGGGAGGGCATGACCTGAATGTAAGGGGGCCAATAGCCTTGGTGGCAGCTTTGCTAGAGCTGTTGGGGAAGGTTTAAAGTAACTAACAGGAGGATAGGCACCGGAGTGATTTGATAGAGGATGGGGCAGCTGGTAGACGGTAGATGCAGTGAGCACTGAGGATGAAGTAAAGGGAAGGAGACTGCAGGAGAGGTTACAAATGTTTTCTGAATAAGTAAAAAGTCAACACGTTTAGAAAGGGATAAGGAATTAAATTCCAGTAACATGGGGGCAAAATTGAGTTGGGTGAGGAACACTGGACTGAAGGTGTTATATTGAATGCATGTAGCATACAGAATAAGGTAGATGATCTTGTAATGCGGCTAGAGATTAGCATGTGATATTGTGGACATCACTGACTCACTGCTGAAAGAAAATCATAATTGGAGCTTAACATCCAAGGATACACCTTATATGGAAAGGACAGGCAGGTGGGTGGGGGTGGATCTGTTAGCAAAAAAAAATAACAAATCCTTAGAAAGAGGTGACATAGGATCGGATGATGTAGAATCCTTGAGATAGAGTTAAGTAACTACATGAATAAAAAGACCCCGATGGGAGTTATATACAGGGCTCAAACAGTAGCCAGGATGTGGGGGTACAAATTACAATGGCAAATAGAAAAGGCATGTAAGAAGGGCAATGTTACGATAATCATGGGGGATTTCACTATGCAGGTTGATTGGGAGTATCAGGTTGATGCTGGATCTAAGAGGAGGCATTTGTAGAATGGCTTTTTAGAGCAGCCTGTGGTTGAGCCCACTGGGGAAAAGACAATTCTGAATTGGCTGTTGTGTAGTGAACCAGATTTGATTAAGAATCTTAAAGTAATGGAACCCTTAGGAGGTAGTGATCATAGTATGATAGAACTTACCCTGAAAGAGGGAGAAGCTGTATTGTAGTGGAGTAAAGAGAATTACAGAGGAGCTGGCCAAAGTTGATTGGAAGGGGACATTGGCAGGGATGATGGCAGAACAGCAATTGCAGGAGCTTCTAGGAGCAAATCAGAAGGCAAGGGATCAATACATCCCAAAGAAGAATTATTCTAAAGAGAGGATGAGACAACCATGGCTGACAAGGGACTAAAAAAGCAATAATGAGAGAAAGGATGAAATATTAGTGTAAAATAGCCAATAATATAAGAGGATACCAAACATTTTTCCAGAGATATAAAGAGTAAAAGAGAAGCAAGATTAGATATTGGACTGCTGGGAAATTATGCTGGCGAGGTAGTAATGGGAGACAAAGAAATGATGGATGAATTTAATAAATATTTTGTGTTAGTCTTCACTGTGGAAGACACCAGCAGCATGTTGGAAATTTGAGAATGTCAGACCAAACTGAGTGTAGTTGCTATTACTAAGAAGAAGGTTCTTGGGAAGCTGAAAGGTCTGAAGGTTCATAAGTCACCTAGACCAGATGGACTGCACTCCAGAATTCTGAAAGAGGTAGCTGAAGAGATTGCAGAGGGATTTGTAGTTAACGTACAAGAATCATTGGATGCTGGGATGTTTCTGAAGGATTGGAAAATTGCAAATGCGACTCCACTCTTTAAAAAGGGAGGAAAGCAAAACGTGTAGGCAGATTAACCTGACTTTGGTGTCAGTGTAAGATGTTGGAGTCCATTATCGAGGTCGGGGTTTTGGGGTGCTTGGAGGAAAGTGATAAAATAGGCTGAAGTCAGCATAGTTTCCTCAAGGGGAAAGCTTTTCTCAAGCTTCCCTGACATCTGTTGGAATTCTTTGAGGAAATAACAGGCAGGATAAACAGAAGGGAGTCAATGCATGTTGTTTACTTGGATTTTCAGAAGGCCTTTGACAAGGTGCCACACATGAGGCTGCATAAGATACTGTCGTGGATAGAACATAAAAAATTCTGTGGAAGTTCAAAGCAACGCACACTAAATACTAGAGAAACCCAGCAGGTCAGGCATATCTGTGGAAATAAATAAATAATTGTCATTTTGGGCGGAGACCCTTCTTCAGGACTGGAAAGGTAAGGGGGAAGATGCCAGAATAAAAGTGTGGGGGAGAGGGGAAGGATTGCCAGAAAGTGATGGTGAAACCAGGAGGGTAGGAAAGGTAAAGGGCTGGAGAAGAAGGAATCTGATAGGAGAGGGCAGAGGACTATAGGAGAAGGGTAAGGAGGAAGGGATCCAGGGGAAGGTGATAAGTAGGTGAGGTAAGAGGCCAGAGTGGAGAATAGAAGAAAGGAGGGGGGATTTTTTCTACCAGAAGGAGAAATCAATATTCATGCCATCGGGATGATATGCCAGACGGAATATAAGGTGTTGCTCCTCCATGCTGAGAGTTGCCTCATTGTGGCACAAGAGGAGGCCATGGATGGACATGTCAGAATTGGAATGGAAATCTGAATTAAAATGTTTGGCCATAGGGAAGTTATAATTTTGGCAGATGGAGCGGAAGTGCTTAAGTCTCACCAGTGCAGAGGTGGCCACATCAGGACTGTTTGGGGCCCTGAATGGAGGTGAGTAGGCAGGTGGAGCACTTTATATACTTGCAGAGATAAGTGCCAGGAGGGAGATCAGTAGGGAGGAACGAATGGACAAGCGAATTGCTGAGGACAAGACCTCTACAGAAGGCAGAGGGGAGGAGGTAAGAATAGACTTGGTAGTCAGGTCCCTTTGGAAATGGCAGAGGTTGCAGAGAATTATATGTTTGATGCAGAGTCTCATGGGCTAGAGGAACTATATCACTGTTAAGGTGGCAGGAAGATGGGGTGAGCATGGATGTTTGGGAAATGGAGTGGGTGAGGACAGCATCAATGGTGGAGGAAGATGGAGAACACCTCTGGTGTACTGGAAAGGAAAGCCACAGACTGGGAACAGATTCATCAGAGACGAAGGAACTGAGAAGAGGGAATTTTTACAGGAGACGGTGGGAAGAGGTGTAGTCAAGATAACTGCGGCTATTGGTAGGTTTATAAAAGATGTCAGTCAACAGTTTGTTTCCAGAGATTGGAACAGAGAGATCGGGTAAGGGGAAGGAGGTGTCAGAAATGGACCGAGTGAATTTATGGGCAAGAAGGAAGCTAGAGGCAAAGTTGGTGAAATTGATAAACTCAGCATGGGTGCATGAAGCAGCACCAATGCATTCGTCAATGTATCAGGGGAAGAATCGGGGAGCATTACCGGGGCAGGTTTGGAACCTGGACTGTTCTACGTAGCCAGTGAAAGTCAGGCATAACTGGGGCCCCTACTGGTGCCCATCACTGCCTCTCAACTCTGGAGAAAGTGGGAGGAGCTGAAGGAAAATATTGTTGAGTGTGAGCATCAATTCTGCCAGACAGAGAAGGGTGGTGGTGGAGGGGAACTGGTTGGTTCCTTCATTAAGAAAGGAGGGGAGAGCTTTAAAGCCTTCTTGATGGGGAATAGAAGTGTATAGAGATTGGACATCCATGGTGAAAATGAGATGTTCAGGGCCAGGGCCAGGGAACTGAAAGTTAGTGAGGAAATCGAGAGCATGAGATTTGCTCCAATTTGCCTACTAGCACAACAGGTCCATAGGAAATGCTATGTCATTGTCTCTTCACTCAAGCCTGAAACATCTGGACAGCAATAACACATACATCAGGATGCTCTTTATCAACCACAAATCAGCATTTAATACTGGCAATACCTCAAAATTAATCAATAACCTTCAAGACCTTGGTCTGAATACATCTTTGTGCAGTTGGATCCTCAATTTCCTCATTTGCAGACCCCAGGCAGTTCAGATTGGCAACAGCATCTCCTCCACAACTTCCATCAGTGTGGGTTCACCACAAAGCTGTGTGCTTAGCCCCCTTCTCTACTCATTTTGCACTTATGACTGCATGGCTAAGCACAGCTTCAATGCTATGTTTAAATTTGGTGATGACACCACTGTCGCCGGCCGAATCCAAGCTGGTGACGAATCAACATGTAGGAGGGAAACTGAAAATCAGGCTGAATGGTACCACAACAGTACTTAGTCAATGTCAGCAAGACAAAGGAGTTGATTATTAACTTAAGGAGGAGGAAACCAGAGGTCCATGACCCAGCCCTCAACGGGGCATCTGAAGTGGAGCAGGTCAGCAACTTTAAGTTCCTCCGTGGTATCTGTCCTGGACCCAGCACGTAAGAGCAATTATAAAGAAAGCACGGCAGCATCTCTACTTCATTCGGAGTTTGTGTAGATTCAGCATGACATCTGTAACTTTGACTAACTTCTATAGATGTGTGGCGGAGTGTATGTTGGCTGGTTGCATCACAGCCTGGTATGGAAACATCAGTGCCCTAGATCTTTCATTATGTACTTTTGTTAATCATTGGGTCCCGTACTGCCACAAGGAACCTTTCCATTTCTAGGAGGAACTCCAACGTTGAGCCATTCCGACATGTAGTCTGCTCAGATCATGGGGAATTCATTGCCACAGGCAGCTGCAGAGGCCAAGCCATTGGGTATATTTAAATGGAGGTTGACAGGTTTGATTAGTCAGGACATCAAAGGTTATAGGGAGAAGGCAGGTGAATGGATTGAGAGGGATAATAAATCAGCCATGATGGAATGGCGGGGTAGACTCGATGGGCTGAGAGGCCTAATTGTGCTCCTATGTCACGGTCTGAAGAATGGTCTCACATCAGTCTCAGAGACTTGGATCACAGGGTCATTGGGTCTGTGGGGCTCCTGAAGGTGCCTCCATTTTCCGTCGGTCAAAGTGAGCATAAATGGCACTGAGCTCATCTGGGAGCAAAACCTTGTTGTCATTTCTGTTGCTTGGTTTTACTTTGCAAGATAGCATTCAAGCTCTGTCGCAGTTGTTGATTCAGGTTGAGCCTGGAATTGCCTCTTTGTGCGTGAGATGGCTTTCAGGGGATCATACCTAGACCTCTTCTACTTTCCTGGATCATCAGTCCTAAACGCCCCGATCTAAACCTCAGCAGATTTTGAATCGCTTAGTCCAGGTCTTCTCTGCCTGATTTTGTGTGAACACACTTGTCCATAAGTATCTTTGTGACAATCATGGCTTATTTTTACAGGTCCTCTGATGAGTCCTCGAACATGGCCCAGTCCACTGATTCGAAGCAATCCTGTAACCACTCCTCTACCTCCTGCGGCCACCTCCTTACTTCGAGTACCTTGCTCTTTCGTTTCTGCTTGCAATGCAGGTAGGAGGAGGGCAGTTAGATTGTCAGATTTCCCGAAATGTGGTCGAGGGATAGAGTAGTAAGCATTCTTGAGGGGAGTGGAGCAGAGGACGAGTGTGTTCGGTTCTCTATTTCTCTCTGATTGTTCTGGGCAGGGGGAGTAATTAAACAAAGTAATAAACTGCAGATGCTGAAAATCAGAAATAAATGTGAAGTGATGCAAATGTTCAGCAGATCAAGCAGCTTTCCTGGGGAGAGAGAAAGAGAATCATTTCGGTCTCATGGATTGTTAAAGCTGCTCCAGCATTTTCCATATTTGTTTTAAGTCGTCCTGCAGGGAAGGAGGAGCTCTTGATACTTTTAGTAATAAAAGTGATTAGAGAGTAGACACTGTGAAGCAGAAAGTGTGTTTGTTTTGCCAGCAGGCAAGATTTCTTTATATTCTAACTAAGTGATTACAACTATATATTGTAGCCCAATAAAGAAGAGAAACGAAATTTTACTTTGTGCTTTACTGAGCAGTTGGAGGTCTCTATGCTCAAGTGAACAGACTTTTGTTTCCCCAAGTGAAGTGAATGTGTAGGAGCTGAAAATACTGGCTCCAATGAATAATGATCAGTTAAGATTTAGTCTGAAATAGGTTTTGTGTATATGATATAACAAATCATACAATGCCAAAATATACAACCAAGCAAGGTCACTTGTTCTGGCTAAGTGATTCAATATAATACTGGCATGGAGCGTTTGAAATTAAGAGATTTTTTTGTGTTCAAATAGAAGTGCCCTTGGTGTTACACTGTGAATTGCATTTTAAACTTCTCCAAACACGAAGACTGAATCTGTCAAAATGATTATATATTGTAACTTTCTTGTTTGACCAGAAAGTCCACTCATTTTATATATTTCATCTTCACTGGGTGGGGCAGATTGATGGCACTTGTTTGTTGTTTCAAATTTGCTGGCCCACCTAATCTCCAGTTGCATGTAGAGGCATGCAAAGAATCTGCTGACTTTTGATTTAAAAACGAGGGCATGTTTTAAACCAAAGGTAAGACTTAACTTTGGAAGTCAAAGCAAGTTCAGAATCAGAAGCTGTACGTAAAAGTCATCCCCCTCTGACACTATTTTCTTAAGGATGAATTTGAAAGTGAATTCCACATGAATTTGAATTTCTCAGTCTTGCACCCTGATATTTTCATTTTCCAACTCTTTAATTAAAAAAAGACTTGGGCTATTATATAATTAAGTATTCTTTTATTTTAAATATTTAGGTCAACTAAGCAATAGGCACTCAAATTTAATAAAGCCTCTAATTTATATTTTTTTCTATTTCGTTGATGGATCTGTGCTGCTCCCTGAATTTGTAGTATAATCACCCATTTGAGAATAATTTTTGGCAATTTCATTGTGTTCATCTGAAACTGCTCATGAATCTGTACGTTCTCCCCATGACCACATGGGTTAAATCTGAGTGCTGCAGTTTCCTCCCACGGGCCAAACATTAGTAGGTTAATAGGCCATTGTAAATTGTCCTGTGATTAGGCTAGGGTTAAATAGGTGGGTTGCTGGCTGGTGTGGTTCGTTGAGCCGGACGAGCCTTTTCTGCGCTATATCTCTAATTAAAATAGAAACAAATAAAAAATGAACAATAATGAAGATACCATAAGACCTACATTTACCTGATTGCTATTCTTTTGCCTTTGATCTCTTTCATACATCTGGGTCAGTGTTTTGAGTATTTTTTTTACATTTTGCTTTGTCACACTTTAAATTTGTTTCAATGATTCTTGCTTTCCCGCTGAACTGTATATTAGGATATGTTAACCATACTTTCCCTTTTCTGCATGTTCTTGAGGTTTTGGTTTAATTGTGTTAGTTGTAATTTTTTTAGCTTTATGATAAAATTGTTTAAGACATTGGTGAGTCCTAATTTGGAGTTTTGTGAGCAGTTCTGGTCATCTCCCTACAGGAAATATGTTGATAAAGATTGAAAGAGTACGGAGAAAATTTACAAGGATGTTGCCGGGACCTGAGGATCTGTTTTATGGAAAGGTTGTACGGGTTCAGACTTTATTCCCTGGAGCGTAGGAGAATAAGAGGAGATTTGATAGGTGTATACACGATTATGGGGGGTATAGATGGAGTAAAGGTAAAACCAAGAGGATTTTTCCACTAAGCTTGGGTGAGACTAAAACTAGAGGTCATAGGTTAAGGGTGAAAGGTGAAATATTTAAAGGGACCCTGAGGGGGAACTTCTCCACTTAAAGGGTGGTGACAGTGTGGAACAAGCTGCCATCAGAAGTGGTGGATGCAGGTTCAATTGCAGCATTTAAGAGAAGTTTGGATAGGTATGTGGATGGGAGGGCTATGTTCCTAGTGTGTTTAACTAAATAGAGTAGGGATGTAAGCTCAGGCAATGTGTTGTAGACGCATGATGTGGGAGCTGTTGGACCTCATTGTGGTTCCTGGTGAATGCATGTTCAGCAAGTGTTGTAGCTCATGGAACTTGGGCTCAAAGTTGACCTGAAATTTGAGCTTCAAACACTGTGATGCGTCAGAGAGGGAGAGAGTTAGGGTGCTCGGACACTGTGCTTCAGGAAGGCAGTCACACCCATCAGATGAACTGTTTCAAATTCAGTGACAAGTAGGATATACAGTTCTGGTGATCTACCTACAGGAAAGATTGAAAGAGTATAGGGAAAACTTACAAGGATGTTGCTGGGACCTGAGTGAGGAAGGCAGAGGGATCCGAGATGTAGTGCCGGTGGAGCCTCAGCTCCTGAGCTCGCTCAACAGATCTGAGATTCTTGCTCCCTGTAATGCTGAGAATGGGGAAGGATGAGCAACCAAGTTGTGGTGCCATGGTTCAAAGTCATTCAAGGGGGGGAGAGAAGAAAAGTGTAATTATAATTGAGGACAATGTAGTGATAGGAATAGATCCAAGTCTCTGTCACAAGGATCGAGTCCCAAAAGCTGAGTCGTTTGCCTGGTACCCAGGTTTGGACATTTGACTTGTAGGAAGAGCAAGATCCTATTGTTGTGGTCCCTGTGAGTAACAGTGAAGAAAGAACGAGGAAAAAAGGTTCTGCTGAGGGAAATTGAGCTGCTAGGGAGTAAATTAAGAAGCAAAAGAGGTAATAATCTCAGGACTGTTACTTGAGCCACATGTAAATTGGCACAGGGTTAGTAAGATCAGAGAACTTAACATATGGCTCAAAAATTAGTGTGGGAGAAGTAGGTTTGAATTTGTGGATTTTAAAGTGAGGATGAAGCAACAATAACTAACAACAGACGTAAAAGACAGCAGAAAAGCAAAAGCAAGGACATACAGTATAGCAAAATTTAGTGGGAGGATAGAGGATTGGGAAGCTTTTAAAAACCAATAGAAGGCAAATAAAAAGCAATAAGGAGGGAAAAGATAAAATAGAAAAGTAAGCTAGCTAATAATGTTAAATGAGCATATCAAAAGTTTTTTCAAATATACTGCATAAAGAGAAAAAGAGAGGCAAGAGTAAACATCTGACCACTGGAATATGATGCCGCAAAGGTAGCAACGAGGAACAAAGAAAAGGTGGACAAACTGAATTAGTATTTTTCAAAGATCTTCACTGTGGAAGACACCAGAAGCATGCCAGAAATTTGAGAGTGTCAGGAGGTAGAAGTGAGGGTAATCACTATTATTAAGGCGAAGGTACTTTGGAAGCTGAAAGGTCTGAAAGTGAATAAGTCACCTGGATGGACCAGATAGACCTGGGATCCGAAAGAGGTAGCTGAAGGGATTGTGGAGGCACTAAGAATGATCTTTTGAGAATGGTTGCAGAGGATTGGAAAATTACTAATGTCACTTCCCTCTTAAAGAAGGAGAAAAGGGAAAACACAGGAAATTATGGGCCAGGTAGCCTGACTTCAGTGGTTGTCAAGGTGTCCATTATTAAGGATGAGGTTTTGGAGTACTTGGAGGGACACAACAAAATAGGCAGCATCATTTCCTTAGGGAGAAATATTGCCTGACAAATCTGAAGGAATTCTCTGAGGAAATAGCAGTCAGGTTAGACAAAGGAGTTGGTGGATGTTGTTTACTTGGAGATTGTTGTTTCAAATTGACTTCGACACGAGGCTGCCAAATAAGGTAAGAGCCCACAGGATATATATGGGCATGGATAGAAGATTGACTGGCTGGCAGAAGACAAAGAGTGAGAATAAAAGGGGCTTTTTCAGTTTGACTGCTGGTGACTAGTGATCTCCTGCAGGAGTCGGAGTTGGGTCTGCTACTTTTCACGTTATATATTAACGATCTGGATGACTGAATTGATGGCGTTGTGGCCAAGTTTCTGGATAATACAAAGGTAGGTGGAGGGGCATGTAGGGTTGAGGAATCAGGAAGTCTGCAGAAGGACTTGGACAGTTTAAGAGAATGAATAAAGAAGTAGCAGATGCAATACAGTGCAAGAGAGTGTGTGTTCATGAACCTTTGTAGAAGGAATAAAGGCATAGGCTATTTTCTAAACAGGAAGTGAATTCAAATTTCACGACATATGCCAGTGATATTAAACCTGATTCTGATTCTGATACTAGAATGATCCTGGGAATGAAAGGTTGAATGTATACAGAGTGTTTGATGGCTCTGAGAGTTTGATGTAGCACTTGCTGGAGTTAAGAAGAATGGGAGGGGATCTCATTGAAATATGCTGAATATTGAAAGGCCTAGGTATATTTAGTGTGTGTGTTAGACCATAAGACATGGGAACAGAATTAGGCCCTTCAGCCCATCGAATCTGCTCTGCTGTTCCATCATGGCTGATCCCCGATCCCACTCAACTCCATATCCTTTGATGCGCTGACCGATTAGGAAACGATCAACTTCCGCCTTAAGTATACCCACGGACTTGGCCTTCGTTGCAGTCTGTGGCAGAGCAGTCCACAGATTTACTACACTCCGGCTAAAAAAATTCCTCCTTACCTCTGTTCTAAAAGGGTGCCCCTTAATTTTGAGACTGTGCCCTCTAGTTCTGGATACCCCACTATAGGAAACACCCACTCCACATCCACCCTATCTAGTCCTTTCAACATCTGGTGGGTTTCAGTGAGATCACTCCCACATGAGATCCACACGTTGACAGGTACTTAATTAGTAATGATGCCAAAGGCTACGGGGAGAAGGCAAAACCTATGTCTCTATGTCTTATTGTTTAAGTGTTATCATACCTGCCTGAACTACTTTCTTTGGAAGCCTGTTCCATATGTGCTCCATTCTTTGCAAGAAGTAGTTGCCCCCCCAGTCCCTTTTAAATCTTTCCCCTTTTACTTTGAACCTACACCCTCTAATTTTTGATCCCTTTTCCCTTGGGGAAAGAAAAGATAGTGGGTGTGCATCTTAATTATACCCCTCCCAATATTATACCCCACAGTAAGGTCACCCCTCCCGATATTATACCCGACGGTAAGGTCGCCCCTCCAGATATTATACCCCACGGTAAGGTCGCCCCTCCAGATATTATACCCCACGGTAAGGTCGCCCCTCCCGATACTATACCCCACGGTAAGGTCGCCCCTCCCGATATTATACCCCACGGTAAGGTCGCCCCTCCCAATAGTATACCCCACGGTAAGATCGCCCCTCCCGATATTATACCCCTCTCTAAGGTTGCCCCTCCCGATAGTATACCCCATGGTAAGGTTGCCCCTCCAGATATTATACCCCACGGTACAGTCGCCCCTCCCGATATTACACCCCACGGTAAGGTCGCCCCTCCCGATACTATACCCCACGGTACAGTCGCCCCTCCAGATATTATACCCCACGGTAAGGTCGCCCCTCCCAATAGTATACCCACGGTAAGGTCGCCCCTCCCGATATTATACCCCTCTCTAAGGTTGCTCCTCCCGATAGTATACCCCATGGTAAGGTCGCCCCTCCCAATAGTATACCCCACGGTAAGGTTGCCCCTCCAGATATTATACCCCACGGTACAGTCGCCCCTCCCGATATTATACCCCACGGTAAGGTCGCCCCTCCCGATACTATACCCCACGGTACAGTCGCCCCTCCCGATATTATACCCCACGGTAAGGTCGCCCCTCCCGATATTATACCCCACAGTAAGGTCACCCCTCCCGATACTATACCCGACGGTAAGGTCACCCCTCCAGATATTATACCCCACGGTAAGGTCGCCCCTCCCGATATTATACCCCACGGTAGGGTCGCCCCTCCCGATACTATACCCCACGGTAAGATCGCCCCTCCGGATACTATACCCCACGGTAAGGTCACCCCTCCCAATACTATACCCCACGGTACAGTCGCCCCTCCAGATATTATACCCCACGGTAAGGTCGCCCCTCCCGATACTATACCCGACGGTAAGGTCACCCCTCCAGATATTATACCCCACGGTAGGGTCGCCCCTCCCGATACTATACCCCACGGTAAGATCGCCCCTCCGGATACTATACCCCACGGTAAGGTCGCCCCTCCCAATACTATACCCCACGGTACAGTCGCCCCTCCCGATATTACACCCCACGGTAAGGTCGCCCCTCCCGATATTATACCCCTCTCTAAGGTTGCCCCTCCCGATAGTATACCCCATGGTAAGCACTGCCCCCCCCCCGATATTATACCCCTCTTTAGAGACTCTGCCATTCGCTCCCTGTAGTTATGTTGGGATATTTCTAAGATCCCTGAAGACCTTTCACCTGGTCAAGAGCAGAAGCTGCATTGATTGGTAACGTAGTATTGGTCAGACGGCAAATCAATCTATGGTAAGAGGTGCAGTTGATGTTTCAGGCCGAGACCCTTCGTCAGGACTTCGTCAGGGTCTCGGCCTGAAACGTCGACTGCACCTCTTCCTAGAGATGCTGCCTGGCCTGCTGCGTTCACCAGCAACTTTGATGTGTGTTGCCTGAATTTCCAGCATCTGCAGAACTCCTGTTGTTTATGGTAAGAGTTCCCTTTGCAGTCTTTTTCCCTTGGAAGTGGCTATCTGCATTTATAAAAGGAAGCAGAAGTTTAAGGTATTAAAATAGTTAAAAACAGACGTATTTTATGGAAATTGTATGATATATGACTAAGAGTTCTTTTATTGTTCTATAGACATGGCTTGTTTTCTCCATTTAGAATTGGGGCTACAATACACCTTAAGGTGTAATTGCAGCACCATGTAGCCAATCTCCAGAAGGAAGTTCTGGCCATTAATAGGTAGGAATTTTGTGCACGAGTCTACATTAATTAACATCTTTATTAAAATAAAACCATCTCAAACAGAAAGATAACTTAAACACTTGTATTTTAAATAATATAGAAACACAGAAACATAAAAAATAGGTGCAGGAGTAGGCCATTCAGCCCTTCGAGCCTGCACCGCCATTCAGTACGATCATGGCTGATCATCCAACTCAGAACCCTGCACCTACCTTCTCTCCATACCCCCTGATCCCTTTAGCCACAGGGCCTTATCTAACTCCCTCTTAAATATAGCCAATGTACTGGCCTCAACTGTTTCCTGTGGCAGAGAATTCCACAGATTCACCACTCCCTGTGTGAAGAAGTTTTTCCTCATCTCAGTCCTAAAAGGCTTCCCCTTTATCCTCAAACTGATACCACTCGTTCTGGACTTTCCCAACATCGGGAACAATCTTCCTGCATCTAGCCTGTCCAATTTTAGGATTTTATATGTTTCAATAAGATCCCCCCTCAATCTTCTAACTTCCAGAGAGTATAAGCCTAGCCGATCCAGTCTTTCATCATATGAAAGTCCTGCCATCCCAGGAATCAATCTGGTGAGCCTTCTTTGTACTCCCTCTATGGCAAGAATGTCTTTCCTCAGATTAGGGGACCAAAACTGCACACAATACTCTAGGTGTGGTCTCACCAAGGCCTTGTACAACTGCAGTAGTACCTCCCTGCTCCTGTACTCGAATCCCCTTGCTATGAATGCCAGCATACCATTTGGCTTTTTCACCGCCTGCTGTACCTGCATGCCCACTTTCAATGTCTGGTGTACAGTGACACCCAGGTCTCATTGCATCTCCCCTTTTCCTAATCGGCCACCATTCAGATAATAATCTGTTTTCCTGTTCTTGCCACCAAAGTGGATAACCTCACATTTATCCACATTAAATTGCATCTACCATGAATTTGCCCACTCACCTAACCTATCCAAGTCACCCTGCATCCTCTTAGCATCCTCCTCACAGCTAACACTGCTGCCCAGCTTTGTGTCATCCGCAAACTTGGAGATGCTGCATTTAATTCCCTCGTCTAAGTCATTAATATATATTGTACACAACTGGGGTCTGAGCACTGAGCCTTGCGGTACCCCACTAGTCACCGCCTGCCATTCTGAAAAGGTCACGTTTATTCCCACTCTTTGCTTCCAGTCTGCCAACCAATTCTCCATCCACATCAGTACCTTACCCCCAATACCGTGTGCTTTAAGTTTACACACTAATCTCCCGTGTGGGACCTTGTCAAAAGCCTTTTGAAAATCCAAATGCACCACATCCACTGGTTCTCCCCTATCCACACTACTAGTTACATCCTCAAAAAATTCTATGAGATTCGTCAGACATGATTTTCCTTTCACAAATCCATGCTGACTTCGTCTGATGATTTCACCGCTTTCCAAATGTGCTGTTATCACATCTTTGATAACTGACTAGCATTTTCCCCACCGCTGATGTCAGGCTTACCAGTCTATAATTCCCCGGATTCTCTCTCCCTCTTTTTTTAAAAAGCGGTGTTACCTTAGCCACCCTCCAATCCTCAGGAACTAATCCAGAATCTAAAGAGTTTTGAAAAATTATCACTAATACATCCACTATTTCTTGTGCTACTTCCTTAAGCACTCTGGGATGCAGTCCATCTGGCCCGGGGGATTTATCTGCCTTCAATCCCTTCAATTTACCTAACAACACTTCCCTACTAACATGTATTTCCCTCAGTTCCTCCATCTCACTAGACCCTCGGTCCCTTACTATTTCCGGAAGATTATTTATGTCGTCCTTAGTGAAGACAGAACAAAAGTAGTTATTCAATTGGTCTGCTATGTCCTTGTTCCCCATGATCAATTCACCTGTTTCTGACTGTAAGGGACCTACATTTGTCTTAACCAATCTTTTTCTTTTCACATATCTATAAAAGCTTTTACAATCAGTTATTATGTTCCCTGCCAGTTTTCTCTCATAATCTTTTTTCCCTTTCCTAATTAAGCCCTTTGTCCTCCTCTGCTGGACTCTGAATTTCTCCGAGTCCTCAGGTGAGCCACTTTTTCTGGCTAATTTGTATGTTTCTTCTTTGGAATTGATACTATCCCTAATTTCCCTTGTCAGCCACAGGTGCACTACCTTCCCTGATTTATTCTTTTGCCAAACTGGGATGAACAATTGTTGCAGTTCATCCATGCGATCTTTAAATGTTTGCCATTGCATATCCACCGTTAAGCCTTTCAGTGTCATTTGCCAGTCTATCTTAGCTAATTCACGTCTCATACCTTCAAAGTTACCCTTCTTTAAGTTCAGAACCTTTGTTTCTGAATTAACTGTGTCACTCTCCATCTTAATGAAAAATTCCACCATATTATGGTCACTCTTACCCAAAGGGCCTCGCATGACAAGATTGCTAACTAACCCTTCCTCATTGCTTAATACCCAGTCCAGAATGGCCTGCTGTCTAGTTGGTTCCTCGACATGTTGGTTCAGAAAACTATCTTGCATACATTCCAAGAAATCCTGTTCTTTAGCACCCTTACCGATTTGGTTCACCCAATCTATATGTAGATTGAAGTCGCCCATTATAACTGCTGTTCCTTTATTGCACGCATTTCTAATTTCCTATTTAATGCCATCCCCAACCTCACTACTACTGTTAGGTGGCCTGTACACAACTCCCACCAGCGTTTTCTGACCCTTAGTGTTATGCGGCTCTACCCATATCGATTCCACATCTTCCCGGCTTATGTCCTTCCTTTCTATTGCGTTGATCTCCTCCCTAACCAGCAATGCTACCCCACCTCCTTTTCTTTCATGTCTATCCCTCCTGAATATTGAATATCCCTGAATGTTGAGCTCCCGTCCTTGGTCACCTTGGAGCCATTTCTCTGTGATCCTAACTAAATCATATTCATTAAAACTATCTGCACATTCAATTCATCCACCTTGTTACAAATGCTCCTGGCATTGACACACAAAGCCTTCAGGCTTGCTTTTACAACACTCTTAGCCCTTATATAATTATGTTGAAAAGTGTCCCTTTTTGACTTTTGCCCTGGATTTGCCGGCCTGCCACTTTTACTTTTCACCTGGTTTTTATGGTTTTTAATTACTTCTAAATGGAAATCTTGATTTATAACATGCCTGTTTCTGCTGTATTTTACTTAGTGATAAGCAAATACACTTGGCATGTCAACAAATACACTCAAAAACTTCTATAGTTGTACTGTGGAGAGCATTCTGATAGGCTGCATCACTGTCTGGTATGAAGGGGCTACTGCACAGGACCGAAAGAAGCTGCAGAAGGTTGTAAATCTAGTCAGCTCCATCTTGGGTACTAACCTACAAAGTACCCAGGACACCTTCAGGGAGTGGTGTCTCTGAAAGACAGTCTCTGAGGACTGCCTCATGGACCTCTGGTTTCCTCCTCCTGAAGTCAATACTCAGCTCCTTGGTCTTGCTGACATTGAGTAACAGGTTGTTGTTGTGGCACCACTCAGCCAGATTTTCAATCTCTCTCCTATATGCTGATTTGTCACCACCTTTGATTCAGCCAGCAGCAGTGGTGTCGTCAGCAAACTTGAAGCAACACACATCAAAGTTGCTGGAGAACGCAGCAGGCCAGGCAGCATCTCTAGGAAGAGGTACAGTCGACGTTTCGGGCCGAGACCCTTCATCAGGACTAACTGAAGGAAGAGCTAGTAAGAGATTGAAACTTGAATATGGCTTTGGAGCTGTGCTTAGCCACACAGTCTTAAGTGTAAAGCGAGTAGAGCAGGGTGCCTTGTGGTGCATCGATGCTGATGGAAATTGTGGAGGAGGTGTTGTTGCCAATCTGAACTGACTAGAGTCTTCAAATGAGGAAATCAAGGCTCTCCTCACATGGAGGTATCAAGAGCAAGGTCTTGAAGCTTATCGATTGGTTTTGATTCGATGATAGTATTGAATACCGAGCTGTAATCAGTAAAGAATATACTGATAAGTGCATTGTTGCTGTTCAGATGTTCCATGGTTGAGTGAAGAGCCAATGAAATGGCATCTGCTATGGACCTGTTGAGCCAGTAGGCAAATTGGAACAGATCCAAGTTGCTTCTCAGGCAGGAGTTGATATATTTCATCATCAACCTCGCAAAGCACTTCATCACAGTGGATGTAAGTGCTACTGGACAGAAGTCACTGAGGCAGGTTACCATGTTTTTTTTTATTTATTCACTTACGGGATGTGGGCGTCGCCAGCTAAGCCAGCATTTATTGCCCATCCCTAGCTGTCCTTGAGAAGGTGGTGATGAGCTGCCTTCTTGAACCGCTGCAGTCCCTGAGGTGTAGGCACACCCACAGTACAGTAAGGGAAGGAATTCCATGATTTTGACCCAGCGACAATGAAGGAATGGTGATATGTTTCCAAATCAGGATACTGAGTGATTTAGAGGGGGATTTCCAAGTGGAGATGTTCCCAGGTATCTGCTGTTCTCGTCCTTCTAGATGGTAGTGGTCATGGGTCTGGAAAGTGCTGCTTAGGAACTTTGGTATATTATTGTAGTGCATCTTGTAGATAGTACACACTGCTGCAACTGTTTGTCGACAGTGGAAGGATTGGATGGATGTGGAAGGGGTACCAATCAAGTGGGCTGCCTTGTACTGGATGGTGACGAGCTTCTTGAGTGTTGATGGAGCTGCACTCATTCAGGCGAGTGGTGAGTATTCCATTACACTCTCGACCTGAGCCTTGTAGATGGTGGACAGGCTTTGGGGAGTCAGGAGGTGAGTTACACGCCACGGGATTCCTAGCCTTTGACCTGCTCTGGTAGCCATGGTGTTTATGTGGCTAGACCAGTTCAGTTTCCTGTCAATGATAACCCCCAGGATGTTGATAGTAGGGGATTCAGTGATGGTGATGCCACTGAACATCATGGGGCGATGGTTAGAGCCTCTCTCGTTGGAGATGGTCATTGCCTGGCACTTGCGTGGCTTGGATGTTACTTGCCACTTGTCAGCCCAAGCCTGGATATTGTCCAGGTCCTGCTGCATTTGGGTATGAAATGCTTCACTATCTGAGGAGTCACGAATGGTGCAGAACATTGTGCAGTCATCTGCAAACATCCTCACTTCTGACTTTATGATGGAAGGAAGGTCATTGATGAAGCAGGTGGTTGGTCCTAGGACACTTTCCTGAGGATCTCCTGCAGTGATGTCCTGAGGATGAGATGATTGACCTCCAACCACCACAACCATCTTCCTTTGTGTCAGGTATGATTCCGACCAGCGGAGGGTTTCCCCCTAATTCTCACCGACTCCATTTTAGCTTGGCCACCTTGAAGCCATACTCAGTCAAATGCTGCCTTGATGTCGAGGGCTATCACTCTCACCTCACCTCTGGTGTTTAGCTCTTTGATCCATGTTTGGACTAAGGAGGTAATGAGGTCAGGAGCTGAGTGGCCTTGATGGAACCCAAACTGGGCATCCGTAAGCAGGTTATTGCCGAGCAGGGGCTGCATGATAGCACTGCTGATGACCCCTTCCATTACTTTGCTGCTGATTGAGAGTAAGCTGATAAGGCGGTAACTGACTGGGTTGGACTGGTCCTACTTCTTGTGTACAGGACATACCTGGGCAACTTTCCACATTGCCGGGTAGATACCGGTGTTGTACTGGAACAGCTTGGCTAGTGGCGGGGCAAGTTCTGGAGCACAAGTCTTCAGGACTATTGCCAAGATTTTGTCTGGGCCCATAACCTTCACAGTATCCAGTGCTTTCAGCTGTTTCTTGATATCACGTGGAGTGAATCAGATTGGCTGCATACTGACATCTGGGATGCTGCGGACCTCTGGAGGAGGCCGAGCTGGATCATCCACTTGGTACTTCTGACTGAAGATTGTTGCAAATGCCTCAGCCTTATCTTTTGTACAGGTGTGCTGGGCTGCTCTATCATTGTGGATGGGAATATTTGTGGAACCTCCCCCCCCCAGTGAGTTGTTTGATTGTCCACCACCATTCACAGCTGGATGTGACAGGACCACAGAGCTTAGATCTGATCCGTTGGTTATGCGACTACTTAGCTCTGTCTGTTATTTGCTTCTTATGGTGATTGGCATGACAGTAGTCCTGTATTGTGGCTCCACCAGGGTGACGCCTCATATTGAGGTACGTCTGCTATTGTTCACGGCATGCCTTCATGCACTCTTCATTGAACCAGGGTTGATCCCCTGCCCTGGTGGTAATGTTAGCGTGGGGTGATATGCTGGGCCATGAGGTTACAGATTGTAGTTGAGTACAATTCTGCTGCTGCTGATGGCCCACAGTGCCTCACAGATGCCCAGTCTTGGGCTACTAGATCTGTTCGAAGTCTATCTCACTTAGCACGGTGGTAGTGCCACACAACACGGTGGAGGGTTTCTTCAATGTGGAGACAGGGTTTAGTCTCCACAATTACTGTGCGGTGGTCATTTCTACAAATGCTGTCATGGACAGATGCTTCCATGGCAGGCAGGTTGGTGAGAATGAGGTGGAGTGTGTTTTTCCCTCTTGTTGGTTCCTTCACTACCTGCTGTAGTCCCAGTCCAGTAGCTGTGTCCAGTAGGACCTGACCAGCTCGGTCCGTAGTCTTGGTGATGGACAGTGAAGTCCCCCACCCAGAGTACATTCTGTGCCCTTGCCTCCTCCAAGTGCTGCTCAACATGGAGGAGTACTCATTCATCAGCTGGGGGACATGAGACTTCATGGGGTCCAGAGTCAATGTTGAGAGTTGCCAGGACAACTCCCTCTCTACTGTATACCACTGTGCCACCACCTCTGCTAGGCCTGTCCTGCTGGTGAGACAGTACGTACCCGGGAATGGTGATGGTGGAACCCGGAATGTTAACTGGAAGGTATGACACTGTCAGTACAACAATGTCAGGCTGTTGCTTGACTAGTCTGTGAGACAGCTCTCCCAACTTTGGCACAAGTCCTCAGATGTTGGTAAGAACTTACCAGAGTCGACAGGGCTGGTTTTGCAGGGTCGGTTCCAGTCAAAGCTGAGTTGTCCATTATTTTCTTTTTAGCAGTCGGATACAACCGAATGGCTTGCTAGGCCATTTCAGAGGGTCACATATAGGCCAGGGTTCCTCCCCCAAAGGAGGTTAGTGAACCAAATGGGTTTTTTATGACAATCAACATGATATTTTTATTGAATTCAAATTCACCATCTGCCATGGTGGGATTCGATCTCATGTCCGCAGCGTATAACTGGGTCTCTGGATTACTGATCCAGTGGTAATTACCACTATGCCAAACCTCCCTTTAACTTCCTAAGCACCAGTATAATTGAAGCCTGCTTGAAGCAGGTGGCTACCTCAGACTGCCGAAGCGAGAGGTTAAAGATATCAGTGACACTCCAGCCAGTTAATCAGTGCCAGTCATTAGTACTCGACATCTGGGCTGTATGTTTTCCGTGGGTTCATCCTCAAGAAGAACGCTTTCACATCAGCCCTGGAGACTGAAATCAAAGGGTCATCGTGGGCTGTGGGAGTTTGTGAAGGTTCCTCCATGTTTTGAAGGTCAAAGCGAGCATAGAAAGCATTGAACGTATCAGGGAGTGAGGTCCTGTTGTCACCTATGTTGCTTAATTTCACTTTGTAAGAAGTTAATAGCATTTAAGCCCAGCCCCAGCTGTCGAAGATTGTTCAGTGATTCAAGTTTGGTCTGGAATTGCCACTTTGCATGTGAGGTGGCTTTCCGGAGCCTCTTGTATCTTACTTGGTTGCCAGACCGGAATACCACTAATCTGGCCCTCAGCAGATTGTGGATCTCATGGTTCAGGGCTTCTGGTTGGGGAAAACTCTGAATGATATTTTGGGGACACACTCGTCTAAGTCCGTGACAGCTGTGGTTTATTCATTCAGATCTTCTGATGAGTCCTTGAACACAGTCCAGTCCACCTACTCGAGGCAATCCTCTGCCTCCCGCGACCACCTCTTTGTCATCCTTAGCTCTGGAGCCTTGCCTTTTAGTCTCTGCTGTATGCAGGTAGGAGAAGGACAGCCAAGTGACTGGAAATGTGGTCTTTCCATTCCTTATCATAGTATAGCAGTGGCTGAGTGTGTTATCTTCTTCACTGGACTTGGGCCACACTCACATGAAAGGTAGTTTTAGTGAAAACTTTATGTTTAGTTGGTGCGCTATTGTGGGTGGGGGGGGGGTGCCATTGAGCTCAATAGTATCTGTTCCAAGCCAAGAAGACCAGTTGTTATTGACACTGCAACTCTACAGCTTAAAATGTCCATTTGGAACAGTCCGCTGTTTTCACTATAACTCTGTAGAGAACATAGTACGGGTCTGCATAGACAAAGTACAGCAGATGTACTTAATCATGCACAGGAATTTCAACAAGGAAACATGTTCACCAAGCAAGCACAGTGTCCTACAAATGTTGAGATAAATGAGAAGAGCATTTGTGCTATGTAGTCAAAGGGCAATGATCCTTTAAATCCACATTGAAGGTAACTGAGCAAAATTTCAAGGGTGAGCATAGGTGCTGTTTAGTCACGGGACGACACACACGCAGTAGAAGTTTGAGCAGGTTCCCATGAACTGACAAGTATTGCTTTAAGTGAACACTTAGAGACTTTAACAACACAGGGCACTTCATATAAACTTGTTATCATTCTTTAATTTCATTGAATAATCATACTAACACTACCCATAATTAAACAGTATATCCAGTGTCCCGTCATTAACAAAGAACCGAAAAATGTCATCAGTAGCTTGAACTTGGTTTCTATAAAAATTATCGAATATTCATGAAATTGGATTTAAGTCAGTTCGGCAGTTACCTAAGGAGCCCCTGTGTTTCCACCTGCTCATACCCCCTTTCATCTACTGAGAAACAATCTTCTTGAGGTGTCTTTGGTTATCATTTGCACTTAATGTGTTAAATAACATTTTTAAGCCTGACAACTATCGTATAATTCGGGCTAAGCTTAGATAATTTTCCAGAAAAAAGAGGAAAGTAAGAGAATGATCAGTCCAGTCACTATTACTATTATTCAAAGGAGTGGTTAGTTTTATAATGACTTTGGGGATTCTGCTAAAGCTTAAACTATTCCTTTCTGTCAAAAGGCAAAAATGAGACATATTGCTGGAACATGTCAACACCTGTAAAGGATTTTTGCAGATTCATTACAAATGCTTGACATACACACCTAATTTTAAATCCTTTGTACATGTTATTATTGCCATCCAAATGAAGAATAGCTGTGTCTGTTTTTAATTAAATATTGCCAGTTTCAGGGTTGAGGACAAAAGCAACTGGCAGAACAAGTCTGTTGCTGCAAAAATCTCCTTGACTGGAACAAAGAAATACCTGTAAATTAATGCAACACACATCGAAGTTGCTGGTGAACGCAGCAGGCCAGGCAGCATCTCTAGGAAGGGTCTCTGACGAAGGGTCTCGGCCTGAAACGTCGACTGTACCTCTTCCTAGAGATGCTGCCTGGCCTGCTGCGTTCACCAGCAACTTTGATGTGTGTTGCTTGAATTTCCAGCATCTGCAGAATTCCTGTTGTTTACCTGTAAATTAATATTCAGTGGGAATTAGAAATGGAATCAGTCAGGCCATTATGAAAGTAAAGTAGGTATGAAAGAAAGGATGAAATAGGATATTTTGTCCAAGACCCTCATTCCAAAATCAGTAAAGTATACAGCAAAATGTGAATACATGGTTTTTCCATAAGTACCTTGAAACCAAGGCTCATAGTAAAACAGTACCTTGAAATCAAGGCTCATAATAAATACAAGAGATTCTGCAGATGCTGGAAATCTTGAGGATCACACGCAAAATGCCGGAGGAACCCAGCAAGTGAGTTGGCAGCTGTGGAAATGAATAAACATTCAATGTTTCAGGCCGGGGCCCTTAATCAGGACTGGAAAGGAAGGAGGCAACTGTTTATTCCCCTCCATTGATGCTGCCTGGTTTACTGAGTTCCTCCAGCATTTTGTGCATGTGAACTTCTGTTTATTCGAACAATCACTCTTGATAATTGTCTAGTTGGAGATTCAAATCCACTATACTGTTGCTCTGGGCTCTTTGTTAAGCTAAATACCGAGCAGCAGCTGCCAGTTGTACATTTCTCTCGATGCACCGGCTACAACAACCGGCATCTACAACCTACATTCATGCTGAGCCAAATATCCGAGAATTGGCACCCTGTCTCCTCATAGCTATATTTTTCTTACCTAAAGAGCTTAACACATCTCCACCACCTGCTCTGGGTCAAGGGGAGTAATTTTGTTACTTTGAATTCAGTGTTCCAGCCTTGTTATACATATTAGAAACTGAATAAATGGAATTTTAATTGTATCACTGCATTTGGCAATTAGTGTGAATCAGCAATACAGGGTTCAACCAGACCTTTTACTATTCAGCATGTCTTTCAATACTTGTCTTCAAATGATTAAAGACCTTTTCATTATCTGTGCAATAGCACATTTTTAAGTGTGTGAAGTAAACATGCATTTGGTTTTGGTTCAGCTGAGTTGGCTATTCAGCACTTACTGTTTAAAAGTTAATTAATAGACAAAAGATAAAAGTTAGTTTCATTCCATTGTTAACATTGATCATTAGTTGTGCATTGTTAAAGGATCAGGGCATCTCCTTTCCTCCAGATGTGGGTTCTGATTCATTAATATCAAAACGTACAGTGAAATGCATCATTTGCATTAGCAACCAACACACCCAAAGACGTGCTGGGAGCAGGCCACAAGTGTCACCACACGTTCTGGTACTAACATAGCATACCCACAATGCTTGGCAGAAAAACACACAACAAAACAGTACGGAACATACAAGTGACAAAGCAACAGCAGTAATAAGCCCTGTTCCTCCCTCCCACCAGTGCACACTCACGGTCCTCTAACCCTAGGACAGGCCGACTTTGGCCCCCGGGGGGCTCAAGGATTTGCGAACACTGGGCCTTCACTTTCCCCAATGGACTTGCAGAGATTTGCAGACTCAGAGCACCGGCCATCAGGTCTTGTTTCTGGACCTACGTTCAACCTTTGGTCTTCGATCCTCATTATCATTGATGACAGCGAATGAAGATCCTGGATGGGGTCCCCAATTCCAAGCCTTGAGCTCTGGATTTGTCGATGACGAGATCCCGAATACTGGGCCTCGAACTCTGGTCCCACTGACCTGCGTAACTAGGACGACGCTGGCCCTTGCGCCTCCTGCTTGCATTGGAGTTCTGATCCTGGAACATGCCGATGGCTTATCAACCCCAGTGGTTCACATGTCCGCATCTTTGCTGGTCCGCCAGCCCGACATCCAACCACATCCACGTCGCTGGCCTTCAAATGCGGAGTGGGGGCTTAGTCCCCATCCTGTCCTCTAATTCTCCCATGTCTTTAACCTGACCCTTAAGTCCCCTCTCTGTCCCCAAAACCATCACTACAAACCTTAAAAACTTAAAACACAACTAAGCTCGAGCCATGGCCTTAATGGAGATCACAGCTCAAACCTACCTTGACTAGATCTAAGGAGATGAATGAATACGTTATTACTGAGAAGACCGTGTAGAATAAATGAAATGCTACCCGCAGTCTCTGTGAACAGGAGAAAGTAAACAGAACTCAATGGCATTGCCTGAATGGAATTATAATTCAGTATTCCTAAATTCAAATTATTTAGGTGTATGTGGACTATATTAAATGGTGATATCTACCACACGTACGAAAATAGTTAGAAACATAGATTCTTCTTAATCTATCTACATGCTGTTTCTTATGACAGATCTGGGCAATGTAATCTACCAGAGCATCATTTATCTTCAGTCATAACACCATGTACGGCCTCACTAGCCGCCTTTAATCCACACGTAATCAGCAACATTCCTTTACAGGAACTAGCGAGGGCAGTAAATGCGGGGACTAGTTCCAGTGAGTGGGAGGTGGGGAGGGAAGGCAGTAGTGTAAACATATCCTTGTATATTTTACTGGATTTCTTTTGTTGTTGCTGACAGCTATCTTTTTTTGGGTTGTTGCTGATGAGGCTGCATTTATTGGTTTGTACAAATGGGAGTTGCTTTCCACGAAGTGTGCTAATGAATTACTTGGGGGTGCGTGATGCCATATTACTGGTTGATATGGCACCAGTCAGCAATCTGACAGTGTGGGAGGGAGACAATTGCTGCATCTTTATGGACCCATGGGATTCCCTTGTCCGCGCCTGCTTAAAACAGTGGAGCGCTCGCCAAATGACTGAGCACACGGCAGAAGAGGTGCAAAGATTGCAGAACACCCCAAATGCGGTATCCATGAAACACCCTCTGCCACAAACATGAGGAAGTCTGCAGACGCTGGAAATCAAAGCAACACACACAAAAACGGGAAAATCTGCAGAACCTGGAAATCCAGAGCAACACACACAAAATGCTGGAGGAATTCAGCAGTATCTATGGAAAAGAGTACAGTCGACACTTAGGGCCGAAACCCTTCATCAGGACTGGAAGGAAAAAGAGCAAGGGGGGCAGGGTGAGGGGAGGAAGAAGTGCAAGGTGGTAAGTGAGAGGTGAAACCAGGAAAGGGGGAGGGGGAAGAGATAAAGGACTGAAGAAGGGGGAATCTGATAGGAGAGGGTAGAAAGGGAAGGGGGAGGAGCACCAGAAGGAGGTGATGGATGGGTAAGGAGATAAGGAGAGAGGGAGATACGGGAATGGGGATGGTGAAGGGGGGTGGGGGGAGCAGCAATTTACCGGAAGATTGAGAAATCAATGTTCATGCCATCAGGTTGGAGGCTACCCAGGCAGTCCTGAGGAAGGTTTTCAACCTGAAACATTGACTGTTTACTCCTTTCTGTAGATGCTGCCGGGCCTGCTGAGTTCCTCCAGCATTTTGTGTGTGTTACCTTCATACCTGTGGGATAAGTCTGCAGATCCCTCAAAGAGGCCATTTCCCAGAGCCCTTAGAACTGGAGAAAAGAAGTAATTTATATTTTGACTCTAGGGACTGCTTGATAAGAAAGGCAGACATTTTCTTCTGTTCAGTTCTCACCTCTGTCTAATTCCATGTCCGAGTATTTGCTCAGCAACACCTTGCATCTAATTTGTCAGTTTTGGTGCAAGGACATTTGACCAGAATCAGAATCAGGTTTCATATCACCAGCATACGTTGTGAAATTTGCTACTTTGTGGCAGCAGTACAATGCAATTCATAATTTACAATAAGAAGCATACATATATATATTTAATATAAATTAAATAAATAGTGCAAAAAGAGAGGGAAAATACTGAGGGTTTTTTGATGATGATGATGATGCTGATAATAATGATGATAATGATGTTGATGACATCCGTCTGTCTCGAAGGACAACGGAGTGTTTCTGGAGTGACCCCTCTAGGGCACAAGCTCTGGCGGAATATATGAAGATCCTGGGATGCCTAGTTGTCAAGATTCCTCTCTTGGCTTCATCAGTGTAGTCCCAAGGAAAGCAAAGCAATACATTTGGCAAACAACAGGAATTCTGCAGATGCTGGAAATTCAAGCAACACACATCAAAGTTGCTGGTGAACGCAGCAGGCCAGGCAGCATCTGTAGGAAGAGGTACAGTCGACGAAGGGTCTCGGCCTGAAGCGTCGACTGTACCTCTTCCTACAGATGCTGCCTGGCCTGCTGCGTTCACCAGCAACTTTGATGTGTGTTGCAATACATTTGGCATCAGCTTGGCTGCAGGAGCTGCTGGAAGGATTTTCAGTGATGTCCAGCTACCTCAGGGTTCCCACTCCAGACTTTCTGTCTCTGTTTACTCCTGTAATCTTCATCTCTCCCGAAGTTGCCCACAAAGCAGTGGGGCTATTTACCCACAGCTGGGGATCTGGTTCACAAGCACCAGGGTGTGTCCACGTTCCGGTGGGCCTGCATGTCAAGTGTGCAGGGGTCAGACCTCCTTCCCGCCCTCTGTAGTTCAGCCTGAGTCCGAAAGGAGTTCAGTTTCCATGTGTTGCCAGTGAGGGGACACTACACGAGTCTCATTGCTGGAGAAGCTATGTACGGGCAAGGACGGACTTAGGCATTCAACTCTCCTTTTCGGGAGACTGCTAGCCAGCAGTGGAAGCTGAAAGTGAGAGTGCCAAGCACTACCCATTACACTACCACATTAGGTGCGTCACAACAAGCATTTGATACATTATCTACTCAGAAACCTGATGGCGGAGGGGAAGAAGCTGTTCCTGAAACTTTGAGTGTGTGTCTTCAGGCTCCTGTACCTCCTCCTTGATGGTAGCAATGAGAAGAGGGCATGTCCTGGGTGATGGGGGTCCCTAATGATGAGGCCTCACCTTTTGAAGGTGTCCAGGATACTGGGAAGACTAGTGCCCATGATGGACTTGGCTGAATTTACAATTTTCTGCAGCTTTTTCCAATGTTGTCTAGTGATTCCTTCATACCAGATGGTGATACAACCAGTTGGAAAGCTCTCCACGACACATATGTAGAAATTTTCAAGTGTCTTTTGTGACATACCAGTTCTCCTCAAACTCCTAATGAAATATAGCTGCTGTCGTGCCTTCTTTGTAATCACATCAATATGTTGGGCACAGGATAGATGCTCAGGGATGTTTACACCCAGGAACTTGAAAACGCTCACCCTTTCTACTTCTAATTCCTCGATAAGGACTGGTGTGCACTCCCTCAACTAACCCTTTCTGAAGTCCGTATTCAATTTCTTGACCTCACGGATGTTGAGTGAAAAGTTGTTGTGACACCACTCAACCAGCTGATCTACCTTGCTCTACTACACCTCCTTGTCACCATCTGAAACTCTGCCAACAATAGTTGTATCTTCGGAAAATTTATAGATGGTATTTGAGCTGTGCCTAGCCACACAGTCATGGGTGTAGAGAGAGTAAAGCAGTGGGCTAAACACACACCCCTGAGGTGTGCCAGTGTTGATGTTATTCTGTGGTCTCCCAGTGAGGAAGTCAAGGATCCAGTTGCAGAGGGAGGTACAGAAGTCCAGGTTTTAGAGCTTTTTTCACTACAACTGAGGGTATAATTGTGTTGAATGTCGAGCTGTAGTCAATAAGCAATAAGTGTTACTATTGTCCTGGTGACCCAAGGCCAGTTGGAGTGCCAGTGAGATTCTATTCACTGCAGATCGATTGTGGTGATAGGCAAATTGCAGCAGGTCCAGGTCCTTGCTAGGCAAGAGTTGTTTCTAGCCATGACCGATTTCTGAAAGCACTTCACAGGAGATGTGAGTGCCACTGGGTGATAGTCATTGAGGCAGCTCACCTTGCTCTTCTTGGGCACTGGAATGGTTGTCACCCTTTTGGATCAGGGTCATTGGTCTTGAATGCCACAGATCTAGTCCTCAGCAGACTATGAATCTCCTGCTTCATCCACAACTTTTGGTTTGGGTCTGTCCGGTATGTTCTCGAAGGCACACGCTCATCCACAAAGGTCTTGATGAAGTCAATGGCAACTGTGAGTCTTCAGACTCAAAGACGAATCACTGAATATGGTCCAGTCCACTGACTCAAAGTGGTCCCTTGACCATACCTTCTTGGTCCTCACCACTGAATCTGTGATCTTTAGACTCTACCTAAAGACTGGGAGTAGATGTTTGGACTTTCCAAAGTGTGGGCATGGGATGGCACAGTAAGTTTTCTTGATGGTGGTATAACAGTGTGTTGGCTCCTCTGGTTCCACAGGTGATATGTTGGTGGTAGTTGTTCAGAGACTTCTTCAAGTTGACCTGGTTGAAATCCCCTAAAATGATAGGGAAGGCATCAGGGTGCACTGCTTTGTGCCAGCTAATTATGGAGCTTTGCTCCTCCAGTGCCAACCTGATGCTGGCCTGAGGTGGAATGTACATCGCTACCAGGATGATGGCAAAAAATCTTCCTCAGCAGATAAAAAGGATAACATTTGACCACTAGATGTTCCAGGTCAGGTGTGCAGGACTGGGATAGAACTGCCACACCTGTGCACCACAATGACTTAATCACAAAGCGTACTTCGCCTCCCCTGCCTTTAAAAGACTGAGCTGTCCTTTCTTTACCATGTATAGTGAAGCCATCGGGCTGCAGTGCTGCATCTGAAATAGCAAGGGATAGCCATGTTTCTATGACGCTAAGTTCACAGCAATCCTTGATGGTCCAACTGGTACAGCAATCTTGGTCTGAGGTCCTCAATTTTATTTTCCATAGACTGTACATTTGCCAGAAGCATAGTCTGGAGTGGGAGTCTAAAGCCTCTGTGTTTCAATCTTACTTGCACCCCTGCATGCTTTCCTTGCTTTCTTTCTCTTAAACAGAAACTGCACTCACAACCTGAGTCTGTGCCCCTGGAGCTGTCAGTTTTGAGTATCGATAGATGCTTTAAATGTCTAAAACAATGGTGCTTACTGAAGCACCCATGGCTGTGCCTGTGGACTTCAGCTGTATTAGTCCTGAATGGGAATGTTTGATGATTCCCATTGGAGCTGCACGCAATGTGTCATCCCTTATATCCGCTATGTTCTATTAACTGCAAACGGCTTAACTCCAAATTTCAAATCAAATCAAAGTACATTTATTATCAATGAATGTATAAATTATACACCTTGAGATTTGTTTGCTTATAGGCAGCCACAAAGCAAGAAACTCAAAGAACCCAATTAAAAATAAAGAAAACCCATAACCACTGCACAGAGAAAGAGGGAAAAACACACACATCATGCAAACAATAAATGCAATGACAGCATTCCGAACCAGATTGAGTCCTTAGATCTGCTCCCTGGAGCAGCCAGAGCAGGCCCAAGCCTTGATCTCAACTTCCTTACATTAGCGGGGCAAAATCCACAGAGATGACAGCCGCCGGAGAGAGGAATGAATATGGTGGGAGAGCTAGCAAAATCAGCCCGTCCCTTGCCTCCACACTCGGAATTCCCAGTATATCTGCGCCAGCGTTTAAATTGGCCAAACACCGAGTCGTGCCTCACTCGAGGACACAGGCTACAGCGCAACGACACACCCGGGCTACTTAACCCGAAGCCATTCTCGATCTCACCAAATCGGCTCGGCTACAGCATTTGGTGCACTTAGCCAGCTGGGTACATCTCTCCCCGTCCTCAAGGACAGCAGCAAGAAACAATGTCTCCATGAATCCATTGTTAGAGACCCCTACCACTTGGACCAGGTCCTCTTCCAGGCAAGAGATATAAGACCCACAAATCAAGGTTAAACAACAGATCATTCCCTACTGCTATCAGGTTCTTGAAACAACCTGAAAATCCTTAACACAAGAAAATCTGCAGATGGTGGAAATCCAAGCAGCACACACAAAATAACACACATCAAAGTTGCTGGTGAACGCAGCAGGCCAGGCAGCATCTGTAGGAAGAGGTGCAGTCGACGTTTCAGGCCGAGACCCTTCGTCAGGACTAACTGAAGGAAGAGTGAGTAAGGGATTTGAAAGTTGGAGGGGGAGGAGGAGATCCAAAATGATAGGAGAAGACAGGAGGGGGAGGGATGGAGCCAAGAGCTGGACAGGTGATAGGCAAAAGGGGATACGAGAGGATCATGGGACAGGAGGTCCAGAAAGAAAGACGGGGGGGGGGACCCAGAGGATGGGCAAGAGGTATATTCAGAGGGACAGAGGGAGAAAAAGGAGAGTGAGAGAAAGAATGTGTGCATAAAAATAAGTAACAGATGGGGTACGAGGGGGAGGTGGGGCCTTAGCGGAAGTTAGAGAAGTCGATGTTCATGCCATCAGGTTGGAGGCTACCCAGACGGAATATAAGGTGTTGTTCCTCCAACCTGAGTGTGGCTTTATCTTTACAGTAGAGGAGGCCGTGGATAGACATGTCAGAATGGGAATGAGATGTGGAATTAAAATGTGTGGCCACTGGGAGATCCTGCTTTCTCTGGCGGACAGAGCGTAGATGTTCAGCAAAGCGGTCTCCCAGTCTGCGTCGGGTCTCGACAATATATAAAAGGCCACATCGGGAGCACCGGACGCAGTATATCACCCCAGTCGACTCACAGGTGAAGTGTTGCCTCACCTGGAAGGACTGTTTGGGGCCCTGAATGGTGGTAAGGGAGGAAGTGTAAGGGCATGTGTAGCACTTGTTCCGCTTACGCGGATAAGTGCCAGGAAGGAGATCAGTGGGGAGGGATGGGGGGGACGAATGGGCAAGGGAGTTGCGTAGGGAGCACACACAAAATGCTGGAGGAGCTCAGCAGGCCAGGCAGCATCTGTGGAAAAGAGTAAACAGTCAACGTTTCAGGCCAAGACCCTTCTTCAGCTCTCAGCCTGAATTGTCAACTCTTCACTCCTGAAAATCCTTAATACTACTTTGGACTATATTTCTCTCTCAACCTTTCACTAGTGTTCCATTGTTTATTTTATTCTTTATTTTGCACACAGGTGTGTTACGTATTATCTGATCATTTAAATTGGCATTAAATTGTTTGTCCTTGTTTTGAAAAGTACTGTGCTGCTGCTACACACAGCTAATTTTCCATTACATCCATGCCCTGCGTGTATGCCTATAACAGCAATGAATTCAAACTTGCTGACTGAAGCATTTTGTGTTTTTAATTGTGACTGCAATCTTGTCAGATGAACTCCATGAGGTAATTGTACCATCGTCATATTTTCACTCCCGTTTTTTTTCTTCACCCAACCAGTGCTCCTGTTTTAACCGCCATTTCTAAGTTCACCGTTTTTAAATAAAGCACTAAAGGCATGTTGCTAGACCTGCTGTAAAGTGTTGTTAGAGCCAAGCAGATCAAAGGGAGCCAGGAAAGAGAAGAAAACTCAGTGTCGCACAAGAAACTAAGGAGAGTAAGGAATGGAGCTGAATGGGCCGCTGGAAACCAGCACTGAGCGGCCTTTTCCAGTGCCATATTAAGTAAAAATCAATGTTGCAGTATGGACTCTGATAGAAGTATAAATGAGTTGCATTGTTTCGTTGACTGCTGCTGTGAGCAGTGAATTTGTTTTGTTTGCACACTAGTTAAGTAGTAAGAGTGAATAAAAGACTTTTCACTCATGCATAGAACCTGTCCAGCTCTTTTCTCGATCACGCCTTCTCCTGGGGCTAGGTGTCTGATTACATTTCCATTTGTGAGCGCCATTACCTACTTGTTAACCAAAGGCCTCCTCCCACCTCTCTGAAAAGTCCAAGGAGTATCTAAAATGTTTTGAGACTTCTAACTATGGAATTAAAGTAATTTTAACCAATGCATTATCTTTTGAGTAGACGACAGAAAGACTTTAAAAGTGTTTTAAGCCGTTGAAAAGGTTTCCTGCTGTGTTTTTCACATCTTTCAGAATGATGACAGATGTGTATCAGCTAGTGAAGTGCTTTTGAAATGTAGGAGGGGTGGGGAATTACTCTGCCTAATTCCCTCCCCCTTTGCCATTCTATTCGCATGGTAATAAAAGGCTGCAATTGCGTAGGCGATGGCAGTCTTCTGTTGTTTCCTGATGTTTTAAACATGTAAGCTTTCGTGAACTTTAATAGAAAACTGAACCATACTCAGACCCTGGCCTTATTTATAATGCATACAATCCTTTTTTGTTTTGTTCCCAGGAACATTGGGGAAACTTTAGCTCTCCTGGATAGAGAGAAAGTAATTTGGCAAATATCAGAAATTAAAACTAGTATGGTCTTGAATTTTTCTTTTACTGAGAGTGCTCTTAAAAGTTGTTATTAAACTATCCAAAAGAGCATTATTCTTTCAAAGTGAACCAAAGCGCTTATAAGCCCACCAAGTATTTCTGAAAGGAGGCTTGTCTGTTTTAGAAATACTTAGTTCATGGTCTGATTGAAATACATCAGAGGAATACAGCAAGTCCGGCAGCATCTATGGAGGGAAATGTTTGAGTCCTATTCCTGGTATTAAGTTGTACAAGAAGACTGGTTGGGGAAAGGGAATATGGGAACCAGGACTCATGAATGAAAACCGACTTTGGCATTTGAATATCCAAGTAGCTTGATAGTGGATTGTCAGGAATTTTCTGTATCATAATTGTAAAAATAATCACCTAATAGCAATATCACTCATCTGAGATACAGTTAAAAGCTTTTGCAAGCCATCCAAACTGAAATCTACCTATCACCCACTAGCTCTTGCTTCTTTCGCCTCTTCCCTCTATTTTTTTGGACTGGTTACCTCCCTTCTTTCCTTCCAGTCCTGAAGAGGGTCTCGATCTGAAACAACAGCTGTTCATTTCCACCCCAGACTTGCTGACTTGCTGAGTTCCACCTGCCTCTTTGAATGCAGAATTTTGTGTGACGGTTACAGGGAAGGTGCAGTGCAGGTAGACATGTAAAGTACAAGGGCCATAATATGGTGGAATGAGAAATCAGAAGTTCATGTTCAAGCAGAATCAAAACTGTCCTAGAGCTTGGTGGTATTGTCCTCAAGCCTCTGCACCTTGTGCCCTGTCCCCAAGTCCTAATGTTCCCCATAAGGGGAAACAATCTCTCAGCATCCACCCTGTTTCTCTAGAGGATGGATCTTACGACTGTAGATGGTAATGGGTCCCTGAGTTTAGCTTCACTCTCATACCAAAGTAGCCTCACTGTTACCTACCAATATTGAAGATTGCTGCTTGTCTTCTGATATATACTTGGTGTTCCAGTTTAATTCTGCTCCATCATCTGCAGTTTTACTTCCTGCACTGTCGAGGTATTCTGTAACAGCTATGCAGTCAATACTGAAAGTACACCTTCACACCTCTATGCTTCTGCCTTGTAATCAGAATTATCAGAGCCAACAGCGAAATAAAGGGAATGGATCAGTCTTGTTGTGAGATTGTGACTAGTAAACTGGTAAATTGCTTTAATATTGTCACATGTATAATGTATGGCCACTTAGTGAGGCCATATGGGTAGACGAGAAACAGAATCAAAATTAGGTTTAATATCACTGGCATATGCTGTGAAATTTATTGTTATGTGGCAGCGGTACATTAGAATTATATATAAATTTAAAAGGTAAATTAACTAAGTAGTGAGCTAGTTTTCATGGGTTTAATGTCCATACAGAAATCTGATGGCAGCGGGAAAGAAGCTGTCCCTAAATCATTGAGTGTGTGCCTTCAGGCTCCTGTACCTCCTCCCTGATGTTACCAATGAGAAGCAGGCATGTTTGGGTAATGAGGCCGCCTTCTGAGGCACCACTCCCTGAAGATGGCCAGGATGCGACAGAGGCTAGTGCACATGATGCAGTTGACTGAGTTTACAGCTTTACTTCGATCCTGTGCAGTAGCCCCCTCATACCCGACGATGAGGCAGCCAGTTAGAATGTTCTCCACAGTTCATCTGTAGAACTTTGTGAGTGTCTTTGGTGACACCCCAAATCTCTTCGTACCTTTCTTGTAACTGCATCGATGTGTTAAGCCCTGGACAGATCCTCTGAAATGAAGACAACCAGGAATTTAAAATGATTGATTTTCTCCATTTCA
The DNA here is from genome assembly GCF_030028105.1 of Mobula birostris. Classification (NCBI taxonomy): domain Eukaryota; kingdom Metazoa; phylum Chordata; class Chondrichthyes; order Myliobatiformes; family Myliobatidae; genus Mobula; species Mobula birostris. The sequence continues at coordinate 128,295,935 of NC_092370.1, forward strand.
AATCCCCGATGTGAACTGGCTCATGCACCTCCAGTTTCCTCCTCCTGCGGTCAATAATCAGCTCTGTGGTTTTGCTTAAGTTGAGTGAGAGGTTGTTGTTGTGGCACCATTCAGCCAGATCTTCAATCTTCCTCTTATTTGCTGGCTCGTCGCCACCTTTGATTCGGCCAACAACAGTGGTGTTGTCAGCAAACTTGAATACAGCATTGGAGTTGTACTTAGCCTCACAGTTGCTGGAGAGGATTAGGAAGGGAACAACAATATTTTGGGCCTTGGCAGCTGAATATGCAAATGAGAAAAGACCATTTGGCCCTGGTCGTCGGCTGATCTTTGGCTACCAGTAATCATGATTCTTCTTTGATACAGTTTTTTGTTTGGTGTGATTTTATGGTGTCTCATTGACCATAACTGGTGATGAATGTGACAAGAACACTGTATTTTCAGAATGGCAAACACTGTGTCACCTACCCAATAATAAGACTACACTACACCCCCATTTTTGTTCTGATGGTCCCAGAGAGTGGCAATTTGTGACAAGCTGCTTTCTCAGATCTACTCGTTACTTGCACTATAATCAGTCTGCACTTAATTCTGCATTCTTTTATTGCATTTGCCCTGTATTACTGAGATGTACTGTTGTAATCAGATTATCTGTATGGATGGTATACAGCACAGTTACAGCCTCTTTGGCCCAACAATTTCATGCCAACTATGGTCACCCCCCCCCCCAACTCTACCCCCAGGTAGTCCCAATTCCTGTCAGTACCTCCATTTGAACTCTGTCTTTTTGTGTGTTTTCCCCTAGCCGTCAGTCTGTGGTTTTGTATTGCCATGTGCTCTTGACCCCGCTCCTGGTCTACTCCGGCCCCTGTATTATTGAGTACTCCGTCTCTCATCTGTTTCTCATTATTACCTGTATTGCTGCCACCTGTGTCTCATTGTGCTCCACCTATCATCTGCCTCTCTGTTTACTGCTCACTGTATTTCAGTCCTGTGTCTTCACCTGTTTGCTGTCAGATTGTGCCTGTGAATTTTCCTGAGCCTTTCCAGTATTTGTATCTCTACCCTGTCTGTCTGAATATCAACTCTGCCTGTTTCCTGTTTCTGGTTTTTGGATTTCTCTGGATGTTTTGATCTCTGCCTGAACTTTGACGCTGACTTTGTTTGCACCTCGGGATTTGTTACTAAATTAATCTCACTGTGTGCACAGTGCTGGGTCTGCAATTGGATCCCTGCTCTAGCACCGTGATAATCCCCTGCATTCACCCCATAGAGCTCTAAGCTCCACTCCTCCATATACCTGTCCAAGATGCTATTGTACCTGCCTTAACCACTTTCTCTGGCAGCTTGTTCCATCTACTCATCACTCTCTCTGTGAAAAGTTTGCCCCAACAGGTCCCTTGTAATCTTTCCCCACTTTGCCTCTTAGTTTTGGACTTACCTTGTCAAAGATTATGACTTTGCACCTTATCAATGTCTCTCATGATCTTAGAAACATCTCTAAGCTTGCCTCGTGTTCTCCTACGTTCCAGGGAATAAAGACCTAGCCTGGTTAACTTTGTGATAGAACTCGGGCCCTCTAGTCCTGGCAACATCCTCATAAATCTTCCCTGCACTCTTTCCAGTTTAACCATGTCTTCCCTATAACATGGTAACCAAAACTGTATACAGTACTCCAAGTGAGGTCTTGCCTTCAACTTACACAGTAATGTAATGTAATGGTCCAGCTCTGATACACAGTGCTCTGATTGATGAAAGCCATTGTGCCGAACATCCCTTATACCACCGGTCTAGGTGTGCGGCTGCTTTCAATGAGCTGTACATTTCTACGCCTAGCTCCCATGTTCCATTACACTCCCTGATGCCCTACCATTCATAGTCTAAGTCCTGTACTGACATAATTCACAACTTCAACCTCATCCATGTCCTTAACACTCTGTCAATAACTGGGAAATTAAAATCTCCCACTGATATAACATTATTACTCTTCCAACTGTGAGCAAGTTCTCTACACATCATCTCCTCAGGTTCCCACTGACTATTGGGGCGGGGGGAGGCTCTATAGTACCACTCCACTAGAATGACCTTCTCCTGCCTCTTACAACATGTAGGGAGCTTTCTCAAGAGCAACGAAACTATTCTAATCAAGGTTAGAGTTGGAATTGGATGCACGTCAGCTCTGGCAGTGTCTGCAGGCCATTACTTCCTACAAAGTGAAACCTAGTAGCATGAATGTCTGTGATGCTTCACTCCCAGATGAGCTCAACACCTCTTATGCTTATTTTGAAAGGGTACCCGCAGCATCTGCTGGCCCTGTGATCTCTATCTTGGAGGCCGACATCAAATCACCTTTCTAGAGGGCGAACAGGACCTGATGGGGTACCTGGTAGGGCTCTGAAAACCTGTGCCAACCAACTGGTGGGCGTGTTCAAAGACATTTTCAATCTCTCATTACGACAGTTGGAAGTTCCCACCTGTTTCAAAAGGGGAACAATTATACCGATGCCCAAGAAGAGCAGAGAGAGCTGCTTTAACAATTATCGTCCAGTGGCATTCATAACTATGGTGATGACGTGCTTTGAGAGGTTGGTTATGGCTAGAGTCAACCTCTGCCTGGACCCACTGCAATTTGCCCATTGCAACAATAGGTCAATAGTGGATGCGATCTCATTAGCTCTTCATGCGGCCTTAGATCACCTGGACAATACGAATACTTATGTCAGGCTGCTGTTTATTGACTATAGCTCAGCATTTAACACAATCATTCCTACAGGTCTGATTAAAAAAAAAGCTCCAAAAACTGGGCCTCTGTACCTCCCTCTGCAAATGGATCCTTGACTTCCTCACTGGAAGACCACAGTCTGTGAGGATCAGAAATAACATCTCCAACTTGCTGATAATCAGCACTGGCATACCTCAATGATGTGTGCTTAGCCCGCTGCTCTACGCCCTCTACACCCATGACTGTGTGGCTAGGCACAGCTCAAATGCCATCTATACATTTGCTGGTAACACAACTACTGTTGGCAGAATTTCAAATGGTGACGAGAAGGCATACGGGAGTGAGATAGATCAGCTGGTTGGGTGGTGTCACAACAACAACCTTGCACTCAATATCAGTAAGACCAAAGAGCTGATTGTGGACTTCAAAAAGGTTAAGATGAGGGAACACACACTAGTCCTCATAGAGGGATCAGCAGTGGAAAGGGTGAGCAATTTCAAGTTCCTGGGTGTCAACATCTCTGAGGATCTATCCAGTTGATGCAGTTACAAAAAAGGCACGAAAGTGGCTATATTTCATTAGGAGTTTGCAAGAATTCAGCATGTTATCTTAAGCTTTGACAAACTTCTATAAATGCACAGTGGAGAGTATTCTGACTGGTTGCATCACAGCCTGTTATGGAACTCAATGCCCATGAACTTAAAATCCTACAAAAAAGTAGTAAATTCAGCCCAGTCCATCACAGGATTCCCTTCCCACCATTGAGCACATCTAGAAGGAGCGCTGCTGCAAGAAAGCGTTATCAAGGAACCCCACCAGGCCATGCTCTCTTCTCACCGCTGCCATCGGGAAGAAGGTACAGGAGTCTTAGGTCCCACCCTACCCGATTCAGGAACAGTTGTTACCCTTCAACCATCAGGCTTCCAAACCAGTCCTGAACTTCACTCACCTCAACACCGAACTTTTCCACAACCTATGGACGCACTTTAAAAATGACTCTACAATTCATGTTCTCAGTATTATTGATTGATTTATTCTTACTACTGGTGATTTTTAGTAATTGCACAGTTTGTCTTCTTATGCACAAGTTGTTTGTTGGCCTTTGTGTGTAGATTTTCAGATTCTATTATATTTCTTTGTATTTGCTGTGAATGCCCACAAGAAAATGAATCTCAGAACCATATATGGTGACATAAATTTATTTTGAAATTTTATATTAATCCTTTTTGTGATAGATGTCCGGGGCAGATAGCCTCTTTAACTCATATGTTTTGGTCTTGTCCTACTCTGGAAACTTTTTGGAGAGACATTTTTAATATTATCTCCAAGGTATTGAATATAGATATCTCTCCTCACCCTATTACTGCTATCTTTGGACTATCTAAAATTTCCAGTAATCTTTCTCCTTCAGCCCGTAGAATGATTGCATTTCTTACTTTAATGGCGAAAAGATGTATCTTACAACATTGGAAAGAGCTTAATGCTCCAACCACCTTTTTTTGGTTTTCTCAGACGATATTATGCTTGAATTTGGAGAAAATTAGAAGCAATCTTTATGATTCCTCACTTAAATTTGAACAGACCTGGAGATCTTTTATTCAATAATTTCATTTAATGTAATTTTTTTTCTTCTCTTTTTTTGCTCCATATTTATGTACCTTTCTTGTTTTTTTTTACTGTTTTTAATGGAGGTCGGGATTGAGGACGTGATTTTAAGTTTTTTAACTCTGCTTGGTTCCAAGTTAGCCCATTGCTTTGCTTTGCTTTTAGTTAGTTGCACGGTGGGTTTTTTGGGGGTTTTTTTTCCTTTTCTCTATTGATATATATATATAAATTAGTATACTATTATGTTACCTTAGTATGTTATGTTTAAATTACATTGTTTGTATAATTTTTTTTGTATTAATACCTCCTGTTATTTTATTATATTCTAACAGTGTATTAGTGCCTATATGGCTTACCTTTTTGTATACTTATTCAATAAAAAGATTTAAAAAGAAAAAGAAATTTGAAGTTTGAACTCTAAACTCTAAGTTAGAAATACTTGAAATCTATATCTGACCAAGTCCCTTCCCATTGCACAGTTCATTGTCAATTTTTATTTTAATAATGCTTCTATGGAGCACACACAATCACTTTACTACATCAATGGTATTATATACCATCTTTTGTTGATATGATGAGGTTCTTCTGGGTTATGAGGGGGTAAATGATAAATTGTTTTTTTATTGACGTATGCAGGTCACTATTATAACAGCGCAGTGTGGTAGCAAAATGAAAGCAGTAGCAGAATGCAGAATAAAGTGTTACAGTTACAGAGAAAGTGAAGTGCAGGCAGGCAATAAGGTGCAAGATCACAACTAGGTAGATTGTTAGGTCAAGAGTCCATCTTATCACACCAGGGACTATTTAATAGTCTTGTAGTCAGGTTACATGCTGTCCTTGAGCCTGGAAGTACACATTTTCAGGATTTTTCATAATGAAGCAAATGTACCGCAAGGGAAAATGTAAAGTTCTGATCTCAAGCCCTAAAATGTCAGGAAGAATAAAAACAAAACTTTGCAGTCTGGTTGGCAAATCCAATTTCTATAATACAACCATAAGATACAGGAACAGAATTAGGCCATTAGGCCCATCGAGTCTACTCCACTCATGGCTGATCTGATTTTCCTCTCAGCTCCAATCTCCTGCCTTCTCCCCCTATATCCCTTCATGCCCTGACCAGTCAAGAATCCATCAATCTCTGCCTTAAATATACATAAAAACTTGGTCTCCACAGCTGCCTGTGGCAAAGAATTCCATAGATTCACCATTCTCTGGCTAAAGAAATTTCTCCTAATCTCCATTCTAAAAGGACGCCCCTCTATTCCGTGGCTGGGTCCTCTAGTCTTAGGCTCTCCCATTACAGGAAACATCCTCTCCACATCCACTCTATCAAGGCCTTTCACCATTCGATAGGTTTTAATGAGGTCATCCTCATTCTTCTGAATTCCAGCGAATACAGGTTCAGAGCCATCAAACACCCTTCATATGACAAACCATTCAAACCTGGAATCATTTTTGTGAACCTCCTTTGAATCCTCTCCAATTTCAGCACATCATTTCTAAGGTAAGAGGAGAAAACCCGCACACAATACTGTAAGTGAGGCCTTACATACTTGCTTTTATGTTTTAGTCCTCTTGAAATGAATGTTAACATTGCATTTGCTTTCTTCATCACAGACTCAACCTGCAAGTTAACCTTTAAGGAATCCTGCACATGGACTTCCAAGTCCTTTGAACCTCAGTTTTTTTTGTATTTTCTCTCTATTTAGAAGATAGTCAACCCTTTCATTTCTTCAACCAAACTGTATAACCATAAATAACCTTCCTGACACTGTATTCCATCTGCCACTTTACTCATTCTCCTAATTTGTCTAAGTCATTCTGAAGGCACACTGTTTCCTCAAAACTACCTGCCCTTCCACCTGTCTTCATATCGTACGCAAACTTTGCAACAAAGCTATCAATTCCATCATCCAAATCATTGACATTTAACGTAAAAAGAATCAGTCCCAACACAGACCCCTGTGGAACACCACTAGTCACCAGCAGCCAACCAGAAAAGGCTCCCTTTATTCCCACACTTTGCCTCCTGCCAATCAGCCATTGCTTTATTCATGCTAGAATCTTCCCTATAATACCATGGGCTGGTAGTTTGTTAAACAGCCTCATGTGTGATACCTTGTCAAAGGCCTTCTGAAAATCCAAGTACACAACATCAGCCGATTCTCCTTTGTCTAATCTGTTTGTTACTTCTTCAAAGAAATCCAATAGATTTGTCAGGCAAGATTTTCCCTTGACGAAACCACACTGACTACAGCCAACTTTACCATGTGCCCCCAAGTACCCTGACACTTCATCCTTAATAATCAACACTAACACCTTCCCAACCATTGAGGTCAAACTAAATGGCCTGTAGTTTCCTTTCTTCTGCCTCGTTCTCTTCTTGAAGAATGGAGTGACACTTGCAATTTTCCATTCTTCCAGAACCAATCCAGAATCTAGTGATTCTTGAAATATCGTTAGTAATGGCCTCCACAATATCTTTAGCCACCTCTTTCAGAACTCTGGGGTGTACACCATCTGGCTCAGATGACTTATCTACCTTCAGACCTTTCCGTTTCCCAAGAACTTTCTCTGTATTTGTGGTAACTTCACACATTTCATGACCTCTGACACCTGGAACTTCTACCACACTGCTAGTGTCTTCCACAATGAAGACTGATGCAAAATACTTACTTAGTTCATCTGTCATTTCGTTGTCCCCCATTACTACCTCTCCAGCATTGATTTCCAGTAGTCCAATATCCACTCTCGCTTCTCTTTTACACCTTATGTATCTGAAGAACCTTTTGGTATCCTCTTTAATATTATTGGCTAGCTTACTTTTGTATTCCCTCTTAATGACATTTTTAGTTGCTTTCTGTTGGTTTTTAAAAGTTTCCCAACCCTCTAGCTTCGCACTAATTTTTCTGTATCATATGACCTCTCTTTGGCTTTTATGTTGGCTTTGACTTCTCTTGTTAGCCATGGTTATGTCATCCTTCCCTTAGAATACTTCTTCCTCTTTGGGATGTGTATATCCTGTGCCTTCTGAATTGCTTCCAGAAATTCTTGCCATTGCTTCTCTGCTGTCATCCATGCCAGTGTTCTTTTCCAATCTATTCTGGCCAACTTCCCTCTCATGCCTCTGTAATTCCCTTTACTCCACTGTAATACTGACACATCTGACTTTAGGTTCTCCTTCTCAAATTTCAGGGTGAATGCAATCATATTATGATCTCTTTTACCCTAATGGTTCTTTGACCTTGATCTCTCTGATCAATTCTGGCTCATTGCACAACACCCAATCCAGAATAGCTGATCCTCTACCACGAACTGCTCTAAAAACCATTTCATAGGCACTCTAGAGAATCCCCCTCCTGGAATCCAGCACCAACCTGATTTTTCCAATCTTCCTGCAAATTGAAATACCCCATGACTATTGTAACATTGCCCTTTTGGCATGAATTTTCTATCTCCCATTGTGATTTGTAGACTACGCCCTTACTATTGTTTGCGGGTCAGTATACAACTCCCTTCAAGGTCCTTTTACCCTTGCAGTTCCTTAGCTCTATCCACTCTATCCATAATGAAAAAGCTTTGATCTTGCATGTCGGCTGTATTCCTCCCTGTGTACAATTGCGTAGAAACCAAACATACCTGAATGACTGGTTTCAGACCTGGGACTCTGTTTGTCAGCATTATACAGCTCAGTGGATCTGAAGATTGGAAATGAAATTGATCTATTATAGCCTCACATACAGTGAAAAGCTTGCTAATGCATATGGTTCATTACAGATTGTTGGATCTGCAGATGATTCCATCCAGAAGGCTCTTCATAAGTCTAGAATGAGTCGTAAAAATTCTGGTTACAGCCATTTCATTAGATGTTAATAACAAAGAAAAAACAGTAACCAACCTACTCTAAGTATGAACTAAAGGAAGAAGACAAAGAAAGACAGGGAACAATGAAGTAGTGATCATTTTACACTGTTAAACTAAACAGATGAGAAAATTCCTTGATCAGAACAGCCTATAATAGTTAGATTTATGGCATGATACAGGTTGCAGACAAAGGAATTACAAAAAAGCACAGAATCAGCTATACTACAAATTACTAAAAATTATAAGCTGTAATTGTACAACCATATAAGCAAGCATAAAGACAATTAAACTACAAGAAAAGTGTCAATTTAGACCCTAATTAAACAAGATCAGTCAATTACACAGTGCATGGTGGTAGTACAAAGTAAAGCAGTAACAGAATAAAGTGTTACAGTTATAGAGAAACTGTTGTGTGTATAGACAGTAAGGTGCAAGATCATAACAAGGTGGATTGTGTACTAGGGAACCATTCAATAGCAGGGTAGAAGCAGGGTAGAGTCTGGTGTATGTGCTTTCAAGCTTTGGTATATTCTGCTTGATGGGAGGATGGAGATGAGGGAGTGCCTGGGATGGGTGGAGTCATTGATTATGAAGCAGTAAGAATTTAGTACCATGGATTATTGAATAGTTCAATTCCCGATTTCTGTGGCAAAGAAATCCATTAAAGTTTATCTGAAATAGATTAAAGATGAATCTTAAGAAAAACACAATTGTCAGAACCATTCCAAAATTCCAAAATTTTCTTTGTATGAAATCCACAAAAAAAAAACGAAAGCTAACTCCGATTGTCATGCATGCTTTTTGCTAGTGTCTTATATACAGATTTTGAGGTCTCCATTTAAGGAGTGGATTCATTACCAAATTTCAGGAAATATTTTAGTTATTTCAATGGCAAAACAGGTTAAGTGAAAGTTGCCATTCTGACTTCAACTGCATTGCAGCTGGTGTTTCTACTGAGTGTTCCACCACACAACTGATGAAAACAGCCATGCCCTCTGCTGCTTTTCACTCTATGTGCCAGTTGCTCTTAAATGAAGGCTCGTCTGACCTCTAATTTTCCTGAAAATCAAATACTGTAGATGCTGAAAATCGTACGTTTAAAAGCAGAAAATACTGGAAACACTCAGCAGGCTAGGTGGCATTTGAGGAAAGGGAAAGAGTTAATGTTTCAGGTCAAAGAAGTTTCTTTGGAACTGAGAAGGAGGGAAAAAAAGAAAACATTCACTGACTTCCAGGGCTATCTTAGCTACGCTTTGTCTGGCTCTGCCTCCTGCAATGGAATTGAGTCCATCTCTTGCTTTCTCTGATGTATTTGCTCAGATGTTGAGACTTTCTGTACATGTGCTTCTTTCTACACTGTGGCTTCCATCTACCATCGTTAATAAAATGCTTCACCACATCTCATCCATATCTCTCCCCTCCTCTCCTTAAGTTCAAGTATAAGACCATAAGACCGTAAGATATAGGAGCAGAAGTAGGCTATTCAGCCCATCGAGTCTGCTCCGCCATTCAATCATGGGCTGATCCAATTCTTGCAGTCTTCCCCACTCCCCTGTCTTCACCCCATACTCTTTGATGCCCTGGCTAATCAAGAACCTATCTATCTCTGCCTTAAATGTGCTCAATGACTTGGCCTCCACAGCCGCTCATGGCAACAAATTCCACGGATTTACCACCCTCAGACTAAAGTAATTTCTCTGCATCTCAGTTCTAAAAGGACGTCCTTCAATCCTGAAGTCGTGCCCTCTTTCCCTACCATGGGAAATAACTTTGCCATATCTAATCTGTTCAGGCCTTTTAACATTCAGAATGTTTCTATGAGATTGCCCCCTCATTCTCCTGAACTCCAGGGAATACAGCCCAAGAGCTGCCAGACATTCCTCATATGGTAACCCTCTCATTCCTGGAATCATTCTCATGAATCTTCTCTGAACCCTCTCCAATGTCAGTATATCCTTTCTAAAATAAGGAGACCAAAACTGTACACAATACTCAAAGTGTGGTCTCACGAGTGCCTTTTTGAGACTCAACATCACATCCCTGCTCTTATATTCTATACCGCTAGAAATGAATGCCAACATTGCATTCGCCTTCTTCACAACTGACTCAACCTGGAGGTTAACCTTTAGGGTATCTTGCACAAGGACTCCCAAGTCTCTTTGCATCTCTGCATTTTGAATTCTCTCCTCATCTAAATAATAGTCTGCCCGTTTATTTCTTCCACCAAAGTGCATGACCATACATTTTCCAACATTGTATTTCATTTGCCACTTCTTTGCCCATTCCCCTAAACTATCCAAGTTTCTCTGCAGGTTCTCTGTTTCCTCAACCCTACGCGCTCCTCCAACTATCTTTGTATCATCGGCAAATTTAGCCACAAATCCATTAATATCGTAGTCCAAATCATTGACATACATCGTAAAAAGCAGTAGTCCCAACACTGACCCCTGTTGAACTCCACTGGTAACCAGCAGCCAGTGGAATAAAGGATCCCTTTATTCCCACTCTCTGTTTTCTGCCGACCAGCCAATGCTCCACCCATGCTAGTAACTTTCCTGTAATTCCATGGGCTCTTATCTTGCTAAACAGCCTCATGTGTGGCACCTTGTCAAAAGCCTTCTGAAAATCCAATTACACCACATCTACTACACCTCCTTTGTCTACCCTGCTTGTAATTTCCTCAAAAAATTGCAGTAGGTTTGTCAGGCAGGATTTTCCCTTCAGGAAACCAGGCTGGCTTTAGTTTATCTTGTCATGTGCCTCCAGGTACTCCGTAATCTCATCCCTAACAATCGATTCCAACAACTTCCCAACCATTGATATCAGGCTAACAGGTCTATAGTTTCCTTTCTGCTGCCTCCCACCCTTCTTAAATAGCGGAGTAACATTTGCAATTTTCCATTTAGTTGGTACAATGCCAGAAATCTATCGATTCTTGAAAGATCATTGTTAATGACTCCACAATCTCTCCAGCTACTTCCTTCAGAACCGGAGGATGCATTCCATCAGTTCCAGGAGATTTATCCACCCTCAGACCATTAAACTTCCTGAGTACCTTCTCAGTTGTAATTTTCACTGCACAAACATCACTTTCCTGACACTCTTGAATGTCCGGTATACTGCAGACGTCTTCCACTGTGAAGATTGATGCAAAATATGCATTCAGTTCCTCTGCCATCTCTGCATCTCTCATTACGATATCTCCAGCATCATTTTGTATTGGTCCTATATCTACTCCCGACTCTCCTTTACCCTTTATATATTTAAAAAAGCTTTTAGCATCTTCTTTGATATTAGTCACCAGCATTGTATTTCATTTGCCACTTCCGAATGACCTTCTTAGTTTCCGTCTGCAAGTTTTTAAAAGCTCCCCAATCCTCTATCTTCCCACTAGCTCTGGCTTCCTTGTATGCCCTCTCTTTTGCTTTTACTTTGGCTCTGACTTCACTTGTCAGCCACAGTAGTGTCCTTCTTCCCTTTGAAAATTTCTTCTTATTTGAAATATTTCTGCCTTGCACTTCCCTCATTTTTCACAGAAACTCCAGCCGTTGCTGCTCTGCCGTCCTTCCTGCAAATGAAGATCTCCTGGTCCTCACTTTCCACCCACCAGCCTCTACATACAATAGAACATTCTCGGCAATTGCTTTCACCTTCAAAAGGATTCCTCCATCAGAATCACCTTCCTCTCTCCTCCTTTCATGACCCCTAAATCCACTAATCTATTCTCATTAACAAGGTCACTTTCTATTGCTGCTGCAGGCATTGCAACTCCTGTCCTTTCGCCTTGTCTCACTTTCCGGGGACACAAACAGGGGAAACCACGTTGCACCCTTGCTTCTTCCATTCTAACAATGTGCTCTGCACTGCATTGGAGAAAACTGATGCAGGTTGGGAAACTGCTTTACAGAACACCAAGGCAACACACACAAAATGCTGGAGGAACTCAGCAAGTTAGGCAGCAGCTATGAAAATGAATAAATGGTCAAGAACCTTCTTCAGGTCTGGAAAGGGAGGGGGAAGTCGCCAGGTTAGATAGGTGGGGGGAGGGGAAGGAGGATAACTGGAAGGTGGTAGGTGAAGCCAGATAGGTAGGAAAGGTGGTAAAGGGCTGGAGAGGAAGGAATCTAATTGGAGAGGAGAATGTACCATAGGAGAGAGGGAAGGAGGAGGGAGATCCAGGAGGAGGTGATAGGCAGGAGAGAAGAGGAAAGAGGCCAGAATGGAGGATAGAAGAAGAAGGGAGGGGGAGGGATTTTTTTTTTACCAAAAGGAGAAAATCAATATCCAAACCATCAGGTTGGAGGCGACCCAGATGGAATATAAGGTGATGCTCCTCCACCCTGAGGGTGGCCTCATCTTAGCACAAGAGGAAGCCATGGACTGACATGTTGGAACAGGAACGGAAATGGAAATTGAAATGTTTGGCCACCAGGAAGTTCCACTTTTGGAGGATGGAATGGAGGTGCTCAATGAAGCGATCCCCCAATTTACAACGGATCTCATCAATGTAGTGCCAGCCAGTGGTGTAGAGCCATCAGCACTGCACTTTGAGGCGAATAGTCAAGAGTTTGAATCTGGCTGGCTCCTTGAATGCTTTCCATCTGTGCTGGGCTGAGCATTGAGCTAGCAACTCGGCCTCATAAAAACGAATGCTACAAAAATGGCAAAAATGCCACCTGATACACACAAGGTGCAAAAAGGAACAACAAACAACACCAATGTTGAAGAGGACACATCGGGAGCACCAGTCACAATAGACGATCCCCGCAGATTCGCAGGTGAAGTGTTTCCTCACCTGGTAGGACTGTTTGGGGCTCTGAATGGAAGAGAGGGAGGAGCTAAATGAGTAGGTGTAGCATTTTGGCTGCCTCCAGGGATAGGCGCCAGGAACGGGGTGAGTGTGTGAATACAGACTTTCTCTCTGCTGTTCAGACCAGACTTTCTGGATGATCTGCCCATGTTTAGTAATGTATAGACAGTTCTGAAAGGATAGGCATAATCATTGCACAAGGATTGACGTCACTGCTGTGAATTCAATGAACTTTGACCATTCACAAAGCAGAACAATAACGTCCAACTTTACAAGCTGCTGCAGGTATACCACAGTGTTACAATTGAGAATTTACAATTTACATAAAGAAGACTAAGAGAGTAAAGAAAAAATGTTGTAGTTGATTTAATTTCTGCCCCCTTTTTCTTCTTCCGTGTCTTTTCATTTGGTTAAATCCTGTTGCATCTTTTTTGGTTAAAACATGTTTAATCATCTGAAACCTTAGATCTGCTTTCGTTTTCTACAGATAGTGGCTGCTGTATTGAGAAAGCATTGGGTACTCCATATCCCACACGGTACATGGGCGGAAACAGTTAACTGATAATCCTGTTAAAGAATTTACAGACCAAAGTTCAGAAGAAACTAAAGACCTAAAATGACACAGAGTAAACAACAGTGGAGTGCTTACCTGACACAGCTGTTGTACAAGTGACCCTTGGACAGGGCAGGGAGTTGTGGTACATTCGCCTAACTCACAGACAGGAAGTCTCACCACTCCTTGTTCCGATGTTTTTGCCAGAGTCATTTTCTTACTTCAAAAATAAACTTTATTCATAAAAAAATTACTTGACTTAAAGATATCCCTATATAACAATCTCCCATAAATTTAAACTCGATAAGTCCAACATACAGTACATACACATATTCATTACTATGCACGGCATGACCTGTTTCCTTTATCTGTAGGCTTCTAGTAATGTGCACCACATGTGCTTTTTAATTGAAAAGAAGGGCGGTGAATACACAACTGAAGGTGTTATGTTTGAATGGAAAGAAGGAAGACAATCTTTTATTTATTTATTTATTCATTCAAAGATACAGCATGGTAACAGGTCTTTCCAGCCCAATGAGCTTACGCTGCCCAAATAAAGCCAATTAACCAACAATCCCAACTGTACGTCTTTGGAATGTGGGAGGAAACCGGTGCAGTCATGGTCACGGCATTAACAAACAAACTCCTGACGGGCAGCATAGTTAAAAATCGACAGCCAGGTCCTTGTTGGCATCACTGAGTCCCGTTTGAAGGTAGTGTAGAGGTTATCACCACGCATCACAGTACAGGCGACCCGGGTTCCACTGCTGCCTGTAAGGAGTTTGTACTGAGGAAGGTGTGGGTTTCCTCCCACAGTCCAAAGATGTACTGGTTCATAGGTTAACTAGTCATTGTAAGTTGCCCCATGATTAATCTATGGTTAAGTCGGGGGATTGCCGAAGGGTGTGGCTCGAAGGGCCAGAAAGGCGTATTCCACGTTGTATATGAGTAAAACAAAATGAAGTGAGGATAACGGCTGGGAGTTCAACATCCACATTGTATTGATAAGACAGGCAAGTGGTTTTAAACATAGAACATAGAATAGTACAGCACGGTACAGGTCCTCCGGCCCACAATGTTGTGCCGTCCCTCAAACCCTGCCTCCCATATAACCCCCCACCTTAAATTCCTCCATATACCTGTCTAGTAGTCTCTTAAACTTCACTAGTGTATCTGCCTCCACCACTGACTCAGGCAGTGCATTCCACGCACCAACCACTCTCTGAGTAAAAAACCTTCCTCTAATATCCCCCTTGAACTTCCCACCCCTTACCTTAAAGCCATGTCCTCTTGTATTGAGCAGTGGTGCCCTGGGGAAGAGACGCTGGCTATCCACTCTTTCTATTCCTCTTAATATCTTGTACACCTCTAACATGTCTCCTCTCATCCTCCTTCTCTCCAAAGAGTAAAGCCCTAGCTCCGTTTTGTTTTGTTGGTGGGATCCTTGTGCATAGAGTTAAGAAACTGCAAGGGAAAAAGACCGTGGTGGGAGTTAAATGCAACATTGGAACAGTAGCCAGGAGGTCGGCTACAAATTACAATGGGAAATGGAAAAGGCATGTGGAAAGGGCAGTGTTATGATGGTCATGGAGGATTTCAGTATGCAGGTAGATTAGGAAAATTCGGTTGTTGCTGGGTCCCAAGAGAAGGAATTTGTAGAATGCCTAGGCTATGGCCTATAGAGCACCTAGTGGTCGAGCCAGATGAGGTAAAGTCATTTCTGAATTGGGTATTGTGTAATGAAGTAGATTTGATTAGCGAGCTTCAGGTAAAGCAACCGTTAGGAGGCAGTGATCATAATATGATAGAGTTCACCCTGCAGTCTGAGGGGGAGAAGATAAAGTCAGTATCAGTATCACAGTACTGTAGTGCGCATTACAGAAGCATGAGAGAGAAGCTGTCCAAAGTTGATTGGAAGTGGTAACTAGAAGGGATGACTTAGGGCAGCAAAGTTTGGAGATTCTGGGGGCAATTTGAAAGGTGCAGGATCAGTTTATCTCAAAGATGAAGTGGTATTCTAAAGGGAGGATGAAGCAGTAAAGGCTGACAAGGAAAGTCAAAGACAGCATAAGAGCAAAAGAGAGGCCATGTTATACAGCAAAAATTAGAGGAAAGTTAGAGGACTGGGAAGCTTTTAAAACCCAACAGAAGGTATTTATAAAGAGTAAAAGTGAATCAAGAGTGGGCATTGGACTGCTGGAAGATGATGCAGGAGAGGCAGTAAACGGGAACAAGGAAATAAGTATTCTGCATCCGTGTCCGCTGTGGAGGACACCAGCAGCATGTCAGAAATTTGAGAGTATCAGGGGGCAGAAGTAAATGAGTGTAGTAGTTATTATAAGGAGAAGGTGCCTGGGAAGCTGAGAAATCTGTAAGTGACTTAGTCACCTGGACCAGTTGGATTGCACTCCAGGCTTTTGAAAGTGGAAGCTGGAGAGATTGCATTAGTAGTGAGCATTTAAGAATCACTAGATTTTGGAGTGGTTCCAGAGGACTGGAAAATTGCAAATGTCACTCCACTCTTTAAGAAGGGAAAGAAGCAAAAGACAGGAAATTATAAGCCAGTTACCCTGAGCTCAGTTGTTGGCAAGATGTTAGAGCCCATTATTAATGATGAGGTATTGTGGTATTTGGAGGCACACAATAAAATAGGCTGAAGTCAACATTGTTTTCTAAAGGGGAAATCTTGCCTAATAAATCTGTTGGAAATCTTTGAGGAAATAACGGGTTGGATACACAAAGGAGAATCAGTGGATGTTGTTTGCTTGGATTTTCAGAAGGCTTTTGACAAGGTGCCGATACATGAGTCTGCTGAACAAGAGCCCATGGTATTACAGGAAAGATACTAGAAAGGACAGAAATTTAGCTGACTGGAAGGAGGCAAAGATTGAGGATAAAGGAGGCCTTTTCTGATTGACTGGAGGGACTAGTGGTGTTTCAAAGGGATCAGTGTTGGATCTACTACATTTCATGTTATACGTTAATGATCTGAATGACGGAGCTGATTACTTTGTGGCCAAGTTTGCGGATGATACAAAGATGGGTGGAGGGGAAGGTAGTGTTGAGGAAGCAGGGAGTATGCATTTGGCGGGCTTGAGAGCATTGTGTAATTAGGCACTTAGCAAAGCCCAATAAAAATAAGTTAGGTTTAAACTGAGTGGACATTTTGGGAGCAGCCATTGTGGGAGTGGTCAGTATTAGAGTGGAGAGTTTGAGACTTTGGCTCAAGTGGCTTCAGCAAGGAGAGGCAGAGGATAAGGTGATATTCTGATTTCTCTCTCTCTCTTTCTTTCTTTCTTTCTTTCTGTCCATCTTATCGTGCAATTAGAGCAGTGGGAGTGCCAGGAAGGATAGCAGAATGATGAGGCGCAAGACACAGGTGACCGTCAGGACAGAGAAAGGGGATAGGCAGCCAGCGCAGGGTTTCCCTCTGGCTGTTCCCTGCAATAAATAAGTATATCGCTTTGGGTATTATCGAAGAGACAGCCTAGCACAGGAAAGCCACAGCAGTCAGGTCTGTGGCACTATATCTGGTTCTATGATGCAGACAGAAATGGGAGAAGAGGAGTGCAGTGGTAACAGATGATTCATTGGTTAGGGAATCAGAGAGAAGAACTTGGTGGACAAGAATGAGATTCCCAAATGGTATGTTGCCTCCCAGGTGCCAGGTCAGGAATATCCGAGATAGAGTCCATAGCATTCTTAAGGGGGAGAGGAAGCAGCCAGAGGCCATGGTCCACCTTGGTGCCAATAACATAGACAGGAAGGGTGACATGCTCCTGCAGAGTGAATTCAGGGAGTTAAGTGCTAAGTTGAAGGACAGGACCTCCAGGATTGCCACCAGTGCACTAGAAATAAGAAACTAATACAGTTTAATACGTAGTTAAGAAAATGATGCAAGAGGGAGGGCTTCAGGTTTCTGGATCATTGGGCTCTCCTTCAGGGAAGGTAGGAGCTGTACAGATGGGATGGGTTGCACTTGGATTGGAGGGGGACTAATATTCTTGCAGGAAGCTCTGCTAGAGCTGCTCCAGGGTAGGGAGGACGAGTTAAACTAGAGTTGCAGGGGGATAGAACTCAAAAACTTCTGAAATGCCTTTTTCACTGCCGCTGCTACTGTGTGATCCAGAATCTCTGGAGGGGAAGACCCCAAATCCTCAGCTTTGCCTGTTGCTTGGTGGCCGGGGCCGGGGGTCGAAGCGCTCGGCAGAGACGGTGCTCGGTGCTCGGTGTCGGAGGGCTAGTCGGAGGCTTGAAGTTTTCGGACAGACTCAGAGTTGGCTGTGGTCATGTGCTTCCAGGGTGCTGCATCGGCCACCTACCATCCTTCTCCTGCAGCAAGCTCCATGCTGACCATGGGGTCTTGTGGACTTATGGCCAAGGATGTTTTTCTGGAGGAAACTTTCCAGGAATAACAGCCAGACAAAACACAGCAATGAAGTGGGAGAGAAATTCCTTGTCTCCCTCCAGGGTTCGCTCTCTGTTCTGAAGCTCAGAAAAACAAGGTGTATTGTTAAAGAGGCTACAGTGCAACAATATGATTGCACTAAAATACTTTAAGAAGGCAAACAAAAAAATCACCACTAGTACTTTATCATTTCCTGTCAGTCATCTTATGTTCAGACATTCCTGTGCTTAGTGTCACTTTATGTACAATCAATAAATGTATGATAATAATAAATACTTCACTGATCCCAAGCGGGAAATTCTTTTATTACAACAAGCAACATTTAAAAACACACTTAGCAGTGTGCAGATTTAACTAATAATAATGTGCAGAATAATAATATACGCAATAATAATTTACCAATGTGCAATAATAATGTACAAAATAATAAAACAGAGACTATTGTACTGTGATGTATGTTCTGTCACACAGAGATGAACTGTTGTGTATGCTTACTGCGTTTGGTAGGAAAGATTTTTTGTAAAAATCCTTGTGACGGTGGAGCTGAGTGAGCCTGTTGGAAAGGGTGTTCTGCTGCTTATGTAAGCTATCTTACATATTTATAGTTACTGTGTTTTTTTATTCTTATATTCTTTATTTTATTGTGTTTTTTGTGCATCGGATCCAGAGTAACAATTATTTTGTTCTTCTTTACACTTGTGTAAATTAAAACGACATTGATTAATCTTGAAAAAGAAACTCTACAGGTAATTGTCATTTAAGTCTGCAGGATTAAGTGGCATTTATGCATTCTACTGAAGGTTTTTCCCAGCCTATCTGCAAAAGGGACCATAAATTGCTGATTAAGGTGTTTCTTTTTATGAAGGGAAGTCTTCATATGCTGGGCAGGGCAAAGTGAGTCATAGTGATCCAGTCAGCATAATATGCTCAAAGATTTATATCTGCATCATTCTTCGGCAATGTATGTCAATTGTTGTGTCTTCCTTTTTACTGTGGTATGCCTATTAGGAATCTGTGGGGGATGGCAACAATGATTTGTAGGTATTGTTTGGAAGGCATTTGTATTTACATCTCTCTCCTGCAATGTTCACTCCTCTCTCGGTGACGCTGAGGCTGTGAGACTGCCCCATTTGTTGTACTTCATGTCTGTGAGCTTCACAGCGACTTGCCCCGCTAATATGATGAACTGAGACCAAGGCTTGGGCCTACTCCTGGGATTTGGATCCAAGGGCTCAATTTGGTTCAGAATGTTGTTGCTTGCTTCTATTGCGTGCATGAATTGTGTATTTTTCTCCTTTCTCTGCACATTGGGTGTTGGTCTTTATTTATTTTTGGTTGGGTTCTTTCGAGTTTCTTGCTTTGTGGCTGCCTGTAAGCAGACAAATCTCAAGGTTGTATAACTTATACATTCTTTGATAATAAATACACTTTGAATCTTGAATTTTTAATCTGAAACATGAGGTTTTGTATAAAAAATACACATGCATTGTTTTGACTAGAACAGACAGTATTCTAAACTGCCCTGTTCAAAGTGGAAGGATAATTTAGAGTCTCTTTTAAGGTCCGGATAATTGGCATTAACTGTAATGATTATTCAAGGTTGTTGTTAAATGTCATTTTTATTTACACAAGTGTAAAGGAGAATGAAAGAATTGTTACTCCAGATCTGATGCAGCACAAAAAAATAAGATAAAGAACACAATAATAAAAAATCACAATTAAGACAGTATAAGTACAAAGGGTAGCTTCTATACATAGATTGATTGTATGTCCATCAAGTGATGCTAGGCACAGGATTGTCTGTAGATAAGATGACTGACAGGAAATGATAAAGTAGTGCTGGTGGGAGGTGTGAGGCGGGGGATTAGTGGGTGGAGGTGTTGATCAGCCTTACTGCTTGGGGAAAATAACTGTTTTTGAGCCTGGTGGTCTTGGCATGGATGCTATGTAGCCTCCTCCCTGATGGGAGAAGGACAAACAGTCTGTGAGCAGGGTGGGTGGGAACATTGATGATGTTACTGTCCATTTACCGGCGGCTTTCTGTATATATATCCTCGATGGCGGGTAGGCTGGTACCAGTGATGTGTTGGGCAGTTTTGACTACCCATTGTAGAGCCCTCCTGTCTGCCACAGTGCAGTTTCTGTACTAAGCAGTGATGTAGCATGTTCGGATGCTCTCTACTGCACATCCGTAGAAGGATATGATGTGTTATGAGTCTATTACAGTAACTAATTGTTGTAAGTGCAAAGTCAGGGAACTTATTTATCATTTTCGATGATTCAGTCTTGCACTAATTACAGAGGGAGTTTTCAAGAGTTCTGAATAAGAGTTTATTCCCACCAACTGAACACTTTGGAAATTTACCTATAAGTGATTTTTCTATATGAGCTGCCACGTTCCCCACTGGTCTCTTTGCCGCTTTCCAGAGTGAGATCGGTGTAATATCTTGGCACTTTCCCATGTTTCCACTGCTACACATTCTTTCCAAGGTTTATGAGTTGCCAGGATGACAGGTTCAGCCAGGGTGACAGGTTCAGCCTATCAATTTGGAAGTCATTTGAATTTAAACTAAACCTCTCTCCTCCTGGAGCGCGAGTGGGATTTGTACCTCCAAACACCAGAGATCATCTCTGGTGTTTGGAAGATCCTCCACTCTGAGTCAGGGAACGTCAGGGGATCTGTCATCATACAAGCAGAGGGGAATCACAGGATGGAGCTACAGTAAACGGGGTTACGTTTGGAATCTGGAGAATGTACGACATACTGCTCATGGAATACACTGGAGATCTCCAATACTTAGATTGAATGCACTTTTCAAAGCGGTAATAGGGTGCCACAGTACCAGATTTTGCATTTTAAATAAATCTGGGTGTGGTGTAAATTCGGATGCCAATATCGCAGTCAAAGATCAATTCGGTAAGATGTTCCATTAAGTGGCAACTTTTATGCATGCAGCTCCAATGGACCTCATCAAATATTCCCAGTTAGGACTACTACCCATGGGTACTTCAGTAAGCTGCATCACTTTAAGATGTTTAAGAAACCTATTGATTCTCAAAATTGACAGACCCTGGACAGCAGACTCAGGTCGCGAGTGCAGTTTCCCTTTAAGAGAAAGGAAGCATGGAAAGCGAGCCGGTCTGCTGGTACGATGGAAGCACAGAGCCCTTAAACCCCTACTGCCTACTATTCTGCTGACAAATGTACAGCCTCTGGAAATAAAACTGAAAACCTAAGACCAAGATTGCAGTGCTGGAAGGACATCAGGGACTGCAGTGTACTTTGCTTCATGGAAACGAGGCTCACCCTCACCATTTTGGATGTGGTGCTGCAGCCCAAGGGCTGCATTGTTCACTGCAAAGACAGAACAGCTCAGTCTTTTAAGGGTAGAAGGGTGGCGTATGCTTCATGATTAACTCATTGTGGTTCTGTCTCATTCCTGCTCATCCAACCTGGAACCTCTAACGGTCAAGTGTTATTCATTTTATCTGCCGAGGGAGTTTTCTGCCGTCATCCTGGTAGCGGCATACATTCCACCCTTAGCCGTCATCAATCAGGCACTGGAGGAGCAGAACACTGATCAGCAGTCACAAAGCAGCACACCTAGTTGCTATCTGTGACACTGCGGGGGATTTCAAAAAGGCCAGCTGGAAGAAGTCTCTGAACAACTACCACCTACATATCGCCTTTGGAACCAGAGGAGCCAACACATTTGACCACTATGACACCATGCTTACTGTACCATCTCACGACCACTTTGGAAAGTCCTCTTACTTGGCATACAGGCAGAGACTAAAGACCACAGTACCAGTGATGATGACCAAGAAGGTATGATCAAGGGAGGTGTAGCAGTGCTTGCAGGACTTCATTGAGTCGGTGGACTGGACAATATTCAGGGATTCATCTTTGCGTCTGAATGAATACGCCACAGTTGTCATCAACTTCATCAAGGTCTGTGTGGATGAGTGTGTGCCTTTGAAAGCATACCAGACAAACCCAAACCAAAAGCTGTGAATGAACCAGGAGATTTGTAGTCTGCTGAGGGCTATACAGTTCTGGGTATGACTCTAAACTGCAACCGGTGCTGAGGCTCTGATTGGGGACTTTCAGAGCTTTGGGGAAAGTGGAGTTACCCCTTAGTCATTCATTGCTCCTGGGGCCGCTCTGACCCGGAACGGCAGCACCTGCAAGGGTTCCTGCTCAGGATACGAGTGAAGGCCAACGGCAGATCCGGCAGGTTCAGTAACTGAACTTATGATGGAGAAGGCGGGTGAGCTAGGACCTCAAATGTCAACGGCTATAGTACAGGCGGATGAACATTTGGGAAGAGAAATGGCAATTTCTTTAGTTCGCCCAATGGTAGGCAATAGCAAACCACCGTTGCTAGATACTAGGTTTCCTGGAATCTATTTGTTAAGAAAACCATGGTCAAACTCACAAAATCTATCACACAACAACAGCGTCAAGAGGATCTTCAAGACAATTCTGAAGATGCTTTGCTTGGTAGGGTTGCTTCTGGGCAGCAGAAGATCTCCGACCGTCATCAAGCTACTGCTCATAAAATTCAAGTAACACAAAAGCAAATTATTTGGAATGTAAGAACCCTATATCAAGCAGGAAGATTGGACAATGTGATAAATGAAATGGAAAGACTAAAGATTAACACCATGGGAATTAGCGAAGTTCATTGGATAGGTGCTGGAACATGTCAGAATAGAAATAAAACACTAATTTATTCTTGTGGAACATCCCATAAGTGTTTTAGGTCAGACATTGGGCAATATCAGAAAGAGAGCTCCTTGTTAGATTCAGAGGACAACCATTTGATTGAGCAGTTATACAGGTATATGCAGCAACAACAGATAGAACAAATGAGGATATAGATAAATTCTATAAAGAGCTTGAACAAACAAAGAATGGATGCAAATCTCAAGATATTGTTACTGTCATGGGAGATCTAAATGCTAAAGTAGGACAAGGTGCTGATGGAAATACCATAGGAAAATTTGGACTAGGGGAAAAAAATGAAAGAGGTGAGAAATGGGTAGAATGGTGCAAGATGAGTAATCAGGTCATTATGAATGTCTGTCTGTCTAGGTACCATATCCGATGCGGACTTCGGTGACCATGGTTTTCCATGTAGATCTATCCTTCGTTTTTTGGATGACTTCCATTTCCTCGATGTGTAGCCACCTGGCTACGCTTTTGATGCTTAAGGAAGTAGCCCAAGAAATAGTGGATGCATTAGTGATAATTTTTCAATTTTTCTGGACTAGTTCCTGAGGATTGGAGGGTGGCTAATGTAACCCCACTTTTTAAAAAAGGAGGGAGAGAGAAACCGGGGAATTATAGACCGGTTAGCCTAACGTTGGTGGTGGGGAAACTGCTGGAGTCAGTTATCAAGGATGTGATAACAGCACATTTGGAAAGCGGTGAAATCATCGGACAAAGTCAGCATGGATTTGTGAAAGGAAAATCATGTCTGACAGATCTCATAGAATTTTTTGAGGATGTAACTAGTAGAGTGGATAGGGGAGAACCAGTGGATGTGGTATATTTGGATTTTCAAAAGGCTTTTGACAAGATCCCACACAGGAGATTAGTGTGCAAACTTAAAGCACACGGTATTGGGGGTAAGGTATTGATGTGGATAGAGAATTGGTTAGCAGACAGGAAGCAAAGAGTGGTAATAAACAGGACCTTTTCAGAATGGCAGGCAGTGACTAGTGGGGTACCGCAAGGCTCAGTGCTGACCCCAGTTGTTTACAATATATATTAATGACTTGGATGAGGGAATTAAATGCAGCATCTCCAAGTTTGCAGATGACACGAAGCTGGGTGGCAGTGTTAGCTGTGAGGAGGATGCTAAGAGGATGCAGGGTGACTTGGATAGGTTGGGTGAGTGGGCAAATTCATGGCAGATGCAATTTAATGTGGATAAATGTGAAGTTATCCACTTTGGTGGCAAAAATAGGAAAACAGATTATTATCTGAATGGTGGCCGATTAGGAAAAGGGAAGGTGCAACGAGACCTGGGTGTCATTATACACCAGTCATTGAAAGTGGGCATGCAGGTACAGCAGGCAGTGAAAAAGGCGACTGGTATGCTGGCATTTATAGCAAGAGGATTCGAGTACAGGAGCAGGGAGGTACTACTGCAGTTGTACAAGGCCTTGGTGAGACCACACCTGGAGTATTGTGTGCAGTTTTGGTCCCCTAATCTGAGGAAAGACATCCTTGCCATAGAGGGAGTACAAAGAAGGTTCACCAGATTGATTCCTGGGATGGCAGGACTTTCATATGAAGAAAGACTGGATGAACTGGGCTTGTACTCGTTGGAATTTAGAAGATTGAGGGGGAATCTGATTGAAACGTATAAAATCCTAAAGGGATTGGACAGGCTAGATGCAGGAAGATTGTTCCCGATGTTGGGGAAGTCCAGAACGAGGGGTCACAGTTTGAGGATAAAGGGGAAGCCTTTTAGGACTGAGATTAGGAAAAACTTCTTCACACAGAGAGTGGTGAATCTGTGGAATTCTCTGCCACAGAAAACAGTTGAGGCCGGTTCATTGGCTATATTTAAGAGGGAGTTAGATATGGCCCTTGTGGCTAAAGGGATCAGGGGGTATGGAGGGAAGGCTGGTGCAGGGTTCTGAGTTGGATGATCAGCCATGATCATAATAAATGGCAGTGCAGGCTCGAAGGGCCGAATGGCCTACTCCTGCACCTATTTTCTATGTTTCTATGTTTCTATAAGCCGAGGTCTTCCTCTAGGTTTCCTCCCCTCAAACTTTCCAGAGAGTATGAGTTTTTCTAGTTCATCTCTCTGCATGATGTGTCCTAGGAATCTGAGTTGTCTTTCTCTTATTGTTGGTATGAGTGATTGAACTGCTTGGGCTCTTCTGAGAACTTCTTCATTTGATGTGTGTGTGGTCCATGATATTTTTAACATTCTCCTGTAGAACCATAATTCAGCTGCTTCTAGTCTTTTTTCCATTGCTGGGGAAATGGTCCAGCATTCACTTCCATAAGTCAGGATAAAGGATGCTTTGGTAGAATCAGCAAAGTCAGTAATTCCTAAAAAAGAAAAAAGCACAAAGGATAAATGGATGACAGATGAAATCAAAAATCTAATGAAAGGAAGGAGACGGAAGAAAGCAAATCCTATAGAATATAAGTCCTTAGATAAAAAAGTTAAAATGTAGCACTGCAGTATTCTGTTTTTAGTGTACGTGCTCATCTTTCTGTCTGTTAATATAGTCTTCATTTTTTGGAAAGCTTCTTTTGCCATTGCTATTCTGTATTTGATATCTGTGTCACACCTGCCATTACGTGTTATTAGGCTGCCAAGATATTTGAATTTGTTGACTTGTTTGATGTTCATATTTCCTTTGATGTCTTTGATACTTTGATACTTCTCAAGATATTTTCAACCCGTATAGTGAAAATATCTTGAGAAGTATCAAAGACATCAAAGGATTCACAATTGGAGGCCATAATATAAATAACATCAGATATGCTGATGACATCGTATTAATAGCTGACTCAGAAACAAAACTTCAAGAACTACTCACTATGGTGGCAGCAGAAAGTAATCGCAGAGGCCTCTCAATCAACACCAAAAAGCCAGAAAGCATGGTCATCTCCAGAAAGACAAACATCCCACAATGTGTGATCAAGATCGGAAATACGAACATCAAACAAGTCAACAAATTCATTATGAATACCTACTTTAAAAACCATCCAAGATGCTTGTGGATCTGGAAAAGTCCGGGTGATAACACTAGAAATCAAATTGACTTCATTACTATAAAGCAAAGATTTAGAAACTCAGTGACTCAGTGCAAAACATATCCAGGTGCAGACTGTAATAGTGACCATAACCCAGTAGTATGTCATGTAAAAGTAAAACTTAAAAAACTAAAGAAGCAAAAACCTGAACAATCTCTTGACTACTTGCAATTAATTAAAGAAGAAAACTTAAGACAAAAATTTACAATTGAAGTAAGGAATAGATTTCAAAGTCTAGAAATAGAATCTGATGAAGATGATAGCAATCATGTGGAAATGAAGTTTAACACTCTAAAGTAGGGGTCCCCAACCTTTTTTGCACTGCGGACCGGTTTAATATTTACAATATTCTTGCAGACCGGCCGACCTGGCGGGTGGGGGGGGGGCGGGTGAGGTTGCCAACGGACAAGAGTAGCAGTCAAATACGTTGTGTTTACCCAAGAAAGACTACAATGACCATGAAGCCTTGCACGGGCACCAGTGTGCGTGCGTGACCTGCGTGCGTGTGCCTGCGGATATTTTTCTACAAATCATTTTTGCCAATCCTGTTTGGGGCGGGGTGCTGTTAATCACGACCGGAATATAGGTGATAAGTGGCTAATACACAACTTCATTTCTAAAAGGGCTTATCTAACGAATTTAATATTAAACACACAGCGCATATTTTCCTCACATGAATATAGTGTTAAGTCAATTATCAGGGGAGGACAGGGGAGCTTGAAGTAAGTGTTGAATGAACTTCCACTAGAAGTGGCAGAAGCAGGTTTGATACTATCATTTAAAGAAAAATTGGACAAGTATATGGACAGGAAAGGAATGGAGGGTTATGGGCTGAGTGCAGGGCGGTGGGACTAGGTGAGAGTAGTGTTCGGCACGGACTAGAAGGGCAGAGATCGCCTGTTTCCGTGCTGTAATTGTTATATGGTGATATAAGTAAGTCAATAGCATCATAACATTTTAAGTAACGTTTGGATATTAAACACACAGCACATAATTTTCCCCATATGAACATATAAAATCATTGCAACACACCAATATCGCTGAATCAGTGGGAGCCCTGGGCTTGTTTTCCTGCAACAAGACGGTCCTATCGAGGGGTGATGAGAGACAGCGATACTCGAAGGGGGTTCCTTATGTCCAGTCTGTTCCGTGATTTAGTTTTTGTTGCATTCATTGCAGAAAACTCCGCTTCGCAGCGATATGATGTTGGAAATAGAAGCAACGTTTTCAGTGCTTTTGTGGCTATCTCAAGATATTTAGCCTTGACTTTGATCCAGAATGCCGGCAGAGATGTTATGTCAAGCATACTTTTCAGCCCACCGTCATTTGCAAGCTCGAGGAGTTGATCCTCTTCCCGCGCTGACAGGGATGACGCGCGGGTAATGAACTCGCATGCGTAATGGCTCAACAGTGGCCATGACAGGGAATGAGGAAAGGTGCCAAAATGAGGAAAGCTTTTTCATATCGCCAAATCATATCGTTTCCTCGCAGCCCAGTAGCGCATGCTTTGCAGCCCGGTGGTTGGGGACTGCTGCTCTAAAGGATGCTTTGGTAGAATCAGCAAAGTCAGTAATTCCTAAAAAAGAAAAAAGCACAAAGGATAAATGGATGACAGATGAAATCAAAAATCTAATGAAAGGAAGGAGACGGAAGAAAGCAAATCCTATAGAATATAAGTTCTTAGATAAAAAAGTTAAAAGCTTATGTCAAAAAGCCAAAGAAGAATGGTTAAATCAGGAATGTGAGCAAATAGAAAGAATCCCTATAACTGATCCAAAAAGGTTACATCAACAAATCAAGAATATCAATGGTAAGAAGCTCCTCTGTTCTTCAGGTGGATGTTTGAAAGCAAAAGACGGTACCATTATCATGGAAACAGAGGAGATTATGAACAGATGGACTGAGTATATTCAGGAATTGTTTGAAGACAGTCGAGCTGAAAAACCAGAAATTAAGAAAAACATTGAAGGTCCAAGTATTTTAAAATCTGAAGTTCGTAATGCAATAAATAAGATGAAGAAAGGAAAGGCAGCAGGTCCTGATGAATTAGTAATAGAATAAATTATCACCCTTGAAGATTATGGAATTGAAAAACTTACTGATTTAATCAATGACATTTATGAGACTGGAATAATACCAGAAGAGATGAAAAAATCAGTATTTATCACTCTTCCTAAGAAAGCTGGAGCAATAGAATGTGAATTACATGGGACCATAAGTTTAATGAGTCATATCACCAAGATACTTCAAAGAATCTTGATGACAAGAGCTAAAAGTAAGATACAAGCTGAAATAGGCAAAGAACAATGTGGTTTTGTGAAAGACAAAGGTACAAGAAATGCAACATTGATGTTAAGGATACTATCAGAATGAGCTATTCAAGTGCAAAAAGATTTGCTTGTTTGTTTTATCGACTACACAAAAGCATTTGATAAAATGAAGCACAATAAGTTAATTGAAATATTACAGGAAACTCTAGATCTAGATTCGAAAGACCTCCACCTAATCAGAAATCTGTACTGGGAACAAACTGCCGCTGTAAGAATAGATGGAGAAGTGAGTCAGTTTATGAAAATCAAGAGAGGCGTTAGACAAGGGTGTGTTTTCTCCCCTGATTTATTTAATGTGTACAGTGAAACAATATTACAAAAAATAAGAGACATCTTCAGAATCAAAGTTGGCGGTGAAAACATCAATAATATCAGATATGCAGATGACACTGTGTTAATTGCAAGTATGGAGGAACTTAATTGATATAGTTGTTGAAGAAAGTGCAAAAACGGGTCTATCTATCAACTGCAAAAAGGTAGAATGTATGGTGATATCCAAAAAGAAGGAGAATCCTATCTGTAGGCTGAGAATATATGGGGAAGACATAAAACAAGTAAAGAACTTTTGCTACTTAGGAAGCTGGGTGACATCAGATGGCAGGGGCGACTTAAACATCAAAAGAAGAATAAGGATGGCAAAAGACACCTTTACGAAAATGAAGAGTATAATGCCCAACACTAAACTAGGCATGACAACCCACCTCAAAGTACTGAAATGTTACGTTTATCCAGTTATGTCATATGGCTCAGAATGTTGGACAATATCCAGTAACACGAGGAAATGAACTGAAGCAGCAGAGATGTGGTTTTTGAGGAAGATGCAAAGAATATCATGGATGAAACGAATATCTAATGAGGATGTCATGAACAGAGCAAACACAAAAAGACAAATAATGTATGAGATCATGCAAAGGCAACGTAACTTCATTGGACATGTGATTAGGAAAGAGGAGTTAGAATGCACGGTAATTATGGGAAAGATTAAAGGGAAGAAAGCAAGAGGAAGACAAAGACAAATGATGATGGAGACAGCAGCCAGAGAACTGGAAATGAATATCAATGAATTGATCCACTTGACCTGAAACAGGAGTGTGTGGGCCATGGCAGTCAAAGCTCAAACTGGGCATGGCACCTGATGATGATGATGATGATGATGATGACTATATCTGTGGCATTGAAGACAGATGATCCAGAAATATACAAGGGGTCCAGGTACAACCTATGGGAGGCTATTTTATGGGCAAGAAAACAATTCTGATTGACATTAGAGTGCTTTTAGAGATTGGCCATGGCCAAAATCAATTCCTTCCTAAGCAAGGATGCAGACCTGCTGCAACTTGCTTATTACACAATAGGCATTTCATTGTCTCTCCACTTGGCCTTGAATCACCTGGATAATAGTAATACACACCTCAGGCTGCTCCTTATTGTTGACAGCTTGGTGTTTAACACCATCATAACCTCGGTTCTAATCTATAAGCTCCAAACCCTGTGCCTCTGTACCTCACTCTACAAATGGATACTTGACTTCTTCATCAGGAGACCACAATCAGTGCAGATCGGGAATATCATCTCCTCCTCGCTGACGATCAACACTAGCGCACCTCAAAGGCTGCATGCTTAGCCTACTGACCTATTCACTTTACACCCACGACTGTGTGGCTAGGCACAGCTCAAACACTATCTGTAAATTTGATGACACAACTATTGTTGGCGGAATTTCATATGGTGATGAGGAGGCATACAGGAGCAAGACAGAATCTGCTGATTGAGTCGTATCATAACAACAAACTTGATCTTATAAATATTGACACATGATGTCAGTACGACCAAAGAATTGATTGTGGACTTCAGGAAGGGGAAGTCGAAGGAACACACACTAGTTCTTATCAAGGGATCAGAAATGGAAAGGGTGAGCAATTTCAAGTTCCTGGTTGTCAACATCTCTGAGGATCTATCCTAGGCCCAGGATATTTATGCAATTACAAAGAAGACATGACAGCGATTATTTTTCATTAGGAGTTTGAGGAGAATTGGTAGGTCACCAAAGACTTTTACAAATTTCTTTAGCGGTACTGTGGAGAATATTGGTTATAACTGGTTGCATCACTGTCTGGTGATGAGGGGCCACTGCACAGGGTTGGAAAAAGGACTCAGCAAACTCCATTTTGGGCACTAGCCTCCAGAGCATCGGGATGCCTTCAGAAGGTGGTGCCTCAAAAAGGCACCATTAAGGACCCCCATAATCCAGGATTTGACCTCCTCTCATTGCCACCATCAAGGAGGTACACACACTCAACGTATCAGGAAAAGCTTCTTTCCCTCTGCCATCCGATTTCTGAATGGGCAATGAACACTACCTCATTATTTCCCCTCTCTTTCTGCACTATTAATTTAATTTAATTTTTAAAATATATATACTTACTGTAATTTATAGATTTTATTACTATGTATCGCAAGGTACTGCTGCTGCAAAGCAACACATTTCACAACATATGCCAATGATATTAAACCTAATTCTGATTCTGATTTTGCCCTTGGGTGTCCTAACATTTTGAGCAACATATGCATGAGATGTAGTGTTGTTCACAACTGGATAAACACCAGAATTTACACACTCATATACATATAGGATTTATATTGCTGATTTTCTGTTTCCTCTTGCACTATTTACAAAAGTAATCAGTGAGAGAGGACAAGTTGTCTAAACAGGCAAGGAATGTGAGATAAACCAGGTCTCTTCTCTACATTTTCCTTATGACATAGAAAGCCATTTAGACTATGCAGCCAATGCTAGCTCTCCAGTAATCACATCAAAACTCTTTGTTATACTTAGTTCCCTGTAACCTATTCATATTATCATGTCGAAATAGATTATTAAAACTAAAATTTGTCATGCCAGATTATGATCACCATATCTCTATTTGGTATGGTGATGGTGGGCTATAGGGAAGCGGTAGACATAGATGCAATTACATTGTTGAAAAGACATTTGGGAGTTAGATGGATAAGAAAAGCCTAGAGAGGCCAATGCAGGCAAATGGGACTAACTGAGAAAGTTATCGTTGTTAGCATCGTGAGTTGCGCCAAAGGGCTCCTTTCCAAGATGTATAACTGCTACTATGATGCACAGCAAAGGTAGTTTTCATTAATGACATGGCTTTAAAATGTCTCATTGTGTTTCAGTTGGATGCTCTCAAAGAAAATTATCTCAGGGTAGAAACCTACCATAAATGGTCAATTATAGAGCATGGTTTTATGGAACGTTAAAGGAGGGAAGTGGGGTGCTAAGGCAGAGGGCTTTACGGAAGGAACACAACATCTTAGGATCATCAGATCTGAGAACTTACCTGATAATGATGGAATGTGTAATCTTGAGGATGAATGACAGGCACGTTGGACGACCAATCACAAACAAGAGAAAATCTGCAGATGCTGGAGATCCAAGCAACAGGCACAAAGTGCTGGAGGAACTCAGCAGGCCAGGCAGCATCTATGGAAAAGAGTACAGTTGACGTTTCAGGCCAAAACCCTTCCGAAGGACTAGAGAAAAAAAAGCTGAGGAGTAGATTTAAAAGGTGGGGGGAGGAGGGGAGAGAGAAGCACAAGGTGAGAGGTGAAACTTGAAGGGGGAGGGATGAAGTAAAGAGCTGGGAAGCTGATTGGTGAAAGAGACAGAAGGCCATAGGATAAAGAAAAATGGAGGAGGAGGCGATGGGCAAATAAGGAGATAAGGTGAGAGAGGATGGGAAATGGAAATGGTGAAGTTGGGGGGGTGAGGTGGAGGCATTACCAGAAGTTCAAGAAATCGATGTTCATGCCATCAGGTTGGAGGCTATCCAAACGGAATATAAGGTGTTATTCCACCAACCTAAGTGTGGCTTCATCATGACAGTGGAGGAGGCCATGAACAGACATATCAGAATGGGAATGAAAAGTGGAATTAAAAGTGGTCTACCTCCTTGCAGACAGCAGCGGGAATTGAACACCGATTGCTGGTGCTGTAATGGCGTTATGCTACTGTGCCGCCATATGGTACAAAATGGACTCCTGCAAAATAAAACTTATAGAAATAAACCTTTGGGAAGTACACCATGCAAGGAGATGCTTGAGAATTTTCCAATTCTCTGCCATAAAATATTTTGGCTCCCAGGAAACAAAATCCCTTAACGTTATAACGAACCCAGCTATATGGCAGGTCAAATATGATGGCAGAATATAGCATTAACGGTAAGACTCTTGGCAGTGTGGAGGATCAGAGGGGTCTTGGGGTCCGAGTCCACAGTTCACTCAAAGCTGCTGCACAGGTTGACTCTGTGGTTAATAAAGCATATGGTGCATTGGCCTTCATCAATCATGGGACACACATAAAAATTGCTGGTGAATGTAGCAGACCAGGCAGCATCTATAGGAAGAGGTACAGTTGATGTTTCAGGCTGAGACCCTTCGTCAGGACTAACAGAAAGAAGAGATAGTAAGAGATTTGAAAGTGGGAGGGGGAGGGGGAGATCCGAAAATGGAAAATCCGAAAATTAATCATGGGAATGATTTTAGGAGCCAAGAGGTAATGTTGCAGCTATATAGGACCCTGTTCTGACCTCACTTGGAGTACTGTGCTCAGTTCTGGTTGCTTCACTATAGGAAGGATGTGGAAATGATAGAAAGGATGCAGAGGAGATTTACAAGAACGTTGCCTGGATTGGGGAGTATGCCTTATGAGAATAGGTTGACTGAATTTGGCCTTTTTTCCTTGGAGCAATGGGGGATGAGAGGTGACCTGATAGAGGCGTTTAAGAAGATGAGAGGCATTGATCGTGTGGACGGTCAGAGGCTTTTTTCCCCAGGGCTGAAATGTCTAGCATGAGAGGGCACAGTTTAAGGTGCTTGGAAGCAGGTACAGAGGAGATGTCAGGGGTAATTTCTTTTACACAGAGAGTGGTGAGCGCGTGGAATGGGCTGCCGGCAACGGTGGTGGAGGCGGAAATGATAGTGTCTTTAAGAGACTCCTGGACAGGTGCATGGAGCTCAGAAAAATAGAGGGCTACGGGTAACCCTAGGTAATTTCTAAGGTAAGGACATGTTTGGCACAGCTTTGTGGGCCGAAGGGCCTGTATTGTTCTGTAGGTTTTCTGTGTTTCTATTATTAAGAGAAACATTAACATGGCAGACTGTGAAGTAAAGGATGTGATCATGTTCCTTGTGACTAGGCATCCATTCTAAAACTCTGGGGAAAACAGTCAGCAGAATTTGTCAACACCCTAACCCTAATTAAAATAATAACCAGACAGTGTATAAAACCACCAATTATCTCCCTTCTTCATTTATTGCTTTTGGTTTCATATAGATTGAAATGAGTAAAAATAAATAAAATTCACATTGTGTTCATTTGGGAAACTTTCACAGGGATAATTTCTGTTACTGTGCATTGAAGAAAACACGTCACCCTCTCCCCTCTCAGCAACACACAAACGCAAACATGGAAAGAAAATGTACTGGAGTTTATCAGAAAATATCACTCAGTTGGCATTAATATCAATTAAGATATCATTAAAAGTGATGTTTGTTTTTATTTTATTCACTTCCAAAGACAGTACTTATTGTTGCCTTCCTTACTACCAGCTCAACCAGCAAATTAACCTCTAAGGAATCCTGCACAAGGACTTCCAAGTCCCTTTGCACCTCTGATTGTGGCTACATCATATAGTGTAACGTTCTCACAGTGACTCACCTGTTTTCCATTTCATACAGGTCTTTTATCTTTCTTTAGGTGAATAACTTGCATTCTGACTATTGCCGCCCAACCCCACCTATGTTGTCTTGGTTACACACATATATCAACTTAATTGCCCAGACAATAATTGTTTGATCAAAACTAAATCAAATTTGTAAATTCGCCTAATGATAAATTACAGCAAATTATCTTTTCGTTGTTGCTTGATATATCATTTAGTTAAACAATCCTATCAGTAAAACAGACACAACTGATTACTTCAATGTAAAATCCCAGCCTTTCCACCTCTGGGTCACTGTGACTTCTGGATTTTCTCTAAGTAACTTTATAGGTCCAGTCAGACAATGACAACACTACTCAACTTTGCAGCTAATCCTAATCTGTTTTCACAAAATGTTCAGTTTGCTTAGGATTTGCCTGAAGATCAACAGGAGTGGAAAACTTGTCCAATAATTTCCCTTGCCTTCTTCACCCTGCCTAGTTCAAGTGTGCTGAAACCAACTGTAGTGACTCACAAATAGCTAATTCATTATAAATATAGATTCATAGAATCATACAGTACAAAATGGACCCTTACTGCCCATGTTGTCCACAGCAACCATGATGCCTATCAGCATTTGCCTGTATTAGGCTCTTCTTCCTCTCTACCTTTCTGTCTAAGTAGGTGTCCTATAAACAGATGGAATATAAGGTGTTGCTCCTCCACCCCGAGGGTGGCCTTATCTTGTCACAAGAGGAGGCAATGGGTCAACACGTCAGAACAAGAATGGGAATCGGAATTAAAATGATTGGCCACTGGGAAGTCCCATTTGTGGTGGATGGTGTGGAGGTGCTCGATGAAGCGGTCCTCCAATTTACAACCCCAGCAGATTCACAGGTGAAGTGTTGCCTCACCTGGAAGGACTGTTTGAGGCCCTGAATGGTGGTGAGGGAGGAGGCGTATGGGCAGATGTAGCACCTAGGCCACTGCCTGGAGGGAGATGAGTGGGGAGGGACAAGGGAATCACAGAGGGATCTTCTATATTCGCTGTATTGCTACCATATCCTTCCTGTAGTTTGGTGACCAGAACTGTACACAATATATTCCAAGTGTAGCATAACCAGTTGCAAGATAACATCCCAACGTGATGACTATGAAGTCAAGCACTGTTGCAATGATGCACTGGTTACCAACCTCATGTACCCCTATTTGTATCATCAACTGAGTGGCTGCTCTCAGGTCACCTCTGCAAACTGTACTAAACTCCCCAGAGATGTTTGGGATTGAACTTCAAATCACCGAATGACAAGAGTAAAACATAGCAAAAGACGTCTAGCAAAAAGCAGGTGATAAAATATTTTGCTGTGAGCATAATTTCATACCATACCCTGGGCATGCCGTACCCAGATAGTGGCACTGCAGGTAGGACTGCTGCCTGACAGCTCCGGTGCACAGGGCTCATTCCCACCCTCGGGTGCTGCCTGTGTAGAGGTTGCCCTCTGAACGTGTGGAATTTCCTTGGGTGCTGGGTTTTCCCCAGGTGCTGTACTGTATTTGTGTTGCCACGTCCCCAAAGCATGCTGGTTGGTAGATTAGTTGGCCACTGTGAGTTATCCCTGTTCGAGCTGGGTGGTAGGAGAAACAGGGGAGAGTTAATGGGAGTTGATTACAGGGAAGTAAGTGTAGGAATATAGACACAAGGAGCTCCAGATGCTGTAATCAGGAACAACAAAAAAGTAGGAGTAGGGTGGATGTGATTGCTCCGAGATTTGCGTAGATTTGATGGCTGAATAGCCTATGCACACAGGAAATATGAGAAATAAACTTCATGAACATTTCAGTTAAA
Source organism: Mobula birostris (assembly GCF_030028105.1). Classification (NCBI taxonomy): domain Eukaryota; kingdom Metazoa; phylum Chordata; class Chondrichthyes; order Myliobatiformes; family Myliobatidae; genus Mobula; species Mobula birostris. The sequence goes on from NC_092370.1 coordinate 128,331,576, forward strand.
TGTTAGATACATTGGCACAGGACCACATATCCTGCCCAGATTCAATCACTGGGGAAGAACTGGAGACATAACCAAACCTTTGGCCAACATTGTGACAAATGTTTCCCCAGTGATGGAGTGGTCACCAATGGAACAGGATAGTCTGAGCTGCACGTTTTGGTGACCAGGAGCCTGCATTTGCTTCTTCCCCAGATGAATTAAAGTCCTATCCCGCCCCCCCCCCCCGACTCAGCAGTTAGGATACATGCCTTGATGGAGGGTCTCAAGCTGAGATGCCAACCACCTCTTCTGCCTCCACAAATGCTGCCTGACCCATTGAGTTGTTCCAGTGCCCTTTTGCTGAGGGGGCATGCTTGTCAGAGAAGTAATAACAAGATTCACCCTGCTTCCCTGACCTTGAAGCAGCTAAGTCAGGATTATCAATATTTACAATTGTATGAACCCTGTGTAATCATTCAAATAATGACCAGAGATGCTGGAAATACTCATCAGCCTGGGCAGCATGTTTCAGGTCAGTGACCTTCGTGAGAACTGGAAGAAGTTAGAAGTTGAATGTTTTTAAAGCAAGTAGAATATGTAAGTTCAGGGGAGGTGCAGGGAACAAAAGGGGATGGTTTGTTTCAGTGGGGTGCAGGGTTTGGCAGATGTGATGAAGTCCCAGACTTGTGGTGCAAGGTAAAAAGAAAGGGTAATAAACATAGAACAGTGAAAACTAAAATGGTAAGTTGTTTATTATTGTCACAGGAAAAAACTTTGTTTTGCACATCGCGCATCCAGATCATTTCATCACATCAGTACCGCAAGCTAGTACAAGGGAAAAGCAACAACAGAATGAAAAATCTCATGCTATAGGTACAGAGAAAATACAGTGCAGGCAGGTGACAAGCTGCACAGCCATTACAAGGTAGATTGTCAAGAGTCCATCTTAGTGTACAAGAGGTCCTTCCAATAGTCTTGCAACAGCTGTCCTTGAGCCTGGTGGTACATGCTTTTGTATCTTCTGCCTGACAAGAGAGGAGAGAAGAGAGAACGTCTGGGGTGGGTGGCGTCCTTGATTACATTGGTTGATTTACCAAGGCTGTAAGAAGTGTAGACAAAGTCCATGAAGAGGTGGCAGGTCTTTGCAATGTGCTGAGCTGTGTTCACAACCCTCTGCTGTGTTTTGAGGTCTTGGGGAGAGTACTGAGCCGTCCTGAATCCGGATATGATACTCTCCTCGGTGCATCTATAAAAACCAGGTGATGGTCAACAGGGACACGTTCAGCCCTTGTGGAAGTCAAGGCGCAGGGCAGGCTTTTCGGCCTTCCATGTCTGTGCTGATTACGGTGCTAATCGAACTAATCCCATTTGCACACGTATTTTCAGTATCTCTCCTTCCCTGCCTTGTGTCTGTCTAAATGGCGCTTAAGCGGGGCTGAGAATAGATGTAACCAGAAGCTGTGGAGTTTGTATAAAGATCTGCTCCCTGGGGAAAAATGGAAGAGATGATCTTCATCTGAAGTTGTCAGCTTTATTAGCAACTTCGGAAACCTGTAAAGGATAAGGTGTTGTGTTACTTGAGTTTTGTTTTGAGCTTCAGGGGTTCAGGACAGAGAGCCGAGGAGGGATACATGGACAGAGAACTAAAATGGTGTACCAAATGGAAGCTGTGCATTATGAAAATGGATTGAGGAAGTCTTCAGCACTCTGAATCCATCTTCACAAAGAAGGCTTTTTAACCCCCTCAGGATTACAGAATGTTTAGAATTATGTGGAAGGTGAATCTTTGAGTCCATGCAAAGTTGACATAGGCAAATATGTAGTTTATAGAACAAGTGGGACTAGTTCTAGTAGCACCTTGGTTAGAATGGACGTTGGGCTGTTTCCATGTGTATAACTATGAATCTGTGTGTCAATGTGTTGGCGCATGGCCAAGTGGTTAAGGCATCGGTCTAGTGATCTGAAGGTCGCTATTCAGTGTGTTGTGTCCTTGAGCAAGGCACTTAACCACACATTGCTCTGTCTCGACAACACCGGTGCCAAGCTGTATCGGCCCTAGTGCCCTTCCCTTGGACAACATCGGTGGCGTGGAAAGGGGACGCTTGCAGCATGGGCAACGGCTGGTCTTCCATACAACCTTGCCCAGGCCTACGCCCTGGACATCTTCCAAGGCGCAAATCCATTCTCTCACGAGACTAACAGATGCCTATATATAACGTATCAATGGCAATGGAGAACAGATAGAAAATTAAAGCTGAGGCCATAATCAGACCTTATCAAATGGTGAAGCAGGCTTGAAGGTCTTCAGGAATCTCTCCTGTCTCTCATATCCTGTGTTCTTATGAATGGTTCTTTTGTCGTACTGGGGCCATGATTAGCACTGCTGCCCTCAGTGCCGGTGATCTGAGTTTGATCATGACCTTGGTGATGTTGTCTTTGTAGAGCTTACATGTTTTCCCCATGACTGTATGGATCCATAACTACACCCTAGTGATATGCTGGTAGGTTAATTGGCCACAGATATTGTTATATTTGTGGTACTGGGAAGCCTCGTGGCTGTGAATAACACACACCAGAGATGGAGGGATGAGAAACAAATGTGCTGCTGTTTAAACGCAAACAACAGGAATTCTGCAGATACTGGAAATTCAAGCAACACACATAAAAGTTGCTGGTGAACGCAGCAGAATTCTGCAGATGCTGGAAATTCATCTGATGAATCTGCTGGAAGCTCTTGACTCCGTCCCTCCTCCTCCTGTCTTCTCCCATCATTTTGGATCTCCCCCTCCTCCTCCTCCCACTTTCAAACCTCTTACTAGCTCTTCTTTCAGTTAGTCCTGACGAAGGGTCTCGGCCCGAAACGTCAACTGTACCTCTTCCTAGAAATGCTGCCTGGCCTGCTGCATTCACCAGCAACTTTTATGTGTGTTGCTTGAAATTCCAGCATCTGCAGATTTCCTCGTGTTTGCGTTTTTAAATTCAACAACAAAACATTTGTTTCTAAATGAGGGAAAGAGGTTAGACTGCCTCTGTTCTCAGACATAACCCTGGGGATTATTCTGCCCCAGGTGCTGAGGTTTAGTCACTAAACTAGAGATTCAATTTGTCTGGAGGCAGTCTCTTTCTGTGAGGGTACTGACGAACTGGGGATGGTTCCAAAGTCATTTTATCTCTTGGTGGTATATCTTGGCTTGGGTACGGCATAGTCAGTAGGGGGCACCTCAGGTGATGGGGGAGCACTGGCCGTGTCATTTGATCTTAATGGAGGTTCTCAGAATTCTGTCCCACTTCTACAACTGGATCTGGATTGGTCAGTTTGTGTTGGTTTTCAGTAGCCTCAGAAGTGGGCAACAGCTGAGAACATGCCTTCTCCAGATGTAGTGGTTACTAGTTTCTACCGTGTACAACACAGGACTAGTTTGTGCCACCACCGTTGCAGGAATCCACTTTGTTCCAGACATGTAGATCTGGGCGAGTACTCTCTCCCCTCCTGTGAAACTATTGCACTCAACTTTGGTATATCTTTCTGCTTGGGGGTTCTGTTCATTTAGCACAATCTGTTTGTGTTTAGGAATCTAAGCAGGTCAAGACATGTGCAAAGCTGTCTTTTCATCAGTGCAGTGGCTGGAGCCATTCTGGTGGTGGTGTGAGGTGTATTGCGGTATGTCAGTAAGAAAGTGCTAGGACACTGGTTGGGAGGTCTACTTCCCACTGAAGTCTCGAGGGTTTGTTTCATTGTCTGTATGAATCATTCAGCAAAGCCATTAGTGGCTGGATGATATATTGCTCACTTGCTGTGCTGAATACTGTTTGTTTCCATAAATGCCTTGAACTCTTCAGACAAGAGTTGTGGGCAATTGTCACTTACAAGCTGTTGATGAAGCCCAAAACAGCCAAAGATGGAATGATACTCCTCAATACCTATTTCAAACGTAGTGCTCTTCGGTATGGCAACCTCAGGCTGATTGTTGTGTGCATCCACTACGACCAAGAACATGAGGGCTTCTACAGGTCCTACACAATCTTAGTGAAGACTCTGCCACGATTCTTCAGGCCATTCCCATGGATGCGAAGGAGCAAATTGAGAGCATTTCTCACTCACTGACAATGTGGACATGCTTTGATCTTTTCTTTAGTGGTTGCATCCAGTCCCGGCCACCAGAACTAGCTGCATGTGATTTCTTTCATGTGCACGACACCACAGTGTCCCGCGTTTAGCTCGTCAGGCACTAGCTTTCTGAATGGTGGAGGATTGACAACACAGTGGCCCTGAAATAAACATCCTGATTGCACTGTAAGCTCCTTCCATCGAACCTGGTAAGGTTTCAATTCTATGGTTGGCTCTCCTTTCCATTCTTGAGTTACCATGTCCACCACTTTAGATAGAATTGGGTCAGTATGTGGGTGTTTCCAGACTTGCACCACAGTTATCAGAGTTGTTGGTACTTCCTTGAAGTAAAAGATGTCTTTCAGGGATGGCACTGAAGCTGTATCAGCTAAGGGGAACTCTGGATAGTTCATCAGCACTCGAATGGTGCTTGGACCTCCTGTACTTTGTATCATACTGATGTCTAGATAGTAACAGAGCCCAATGTTGCATACAACTAGCAGTCAGGAAAGGAATGCCCACATGTAGACCAAAAGTTGACATCAAGGAATGATGATCTGTCAGTACTGTAAGTCATCAACAAAAGGGGAATTTGTTAACTCCAGAGGCAATTGTGAGTGCCTCCCACGCAACCTGGGCACAGTGGCTTTCTGCCTTGCTTAACATCCTTGATGTGAAAGCGATTGGACACTCTTCATCTGACGGCATGATGTGTGAGATAACTGCCCCACACCATAGAGTGATGCATCGCAGACCAATTGTATGAGCAATGACTGGCTGAAGTGCGTGAGTATTTCAGATGCTGACAAAGCTGCTTCGGCCTTTTTAAAAGCCTCTTCACAGCGATCTGTCCACCGCCAGTGTGTTGATTCATTTAAAAGCTCATGAAGAGGTTTCGGCATGCTAGCTAGTTTAGGAACAAACATTGCACAGTATGTTAATAGTCCTCAAAAAGATCTTAATTGACTTACATTCTGCGGTGATGGAGCCTCCATGATTGCCTTCACCTTTGATGGTGCCTTGTGAAGGCCTGGGTTCTTGATCACATGACCAAAGTATTCAATTGAAGGTCGGAAGAACTTGCTTTTCTAGATCCCTAACCCATGTGCCTTAAGCCTTCATAGTGTAGCACCCAAGTGTTACATAGAACACAGAACATAGAATAGTACAGCACAGTACAGGCCCTTCGGCCCACAATGTTGTGCCGACCCTCAAACCCTGCCTCCCATATAAGCCCCACATTAAATTCCTCCATATACCTGTCTAGTAGTCTCTTAAACTTCACTAGTGTATCTGCCTCCACCACTGACTCAGGCAGTGCATTCCACGCACCAATCACTCTCTGAGTAAAAAACCTTCCTCTAATATCCCCCTTGAACTTCCCACCCCTTACCTTAAAGCAATGTCCTCTTGTATTGAGCAGTGGTGCCCTGGGGAAGAGGCGCTGGCTGTCCACTCTATCTATTCCTCTTATTATCTTGTACACCTCGATCATGTCTCCTCTCATCCTCCTTCTCTCCAAAGAGTAAAGCCCTAGCTCCCTTAATCTCTGATCATAATGCATACTTTCTAAACCAGGCAGCATCCTGGTAAATCTCCTCTGTACCCTTTCCAATGCTTCCACATCCTTCCTATAGTGAGGTGACCAGAACTGGACACAATACTCCAAGTGTGGCCTAACCAGAGTTTTATAGAGCTGCATCATTACATTGCGACTCTTAAACTATATCCCTCGACTTATGAAAGCTAACACCCCATAAGCTTTCTTAACTACCCTATCCACCTGTGAGGCAACTTTCAGGGATCTGTGGACATGTACCCCGAGATCCCTCTGCTCTTCCACACTACCAAGTATCCTGCCATTTACTTTGTACTCTGCCTTGGAGTTTGTCCTTCCAGAGTGTACCACCTCACACTTCTCCGGGTTGAACTCCATCTGCCACTTCTCAGCCCACTTCTGCATCCTATCAATGTCTCTCTGCAATCTTTGACAATACTCTACACTATCTACAATACCACCAACCTTTGTGTCGTCTGCAAACTTGCCAACCCACCCTTCTACCCCCACATCCAGGTCGTTAATAAAAATCACAAAAAGTAGAGGTCCCAGAACTGATCCTTGTGGGACACCACTAGTCGCAATCCTCCAGTCTGAATGTACTCCGTCCACCACCACCCTCTGCCTTCTGCAGGCAAGCCAATTCTGAATCCACCTGACCAAACTTCCCTGGATCCCATGCCTTCTAACTTTCTGAATAAGCCTACCGTGTGGAACCTTGTCAAATGCCTTACTAGAATCCATATAGATCACATCCACTGCACTACCCTCATCTATATGCCTGGTCACCTCCTCAAAGAACTCTATCAGGCTTGTTAGACACGATCTACCCTTCACAAAGCCATGCTGACTGTCCCTGATCAGACCATGATTCTCTAAATGCCTATAGATCCTATCTCTAAGAATCTTTTCCAACAGCTTTCCCACCACAGACGTAAGGCTCCCTGGTCTATAATTACCCGGACTATCCCTACTACCTTTTTTGAACAAGGGAACAACATTCGCCTCCCTCCAATCCTCCGGTACCATTCCCGTGGACAACGAGGACATAAAGATCCTAGCCAGAGGCTCAGCAATCTCTTCTCTCGCCTCGTGGAGCAGCCTGGGGAATATTCCGTCAGGCCCCGGGGACTTATCCATCCTAATGTATTTTAACAACTCCCAACACCTCCTCTCCCTTAATATCAGCATGCTCCAGAACATCAACCTCACTCATATTGTCCTCACCATCATCAAGTTCCCTCTCATTGGTGAATACCGAGGAGAAGTATTCATTGAGGACCTCGCTCACTTCCACAGCCTCCAGGCACATCTTCCCACCTTTATCTCTAATTGGTCCTACCTTCACTCCTGTCATCCTTTTTTCCTTCACATAATTGAAGAATGCCTTGGGGTTTTCCTTTACCCTACTCGCCAAGGCCTTCTCATGCCCCCTCCTTGTTCTTCTCAGCCCCTTCTTAAGCTCCTTTCTTGCTTCCCTATATTCCTCAATAGACCCATCTGATCCTTGCTTCCTAAACCTCATGTATGCTGCCTTCTTCCACCTGACTAGATTTTCCACCTCATTTATCACCCATGATTCCTTCACCCTACCATTCTTTATCTTCCTCACCGGTACAAATTTATCCCTTACATCCCGCAAGAGATCGCTAAACATCGACCACATGTCCATAGTACATTTCCCTGCAAAAACATCATCCCAATTCACACCCGTAAGTTCTAACCTTATAGCCTCATAATTTGCCTTTCCCCAATTAAAAATTTTCCTATCCTCTTTGATTCTATCCTTTTCCTTGATAATTATAAAGGCCAGGGAGTGGTGGTCACTGTCCCCCAGATGCTCACCCACAGAGAGATCTGTGACCTGACCCGGTTCATTACCTAGTACTAGATCTAGTATGGCATTCCCCCGGTCGGCCTGTCCACATACTGTGACAGGAATCCATCCTGGACACACTTAACAAATTCTGCCCCATTTAAACCCTTGGAACTAATCAGGTGCCAATCAATATTAGGGAAGTTAAAGTCACCCATGATAACAACCCTGTTATTTTTGCACCTTTCCAAAATCTGCATCCCAATCTGCTCCTCTGAATCTCTGCTGCTACCAGGGGGCCTATAGAATACTCCCAACAGAGTAACTGCTCCCTTCCTGTTCCTGACTTCATCCTGCTACATTACCCACCCTTTCTGTAGCTGTAATAGTATCCCTGACCAGTAATGCCACCCTTCCTCCCCTTTTTCCGCCCTCTCTACCCCTTTTAAAGCACTGAAATCCAGGAATATTGAGAATCCATTCCTGCCCTGGTGCCAGCCAAGTCTCTGTAATGGCAACTACATCATAATTCCATGTATGTATCCAAGCTCTCAGTTCATCACCTTTGTTCCTGATGCTTCTTGCATTGAGGTACACACATTTCAGCCCTTCTACCTTACTGTCTTTACACCGTTTATTCTGCTTCTCTTTCCTCAAAGCCTCACTGTATGATAGATCTGGCTTTACTCCATGCACTTCTTTCACTGCTCTATCGCTCCGGGTCCCATCCCCCCGGCAAATTAGTTTAAACCCTCCCAAACCATGCTAGCAAACCTACCTGCAAGGATATTGCTCCCCCTCAAGTTCAGGTGCAACCCATCCAATCTGTACAGGTCCCACCTTCCCCGGAAGAGATCCCAATGATCTAAAAATCTAAAACCCTGCTCCCTGCACCAACTCCTCAGCCACACATTCAACTGCCATCTCCTCCAATTCTTACCATCTCTGTCACGTAGCACTGGCAGCAATCCTGAGAACATCACCCTTGAGGTCCTGTTCTTCAGCCTTCTGCCTAATTCCCGAAACTCACACTTCAGGACCTCATCCCTCTTCCTGCCTATGTCGTTGGTCCCAACATGTATCACGACTTCTGGTTGCTTTCCCTCTCGTACCTGATGCCCACACTCATTTTTTTCCCAATAATGAGTAAGCTATCCAAGCAGCATTGCACCCTGTCAACCCAGTCAGGATCTGGTCCCTCACTCACTGTGAAAGTACAGAAGGAGAGGTGATGTTAAACAGATGACTTCAGTACCTGAATGTTCCTTTGCGAGTCACTATAGTCACCAGTTCCCGTGACTCTGGCCCCACATGCATCTTCAAGTATGCTTAACACAAGTCAATCTCACTAAATGTCTTTTCTTCGGCCAATTTTGAAAAAAGGTCATAAATGAGGGGAAGAGGGTATTGTTCAGTCATAAGAATCAGGTTAATGGTTACCTTCAAGTCTCCACAAAGCCTTAAAAATCCATCCCTCTTTAGAACAAGAACCACTGGGGTTGCCCATTGACTTATACACACTAGTTCTATTCTCTTACTCTGAACCAGTCTTTCCAATTCAGCCTCTACCTTTGGTTTGAGGGTGTATGGGACAGGTCTTACCTTCAGGCATGTGGGTATGCTCACACCTCGAAGACTGCAACAATTGAAGAAGGTGTCACAAACACAGATTCGGCAGCGCAGCAGATACGGCAATTGCACTGGTGAATATGCACATGTCAGCTAATTATTATTTCATTGTAATAGCATTTAACTCCATTCATTCCGTCTTAGTATCTGTTGAGACTTGGACACAGCAACGCTTCGCTGTCTGCTTGCATTCCACCTTGCCAGAGAAATTGGACTGTCGAGTCAACTGACTCGGAAGACTAGCGGTATTCGTTTTATTCTTAGTTGTTCTTTTCGGCCGCAGTGTAGGCTTTGTCTTCCATTTGAGGGTTTTAGTTAATAGCCCTGTTGGGCCTGGTGTTTATTGTTTTCTTTTCCCTTTATCACTGTTCGCATTAAAGTCTGTGAACTATCAACCTGCTTCAGTGTCTCTCACTCCGCACTTGGGCCTTGTTCGCACCTGGTGACAGGAGGCAGCTCACCACCATTTTCTCAAGGGTGGTTGGGAATGGGCAATTAAATGCTGGCTCAGCCTGTGAGGCCCATCTCCCAGAATGCCCTCTCACATTACACTCAGTATGTAACACAATGGGAAGCTTGATAGCAACCCATAAGGGTGAAAATATACATGAATACATCACAGTAATTTACCCCTTAATGTCAGGAAGTGGCTAAAGAATCGGAAGGGAAATTTGATGGACCTGTGACAAAAAAAAAGATATTATTAAGAGTGACGGAGGAATAAGAAGAAAGGAAATTTCATATTCCAAATTTCTTTTGGAGGTTATTCAGCCCATCAAGTCTATGCCAGCTCACAAGCAGTCCCATTCTCTCATTAATTTTCCCTGCATTCTCTTTACATCCCCCATCACTTGATCACTGGGGCAATTTGCAGCAGCCAAGTCACGTGCCACCCCCATCTGCAGTTGGGATGTGGGAAGAAACTGGAGCACCCAGGGAAAACTCATGGGGTCACAGGGGGAATGTGGCAGAATGCGCGAAGTCCACACTGACTCGTGGAGGTGGACTGAACCAGCTCGCCTGTGCTACAAAGCAGCCGGTCCACAAGCTGTGCCACAGTACCAGTTGAACTAGAGAGATGGCACTGCAAGGAGTTGGTGCAGACCTGATGGGCTGAATGGTCTCCAGCTGTGGAGTATTGATGCAAATGAGTGATAGTGTTTGAGGTGAGGTGCCATTGTCCTCTGCAGGCCTTCCCTCCATGACTATTAAATATTTTGTTTATCCATTCAATCCCTCTCCCATTTACCTTGCCCATCATCACCTTCGGCAGTGTCACAGATCTTCCTAATAGATTTCCTCTCCTTGTTCCTACATCCCTAATCCGCTTTCACTGCTTCTGTACTTGCTTTAAATCACATTTTTCCATCTCTATCGAAGTGTCTTCAACCTGAAACAATGCTGCCTCTTTCTCCACAGATGCTGCCTGACCTATTGGGTGCTTCTGTCATTTCCTGTCTTTATTCTCCATTTCAAACTTCTGGACTCTAATTTTTAATGTCATCATGTAAACACGACATGGCCAATGCTTCTTCAGTACACCAATCGATACGCAAGATTTCCCTGTAAACTAAAAGTACTTATTGTTTTAAATATTTCTGTGTCCATTAATCTGTGGACATTTCAAGATTGCCTGTGCAGTGAAAGAGGGTTGGGATGTAGGACGAAGGAGAGGATATCAAAGTTGGAGATCTGTGATACAGTGGAAGGTGACGAGGAGCAAGGCAAGAATGAAAATCTGGCTAAGTGATGCCAGAAAGACAAAAGAGCTGATTATTGACTTCAGGAGGAGGAAACCAGGTGTCCAAGAGCCAGCTCTCACCGGGGAATCAGAGGTGGAGAGGGTCAGCAACTTTAAATTCCATGGTGTTATCATTTCAGAGGATCTGTCCTGGGTCCGGCAAGTAAATGCCTTTACAAAGAAAGCACAGCAGTGCCTCTACTTCCTTAGAAGTTCGTGAAGGTTCGGCATGTCATCTAAAACTTTGACAAACTTATATAGATGTGTGGTGGAAAGTATATTGACTGGTTGCTTCACAGCCTGGTATGGAAACACCAAAGCCCTTGATTGGAAAAGCCAATAAAAAGTAGTGGATACAGCCTATCACAGATAAAGCCCTCCCCCTCCATGGAGCATATCTATCTATCTGCACTGCTGTTACAGGAAAACAGCTTCCATCATCAAGCACACCAACCACTGAGGCTATGCTTTCTTCACACTGATGCCATCAGGAAGGAAGTACAGGAGCCTCAGGACCCACAACACCATGTTCAGGACCAGTTATTACCCCTCAACCAAGTGTATAACTTCATTCAGCTTCACTTGCCCCATCACTGAATTGTTCCCACAACCTATGGACCTACCTTAAATAACTCTCCATGTGATGTTCTCGATATTTATTGCTTATTTACTAATTATTATTATTTCTTTTTTTCCCTCTCTTTATTTTTGTATTTGCATAGTTTGCCGTTTTTGTTTGCTTGTTGGTTATTGTCTGTCTTGTTGGGTGTGGTCTTTCATTGATTCCATTGCATTTCTTGTATTTACTGTGATTGTCCACAGGAAAAGGATTCCCAGGGTTATATGTACTTTGATAATAAATTTACTTTGAACTTTGAAAGCACCAGATTTCAGGAAAGTCATGAAGGCCTTAAAGAAGAAGTTTATTGGGGTGTTACCAGGAATATACGTATGATCAGGCAACACTTGGGATGAGTTATCTATCAACAGACAGTTGTTGCTTCTTCTGTAAAGGTCCTGGGAGCTGAAGTCACAAATTAAAAGGGAACTGGACAGATACTTGATGATAAAACCTTATATGATCTTAATATGATTTTAGACCATACTTCTTCCTTTTATTTTAGAAGACCAGTTATACTCGGCAATGTCTGTTCAGTGTTAGTCAAAATATATTGCACGGGCTAGACATTTCTCCATTAGGAATTAGTTAATCCCACTGCCTCACTTATCTCTGGAATTCTTATAGAGCATTTAAAGGTTCCTTTTAACTTGGAAAAGACAATTCCTATCAGCAAATTAGAATTAAAATTTCTAATCAGAGAAAGTTGTTAATTCAACACAAATATTGCTTTCTATTTAAAACAGTTTAGTTTTTACCATGTGGTACTTTATTCACTTGTGTTAAACATACACTATTGGTACATCTTAATAAATATTGGATATTTTCAATGTTTGCTTCTGAAAATTGATTCCTCGGTTTTAACACTTATCTGGTGAGATTCTTATCTCATGTGTTTGACAGCTGAGTGCTCTGCAGTGTCTGGGAGAGCTGACACATTCCAAGTATGTCCATTACCATGGCAACAAGGCTAGATAAAGGTTTAAGAATAGGTCACAACTCTGAACAGGTTTATTGATTACCCAAACCTTGCTTTCTTAAAAAAACCAGTTGGTTTAGTTGTTAAAATCTCTGCTATGATGCCATACACAAGTCCACTGATGATACTATGCTTTTTGAATGAATCACCAGGTGGTGATGAGTCAGCATGCAGGTGTTAGCTAGTACACCTGGTTGTCTGGTGCCACAATAACAGCCTCTTGGTCACCGTCAATAAAGCTAAAGAACTGATTGTTGACTTTAAGAAGGGGAAGAATGGTGAAAATGTACCAGTCTACTTTGGTGGATCAGTGATGGAGAGGGTCAGCAGTTTTAAATTCCTGGGTAGACTTGTTCTGGGCCCGGCACATTAAGATCTTTACTTTCTTAAAAGGCTGAAGTAGTTTGGCATGCCAGCAAACACTCTTAACAGCCTCCTACAGATGCACTGTTGAATGTGTCTTGACTGGTACAGCAATTCAGTTTGCAGGAAGGCAACAAGCGAAAGAGCATGGTGGTCGCAGCCCAATACATCAATGACAGATCTCTCTTCACCATCAGAAGTACTTACAGGAGGCACTACTTCAAGATGGGATCATCCATCGCCACCATCCCCACCATCCAGGCCACGCCATCTTCTCACAGTTACCATCAGACAATAGGTACAGAAACTTGAGTCCCACATCAGGACAGCTAATTCCACAACCATTTGGTTCCTGAACCATCTGATGCAACCCCAATCACAAACATGAGACATTCTGTAGATGCGGAAAATCCAAAGCAATGCACAAAATGCTGGAGGAACTCGTCAGGTCAGGCAGCATCTATGGAAATGAATAAACAGTTGGCATTTCAGGCTGAGACCCTTCTTCAGGACTGGAAAGGAAGGGTGAAGACACCAGAATAAAGAGGTGAGAGGAGGGGAAGGAGGATAGCTAGAAGATGAAAGCTAAAGCCAGGTGGGTAGGAGGGATAAAAGTCTGGAGAGATAAGAGAGGAGAGTGGCCATTGGAGAAAATGAAGGAGGAGGGACCAAGGGGAGGTGATAGGCAGGTGAGAAGAGGTAAGAGGCCAGTGTGGGGAAAAGAAGAAGAAAGGAGGGGGAGGGGGAGGGGGGAATTTTTTTTCTACAAGAAGGGAAATCGATACAAGCTGTTCCTCCTTCAGCCTGCGGGTGGCCTCATCGTGGCACCAGAGGAGGCCATGGACTGACATGTTGGAACAGGAATGGGAATCAGAATTAAAATGTTTGGCCACCGGGAAGTTCCACTTTGGGTGGATGGCGCAGTGGTGCTCTACAAAGCAGTTTCCCAATTTATGGCGGGTCTCACTAGTGTTGAAGAGGCCGCATTGGGAGCAATGGACACAATAGACGACCCCTTCAGATTTTTGCAGGTGAAGTGTTGCCTCACCTTGAAGGACTGTTTGGGGCCCCGAATTGAGGTAAGGAACCCTAATCACTACAGTTTAGCAACACTATCACTACTTCAATCATTTTTACATTAGAATGGACTTGTTTCTTTTTGCTCTAATTGTGTTTTCTTGTAAAAATTGTGCATGAATGCTGCTTATAAAATGCTATATACCTCTGATGCTGCTACAAGTAAGTTTTTCATTACATCTGTGCATACATGTACTTGTGCATATGATATAAGCTTGACTTTAATGTGGGCCTGCGTATTCTGGTGTTCGTCCATCGTCGATGTCAATGAGGACCTGGTGGTGTCGGGACTAGCGCGTGATTTGGATTTAAGTGAGGAAGAGGTGCGCAGCGTCAGCCTCACTCTCTCTTCCCAATTCCCATCTGGATCCAGTGGCAAGACAGAGTCAAGACGGCTGGAGGTGGGACTAGGCGCAGTGGATGACCAGGACGTCTTCTGTGTCTTGTCCTGCTCTGCACGCTCCACGATGCTTGCAGAGACCGCCTTCTTGACCGTTGGACCTTCCATTGGTCTTGTCCGCTCAATCCGCCGGAGACTGTCTTCACATGCTGGGATAGACAACTCCCTATCTCACCGAGGGTTTGAGACTCGTCAGCTACCCTCACCTGGTTTAGCCAGCTTGTCAAAGCCGTTGCCCGGGGCGTGGCCGCTGTCGCATGGAAACAGCTACGGGGAGCCACAGGTGAGAGCTGAGTGCCAGGTGGGGACCAAAGGTGGGCTAACCGCCTTGAAAAGGATGCGACATGCCCCTCCAACTGAGGTGCTACCCCTCCCTGACACCCCATACACCCTGCTTGTATATTAGTATAATCAGATACACTAGGGGGAGTTTAAGTGAGATGTTAGAGTTCTCACAGTATATCCAATTTCAATGAATAATCTACAAAAGTGTGAACCCCAGAGAAAATCTTAAATCTAGTTTACTGGGAAGTATCCAGTAACATTCAACTAACTCAGCACAAGACCTATTAAAACTAGGGCTTGGCTGGTCTGTATCACTACATAGCATACAGATAATGCAGCACAATATCTAGTAGGAATGCTAAAGCCTGGTTTGTTTAAACATAATCTCACTAGGAGAGATTGCCGCAACTCTTTTTTCCCCTCGCCCTCAGAATGCATCAATTGTGTACTGAGTGTATGCTTGTGTATTCATGTTCACGCACTGCTATGCTCATGTTCATGACAGTGCGTGAACATGAATACACAAGCAGCTAACCTTGAGGCATGCAGGTTTTAGTACAATTCTTGGCGGAGTTCCTGGTCCAAACCACACCTACACAGGGAGGGGCTGAGAAAAGATCTGATATCTCCTGGAACAAGGAAGGAAAATTAAAAGGTGTGCTATTTCCAGGCTGTTCCGTTAAAACACTGGGCAAGTTTGTTGCTTATCCTCTAGGCACAGTTCTGTTAGAATTTGACAAAAAAAATGTAGATGAACAGCATTATGTAAGAGACACACCTTGGGCAAACTAGCTTTGTTCAAAGTATTACTTGCAAGGGTGTGCCCTCACGGTTTAAGCAGGATAGTAAAAGTACAAGATTTTCAGTGTCACTAAGCATTTTCTTAATTTCAGACTCCAGGTTCGTCCTTGAGAGTGGTGTCACCAGAATCATACTGGGGTCCCAGGTACCTGCACTGTTCCATGATTCAGTAAGGAATTAAACCTAGTTTCCATAACACATTAACTCCTTATTTCCCTTTTCTTCTTCAGGTCCAACATATTTTACCATTTTATTCCTGTTGCAGCTGGACAACTGACGACCGGAGAATCACCTTCCACTTACCGCTTTCCCAACGCGTATGTAAAATAGAGCCACTTACAAACTACTGGAGGAACTCATCGGGTCAGGCTGCATCTCTAGAGAGAAATGGACATTCAGAGTTTCCAGTTGAGACCCTTTATCTGCACTGAAAGAGGAGAGGGGATGGACAAGCAGTTGAGGGTGGGGGGAAAGTGGAAATGATGTCAGAAGCTGGAAGTTGATAGATGGAAGTTATGATGATGGAAGCTGTGAGGAGGGGAAGGTGGAACAGAATAAAAGGACTGAGTTGTTGGGGTGACAATTAGGGGAGGGAGTGTGTGGGTGATGGGCAGTGGAGAGGATGCAGGAAGGGAAAGAGATGGGGTAAAGGGGGTTAGTTGGATCAGAAGGAGAAGAGAGGTTGGAAGGAGGGAGAGTGGTTACTAGAAGTTGCAGAATTTGATGTTCATGCCACCAGACACAATATGAGGTGCAGTTCCTCTAAATTGTGTAGCCTTGACCTGACAGTGGAGAACTTTGTGGATAAACACGTTGATATGGAAATGGGGAATAGAATGAAAATGGCTGGCCATCAGGAAATCTTGGCTGGCACGGTGGATGGAGCATAGGTGCATGGTGAAGTGGTCATAAAATAATTATCCAGCACAGTAAAAGGCCCTTTGGTCCAATGCATCCATGCGACCAAGGTGCCAACTTGAATTAGTCTGCTTGCCTGCATTTTGCCCATCTCTCTCTAAATCTTTCCTATCCATGTACCTGTCCAAATGTCTTTTGTAGTTTGTAATTGTACCTACCTCAACGATTTCTTCTAGCTGCAAGCAAACCTGAAAGGCAGGAAGTCATCCCTGATCTTACAAGTGATTGCCTAAACCCAACCCCCCCCCCATGAAAGGACTGCCATGGTTTTGTTGGAATTATTACCCCTGTATTAGAAAACTTTTGGTTCTGTGCCACTTTGAGGGTCTCAGTACACAATCAAGGCACACCTACTACATTATTTTGGATTAGATTGAATGTGAAGGATACTTTCTTTGAATGAGGTGTTAAAATATGGTCCAATTTACCCTGAAAAGAGGGCATAAAAACTTTGTGCAATTATCAGAACAAAGAGAGATGGAGCCTCCCTAGATCTTTAACCTATATTTGTCTTACAACCAATATCTTTTGAAGAATTGTTTTTTGATCAATTATCTCATTTATTTGTAAGAATTCATTGTGTGTAAATTGGCTGCTCAAGTTCCCTACATGGGCAATAGACATCACAAGACATGAATTATCTAAAAAGCATTTGGAAAACATGCTGAAGGCATTAATGACATCAAGTTCAGCATTGTTTTACGTTAATATACAAAATATTCAATGAACATTTATTAACAACGAATGTTTAAATTATAAAACGTTGAAATCTGTTTGATTAACAGGCAATTGCAAAGCAAGAAACCCAAAAGACCCCAATTTAAAAAAAAGACCAACACCCAACACCCAATGCCCACAGAGAAAGAGAAAAGACAAAACAAATCATGCGAACAAAAGAAGCAAGCAACAACAACAGCATTCCAAACCAAACTGAGTCCTCGGGTCCAAACGCCCGGAGCAGCTCGGGAGTAGGTCCAAAACCTCAGTATTCAGATCTTTGTCGAGGCAAGTTGCCGCCAAAGTTCGCAAACACAAAGCATAGTAGCCGGGGGCAGTCTCACAGCCGTAGTGTTGCAGAGAGAGGAGCCCACAGACTATCTTAAATATATGACAGCTTGTCCATAGAATTAAAATGTAAATAACAGAATACTTTGATTTTGGGGAAAGATCAAATTTATTTGAACCAAATTTGATAAAGTGATAGTGGCACCATGCTGCATTTTCATTGAGGAAATTTGGGGAATTTAGCGTCTGAATGGGAAATTAAACAGAGGAGAGGGAGGGTCGTCAAGTTACTGAAGAGAATGAAATGGGTTAATCCATCAAAAACAGAGGTCCTTCGTAGTGTAAAAGTTGTATTAAACCCATATAGAATTTTGGTTCAATCATTCTTGGAGTAAAAGCCTATTTACATCGCACCTTTCATAGCCTTTGAATAACTCAAAGCTATTATGGCCAATGAAGTACTTTGGAAGTATAGTTGATATTGTAATCCACAAAATAATGTACAATTGAGAAATAGAAAGAATTAACATGGACCAGTACTGCAAAGCATAGGGTCCGGTCCTTCAGCTCACAATGTTTGTGCTGACCAGGATGCCAATTTAAACCACACATCTGCCTGCCCATGGTACTCCCTATCAATATTCAAAAATTATTTTGTATTCTGCATTTTGTACTCCTGAGGGTAAATGTGACATTTTAAAACCGCACCCCGATGCCCCAAAGACAGTACCTTTGGCATTGTCTATATGCTGCTTAAACTTTGCTTTCATTGCCAAAGCTACACACAATCCAGGCAAAAGGACAGTATTCCATTAGAGTCCTGACTTGTGTCCTGTAGATGGTGAAAAATTTTCCAGCTGCCATGAGTTAAGTTGACTGCTGCAGGATATCCAGTTTCGGTCATATAGCCATAGTATTTATGTAGCCATATCAACTGTTTGCTGGTGAACCCCTCAAGACATTGATGGTGAAGTACTGGGCAATGGTAATGACGTGCCAAAGGTAGGTTAAAGTTAAATATGTTCTTCTGCATTCAGTGTGGTAGTGGAGCCTTGTCCTGAAATGAAGGGTTGCAGTTTGATATATTTCACCCTTATAGACTGGAGTCTTCCAGATCATATACATGGCAGTCATTGGGTGTCATTAAGGCAGAGATTGATAGGTATCTGAGTGGCCATCAAAGGTTATGGTGAGAAGGCGGGGCAGTGGGACTAAATAGGGTAAAATGGATCAGCTCATGATAAAATGGCAGAGCAGACTCGATGGGCCGAATGGCCTACTTCTGCTCCTTTGTCTTATGGTCTTATGACATGGTAATATAGAGCTTTTGGAGAATGTGCAAAGAAGATTCACTATGACATTGCTAAAATTTAAAAGTTATATAAATGAAATGATTTAGGCTCTTCTCTCTCAAAAAGTATGTAGGGTGACCGGAAATGATTTGATAGGGTAGACATATAGAATGTTTCTACGTACAATATAAGAGGCCAGAGCGAGACATAAAACAAGTCTAAAAGGTACTTTGGGTCATTTTGCAAAAGGAACTCATAATTCTGCTTCTCTATTGTAATTGCTATGCATGATGAATCAGCCTTACTTATAATGGTTTAAACCTCATCAAGGCTTGAACAACTATTTTTGATGTATGCAGATCAAATATATTCTGAAAAACTAATGCCTGGAACTAACTTTATGGTAATATTGTTCTACATAGTTGCCATAGCAACCACCATTACAAAAGAAACCAATACCGGTTGCCTTCACAGAGTTAGAAAACACAGGAGGTAGAGTGAGTCATCAAACTAATTTAACTACAAGTTTAAAAGATTATCAGTAAAAACCAGTAAAAAAAAGTTTATACTGAAGACTAGATTACATCATTGTCCCTCATCTTCTTACTTGATACTTCAGCCAGAAATTTAAATGATGAGTAAGAGTTGAAAATAATCTCATATTTAAACAACAGAATGGTTATAGTTACTTTACACAAGTATGGTTTACTGTTGAAATAAAGATTGAAATGCATTTTCAGTGACAAATAATTTCTCTATATACCGCATATAAAAAGTAAAAGAACCTATTCAACCTGTAGAATCAGGTTTATTATTACTGACATGTTGTGAAATTTGACTTCCAGCAGTACAGTGAAAGATAAAAACTACTACAAGTTATAGAGATAAATGTAGTGCAAATGAGGAATAACAAGATGGTGTTTATGGACTAATCAAATCTGATGGCAGAGGAGCTGTTCCTAAAATGTTGAGTGTCTCTGTAGACTCCTTATTTCCTCCCCAATGGGAATATTGAGAAGAGGGTGTGCCTCATTTTGTAACCGTCCTTAATGATGGATGCTATCTTCTTGAGCACCAGCTTTTGAAGATGTCCTTGATGGTGAGGAGGCTTGTGCCTGTGATGGAGTGAGCAGACTCTGCAGCCTCTTTTGATCCTGTGCATTGGCATCATCACCTGGTAGGGAAGTGTCAGTCAGAACGCCTTCCACTGTAGACATTTACAGGAGTCCAAATAAAGGCTGGAATCCCTTCTTTGTGATTGCATCATTGTGTTCGGCCCAAGATGTTGAAACCAAGGCATCTTAAGCTGCTCACCTTTCCCACTGCTAATCCTTCAATCAGGTCAGGTATATATCCTCCTGGCTTACTCTCCCTGAAGTCTATAATAGAATCTCTTCTGTGCATTTATGAAGCAGAGTTGATGGGCTGAATGGCCTAATTCTGCTCCTATGTCTTATGGACTATACAAGATTCTCCAGAACCATTGAAGATCTATACATGATTGAACACACGCTCTGCAGTATGTTCCCAATATTTTAACACTCTAAGGTAAGGTGATGCCAGTGGTTAGGAAAGACTTACTTTGGTAACTTCATATTAGAATTAGATTATTCTAAAGCAAATGTAATATTGGCTAATAACTCTTAACTATGTTGCAATATCATAACGTAAGACAATTACAATTCTGACCTGAGCTCTCTGAAACATGGTGTTGAATTTGTGCTGTGGTTTAGAAAATTCTGGCAATTTGAATCTGCCAAATCCTGATGAACCGATTAGATTAATAGCTGTATTGCGGACCCAACTTCAGCTTCTACAATAATTCACCTAATCTGTTTCCTAAATTCAGTTTTGTTTTTCTTTAAGCTATTCTATATTTGAATATGTTTCTAAAACATTAACATCACAGGTTTCTTACTAATTTCTTACTGATGGCTTCATTAACATTTACAAAATTCAAATTCCTTTAATTTACAAGACAGGATGTGGTGCATATTCACTAAAGTCTTGAATAATATTTAATAAATCTTTCATTCATGTTAAGATTATTTATTATTTTTACACTGGGAAAATAATTTATGCAGCAGCATTCATAATTAGTAAAGATAACTTTTGGATAATAACAGAACACATCTCTATTTACACAAGGACTGAGGTGATAGAGAGAGACTAGGACTGGAAAGAAGAAACAGAAGTTATCTGAGAAATAATAGGCACTGGAACATGGAGTTTCAGATCTCACTGGACGGATGAACCAAGTTAGAAAATGGAACTCTTCATTCTGTAAACTTGTGACGACCATCAATCAACATAGGCCAGTTGATGTAAAACAGTCATCCAAACATCTAAGCTCTCCCTTTCTTCATTTTAGCAACCTTTTCTTTTCTTTTTTTGACATGTTTAGGCACTTTGTTTTTTCGTTTTTCTCGCTGGGCTTCTTTAACTAATCTTTTCCTATCCTATGGAAAAAAGGAACAGCATTGTTCAGAAACATGAAATGCATCAATGACTCAATATTAACTTCTCGTTATCCTACACAGTTTGCTAATTTTGCATCAACTCACATTTGCATTAACTCACTGGTGCAATTAATGTAATTTACAATTACATCAATGGAAGCAATATATGCATGAATTTAAGTTCACTGCCAAATGATATAATGCTCATCACTGCTCCGAGTACATCTTTCTTTTAATCATGTTAAATTTTTGAGTGGCATTGTTCAGTGGTGATCGAGGATTCCGAAACCTAGAAGATTGGTCTCTGATTACAGCTAAAGGGAAGCAATCAGATCCATCAGTCAGTATGATGCATCTTCATTTCAGCCACCTGTCCCTAGTAACAGACACATCACCACACTCCCCCCCCCCCCCCACAAATCTAGTGTAATACTGCCAGTTTTAGATGAGAACAATATTTTGGCAGAATCCATTTTACTGTGGTAACATTTTTATCAAAAGTTACTATATACCTCTTTCAGTACCTAGTCTCTCTCCATTGATCCTCGAACTAAGACCCTGTTTCTAAATGTGCTTGAAGTCCATCCGTGGTTGTGTAGCATTAACAATAAATAGCCATTCAAGGCTTCCAATTACTACATTGCACCATTCTGTACAGGTATCATGACCATATCATAATACAGGCTGTCAGGAAAACCAACAATCTAAGTTCCCACTCAGTTACTAAGAAGTAAGGGAATATTGTTGACTATCGTAAGGTCACCTTTTTGTTAGTTTCATCTTCCTCGATATGCTTTTTTGAAGGAGTCTTTTCTCCTTCTTCAGGATTGAGGTCTGATTTAGAGTCATCATCATCAGAATTAGATTGTTCATCACTTTCTTCTGAACTCTCGAGAAGAGCAGGTACCTGAAACAACAAATTAAAATGAAATTCAAGGTTTGGATTAAGACAATCCACCATCCAAAGTTAACGCAATAAATTAAAAAGTACAAATCACTAATCACCAACAAATTCAATAGGATGTGAAGTATTACTCAAATACCGAAACAAAATGGGAAAAATGACATCTTAAGTCCATCACTCCTTGTTTGATCTCAATTCACCCATTCAGTACATCTTTAGATATCATATCCCTGGCTAAATCCTGTCAAATGTAGCCTTCCAAGAAAGTAGACAAAACCTCTTCTCAAGGCATTCATTTCATCTCCCTTTTTCCTCAAACTGCATTTTTTAAAAGAAACATAAATGAAGTTTACCCACATCAATTCTGACAATCTTATTTAAATCTTGAAAATGTACTTAGGAAGAACACACAAAATGGCCACCTTTCTCAAACTTCTTTTGCAATTTAGACAAGATTCTGGGTACCCTAGAAAAGAGACCAGGAATTAAAGAATCCTTACATCCAAACTCATTTGCCAAAAAACAAATCTTACCTGTTGTACACCTGTCAAGTCCTTCTTCATTCCTGTTACTGTCTGGTACAGAATCTAAGCAAAATCATAAATCATAGTGTCCTAAAGTATATTGTTTTAAAACAAATGTAAAACACATGCAGTTTGAAGGCATATTTACAGAAACTGGAATTAATCACACTGAACATACTTCTACCTGTGGCATTTTCTAAAAACATTAAGAATTTCAATAGACTCATAACATCTGAAAGACATTGATTTTATAATATGGACAACTGGTTCTTTTGTTTTTCCTCAGTAGTCCCCCTGGTCAAGGATAATTTGTTTCCAGCTCATTTTCGTGGTCTCGAAGGTGATGTTCATCTGTCATCTGGTTGAGATAGGTGGGGTGTGTAAGTAGTTGGGTTGTGTACTCTTTTAACTCATTGCAAGTAACCTCTCAATCTGACGTGAGAGGCCCTATCGGGCTTGAGATCGCGCCCCCCCACGGGAGGCCGTGTCGGACTGGAAGTAGGGAAGCCATGTCTTGGCTGACGAAGGCCCCATGGAAGGACTGACTTTGAGCTCTCCTTGATGCTGATGGAGGATGTTTTCAAAATTCCAAAACATATATGATTATTGGAGTGGACACAGGTTTTCTGCATTTTCTTTCTTTGTTGCTGATTGGCAGGTAAGCAATATGTTACCTTTTTTTGGTTGAGGGAGGGGTGGGGAGGGTTTGACGGTATTGACACTTCTTTTGCGTGGGAGGGGCTTGATGTTTTAGCTGCCGTGGCCGGGTGGGCAATCTGTTAGTTTTTTGTGCAAGGGAGGGTTAAGGCGGGGACGAATCTCAGTGTTGTATTCTTCGTAATACTTTGATAATAAAATGAACCTTTGAACCTGAGCTGCCATTGTGGAAACAACAACTTCTCAGGGTGTAGCAGCTGCTCACCACAGCTGGTAAAGCATGATCAGAGAGAGTGTCGATGATGGGGATAACAGCCTGGGAGAAGGAAATGACATTACTCTGCCCATTTTTACATGGATTTGTTGGTTATCATGGATGCACAATGGTGAAGTCTCCAATGCTACGAGGCGTCTACTACAGGCTATCCATACCTCTGAAATAAACAGCAGAGGAAAGCATCAGCACTGATGTATATATTCAGCTCACAAAATATGGGAAATATCCACGCTGAAAGATTTTGTCATGATTTTGATTTTTGAGGGGCTGTGATTTGTGGCAGGAGCAGATAATCTAGGTTGTCCACATGTTTAATACAAGGCTCATCTTTTCCCATTCTTCAGCGAAGGTGTCAAGTATCATTTTCTGAAGGTATACAAATTCTTAGAAGGTGTGTGTATATATAGAGCCAACATGTCAGTTGCATCAAGCTTGGGCAAGTCATATTGTCTAGAAAAGGGATCTAAATTACTCTTGTAAAGAGCTTTTTTTAAAAAAATTAACCCATGAATTTAATTTGTAAAAAATAGCAACACAGATATGTTGTATTTAAATCATTATACCAGAAGTGAAATAAAAACTGGGGCACGCAAATATAATTGAAGGAGAAATCTGAAAAAGGGCAATCAGAAAAACTAAATGCACTTCTATTTAATGTCTAACATCAATTTTCTACTGAAGGAATGTTAACATTTTGCAGTTGATTCTTTGGGGTCAGAAAGTTGCTCAAAATTAATTATTATTCATTATGCTGTTTAAAAAGTCAATCACATCAGATTAAATAAACTTTGCATCTGTCTTTTAGTATGGAACCAGTGGATAAACAGCGTAAGTTTGTACCACTAAAGACAGATCTGTTGGTTCAGTGAAACCGCAAAAATCTTCATTGTAAAACAGCCAGGGGTTCCTGACAGAAACTTGTGCACTTCTGCCTTTTAACTGCAGAGATGCAGATACTAGACTGTTGGATAAATGCTGTAATAGTCGTGAATTTGGATTGCTTTGTCATTCTTATGTCAAAATTCAAGCCAGTGTATTGACATTCACAGTTAAGCAGTTTCAGTGCTTTAGCTGAACTATAAACTTTAACTTAAGGAATAGCTACTTTGGAGGAGAAATTATATATAAAAAAATAATTGGGTGGATTTCCACAAATACCCAAGGATGAAGCCTAATGCCTTCCTGTGGATTCATTATTTTAATAAGCAGTAAATATCTTCATATAAAACAAACTTCCTTTTTTCTAAAGCACATCACAAGCATAACCACTTACATTGTCATGCTGTTTATCTAAAACATTCTCCTCCTTGGACTTGGTCATAATGTCAACATCTCGTTCATAATGCTTCACTTCATTCAGCGTCCTGGGAATGTAGGCCTTTTTAAACACCTACACAGAAAGCAGCATATATAAAACTAACTTAATCATGTGTTTAAATTTATAGAACCATCTAGGGTAAGGGATTATTAAATTAATAATCTGTTTCTTGCTGTCAAAGTTAATACTTCTATCTTTCCCAATCTACTAAATTACTTTATAATTGCTAGGAAGAACATTTAATAGACAATATAAATGAAAATACAAAATAACAATATTCTTATATTGCAAACATGAGGAAATCCATCATTTTGTATGCAATATAAAATATGCAATAATTGTTTCTCACTATTTAACTTTAAACAATACACCTACAATAATAGCATGGATGCAAAACTGCACCCTCATTTCTGAGTCAGAAGTTTGCAGGATCAATGCCCAGTCAAGAATTTGAAGAACCACTGAACCACAGGAATGCTGTGAAATGAAATTTAAGTGAGATGTTGTATCGATGCGCCCGTTAATTCAAATGTTCCCTCACCCAGTGAGGAATGGCAAGGAGTTTCCCTTGCATTTTGTTCAACATTCTTCCCAAGTAATCTCATCAGAAACAAATAGAATTTTGATGGGGTCTCAGCCTGAAACATTAAGCATTTATTCCCCTCCATAGATGCTGAGTTCCTCCACCACTCTGTGTGTTGTTCAAGATTTTCAGCAACTGCAGAATCTCTTGTGTTTAGAAATTTGATGAGATTTTTGTATGAACTTTATGTGCAAGCTTGTCCAGAAACAAGTTCAGGGTATTTTTCAGACCATAAAATACAGGAGCAGAATTAGGCCACTTGGCCCATCGAGTCTGCTCCCCCATTTCATCATGGCTGATCCAATTTCCCATTCAGCCCCAATCTTCTACCCACTCCCCGTATCCCTTCATTCCCTGAGTAATCAAGAATCTATCAACCTCTGCCTTAAATATGCCCAGTAATCTGACCCCCACAGCAGCCTACGGCAATGAAATCTGGCTAAAGTAATTTCTCATCATCTTCATTCTCTGGCTAAAGAAATTTTTCCTCATCTCTGTTCTAAATGGATGTTCCTCTATTCTGAGGCTGTACTCTCAGGTCCTAGATTTCCTCACCATTGGAAACACCCTCTCCAAGGTTACAAAATCAATGAAGAATGAATTACACAAAAAATTCAATGAAAATATGCTCTTTAAGATGATATGCTATCAATACCTATAGGCAGGGAAAGGATGATTAATGGATGGAACCTGGCACACCAAATTATACATATAGCAGAACTTTGGCTGTGATGAAATCCGTGAAGAATGATGAGAATGAGTTGAGGCAGGAGAGCACTGCAGTGCTGGAAACTACAGGCAGTAAATGCTTGCCTCTGGATTAGAAAAGATCTGCGTGATTTTCCATTGGTGGATATTCAGGGTATCTACATCAGATAGCATTTGGCGATAGTAACTCAACTAGTGAACGGTCTGATTTAGCCCATGTGTAACCTGGGAGTAGGATTACATTATCAGCACTACTGCAGTGTCTGACAAGGCCAGAAGACAAAGACTTTGGTCTTCCTAAAGATCATCTGGTGAAAACTGTGGAAAATCCTCATGCTGGACCAGCAATGTGATAGGGAGGTCATCAGGAGGTAGAAATGGGTGACTTTACAGTACATATGAAAGCTAATCCTATGACTACAGTATTGTCTCCATGGGACAACATGTAGGAGGGATTGACCATGCGGTTGAATAATATTATTTCATCAGAAACTCCTCACTTTAACATTGGGCCTACTGGACCAGAATGCAGCTGCTCTACAGCTGAGTAAATTGAACTGGCCCCTCACAAGGGTGACAGGAACTTGTGTAAACTACAAATGCCTTCCTTTTGATTGGTACTGGAGAAGGAGTCTGTGAGTGGCCTATCACTGTGTGGCTTCTTGTGGCAGGTGGGTAGTCCTCACTCCCTCGTGTGGTGTCCCTCTCTTTCGATAAATATTGGTGATATCATAGGATGGTATCATGGTTCTGCGTTTATGGATTGGACTACATCATTTATGGACTGTGGACTTTTTCAGACTCAAGTTTTTTTTTTGATTTGTGTTTTTTAATCACCTGTTCCTTTTCCATTTAGCTGTGTGAAGAAAGGGTGTTTGGAGGTTGATGTTCTGTTGAGTTCTGTTAGCTTTTTTGTTCGGAGAGGAGTTGTTCTTTTTGGGAGAATGGGGTGATGTTCGTGTTCCCTTTTATGCGGGTAGCAGCGGGGCTTATGGGGGTTGTTGACTGGGATGCTGCTCTTTTTTGTGTGTTGGGGGGTGGGTGGGTTTGATGTTTTCTCTGAATGACTTCCATGTTCTTTGTTTTGCGGCTATCTGGAGAAGATAAATTTCAGAGTTGTATATGGATACATGTCTTGATAATAAATGAACCTTTGAAATGCCATTATGGCTTCACAGAGCAGTTAAGCATAATGACAATAGTGATCAACACAAGTTAACCTACACCCCTAGTTTAATGTAATTAGCCCACTCAGACAGTAACATTGAACAGTGTACTAATACATAAGGTGCAAAGCAAGGTAGATAAATGTGTTCTGGGCAAAACTGCACCAGAAGTACATTCAAAGATCTGTAGAAGGTGAAAATATAGACAATCAATATCCCACAGAAGATACACACCTCTTCGTCTACTTTATCCTGGTTGGATCTTTCCTCCTCTGTTCTATTTGCAGCTAATTCCATTGCCTAATAACATAGGTGAAACATTTGGTAATGTTAGACACACAGCAAACTAGGAAGTTCTTTCATTGCTCATTCACTTATTAAATATTCCAAGAATAGAATTATTATTTTGCAGCACTTTGTTCAGTAAAACTATTCAAAACTGAGAAAAGTTTGCATCTAAAGTGCTCAATACTCTCAATCATATTTGGAAAAATTCACAAACGATATCAAATAACTTAAAGACTTTGGAAAATAAACAGCCTGGTGAAATGCCAGGGGTTCCCAACCTGGGATCCATGGACTTCTTGCTTATTGGTATTGGTCCATAGCATAAAAAAAGGTTGGGAACTTTTGCCCTAGAACATGTTAGATGAAATTTACTGCTGCAAAGAATGAGCATTTTCAATGGCAATACCAACAGTTTAAACTAAATCATACAAATTTTAAAGAGGTTGAGGAAAATGGAGAGCATAGGATTCATATAATGATTAAGTCGACACTGCCAATAAAATGCATTTGCTTTGAGTAATGGAGTACAAAACCAAATTTCCTATCCCAAAATTCTTTATAAGTCACTCTGGCTTCATTTCTTGAATTGTACATTTTAAAAGACCACTAAGAATTTTGAAGTGCCAATGAAATTTTACTAGAATGGCAAGGAGTTTCAGATATTTACAAATAGTGAACAAAGTTAACCTATAACAGGGCTGTTCAGAATGATTGGAATTTCTGATAGAGTAGTTGGGGGAATCTATTTCAATTGGCAGAACAGAGGGGACATGGAAAATAATGAATTATTTTTGTCTTAATAGATCAACCTTTAAAATGCAAACAAATAGACCAGAGATTGCTAGAAAGAGCAGGTCAGTTAGTCTCTGCAGAAAGGGAAACAGAGTTAACATTTCAGATCAAAGATCTTTCATCAGAACTGGAAAAGTGAAGTAACAGCTCAGGAAGGTATAGAATGGATAAAACAAAGGGTGCACTTCTGTTATAGAGAAGTAGAGTTGCCAAGGTGTTTCCAAAGCTTACAGAGCCAACTGGTTGATAGATTAAAGAGAACAGTTAGAGAAAGAGAAAATAAACAAATGTTCATGTAATAGCTGCAAAGCTGTTTGGAGTCCCAGATCAAAAGGAAATGCCAAGCAAATAGGCAGTGTGTAAAGTGAGATAACTGATTTAATAGTACAGATGGATATCTTTTATAGCAGAAATGTTTAATTCTGATACAAACGGAGAAAGTGACTCACCTATCAAATTTGAATCAGTTCAGACTACAATGCCCAGATGGAAGAGGATGTGGTGTTTCTCAAGAATAAATTGAGCCTCAGCGACACAGGAGGCAGAGTAGGTTGGAAAATTAACATGACAGACAGCTGTTTTTTCTGGTGTTGGAATGCAGGTGCTTCACTGAGCACGAACCAAACTACATATTTGAGGAACTTAACTTGCAACGATGCTATTTAAAAATCTAATTATAGTTATGATTTCACAATCTTTCCAGATTCTTCTATACAAACTATCTACTGGAATATTTCCCCTTCTCTTTAGCTTATAGAATGAGGGCATTTTGGCTATCAATACAAAGCATAACTTGATTTTATCTTTTTATTAGGTCTATCACCTTGGTAAAAGGTAGCGATGTCCAAACTCAAGATTCTCCTTGTTTGCCACTTGTACATTTTAGAGCAGTGGCCGCACTATATGTACAGTTGCAAGAGAAGGTTTGTGAATCCTTTGCAATTACCTTGTTTTCTGCACTAAATACTCATAAAATGTGGTCTGATCTTCATCTAAGTCACAATAATAGACAAACACAATCTGCCTAAACTAATAGCACATACAATTGTACTTTCCATGTCTTTATTGAACAAATTGTTTAATCATTCACAGTCCAGGCTGGAAAAAGAATGAGAACCCTTGTGCTTAATAACTGGTAGAACCTCCTTTAGCAGCAATAACCTCCGCCAAATGCTTCCTGTAGCTGTTGATCAGACTTGGAACAATGGTGAGGAGGAATTTTAGACCATTCCTCCGTACAAAACTGTTTCGGTTCATCAATATTTCTGGATTACCTTGCATAAACAGCCCTCTTCAGGTCAAGCCACAACATCCCAATTGGGTTAAAATCTGGACTCTGACTTGGCCATTCCAAAAGATGAATTTTCTTCTTTTTTTTAACTATTCTGTTGTTGATTTACTCTTGTGTTTCAGATCATTGTCTTGTTGCATCGTCCAACTTCTATTAAGCTTCAAGTGATGGACTGCTACCCTGACATTTTCCTGTAAAGAGTCTTGATACAATTTTGAATTCATTGTTCCCTCAATAATTGCAAGCTGTCCAGGCCCTGAGGCAGCAAAACAGCCCCAAAACCATGGTGCTCCTTCCAACATGCTTCACAGTTGGGAGGAGGTTTTGGTGTTGATGTGCAGTGCTCTTTTTTCCTCCAAACATTGTGGTCGGTGTGCATTTCTGTCAAGAAGTTCAACTTTTGTGTCATCTGTCCACAGAATATTGTCCCAGAAGCATTGTAGAACATTCAAGTAGTCTTTTGCAAACTTGAGAAGTGCAGCAATATTTTTTTTGGAGAGCAGTGGTTTCCTCCATGATGTCCTTCTATGAACACCATTCTTGTTCAGTAATTTTTTTATAGTAGGCACACAGAGACTTTATCAAGTTATAGAAATTACTGCAGGTCTTTTGCTGTTACCCTTGGGTTCTTTTTCACCTCCTTCAGCATTGCACCTTGTGCTCTCAAGTGTGATCTTTGCAGGATGCCCACTCCTCGGGAGAGTAGCAACAGTATTGAATTTCCTCTACTTGTACACAATTTCCCTTACTGTGGCCTGATGAACACTCAGGACTTTAGAAATGCTTTTGTACCCTTTTCCAGCTTTATGGATCTCTACAATTCTTCGAAGGTCTGTCCTCTGAAAGTTGTTTTCATCGAGTTTTGCACACAAACAGATCTTTTTTGAGAAGAGCAGGCAGTGTCAGTAACCTGACTGTGGCAGGCCACTTCTACAACCCACACCTCCAATCTCGTCTCATTGATTGGAACACCCGACTCCAAATAGCTCTGGTAGAAGGCATTATCCCAGAGGTTCACCTACTTCTTTGAGCCTAGACTGTGATTGTTTAAATGGTGTACTCAGTATTGACAAGAAGTACAATTGTTTGTGTTATTAGTTTAGGCATTAGTTATTAGTTTGTCTATTATTGTGACTTCGATGAAGATCAGATTACATATTGAGCAATTAATGCAGAAAACCAGGTAATTGCAAAGAGTTCACAAACTTTTTCTTGCCATGAAGATCTATCTTCAACAGTATTAAACTCCAAATAAAAACCATCTGGAAGCTTGTTGGAAATTACGATTTATATTTTAAATTAAGCCTTTAAAACACAGAAGAATGTAGTACGAGTTACGTTCTAGTGTAATCTTCGGGTACAGTAAACTAGGGATTATTGCAACCAGATTCAAGTTCCTGAACCAACTGGTACAACTTTAGTCACTTTGCATTCACATGGAATTTTTCTGTTATAATTATTGAATTGATAAAGTTTAAGGGAATGGGGGATTCTCAGATTCCTGTAAACAATGGGTTAAGTACCGACTACATTTGTGTATTTTGTGGGTGACTGCAGTGGATTTAAATAATGTCTCACAGCTGCTTTCTTTGGAGCAAGATAAGGGTTAAAGTTCAACCAGATCCACGTAAGATGTCTCCTGGCTTTTCACACCTTTTGGTTTTGACAAAAGGCAGTACCTGATGGAAATTAGATAGGACATTCCTTTCTTAATTAAAGAATAAATTTGATGGATGTTCTTATCTTTGTAATTAAGTTGTGGCTCCAACAAACCAGGTAGGACATTCCTTCCTTTAATTAAGGTGGCTGGAGTGTCTATCAAACTGATCGTTCTTTTGTATCAATAGTCCACTGACTTGGCTGGAATGCTTATCAAATTGATTGTTCTTTTGTATCAGTGGCCGTATAACTTCTAACAATTCTGACATTAGCCAGTGAACTTGTTGAACCGCCGGAGAGATGAGAACTCTTCTCTCCCTGATATCCGGACCAAGTTCACTCGCCGGCTGAGCTCGAAGAAATAAATGAGTGAAAAGATAAGTAACAATCTTTTTGTGCTGTCGTTATTTGATCCAGCAAATTTTCGATTACAGAATCACTTGAAAAATTGGGTACAGTGTTTATGATTTCTTTTGAATGCTGCTTTCTTTCAATGCTACATGCCTATGATACTGCTGCAAATTTTACACTGCACTTGTGCATACACGTACTTGCACATACAACAACAAATTCAAATTTGACTTTGATATTAAGCCACAGTTATAAGAGTCAAACATTCAGGTTTATATTTATAATTTTTTCTAAAGTTATAATGAAACAGCAAAATACAATGATTCAGAAAGTAGTATTGCCTCAGGTACAAGGGCTTATGCAGTACAGTCTAATACTGCAAGTTGCTACAGCTCCACCAGAAGTGTGCAACTGTAATTACACTACAACATACTTCAGCTGGCACTGTGTTCGAATAATTTAATATGAGAAAATATCAAAACAATGGATAAGCAATATTTTAACAATTTTGTAGCACATGATAAATACTCCTGGTCAGGTAATGTCATTTATTTCTTATGGTGAGTGAAACAGCTGTCAATGCAGATGGAGCAAGCATATAAATTAACCGTAAAACATCAGAGAAAGGGGATATAAACTGAGCTTGCTGATTGGACACTACTGATTAAAGCCAAATATCAGAAACTTGATATGCCTTTCTGCTACTTGAAGAAAATTATAATTTTGTTTTACCTTTTGAAGGTAAGCATCAAGGTTATCTTCTGCAATGGAAGGATCTGTGACAAATTCAAAAAGCTCCCGCACAGTCATAACGGCGACATTGTGTTTACGGAAAAATTCTACCACAAAGAATAAAGAATGAAGTTTATCATATTTTAAAAAAATATAAATACAGTTTGAGATCTTGTATGTCTCCTAAAACTCTAGCAGATTCTCGAGATGTACCGTGGAGAGAATTCTCACTGGTTGCTTCACTGTCTAGTATGGAGATGCCAATCCACAGCATCATTAAAAGTGCAGAGGGTTATAAACTCAGCCAGCTCCATCATGGGCATAAGACTCCCCAACATCAAGGACATCTTCAAAAGGTGATACCTTCAGGCAGCAACCATCATGAAAGACCCTCACCATCCACGACATGCTCTCTTCTAAAGGGAGGTGGTACAGCTGACGATGAACACTCAATGTTTTAGGATCAGCTTCTTTCCCTCCACCATCAGATTTCCAAACGGTCCATGATCCCCAAACACTACCTCACTATTTTGTTTTCTTTTTTGCATTATTTATTTTTTAAACATATTTTTGTTGTAACGTACAGTAAACTTTACCTATTGTATTGTATCGCTGCTGCAAAACAATAAATTTTATGACATATGTCAATGATAAACCTGATTCTGGTTCAGATTCTGAAAGAATTCCCTGATGATCTGAATAGTAATAATGGGAATCCTGCAAATGTTTTAAAAACTTTGTTAATTGTTTAATCAAGAATATACATTCTCAACAATCTATAAACTTAGATAATTTGTATAAAATTGCATGTGTTCATTCCTTCAAATTTGATAAGCAATGCCCACTGTGTGTCAAGTGAAGAAACTCATCCATAATACTAATAATGCATCAAACCATTTGATTAAAAAAAAACACCAAGGAGTCAAAATTAAGCTAGGTATGCATTGAATACATATAGAATGTTACATTTTTAAAAATTATTCAAAATTTTAACTAAAATAAAAAAATGTATGCATAATTATATTCTAGAAAAAACAATAAAAATAGCTATAATGTAACAGGACCTACTGCTTTCCTGGCAGATATGATGAATAAACTCTTCTTGGGCTTCCAGCCGGGTACAGGTATCGATTATAACAGATGTTTCGATGACAAACCCTCAAACCCTCCCATCTTCTTCAGTGATGATGCCTGGGTATGTCTAGACTGGTGGTATTTATACTCCTATAGTCCGTTCCTCCTCATACAATCAGGTTTCCACTCTTCCACTTTCTTTACAATCAAATCTAAGTTCTTACTTAGAAAGAGACATTTGTCTTTGTTAAAATTCTTTTCCTCTAGTTCTATTTCAATGGCATCCTTTACCAGGAGGTCCCAAAGCCATTAGTGTGGACAGTAGTTTTGTGCCATCGAAGTCAATCCGGAGATCATTGCAAATGCAGTGTTCTGCTACTGCCGATTTCTCCAGATACACCTACTGTGCTTCCTGATGTGGGTTTCCACTGTGCAACCCGCCTGGCTGATATACGCTGCTTTGCATTCACAGGGAGCCCCACTTGTCTGAAGAAATCTGGACTGCCAATAAACATATGTAAGACACTTCCACCTCAGGCGCCAGTACCACCAAGACTTTACGAGCTCCCTAAGATACACAAGGAGGGTTCTCCCCTGAGGCTATCGTCAGTGGGATAGATTCTCCGACTTACTACCTCGCTAAGCATTTAATGACTGTGCTTGTCTCCCTTTGTTAGGGGCTGTGGGCATCACATCACAAATATGACCGACTTCATTAGAACGACAACCAACATCCAGCTAAATCCGGAGGACGTAATGGTCAGTTTCGACATGGTGTCCCTCTTTAGGTTTGACAAAGGTACGATTCACCTTTCTGAACACCCCTTACATTGACGTACCTTCTCTAGAAGGGGAACAACCTCAGATACGTCGATGACACCTTCGTAGTGTGGCCTCATGGACTCCCAGCTCTCCAACAGTTTCACTATCATCTGAATAGTATACATCCAAACATTTAATTTACGATGGAGATGGAGAAGAATGGCTGCCTCCCGTTCCTGGACATTCTAACATGATGCAAACCAGATGCAAACCAATTAAAGCCTTGGACAGGGCTTTAATTGGAAACCCACTTCCATGGACTTATACCTCACAACAACAGCCACCATCACGCCTCCCAACGTAGAGCAGTTCTTTCTACTTTGATTAACCGTACGAAAACTATTTCAGTCCTGAGGAGTCTCCTTGAGGAAATAAGACGATTACACATGACCTTCCTACGGAATGGCTACAAGGTGAAAGAAATCAATCGGGCCCTTAAGAGGGCTGACAGAAAAACCTGAAAACCTGATGAGGAACCTGTCGCTACCACCGGTCTTCCCTATATTTCCATGTTTTCTGGAAGGATAGCCAGGATCTGGAAGAAATACTGGATTAATACCATCCACAAATCGTAAGGAAGCTCAAGTTACTGCTTATGCGGGTCAAAGATGACCTGAGACTCAGGTCATCTGCTGCTTACAGGATTCCCTGTGAATGCAGAGCAGTGTATATCGCCCAGACAGGACGCATGGTGGAAACCCGCAACAAGGAGCACAGCAGGTGTAGCTGTTTGGATTACTCGGAGAAATCGGCGGAAGCAGAACATAGCACTGCATTCGCAATAACCACAGCATTGATTTTGATGGTACAAAACTACTGTGCCATGCCATTGCCTTTTGGGATCACCTGGTAAAGGAAGCATTTGAAATAAAACTAGAGGAAAAGAATTTTAGCAAAGATGAAGGTCTTGCTCTAAGAACTGGAATTTGATTGTAAACAAGGTGGGAGAGCAGAAACCTAATTGGATAAGGACTAACCAACCAGGAGGGACAGACTATGGAGGTATAAATATCACCGGTCTAGACATACCCAGGCATCATCCCTGAAGAAGATGGCAGAGTCTGTCATTGAAATGTCAGTTATAATCGATACTTATATCTGGCTGAAAGCCCAAGAAGAGTTTATTTGTAATAATGAAACACTTAGACAAGCCATGCATTCTAAAATGACATCCCAAATATGAGTGAATTAAAAAAAATCTACTTTAATGGAAGAGCATTAGCTTAAAGTAACAATTATTTTGAGCATATCTCATTCCAAAATCTCAAAATATTCTTGTGATAAGATTTCCCATAAACCATTGACAACTATGAGATTAGGAATGTATAATAGATAATATTTTTAATTTTATGGAAACTATTTGATGGCAGATCAACAATTTAGGTCTCCTCAGTTAATGGTAGGGGTCCATGGCATTAAAAAGGCTGGGAACCCCTGCTCAAACAGATTTACTTAACATCTATATAAATATTCAGTGCTTAACACTAAATATTATAGATTTGTTACATAACAATTGATCATAGTCTCCAACAAATCAAAGGAAAAATCTAAGTATAACAAGATTAGTTGTGGTTTTGACCTACCATTAACATTGAGACAGTCTTTTCGGAGAAATTCCAAAGCACATGGATGATCATGTTCTACTGATTGTGATACATCAATTATATAAATACCCCCATTATGGTACCTGCATGATGAAATTAAGGGAAAAAAATGAAGCTTGAACAACACACACACACCCACTCAGTGACCAATAGTATACTTGCTCGTTAATGCAAATATCTAATCAGACAATCATGTGATCACAATTCAATGCAGAAAAGCATGCATAATCAAACGGTTCAAGTTGTTGTTCAGACCAAACCTCGAATGGGAAAGACATGTGGCCTAAGTGACTTTGACCGTGGAGTGATTGTTGCTGCCAGAAGGGGAAGTTTCAGCATTGCAGAAACTGCTGATCCTCTGGGATTTTCACATACAACAGTTTCTAAAGTTTACAGAGAATGGTGAGAAAACCAAAAAACATCCAGCAAGTGGCAACTCTGTGGGTGCAGATACTTTGTTAATAGAAAGAAGGTCAAAGGAGACTGGCCAGACTGACCGCAAGGTTGCAGTGAACCAAACAACCACACATTACAATAGTGGTGTGGAGAAGAGCATCTCTGAACGCACAACACATCATGAACCTTAAGGTGGATGGGCTACAGCAGCAAAAGACCACACTGGGTTCCACTCATGTGGCTACTTTATTAAGTACAATCATGTACCTAAGGGGAGAGGGAGTGGGTGTGTGAGCGTGCATGTGTGCGTTTGTAATATATATTTATCACTATTTATTTTTTAAATTTGCATATCTGTTTATAAAATTACATCTCCTAAGTGTTTGATTAATAATGTAGGATATATTAATCATTCCTGTCAGATTTGCATGCAGATCCAGTTTCCTTATTGTTAAAAGCCAGTGAGCCTGACATAAATTAATGGAAAGTATTGGTACTGGATACATAAGTATTTGGCTAAACAGGGCCTGGTTAAGGATAGTTTGCATGTGAAGTTGTATCTAACCAATCTTAGAGGTTTCAGGGACTTTAGGCAAGGCTGAAGATAAAGTCTCACAGAGCAGGCAGATCTGCAAGGTTCAGTTGCTTGGCATTCAGGGTGAGGTAGTAAACTGGATTCAACATTGCTTTGTGGGAGAAGCCAGAGAGTGGTAGTAGATGGTTGCCTCTCTTCCTGGAGGCATGGAACTAGTGGTGTGCCGCAGGACCTGGTGCTGAGTCCGTTGCTGTTTGTCACCTATGTCTTCTACTTAGATGATAATGTGATAAACTGTATTAGCAAATTTGCGGATAACACCAGGATTGGGGACAACAGAATCAGAATCAGGTTTATTATCACCGGCATGTGACATGAAATTTGTTAACTTAGCAGCAGCAGTTCAATGCAATACATAATCTAGCAGAAAGAGAAAAAAATAAATAAATAAAATAAAACATAATATTAAATAAACAAGTAAATCAATTATGTGTATTGAACAGATTATTAAAATGTGCAAAAACAGAAATACTGTG
This sequence comes from Mobula birostris, assembly GCF_030028105.1. Lineage (NCBI taxonomy): Eukaryota > Metazoa > Chordata > Chondrichthyes > Myliobatiformes > Myliobatidae > Mobula > Mobula birostris. The sequence continues at coordinate 128,368,822 of NC_092370.1, forward strand.
TATTAAAAGAAGTGAGGTAGTGTCCAAAGCTTCAAAGTCCATTCGGGAATTGGATGGCAGAGGGGAAGAAGCTGTGCCTGAATCGCTGAGTGTGTGCCTTCAGGCTTCTGTATCTCCTACTTGATGGTAACAGTGAGAAAAGGGCATGCCCTGGGTGCTGGAGGTTTTTAATAATGGACAACAAAGGCTACCAAAGCTTGCAGCGGGATCTGGAGCACCTACAAAATGGGAGATATAATTTAATGCCGACAAGTATGAGGCGTTGCACTTTGGGAAGACAAGTCAGGGTGGAACCTACATAGTGAACAGTGGGGCATTAAAAACAGTGGTAGAATAGAGGGATCTGGGAATGCAGATCTACAATTCCTGGAAAATGGCATCATAGGTAGACAGGGTCAAAGAGAAAGCTTCTGGCAAACTGGCTTTCATAAATTGAAGTCCCAAGTATAGACGTTGAGATGCTGTTATACATATACAAGACATTGGTGAAGCCAAATATGGTGCAATTCTGGTCACCAAGGAATCAACAAGATTGAAAGAATATAGAGAAAATTTACAAGGATGTTGCAGGACTTGAGGACCCGAGTTATAGGGAAAGATTGAATAGGTTGGACTATTTTCTGGAGTGTAGGAGAATGAAGGGGAGATTTGTTAGAGGTACACAAAATTACGAGGGATAAATGAAAACACACTTTTCCATTAAGGTTGGATGAGTTAGGGATAAAAGATGAAACACTTACAGAGAATCTGAGGAAGAACTTCTTCACTCAAAGGGTGGTGAGAGTGTGAAATGAGCTGCCAGTGTTACTGTTAAGTTTGGGTTCTACTGCAACATTTAAGAGATGTTTGGATAAGGACATGGATGGTGGTGGAATGACGGGCTGTGATCCAGTTCTAGGCCAACAGAACTTGGCAGAATAAGTTTGGCAAGGACTACATATGCCAAAAGGCCTACTTCTGTGCTGTAGTGCTCTATGATTCAATGACACTAATTGTAAACTGTGAGGGTGCTATGTGGAAGCTTCAGTGGATAGGAACAGATTAAGATGATGGGTGAAAGCATGGAACATGAGATACAATTAGAAAAATGTGTTATCTCTGCCTTGCTAGAGACAATAGACAAAGTTTTGTTTTTAAAGTTCAAAGTACATTTATTATCAAAAGAGAGAAAAGAAATTGCCTTTAAACTCACAAGAGAGCATAGGCCATCAACTTTTTGCTGTTGATGTTTCTGTAGCAGGAAAACTCTTTTCCATGAGGTTGAGTTGCTAGCTCGACGCTCAACCCAGCATGGAAGGAAAGCGTGCACGGGAGCCGGCTGGATTCAAACTTGGGACCTTCTGCCCCAAAGTCCAGCTCTGATGCCACTATGCCACCAACTGGCCAGTTATTATCAAAGTATCTATAAATTATACAACCTTGAGATTTGTCTGCTTACAGGTAGCAACAAAGCAAGAAATCCAAAATAACTCATTAAAAAAAAGATCAACAAACACCCAATGCGCAGAGAAAAAAAACACATCATACAAACAATAAAAGCAAGCAGCAGCATTCAGAATGGAAGTGAGTCCATAGACACGAAGCCTGGAGCAGCAGGAGCAGGCCACCACCTCAGTTCATCACACAGTGGAACAAACCATTGCGAAGCTCCCAGCCTGGAGCAGTCTCACAGTCTTAGCACCGCACAAAGTGGAGCAAACGTCGTGGAGCAGTGAGCAGAAAATGTTGAGAGACCGCAAAGTGTTGATGTTCAAAGAGACCTACGTACCCTTTGTAGCTAAATCACTAATTGAACATGTAGGTTCAATAAGCAATCGGAAAAGCTGTCTTTATTACAATACATCTGGCCACAATAACTTAAATCCAAGGTGATGTCTGGGATACTGAGTACAGGCCCAACCTCTCTTCCCAAGGAAGAATATACTTGAGGGTTCACCAGATTGGTTCAACGGATGGTGTGTTTGTAATGAGGCAATGCTTCCTTCAAATGCATGGTTGATAAAGGGCTTGACAGGTTAGATGAGTGAAGTTTCTTCTTGCTAGTGTATCTAGAACTACAATACAGGTCTGCCATGCAAGGCAGACAAGACACATTTCTTCACCCAGAGGGGAGGAATTCTCCACCTGCAATTGAGTGTTTTAAATATTCAGGGAATCAGGGAGTGAGAGCGAGTGCAATAGTCGTGTTGAGATAAATGATCAGTCCCAATGTCAATGATGGAGGAAGTCCAAGGGGTCAAGTGGCTGATCTCTGTTTCTATTTCTTAATACTGTCTCTTGTAGAACAACACAGAGCAGTTGAGCTAAACAGCATGTCAGTGTAATGTCAAATTTATGTGATTATGTTTCATCCTTGTCCAGCTCATATACTGTTACACACAAAACTACACACCACGGAAAACACAAGGTAGGAATTGAATTTACAAGGTTGATAATTCAATGTCAATTTCTATACCCTCAGATATATCCATGCCCACCATTCTCATTTCATACGATCGGCTGTTTCCAGGCTCTCCATTTCTTGTCTTCACACAACTTAATACTAATGACCGTGTGCAATCACAAGAGTCTCCTCCAAGATCTTTTTTTCAAATCCCAATTCAACATTTTTGTCAAACATCCTAATATTACAGCATCTCTTTACTTGGCTATGTCAACCTTTTGAGTGGTGCCTGGCTACGCTTTCCAACAAAGAAATTGCTTAAGCACAAAAATGCTTTCAGTTACTGTTGAGAAATATTTAAAAATATACAATGTCAAAGTTTATAGTTAATGTGTAATATTTACAACATTACAAGTTGATGTTGGTCATTTCAAGATAAGTGAACTATGTGACAGAAATTTGCATTTTAAGTATGAGCAACTGAAGCTGAGGCTGTGGGCCTACTTTGGGCTTTGTGTCTATGGAGTTACTTTTGTTCTGAATGCTGTTGCTTGCTTTTACTGTTTGCTCAACGTGTGTTTTTTGTTCTCTCTCTGCGCATTCAGTGTTTGTTGGTCTTTTTTAAATGGGTTCTTTTGGGTTTCTTGTTTTATGGCTGCCTGTAAACAGACAAATCTCAAGGTTATACATACTTTGATAATAAATGTACTCTGAACAAAGCAACTTCTTGTAGATTGTGGCTCTGGTTGTGAAGAACAGATAAAAAGTCCAATGATTAATAGGTGCATTGAAAGGAACTTACAACAGGTTAAATTCACTGAGATCAGCATGAACCAACCGAGCATCCTTATACATTCTTCGCATATATTGAATCAGAAGAAGATAAAGCTCCCTTGCCTTGGATTCAGACAAATGAGCATTCTTCAACAGTGGTGCTGGCCTAGAAGATAGAAAGGATGGTGAGTAAGTACAATTTCTCAATTCCTTTACATTGAAACTGATGAGACAGGTTTTTTTAAAACAATAAAAATGGAGCTGCAAAAATAAACACTTGATAATTTCATTATGAACACAAGAAACTTTGGAAGTTTTAAAGCAAGACTCTAATCCAAATAAAGCCATTTGCACATTGGCAGCTTTGTTACTATTTTAACTATACCACTGTTTCTCTGAAAGTCAGTTTCTTATATTATTTAATGAAACAAAATAAAACAGTGGGCTGTAATCATGCAAGAGGTCATTCGTTGGTGAGGTAGCACAAGATTTAGAAAGAGCTCAGGGACTTTCAGAACTTTTCAGTGGGCTGAAATCATAACAAATCAGGGAACTGTGACGGGGTCCTGAATTACCCCAAAAAACTGTGCTTTTGAAAAGAGAGAGAGAGAGGTGCCCAACACAAGCACCTTGTCAAAAATAGTTATTTAACACCGACATATTGTTCATATTGTTGTGGTCACAGTCGGGGGGGGGGGAGAGAAGGGGGAGAGAAGGGGGAGAGGGGGGGGGAGGGGGGGGAGGGGGGGAGGGGGGAGGGGGGGGGAGGGGGGGAGGGGGGGAGGGGGGGAGGGGGGGAGGGGGGGAGGGGGGGGAGAGGGGGGGAGAGGGGGGAGAGGGGGGAGAGGGGGGGAGAGGGGGGGAGAGGGGGGGAGGGGGGGGAGGGGGGAGCGGGAGGGGGAGGGGGAGGGGGAGGGGGAGGGGGAGGGGGAGGGGAGGGGGGGGAGGGGGAGGGGGGGGGAGGGGGAGGGGGGGGAGGGGGAGGGGGGAGAGGGGGAGAGGGGGAGAGGAGGGGGGAGAGAGAGGGGGGAGAGAGAGGGAGGTGCAAAGACTGCTCACAGTATGTTTACAGTTCTACAAGGTCGCTGCCTGCTTGGAAATTCTTACAGACAGAGAAAGGAGGAGCTGTTTGAATGACAATTGGTATTCAGCACGGGCAGATAAATAGAAGGTCAGATGATAGACCTCAGACACATGGTTTTGGACACTGAATGAACTTTGTTGCGCCCACAGAAAAAGTGGGTTTTGGAGGATCGATCAGTGGCTCTCGCAGTGAGAACAGGGAGTGACTGGTGGGGAGTTATCTGTGTGTCCAACCCTTGCCTGGGTTGATAGCTCCACCACAGAAGAACGGTCCGCTTTGTTGTGGTCACAGTCGGAGACTTCTAAAGGATTTTGGAGGACAACGGGAGGATCGACAGTGTCAGCTCACCAGAAGACTCAAATCTCTCCCTCTCTCTCTCTCATCACTACTCAACTCAATACCACGAACTGAACTGAACTTTACTCATCATTGTAAGATTGTATCTTTTTACCTCCAGACTTGAAGCTTGATTTTCATATATTTCCACACTTACTGATATACTTACTTATATATAATCATTGTTAATCTGTTTGACGTATCTGCATTTATATTACTGTATTGCATAGTTACTACTAAATACCATTAGTTAATAGCAATACTGGACTCCAAGGTGTTTTCTATTTCTGCTGGTTCTTTAACTTGTCACAGGGTATGTGACAGAACAAAAAAAAAGAGGTGTAAGCAGAGTGGCCACTATTGGTGTGTATAGTGTTGGAGTGGACAGGATTTGGCTCAGCAGGTTTAGGCAAGAATAGATGCAGACTAAAATTTAAGTCTGAGGAGTTAAAACAATTCACACTGCAGTTTGAATGAATGGGAGAAGTTAAAGTCAGATGTATCATTACTACAGTGGAATAAAGACAGTCACAGAGGCACGAAAGAGGAGCTGACCAATTGATGGGAGGGGGCCGCTAGCACGATAATACAGAGCAGCAATTGGTGGACTTTCTAAGAGTAACTTGGAAGATGCAGGATCAGCTCATCTCAAGAAGCACAGGATAGATACACCCCAAAGACGAAGTATGCTTAGGGAGGATGATACAACCGTGGCTGATGAAGGAAGTAAAAGACAGCATAAAAGCAAAAGAGAGAGCATATAATATAGCAAAAATTAGTGGAAAGTTAGAAGATCAGGAAGCCATAAAAACCAACAGAAAGCAACTTCAAAAATGATAAAGAGAGAAAGAATGAAATATGAAGGTAAGCTTGACAATAATATAAAAGATACTAAAAGAGTGGATATCGGATCGCTGAAAAATGATGCTGGAGAGATAGTAATGGGGCAAAGAAATGGCAGACAAAATGAATAACTATTTTGCATCAGTCTTCACTGTGAAAGTCACTATCAGTTTGTCAGAAATTTGAGAGTTCAGAGGGAAGAAGTGAGTGAAGTTGCTATAACTAAGGAGAAGGTGCTTTGGAGGCTGAAAAGTTTGAAGGTACATAAGTCACTTAGACCAGATGGTCTACACCCAGGATCTGAAAGAGATAGTTGAAGAAATTGTGGAGGCATTAGCAATGAGCTTTCAAAAATCACTAGATTCTGGAATGATTCCGAAGAACTGGGAAAGTACAAATGTCACTCCACTCTTTAAGAAGGGAGAGGTAGAAGAAAAGTTAGCCTTACTTATAGCACAGTTAGCCTGATTTCAGTGGTTGGGAAGATGTAGCTAGTGACTCAAGATAGCCCAAGGCCTTTCCATAATCTACAAGGCACAAGTCCAGAGTACGATGAGATGTATTGCACACATCCAGATGAGTGCATCAGCTGCATCCTCATCACCAAGGAAGACAAGGGCATAGGTCCATGGGAAATGGACAATTTACCACATTGTCAGGTAGATCCCAGTGTTGTAATGGCACTGAAACAGCTTGGTTAAGGGATACAGCTAGTTTCTGAGCAGATCTTCAATTCTACAAATGGGTCTTGTCTGGTCCTGTAAAATTTATACTTTACCCTTAGCACTCCTCACATACAAAACCCATCAGAATAACCCAGTTTATTTACGGAACACAACAACAAGGCTCTCTTTTAAACATTTTATCGATTTTCAATATTAATAGCTTTAATTCCACAGAAAAAAAACTCACATGTCATCTTTACCAATAAAGCCCATAACAAGCACATGACTCCTGAGCATGATTGGCTCCGGGCAAGGTATTTCTGCTGTCTGCAACCTATAACAAAAAATGAACAGTATTAAATTTTTACTTTTGTTAAATGGAACATTTACAACTCGAATGTGCTGAATACATTCAGCACACATATTGAAATACTCTCTGCTAATTTAAAACAGGTCATCAGCTTTTGTCTGAATTAATAATATCTAACATGATCACATTCAAGTGTTAGCATCTATTGCTTATGTACCAACAATGTAAATGGCAGATTTGATATCGATCTCTATAATGTCTAAGAGAATACCAATGTTGTGTCAAATAATTAGGGTTTTGTCCCCAAGGTTTTGAATTACTTCATGGGCCACATCACAATGACTGGAACAATTGTTATTGTAATATGCTCCCAGATTTTTGAGCCCTGAAACATGTGACCTGACCTAAAACAATTCTTTGACTTAAAACATTATGTCAGTTTCTCTTTCCAGAAATTGCACTGACATGTTGAATACTTCCAGCACGCCCCGTTTTTATTTTAGATTTCCAACATTTGTAGTTTTTTTTTTAATTGATTTTCAACTGGAAGAATTATTTGGCATGATTGAATCTACTATCTTTAAAAAAGAGAGACCACATCATTAAATTCAAAAAACATCTTATGACTTCTTCCAAATATGATACAATAAGTCCAGAATGATCTCCAGAAAGCCATCTCATAGGTGAAGTGGCAATTCTGGACCAAACCTGAATCAACGAAGGATGCTGGACAGTTGCAGCAGGGCTTGAATGCCATTACCTCTTACAAAATGAAACCAAGCAACATAGCTGATGAGAGGGCCTCACTTCCCGAAGAGCTCAATATATAGCTCCATACTTTGATAATAACTGCACTTTGAACTTTCAATGTGTGGTGTTGCTCCTCCAACCTGAGTTTGCCGTAATTGTGACAACAGAGGATCAGTATGCTTGCTTTGACCATTGAGGAACCTTCACAAACTCCTGCAGTTCCCGATGACCCTGTGATTTCAGTCTCTGAAGCCGACGAGAAAGCATTCTTCATGAGGATGAACCCACAGAAAGCATCCAGCCCAGATGGGGTACCTGGCTGAGTACTAAAGACCTATGCCGATCAACTGGCTGAAGTGTTCACTGTTATCTTTAACTTCTCACTTCAGCACTCTGCAGCACCCAGCTGCTTCAAACAGGCTTCAATTATACCAGCACCAAGGAAGAACATGGTAACCTGCCTCAATGACTACTATCCAGTAGCACTTACATCCACTATGATGAAGTGCTTTGACAGGTTTATGATGAAACATTATCAACTCTTGCCTGAGAAGTGACTTGGATCCACTCCAATTTGCCCAGCAGCACAGCAGGTCCACAGCATGTGCCATTTCATTGGCTATCCACTCAACCCTGTCACACCTGGACAGCGAAGATGCACTTAACAGGATGCTCTTATCGACTACAGCTCAGCATTTAATACTATCATCCACTCAAAACTAATCAATAAGCTTCAAGACCTTAACCACAGTACCTCCCTGTGCAATTGGATCCTCGATTTCCTCACTTGCAGACATCAGTCAGCTCAGATTAGCAACATCTCTTCCACAATCTCCCATCAGCACAAGTGTACCACAAGGTTATGTGCTTAGGCCTCTGCTCTACTCGCTTTATACGTATGACTGCAAGGCTAAGCACAGCTCTAATGCCATATTTAAGTTCACTGACGCTACCACTGCTATTGGCCGAATCAGTATATAGGAATGAAACTGAAAATCTGGCTGAATGGTGCCACAACAACAACCTCTCACTCAATGTCAGCAAGACCAAGGAGCTGATTATTGACTTATTGATTAGCTTGGAGGGGATGATAGTATTGAATGCCAAATTGTAGTTGATAGAGAGCATCCTGATGTATGCATCAGCAAATTTGCAGATGACACCAAGACTGGGGGAGTAGTGGACAGTGAGAAAGGCTACCAAAGCTTGCAGAGATATCTGGACCAGCTGCAAAAAGGCAGATAGAATTTAACAATAAGTATGAGGTGTTGCACTTTGGGAGGACAAACCAGGGTAGGACTTAAACAGTGAATGGCAGGGCACTGAGGAGTGCAGTAGACAAAAGAGTTCTGGGAATACAGATCCGTAATTCCTCGAAAGTGGTGTCATAGGTAGACAGGATCATAAAGAGAGTTTTATGGCAAATTGGCCTGCATAAATAAAAGTACAGGTGTCCCCTGCTTTTCAGGCGTTCGCTTTACAAAACCTCACTGTTACGAAAAAAAAGCAGCGTGCGATAAAAATTCGGCACGCGAAAAAAATCAGCGGCAATAAAAGGCAGCACGCGCCCTGAGCAGCCGCTCTCCCCCGGATTCGGAACTGCATTGCTTTAACACGTGCCTGTGAGCAGCCGTTTGCAAGATGGGTTCTATGGTGTCAGAAAAGCCTAAAAGAGCTTGTAAGGGTGTTACACTTAGCTTAAAACTAGACATAATTAAGCGTTTCGATCGTGGTGAACAAAGTAAGGACAAAGTGAGTTTGGCTTTGGAAGCTGACAAAGATGATGTTGAAGAGGTTTTGGCATCCCATGACCTAGAACTGATAGATGAAGAGCTGATGCAATTGGAAGAGGAAAGGATAACAATCGAAACCAAATGCAGCAGTAACAATCGAAACTGAATGCAGTAGCGAAAGTGAAGCAACTACGTGAGATTTTCACTGCAATGATAAGGTACGACTTTAATTTTGAAAGGGTTCGTAGGTTTAGGGGATATTTGCAAGATGGTTTGAGTCCTTACAAAGAACTGTGTGATAGAAAAACGCACAAGGCTCAGCAGTCAAGCAAGCCTTCCACATCAGCCACAGCAGAAAACGAACCTCAACCTTTGACATCGAGGCGGGCAGTCATAGGAGAAGATAAGCTGCCTGCTCTACTGGAAGCAGACGAGATGACACCCCAGTGTCCCACCACCCCAACACCCAGGCCACGGACAGATACTGTACCGATTCACGAAGAATGCAGCAGTAGCCGGGAGGCACACAGCACATCTTTAAGAAAAAAGCCAAAATAAACACGCTAATTAATTAGGTGCCACCCCACACGTAAATGTTGGCCCAGATCAAAGGCGATGCAATCGGCAATCGCCTCTAATCTTTGCTGACAATTACGTGCCGGGCAGCACCTAATTAATTAGCAAGTTTATTTCGGCTTTTTTCTTAAAGATGGGCTGGATGTGTCCCGGCTACCGCTGGAGCCCCGCATGCTTCGCGGCAATGTATTGCTCGGCGGCCTGGAGGCTGAGGGCCACTGCACCACTCAACCTGCGACGACTCAGTCTAACACACAATCATCAGTGTGCTCAGCGCTGTCTTCCCAATTCCAGTAAGTGATACTACACTGTACATACATTATTTCTACTTTATGTCGGCTGTGTATTTTTACGTGTTACTTGGTATGATTTGGGAGCTTCATAGCTTAAAGGTTACTGGAGAGCCGTGTTTTTGCCAACAGCGCTAGCGTGAGATTTTTGCTTCGGTGAACAGTGCAGTAATGATCATGGAAAGGTATTTCTACTTTATATAGGCTGTGTATTTATCATATCATTCCTGCTTTTACTATATGTTACTGTTATTTTAGGTTTTATGTGTTATTTGGCATGATTTGGTAGGTTATTTTTGGGTCTGCGAACACTCACAAAATTTTCCCATATAAATAAATGGTAATTGCTTCTTCGCTTTACGACATTTCGGCTTACGAACCGTTTCATAGGAACACTCTACCTTTGGATGGCGAGGGAAACCTGTATTGAGTAAAGGAATTAGGATGTTGTCTTGAAGTTGTACAAGACATTGGTGACATCTAATCTGGAGTATTGTGTGCAGTTCTGTTCACCTACCTACAGGAAAGATATCACTAAAATTGAAAGACGAACATTTACAAGGATATTGCCAGGACTTGAGGACCTGAGTTATACAGAAAGGTTGAAGAGGTAAGGACTTGGAGCACAGAAGAATAAGGGGATAATTTATAGAGGTATAAACCATTATGAGGGGTAAAGAGATTAGGTGAGACTAGAAGGAGATGTCATCGGTTAAGGGTGAAAGGTGAAATATTTAAGGGGAACCTGAGGTGGTGAGAGTGTGGAATAAACTGCCAGCAGAAGAAGTGGATGAGAATTTGATTTCAATATTTACAACAAATTTGTACAAGTACATGGATAAGGGGTATGGATACCTTGTGTGGGTAGATAGGATGAAGCAGAACAACAGTTCAGCACAGACAGGATGGGCTGAAGGGCCCATTTCTGAGCTGTAGTGCTCTATGACTAGGACTAGGTCATGAAGAAGCACCTTGGCCCAAAACATCGACTGCTTGTTCATCTCCATGGACGCTGCCTGACCTGCTGAGTTCATTCAGCATTTTGCCAAGGTTATTATGTTACTTACAGAGAGATAGTAACTGCACTTCAAAAGTAATTACCGTAAATTCTCGTGTATAAGCTGAGAATTTGGCCCTATATTTTGGTCCTAAAATTAAGGGTCCGCTTATACAGAGGGTGCCAACTTTGGAAAAACGAATATACAGAAGACAGGTCATATTTATTGGCATTGCTGATGCTGCCTTCTTGAAGGCCTTCACAATGCACTCGGCCTTCATTTCCTCCCACGATTGCACTACCACTCGCAAACTGTAGCTAGAGATGCGGCCCTCATATTTCCCGCTGGAGTGAATGACTGATTTCCAGACATCATCCATTCGTTTCACTGTCGACGCATGAATTCTTTGAATGGTTTGTTTAAACTCACATCTAGTGGCTTTAGCACAGACATCAAACCACCGGGGATAACTGCAATGTCCGTATTTTCAGCCTTCAATGCTGCTTTTGCCTCACCTGACAAGTGCTCTTTGAACATGTCCCAGACAAGTAGCAACTTTTCCTTCCTGAAACCTTCGGGATGTCGACGCCACACCTCTTTAACCCACTTCAAGCAACCCGCTTCGTCCATCCAGCCGTGTTCTTGAAAGTAAACAACACCCCGCGGGAATTTTTCTTTCTTTGGGAACGTTTTCCTCTTAAAAATCACCATCGGTAGTAGTTTGGTCCCAGCAGCCATACACGTTAACACGGCAGTAAAATGTTGCTTCTCGTGTCCAGTTGTTTTGACAAGGTCTGTTTTCTCCCGCTTCTGATTGACAGTGCGGTTGCCAGCAAAATCAAACATTGGTGTCTCGTCCATGTTACCAATCAGTGAGAGCGGGTAAGAATGTGCCTTTCGATGCTTGATTACAAACGATTGGAAGGCTGTAATCTTATTCTCAAGGTCGCTCGGCAACTTCTGAGCAATCTTTGTTTTTTGTCTCAACACAAGATCACATCTATTTATAAATCTGGTGCACCAACTTCGCGTAGCTTTGAAATTTTCGCTGACCTCACGGCGTTTTTCGGCCCATTTCAACACTTGAACTCGAATCATTTCTCTGGTAACAATGTATCCAGACGATCGCTGGTGATTCATCCACTCTAAAACTTTTCCTTCCAGTTCTGGCCACTGGCATGTTTTCCTGTGGTTTGCACATTTCGTCTTTGGCATTTCTCTCAGCGTGTCCTCTGCCTTTCTCCACTCTCTCACTTGTTTCTCGTTTACACTAAACTTCTTAGCAGCTGCAGAATTATTTGTTCCTTTAGCAAAATCAACAACCTTCAGCTTGAAGCCAACATCATATCGCATTTGTTTTAATCTTTTGTACATGGTGGTCGCAAACTCAATACTGAGTACACGTAGTGATCCTGCCACCCTGTGTTATGTTTTAACAAGATTACGATGGGTGCTAAATGGCTTCACAGGGGTTACATTCCAGAGGATTCTTTACCATTGGGAACCAAATCCAAAACTTCCCTTCCTGATTTATTTATTAAGAATTTGCTTATAACGCTCTACAATGTGTAGGCCAATTTTCTTAGCAGGTACTAGTTCACAAAATTTCCAAGTTCCGGATCCAGCAAAGCTGAGTACCGGCATGTGAGATCTTGTGATCTTTTCTAGTTAAGTCAAAAACCTCTACAAAAAGGGTCGGCTTATACAAAGGTAACATGAAAAAGTCACTTTTTTAACCCTGAAAATTGGGGGTCAGCTTATACACTGGAATTTATGGTAATCAAAAGTAATTGACAGTTTATTTGTACAGGACATAAAAATATAGACCATCACACACAGACTTAAGTAGCAATATCCATATGGCTTGGGAATATCAGACATTGTTAAGAAATCAAAGTTGAGTTTATTCAAAAGTCACAGCAATAAATTGGACAATCATCTTTAGATACAAGACCATAAGACATAGGAGCAGAATTAGGCAATTGGCCCATCGAGTCTGCTCCGCCATTCAATCATGGCTGATCCTTCCCCCCCCCCCTCAGCCCCACTCCCCGTAACCTCTGATGCCATGTCCAATCAAGAACCTATCAAGCTTTGCCTTAAATCCACCCAACAACTTGGCCTCCACAAATTCACCACCGTCTGGCTAAAGAAATGTCTCTGCATCTCTGCTTTAAATGGATGCCCCTCTATCCTGAGGCTGTGCCCTCTTGTCCAAGGCTTCCCACCATGGGAAACATCCTTTCCACATCTACCCTGTCTAGGCCTTTCAACATTAAAAAGGTTTCAATGAGATCCCCCCCCCCCATCCTTCTAAATTCCCGCATGTACAGACCCAGAGATATCAAACGTTCCTTGTATAACCCTTTCATTCCTGAAATCATCCTTGTGAACCTCCTCTGAACCTTCTCCAATCCCAACACATCTTTTCTTAAGATGAGGAGCCCAAAACTATTCACAATACTCGAGGTGAGGCCTCACTAGAGTCTTCTAAAACCTCAGCATCACATCCCTGCTCTTATATTCTGGACCTCTTGAAATGAATGCTAACATTGCATTTGCCTTCCTCCCCACTGACTCAACCTGCAAGTTAACCTTTTGGGCTTTCTGCACAAGGACTCCCAAGTCCATTTGCAACCCAGATTTTTGGATTTTCTCCCCATTTAGAAGAGTCTGCACATTTGCTTCTACTACCAAAGTACATGACCGTGCATTTTCCAACATTGTATTTCATTTGCCACTTTCTTGCCCATTTTCCTAATCCTGCTGCAGCCTACCCGTTTCCTCAACACTATCTACCCCACTACCAATCCTTGTATCATTTGCAAACTTAGCAACAAAATCATTTATTCCATCACCTAAATCATTAATATACAGCATAAAAAGAAGTGGTTCCAACACTGACCGCTGCGGAACACCACTAGTCACTGGTAGCCAACCAGAAAAGGGATCTTTTATTCCCACTCTCTGCCTCCTACCTAATAGCCAATGCTCTAACATGCCAGTAACTTTCCTGTAATACCATGGGCTCTTAACTTGGAAAGCAGCCTCATGTGCGGCACCTTGACAAAAGCCTTCTGAAAGTCCAAATATACAACATCCACTGCAATCTATCCTACTTGTAATCCCCTTAAAGAATTCCAACAGGTTCGTCAAGCAAGATTTCCCTTAAGGAAACTATGCTGACTTTGTCCTATCTTGTCCTGTGTCACCAAGTACTCCATCACCTCGTCCTTAACAATTGACTCTAACATCTTCCCAACCACTCCACTGAGGTCAGGCTAACTGGTCTGTAGTTTCCTCTACTGCCCTCCTCCTTTCTTAAAGAGATGAACGATACATGTTTTATGAGGTAACAACAAATTTTGAAACATGTTAAGGTTACATTTTCTAATCAAGTAGATAAACAACAATATTTTGAAATTAAACATTCATCGGGCTCCCTTTGTCATTACCTGCCACTCCACGAGCTTCATATCGAGTACATCATTCTCCGTAACTTCCACCATCTCCAATGGGCTTCTCCCACCGAGCACATCTTTCACTAACTTGCCTCTGCTTTCTGTAGGGAGCTCTCCACATAACTCCAATGTCCATTTTTTCCTCTCCACTAATTTCCATGTAGTATGATAATTGCTACAGCTGCCTCTACATCTCCTCCCTCACCACCACTCAGGGCTCCAAACTTTCTTTCCAAGTAAGGTGACAATTCACCTAAGAGTCTATTAGTTTCATCGATTGTATCTGGTGCTCCCAGCCTGGTCTTCTCGACATTGGTTGGACCTGATGCAGTCTGGAGGACTGCTGTGTTGAGCATCTTCGCTCTGTCTACAACAAAAAGCATGATCTCATAGTTGCTACCCATTTCAATTTGATTTCCCATCCCCATTCTGAAATGTCTGTCAGTAGCCTCCTCTACTGCCACGATGAGGCCAAACTCAGGTTGGAGGAGCAACACCTCAGACTCAAAGTACATTTATTATTGAAGTATGGACGTATACTACATACAACCTTGTGATTCATCTCCCTACGGGCAACCACAAAACAAAGAAACCGAATAGAACCCATTAAAAAAAGACCTTCAAACACCCTCACCCTAAGCTTTTCAATCTGGACCGGCACTTAAATCAGCAAAACACTAGCTCATTCCTCACTCTCGGACCTGGGCCCTGGAGCTTCAATTCACACACAGGCCCCAGCTCCACCATTCGATTCAGCATGTATCCGACCTTTCCAATCTGGCCCAGTGCTTAAATCAGTCAAACATTTCTCAGGTCCAGGCCCCACTGACTCGACGACTCTTCCTCACCTAGGATCGCCGCCTCAAATCCACTCCACGTCTGCTCCAGCAATGTCCGAACACTGGCTCATTCCTCACTCTCAGGCCCAGGCTCCAGCACCTTGATTTCCCCCCCTTTCGTTTTAACCAGTTTACCATCCTTGTTACTCTCTGCCTTCCTCATCCTCACCTGCCCATGACATCCCTCTGGTTCCCCTCTTCTTTCCTTTTCTTCCATCACGAATTGTCCTCTCCTGTGAGATTCTTTCTTCATTCCTTTACTTCTTGCACCACCTATCACCTACCAGCTTCTTTCATCATCACTCCTCTTCCACCCACCCAACTCACTCACCTGGTCTCACCTATCACCTGTCAGCTTATACTCCTCCTCTCCCCCCACTTTCTTATTCTTGCTTCTGCCCCTTCCTTTCCCGTCCTGATGAAGGGTCTTGGCCCAAAACATCGACAGTTTATTCCCCTCCACAGATGTGACCTGGTTTGTTGAGTTCCTCCAGCATTTTGAGTGTTGCTCGAGAATTCCAACATCTGCACAAATCTCCTGTTTATCCTTTACTACTGTTTGAAAGCATTTGAGACCAGATTTGGGAACTACCATCAAATTGTCAGAATGTTCAGGAGAAAACAAAAATTGACACTATACAAAGTATATCCACAGTTGCCTTGGACTCTACAGTTATGAACCTTGCAGCAATCATTCATGTGCTAAATAAAAATTACCAAGCCCACCTAAAAGTTCCAACAAATTGTTGTTTTCAGTACCTGATCAAATTTCTCATCTCCTTCTCTGCCCACGTTCTCACCATCTTTCTTGGATTTCCCTTGCAGTAACCATGGCGAAATCTGAAAGAAAGAATTGCCCTTTCAACAAAATGTGCTCAAAAACTTTAATTACAAGCCTTCATTACAAAAGAAGGACTTCCTCTTATAAAAGGTTATAAATAGTTCCATTCTATACTATTCAATGCCTTTTAAAAATTTTCTTTAAATAATGTAGCCCTATTGTACATGTTCAATCATGAAAACTAGTATTCATACTATCGCAGAATAATAAGCCACAAATACATAGGTATGGCCTATAATATCAGCAGCTTCAAGAAATAGTTTGTTTTAAATTTCTTAGACCAGGGATTCCCAACCTTTTTTATGGCAGGAAGCCTTACAATTAACCGAGTGGTCCGTGGACCCAGGTTGGGAGCTCCCGTCACATGAAAGATGTCCTGGTAAGGAAAGGTTATTTGTCTTCATCATGTGTTATGCAATAACAACAATGACTAAAATGATAACAACAAATATTAATATAAATTTACATGTATTATTCAAAAATTCAATTATTTGGAATGTTTCACTGACAATTTGCTTTACTTCCTGCGTTTCATCTGCAGAATTCATATGCCACACTAGTTCAATGAAGATTGGTTGCCTCCATTTTCGGAGATCTTTGCATATCAAGTGTTTAATCATGTGAACAGCATGCACATTACAGAGAAGGTTATAGTACCTAAAACAGAATAACAGAACGAGTGAGGTGCAGGATGTGTCTTTTATATTGTTTGTAAATGAAATATCGGATGTGCAAATTTAAGGAATTCTAATACACAATATTTCAACATGTCATACCTGAATTCACCGCTGACATATTTATCACGATCTTTAAATATTAGGATTGAAGTTTTGTAGATCTTTATTGCTCTGTTTTCTCCGTTGTTTGTAGTTGCATGATAAACATTTGCCTATTGGTTAAAAAGGATCAAAATTTGACTAGTGAAGGAGGCTTGAAGCAACCATGCAGAAAACAAACAAGTTAAATACAACTTGTATCAAAAAAGACTCCAGATTTTTTGACCCACAATGTATGCAGCAAGACAATGATTCCTACTTTTTAGCTAGATACTAACATTTGAGAGCATAAAGCACCTTGCTGTACAATGAAAACATCTGTCAAATGAATGTGTTTAGTTAGAACATACAATATAGAAAATCTACAGTACATTACAGGCCCTTTGGCCCACAATGTCATACCGACCATGTAACCTACTCTAGAAGCTGCCTAAAATTTCTCTACCGCATAGCCCTCTATTTTTCTAAGCTCCATGTACCTATCTAAGAGTCTCTTAAAAGTCCCTATTGTATCCTCTACCACCGTCGCTGGCAGTGCATTCCACACACCTACCACACTGTGTGTGAAAAAACTTACCACTGATATCCCCCTTGTACCTGCTTCCCAGCACCTTAAAACCATGCCCCCTTGTGTTAGCCATTTCAGCCCTGGGAAAAGCCCCTGGTCATGCACACAATCAATGCCTCTCATCATCTTGTACACATCTATCAGGTCACCTCTCATCCTCCGTTACTCTAAGGAGAAAAGGCCAAGTTCACTCAACCTATTCTCATAAGGCATGCTCCCCAATCCAGGCAACATCCTTGTAAATCTCCTATGTACTCTCTCCATAGTATCCACATCCTTCCTATAATGAGGTGATCAGAACTGAACACAGTACTCCATGTGGTGTCTAACTAAGGTCTTATATAACTGTAAAATTATCTCACGGCTCATGAACTCAATCCCATGATTGATAAAGGCCAACACACCATACACTTTAACCACACTGTCAGCCTGCACAGCAGCTTTGAGTGTCCTATGGACACGGACCCCAAGATCTCTCAGATCCTCCACACTGCCAAGAGTCTTACCATTAATATTATACTCTTGTCTTCAAATGTGACCTACCAAATGAACCCCTTCACACTTATCTGGGTTCAACTCCATCTGCCACTTCTCAGCCCAGTTCTGCATCCTATCAATGTCCCACTGTAACCTCTGAAAACCCTTCAGACTAACCACAACACCAACTTTTCCGTCATCAGCAAACTTACTAACCCACCCTTCTACTTTCTCATCCATGTCATTTATAAAAATCGCAGAAGAGAGGTTCCAGAACAGATTCCTGCGGAACACCACTGGTCACCGCTTTCCATGCAGAATACGAACCATCCACAACCACCCTTTGCCTTCTGTGGGCAAGCCAATTCTCAATCCACAAAGCAAGGTCTCCCTGGATCCTATCCCTCACTGAAATCCATATACACTACATCCACTGCTCTACCTTCATCAATGTGTTTTGTTACATCCTCAAAGAATTCAATCAGGTTTGTCAGGCATGACCTGCCCTTGACAAAGCCATGCTGACTAACCCTAATCAGTGTATGTCTCTCCAAATAATCCTGCCTCCCAGGATCTTCTCCAACAACTTGCCCACTACTGAACTGAGACTCACTGGTCTACAATTTCCTGGGTTATCTCTACTCTCTTTCTTTCTTTTCTTTTTAAATCTTTTTATTGAATAAGTATACAAAAAGGTAAGCCATATAGGCACTAATACACTGTTAGAATATAATAAAATTACAGGAGATATTAATACAAAAAAATGATACAAACAATGTAATTTAAACATAACGTACCACTGTAACATAATAGTATACTAATTTTAATATATATATCAATAGAGAAAAGAAAAAAAACCCCAAAAAAAACCCACCGTGCAACTAACTAAAAGCAAAGCAAAGCAATGGGCTAACTCGAAACCAAACAGAGTTAAAAAACTTAAAATCACGTTCTCAATCCCGACCTCCATTAAAAACAGTAAAAAAAAACAAGAAGGGTATATCTTACATTAAATGAAAATATTGAATAAAAGATCTCCAGGTCTGTTCAAATTTAAAGGAGGAATCATAAAGATTGCTTCTAATTTTCTCCAAATTCAAGCATAATATCGTCTGAGAAAACCAAAAAAAGGTAGTTGGAGCATTAAGCTCTTTCCAATGTTGTAAAATACATCTTTTCGCCATTAAAGTAAGAAATGCAATCATTCTACGGGCTGAAGGAGAAAGATTACTGGAAATTTTAGATAGTCCAAAGATAGCAGTAATAGGGTGAGGAGAGATATCTATATTCAATACCTTGGAGATAATATTAAAAATGTCTCTCCAAAAAGTTTCCAGAGTAGGACAAGACTAAAACATATGAGTTAAAGAGGCTATCTGCCCCGGACATCTATCACAAAAAGGATTAATATGAGAATAAAAGCAAGCTAATTTATCTTTGGACATATGTGCTCTATGAACAACTTTAAATTGAATTAGGGAATGTTTAGCACAGATAGAGAAAGTATTGACATTGTAAAATCTGCCCCCAGTCATCCACGGAAATGGTAAACCCCAATTCCTGTTCCCAATCTACCCTAATCTTATCAAATGGAGCTTTCCTAAGTTTCATAATAATATTATAAATCATAGCTGATGCACCTTTCTGACATGGATTAAGGTTAATTATAGTATCTAAAATGTATGTAGGAGGAAGCATTGGAAAGGAAGAAAGTATAGTACTTAGGAAATTTCTAACTTGTAGATATCTAAAAAAATGTATTCTTGATAAATTATATTTATTAGATAATTGTTCAAAAGACATAAGGGAACCATCTAAAAATAAATCCAAAAACCGTGAAATACCCTTAGTCTTCCAAATTTGAAAAGCACGATCCGTAAAAAAGGGAGGAAAAAATATGTTACCTAAAATAGGAATCGCTAGCCCAAATTGATTAAGATCAAAAAATTTTCTGAATTGAAACCAAACACGTAAGGTATATTTAACCTTTATATTTAACCAGGTATCGGGTTAGATACCTGTTTAAGGCATTTCAAATCAAAAGTAAGAGAGGAACCTAAAATAGAGCCAAGTGTATAACCCTGAACAGATTGTAATTCCAATGCTACCCATTTAGGAATGGATAGTATATCCTGATCAAGTAACCAAAATTTCATATGTCGAATATTAATTGCCCAATAATAAAATCTAAAGTTAGGTAATGCTAAACCTCCATCTCTCTTAGCTTTCTGTAAATGTATTTTACCCAGTCTCGGGTTTTTATTTTGCCAAATAAGTGAAGAAATTTTGGAGTCAACTTTATCAAAAAAAGATTTTGGAACAAAAATTGGTAATGCCTGAAATATATATAAAAATTTTGGCAAAAAAAACATCTTAACTGCATTAATACGACCAATCAAAGTTAAATATAAAGGAAACCATTTAGACGAAAGTTGAATAATATGGTCAATTAAGGGTAAAAAGTTAATCTTAAATAAATCTTTGTATTTACAAGTAATTTTAATCCCAAGATATGAAAAATAATTATTAATCAATTTAAGTGGAAAGTTATGGTATAAGGGAAGTTGTTTATTAATCGGGAAAAGTTCACTCTTACTAAGATTTAATTTATAACCTGAAAAAAGACCAAATTGTGCTAATAGCTCTAAAACAGCAGGGATGGATTTTTGGGGATTAGAAATATATAAAAGTAAGTCATCAGCATAGAGTGATATTTTATGGGACTTTAAGCCCTGAGTTATCCCAGTAATATTTGGAGATTCTCGAATGGCAATTGCAAGAGGTTCTAATGCAATATCAAATAATAAAGGACTAAGAGGACAACCTTGTCGAGTACCTCGAAAAAGAGGGAAAAAAGGTGAACTTAAAGAGTTAGTACGGACCGAGGCCACAGGAGAATGATATAACAGTTTAATCCAGGATATAAATTTCGAGCTAAAATTAAACATTTCAAGCACCTTAAATAAGTAAGGCCATTCTACTCTATCAAAAGCTTTCTCAGCATCTAAAGAGATAACACACTCAGGAACATTTTGTGAGGGAGTATAAACAATATTTAACAGTGTACGAATATTATAAAAAGAGTAACGACCTTTAATAAAACCCGTTTGGTCTTCCGAAATAATAAAAGGAAGTACTTTTTCTAATCTATTTGCTAATAACTTAGAAAAAACTTTAGAATCAACATTTAATAAAGATATTGGTCTATAAGATGCACATTGAGCAGGATCTTTATCCTTCTTTAATATTAGAGAGATTGACGCTCTATTGAAAGATTCGGGAAGTTTACCAAGTTTTAATGAAGCCTCAAAAACCCTACAGAACCAAGGGATTAATGAAGGTGCGAAACATTTATAAAATTCTACGGTAAACCCATCAGGGCCAGGAGCTTTCCCCAAATTCATAGAGAAAATAACATTCTTAATCTCATCCATGGTAATGGGAGTATCTAACACAGAAGACTTATCCTGTGAAATCTCAGGGAAGTCTAGGTTATCTAAAAAATCATTCATATATTTAGAATCTTGAGGAGACTCTGATTGATATAAGGAAGAATAAAAATCACAGAAGGTTTGATTAATCCCCGCATGATCAAGTATCAGTCGGTCATTTTGGTTATAAATCTGATTAATTTGAGATTTAGCATAATTAGACTTCAGTTGATTAGCCAGCAATTTGCTAATTTTGTCAGTGTACATAAAATTCACTTCTTGTTTTCTTTAATTGGTTTACAATCGAGGACGAAAGTAATAAACTGTGTTCCATTTGAAGTTCAGTTCTTTGTTTATATAACTCCTCAGAAGGAGCTATAACATATTTCTTATCAATTTCCTTAATCTTGTCCACAATTACCAACTCCTCCTGCTTCAGCTTCTTCCTCAAAGCAGCAGAATACGAGATAATCTGACCACGAATATAAGCTTTAAAAGTATCCCAAAGAATGTTCACAGAAATATCCTCTGTATAGGTAATTGTCAAAAAAAAGATCAATCTGTTCATTCATAAAGTTAACGAAGTCCGAGTCCTGAAGCAACAGCGAATTAAAACGCCATTGTCTATTATTTTGTGTATTGGCCTGAATTTT
Organism: Mobula birostris; assembly: GCF_030028105.1. Taxonomy (NCBI): domain Eukaryota; kingdom Metazoa; phylum Chordata; class Chondrichthyes; order Myliobatiformes; family Myliobatidae; genus Mobula; species Mobula birostris. The sequence goes on from NC_092370.1 coordinate 128,390,610, forward strand.
AATAGAAAGCTTAAGTGGAGCATGATCCGAAATGGTTATAGAGTCATAATCACATTTAATCACTGAAGAAATAAGACGAAAGTCAATAAAGAAATAATCAATTCTTGAATAGGAATGGTGAACATGTGAAATAAAAGAAAAATCTTTTTCCTGAGGATGCAAAAAACGCCAAATGTCCGTCGACCCAGAATCAGAGAGGAATGAATTAATCAAAGTTGCAGATTTATTAGGTAAGGTCCGTAGAGGAGCCGAACGGTCCAAAGCTGGAGATAAACAGGTATTAAGATCTCCGCCCCAGATCAGTGAAAACTCATTCAAATTCGGGAACTGATTGAATAATGATTTATAAAATTCCGGACAATCCATATTAGGAGCATAAACATTAACCAAAACTACCTTTTTATTAAATAGTAGACCACTAACCAATAGAAATCTACCATTCGGATCAGAAGTAGTATCATGTTGTATAAAAGTAACTGAGGAGTCTATAAAAATAGAGACGCCTCAAATCTTAGCATTGGAGTTCGAATGAAACTGTTGTTCCTTCCAGAATTTAAAAAAAACGTAGTCTGTCCCCCCTCCGCATATGGGTCTCTTGTAAAAATAAAATTTGTGCTTTAAGTCTCCGGAACACTTTAAAAACTTTTTTCCTTTTAATAGGATGATTAAGACCATTAGTATTCCAGGAGACAAAATTAATAATAGACTCCATAAACCCTAAAGTCAACCCGCAACAAGGAGGATTGACGATAGGCTCGACCCACGAGCCCGGAAAGGGAACAGAACAAATAAGAGATACCGGGAAGAAGAACGTAACCAATACTTCAATAATGTACATAGCCCAAGAAGAACTAAAACGTGAAGCCCCTCCCACCACCCCCCACCCCATGACCCCAAGGCTAAATCTAACGCAGACCAGCCCGAAAGAAGCAAGCACTAAAACTACCCCCATGACTTCCGGTATACACTCCCTAAAAAAAGTGTAAATATAAAAAAGATCAGCTAATTATAAAATAGTAAAAGAATAAAAAAAGGTAACTCAGTTAAAACAAACACTTAATATAACAGAGTAAAAGCCAGAAAATATAAAAAAACCGCAACAAACCCCAAACCCTATGAGTAAACAAAACAAAAAAAATGAGATTATTAACATAAACTAGTTATAAAAACCTACAAAACAAAGTAGATTTAAAAACTACAAAATTTAAAGCCACAAAGGAAATACATAAAATGACGGTGAGGAAATAACCACCCAGAATCCCCTGGGAAAAAGAAAGGAATGACGCAGTTAAAAAGAAAGTTTAGCAACCATATTAAATAATCAAAAATAAACTTTTCTGCCCATATAAGGCAAAAAAAAAATTAAGACTGACAAATTCACAACCTCCAATCAACGGAGATAGTTAAAGATTACGATTAAGATGTTGAAGGTGAAAATTGATCCAGATAACCCTGGGCATCCGATGGAGATTCAAAAAAACGGAGGGCTCCATCTGACGTACGAATCCTTAGACGTGCAGGGTAAAGCAGCGCTGGTTTTAAATCCATCTTGTAGAGTTCCGACATCACAGATCTGTAACGAACCCGTTGATCCCGAATTGGTTTACTGAAATCCTCCACGAATCGGAACTTAAGATCCAGAAAATCAATGTAACCTTTAGATCGAATGAAACGAAACAGTTTCTCCTTGTCTTGAAAGTAATGAAAACGTAAAATGACATGTCGAGGTTTAACTGACCTAAGCCAGTATGATGGAACTCTGTGAACACGATCCAATAACAGTGGTTGGTCAGGAAATACAGTAGGAAATGCATCTTTTAAAAGTTGAGAAAAATACTTCATAGGGTTATCAGATTCAACAGCTTCACGCACCCCAATCATTCGAAGATTCTGCTGTCGCATTCTGGATTCTAAGTCAGAGTTTTTAAAGGTCAGAAAGTCGAGTTTCTTCTTCATTACATTAATTGTTTCTTCGATTTTCTCCATCTTGAGCTCACTTTGTTGCGTGGATTTTTGAAGATCAGATATAGCCAACTGATGTTCCGTAATAGATACTTGTATCTTCTCGATTGAATCGGCAATTTTCTGGAAATTAATTGAAATTTCCTCACGAATCAGCTCCGTAATAGAGGTTGAAATTTCCCTTTGAATTAGCTCCGATATAGCTTTCAAAGTCACCAGTGGTTCAGTCGGAGGGAAATCGGTACCTTTCGGTCTACCCGGAGGTTTGCCGTCCTTCCCGTTTTTTCCATTCTTAGACATAGCAGACCTTAAAAACATCCGATTATCGAAGAGCCCAATTTGTTTCAAAGTATTGTAAAAGTTGATGCCTTAATGGTTAATTAAAATATAGCTGATCATAAGAAGAAAAACTCAGAGGTAATGGAGCGAGTCAAGAACGCGACTTCACTCCATGAGCGCTACCGGAAGTCCCCTACTCTCTTTCTTGAGCAAGGGAACAATGTTTGCAACCTTCCAATCCTCTGGTGTGTCTCCCATCCCTACTGATAATTCAAAGATCATCGTCAGAGGCTCAGTAATCTCCTCCCTCGCTTGAGGATTTCATTAATCCTGCTCGCCAATTCCTTCTCATCAGCCCTTCTAGCTCTCCTAATTTTATTCGAGCTCCTTCCTGGCATCCCTGTAATTTTCTAGACCTCTAACAGTACTTAGTTTCTCCATCCTTTCACAAGCTTTTCTTTTCTTCTTAACTAGGTTTTCTACATCCTTTGTACACCATGGTTCTTTTACCCTACCACCCTGACTCAACAAATCTATGCAGAACACCATGCAAATATTCCCTGAGCATTTGCCACATTTCTGCCATGCATTTCCCTGAAATGTATGAATTTGAAAAGTTTTAAGAATTGTTGGTTAACAAAATTAGTCATGTCAAACTAAACGTGAAACATAATTTCTTTCTTTCTGACTTTCTTGCTAAGCATTTCCACAAATTGCATCCATTTTCTTAACGTCCAGAATATATAAGTTGTTAACTACATCTATCACATAATTCTGAAAATATTATTACATACTCATGGGACCTACCAAGCACATTAAAGTCATCTCATTCAAATCACTGATCTATATTTGTCTTTCTGAAATGAATCTTGATACTCTTAATGGGAATTACCTCCTTGCCTGTGCTGATACATCCATGGATTTGAGAGATCACTCCTCTGCTCAGCATTTTAAACAGAATCATTCGAGTTCTTGGATCCAAAACCTAGAGATTGACATAACTATTAAGCCAAATTTCATAAAAATCTGTAAAAACTGTTCAGGATACTTTAGCAACATTCTCAGCAAAGCTGGACCTTGATTTTAATAAGGCAACAAGAAATGACCTTGGGTAAGAATGCAAATCCTTGAGGAGGGTAATGGGATTCAGCTGAAAATTACAGTAAGATCATGCCTTTCATATTTACTATACATTTTGGCTGAATCCCATTACCCTTCTCAAAGAGAATTGGGTTGGGTAGCTCCATGATGTCTTACTCCTCAGTCTTGACTGGACAAAAATCTCCAAAGACATAAACCATCATGTCCATCACAGACTTAGAACGGCTTCAGAAAAATACTGCAGGGTTGCTGCAATATTTCATATTATAATAATTAAAATATCACAAGGAAGAGAATATAATTGTAGCTTAGAGATACTTCGGTGGAAAACATTCTTAACTTTGTACCTACATTCAGTTTCAAAGCACGATACAAATTGAAGAAGAAAATTCAGGCCACATTGAGTTGATTTTACCACATTTAGAAAAGGATTGTTAATTCCATTGCTTTCCCTTTAAAGTGAATTTTTAAAAAAGTAAATCGAAAAATAGCATTGAACAGATTAAGATTGAAGGATAAAGTCGACAATTTCTCTGACCAATACTAGACATGCAATTACATTAACATTTCCAAATAGGAGCTCTTACTCTGACTATACATACAAAAACACAGTGCACAAATTATGTTAATGAAAATATTGAAAGCATGCAATGCCCTGAATTAAAGATCTAACATAATGCACAATATTTCTTTAGCTTATCAAATACTTTATCTGTGTAACGATCAGTACAAATATTACCTGTTCTACTGTGGCTCGGTCAGATTTATCTTTAACTCGATACCTAAGAAACAAATGGTTAATAAAGGCAGCTAAATCTGATTAAATATTTCAGATTACAGAGTCCTAACGTATATTTGAAGTTTCACTTAAGTACGGTAAACTTTTTAAAATATGTAGACAGATTACAATAAATACATAAATACAAACCCTAATTCCTAATGAATAGCTGTTTGGTTTCTGGGAGAAAGGAGTTGAATGACAGTCATTATCACCCACTATATTACATAAGCCAGCAGTCCCCAACCACTGGGCCACGGACCGGTACCGGGCTGCAAAGCATGCGCTACCAGGCTGCGAGGAAACCTTTCCTCATTCTCTGTCACGCCCACTGTTGAGCTTGAATGCGCGCGGTCATTACCCGCGCGTCATCCCTGTTAGCGCAGGAAGGAGATCGACTCCTTGAGTTTGCAAGAGACAGCAGGCTGAAAAGCATGTTTGACATAACATCTCTGCCGGCATTCTGGATCAACGTCAAGGCTAAATATCCTGAAATAGGATTGAAAGCACTGAAAACATTGCTTCCATTTCCAACATATCTTTGCAATGAATGCAACGAAAACTAAATTGAGGAATAGACTGGACATAAGGAACTCCCTTCGAGTATCGCTGTCTCCCATCACCCCTCGATGGGACCGTCTTGTTGCAGGAAAACAAGCCCAGGGCTCCCACTGATTCAGCGGTCTTGGTGTGTTGCAATGATTTTATATGTTCATACGGGGAAAATATGCACTGTGTGTTTAATATCCAAACGTTGCTTAAAATGTTATGATGCTATTGATTATAAGTGACTTATATAACCATATAGCAATTACAGCACGGAAACGGGCCATCTCTGCCCTTCTAGTCCGTGCCGAACGCTACTCTCACCTAGTCCCACCGACCTGCACTCAGCCCATAACCCTCCATTCCTTTCCTGCCCATATACCTATCCAATTTTTCTTTAAATGATAATATCGAACCTGCCTCTACCACTTCTGGAAGTTCGTTCAACACTTCCTTCAAGCCCGTCCTCCCCTGATAATTGACTTATCACTATATTCATGCGAGGAAAATATGCGGTGTGTGTTTAATATTAAATTCATTAGATAAACCCTTTTAGAAACGAAATTGAGTGTATTAGCCACTTATCACCTATATTCCGGTCGTGATTAACACCACCACCCTTCCCCCCCCCGAACAGAATAGCCAAAAACGATTCTTAGGGAAAAATCGGCATGTACACGTATGTGCAAGTTGCGCATGCGCACACAGGTGCCCGCACAAGGTTTCATGGTCATTGTAGTCTTTCTCGGGGTAAACACAACGTATTTGACTGCTACTCCCGTCTGTCGGCAACACTACCCCCTCCCCCACCCCGGGTCGGCCGGTCCGCAAGAATGTTGTCAATATTAAACCGGTCCGCAGTGCAAAAAAGGTTGGGGACCCCTGACATAAGCATATCCGGCGATCTTTATAGATAATCATTAATAACCTGTCTGTCTGTCTCTCTCTACAGAGGCTGACTGTCCCGCATAGCACCTGCAGTATTTACAGAATTTCATCGAGATTTCTGCATCTGCAACTGGGTGTAACTTGCATGATTTACTAAATGTTTCGTGTTTTTCATGTCCTGTAAATATACGGTTAACTTACTTAATTGTAACAAGCAACTTCTGTCCTCACTCACTGATTCCACACAACAGTGTAGCAATGTCAGGATAGCACAAAAGATCTAAACTGATATGGACCAGTCTTGTTTTCCCACAATCTTTTTACTCAGATTACATTTTATGAGTAACTAATACAGAAAACCAGGCAATTACAAAGGGTTCACAAAATTTTTCTTGCACTTGTATACTCCGCACTTCTGATAGAAGTCAACGGACAGCAAATAGAAGGAAAACCACCTAGCAGTGAAGTCAATTGTAACACCCCAAATGTTTCTCCAGATATCAAACCAAAGTAAGACTGCATCACAAACCCGCAAAATGGCTGTATTACGCCTGTAAAAACTAGTTCAAGTGGAGAAATCCATTTTCCTTTAGTACTGTTAAATAAAGAACACTATTAATTGCACATGCGAAAACTAATCAGGTTTTACCGAGATTGATTATACTTACATGTCTGTATGTTTCTGCCTTGACTTTTCAGTTACTTTGTTTATCACAGAATCAGCAAAGTTTAGTTTATCTATCAAAAAAAAATTGAAAACTCAAAAGCTAGTCTTTAACTGAACTGTTCTGTGCCCATCACGAAAAATTTATTTTGATGATGGTACATATTAAATTCATCTAACATCGCGCATTATTTCCTGGCTGAAAAACAGGCATATTCGATCCCTTGACAATTGGCATAAATACTATGCATTTGATCACCATAAACAATGTAGTGGCTCAATTTAATTCATCTGAGCTTCCTATAGTCTCCCGACAAAAATATGCATTTTTGTTTACTCAGTTTTCTAATAAGATATTCAGTTTTCTTTAAAAAAGAAACTAAATCATAGCAATATCAGACCAATCTCTAACATGGTGTATTGACAAAATTTTTAATGCACATTTCACTGGGTCAAAAACCCAAACAGTAAGTGGCATTCACTTTTTTGGACTCAAATTCAAAACAGAAACTTAGTTCAAACATTCATTAATGTTAAATTGAGCAATATGAGAAGCAAATCCAACAGTTTAATAATGGTTCCAATGCTAATTGAATCTGCAGGCCTACAATGTTGCCAGGGCTGAAGTATTAAAGGTAATTGGAGAAATTGCTCCAAAGTTTCAGAATACTTCAGTTGAAGTATTTTAAATTAAGGAGCCTATAAGGTATGCAGAAAGATTTACTCACCTTAGCAGAAAGATCAATAGTTGTGAGGGAGGGGGTGGATTTACAATAGATTAATTGACACGAGGATTTGAGAGGAATTGAGAATAAAATTATTTCAGAGTGAGGTCAGAATCTAGAGTTCACTAACTTTGCACTGTCCTTCTGGTAAGATGGCGGCATGCACGGTCGTGAAGGCCTCTCCCGGTCCATCCAAAGGTGCAATTGTCCATCTTTTACATCTTTTTTACGATTGCAAAACACTGCTGCATATGACGAACATCAAGTACTGCAGGTCTACCCCGTCCATGAGGTGCCCGATAGAGATGGTTGCCTGGACTTGTTGCATATCGTCGTCGTGTGGAGGTGGTGTGCAATCTAATAAGTCGGGCAAATGGTTGTCTTAGATATTTTTATTGTGATTGCAAGACCCTGTTGCACCTGGTAATGTAGAATACTGGTTCACTGGCGAGACCGATGGCAGGTGAGCTGCAATGCCTCGGTTGTTGTGTGGACCAAGCCCTTATGCCAGTGTCACCCGTTGCAGCCGCCCGAAGAGGAGGTGTCGGGGCTTTGTGGGAGTGAGCAGAGGGCTCTGTGGGCAAGCTGGAATCCGTACTAGATTTATGCTTGGTGCTGTCCTCCAGTGTTCGCTCAGAACAGCAACCCATGCACCATCAAGTTATAGGCCATGCCACTCAGGGACATATTTTTATGACTATGTTTTCTTGCTATCATAACTATATGTGCTAAAACTGGAGAAATCCAACTTTCTTTTTGTATTAACACGAGAATAGGAATCTGAACATTTAAATAAAAGCACCTGAATAAGAACCATAACCTGTACAGCCAAAGTCCAATAATTTGGAGGTAGGACTGCAAAGTATGAACAAAATGGCCATCAATTAAGTTTTAAGTTTTGATTCTAAATAATATTTAAAACTTACCGAGATTAATTTTATGTTCAAATTTTCTCAGAGCCTTGTCTGGTGGAGCGGACATCCTCGTTGAATTATAGTTAGCTTGCCTATTTGCCTAAAGCATTGCAGCAGAAAAACTTTTGTCATCAACTTAACATTCATACAAAGATATAGACAATAAATAATATTTACATTAACATTTGGACAACAGCATATCATTAAAAGTATTTATGAAAATGTAATATGAAAGCAGAATATAAATTCACAAGAAATATTATAGAAAAACTTAAAAATGTGTTGTCTAGAAGAACAAAGTTAGGATACATGCTGATTTTGCTAAAATGCAATGTTCATTAACAACATGGCCAAATTAATCTCAAAGCTATTTTATGAATGATCACAAAAATAGTTATTTATGAGCTTTACATTTGGTATGTAACCATAAGCATAACACTTTACAAGCATTACAACATTATAACCCTGTTACTACAAAATCAATTTATATTGCAGATTATTTTCAACATTGTATAAGTGAAACCATTCAACAAAACAAATTCATTCAGTTTAAAAAAAATGACTATTTTAAACCATTTTGGGTGCAATTTAATCTTGCAAGTATGAACAGCCGAGTACACAGATTTACCAGACAGCACAAGAGAATTTTTGAAGTTTTGCATTACCTGCTGACTATTGTTTCTATAAGCTGTATAACGCTTGGTGAGATCACCATCACAATCGTCCCAGTCCCAGTCTTCATCTTCATCGCTCTCAAAAGGAAATTCCTCTTCATCTGGATTTTTCAGCTGCAGAATCTCAATCTTCTTTTCCGCCCATCTAACCTCCTCTTGTGCTTTATCAGAATAGCCACCATCACTAAAAACAAATTGCATTTAGTGTCTTGAAAGTAGGAAGGTATTCCAAATAATGCAGCAGAAATTCAATCTTTCACCTTATCAATTGTGAATACAGTAGGGCATTTGCTTATCAGTATTTGGGTTTTTAGGAAATTCTTATACAAAAAAAGTTGCAAGACTACTATCTATTGTTAAAGATGTGGCAACCCAGGAGTTATTAAGGCATCTTGAGAGACCATGGATCTGCCCCTGGAAAGTCTTCACTCTCCAGGGCGCAGGCCTGGGCAAGGTTGTATGGAAGACCAGCAGTTGCCCATGCTGCAAATCTCCCCTCTCCACAACACCGATGTTGTCCAAGGGGAGGGCATTAGGACCCATACAGCTTGGCACCAGTGCCGTCACAGAGCAATGTGTGACTAAGTGCCTTGCTCAATGACACAACATGTTCCCTCCGCTGGGGCTCGAACTCACGGCCTTCAGGTAACTAGTCCAATGCCTTAACCACTTGGCCACGTGCCCACATATCAAGGACTTAGAAATAATAAAAGGACCAGGAAGAGTCAATGTGGAAACATGAAGGGGCTTGGCAATATAAATGCTGATCTTATGCTCCCCATGGCTAGGGTTAAGAACCACAAGTCACAATCTCAAAATAAGCCAAGAGATCTGCCATTTAGGATAGCAGGACTACTATACTACTGCAAATGTAAGTAAAATATTTACCCTTTTTATTTCGTAGAAAACTCCAGGTATTAACTACTGAAAGCAGCCATTAATTTAATGAAGATGATTTTGTACATGGTTAGTTATAGGATTGCACAGTCCATAGACTGTGCCTTCCGCACCCATTGCCCACGCTGGTTATCAGGTACATACCTACACTCATCTGATTCCTAGCACCCGACCAGTACTCTTCTTTGTCACTGTATTTCAAGTATTCACCTCAATATTTCTGAAATATTGTGACAGTACCTGTCTCCACCACCCCCCACCCCCACCACTCCCAAGGCACTGCTTTCCAAATTTCAACTACTCTTGGTTGATTTCCTCGTGTCCTCTCTCAATCACCAAACCATTCTCTCAAACCTTTGCCTGCTGCTTAGACACATTTGTCAGGTGAAAAAGTGGCAGAGCTAGCTGATCTGCTCCAGCAACATCAGTTCAGTCCTAACCGAGAGTGCTGTCTGTGTTGAGTTTGAAAGTTCTGCCTTCACCACGTGCAGTTCCTCCAAGTACTCTGGGTTCATTCCACATCCCAAAAATGTGCACTTGGTAAATTGTCCCCAGACTGCAAATTAGTGGTAGAAATTGGAGGAAGGACAGTGGAGAACGTTGGTAGAAATATGGAAAAAATAAAACATATTAGGATAACAATGTGCGTTTAACTTTGTGCATCTGAGACCCTTCCATTCTGAATCCACTTAGCCTTCCCTTCTTTGAGGAAAATGAACCCAGCTTAGTCTCTCCTCTAGCTGTTACACTCCATTCAAAGAAAAACCTGGTCAATTCTCCATATCCTCTCCAATGCCAGAGAGGATCCATCTTATAGTGCAATGACCAAACTGTACAATACTTCAGTTGGCCTACCAGTTGCAGCATAATCTCCCTGCTTTTACATTCTATCTCCTGGCTCGAATGTGTTCTCAGCAATCTTCTCAACTCACATTCAGAGATCCTTGGGCATATATATTAAGGTCTTTGAGATCCTGTCCTTCCTCGTCCCTACCAATCATGGTATACCAAAATCTTATCATTCCTCCTAAAGTGTAAAATTTTTCAGGATTAAATTCCACGCCATTTCTACGCCCATCTTCTCAACTGATCTAGTCAAGAATATCCTCCTCTTTACGCACCAGGGTCAGGGGCTCCCAATCTGGGTCAATGGAGCCCTCAATTTAAGGTGAGGCTCCATGGCATAAAAAAAGTTGGAAACTCCTGCACTAGACGATCAATGTTTATATCACCTGTGGACTTTCTAATTATACCTTCTACACCCATATTGTCAAGGTTTATAACAAACAGCAAGAGTCCCTGCACAGATCTCCACAGTACTCAATTGTTACAGGCCTCCTATTGCAAAACCTCCAAGGTGACCACAACCTTTTCACAGCTTGCGTGTCTCAATGACCCGGAGAACTACATTGGTTGGAGTCAGGGCTTTATGCTTTGGCTCTTGGTAGGGTCACCCATGCCAAACAGGTCAAAGTGTAGAGGCCAGACTAAGTGTGATCCGCAGGTTCAGAGGTTCAGCTCAGGGCTAACAACCCTGACTGGTCAAACAAAACTGTTACAGAAACAGCAGTGATGAATCCTTCTACATCTGAGTGCGACAGTATTCCCAAGTTACCACCTGGAACTTGAATGACTGACAGTAGTGAGAACCGAGAGAAAGCTACTGACACAATGAAGGAGGCCCTGAACACCGCCACAGATGGAGGACCTTCATTGCTGCCCTAAATGCCACCAGCGTAACAGGCAGTAGGGCCTATTTTAAAAATAACCTCCATTAATCAAGCTCTGCTGCCAATTACCAAGCCAACGTCAGATCCAATTGAGCAAACTGTTCCAAATCTCATCGGCTCCTGACAGCGTCACCTGTAGGATTTTAATCCGATTTCCACCTTTGTTCCAAGGGTTACCTTCTTGCCGCTAACATTTCCTTGAATTTGCCTTCTTGTACCATTTCATGCAACCTCTTAGCCCCAATTACTTTTTAAATACCTTATCCTTCAGGGCTCCATTATTTTCAACACACCAAGTCATAAACTACCTTTCTTCTCTATTCAACTTTCAATGCCCTTTGACACCCATGATTTTTGCGTATTCTCGATTGGATTTGTTGAACACACCTTTCACTATCAGGGAAACACATTGACCCTGAGCTCTATTTCACTATGAATGCTTCCTTTGTTGCTTGTACATTAACCTACATGAAGTGGCTCCCAGCCACTTTTCCCAGGTCTTAGCTTCAATTCCTCAACCATATTTACAAGAGATTAGATCCAACATCATTCCTGTTCCAGAACTATCTTTGTATTAGCTCAAAGAGCATGTCAGAAAGTACTTTAAAAAGTTCTGCCCGGCTGCCCCTCCACCATCAAGCCTTTTGCACTAAAACAAATCCCAGTTCGTATCAGGGAAGATGAAATCCCCTAATCTTTTTATGGTTCTCCATGATTTTCTGCACATTCGTTCCTCAATCATCCATCACTGTTTGGAGGCTGGCAGCACATCCACAGCAAAGTGATCACTTTTTTGCTGTTTCACAAGTTCTTCCATGTAGGATATCATTGTTAATACCTACTGCACAGAAGCAGGCTCTTCAGCCCATCTAAGTCCATGGCAATCTGAACTTCTGCCTAGTTCCATCCACAAGTACCCAATATTCCTCCAAAATCCTCTCATCCATGTACAGGTTTCCCCCGCCATCTGAAAGTAGAGCGTTCCTATGAAACGGTTCATAAGCCGGAAGGTCGTAAAGCGAAGAAGCAATTACCATTTATTTATATGGGAAAAATTTGTGAGCGTTTGCAGACCAAAAAATAATCTACCAAATCAAGCCAAGTAACACATAAAATCTAAAATAACAGTAACATATAGTAAAAGCAGGAATGATATGATAAATACACAGCCTATATAAAGTAGAAATACTTATCTACAATCATTGCCTGCACTGTTCTCCGTAACGAAAATCTCAGGCAAGCGCTCTCGGCAAAAACACGGCACAAGCGCTCTCCAGTAACCTTTAAGCTATGAAGCTGCCAAATCATACCAAATAACAGATAAAAATACACAGCATATCTAAAGTAGAAATAATGTATGTACAGTGTAATATCACTTACGGGAATCAGGAAGACATTGAGCACACTGATGATGGTGTGTTAGGTTGAGTCGTCGGAGGTTGGGGTGGTGCAGAGGCCCCCAACTTCCGGGCAGCGAACCGATACCGATCCGCGAAGCATGCAGGGGTACAGTGGTAGCTGGGACGCATCCAGCCCATCTTTAAGAAAAAAGCCGAAATAAACAAGCTAGTTAATTAGGTGCCGCCCAGCACGTAAATGTCGGCCCAGATCAGAGGCGATTGCTGATTGCGTTGCCTCTGATCTGGGCCAACATTTACATGCCGGGTGGCACCTAATTAATTAGCTTGTTTATTTCGGCTTTTTTCTTAAAGATGTGCTGTGTGCCTCCTGGCTACCCCTGCATTCTCTGCAAATCGGTATCTGTCCGTGGTCCGGTGGTTGGGGTGGTGGGACACTGGAGTGTCATCTCATCGTTGTCTGTTTCCATCAGGGCAGGCAGGTCATCATCTTCTATGTCTGCCTGCCTCGATGTTGAAGGTCAAGGTTCGTCGTTTGCTGAAGGCTTGCTTGACTGCTAGGCTCGCGCATTTTTCTATCATACAGTTCTTTGTAAGCACTCAAACCATCTTGCAAATATGCCCTAAACCGACGTACCCTTTCAAAATTGAAGTCGTACTTTATCATTGCAGCGAAAATCTCACGCAGCTGCATCACGTTCAGTTCCTGGACAACTTCACTTTCGGTCCGTCCGCTACTGCATTTGGTTTCGATTGTTATCCTTTCCCCTTCCAATTCCATCAGCTCTTCATCTACCAGTTCTTGGTCATGGGATGCCAAAACCTTTTCAACATCATCTTCGTCAACTTCCACAAGCCAAACTCACTTTGTCCTTGCTTCGTTCACCACAATCGAAACACTTAATTATGTCTGGTTTTATGCTAAGTGTAACACCCTTACAAGCTCGTTTAGGCTTTTCCGATACCTTAGAACTATTCTTGCTAATGGCTGCTCACAGGCACATGTTTAAGCAATGTCGGCTAGAATGCCGTTCCGAATCCGGGGTAGCGCGGCTGCTCGGGGCGCGTGCTGCTTTTTTCATGCACTACTTTTTTCACGTGCTGTCTTTTTTCGTAACACTGAAAACACCTTCTGTTAGCGAAAACAGGGAACTAATGTAGGTCTTTCGTAACAGTGAGGTTTCGTAAAGCGAAAGTTCGAAAAGCAGGGGATACCTGTACCTATCCAAACTTAAACGTTACAATTGAACCTGCATCTACCACCTGAGCCAACAGCTAGTTCCACACTTGCAACATCCCGAGTGAAGCTTCCCCTCAGGTTCTCCAAAAATATTTCACTTTTCACACCAAACCTATGATCTCTAGTTCTTGGCTTACACAACCTGAAGGGGGAAAAAAACCCTGCATGCATTCATCCTTATCTACACCCCTCAATTTTCTATCCTATTATAAGATCACCCCTCATTCTCCTGCCCACCAGGGAATCTCGTCCTACACTTTTTAACCTTTCCTCAATCAGATCCTCAAGTTCTGACAACATCCAGGTAAAATCTTCTCTGCTCTCTTTCAAGCTTGATATCATTCCTAAATTTCAGCCTCACCAACATCTTGTACAACTTCCAACATAACTTCACAACTCCAGGACTCAATATGTGACAAATGTTATCCACTGGTGATGCCAGTTAGGGCCCTGTATTCTCAAGTCCCTTTGTTCTACCACACACCTCAGAGCCATACCATTCTGTGTGTAAGTCCTTCCAAAGTGCAACACTCATATTTGCATTAAATTTCACCCATCATTTTCAGCCAATTTTGCCAGCTGGTCGAGGTTACATTGGAAGCTTTCTCAATGTCCAAGATACCCCCACCCCAGGCTTGGTGTCATACACAAAATTGCTAATTAGTTTACCACATCAATATTAAGTCATTAATATACATGATAAGCATCAATGGATTGATCCCAGTAGCACACTACTAGTCACAAGCCTCCAGAGTGACAACCATCCACTCCTACTCCCTGGCTTCTAAACCAATGTTAGATCCTAGTAGCAACTTTATCCTGAATGCCAGGCAACTTAACCTTCTGAACTCGCCTCCTTTGCAAGTGGTTGTCAAAGGCCTTGCTAAAGTCCATGTACACAATATCCACCACCTTTCATAAAAACACAGAAAACCTACAGCACAATACAGGCCCTTCGGCCCACAATGCTGTGCCAATCACGTACTTACTTTAGAAATTACCTAGCGTTACCCATAGCCCTCTATTTTTCTAAGCTCCACGTACCTATCCAGGAGTCTCTTAACAGACCCTATATCATAACCACCTCCACCACCGTCGCCAGCAGCCCATTCCATGCATAAAAAAACTTATCCGACATCTCCTCTGTACCTATTTTCAAGCACTTTAAAAATGTACCCTCTCATGTTAGCCATTTCAGCCCTGAGAAAAAGCCTCTGACTATCCACACGATGAATGCCTCTCACCTCATCATCAACCTTCTTTGCAACCTCCTTAAACAAAACACTGGCTGGTTAGACATGACCTAGCATGCACAAAGCCATGCTGACCATCGACCTGATATCCTACAACACACACAGAAGTTGCTGGTGAACGCAGCAGGCCAGGCAGCATCTATTGGAAGAGGTACAGTCGACATTTCAGGCCGAGACCCTTCGTCAGGACTAACTGAAAGAAGAGCTAGTAAGAGTACTTCTGTACCTCTTCCAATAGATGCTGCCTGGCCTGCTGCGTTCACCAGCAACTTTTATGTGTGTTGCTTGAAATTCCAGCATCTGCAGATTTCCTCGTGTTTGTGACCTGATATCTTA
This sequence comes from Mobula birostris, assembly GCF_030028105.1. NCBI lineage: Eukaryota > Metazoa > Chordata > Chondrichthyes > Myliobatiformes > Myliobatidae > Mobula > Mobula birostris. The sequence goes on from NC_092370.1 coordinate 128,405,955, forward strand.
CTTCCTTAGTGTAATTACAGATTACATTAATATTTACATTTCCCTCTGATTTTGCCTGAAGACTTCATACCTTGGAAAGCTGAGTTGCCAGTTCTGACCAATTTTCAACTCAGCTTCAATAACAGCAACATCATCAATCCCCATATGTTGAACCCCAGTCATTAACTTACTAGTTAGGCTTCCTACATTAATGTAGATGCAATCCAAGCTAGCTTTCCTCTTATGTATCTGGTCATTTAATCCACTTTCCATATTTGTCTGTTCTTCATCTGCTAGCTGTACACATGTTCTCTTCTTTAGCAACAACCTATCAGTTACAGAAGAGGTTCTGCAGGTGCTGGAAATCCGAAGCAACACACACACACACACAAAAATGCTGGAGAAACTCAGCGGGTCAGTCAGCATCTATGGAAAGGAATAGAGTCAAAATTTTGGGGTGAGACTCGTCATCAGGGCAGAAAGAGGGAAGATGACAGAATAAGTAGGTGGGGAGGGGAAGGAGTACAAGCTAGAAGGTGATTGGTGAAGCCAGGTGGGGGGGGGGTTGACAGGTAGGTGGGGGATGGAGGGGTGAAGTGAGAAGCTGGGAGACAATAATTGGAAAAAGAGTTGTGAAGAAGGAATCTGATAGGAGAGGAGAGTGGACCGAGAGAGAAAGGGAAGGGGGAGGCACCAGGGGGAGGTGATAGACAAGTGAGGAGAAGAGAAGGGGTAAGGTGGGGGTCAGAATGGGGAATGGAAAAAGTGATGGGGGGGGGTGAGAAATTACTTAACGTTAGCGAGGTCGATGTACATGTCGTCAGGCTGGAAGCTACCCAGACAGAAATTGACATGTTGCTCTTCCAACTTGAGTGGCCTCATTCAGGCAGTAGAGGAGACCATGGACTTTCATGTCGGTATGAGAAAGGGGATTGGAATTAAAATGGTTGGCCGCCCGGAATTCCCATTATTTAAATACTAGTTTAGTACAAGAATGCTGAAGAAAGCAATGCAATTCCTGTCTCAGTCCTTATTTCGTGCTAACTTCACCGGTTTTTGGAAACCCATTGATCAGAGTAGAGAGGACAACTGACGAAACCATCTCAAAAGGTCCCATTAACACGGCCACGGGGGGGGGCGACGGGAGGGTGGGGGAGACAGGTAAGACCCCGACATGACCAGAAGAAACTTCTCTCGGCGCCGAACCCGAGAAGATATTTACCTCTCCCCAGACTCGGCATCGTCAAACTGTCCGGGAACCGGCGTGTCTCCCAAGGAACCAAAAGCGTCCATCACTCCCCCACAGTCACCACGCCGTGTTCAATCCACGGCAGCCTCGCCGCTCCAAACAGGACGTGACATCCGCTCGCCAACAGCGCCGACAAAACGCGTTTTCGAAATGGAACCGCAGTCGGAGAGGAACTTCTTGATTCCCACTCGAGACAGCAAAGGCGTGATCTTGAAAAGATCTAAGTCCCGCCAAGGAGGATGCATTTACTGTAGGTTTTGGAAAAAAATAGTACTTTAATTTAAAGAGAAAAAAAATCAAAAATAACAGGTGTTCGTCGTTTCAGTTAGTACACTTTGAAATGAGATATTGTAACTTTATGAAGCGGTACTATCCCCGTCCTGAAGCAGTGTTTCAGCCGAAACGTCCTTCCTGCCACCGATGCTGCTCGACTGGTTGAATTCATCCAGCAGACCGTGTGTTGCTCCTATCTCTGACAATGTAACTTGTCTCAGGATTCCACTGCTTTGTCTGCTCAAATGATGTGTTGAAGAAACATGGAGCGAGGCTCACAAACTTCTGACAGACACAAATGCAACTGAGATATACTGGCGAAAACATTAAACAGTTTTTGAATGTTTTACTGTGCTGTATTAAACGACAAATTTTGCAATGCAACCATGCCGACATTGCTTGTCTAGAGAACTCAATAAAATTCCTTGCCGTGATTTGTAAATAATAAACTTCAATGTATCAAGGCGGTCAAATGTAACGTTAACTCCAGCCCCTCTATTGAGCAGCGTCATAGAACGATCAAACTGTAATTTAACCGGACTATGTGACGTCACAAATCCGGGTGAGAGTGACGTCATGAGGCTCTGAACAGCATGTCCAGGACGGAATCCTGGATGTGAAAACTGATACGGTTGGAGGGATGGAGTTAAACACTTGGGCTTTTAAATTGAAGGTCGGCTGTTTGAATTCTTGATTTGTTATGGAATCCTCTAAAATGCTGAATAGTCAAAAGTGGTGAGTATATTACTGTGTAGACCACAAGCCCACTGCACTCTGTAGGCCTACCCGGCTATCCTTTATCACTTCCTTATTTTCCATTTGCTCTCATTTCTTTCTGTGCAGCCTTACTTTAACAGAAGGTAGCTATTTTGAGCCACAGTTGGCTGCCAATGTTGCACACCGCAGCATCCCACAAAGAGCAAACGAGATGGACAAATGGCAATTCAAAGGTCAAATTTAATGTTGGAGAAATGTATACAATATACATCCTGAAATGCTTTTTCTTCACAACCATCCATGAAAACAGAGAAGTGCCCCCAAAGAATAAACAGTTAAGTATGAGAAGCATGGAGCCCCCCCCCCGCGCGTAAGCAGCAGCAAGCAACAAACCCCCCTACCCCCCAGCAGCAAAAAAAACGTATCAGTACCATCACCGAGCCCAAGCGTGTGCTAAGCAATAACAAAGACACAGACCAAAGTTACCCCAAAAGCTTTGCATTTCATCCAAGATTCAACAAACCACAGGTTCTCTCTCTCCCTGGCAAGGGAGAGGGAGGTGTCCCCCATTTTCACAGCGAGCAGGAGACATAACAACAACCTGCTGGTTTACGATGTTAAAAGTCCATTTCGTCACTTTTTTCGCAATTTCTGAAACTCCTTCAAATTGAATAGCATGAGATATCTTTTATGGTCACCCAAGACTGCCAGTATCGCCGGCCAGTGGTGTGGTGGCATCAGCACTAGACCACGAGGCAAATGGTCCTGAGTTTGAATCTGGCCAGCTCCTTGCACACTTTCCATCTGTCCTGGGTTGAGCGTCGAACTAGCAACTCTGCCTCATAAAAAAAAGGAATCAAATGCTACAGAAACAACAAAATTGCCACCCAGTGTGCCACAAGGCGTGAAAAGGAACAAGATTGCAACTGAGGCCAGAGTTTAAGATCTCATCCAAGTGGTATTATCTCTGGCAAAATAATCTGTCTCAGGAATCTACAAATCTCTCAGCCAAAATTGTGTGTCACTATTTCCTGACTCAGACACGTTTCAAGACTGTCTCATGTTAAACCATAAGTACTGAAATACAGTTTATGCATTCCTTACTTAGAACATAGAACAGTACAGGCCTTTTCACTCACAATGTTGTTCCAAGCTTTTACCCTACTCTAAGATAACCCCTCCCACATAGCCCAACGTTTCTCTTTCAGCCATGTGCCCAATAAGTGTCTTTTAAATGCCCCCAATGAATCTACCCCTACCGCTACCCATGGCAGTGTGTTCCATGCACCTCCACCCAGTGTAAAAAAGAACCCACTTCTGACGAACATTTTTCTTTCTTCCATGGTCTTCTGTCCTGTCCTATTAGATACCCCCTTCTCCAGCTCTGTACCTCTTTCACCAATCAACTTCCCAACTCTTTACTTCACCCCTCCCGATTTCACCTATCACCTTGTGTTTCTCCCTCCCCTACTCCCACACCCTCTAACCCTGACTCATCTTTTTTTCTCCTGTCCAGCTGAAGGGTCTTGGCCTGAAACGTCAACTGTACTCTGTTCCATAGATGCTGCCTGGTCTGCTGAGTTCCTCCAGCATTTTGTGTGTGTTACTCTGACAATCCCCTTATACTTTCCTCCAATTTCCTTAAAATTATAACCCTCATATAGCAAATTTTTTTGCCCTGAGTGAAGTCTCTGGCTGTCCACTGTATCATCTTAATATGTCCACTATCCTCCTAACATCTTATACAATTCTATCACGTCATCTCTCCTCCTTCTCTCTTATGAGGATGAGTTGAGCGAGTGAAAGCCTTTTTCCCCAAAGAGAGAGGCCTTAGCTCGCTCCTATCCTCATAAGACCGGCTCCTTAAACTCAGCATCATCCTGGTAAATCTGCTCTGCACTTTCATAAAGCTTCCACGTTCTTCTATACTGAGGGGACCAAAACTGACCCCAATACTCCAAATATGATTTAACCGGAGTGTTATAGAGCTGCAACATTACCTCGCGGCGCTTGATCTCAATCCCCCGACTAATGAAGGGCAACACACCTCATGCCTTCTTAACCACTCTATTAACTTGAGCAACAACTTTGAGCACCCCAAGATACCTCTGTTGACGTGAACCCCGAGATCCCTCTGTTCTTCCACACTGGTAAGAATCCTGCCATTAACCCTGTATTCTGCTTTCAAGTACAACCTTCCACTTCACACTTTTCCAGATTGAGCACCATCTACCACCTCTCAGCCCAGCTCTGCGTCCTATCAATGTCCCATTGTAACCTGTGACAGCCTTCACACTATCCACAAACACCATCGACCTTCATGTGCAGAATTACTAACCCACCCTTTAATAACCTGATCCACGTCAGTTATGTAAACCCCAAAAGCAGGGTTCCCAGAACAGATCCCTGCAGAACACCACTGGTCCATGACCTCCAGACAGAATCCGCTTCATATACTACCAACCTCTGACTTCTGTGGCCAAGCCAGTTCTGAATCCACACAGCCAAGTTTCCCTGAATCCCATGCCTCCTGACTTTCTGAATTAGCCTAGGATGGGAACATTGGCAAACACCTTATTAAAATCCACCTACATTACATTCACTATTCTACCTTCATCAGTTTGTTTTGTCACTTCCTCAATGAATTGATTCAGGCTCGTGAGACATGACCAACCCCTCAAAAACCACACTTACCTAATCAGAATGTGCTTTTCCAAATACTTGTAAATCCTGACTCTAGGAAGCCCCCCAATGATTTGCCCACCACTGACATAAGACCCAGTGGTCTATAATTCCCAGGATTATCCCGACTATCTTTCTTGAACAAAAGACTAACATTTGCCATCCTCCAATCTTCTGGTACTTCTGCTGTGATCAGTGAGGATGCAAAGATAGTTGCTAAAAGCACAGGGATCTCTTCCCTCACATCCTGTCGTTATCTGAGGTATATCCAGCTTGGCTCCAGGGACTTATCCATCCCAAAGATTTTCAAAAGTTCTACCATATCCTCTTTCTTAATGTCAACATATTCCAGCCTGTTTTACACTGTGCTCACATTTGTCCAGACCTCATTGGTGAATACTGAAGCAAGGTATTCATTAACGACCTCCCCTGTTTTCCCTGACTCCCAGTGTTTCCTCTATTATGCCTAATCAGCCCTAACCACTCTCTAGTCATCATCCTGTTCTTCACATACACATAGAATGTGTATATTTTCCTTAATCCTATTCACTGAGGTCTTCTCATGTCCCCTTCTAACTCTCCTAAATCCATTCTTATGCTCTTTTCTTGAGACCTTGTAGCTCTCTAGAGCCCTGTCTGACCTTTGCTTCCTAAACCTTAAGCAAGCTTCTTTCTTCCTCTTGACTTGATGTTCCACACCTCTTGTCAACCATGGTTCCTTCACTCTACCATCCTTTCCCTGCCTCAGTGAGACAAACCTATCCAGAACCACATGCAAGTCCTTCCAAAACAATTCCAACATCTTCATGGAGTACATCTGCTCCTGCCTAATAGCATCATAGAACCCTCTCCCAATTATCTGCTTTCTCATACCGCCTGTTCCTGTCCCTGTTCGAAGCTATGCTAAACATCAGGGAATTGTGGTCGCTGTCTCAGAAATGCACACCCACTTAGAGATCTGTCACTTGACCAGGTTCATTGCCTAGTATCTGATCCAGCATGGCCCCTCCTCCCGTTGGTCTATGCATGTATATATTGTGTCAGCAATCCTTCCTGGATAATTCTGCCCCATCTAGACCTTTTGCATTGAAGAGTTGCCAATCAATATTAGCACAATGAAGTCACCCGTGAAAGCAACCCGGTTATTTTTGCACTTTTCCAAAATCTGTCTTCCAATCTGCCCCTCTGTATTTGTTCACTTTTCACTGTAGTACTTCCTAATGCTTCGCGCAGCCTTTCAACCTTTGTTCAAGTGTTTGTTCCTTTTGCCTGTGTAAGTAAGGGTAACTTTTGCCCCTCCAGTGCCGATGATACACAGACTGAAGGACCCCACAATAGCACTGCCGAAGAAAATAAGCTACATGATTTGAATATCGGCTTTGCTGAAGGTAATATATTATGCATGATTTTGTCTCACTGCTGAAGATAAATTCTAATTGAATACTGCACTATTGTTGCTGTGATTTCTGGGAGTGAATGGTTTTCAGGTAAACCCCAGAACAGCTTATATCTGGTCTTCTATTTCACCATTCAATCTTACATTTTGTAGACCAATGATGGAAAGGAAAGGAAAGTGTTCTCTGTTGCCCTATGGATACATAATAACCATGTTGCTTCTTTCATAATGTGGAGCAGTCACTATTTTCCAGACTACTGTGATTTGCCTTTTTAAAACACTCTCAGGCTATGTGGGGCCCTCATGTCAAGCTGCAGCAATAATATAGTTACACTGAGTCCACCACCAAAACTCTCAGTAGCTGCTAGCAAGACAGAATTGTTTAATGTTTCACAGGCATACATACAAATAAACAAATAAATCGGCCACTTAGACCCTTGAACCCAGTCTACCATTCAGAAAGACCAAGACTGATTGAGTTGTAACCTCAAGTGCACATTGTTGCCTTTTCCTTGTTCTCACTCACCCCTTGTTTGTCAAGTCTATTTGGCTTTGCCTTACAAGTACTCAGAGTTTCCACTACCCTATGAAGAAAAGTGTGGTGTGTGGCCAAGTGGTTAAGGTGTTGGATTAGCGATCTGAAGGTCGTGAGTTCGAGCCCAAGCTGAGGCAGCGTGTTGTGTCCTTGAGCAAGGCACTGAACCACACATTGCTCCAGTCCACCCAGCTGAAAATGGGCACCAGCAAAAATGCCGGGGGTTAACCTCGCAATAGACTGGCGTTCTATCCGGTGGGGGGAGTCTTGTACTCTCAGTCGCTTCAATCAAGCTAAGAGTTTGATTGAAACACGGAGACCGGCATAAGCACCGGCCTGATGAGTCACAAGGCATGAAGAAAGGTATTCAAAAGATTCATGACCCTCTGAAACAATGAGGGTCTCACTCTGAAGTGAGCGACCCCATATCTTTAAACAGGGGTCTTGTTTCTTCCACAAGAGGAAACCCTGTCTTCACATACACCTGTCAAGGTGACCTTGGATCTTCTGTTCCAGTCAAGACTCCAGAGAGTGCTGCTGCTGGAATCTGGAGCAACACGCAAAATGCTGGAAGGAACTCAACGGGTCAGGCAGCATCTATGAAGGGAAACAGACAGCCGGCTGTGTATTTCTCTCAAAGCTGCTGCCTAACCTGAGTTCCTCCAGTGCTTTTTCCCCGTCTTTGCTTATGTTTCAATTAAGTTGCCTCTTACCCTTTCAAACAGCTTGTTTGTCCCGTCTAATCCAACCTTCTAATACTTCCCATGCATTAATCCAGTGAATCTTGTCAGAACAGTTTGCAACCATTTGCAATCATTCTTTTACACACAAAGCAATACTGAGCACAACTCTAGATTTAATAATGTATAGCTGAATTTTGAAAATTGTGCATTAGGGCACCCTGATCCTTCTATGTATTAAAGACCTGCGGTTAAAGAATATATGCAACACACATCAAAGTTGCTGGTGAACGCAGCAGGCCAGGCAGCATCTCTAGGAAGAGGTACAGTCGACGTTTCAGGCCGAGACCCTTCGTCAGGACTAACTGAAGGAAGAGTGAGTAAGGGATTTGAAAGTTGGAGGGGGAGGGGGAGATCCAAAATGATAGGAGAAGACAGGAGGGGGAGGGATAGAGCCAAGAGCTGGACAGGTGATTGGCAAAAGGGATACGAGAGGTTCATGGGACAGGAGGCCTGGGGAGGAAGACAAGTGGGGGGGGGGAACCCGGAGGATTGGCAAGGGGTATAGTCAGAGTGACTGAGGAAGAAAAAGGAGAGTGAGAGAAAGAATGTGTGTATAAAAATAAATAACGGATGGGGTATGAGGGGGAGGTGGGGCATTAGCGGAAGTTAGAGAAGTCAATGTTCATGCCATCAGGTTGGAGGCTACCCAGACGGAATATAAGGTGTTGTTCCTCCAACCTGAGTGTGGCTTCATCTTTACAGTAGAGTAGGCCGTAGATAGACATGTCAGAATGGGAATGGGATGTGGAATTAAAATGTGTGGCCACTGGGAGATCCTGCTTTCTCTGGCGGACAGAGCGTAGATGTTCAGCAAAGCGGTCTCCCAGTCTGCGTCGGGTCTCGCCAATATATAAAAGGCCACATCGGGAGCACCGGACGCAGTATATCACCCCAGCCGACTCACAGGTGAAGTGTCGCCTCACCTGGAAGGACTGTCTGGGGCCCTGAATGGTGGTGAGGAAGTGTAAGGGCATGTGTAGCACTTGTTCCGCTTACAAGGATAAGTGGGGAGGGATGGAGGGGACGAATGGACAAGGGAGTCGCGTAGGGAGCGATCCCTGTGGAAAGCAGAGGTGGGGGAGGGAAAGATGTGCTTAGTGGTTGGATCCCTTTGGAGGTGGCGGAAGTTACGGAAAATAATATGTTGGACCTGGAGGCTGGTGGGGTGGTAGGTGAGGACCAGGGGAACCCTATTCCTAGTGGGGTGGCAGGAGGATGGAGTGAGAGCAGATGTGCGTGAAATGGGGAAGATGCGTTTGAGAGCAGAGTTGATGGTGGAGGAATTCCCTCATCCTGGAATGAAAAGCCTCATCCTGAGAGCAGATGCAGCAGAGACGGAGGAATTGCGAGAAGGGGATGGCATTTTTGCAAGAGACAGGGTGAGAAGAGGAATAGTTCAGATAGCTGTGAGAGTCAGTAGGCTTATAGTAGACTCAGTGGATAAACTGTCACCAGAGATAGAAAGATCTAGAAAGGGGAGGGAGGTGTCGGAAATGGACCGGGTAAACTTGAGGGCAGGGTGAAAGTTGGAGGCAAAGTTAATAAAGTCAACGAGCTCAGTATGCGTGCAGGAAGCAGCGCCAATGCAGTTGTTGATGTAGCGAAGGAAAAGTGGGGGACAGATACCAGAATAGGTACGGAACATAGATTGTTCCACAAAGCCAACAAAAAGGCAGGCATAGCTAGGACCCATATGGGTGTCCATAGCTACACCTTTAGTGTGGAGGAAGTGGGAGGAGCCAAAGGAGAAATTATTAAGGGTAAGGACTAATTCTGCTAGACGGAGCAAAAAGAAGGGGAGAGCTTTGAGACCTTCCTGATGGGGAATGGAAGTATATAGGGACTGGACGTCCATGGTGAAAATAAAGCGGTGGGGGCCAGGGAACTTAAAATCATCGAAAAGTTTAAGAGCGTGAGAAGTGTCACGAACATAGGTCGGAAGGGATTGAACAAGGGGGGATAAAACCGTGTTGAGGTATGCAGAAACGAGTTCGGTGGGGCAGGAGCAAGCTGAGACAATAGGTTGGCCAGGACAGGCAGGTTTGTGGATCTTGGGTAGGAGGTAGAAACGGGAAGTGCGAGGTGTGGGAACTATAAGGTTGGTAGCAGTGGATTGGAGATCCCCTGAGCGGATGAAGTCGGTGATGGTGTGGGAGACAATAGCCTGGTGCTCCTTATTGGGGTCACGATCGAGCGGTAAATAAGAGGAGGTATCCGCGAGTTGTCGCTGTGCCTCAGCCAGGTAGAGGTCAGTACACCAGACTACAACAGCACCCCCCTTATCGGCAGGTTTAACAGTGTTAGGATTAGTGTGGAGGGAGTGGAGAACAGAGCGTTCCGAAGGACTGAGGTTGGAATGGGAACAAGGTGCGGTGAAGTCGAGACGGTTGATGTCCCGTCGGCAGTTAGCAATAAAGAGATCCAGAGCAGGCAGAAGACCAGAGCGGGGTGTCCATGAAGAAGAGGAGGGTTGAAGATGGGAGAAGGGGTCATCGGTGGGGGTGGAAGAGTCCTTGCCGAAGAAGTAGGCTCAGAGACGGAGACGGCGGAAGAAGAGTTCCACGTCATGGCGAACACGGAACTTGCTGAAGGTCGGAGGGGATGGTAAAGACCCGACACGGATGAGAGCTGGGATCAGAGGAGGGAGGGGGGAGGCTGGGGGTGTCAGTGGAGAGGGGAGGGTTGGGGTGAGAAGAAGATGGAGCCTCTGAGGGCCCAGGAGCTGACGGTGGGATCTGAGGGAGACGGGGTTGCAGAGTGGTGGTGGGGGAAGGGGAGACGGGAGTCACAATAGCAGCACATAAAGACCCGGACTGGAGTTCAAGGCTGGAGTCGCAGTTGGTGGTTGCGCAATCACTTTGAATGTGTCCATGGTCGTTGCTGGAGTCCGGGTTTTGACTATGCCCTAAGGTGTTGGAGTCGGCGAGATGCCCTGAGGTGTCACCAGCAACTTTGATGTGTGTTGCTTGAATTTCCAGCATCTGCAGAATTGCTGTTGTTTGTGTTAAAGAATATATATTTTCTTTTCCTGCCAAAATATAGAATTTCACAATTTCCTGCATTATATTCCATTTGCCAGCTTTCTTGCCCCTCACTTAACCCACCTCCTCTCTGTAACCTCCTTACAACCACCTCACAACTTTGGTACCTATGGGTCACAATGGGATGCAAAAGGTAGTTTCTCATAGGTTGATGTCATGTTGGATATGATAAGGCTATTTAAATGCAAACTCGTAACTTGATTGGCTGCTTAATGCATACCCTTGCTGGCATTGCCTTTTACTTTTGATACCTCATGCACGTTTTCCTATTGTTTCTGGAAAAAAAAATTTTAAGGCATCCGTTAGTCTTGCGAGACCGTGGATCTGCGCCTGGAAATTCTTCACTCTCCAGGGTGCAGGCCTGGGCAACTGAAAGATTTACAATGCTCTAAAAAATCAAAATACCAACTTTGTATAATTAAGTGGTGGTTAAAGCTGACAGTTATCTTTGACATGATAAACATCTGTAGCAAACCGTGGGTCTCATGATTTACCTGCAGTGGTAGCTGTATATTTTAAGATTGCAATCATGATTCAAGAGTTGCAGAGTCATACAGATGAAAAGGGCTTATTCTTCCACTGAACTGCATTGAAACACCTATTACATGAATTGTGCACTAATTCCATTTAATCTCCCCACAAAGAATAATTTGCAAGGGAATAAATGGAAGGGGAAGTCCATATTCTTTTTTTCCTTATGACATAGAAGGAAACTATATGCCAGCTCAACAGACATATTGCTCCGCTATTTTCCCCTGCAGCCTAATTTCTCTACATTCCCATTAGCTCTCCCTAGATGACACTAGGGGCAATTTACACCTTCCAGTTAGCATTTGGAAGTGGCAGGAAACTGGAGTACCCAGAGGAAATGTGCGCAGTCACGGGGAGAACGTGCAGGCTCCACGCAGACAACGCCCAAGCTCAAGACTGCAGCATTAAAGAAATTCTCAGTTCATCTGAAACTCTAGCTAATTTTCTGGGCAGTTCCACACTTGTGGGAGCTTTGCTGACCTTTGAAGGGGAGGCTGGTGCAGTGAGTGGAGAGTGAGGACCTGCTCAGATTTGTGTAGGAGGGCTCTTTGGCAAGTTTGTTACAATTGATCACACGAGCAAATTGCACAATTTAAGTAATCCTGGTACCAACTAAAGATGCTTGTTATGCACAGACAGCTTCTGAACCCGGGGTACTGTGGGGCACTTAATGAAAAGGTCAATGAAAAATATTTATTTCATAGTTTGCATAATCTTACAATGTAGAACTGTCCACAAACAAACAGGTAAGTTGTATTTGAAAAATAGGAACAGGAGTAGTCTCACTAATCTTGCTGTGCCATTCAATCCAATCTTTCTATCCTATTCTTTTTCCCACCAGATCCCCACATTTTCTTATGCCATAATGCCCAAAATCCATTCATCTGTACAGTCATCGAATCATATAGCGGGCAAATAGGGTCAATTAGTCAATGCTGACTTACGGTCCCATCTACCCTATCTCCCATTGTTTCTTGATTAGCCAGGGTATCAAAGGGTATGGGGAGAAGGCAGGGGAGTAGGGATGACTGGAAGAATTGGATCAGCCATGATTGAATGGCGGAGCAGACTCAATGGGCCAAATGGCCTACTTCTGCTCCTATATCTTATCCATTTTAAACCCCTCATGATTTTAAACATCTCCATAAGATCACCCTTCATTCTCCTACACTCCAGCAATAAAGTCCCAATGTGCTCAACCTATCTCAGTCCCTCGAGTCCTGGCAACATCCTCATAAATCTCCTTTGCCCTCTTTCCAGCTTAGTGCAGCAGGTCAATCAAAACTGAATACAATATTCAAAATGCAACCTCGCCAACTTCTTAAATATACCCTGAGATTCACAGCTGGTAGAAGGACTTCCAAATATCCATAACCCTCCAAATGATGTGTTTCTGCTCACCTCCCTCTGCGATTGCTGACCACTTATTCAAATGGAAATTTTCATCTGTAACCTAAAATAACCAATGCATTAGAGAGAAGGGAGAAATAAAGGTGAAGTGGACCTCAAAGTTGTACTTTGGGCTTTATTTTATATATTTACACATAGAATACAATTTAGGGAAATTTTAGATAAGCCAGCTGGAGGAACGGCATGTTTTTGGTTTAAAAACCTTTGAGGGATATACAGTAATACATTTTGGAAGACAATTTGCAGGAATGAAATTTGTTAATTATAAATATGGTACTTCCATAGAAATTTTTCTGCAACTGGGAATGAGCGATCAAAATTTTGAAATGTGGAATCAGAAAATGGATAACTTAGGAAAAAAGGAAGCTAACTGCTGTCAGTGTCGGTTTGACAGTGTTTTTCCCTTGGAAACCAGTTCTGTCAGCTTCACAAAGGGGGAAAAGTCATTTGCAACTGAAAGTACCAATGCATCTTCAGAAGTATCCCAGGTAGGACCAATTAAATTTAATGCAGAATCACAAATTTGTCTTACTCTATGCCTGCAGTAGATTATTTCCAATCCACAGTTCAGGAAGAGTGTATATATGAATAATAATGTTTAAACTTTGAGAATATTTGCAAGCAGAGTACGGATTCTGTCTTAATGTATGTGCAATCAGAATTTGAGTATTGTATCTTTAAAATTATGCTTGCATCTTTAAAATTCATACCCTCCCCAGCAGGAAAAAGTGAGTAATGAATGGAGAAGTTGGAGGGGGTTATTTTCCCATTGGCTTGTCTACATTCCTGCCTCACAAAATCAGGGTAACAAAACAAGTGACTGTACAGAGCAGTTTATTGTTCTGTGTATCTAGCTGCAAATTCAAATTTACCTGTTTCAAGATGTGCTCACAATCTGATATCCGATTAGCATTCACAAGGAGCCTTTGTGAAAGCTCACTTTTTCTGTGAACTGACTGAGGTGGCTCGTTTTCTGCAATCTATTTGGTCTAATGTGCAGATCTGATCAGTCCATTGGCTGGACCTGATGTTTTGCTGTAGACTATATAACGAAGCATGAAGATTCAAACAAAGAATTCCTCCTTCTCACTTAACTCATTTTGGATCATGCATTGTTTACTGTACCAAGTGCTTTACATTTCTTAGTGTTCAATTTTGTTTCAATTACTAAACTTTGATTAGTAGCTGTTATTTGATGTGATGCACATAGCCTATTTACATGTAAAACAGTAATTTCCCTTTTTGTGTCCTGGTAATTTATAGTGGTGTACCTCTGCTTATGGTTTCAGAATGCATATGTAGAATATAATCAGCTCTGATTTGAATGTAAGGAATTAGTAGACTAATTTATATGAGAAATAACTTCATAACTTACAATTTCACAAATTTTTTAACTGCAGGCTGAAATAAAAGAGAATCTGTTATCCTGCTTGCAAACATTCCAATTAATCACAATGAAATCAGGAAGAAATGTTTGTTTCCTTAACCCCACCCCTCCTCTCTCCCACCCTCCCAGTTTTGATTGAGAACTTGGTCTGCATAGCACCAGTGTTGGTGTATTACATGGAAGGGTAAGGCCATATGGAAGGAGGAAATGTACACACTTTTCAGTGAACAGTGTCAAGGCCTCCATACTGGGGAAAAAGTCCTATTGTCATGTCTGGCACAGACTATAGTCTCTTTACTCATGTGAGTGTGTTATCCGCCAATCCCATCTTGAAATTGCCCCCCAACTACCTACACCCGATGTCCACCATTCCTGGTCTTACCACGAATCCGTGTCTCCTTGGCCTCCAAGTTGATGCTCATTCTACGCCCTCATAATCCTGGGCCTTGTGTTTCCTGGAAGAAGCCGTTCAGGGTTGTCTACTCTTAGCCCTCGTTGCCTATCGCTCTGATCCTCAGCACTTGAAACATGTTGATACATAGAGACCCAGTCCCTAAACTGTAGGGATAGTAATTGAATTTCCTCAACCACGAGGTCTGGGAGTCTTCCTAATGCTCTTCCTTAAACAAGGAAAAATACTGGAAATACTGGGCAGGTTTGGCAGCAGCAATGAAGAGAGGAACAGAGTTTATATTTCAGGTGCAGAAAATAAGCTGTACCTAGTCTTGAGCTGAAATGCTGACTGTCTACTTGCTGAGTCTCTTGAGTTCCTTGAGCAGCTCATTTTATGCCTCAGGTTCCAGCATCTGCAGACTCTTTTGCTTCCAGTTAACGTTTCAGGTTGAAGCCCGGAATATTCTATGTTTGTTCCAGTATTCATATTATTTTGATTCTGTCAGTGATTGAACCCAGCAGCTTCCTTGATTTGGATAGCCAAGTTAATCTACTTCCTGAATAAACATGAGGAGTCATCAATTAAGATTATTGAGTGAAGTTGAGCACAGGTCCACCCCAGCTTTTGATCGCCAGTTTACGTCCAGCAAATTCATATGAATGACTGTTTAGGGGAGCAGGAAGATGGATTTTCCAGCTGCAGTGGGGCCGCAGACATCTTCTGCTGGGTGGGAACCCAGCTCGCGGCCAGTTTTGCACAGTTCACAGGAACATAACCTGCGGATGACCTGTGTAAAGAAAAAGAACCTGCCATGAATATCCAGTTGTCAGTCAAGTTTATGAGGTATTGAGCTTTGTAAAGAAATGTAATGACACAAATATATTCAGCTGAACAAATATTTTCAGGGCTAGCTGTATCACCAAATGGGATGTAAGTGGGAGACCATATTTCTTTCAGCTATGGCTAAGAACATTGTTCATTCCAAATGAAACTAGAATCAGAAGTAAATATCCGTTTTTTTCTGGAAATACGTTTCCAGTGGTGAAAATTATGTTTATGAGGCGTCCTTCTATTCAAGAGATTGTTTGCCTGGTTGGGTATTGGATAATATTTACTTCTGGTTGCCCTCCAAACCAGGATGAAATGAACCCTAATAATTACAAAGGGGAAAACACAGACACAGATTGTGATGGTCGTCTTCTTTGCCTGAACAACTTAGAAAAACATTTATGTTACCTGGATTTATCATCTCCTTCAGAGACCATCTCCAGTGGTAAGTTTATTAAATCAATTAATTTTTCCCAGTATAAGAAAATGCAAATTTTTCATTAAATGCAGTATGCCTGCATGGCTGATTTCTTAGTGTGTATAGAATTGAACTATGTAGGCTTTGAGGTGTATTAACTCTGCTCTACCTGGTGTGAATATAGTTCGGATCGTGTTTGTTTGATATACAGTGACTTTTGCTGGAAGTAACAGTACAAATAAGACCATCATGTATGAGGTTTGAGGGTCAGTTGGTGACTTGGTTCAATTTTGAAGGATATAATGCTACCAAATAAGGTAATGTATCTGGTGAAGTTTAAAAACAAGGAGAGGATTTTTTAAAAGATTATCTTTATTTGTCCAATGTACATTGAAGCATACAGTAAAATGTGCCAACACGAGGAAATCTGCAGATGCTGGAATTTCAAGCAACACACATCAAAGTTGCTGGTGAACGCAGCAGGCCAGGCAGCATCTCTGGGAAGAGGTACAGTCAATGTTTCGGGCCGAGACCCTTCGTCAGGAAATGTGCCATTTTGCATCAGCAACCAACACAGTTCGAGGATTGTTCTGGGGCAGCCTGCAGATGTTACCAGACTAATGGCGCCAACATAGCATGCCTGCAACTCAATAAACTTCACTTTATGTCTTTAGAATGTGAGAGGTAATCAAAGCACCTGGGGAAACCCACGTAGTCATGGGGAGAAACTCCTTACAAAAAAATGGTGTAAATCAAACCCCAATTGGTGATCATGGGCACTGTAAAACAATTGCATTAACCACTATGCTATCAAGCCATCTTGAAATTTAAAATAAACCAAAAATTAGTATCTCCAGTTTATCTGAGAGAAAGTTAAATGTGTTTAGACATAGTTGGTTACTGATGAATCTTCTGTGGCATTGACAGCAGTAACTTAGATGATGCAGTGTTTTATAATGATAATTCTATGTCTGAAACACTCAATACATGAAACTATACTACAGTTTAAGCAGCTTGTCATCAGATTACACAGTCTAACTGGTTAAACAACCACACCACCATCAACTCATTTCTTTATATTGCACCAAAGTTCAATTAATTCTACAGATTCACAACTCTCTGGCTGAAGAAATTCCTCCTCACCTCTGTTCTAAATGGATTTGCCTCTACTCTGAGGCTGTGCCCTCTGGTCCTAGACTCCCCCACTATAGGGAACATCCACTTTATCTAGGCCTTTCAATATTCGACAGGTTTCAATAAGATCGATCCTCATTCTCCTAAACTCCAGAGAGTACAGATCCAGAGCCATTAAACGCTCCACATACATTAACCCTTTCTTTCCCAGAATCATTCCCGTGAACCTCCTCTAGAACCTTTCCAATGATAAGGGGTCCAAAACTGCTCACAATACTCCAAACATAGTCTGACCAATACCTTATAAAGCCTCAACATTACTTCCTTGCTTTTATATTCGAAATGAATGCTAACTTTGCATTTGCCTTCCTTACCACTGACTCAACCTGCAAGTATACCCTTCGGGAGCCCTTCATGAGGACTCCTAAGTTCCTCTGCAACTCTGACTTTTGAATTTTCTCTCAGTTTAGAAAATAGTCTACGCCTTTATTCCTTCTGCCAATGTGCGTGACCATTCACTTTTCTATACTATATTCTATCTGCCACTTCTTTGCCCATTCTCCTAATCTGTCTAAGTCCTTCTGCAGTCTCCCTGCTTCCCCAACACTACCTTGACCTCTACCTATCCAATGTAGATTGGGAGACCGTTTCACTGAGTATCTATGCTCCACCCACCAGAAGAAGCAGGATATCCCATTGGCCATCCATTTTAATTCCACTTCCCATTCCCATTCTGATAACTCAATCCATGGCCTCCTCTACTGTCACAATGAGGCCACACTCAGGTTGGAGGAACACACCTTATATTTCATCTGGGTAGCCTCCAACCTGATGGCATGAACATCGATTTCTCGAATTTCCAGTAATGCCCCCCTGCCCTATGCTTCACCATTCCCCATCCCCCTTTCCCTCTCTCACCTTACCTCCTTGCCTGCCCATTGCCTACCTCTGGTGGTTCTTCTCCCCTTTTCTTTCTTCCATGCTCTTCTGTTCCCTCCTATCGGACCCCCCCCGCTCCAGCCCTGTATCTCTTTCACTAATCAGCTTCCCAGCTCTTTACTTCACCTCTCCCCCCTCCCGGTTTCACCTATCACCTTGTGTTTCTCTCTCCCCTCCCCCACCTTTCATATCTACTCCTCATCTTCTTTGCTCCAGTCCTTCTGAAGGGTCTTGGCCCAAAACGTCGACTGTACTTTTTTTCCATAGATGCTGCCTGGCCTGCTGAGTTCCTCCAGCATTTTGTGTCTGTTGCTCCACCTATATTTGTATTGGTTGCAAACTTGGCCACAAAGCCATCAATTCCTTCAGGAGTATCAGGACGAGGACTGCCAGACTGGGTTAACAAATTCTTGCCCCAGACTATGAGACTAATGAATACCCTGCCATCACTGGGTCTCATCACTAGGTCAGCCAGATGGTTACTGTTCACCTGTGCTGTGCTCTTCACATGCATTTTGAATTATAATATATTATGCATAATATAATATTTTGTTTTATGTGCTGTGTGTGGTATTTGTGGGCCAATATTGTTTCATTTGGTTGTATATATGTACAGTCAGCTGACAATAAACTTGAACTTAAACTTGGTTCCTGTGTTATGAGTTGATCTTACCTGGCACAAGCTGCCTGACCTTACTTCAGAAGGGAAAAATAGGAAGGATATTCAGCAGGTATGAAAAAAAAGTTTGTTTTCAAACTTTATATTTTCACTGTCCAAATTCCAGCTAAATCTGAAATCCAGCATGCTCACAGTCACAATGGCACTAGATTCTGGACTTCAGTGCCGTAAAGCAAAATGATACCTTGTTTGGTTTTAATGGTCACCCATTAAAATTGACCAAAAGTAAGACTTTATTTTTAACTAGGTAAAATATGAAGGTATTTATCCTCTGTGAAGTGTGAGAAGCATGCCACTCTTTGCAAGGAGGATTATATACAAGGTGTATGTGTGTGAAACACTGCTTCTGCTAATGAATGTAAAACTTCAGTTTTATGTTTGCTTTTGTTCTTAGATAGTGTTGCAGAAGAATCCATAATGAAGGATGAGATCTTTAGTCTGGTAAAACACTCCAGAGACAGCACAGGAGATGAGGTCAGTTTAAGTGATTTATATTCAAATACATTTATTATCAAAGTATTTGTGCATTACACAACCTTGAGATTCATCTCGTAACAGGCAGCCATAGAACAGAGAAACCCAAAAGAGCTTTTACCATAGCATTGGAGAGGGATAGGAACAGACAAGTTAGGGAAACGGTTAATTGGAGTAAGGGGAGCTATGAGGCTATCAGGCAGGAACTTAGAAGCATAAATTGGAAACAGTTGTTCTCAGGGAAACGTACGGAAGAATTGTGGCAAATGTTCAGGGGATATTTGCGTGGGGTTCTGAGTAGGTACGTTCCAATGAGACATGGAAAGGATGGTAGGGTACAAGATCCGTGGTGTACAAAGGCTGTTGTAAATCTAGTCAAGAAGAAAAGAAGAGCGTACAAAAGGGTCAAAAAACTAGGTAATAATATGAATCCAGAAGATTATAAGGCTGGCAGGAAGGAGCTTAAGAATGAAATTAGGAGAGCCAGAAGGGGCCATGGCAGACAGGATTAAGGAAAACCCCAAGGCATTCTACAAGTATGTGAAGAGCAAGAGGATAAGGTGTGAGAGAAGAGGACCAATCAAGTGTGTATGGAACCTGAGGAAATAGCGGAGGTACTTACTGAATACTTTGCTTCAGTATTCACTACGGAAAAGGATCTTGGCGATTGTAGGGATGACTTGCAGTGGACTGAAAAGCTTGAGAATGTAGATATTAAGGAAGAGGATGTGCTGGAGCTTTTGGAAAGCATCAAGTTGGATAAGTCACCAGAACCGGACATGGTGTATCCCAGGCTACTGTGGGAAGCAAGGGAAAAGAGTGCTGAGCCTCTGGCAATGATCTTTGCATTGTCAATGAGGGTAGGGAAGGATCCGGAGAATTGGAGGGTTGTGGATGTTGTTCCCTTATTCAGGAAAGGGAGTAGGGATAGCCCAGGAAATTATAGGTGAGTGAGCCTTACTTCAGTGGTTGGTAAGTTGATGGAGAAGATCCTGAGAGGCAGGATTTATGAACATTTGGAGAGGCATAATATGATTAGGAATAGTCAGCATGGCTTTGTCAAAGGCAGGTCATGCCTTATCACCCTGATTGAATATTTTGAGGATGTGACTAAACACATTGATGAAGGAAGAGCAGTAGATGTAGTGTATATGGATCTTAGCAAGGTATTTGATAAGGTACCCCATGCAAGGCTTATTGAGAAAGTAAGGAGGCATGGGATCCAAGGAGATCCAGAGCTGGCTTGCCCACAGAAGGCAAAGAGTGGTTGTAGACAGGTCATATTCTGCATGGAGGCCGGTGACCAGTGGTGTGCCTCAGGGATCTGTTCTGAGACCCCTACTCTTTGTGTTTTTTATAAATGACTGGGATGAGGAAGTGAAGGGATGGGTTAGTAAATTTGCTGATGACACAAAGGTTGGGCGTGTTGTGGATAGTGTGGAGGGCTGTCGGAGGTTACAACGGGGCATTCATAGGATGCAGAACTGGGCTGCGAAGTGGCAGATGGTGTACAACCTGGATAAGTGTGAGGTGGTTCATTTTGGTAGGTCAAATATGATGGCAGAATATAGTATTAGTGGTAAGACTCTTGACAGTGTGGAGGATCAGAGGGATCTTGGGGTCTGAGTCCATAGGACACTCAAAGCTGCTACACAGGTTGACCCTGCATTGGTCTTCATCAATCATGGGATTGAGTTTGAGAGCTGAGAGGTAATGTTGCAGCTATATAGGACCCTGGTCAGACCCCACTCAGAGTACTGTGCTCATTTCTAGTCGCCTCACTATAGGAAGGATGTGGAAACCATAGAAAGGGTGCAGAGGAGGTATACAAGGATGTTAACAACAGGAATTCTGCAGATGCTGGAAATTCAAGCAACACACATACAAGTTGCTGGTGAACGCAGCAGGCCAGGCAGCGTCACTAGGAAGAGGTGCAGTCGACGTTTCAGGCCGAGACCCTTCGTCAGGACTACTCTTCCTTCAGTTAGTCCCGACGAAGGGTCTCGGCCTGAAGCGTCGACTGCACCTCTTCCTAAAGATACTGCCTGGCCTGTTGCGTTCACCAGCAACTTGTATGTGTGATACAAGGATGTTGCCTGGATTGGGAGCATGCCTTATGAGAATAGGTTGACTGAACTCGGCCTTCTCTCCTTGGAACGACGGAGGATGAGAGGTGACTTGATAGAGATGTACAAGATAATGAGAGGCATTGATCGGGTGGATAGTCAGAGGCTTTTTCCCTGGGCAGAAATGGCTAGAACGATCTTTCTGATTTGCCCCAGCGCCTAAGTGGACCGAATCTTGGGTCTTCCTCACGGACCCGCCACCTGGCCTCGCTTAAGTTCTGCCATATCAAATTCCCTCCAGGCCCAAAGGGAAGGTACAGACTATCGCTTGTGATAATTGTTTGCCAGAAAATGTGTAATTAATGAAGTATTTATTTGTCCAATTATTATTGCACATGAAACAAGTACATCAATTAAAAGAAGACTGCAAAATCAACCTAACTTCCACAAATTGCCAATCAGAGCCTGTTTGGAAGCGAGCCGCTGGGTTATGGTGAGCTTTGATCTTTCTTTGTGGAGTCATACAGCACAGGAAAGTCCCATTGGCCCAGCTGGTCCACATTGGTCAAGGTGTCCATCTCATACTCAGACCCTTATGTCATTCCAAGCCCCCCTCAGCATCACCTTCTCACAGGTAATCCCTTTGTCCTATCAAACTCATGTACAGGATATCCAGGTTCCTCTGAGAATGTTGGCCGAGCTGCTGTTGCTTCTGCCTCACAGCTTCAGCTTTGATCCTACCTACAGTATGAGCCGATGATCAAACCATTCAAATGTCATTAAACTCTTTTTATTACACTATATAGAGTCATGGTGTAATACAGCACAGATACAGGCCTTTCGGCCCATTGAACCCATGCTTCCCATAGTGCCCAACCAGTTTCCTGCATTTGGCCCATATCCCTCTAACCACTCCCCTCCATGTACTAATCTAAGCATTTCTCAAATTATACAATTGTGCCTGCCTCAACTAAACAACTTCTGGCAGCTCATTCAATTTATTCACCAGCCTCTTTTTAAAATGTCACTTCTCAGATCCTTTTTAAGCCTTTTCACTTTCACCGTAAATCTATGTCCCCTTTTACCCTGAGGAAGAGGCTATCACCATCCATCTTATCTATGCCTCTCATATAGTAAACATTTCTATAAAGTCACCCCTTATTCTCCTACTTTATAAGGACTAAAGACATATCCTGCCCTACTTTTTCCTAAAACGCCTGCTTACTAATCCTGACAATATCCCTGTAAGTCTTTTCTATACCCTTTCCAGTTTAACCAGATCTTTTCTACAATAGGATGACCAAAACTATACACAGGACTCCAGGTACCCCCATTCCAACCAATTTTTACAGCAGCACCTTTGAGAGTGTCCTGACCAGCTGCATTACTGTCTGGTACGGGATTTGCAAGGCATCTGACTGCAAGAACCTACAAAGGATTGAGAAGACTGCTGAGAGGATCAACAGCGTCTCTCTTCCACCCACCTGAGATGTATATCAGGAGCGCTGTGTATGCAGGGCCTCCAGCATTGTCAATGATCCCTCCCATCCATCCAACGATCTCTTTGACACCCGCCCCCACCACCATCAGGCAGGAGGTACCGTAGCATTAGGACACGGACTGTTAGGATGGAAACAGATTTTTTCTCCAGGCTGTAAGACTACTGAACTCACTGTCACCACCCAGGTCTCATCACATGTGAAGCGTCTGCAGCATATAATATTTACTTTTTAACTTGAATTGTAAATGTACCTTGTTACTTATTAATTTATTTGTGGTAATATTTACTTCAAGTGTTACATGTGTTTGATATATATATATATTCTGTTATGAACCCTGGTCCAGAGGAACAGTGTTTCATTTGGTAGTATACCTGTATCTGAACGAATGACAATAAATTGAACTTGAAGTGCACTCCTACCAATAACTTATACAACTGCATCATTAATATTCCATCTCGTATACACCTACTGATGAAGCCCAGAGCGCTAAATGCTTTTTCACCCTGTCTACCTGTGATGGTGCTTTCAATGAACCCTACACTTGTGCTCCCAAGCTCCTCTGTTCCATTACACTCCCTGGTGCCCTGTCATTCATAGTATTCAGTATTCTGGTTTGACTTCCTAAATGCATCATCTCGGACTTAACTGCATTGAAATCTATTTGCCACTCTTTACCCGACTTCCCTATATGGTCATGATCCCCTTGTAATATTCAACTTTTCTATCAGCAACACCTCCAAACTTTGTGTCACCAGCAAACTTAACTGATTGAAGCATGAGCATTTGCATCCAAATTATTTATATTAATAAAAAATAACAAAGATTCCAACACCAAATCCTGTGGCACACCACTAGTTGCCAGCCTCCATTCCGAGAAGCAATGATGACCACCCTCTGCTTCTACCTCAAGGCAATTTCGAATCCACCTAACCAGCTCTACCTGGATTCCATGGAAGCTAACCTTCCAGACCAGCCTACCAAGTGGGGCCTTGTTGAAGGCCTTACAAAAGTCCTATTAGACAACATCCACTGCCCTAATCTTCTCTATCTTTTTGCCTTTCTTCAAAAAACTTTTAAAAGGTTTGTCAAGCATGACTTCCCACACAGAAAGTGATGCTGAATCCTCCTAATCAGACTCTGCTGGTACTACAGATTGTGTCCCTCAGAATTCTGCCCAGTAACTTCCCCACTATTGATATCAGGCAGACTATAGTCCCCTGGCTTGTCCTTGCTGCCTTTTTTTTTAAACAATGGAGCAACTTCAGCCACCTTCCAGTTTTCGGGAACCTCGCCAGTGAATACCAATGAAATAAGTATCTCCAAAGTGACCTCCATAATTTTTTTGCTAGCCTCCCACAAAGGCTGCGGATGCACTGGGCTAGGCCCTGGGGATTTATCCACCTTAGTGCACTGTAAGGCTGTAAATATGACTAAGGTTCCCTGGTAATATAAATGTGCTCCAAAACATTTCAACTTGTTTCCCTTAGTACAAAGTTTGGTGGAATTGTGGATAGAAGGTTTTCGTAGGACATTGACAGGATGCAAAGCTGGGCTGATGAGTAGAAAATGGAGTTCAACCCAGTAAAGTGTAAAGTGATTCACTTTGGAAGGTTGAATTTGAAAGCGGAATACAGGGTTAATAGCAGGATTCTTGCAGTGTGGAGGAACAGAGGCATCCACGTCCATAGATCCCTCAAAGTTGTCATGCAAGTTAATAGAGTTGTTAGGAAGGCGTATGGGGTGCTGGCCTTCATTAGTCAGGAGATTTAGTTCAAGAGCCATGATGCAATGTTGCACTTAAACAAAACCTTGATTAGACCACACTTGGAATATTGTGTTCAGATCTCGTCACCTCATTAATAGGAGGATGTGGAGGGTTTGCAGAGGGTGCAGAGGAGACTTACCAGGGTGCTGCCTGGATTGGAGAACATGTCTTATAAGGATATGTTGAGTGAGCTGGGGCTTTTCTCTTTGGAGTGAAGGAGGATGAGAGGTGACTTGATAGAGATGTACAAGATGATAAGAGGCATAGATCGAGTGGTAGCCAGAGACTTGTTCCTAGGGTGGAAATGACTAATACAAGGGAGCACAATTGGAGGAAAGTAAAGGGGGAATGTCAGAGGTGAGTTCTTTGCACAGAGAGTGGTGGGTGCTTGGAATGTCCTGCCGGGGCGGTGGTAAAGACAGATGCATGAGGGGCATTTACAAAATTCTTAGATAGGCACATACTGTAGATAATAGAAAAATAGAGGGCTATGTAGGAGGGAAGGGAATAGTTTAAAAGGTTGGCACAACATTATGGGCTGAAGGGCCAATGCTTTCCTGTAATGTTCTATGTTCTTATCTCTTGAGCAACCATTATTTTCTCTATTGTAAACACAAAGGAGAAATATTTGTGATAAATCCCACCTATCTCGTACCGCTCAAGCATTGGTGGCCATGTTGAAATCTCCCTGGTCACCCTTTTACACTTAATATGGCTACAGAACCACTTGGGATTTTACTTTAACCTTACCTGTCAGAACATCTCACAGCCATCTTTGATCTCCCAATTTTCTACTTAAGAGTACTGTATTCCTAATCTTTTCGTAGTCATTGAGGGATTTGATCAATTCCAAATTTCTAAACCCAATGTATACTGTACTTCATTTTTCCTGACCAGAGCCTCAATATTTCTCATCAGCAACGTTGCTATTCATTCCTTTATCTTCAAACTGACTCACCCAAATTGACCTGTGCTAGATCCTGTCTAATTTCCCCAAAATTAGCCCTACTCCGGTCTTGGACACTAACCTACGGACCTGCCCTATTCTGGTCACTTGAGTCAAAGTGCTCCCTGATTGCCTCTTTAGTTACTTGCCCTTTCTCATTCCTTATGAGGACATCCAGTATTGTACCCTCCTGAGTAGGGAGCTGACTTTATTGACTCCAGAAACTTTCCTGGACAGATTTCACAAATTCTGCCCCATCCAGGCCCTTAACTGTCTAGTTGGCCAGTCAATACCAGGGAAATTAAAATGTCCCACAAATACAGCACTATTACTCTTACCGCTATAAGCAATTTCTCTACACACCTGCTCCTCAAGTTCCTGCTGACTATTAGGGGTCTGTAATACAGTCCTGATAGAGTTATCCTTCCTTTCTTGTTTTTAAACTCTACCTATATGCCATCTCAAAGTACTGCTCTTTTCCCCTCCTTTATCAGAAAGCTACAACCCCTCCTTGCATACTTGTATCATTGTCATAGTTGTAGCATCTTTATCCTGGAATATTGAGCTGTCAGTCCTGTCCTTGACCATGTTTCTGTTATGAATAGAACATCCCAGTCCTTACAGCCAATGCATGTTGTGAGTTTGTCTGCCTCCCCGTTAAACGGTGAGCACTTACTTTCTCTTTTCTCCAAGCTAATATTCCATTTTTCAAAGAAACCTTTCAAGAAGTGCAGGCGGTGTCAGCTTTTCAATATTATGAAGAGCGCAGATAAGACAAAAAATTATTCTTAAGGAAACTACTGAGTTTTTTTCTAATTTGCTCATTGTTATCCAGTGTACTACTGTGCATTATCTTTGACAATTTCAGACTGTAGGATGTTGTCCTTATCTTTAAATCATTCTGTCTTATCAGCTGTAATCCTCTTAATGTTTTGTGTTATAAATAACTAGGACTGTTACTTAATTATTGCATGTTGAGTGAAAGGAAGGATCCATTTCCTACCTGAAAGGAGTTTAACGTTAAATCCATAAATGCAGTAGATTTATAAGCAAGTCTTTTTAATGCCACAAAGCAGATGGTTGTCAGGCCCATCACAGAGTTCAAATTCCTTTGATATAATGAAATACAAAAACTGAGAGTTCTGTCATACCACTGGGAACAATATTGTCCATACTACTTGTGATGCACCTGCAGACATCCCTACATCTGAATTTAATTAGAACATTATGTCGCTGCTCATTGACAAGTTTCTTCCAACTGTGCAAATCCACAATTTAAAGCTAGTTTTCAGAAGGTGTCTAAGTTCACATTTATGATGTGTACTGCTTTTGGGCCGCCCCTTTTTTTTGGTGCTAGTTTGGGCAGTTTGGATTGGAGTGCCCTGCAGATAATGAAGACTGATCTGAACTGAAGTATGCCTTCTGATTTTGTGTTTTTTATTCTGTGTTAGAAACATAGAACCATAGAAAACCTACAGCACAATACAGGCTCTTCGGCCCACAAATTTGTGCTGAACATGTCCCTACCTTAAAAATTACTAGGCCTACCTATAGCCCTTTATTTTTCTAAGCTCCATGTACCTATCCGAAAGTCTGTTTAAAGACCCTATCGTATCGGCCTCCACCACCATTGCCGGCAGCCCATTCCACGCACTCACCACTCTCTGAATAAAACACTTACCCCTGACATCTCCTCTGCACCTACTCCCCAGCACCTTAAACCTGTGTCCTCTTGTGGCGACCATTTCAGCCCTGGGAAAAAGCCTCTGACTATCCACATGATCAATACCTCTCATCATCTTATACACCTCTATCAGGTCACCTCTCGTCCTCCGTCGCTCAAGGGAGGAAAGGCCAAGTTCACTCAACCTATTCTCATAAGGCATGCTCCCCAATCCAGGCAAGATCCTTCTAAATCTCCTCTGCACCCTTTCTATGGCTTCTACATCCTTCCTGTAGAGAGGCGACCATAATTGAACACAGTACTCCAAGTAGGGTCTGACCAGGGTCCTATATAGCTGCAACATTACCTCTCGTCTCCTAAATTGAATTCCACGATTGATGAAGGCCAATACACCGTACGCCTTCTTAACCACAGAGGAAACCTGTGCAGCTGCTTTGAGCGTCCTATGGACTCGGACCCCAAGATCCCTAAGAACTTCCACAATGCCAAGAGTCTTACCATTAATACTATATTCTGCCATCATACTTGACCTACCAAAATGAACCACTTCACACTTACCTGGGTTGAACTCTATCTGCCACTTCTCAACCCAGTTTTGCATCCTATCAATGTCCCACTGTAACCTCTGACAGCTCTCCACACTATCCACAACACCTCCAACCTTCGTCTCATCAGCAAACTTACTAACCCATCTCTCCACTTCCTCATCCAGGTCATTTATAAAAATCACGAAGAATAGGGGTCCCAGAACAGATCCCTGAGGCACACCACTGGTAGCCGACCTCCATGCAGAATATGACCTGTCTACAACCACTCTTTGCCTTCTGTGGGCAAGCCAATTCTGGATCCACAAAACAAGGTCCCCTTGGATCCCATGCCTCCTTACTTTCTCAATAAGCCTTGCATGGGGTACCTTATCAAATGCCTTGCTGAAATCCATATACACTACATCTATTGCTCTTCCTTCATCAATGTGTTTAGTCACATCCTCAAAAAATTCAATCAGGCTCGTAAGACACGACCTGCCCTTGACAAAGCCATGCTGACTGTTCCTAATCATATTATGTCTCTCCAAAAGTTCATAAATCCTGCCTCTCAGGATCTTCTCCATCAACTTACCAACCACTGAGGTAAGATTCACTGGTCTATAATCTCCTGGGCTATCTCTATGCCCTTTCTTGAATAAAGGAACAACATCCGCAACCCTCCAATCCTCCGGAATCTCTCCCGTCCCCATTGATGATGGAAAGATCATCACCAGAGGCTCAGCAATCTCCTCTCTCGCCTCCCACAGTAGCCTGGGGTACATCTCGTCCGGTTCCGGCGACTTATCCAATTTGATGCTTTCCAAAAGCTCCAGCACATCCTCTTCCTTAATATCTACATTCTCAAGCTTTTCAGTCTGCTGTAAGTCATCACTACAATTACCAAGATCCTTTTCCATAGTGAATACTGAAGTAAAGTATTCATTAAGTACCTCTGCTATTTCCTCCATACATACTTTCCCACTGTCACACTTGATAGGTCCTATCAAGTTTACACTTGTTTATTTTTGTTGTTGTCTGCGCAATATTTTTTAGCGTGGGGATGGGGAGGGGGGTTTGGTTATGTCTTTCTTTCTTTGAATGGTTTCTGTGGTTCTTCTTTGTTATGTGTCTGTGGAAAGATGAATCTCAGAGTTGTATACTGCATATATACTTTGATAATAAATATACGTTGAATTTGAAAACTTTGTCACTTTATTGTTAACTTCGAGTTAAATCACAGTTACGAGTCATGTGAGCCCTTCAGCCCAGCAGCTACTAATTGTTTAAATGAAACCCAGTTTTCCTTTTAGATGAAAGATGTCTTCAAAAGAGATCAATTGAAGAAAGAACTATGGGGAAATGATACAAAGGTCACTGAAAATTCACGGATGAAACTGCATTATTTTGTTGCTAAACAGCTTGACGATTTTAAATCTTTAATCAAGACTCATCAAGAATTGGCAGAAGAGCTTCAAACAAAGTTGCTTCAGATATGGTGTAATAGATTTAAACATGAAGTAAGAGGTTCCCTACTGTTTTCCTGTTCCCTCAGTCCATATTTTTCAAAGCAATGTTGCAACGAAGAACAAAAAGACAGGAGTTCCCAAACTGGAGTCCAAGGACCCTTGTTTAATTGTACTGGTCCATGGCATAAAAAACGCTGGGAACCCTGTTCTGCATTCAATTTGTAATTCACTTTAATGCAATGAAATGTCTCACTACAATATGCTTTGTTGCAGTGTGAAATAAAGGTGTATAGAACTTTTTATTATGCAAAAGTTCACAGAACTTGCATCATAAAAATTGGGTATTTGATCCAGCCAGTCTGTGCTTGTGTTTGTGCCCATTACACTCCCCTCATGCTGTTACATCGCACTCTATTGCCTCATGCGTCTGTTCCACTCTCCCTCATCCACATGCAGCCTCCCATTGGAGGCGTAAATGCTGTTTGCTCCAACCATTCTTTCTGTAATAAATTTCAACTACTCAGCACTGTGAATAATTACTTTCTTCCTGAATTCCTTATTGGGTTTGTTAGTGACAGTCTTAGTGTTAGACAGTGATACCATGTGAAAATAATTTCCCGTGCCTCTTCTTTCCGAAGAATAGGATTTGGTAAAACAATAAAAATATTCCACAGGCTTAGTGCACTTTGAAAGGTAGTCAACAAGTTGAAAGATGGAAATTGAAAGCTAGTGGGATCCCAGTGTGAGATAGTTTCACATCAGTAATTCACACACAAAAGACTGCAGATGTTGGAAGACCAAAATGAAAAGGAAAATGTTAAAAATGCCCAGAGCATCTGTTGAAAGAGAACTAGGTGAGGTAAGAACTTCTTTTCATATGGGATGATCTGAAACTAAGCCTGTCACGAAAAAATCCAATAAGGAATTCAGGGGGAGAAAGCTTTACTCACAAGCTGAGTAGTCAAAATTTTATTAGGATGATAAACTGATGAAGGGACATTACCCTGAAGCCTAGACACTCCTTGTTTCTCCCTGGATACTGCCTGCCACTGTCTTTACAATATTATTTTCCATGCTGTGATTCGATAGCTCTCTCGCCACAAGGATATTATGACATGCATGTTCTGCTTTGGGAGGGGATCTCAAAATCTTATTGTTGGCAGAGAGAACATTTGCTGAGAAAATACTCAGAAAGTCTAAAATTTCTGAAGAGAAAAGGAGAGAGATGATGGAACCAGGAGCTCTTTATGTTAGAGTTGTAAAGTCTCAGATATTGGATTGAACTGAAACAACAAATTTCATGACATATATCAGAGATAGTAAACCAGATTCTGATTCTAAGTATTCAACTTAGTGAAAAATTCCAGTACAACTGTTTCAAAGGGAATGTTTAGGACTAACATGAAAGGAACCAAGGCAAGGCAAGCACAATTCACGATTGCTTATAAAAGGGAAAAAAAACCAAAATAATACAGCAAAGATTGGAGGATATGGTACTAACAGAATTTATCTCATTTTGCATAAAGGCAGAAGAATCGCAGGATGATGAAATTAGTGAAGATGACACAGAGAATCCTGTAATCTTTTCTGGGGAAGAATCATATGTAGCCAGTGTCGACATAAGTGGCCGGGATGTAGTGAAGAAGCAACAAAACACTGCAATAAAGTTCCCCAAGAGGAACAGACGAACTGAAAGAACCAGCAGGCACGTTGAAAGAAGCCACTCAGCGGGCAGCAGGAATTGCCTTACTGGCCACTTTCAAGCTGTGCAGCTGCAAGTGGGGGACACATGGTCAGATGATGAGGGGGCATATCTCGAAGAAATCTCTGAACAATACCATGAGGTTCTTCAAGAACAGATCACAAGTCCTATATGTGATATTCCCAAAACAGATCCAGTGGACGAAACATCAAGTAATGAACAGTTGGTCATCAACTCGAACAAGTGTTCTACAACAGAGATGCAAGTGTATAACCAGAATATCTTGCTTGCAAAGGATAGAATTGAAGATAGTGCAGTCATTGTTAAGGACAGGTTGCAAAAAATTCAATGGCATCTGTCAGAGATAGAGGAGGACAACAAGAATATTCACTTTCAAGTTATAAAGCTGAATGCTGATTACAGACAAATCCAGGAATATCAGCAGTGTATGACGTGTGACAACAAAACCTTAGCAAACCAGGGTGTGGATCTGCAAATAGATCAGAACAGTACGGCAGCACAGGATGAAGAAACGTTGTGTGTAATAGACAAACTGGAGAAAAGGATACAAGTAGCACTTAAAAACTTATCTGAGATCAAAATGGAAAAAAACAGCTTGGAACAGCAACTCCAGTCTTTAAAAGTAAGAAAAAATTATATTTCTTCATTTGAGGGTTCTATATATTTGTGATGAAATGTTGGGCATTAGCAGAGTGCATTCACCTTGGAAACAAGAAGTGTTATAATTGTTGACCGTTCCACCAATTGCATTTCTCCTATGTTTTATGCTTTTCCCTATCTCCTCTTATCAACGAATATTGCTATAGGTACTCATTTATCATTGTCAATGTACCGAGAAACAGTGAAATGATTTTGTTTTGTGTGCCGTCAGACAGATCATGCTGTATGTAGCCACACTGAGGAAGTGAAAAGAAAACAGAATGCAGGGTTGATTGTTGGAGCTGCAGAGAAGGTGCAGTGCAGGTAAATAAATAAAGTGCTGGGACAGCTGAGGTAGATTAGGAGACCAAGAGTTCATCTTTAGTGTGTGAAGGGGCCATTCAAGGGTCTGATCACAGTGAAATAGAAGCTGTTCTTGAGCCTAGCGGTATGTACTTTAAAGGTTTGTATCTTCTGTCCAATAGGAGAACATGGAAGACAGAATGTTTGGGTGGGAGGTGTCTCTGATTACTCTGGTAGATGGAGTTAATGGAGGAGAGTCCAGTTCGAGTGATGGACTGAGCTAAGTTCATAACTCCCTGCAATTTCTTTGGTTCTTCGGATTTTGGTGAAGGACGGCTAAGTCCATGAAAAGCAGTCTGAGTTAATACCTCTTCTCAGTGTAATATTAAGACTAATTATCACAATGTCCCTAAAATTTGTGTAGATTCCATTTGGGGCTTGTCCACATAACCAAGTATGAGCATTTGGAGAGACATAATCTGATTAGGGATAGTCAGCATACTTTGTCAAGGGCAGGTCGTGCCTTAGGAGCCTGATTGAATTCTTTGAGGATGTAACAAAACACATTGATGAAGGTAGAGCAGTGGATGTAGTGTATATGCATTTCAGTAAGGCATTTGATAAGGTTCCTCATGCCAGGCTCCTTCAGAAAGTAAGGAGGCATGGGATCTTGCTTTGTGGAATCAGAACTGGCTTGCCCACAGAAGGCAAAGGTTGGTTGTAGATGGTTCGTATTCTGCATGGAGGACAGTGACCAGTGGTGTTCCGCAGAGATCTACTCTGGGATCCCTCCTCTTAGTGATTTTTATAAGTGACCTGGATGAGGAAGTGGAGGGATGGGTCGATAAGTTTGCTGATGACCCAAACTTTGGGGTGTTGTGGATAGTCTGGATGTTTGTCAGAGGTTACAACGGGACATCAATAGGATGCAGGACTCGGCTGAGAAGTGGCAATTGGACTTCAACCCAGATAAGTGTAAAGTGGTTCATTTTGGTAGATCAAATTTGAAGACAGAATATAATATAAATGGTAAGACTCTTGGCAGTGTGGAGGATCTGAGACATCTTGGGGTCCGTGTCCATAAGATATTCAAACCTGCTGCGCAGGTTGACAGTGTTGTTAAGAAGTGTATGGTGTGTCGGCATTCATCAGTCATGGGACTGAGTTCAAGAACCATGAGGTAATGGTACAGCTATACATGACCTTGGGTAGATTTTTCACACAGAGAGTGGTGAGTGCGTGGAATGCACTGCTGGTGGTGGTGGTGGAAGTGTATACAATAGGGTCTTTTAAGAGACTCTTAGATAGGTACATGGAGCTTAGAAAAATAGAGGGCTATGCGCTAGGGAAATTCTAGGCAGTTTCTAGAGCAGGTCACATGGGCAGCAAAACATTGTGGGCTGAAGGGCCTGTAATATGCTGTAGATTTCTATGTTGTATAACCAGACAATTCACTTCCTAACTACTCACAAGTGAGGTAAAAACAAAAAATTCTAGAAATACTCAGCAGGTCAGACTGCACTTATGGGAAGAGAAACAGCTAACATTTCAGGTCAAAGATCCATTGACCTGGGAAGGAGACAGAAGAAGTTTATTAAGCTGCAGGGAGTTTGGGGGAGGGTTTGTCTCTGATGGAGGTGAACAAAGGAGACTATCGGGATAGCACGTTTATCTGGTTATTTCTTTCCATTTCACAGCTTCTACACTCCTGTGTCTGTGTTGCATTCTCTGGCTGCTCCCGCTCACTCACCGAACAGATAACAGGAGGTGGAGGGGTAACCCAAGGTACAGTAGGTGTACAAAATTTTACAAGGCATACTGTAGATAAAATGGATAGGCAGAATCGGTTTCCTGTGTAAGGGAATCAAAAGCAAGGGGGCATAGTTTTTAGGTGAGAGAAAGCAATTTTAAACAATATTTTAGGTCACTATTTTTTACACAGTGAGTGGCTGATACCTGGAATAAGCTGCCAGAGGAGGTGGTGGAATGAGATGCAATTGCTGCCTTTAAGAGACATTTAAGCAGGCACTTGAAGGGCTTGGAAGGAAGTGGACCCACGATGATTAGGGTAGTTGGGTGAAAAGGTTAGCATGGAACTGGTGGGCTGAAGGGCCTGCTTCTGTTTAACTCCATGATTCTGAAAGTGGTGCTGAGGTTAAAAAGTCGCCTTATGTTCTGAAATCCATATCAGCAAGGGTACTTAGTCACTTCCAATAACATCGTCCTCATCCCTGCTGCTTCAAACCTCATCCTGCTTTTATTAGCTCTGGATCTGACAATTCCAATGCTCCGTCCTGGTACCCTTTGTGAATTTGACCTGACCCAAAACTCTGTTCCTGGTTTCCCAAACCACACCAGATCATCTTGCTCTTCATGCCAGTGTTCGTTGGTCTACAATGGCCTTGATTATAAACTTCTCATCCTCATTTTCCACTCCTTCACACTCAGCAAGTTTCTACCCAGATGCAGTCTCACAACCGTTTGGGCTTTTCCATCTTACACCATCTTTGTCCCTTTACACAGCCTGGATTTTAAGTGTTCCAGATCAAGTGTCTTCAGCCCTAGACTTCTCCACATTTACCCGTTTAAACCTAATCCTTTCACCTTTTTTCAACCACTTCTCTTTGTCGCAAGAATCAGATTTTTGTGTTTGGGAAGTTATTTAAGAGTGTAAAACAAAATGTAAGTCATTTAATTTCTTCTCACAAGGAAGAGTACAACAGCCAGGAAGAAGCAAGAATTGCAGAGAGGGAGCATCTCACGAAAGGCTATGGCAGACTCGTCAGTACGGTTGAAGTCTTGGGGGTACAGTCCGGAATGGAGCTTGTCCACACAGAGAAGCTGAACCAGGAGATAGCTGCACTGATAAGTGAGAACTGCCGATTACAACAGGTCACAGAGGTGGAGATGAAAAAGAGTAAACTGGCCCTTCAGGATGCCAAGGAGTGGAAGAAAAAACTCAACAAACTCACAGCAAAGCATCAGGAGGAAGTACGCTCTCAGTATTGTTACATTATTTGTCAATAGCCATTTCATTAGAGAATTTTATTAAAGTCAAGGCATCTGAGTCATGTTCATTGGGTGCTGCTATTCAAGAACAAATATAATTTTTGGAGTAAGTGAAGAACAGGGGTGCGGGATAATTGAACCTGGTCCAGCAGACATAATTCGGCCTCTGATTTTGAAGTCATGTGTATACTTGATTTTACAAATTTCCACAATAAATTCTTAAGTGCTCACCTCACTTGTAATATGAGCTAAGTGGTCATACTAGAATTTTAAAAGCAACACCCACTCAGTAGTTAAGCAGCATCTATGGAAATGAATAAACATTGACATTTTGGGCTGTGATCCTTCTTCAAGACTGGAAAGCAAGGGGGAAAGACGCTGGAATAAAAGGTGGGGGGAAGAGAAGGAGGCTAGCTGGAAGGTGATAGGTGAAGCCGTGGGTGGGAAAGGTAAAGGGCTAGAGAAGGAAGAATCTGATGGGAGAGAAGAGTGGACCATTGGAGAAAGGGAAAGAAGAAGGGACTCGTGTTACAGTTATTGGGAGTGCGTAATTCTAGTTATTCACTCTCATATAGACAGTTTCTATAACGTGAGCAGAATCATTCAGGGTGGGTGGCTGCTTTGACAGCACCTCCCAAACTCATGACTTCAACCATAAGGACAGCAGGGTGACTGGAATCCACGTCAGCAGGTTTCTCCCTAAGTCCTACACCATCCAGAATTGGAGATGTATTTCCAATTGCTTGTTATCACGGGGTCTAAATCCTGGATAGACGACACCATCGTGACAACACCTTCACAGGATGGGTTTAAGAAGGCAGCTCAAGGTGGCAAAACTGCCAACTTTGCCAGCAATGCCCACGTCCTGTAAGTGAATAAATAGAATCCAAACCAAAGCTTTTGGAGCCATCCCAGCATTTTATATAAATGTAGGTTTGTTCCTATAATGTAGCAAGGCAGTTTTACAGCAACAGACAGGGGCCTAGAAACCCCAAAAGGGTGCTTTGTAGCAGGTGACATAACTGGTTCAGACATGGACACTTCGATGCCCAAGACATGAACCACTTAAAACAAAAGTGATATTAAAATTACTATTTGATGTCTTTGCACATGACCAGTAGGCTCAGTATTTCATATGTATAGTGGACATAGAACAAATGCCCAGTGAGCAGTAACACTAAACAAGGCTGATAAAAATCATAGCTGTTACACCACGCAGTAGAATTACTGAACTGGTATCCTCTGGCCTGAATGAGTTCGTACTTTCTTCTCACCTGCTTCTGCCATTTTAAGGACGGTAAGTTATTGTAAGTTCAGGAAAGCTAAACTTCAGTGCTATAGAGTAAATACAAAACGCAATGCAATGAAATGAACAAATTTCTTAACTTTTTTCTTTACTTCCCCCCATGCCTTCTTTGTTGTTTTGGTTAGGAAAATCAAAGCAATACCGTGATCCAAATGTTGAAAATAGAAATGGATGCATTGAAAGAGACTTCAAAAAAGAAAGAAAGAAAAATCAAGCAAGACATGGAAATGTTGGCTAATGTTATCCTGGTGAGATACTCAAGCATCTTACATTTGGAAAAACACCCAGCCTATGGATGTTGTGTGAAGGGTCTTTCTTGTTAACCTCTTGAACTTCCTTCAAAGGTGTTTTGTTTTAATATATTAGAGGAAATCAGCAGCAAGTTGAATTGCATAATGACTGACATTAAAAACATGTTATACTGTAAACCTGTTTCGCTGAGAGCAGATGCCTGAAGAAATGTGGGTCGGTTACTAGTGGAGAAAATGAGTTTGAGAGTTCAGGAAGTTAATGGTGGGCTTAGTGAGAGAGCCTTGGAGAACAGCATCAAGACAAGTAATGTTGAATGGGAGGATGTACAGGAAAGATAACAGATTTGGATGACCAAAGCTGTTTGGATGATAAGCCTGTGAAGATTTTATGAAGTTATGGTGAGGCAGATTTAAAAACGTAGAACAGTACTGCACAGGATTTGCCCTATTGCCCACGATATTGTGCCAAACTAATTAAAACCCTAAGTAAACTCATCCCTTCTGCCTATGTAAATCCATGTCTTTCCATTCTCTGCATACCCATATGCTTACTTAAGAGGTCATGAATACCCTTATTGTATTTACCTCCATTACCACACCTGGCAGCATATTTCTGGTACCCACCACTCTTCCTGGGGAAAAAAACACTTGCTCCCACTTTCTTCCTGTCACATTAAATGCACGCCCTGTAGTATTAGATATTTCTACCCTTCCTAGGAAAAAGATGTTGGCTGTCTGCTCTATCTATGCTGCACATAATATTATAAACTTCAGTCGCGTTTCTCCTCAGCCTCCACTGCTCCAAAGGAAACAAGGAAACTAATTTTGTATTTGTGTATGGGGCACTCTGTACACTGAGCCAGATGAAAGAGCCCTTAACATGGGAGAAAATGTAGGCAGTTGAAACTTGAATGTTTCTGTTACTGTTTATTAAAGGAGGGGGTGATGAGGCCAGTATTTGATGAAATTATTTTAAATAGTCTGGATGACAGCAGAGGTGTGATACCAGGACCGTAATTCAGGATCAAACAACGCTCCCTTGCATTTGAGTCTCAGTTCCTCTCTCTGGTACTATTTTGGAACTGCAGGTTATTTTATGTTGATAATAACCTCAAAACTCACTAGTTAATTGGCAAAGTAATCCCTTTTACTTGATGCTTTACCATCACGAAGGGAGTATGTTGCATTATAATGACATTTCCACAGTTGGACTGCTAATTGTGAATCATCACCTTTATTGAATGCCTTTCATTTCAAGGTACATGGTAAATAATCATGGCCTTGTTAATAAAAAAAAAGATTCAGTAGTTTAGTAGTTATAATACCAAACAAAGAATGTGTATAAATCATGAATTTAGCTTCAAGCCCTGAGGGCTAGGCTCTGTAATTGAATTCCTTAGATTTGGGCAACGATCAGGAAATAAAATGACTGGATGAGTTTTTTTAAATCAGCAAGGGATTTATAACTTTTCCCAAACAGACTTGCATACAAATTTGATTTCATTATTTGTATCACACCTTGCCAACCCTATGAGACACCCAGTCACTCAAACAATTGTTTCAAGAAGGACAAATGTTACAACCCAGTGAAACTCAGTATATCACAACTTGATTGTTTGCCAACATTCTGAGAATGGAAGAAACATCACTTGCTTTCTTTTCTGTCTCTGCAAAGTTTATTTTGAATAATTAATTTGCTTCAGTTCCAACCGTGTTTGTTTAATTCCATGTAGGATATGAAACTAGTGCACTTGGATTTGTCTGCTAAAGGACCATCGTACAAAGGGGATTGCACCAATTCTACGTGTGTAAAGAAAACCAGCCAAATATTGTCCAAAATAGATGGCATTCTCTCTTCCATGGAAGAAATATTTGTCTGCCGGGTAGGCAAAATCAGAATTTGAAATTCTGTTCATCTAGATAAAGTTTTCAGTAAGGAAAACATAGCAAGAGCCACACCTTCCTCAGTCAATCAATACAATGAATAAATGTAAGTAATGAAGGAAACAAGTAATTAAAAGGTAAAGATTAGCTTTATTTATCCCGCATACATCAAAACATTGAATCATACAATGAAATGGGTCATTTACATCATCATTTACAATGTGCTTGGTGAAGCCCACATATGTCACAATACTTTCTCTGCCAATATACCATGCTTACAACTTAATAACCCTTTTGTTTTGGACTGTGGGAGGAATCCAGAGCACCCGGAGGAAACTCATGCAGTCACAGGGTGATCGTACAAACTCCTTACAGACAGCGCTGAAAATTAAACCCTGATTTTCCGAAAGCTGATGCTGTAAAATGCTAACCGCTATGCTGCCATGTTGTCCTAAATGTTTAAGTTGAACAATTCCACCTTTATGCTGCCCCGCTTTGATGTATTTGTACAAATTTGCGGGAAGAATAATATGGTGGCCCAGTGGCACAGCTAGTAGATTCGGCTCAGTCCTGACCTTGGATGCTGTCCTTGTGGAGTTTGCATGTTCTCTGTGATTGCACAGGTTTCCCCCAATTGCTCTGGTTTCTTTCCACTACCCAAAAATGTGCAGGTTGATTGGTTAAATGAGGACTGTAAATTGCTCCTAATGAGGAGTAAAATCTTATTGGTGGAAGGAGTTAATGAAAAATGTGGGGGGAATACAAAGAGAGCACAATTAAAGATGACTTTTACAAAATTTATAAATGAGTCTGACCTCTAGACTCTAAATCAACATTTTAAGAACAGCTGCTTTCCCTCTGCCAACAGATTTCTGAACAATCCACGAACCTACGAATGCTACCTCACTATCCCTTTTCTCCACCTATTTGCTTTACTCTAACATTGTAATTTTTTATGTCTTGCACTGTGATGCCGCAAAACAACAAATTTCACAGCATATGTCAGTGTTAGCAATCTGATTCTGATCACATCTTAAGGTTTATTCTTAAAGTCTTCAAGAAGCGATGCTAAAAAAGGTGCATCCATCATTAAGGACCCCTATCACCCAGGTCATGCCTTGTTTACATTGCTACCATCAAGAAGGAGGTACAGAAGCCTGAAGGCACACACTGAACAATTCAAGAACAGCTTCTTCCCCTCTGCCATCTGATTTCTGAATGGATATTGAACCAGTGAATGTCTATATATGCTGATGCTATTAAACCTGATTCACTCATCCACAAGCAAGACCAGGTAAAAGTGTGTGAAGGTGTACAATATTATTCTGTTGCAGAAATCCAACACCTGTTCTAATAGTGAACTTCCATTTGGGGACAGCGACAACAAAGGAGTTGGAGACTTGAAGGAAAGGGTTCCTGCGAGGAATGATAGGAGCAGACGGTTGAATTACAAGGTGAACTGATCTTTTTTCCTGCCACATGAAGCCTATTACCTCTTCTCATAAGGACAGTTCTTAATTCTTAAGTCTAACTTGTAAGTTTCACTTCTAAGGTTTTCTCAGAGCGACTGTATTGATGTTTATTAACTCTTGGTACTTGAGGGATAGATCATGACAAAGAGAGAGGCTGTTCCTGGTGGATGAGGTGAGGAGTAGAAAGCTAGTCAGTAAATGATGCAATTTAGTA
The DNA here is from genome assembly GCF_030028105.1 of Mobula birostris. Lineage (NCBI taxonomy): Eukaryota > Metazoa > Chordata > Chondrichthyes > Myliobatiformes > Myliobatidae > Mobula > Mobula birostris. Next base: position 128,445,521 of record NC_092370.1, read on the forward strand.
GAGTGAGAGAAGAACCTGGCGCGCGAGACACAAAGCTTCCCGCAGTGCCTACAGTCCCACACGCCAGAGATATAGGCATCCTGCTTCCTGGCTGACCTGCAGGTCACAGCCTATGTGGTCAGGTGAACCTGTTGTCAGGAATCTCTTGAGCGCTTGCTTCAGAGTTTGTTGCTAATTCAGGAGTGTGTCATCTGGGCAGTTCCAGAGTTGGCCTTTGGCACATAGTCTTTGAAATCCACGCCCCAGGAGACCCAGTCTGCAAGATTCCAGTGCAGTCTGATTGGCTACATGCTTGCTTACTCAGATCTGTTGGTCGTAGTATTCATCTGAAACAGGGAAGCTGCAATCTCCACTCCTGCTTGGAGCATAAGACCTATTTCCCAATGTCCCAGGAAAAAGTACAACGTTACAGAATAATGGATAGGCTCCTTTGGCAATGGGTTTAGCATTTCATTTTCCAGCAGGTATAACAAATGTTGCAGAGACCTTGCTGGTTCTTGCTTTACATTCTCTGTTCAAGTGATATAACAAGCTGGCTCCAAGCTAAGCCTCGCTGGAGAAGATCTGATATTGTATGAATCATACCAACCTCTGCTCTTTACCATTTAAAATAAGCAAGCGGGTGTACCTGCAGATAAGAATTCAATCTTTATGCGTGTGTATTGAGACACTAACCTTTGTTAAATTCCTGGCATTGCGATGAAGGAAGCATTTCATAAATAACATTTTTCATAAACTCACATTTGGTTGCAGGAATGTGAAGCAATTGATTCTGAAGTAAGGGAATCACCGAGCAGGTCCGCAGGCTGTCGTGAAGTTAGCAAGGTTAGTATCACATCAGGGAACTTACAATGTAAGGGTGGATTTTCCCCACTGACACTCTGGACAGACTGTGGCTCTGTATTGCTTTGTTTTATAAATGTACATTCACGACACTTGCATCATACACGCGGATCTCTCTCCAGTTTCCTGATGAGGTAACCGTAGCCTTTGGCCAGGAGCAGACATCGTCAGGTGGTGCCCAACCTTTATCGAGTGTTTTGACCTTTAACCACTACACTCTGCAGCTGGCGGGTCAGCAATGGTGGCCAAGTCACTGCCCATCTGCTCCTGACTTCCAGCTCAATCCTCTCGCCTGCTCCATATCCAGCAAGAGGCTCTTTCTGCTTCCTCCCCCATCCTGCCAGCTGCTTGGTCATGGCTCTGTGGATGTGCCCAGAAATAGCAAACCAAAAAGAGTACACACAGTAACATCTCACAAGCTTGTGACGTGCTCTCTAGAGGTAAACCATTTTGTTGTGCTTGCCCATGTTCAACAGACCAAGGATTTTTTAGAGTTGAGAAAACTGCAAGCATGTCGGTAACTCACCCAAGGAGGTGGGCCATTCCAGGCCAGGTTCACTGATTTGACAATCTCTCCTCCCTCCCTCGCTCCCAAAAATTGGTGTACCTCCTATTTGCATATTGCTTTATTTGTCACATGCACATTGTAAATTAACATGTTGTTGCAGGAATGGGAAGCAATTGATTCAAAAGTAAGCTTTATTTGTCTCATGTACATCGAAGCATACAGTGAAGAGCGTTGTTTACGTCAACGACCAACACAGTCCGAGGATGTGCTGGGGGCAGCCCACAAGTGTTGCCATGCTGTCAGCACCAACACAGCAGGTCTGCAAGTTAGTAACCCATATGAGAGGAAACCAGAGCACCCAGTGGAAATCCACACGGTCACAGGGAGACCTATCGAGTATTGAAAGGGCTAGATGGAGTGGATGTGGAGAGGATGTTTCCTATAGTGGTGGAATCCAGGACCAGGGGGCGCAGCTTCAGAATAGAAGTTGTCCCTTTAGAACAGAGGTAAGGACGAATTTCTTTAGCTGGGGGTCGGTGAATCTGTGGAATTTACTGTCACGGATAGCTGTGGAGACCAAGTTATCGGGTATATTTAAAGCAGAGGTTGACAGGTTCTTGATTAGTAAGTGTGTCAAAGATTATGGGGAGAAGGCAGGAGAATGAAGTTGAGAGAGATAATAAATCAGCCATGATGGAATGGCGGAGCAGAATCGCTGGGCCATATGGCCAAATTCTGCTCTTATGTCTTACAGTCTAATATACAAACTCTTTACATTCGGAGGTGCAAGTTGAACCCTGATCACTGGTGCTGTAAAGCATGATGCTAACCACTACGCTACAGCGCCTGTTTGCATGTGGCAGGTCTTTATGCTTTGGTATCATATCCCCTTGTACCCTATTATGATGAATACAGGACTGATGGTGCTTTCTGTGAATGCATGCAGTATACAGAATAAGGTAGATGAGCTGGTAGTGGAGTTAGAGTTTGACAGGTGTGATGTTGTAGGCATCTCTGAGTTGTGGCTGAAAGGAGATCATAGTTGGGAGCTTAACATCCAAGGATACACATAGTACTGAAAGGACTGGCAGTAAGCAGAGGGGTGGGTTGGCTTTGTTGGTAAAAAATGACATTAAATACTTGAAAAGAGGTGAAATAGAATCAGAAGATGTAGAATCCTTGTGGGTGGAGTTAAGAAACTGCAAGGGCAAGAGTAATCTGATGGGAGTTACATGTAGGCTTCCGAACAGTAGCCAGGATTTGGGTATGAATTACAATGAAGGATAGAAAAGGTTTGCAGAAAGAGCAATTTCAATATGCAGATTGGTAAAATCAGTTTGCTGCTGGATCCCAAGAGAAGGAATTGATAGAATGCCTACGAGATGGCTTTTTAGAGCAGCTTGTGGTTCAGCCCACCAGGGAAAAGTCAGTTCTGGGTTGAGTGTTGTATAGTGAACCAGATTTGACTTGTAGTTGCTAGAGAAGGTGCTTGGGATGCTGAGAGGTCTGAAGGCTGATGTCACCTGGATCAGATAGACTACATACCAGGGTTCTGAAAGAGGTAGCTGAAGAGAATGCAGAGATATTGGTAGTGATCTTTTAAGAAGCACTAAGTTCTGGAATGATTCTGGAGGACTGGAAAATTGCAAATGTCACTCCACTTTTTCAGGAAGGAAAGAGGCAAAAAACAGGAAATTATAGGCCAACTAGCTTGACTGCAGTAGTTGGGAAGATGCTGGAGTCCATCATCAAGCATGAGGTTTCAGGGTACTTGGGGGCACATGATAAAATAGGCCAAATTCAGCATGATTCCTTAAAGGAAATCTTGACTGGCACATCTGTTGGAATTCTTTGAGGAAATAACTGGCAGGAGAGACAAAAGAGAATCAGGGGATGTTGTTCATTTGGATTTTCAGAAGGCTTTTGAGAAGGTGCCACACATGAGGATGCTAAACAAGATAAGAGCCCATAGTATTACAAGACAAATACGAGCATGGATAGAAGATTGGCTGACCGACAGGAGGCAAATAGTGGGAATAAAGGGGGTCTTTTGTAGTTGGCTGCCAGTGACCGCAGTGTGTTGGTGTTGGGACCACTTCTTTTCATTGTATACAGTATATCAATGATTTGGACGATGGAATTCTTGGCTTTGTGGCCAAGTTTGCGGACAATATGAAAATAGGTAGGGAGCCAGGTAGTGTTGAGGAAGCAGGGAGTCTGCAGAAGGACTTGGACAGATTGGGAAAATGGTCAAAGAAGTGGCAGATGAAATATAGTGTAGGCAAGTATATGGTTGTGCACTTTGACAGAAGGAATAATGGCATAGATGATTTTATAATTGGGGAGAAATTTCAGAAATCAGAGGTGCAAGAGACTTGAGAGTCTTTGTGTAGGATTCCCTGAAGGTTAATTTACAGGTTGAATTGGTGGTAAGGAAGGCAAATGCAATGTTAACATTCATTTCAAAAGGACTAGAATATAAAAGCAAGGATGTAATGCTGAGACTTTATAAGGCACTGGTCAGACCATACTTGAATTATTGTGAGCAGTTTTGGGCACCTTATCTAAGAAAGGATATGCTGGCATTAGAGAGCACCAAGGAGGTTAATGAGAATGATTCTGGAATGAAAGGGTTAACGTAAGAGAAGTGTTTGATAACTCTGGGCTTGTACTCTGGAGTTTAGAAGAATAAGGGTTATCTCATCAAAACCTATTGAATATTGAAAGGCTTAGACAGAGTGGACGTAGAGAGGGTGTTTCCTATAGTGCGGGAGTCTAGAACCAGAGGACACAGCTTCAGAATAGAAGGAAGTCCCTTTAGAACAGGGATGAGGATGAGGAGGAATTTCTTTAGCCAGAGGGTGGTGAATCAGTGGAATTTATTGTCACACATAACTATGGAGGCCAAGTTATTAGGTATTTTTAAAGTGGAGGTTGACTGGTTCTTGATTAGTGATGGTGTCAAAGACTATGGGGGTATGGCAGGAGAATGGTGTTGAGAGGAATAATAAATCAGCCATGATGGAATGATTTAGCAGACTTGATGGGTCAAGTGGCTGAATTCCACTCCTTTGTCCTATGGTCTTATCATGATCTATTCAGCTGCTGGAGATCACATCTTTAACTGGAGGAACAGCCACTCCATGACATTCAGGGATGGGAAAGTTGTCCAGTGAAGAACTATTGGGAAAACGTAGAAGTTTGAAGAATAAGTGCTACTCACAGAGACATGGTGTCATACAGCAGTGAAACTTGCCCTTTTGCCTAACTGATTCATGCCCCATACAAACTAGTCCCACTTACTGGCATATGGCCCATAACCTTCTAACCCATTGCAATCTACGGTATGTACCTTGTAGCGGTGTGCTACGCACAGCGCTAGAATAACCACACTGAGTCGGTGAGTTGGAGTTGCGATAAAGAGATTTATTCAAACTTCATGGCCTGCTTTAAAGCCTTCCCGTTCCCGCCCTCCCTGGGGCAGGACTGCTGTGGGGAATGCATATTCCCAGACCCTTTCTGCACGCGGGATTTTCCCCCTGCTGGTGAAGATGGCCTGGCGCCCTTTTTGGGGCCGGCCCTCTGCCTGCGCGCGCTGTTTCGTGAGCCGGTTCGTGTGTGCTGGAAAGTGGGTCGCCACATAACCCCCCCCCCCCCAGAACCGGCGATACCTCCCCCAATGTCCACAGTCTGGATCGGCCTCTGTTTGGGAGGTCTGCCCCTGCGCCGCTGTGCCTGAGCCTGGACCGGCTGCGCCAAGTCCACATGGGCCGGTTTGAGTCGGTCCACCGTGAAAACCTCCTCTCTCCCCCCAATGTCCAGCACAAACGTGGACCCGTTGTTCCTGATCACCTTAAATGGCCCCTCGTAGGGCCGCTGTAGCGGTGCCCGGTGTCCGCCCCGTCGTACAAAAAGAAGCTCACAGTTCTGCAGGTCTTTGGGTACGCAGGTCGGGCTCTGTCCGTGCTGTGAAGTGGGGATGGGGGCCAGGTTACCAAGCCTCTCACATAGTCTGTCCAGGACTGCTGTGGGTTCTTCCTCTTGCCCCGTTGGGGCTGGTATGAACTCTCCTGGGACGACCAGGCGTGTGCCGTACACCAACTCGGCCGACGAGGTGTGCAGATCTTCCTTGGGCGCCGTGCGGATTCCGAGCAGGACCCAGGGAAGTTCGTCCACCCAGTTAGGCCCCTCCAGGCGGGCCGTGAGGGCCGACTCCAGGTGACGGTGGAAACGCTCCACTAGTCCGTTCGACTGTGGTTGGTAGGCAGTTGTGTGGTGTAGCTGCGATCCTAAAAGGCTGGCCATAGCCGACCACAGGCTGGAGGTGAACTGGGCGCCCCTGTCGGACGTAATGTGGGCTGGTACCCCGAAGTGGGCTACCCAGGTTGCGATCAGTGCTTGGGCGCAGGATTCGGAGGTGGTGTCACTGAGCGGGACTGCCTCTGGCCATCTGGTGAACTGGTCTATCATAGTTAGGAGGTACCACGCGCCTCGCGACACTGGCAGGGGCCCCACGATATCCACATGAACGTGGTCGAACCTCCGGCGGGTGGGTTCGAACTGCTGCGGCGGAGCCTTGGTATGCCGCTGCACCTTGGCCGTTTGGCACTGCATGCACGTTTTGGCCCATTCACTAACCTGTTTGCACAGCCCATGCCACACGAACCTGTTGGAGACCAGCCGGACGGTTGTCCTGATGGAGGGGTGCGCTAAGTTGTGAATGGATTCGAAAACCCGCCGGCGCCAGGCTGCTGGGACGACGGGGCGGGGTTGGCCGGCAGCTATGTCACATAGTAGGGTCCTCTCACCTGGGCCTACGGGGAGGTCTTGGAGCTGCAAACCGGAGACTGCAGTCCTGTAACTGGGGATCTCAGCGTCTGCCTGCTGTGCCTCTGCCAGCGCTGCATAGTCCACCCCCTGGGACAGGGCCTGTATGGTAGGTCTGGATAGTGCGTCCACCACGACGTTGTCCTTTCCCGAGACATGCTGGATGTCCGTCGTGTACTCAGAGATGTAGGACAGATGTCGCTGCTGGCGGGACGACCAGGGGTCGGACACCTTCGTGTATGCAAAGATAAGCGGTTTGTGGTCTGTAAACGCGGTGAAGGGCCTACCTTCTAAGAAGTACCTGAAATGTAAGATTGCCAGGTATAGTGCCAATAGCTCCCAGTCGAAAGCACTGTATTTGAGTTCGGGTGGTCGTAGGTGTTTGCTGAAGAACGCCAGGGGTTGCCAGCGACCCTCGATGAGTTGTTCCAGCACTCCTCCGACTGCTGTGTTGGATGCATCCACCGTGAGGGCAGTAGGAACGTCCGTTCTGGGGTGCACTAGCATCGTGGTGTTTGCCAAGGCTTCTTTGGTTTAACGAAAGCGGCTGCGGCCTCTTCGTCCCAGGTAATCTCTTTGCCCTTACCCGACATCAGAGTGAACAGGGGGCGCATGGTTCGGGCTGCTGAGGGGGGGAAACGGTGGTAGAAATTCACCATACCCACTAATTCCTGCAGGCCTTTGATTGTGTTGGGTCGGGGGAAGTGGCGGACCGCATCTACGTTGGTGGGCAGAGGGGTTGCCCCGTCTTTAGTAATCTTGTGGCCCAGGAAGTCGATGGTGTCGAGTCTGAACTGGCATTTGGCTGGGTTGATTGTAAGGCCGAATTCACTCAGATGGGAGTAGAGCTGGCGGAGGTGGGCAGATGCTCTTGACGACTACTGCTGGCTATGAGGATGTCATCCAAATAGATGAATGCAAAGTCCAGGTCGTGTCCCACCGCGTCCATTAGCCGCTGGAACGTCTGTGCGACATTCTTTAGGCTGAATGGCATTCAGAGAAATTCGAAAAGTCCAAACGGAGTGATGAGTGCTGTTTTGGGGATGTCGTCCAGATGTACCAGGATTTGATGGTATCCCCGGACGAGGTCTACCTTGGAAAAGATCCCTGCGCCGTGTAGGTTTGCTGCGAAGTCTTGAATGTGTGGCACAGGGTAGCGGTCTGGCGTTGTAGCCTCGTTCAGTCTGCGGTAGTCACCGCATAGTCTCCAGCCCCCCAGTGTGTTGGGCACCATGTGCAGGGGGGAGGCCCATGGGCTGTCGGACCGTCGTATGATCCCCAATTCCTCCATCTTCTTGAACTCCTCCTTCGCCAGTCGGAGCTTGTCCGGGGGAAGCCCTCGAGCACGGGCGTGGAGGGGTGGTCCCTGGGTCGGGATGTGGTGCTGTACTCTGTGTCTGGGCATGGCTGCTGTGAACTGCGGTGTCAGTACTGATGGGAAATCCACCAGGACCCTGGTGAATTCATCGTTGATGGAGTCCAGGTGTGGGGCTGGCAACTTTGCTTCACTCAGGGAGAACGTTTGAAAAGTCTTGGCGTGGACTAATCGCTTCCCTTGCAGGTTGACCAGCAGGCTGTGGGCTCGCAGAAAATCTGCCCCCAGGACTGGTTGGGCCACGGCGGCCAGTGTGAAGTCCCACATGAACCGGCTGGAGCTGAACTGTAGCCGCACCGTGCGGGTGCCGTAGGTTCATATTGTGCTGCCATTTGCAGCCCTCAGGGTGGGTCCCGGTTCTCTGTTGCGGGTGTCGTAACTCGTTGGAGGTAAAACGCTGATCTCCGCTCCGGTGTCAACCAAAAATTGGCGTCCCGACTGCTTGTCCCAGACGTACAGGAGGCTGTCCTGATGGCCAGCCGCCGTAGCGATCGGCAGCGGCTGGGCCTTGGTGTTTCCCCGGAATTTGCAGGGTGGTCTACAGCGGCGGGCCTCTGTGCCTCACCGCTGGTGGTAGAAACACCATTGTTCGTTGGGCTCTGCTGCCGGGCCTGGTCTGGTCTGCCGTTGGGCACGCGGCTTGATGATCTGTGCGACGGGTGCCCCTCTCTCCTTCTTGGCATTCCACAGCACATCTGGCCGGGACGCCACCTCCCGGGGGTCGCTGAAATCTACGTCGGACAGCAGCAGGCATATGTCCTCAGGCAGTTGCTCTAGGAACGCCTGCTCAAACATGAGGCAGGGTTTGTGTCCTTCAGCCAGGGCCAGCATTTCGTTCATTAATGCCGACGGCGGCCTGTCTCCCAAACCATCCAGGTGCATTAAGCGGCGTGCTCGTTCGCGCCATGAGAGTCTGTAAGTCCTTATGAGCAGGGCTTTGAATGCTGTGTATTTGCCGTCCTCCGGGGGCGACTGTATAAACTCCTCAACTTGTGCAGCAGTCTCTTGGTCGAGGGAGCTCAGCACATAGTAGTAACGACTGGACTCCGAGGTTATCTGCCGAATGTGGAATTGGGCTCCTGCCTGTTCAAACCACAGATGGGGTCTCAGCGGCCAAAAGCTTGGCAGTTTTAACGAAACTGCGTGAATAGATGCGGCGTTGCTCACCTCTGGTCCAAATATCGTTTGGGCCGTCGGGGTCACCAAATGTAGCGGTGTGCTACACACAGCGCTAGAATAACCACACGTAGTCGGTGAGTTGAAGTTGCGATAAAGAGATTTATTCAAACTTTGCAGCCTGCTTTAAAGCCTTCCCGTTCCCGCCCTCCCTGGGGCGGGACTACTGTGGGGAATGCATATTCCCAGACCCTTTCCGCACGTGGGATTTTCCCCCTGCTGGTGAAGATGGCCTGGCGCTCTTTTTGGGGCCGGCCCTCTGCGCGCGCTGTTTCGTGAGCCGGTTCGTGTGTGCTGGAAAGTGGGTCACCACAACCTGTCCAATTGTCTTAAAAGTTGTTAAAGCAACATGCCCTGATGTTTAAAAGTTGTTAATGTACCTGCCTCAGCCACTTTCTCTGGCTGATGATTCCACATGGAATCAGTGTTAAAAAAAAGTTGCCCCTCAAGTTCCTCTCAATTCTTTCCCTTCTCACCTTCACCCTATGCCCTTTGGTTCTCGATACCCCAACTCTTGGAAGAGATTGAGTGCATCCACTCTATCTAGTCTCACATGATTTTATACATCTCTATAAGTTCACCTTTCAGTCTCATGCACTGTAAGGACTAAAAGTTCTAGCCTGTCCAGCCTGTCTCTATAACTCAGTCTCCCAAGTCCTGGCAGCATTCTTGTAAACCTTTTCTTCACCCTTTCCAGTTTAGTAGCATCCTTCCTATGGCTGTGGGCCAAAATTGAACACAATACTCCCAAGTGCAGCCTCATCTAAGTCCTGTACAACTGCACTGTGACCTCCCAACTATTGTACTCAATCTCCTGATTTATGAATCTGAATACCAAAGGCTTAGCCACTCTGTTTACCCATGACTCCAATTTCAGAGAACTATGTATTGTAATCTGTTCAATAGCACTCCCCAAGGCCCTGCCATTCGCCATGAAAATCCCTCCTGGACTTGACTTTCCAAAATGCAATACTTCACTTATCTAAATTAAACACCATTTGCCATTCTTACTGTGTTGATCATGATTCCCCTGTAGCTTTTGATAACCTTCTTCATTGTGTACAGTATCACCTATGTTAGTGTCATCTGCAAACTTACTAACCCTGCCTTGTGCACTCCTATACAAATTGTTGATATAGATAACAAACAACAATGGGCCCAGCACCGAGCATTGAGGCACACCACTTGTCACAGGCCTCCAGTCTGAGAAACTTCTGCAGTCACCCTCTGCTTTCTACCATCAAGCCTGTTATGAATTCAGCTAGCTCGCTCTCCCTGGATCCCATGTGCTAGAACCTTCCAGAGAAGCTTCCCTTATAAAAATGGCCATATAAACTAAATGCCTGTATAAACCATGTCTACTTCCCTGCCATCACCAGCTTGTGTAGTCATCTCATCTAAAAATTCAATCAAGTTTTTAAGGACTGATCTCCCATCCATAGAGCTAAACTGACTACCCCTCTCTTTCCAGATACATATATATCTTATCCTTAGGATAATCTCCAGTAACTCTGCCACCCTTCTTAAATAAAAGCACTTCATTCACTATCTTGCAGTCTACCACCACCTCACCCATGGCTAACAATGATGTAAATATTTCAGTCAGGGCTCCTATGATTTCTTCTCTTGCCTCCCACAGTGTTTTTGGATACACCTGGTTGCCCTGGAGATTTATCTATTTTCGTACCTTGTACCATCTCGCACCTCCTCTACCGTAATGTGAGCTATCCTCATGACCTCATTTGCTTGTCCTGGTTCTGAAGTGTTTATGCATTTCTCCACGGTAAAAACAGAGGGAAAACTATTCATTAAGGTTATTTTCATTGGCACGTACAGAATATCAGCTTTTGTAGTTGATTATTTGGGCAGACGTTGAGTGACTTCTTCCTTTGTCTGGAGCATCCAGAACCCAGGGTTCAGTGAGGTAAATTGTAACTTCTCTCTGCAAAGCTGGAGCTTTCCGCCCTGAGGCCTGTGGTTACTCTGCTACTGGAAGTATTCAATGTCGTGTTTGAGAGGACAGGCAACACTTACTGTAGTAAGAGATGTAGGGATAGAACTGTAGGATCAGACAAAATACTGAAGTGCAGGACACAGTCAAAGGAATCACATGACCTACTTTTGCTTTGATTTCATTATGTTGCCCTTTCTACCTGTCACTTTTCTATACTCAGGCATGTACATTCATATTGGTACACGTCTGCTGTTTCTTTCCCAGTCAATATTCTATATCCCATGATCTATTTAGCTGCGATTGTAACTATACAGGTTATACTATTCATACTTTCTTTTTGGTCTTGCACATCCAACTTCTCTGATTCTTAGCTTTATTTTTCCAGCAAAGCATTTGACATTCCCAAACACAAGAGGTGCTGGGAGTCCAGAGCAACACACGCAAAATGCTGGTGGAACGCGGCAAGTCAGGCAGAATCTATGGAAATAAGTAAACAGTCGATGATTCTGGCCGAGAGCCTTCATCAGAACTGGAAAGGAAGGGGGAAGAAGCCAGAATAAGAAGGTGGGGGGAGGGGAAGCAGGACAAGTTAGAAGGAGGTAGGTGAAGCCAGGTGGGTGGGAGAGGGGTTGATGAAGTAAGAAGATGGGAGATAATAAGTGGAAAAGGCAAAGGGCTGGAGAAGTAGGAATCTGATAGGAGAGTGAGTGGATCATGGGAGAAAGTGGAGGAGGAGGGGCACCAGAGGGTGGTGATAGGCAGGGGAGGAGAAGAGGTAAGAGGCCAGAGTGGGAAATGGAAGAAGACGGAGGGGGGAGAAGATGGAATTAACCAGAAGCTGGAGAAATCATGCCATCAGGTTGGAGTCTTCCTAGACGGAATAGGAGGTGGTGCTGCTCCAACCCAAGAGTGGCCTCCTCATGGCAGAAGAGGAGGCCATGGACCAACAATTCGGAACGGGAATAGGGATAGGAAATTCCACTTTTGCAGATGGAGCCGAGGTACTCGACAAGGCTGTCCCCCAGTATGTGATTTCTGTTGCAAAGATGTTTGTAATCAGCGTATAACACATTACTGAGACTCTGGTTTCTGTAATTATTTAAGTGTGATTTGTGTTTCAGCACGAATCAGTGCAAAAACGTATCATCAAAAAGATCGAAGAATGTAAGATGCTTGCCGCTGAGAATGTTAAACTGCACAACTGTGTGCAAGATTTGCTGTGCAAGGTATTAATAGTTTGCTGTATTTCACAGTAGTTAGTAACTTTTTAAGAAGTGCCCTGTCTATAAAGCAAAGTGGGAAAGGCTTTATTTGTTTGCTTACCTTTTGCTCATTGCAGTACAACTTGTCATAAAATTAAGATAAAGATTTTATTTGGCAGAACTCCATATTAATATCCCCAAGTTCACACCTAATTATTGGTCTTCTGAACACTGTGCATTGGATTTGTTAGTGTGGAAAGGATGAGAAGCTTCCTCCCTGTCCTGTCCTCCCACAGGGGTCTGGTGAGGGTGCCCAGCTTTAACAAACGCGGAGCATTCCTTATCCACTGAATTTCAGAAGGTGATGGTGCCGCTTATAAATAAATAATCTAGTGTTCTTATAGTTAATGCATAATGACACTTACCCAGTTTTCTCATAATCACATATCACAAAATTAAACTTCTACATGTAGGTAAGTAACATAAATAATGTCTGGTCTAACTTTACCGCAGCAGAAGACTTACTCTGACAAAAGAAAAGCAGGAATGCTGGAAGCATTGAGTGGATCAGGTATAGCATGGGTGGAAAGAGAAATAAGGTTAACGTTTTAGGTCAAGACATTTCTTTAAATGGGTTCTCTTTTCACAAAACTGTTTGACCTTTTGTATTTTTCCAGCATTTTCTGTTTTTAGTTCAGATTTCCAGCATCTGCAGTTTTACTGATTTTCATTTACTGTTCTGACAAGGGGTCTCTGACCTTAAGTTTCTCCTTCCACCAGCGCTGCCTGACCTGCTGAGTGGTTCCAATATTCCCTGTTTTTACTTTGGTTAAAATGTGTGTTCTGCTGCCGTAAGTTTCTGCCTGGCCTACTAAATGTGTCTCACAGTTTCTGTTTTTATTTATTGTAGTAGACTCTTTACCTTCAAGTTACAGTTCAGGTGAATGTGTTTTATGTTTCCTTACGCCCACCTTCTTTCTCTGATTTGGACTATTAATTCCAAAGGTCCATATTAACAGTTCCAGTCATGAATATTGCCTCATGCCATTTACATTTCTGGCATATAGTGATACTGATTTCTTGGAATATTATTAGTTACGGCCACTTGGACATGCTACACCCTTCCTTGTCTCGATATCGACTGGCCTGAAGCATTCCTGATTCCGGTAATGTGGACTGTACAATATAAGTGCCTCTCATCTACTGCTGCCACAAAATAACAAATTTCACATTGTATGTCAGTGATCGTGACACGTCAAGAACGATCTTACCCAAAACATTCCCAATAACTTTGACCTCTGGCAAAGTTTTGCCTGTTGTCAAGGCTGACAGATTTTTAACTGGAGAAGTTTGTGAATTCATAATCGGAATGATGTTCACTATCACTGACATACGCTGTGAAGTATGTTATTTTGCAGCAGCGGTACAGTGCATGACATAAAAAAACTCAGAGTTACAAAAGTAAATGGAGAGACCAAAACAGGAATGAAATGGGTTCATGGATCACTCAGAAACCTGATGGCAGAAGGGAAGAAGCTGTTCCTAAATTGCTGAGTGTGGGTCTTCAGGCTCTTGTACTTCCTCCCTGATGGTAGTAACGAGAAGAGGGTGTGATAGTAAAGACCCTTAATGATGGATGCTGCATTCTCGGGGCACAGCCTGTTAAAGATGTCTTCGATGGTGGAGAGGCTTGTGCCCATGATGGAGCACATAACTAGAGGGCATAGGTTTAAGGTTAAGAGGGTAAAACTTTAAAAGGGACCTGCGGGGCAACTTCTCCACACATGTGCAGAACGAGCTGCCGGAGAAAGTAGTTGAGGCAGGTAAAATAAAGGCAATTTAAGCGATATTTGGATAGGTACATGGATAGGAAAGATTTAGAAGGGCAAATGGGCTAGCTTAGATGGGCATCTTGGTTGGCATTAATTAGGCCAAAGAGCCTGTTTTCCTTCCGTGTTACTCTGTGGCTCTAAATTTCCATTAAACAAAATTCAGCTTCTGAGTGAAGAGTGTTTTGAATAATCAGTCCCTCCCGTTAGACTATTTGAGACAGATTGGATCCTCTATTGAAAAAGCACTGTAGACACTGGAAATCTGAAATAAAATCTGTCATGCAGCATTGGTTGACCTTTCATCAAGTTCTGACGATTGATTGTAATAACAGCAATGGGCCAGACTTTGTTGCCATGTGTCTGCTTCCTGCACTGTGCAGCCTCAGTCATGCCATGCTCATGGTTACATGGTCCAGGAACAGGCCTGCGGTATCCCTAACTCCAGAGGTGAGGCCTGAGCAGTGACAGGGCCCCAAATGGGGAAACTGGAGAAACCCTGCCCTGGAAAACTCCTGATAGCTCTGACCTCCAGCAAAGCTCTACCTGCTCTCAAAGTTTATAATAACTGCTGAATGTCTCTAACATTTAGGAATATCATAAATCTAACAAAAGTGAAGTAAATAATTAGAATATTAAAACTATTACATTTTTTAAAAAGGTATAGATAATTTTGGAAAGAAATTCTAACTTTTGGAAAATAACTCCTCTATTGGTTTTTTACTGGTGGCCCTACAACATCCATTGAAATCAGTGGGGCCCACTATAGGCTGTGCCCAGTTTTAGAGCCATAGAATTACATAATACAGAAACAGACCCTTTGATCCAACTCATCCATGCTGACTAAAATGTCTACCCAAGTAGTCCCCCTCACTTGTATTTGGCCCATTGGCTCTCTAAGTATTTCACGTGCTCTTAAAACATTTTAATTGTCCAAGTGCCTTTTAAACATTGTATGTGTATCTGCCTCTACCGCTTCCTCTGACAGCTCATTTCATTTACAGTACCCACCACCCTTTGTGAGAAAGTTTCCCTTCAGGTCCCTTTAAAATTTTTTACCTCTCAATTTAAATTAATGTCATCTAGGTTTGGAGTCCACTATCCAGTTTATATGCACCTCTCAGGATTGTACATAAGATTTCTCCTCTGCCTTCTAAGCTCTAAGGAAAAGAGTCTCAGCCTTAACAGCCTCTCCTTGTAACTGAAGCTCTCTAGTCCCAGTAACAATCTCATAAATCCTTCCAAATTAGTGACATCCTTCCTACATGTTAAACTAATCCTTGCCTAAGCAGTGCCTGTTCCAGCTAGACATGGATACTAGAAACAATTTTCTCCAGCCACACAACACGAGCTTATGGAATGCCAAGTCTGAAGGTAAGTTTAGGAATTTAGCACTTGACAACTTATGTAAACATCCTGGAATTGCTCCTGTTTGAAGAGTTAAATATCAGTGCTTCTATTAGAAGCTGTTTGCATCGACCTGTCTCATTCAGGGCAGGAGTTATGTATTGAGTGTATTCTTAACTTGGTTGACTTGGTTTCATTGTTTAAAGTAATTTTAAAATTTAAAAAAATGCTGTTTTGTCTCAACAGGTTAATGGTTTCAACAAAATAATCCGATACGCTGACCAAAGACTTCAAATGAATAATTTGCACATTTTGAGGTAATTAATGCATATTATAGCAATTCTTTGTGATAATAAAATGGGTCAGAAAAGTAGGGCAGGCAGCAAGCTGCTTCTTTCTTCCACAAATTTCCCCAGTGAGGTCTTTGCTGACTTCACACTAATATATTTTGGACATTTTGAAATTGTGCATTGTTGAAGAAATTAACTAGTTGTTTCTGCTGGCCTAACTTCAGTACTTATGTTTATGAAGCAAAATTAAACAACTCCATCAAAATCGCTGTTCTTGAATCTGGTGGTGTGAGACTTCAGACTTCTGCCTGATGGTAGGTGTAAGAAGATGACATGGCCCAGATGGTGGATACCTTTGGTGATAGATGTTACCCTCGTGAGGAACCATCTCATGTAGATATCACTGACAGTGGAGAGGAATATATCAGTGGGCTAGGTCTGTTACTCTCTGCAGCTTTATATGTCCCTACGCATTCAAATTGTGGAGCCAGGCTACGGTGTAACCAGTCAGGATACTTTTACCAATACATCTGCAGAAGTTAGTGCTCTGTAGCATGCTGAACTCTGATAGCTTTGATATTTTAGTAAGTTACATTACAAAGAATTGGGGGCTATACTTGAAACGCAGCCTGGGAAATGTGATCCATAAAGTGTTCTCCTGTTTCTTTCGTAGATTAGAAAAGAAAAACTCACTTTTGCTTGTTTCTTTGAACAAGATGGCCAGTGAGAAAGAGTTGACAGAAAGGTATATGTCTCAGTTGACAGCATTTTGGCATATTTCATATTTTCAGTTGATTAGATCTGCATATCATTGTGTGAGTTAACAAGTGGCTCTTTTAACATTGTATTGCACTGTTGCCTACAAATTAAAGTTCACCCTAATTTGGTATCCTAATGGGCACCGTATGTGCTTGCATATTTCTATTGACCTCAATTTTAAGCAATCAATAGCATTTGTAATGTGAATATTGTATTCTACATAGGTGCCCTTGTTAACAATGCTCAGTATTTTGATGTGTCTCAACACTGCTGCTTTCCTTACTTTACTTTTATTTACTTTTCTTTACTTTGGCTTTCTTCAAAAAGTTAGGAAATATGTTTAAAAACTTGGTTAAAAAATGTGTCTTTTCATTCCAAATCAGGTGGTACAATTTTACCTGGGAGACAACCCTGCAGAGATTGGAAAATCTGCTTTGTCACAACTGTACAGGCGACTGAAAAAATGAGTCAAAACTTAACAAACACTTCCCTTGGCAGCTGCAGAATAGTATATTAAAAAGCTTCCAGTGGGGGTGTGAAAGGAGCTGTCCTGTGTGTCTGAGCATGCCCAAGCAGAGGGTATAGAGGATATACCCTTTTTTTATAGAGGGTATAGCCTTAACTGCCCCAAAACTGAAAGCGATTCCCTTATCAGATGGGCATTCATAACCCAAGGACAACCTTACCCAGGACCACTAAGCAGATTATGTTGCTTTGTGACTGACCACTAAGTAATCCTTCGATGGAGTATAAATAGGAAAATCTGTTGTGTTACAGATTCTTCGTCTTCATTGGAGAAAGGGGAAGTTTTGCCAAATGGAGGGACAAATTCATGTTTACGGAACGGAAGCAATACATGAAGGAAGATTGGATGGAAAACTACCATTCCATGAAATTCTGCCAGAAAGTTGCCTTGTTAGCACTCCCTACCAACCCATTGTTGTGTCAAAGCAAAACCCTCATTTGGTATTTTGCCTAGGTTTATAGATAAAGGAACCCGCCTTCTACTAGTGCAGTGCTTTGTTAAATCACAAAGAAGAGAAAATCTGCAGATGCTGGAAATGAAGGTAACACACATAAAATGCTGGAGGAACTCAGCAGGCCAGGCAGCACTGATGAAAAAGAGTAAACAGTCGATGTTTCGGGCCAAGAACCCTTCATCAGGACTGGGAAAAAAAGATGTTCAGTCAGAGTAAGAAGGTGGGGGGAGGGGGAGAAGAGGTACAAGGTAATAGATGATATGTGAAACTGGGAGATGGGGAGGGGTGAAATAAAGAGCTGGGAAGTCGATTGGTGAAAGAGATACAGGGTTGGAGAAGGGGGAATCTGATAGGAGACGACAGAAGACCATGGAAGAAAGGAAAGGGAGAGGAGCACCAGAGGGAGCAGATGGGCAGGTAAGGAGATACAGTAAGAGAGGGGAATGGGGAATAGAGGAGGAGATTGGACGGAGGGCAATTACTGGAAGTTCGAGAAATCGATGTTCATGCCATCAGGTTGGAGGCTATGCGGATGGAACTTAAGGTGTTGCTTCTCTAAACGGAGTGTGGCCTCATTGCAGCAGTAAAGGAAGCCGAACTGACATGTTGGAATGGGAATGGGAGGTAGAATTAAAATGGGTGGCCACTGGGAGATCCCACTTTTTTTGGTGCTCAGCGAAGCAGTCTCCCAATCTATGTTGGGTCTTACCGATATAAAGAAGGCCACACCAGGAGCACTGGATACAGTAGATGACCCTAACAGACTCATGGGTGAAGTGTTGCCTCATCTGGAAGGACTGTTTAGGGCCCTGACTAGTGGTGGAGGAGGAGGTGTAGAGGCAGATGTGGCATTTGTTCCACCTGCAAGGATAAGTACCAGGAGGGAGATCAGTGGGGAGGGACAAACAGACAAGGGAGTAACATAGGGAGCAATCCCTGGGAAGACCAGCAAGTGGGGGAGTATGAAAGATGTGCTTGGTGGTGGGATCCCATTGGAGGTGGCGGACATTACGGAGAATTATGTGCTGGCTGTGGAAGCTGGTGGAATGGTAGGTGAGGACAAGAGGAATACTATCCCTCTGGGGTGGTGGGAGGATGGGGTGAGGGCAGACGTGTGAAATGGAAGAGATACGGGTGAGTGCAGCATTGATGGACTCACCAATGCATTGATGGTGGAGGAAGGAAAGCCCCTTTCTTTGAAGAAGGGGGACATCTCATTAGTTCTGGGTTGAAAAGCCAGTCTATGTTCCCAACCTACACCGGTACCACTCCCCAACTTTTCCTACGCTGCATCGATGACTGCATTGGTGCTGCTTCATGCTCCCATGCCAAGCTTGTCAACTTCATCAGCTTTGACTCCAACTTCCACACTGCCCTCAAGTTTACCTGGTCCATTTCTGACACCTCTCTCCCCTTTCTCAATCTCTCTGTCTCTATCTCTGGAGACAGTTTATCCACTGGGTTTATAAAAGAGATATCTTTTATTCTCACAGCTACCTGGATTATATCTCTTACCACCCTGTCACTTGTAAAAACGCCATCCCCTTCTCTGAATTCCTCCATCTCCACTGCATTTGCTCCCGGGATAAGGCATTTCATTCCAAAACTACTGAGATGTCCCCTTCCTTCAAAGACAGGGGCTTTCCTTCCTTCTACATGACTCCCTTGTTCATTTGTCCCTCCCCACTGATCTCCCTTCTGGCACTTACCCTTGCAATTGGAGCAAGTGCCACACCTCCTCCCTCACTACTATTAAGGGCCCCAAGCAGTCCTTCCTGGTGAGACAACACTTCACTTGTGAGTCTGTTGGGGTCATCCACTGTATTCGATGCTCCTGGTGTGACCTCCTGTATATCGGTGAGACCCGATGTAGATTGGTAGACCACTTTGCAAGCACCTACGCTCCATCTGCCAGAGAAAACAGGATCACCCAGTGGCCAGCCATTTCAATTCTACTTCCCATTCCCATTCCAACATGTCAGTCCATGACCTCCTCTAATGCTGCGTTGCAGGAGCAACACCTTATTTTACATCTGGGTAGCCTTCAACCTGATGGCATGAATACCGATTTCTCGAACTTCTGGTAGTTGCACCCCCCCGCCTCCTTTTCCATTCCCCATTCCCATTTCCCTCTCTCACTGTATCTCCTTACCTGCCCATCACCTCCCTTTGGTGCTCCTCCTCTGCCCTTTCTTCCGTGACCTCCAGTCCTCTCTTATCAGATTCCCCCTTCTCCAGCCCTGTATCTCTTTCACCAATCAACTTCCCAGCTCTTTACTTCACCCCTCCCTTCTCCTGGTTTCACCTATCACCTGCTACCTTGTATTTCTTCCTCCCCTCGTCCCACCTTCTTACTCTGACAACCCATCTCCTTTTTCCAGTCCTGATTAAGGGTCTCAGCCCGAAACGTCGACTGCTTATTCTTTTGCACAGATGCTGCCTGACCTGCTGAGTTCCTCCAGCATTTTGTGTATGTTGTGGGTCTTTTTAAGTTGATATTGTCTCCCATTCTATTTATGAGACTAGGAGAAGACACAGGAGCCAATATACAAACTGAAGCACAATTAGACAGTGCCTGAGTGCAGAGATGGGCAAATGTTCACTGTAATAAACAAAATAGATATTAAGGGGAGTAAATGAAATTAAATATAGATGAAAACAATCTAGTTAATAGTGAAGCATTCCCAAGGAAGCAAATGGCTATTCATTATTTAATGACCTCCCCTCTCTAAAGCTTTTCTCCAGAATCTACAAGCAACGACAGTAGAGCGAGTGAAAAACTTCATTGTTCCCGGACAAAAGAAAATAACATCAGAGAAACAGGTGTTTGCTCTGCTAAAGGTGAATATTTTGCAATTATATTGATGTAAGAATTATATTCACGAGAATGATTCCAGGAATGAAAGGGTTGCCGTATGAGGAACGTCTGGCAGCTCTTGGGCTGTATTCCCTGGAGTTCCAGAGAATGAGGGGGGATCTCATAGAAACATTCTGAATGTTAGAAGGCCTGAACAGATATGGAAAAGTTATTTCCCATGGTAGGGGAGTCTAGGACAAGAGGGCACGACTTCAGGATTGAAGGACGCCCATTTAGAACAGAGATGCAAAAAAGTTACTTTAGTCAGAGGGCAGTAAATCTGTGGAATTTGTTGCCACACTGCTGTGGAGGCCAAATCATTGGGTGCATTTAAGGCAGAGATAGATAGGTTTTTTACTAACCAAGGCATCAAAGGGTATGGGGAGAAGGCAGGGGAGTGGGGATGACTGGAAGAATTGGATCAGCCTGTGATTGAATGGCGAAGCAGACTCGATGGGCTGAATGGCCTACTTCTGCTCCAATATCTTATGGTCTTAAGAATTGGTTTGAAATTCCAGGTATGGCCAGATGAATGGAATCACTTTCTACAGCAACTGATCTTCCTTAATGGATGGGAAGGGGTTTTGATTTTCGGGAGCCTTACTAATATTTCATGCCCTAGATGCCCCTTCCAAACTTGAGGAGCACCTACCCTTCCTTAAGGATGACAAAGCATTGGGGAGAGTCCAGAGGAGATTTATGAGACTAGTTATTGAGAAGGACAGTAGTTACAAGGATAGATCAGAGAGTCAGGGATTGTTTTGTTTGGAGAACAGAAGATTAAGGAGATCTTTAAAGAAGGGTCTGGACAGGGTTGATAATGAAGATGAGCTTTATTACACAGTGCTTGGTTGGAATCTGGAATGCAATGCCAGCAAGTGTGTTGCAATCAAGTTTCACTATGGCCTTCAAGAGATAACGGGATAAATGTATGGTGGAGAGAAATTTACATGGCTTCAGAGGAGGAGCACTGGGGTGGAACTAGTGCGTGGAAGAGGGCCTGCATAGACACAGAGAGCTGAATGACCAATTCCAATGTTGTAACCATTCAATGATTCCAGGTCACTTCCTATCAGGTTATTATATATTATCATATCAATATATTATTGGAACTTCCCAATGGAGTCACTTTTTCTTGCTTCAAATTGACCACATTAATCATCTGATAAATCCAGTGCTTTTGTTGCAGAATACACTGGACAACAAAGATTTTGTGTTCCTGAATACTTTTGGGTATATTTTATTGATTTTTGGCTGCTGATCATGAAAATCACCATGGAATTTCCATATCAAGCACCAGTTTTTTTGTATCCACCCAGACTTGTTATTTCAATTCATAATTCAAGTCAATTAAAATGTTGTCCTTCGGGTGAGCTGAAAAGTTTTCTATCTTGTCCGTACATACCAGGTATGCTTAGGCAGGGCAGATGCTGCATGGCAGGACAGGTTTTAGAAAGGCTAAAAAAGCAGCGTCATGCACACACATTGTGTTTACATGTATATTGATTTGTGATCACGTTGATGTGCATGCTGTACGTGGACAGCATATTGTGTGTACTCATAACAAAGTGTATTTTCGGGAGTACTTGTGATAGCAAAATGTCTCGCCAAAGTTGCAACAGCGTCAATACTGTTATATTTGTGGCAAGTATAGGCTTAAATCTCAAAGATGGAGCTTGACCCCTCTTGTTAAGAAAACTTATGAACTCTACGTTGGGGGTAAAATTGGCGACCACAACAAAGCCTAGACCCCTCACATTTGTTACATTCCCATTTAGACTTCTTCCCTGTAAATCTTGACATTGTCAGTGATGAGCATGATGAAAGTTTTCACCAGAACATCGGGAATTTGGAGAAACTGCATCAGGGCAACTGGAATCCATCAATGCCATCTGATTATTGTGGTACATTTAAGTGAGAAGCCTCAGACACAGAGTACAAACAAAAATAATCAACAAAACATGTTTAGCTTAGTTGAAATATTGCAAAGCATCAGCACTGTTATGCAATTAAGCACTTTATATTCAATAAAAGTTAATTTCCTTTTTCTCCAAATTCCTGCATGACATAATTCTGAGGAAGCCACACTTGAAAAAAATTGTTGTTCAGTGATATCAGTTCTATTGGTATCTTGTAGAAGGAACAATGTGCTATTACATCATACCTTTGAAGCTACCTGGATAATAGGTGAAATCCCCTACCAGGAGTCTCAAAAGTGGATTTGTGGATTTCCGTATATTGAGAATGTTGGTATTTTAAGGCTTCCTAACAGCATAGAAACATAGAAAACCTACAGCACAATACAGGCTCTTTGGCCCACGATGCTGTACTGAACACATACTTATTTTAGAAATTACCTAGGATTACCTATAGGCCTGAAATTTTCTAAGCTCCATGTACCTATTCAGGAGTCTCTTAAAAGGCCCTATTCTATCTGCCTCCACCGCCGTCGCCGGCAGCCCATTCCACGCACTCACCACTCTCTGCGTAAAAAACGTACCCCTGACATCTCCTTTGTACCTACTTCCAAGCACCTTAAAACTGTACCTTCTCGTGTTAGCCATTTCAGCCCTGGGAAAAGGCCTCTGACTATCCACTCAATCAATGCCTCTCATCATCTTATACACCTCTATCAGGTCACCGCTCATCCTCCGTTGCCCCAAGGAGAAAAGACCAAGTTTACTCAACCTATTCTCACAGGGCATGCTCCCCAATCCAGGCAACATCCTTGTAAATCTCCTCTGCGCCCTTTCTATAGTTTCCACGTCCTTCCTGTAGTGAGGAGGCCAGAACTGAGCACAGTACTCCAAGTGGGTTCTGACCAGGTCCTATAAAGCTTTAACATTACCTCTTGGCTCTTAAACTCAATCCCACGGTTGATGAAGGCCAATGCACCGTTTGCCTTCTTAACCACGCAGTCAACCTGCACAGCAGCTTCGAGTGTCCTATGGACTCGGACCCCAAGATCCCTCTGATCCTCCACACTGCCAAAAGTCTTACCATTAATACTATATTTTGCCAATACTATATTTTGCCAAGTTTCTGTTCTTTTTCAATGGATCTGTTCTTGATATGAAACAAATAAATTGAGAAAATTTGTTGGCCTATTCTCAAGAGATAATATAATTATACTAACTTTGGTATTTTGTAAAAGAAGTTTCATACAAAGTACTCCCCTAGACATATCCTCCTTGTATAGAGTCTGTTAAGACAAATAGGGGAGATTATGTTATTTTATTTATTTTTTTTATTTTATTTTTATTTGGATAAGGTATTTGCAAGTATTATACAAACTTTTTTTTACATGTATAACCTTTTCCATTTATATATATATATATCTATAATTATTTATACATTCACAAGTACACATTGAGATATTATATAAAGTAATTAGGCACTTAAATAGATAATTATTTGCAGTTGTAATTCCACTCTATTAGACTAAGTATTGATAATGGTTGTAAAAAAATAGTAATAATAGGGGATTAATAATAATTTCCATGTATCTCTTCTGGACCGTTTCTTTCTGGTCCAAAATATTGTATGTAACCCTATGTAACTTCCATCGTAGGTGTTTATGTCTTAACTCATTCATGTTTGCTCCTACCCACAAACATACTTACCCAATCCCTGTGTACTTATTTACAGTACTTCATTTGATCATATTTTTTCCTTTCCCAAATCTTTTCCTTTACTTGTTTTAATTCCCCGTTTTCCAAAAAAAGGAACAGTAAACAATCGAACCAAGGGTGCTAACGTTAACACAATTACTATGTTGATGAGGAAAGCGTATAAACCATTAGGAGAGTCATCTAAAGTCTGCTCGCTTTAGGGTTATGAATTTGAAAACGCAAACAACAGGAATTCTGCAGATACTGGAAATTCAAGCAACACACATCAAAGTTGCTGGTGAACGCAGCAGACCAGGCAGCATCTCTAGGAAGAGGTACAGTTGACGTTTCAGGCTGAGGCCCTTCGTCAGGACTAACTGAAGGAAGAGTTAGTAAGAGATTTGAAAGTAGGAGGGGGAGGGGGAGATCCAAAATGATAGGAGAAGACAGGAGAGGGAGGGATGGAGCCAAGAGCCGGACAGGTGATTGGCAAAGGGGATATGAGAGGATCATGGGACAGGAGGTCCGGGGAGAAAGACAAGGTGGGGGGGGGGAACCAGAGGATGGGCAAGGGGTATAGTCAGAGGGACAGAGGGAGAAAAAGGAGAGTGAGAGAAAGAATGTGTGTATAAAAATAAATAACGGATGGGGTACGAGGGGGAGGTGGGGCATTAGCGGAAGTTAGAGAAGTCGATGTTCATGCCATCAGGTTAGAGGCTACCCAGACGGAATATAAGGTGTTGTACCTCCAACCTGAGTGTGGCTTCATCTTTACAGTAGAGAAGGCCATGGATAGACATCACAGAATGGGAATGGGATGTGGGATTAAAATGTGTGGCCACTGGGAGATCCTGCTTTCTCTGGCGGACAGAGCATAGGTGTTCAGCAAAGCGGCCTCCCAGTCTGCGTCGGGTCTCGCCAATATATAGAAGGCCACATCGGGAGCACTGGACACAGTATATCACCCCAGCCGACTCACAGGTGAAGTGTCGCCTCACCTGGAAGGACTATGAATTTGATCCATTTATTTCAAATTTGATAAAATTTTTCTTTTTGAATTCTCAGTGAGTAAGTCATCATTTCCATTTTAAATATTTCCAAAATAATTTCATGCCAATCTTCTAATGTAGGTGATATTGGATTTAGCCACTTTCTGGTGATTGATTTTTTACTTGCTGCTAAAAGGGCCTGCAGCAGCTTTATATCTTCCTTCTGTTCCAAAAACGATACAACAAACAAAGGTTCTGAACTTAAAGAGGGGTAACTTTGAAGGTATGAGACGTGAATTAGCTAAGATAGACTGGCAAATGACACTTAAAGGATTGACGGTGGATATGCAATGGCAAGCATTTAAAGGTTGCATGGATGAACTACAACAATTGTTCATCCCAGTTTGGCAAAAGAATAAATCAAGGAAGGTAGTGCACCCGTGGCTGACAAGAGAAATTAGGGATAGTATCAATTCCAAAGAAGAAGCATACAAATTAGCCAGAGAAAGTGGCTCACCTGAGGACTGGGAGAAATTCAGAGTTCAGCAGAGGAGGACAAAGGGCTTAATTAGGAAGGGGAAAAAAGATTATGAGAGAAAACTGGCAGGAAACATAAAAACGGACTGTAAAAGCTTTTATAGATATGTAAAAAGGAAAAGACTGGTAAAGACAAATGTAGGTCCCCTGCAGACAGAAACAGGTGAATTGATTATGGGGAGCAAGGACATGGCAGACCAATTGAATAATTACTTTGGTTCTGTCTTCACTAAGGAGGACATAAATAATCTTCCAGAAATAGTAGGGGACAGAGGGTCCAGTGAGATGGAAGAACTGAGCGAAATACATGTTAGTAGGGAAGTGGTGTTAGGTAAATTGAAGGGATTGAAGGCAGATAAATCCCCAGGGCCAGATGGTCTGCATCCCAGGGTGCTTAAGGAAGTAGCCCAAGAAATAGTGGATGCATTAGTGATAATTTTTCAAAACTCGTTAGATTCTGGACTAGTTCCTGAGGATTGGAGGGTGGCTAATGTAACCCCACTTTTTAAAAAAGGAGGGAGAGAGAAACCGGGGAATTATAGACCGGTTAGCCTAATGTCGGTGGTGGGGAAACTGCTGGAGTCAGTTATCAAGGATGTGATAACAGCACATTTGGAAAGCGGTGAAATGATCGGACAAAGTCAGCATGGATTTGTGAAAGGAAAATCATGTCTGACGAATCTCATAGAATTTTTTGAGGATGTAACTAGTAGAATGGATAGGGGAGAACCAGTGGATGTGGTATATTTGGATTTTCAGAAGGCTTTTGACAAGGTCCCACACAGGAGATTAGTGTGCAAACTTAAAGCACACAGTATTGGGGGTAAGGTATTGGTGTGGGTGGAGAGTTGGTTAGCAGACAGGAAGCAAAGAGTGGGAATAAACGGGACCTTTTCAGAATGGCAGGCGGTGACTAGTGGGGTACCGCAAGGCTCAGTGCTGGGACCCCAGTTGTTTACAATATATATTAATGACTTGGATGAGGGAATTAAATGCAGCATCTCCAAGTTTGCGGATGACACGAAGCTGGGTGGCAGTGTTAGCTGTGAGGAGGATGCTAAGAGGATGCAGGGTGACTTGGATAGGTTGGGTGAGTGGGCAAATTCATGGCAGATGCAATTTAATGTGGATAAATGTGAAGTTATCCACTTTGGTGGCAAAAATAGGAAAACAGATTATTATCTGAATGGTGGCCGATTAGGAAAAAGGGAGGTGCAACGAGACCTGGGTGTCATTATACACCAGTCATTGAAAGTGGGCATGCAGGTACAGCAGGCGGTGAAAAAGGCGAATGGTATGCTGGCATTTATAGCAAGAGGATTCGAGTACAGGAGCAGGGAGGTACTACTGCAGTTGTACAAGGCCTTGGTGAGACCACACCTGGAGTTGTGTGCAGTTTTGATCCCCTAATCTGAGGAAAGACTTCCTTGCCATAGAGGGAGTACAAAGAAGGTTCACCAGATTGATTCCTGGGATGGCAGGACTTTCATATGAAGAAAGACTGGATGAACTGGGCTTGTACTCGTTGGAATTTAGAAGATTGAGGGGGGATCTGATTGAAACGTATAAGATCCTAAAGGGATTGGACAGGCTAGATGCAGGAAGATTGTTCCCGATGTTGGGGAAGTCCAGAACGAGGGGCCACAGTTTGAGGATAGAGGGGAAGCCTTTTAGGACCGAGATTAGGAAAAACTTCTTCACACAGAGAGTGGTGAATCTGTGGAATTCTCTGCCACAGGAAACAGTTGAGGCCAGTTCATTGGCTATATTTAAGAGGGAGTTAGATATGGCCCTTGTGGCTACGGGGGTCAGGGGGTGTGGAGGGAAGGCTGGGGCGGGGTTCTGAGTTGGATGATCAGCCATGGTCATAATAAATGGCGGTGCAGGCTCGAAGGGCCGAATGGCCTACTCCTGCACCTATTTTCTATGTTTCTATGTCCCAAATAAAGAGTCTCAAAGTTCAGAGGTATCTGGATCTTAAATACCTTAACTAATGTTCTGTGAATACCCTTCCAAAATAAACTTAATTTAGGGCAATCTCAAAAAATATGGAAATGATTTGCCTCCTTGGAGCCACGCCTTCTCCAACACGCCAAGTTTGTGTCTTTATATTTTTCCTGATATGGGGTCTTGAAGTATCTTATAATATTTTTCCAACAATGTTCTCTCCAAGTCAAAGGGTTAGTCGAAGACCACTGACAGCTGCATATTTTCCCCCAAGCCTCCTCTGAAAGTACCAACCTCGCCTCTTTCTCCCACTTTTAAACTTTTCCAATTGGGCCATCAATCCTTTATCTGCTATTGAGGCCTGTAGAGGAAAACTGTCAATCAATCCAAATTCCATTTTCTTCCATCTAGCCTTATATTCCCTATTACACCAATATAACAGAGGGGTTATCTGTGTAGCAAAATAATAATTTCTCAAGCAAGGAAGTGCCATACCTCGTCCTTCCTTCCCTAACTGTAAGGTGTTAGATCGGATTCTAGGTTTCTTTCCTTGCCAGATAAAGCGGGAAATCCATTTCTCCCACTCCCTGAATTGATTATCATCCACCTCCACAGGTAAAGTCCGGAAAAGATAAAGTAACCGAGGGGGAGTATTCATTTTTATGGTATTTATCCTTGAATTTAAACTTAAAAAGGGTATAAGATTCCATCTATGTATATCTGCTTTTATCTCTGAAATTAATGGCCTATAACTTACCTGTGACAACGTTGGGAGATCTTTTGGCAGGGTTATTCTGAAATATTTTAATGATTTAGCTTCCCACTTAAGATCATATGAATCCTGCAGTTTTTTGGATGTTGTATAATTTAGGGACATAACCTGCATTTTCTTTACATTAATTTTATAATCTGATATTTTCCCGAACTCATCCAACAGTGTAAAAAATCCTATAAATGATTTTTCTGGTTCGCTCAGATAGACTAAAATGTCATCTGCGAATAACACCACTTTCTGTTCAATACCTGCCACCTTGATACCTTTTACAACTTCACTCTGTCTTATTAGTTGAGCAAGAGGTTCAATGTATAGTGCAAAAAGGAGAGGAGAAATTGGGCATCCCTGTCTAGTTCCTCTCTCTAAAATAAAGGAGTCAGAGAGGTCCCCATTTATCTTAATTCGAGCTGTAGGGCTGTCATATAAAGTCTGGATTACTTTAATAAACTTTTCTTGAAAGCCGAATCTTCCTAACACTCTGTATAGGAATACCCAACTAACTGAATCAAAAGCTTTCTCAGCGTCTAATCCCACTAACATTGTCTCTGTCCCATTCTTAGTAACCTGTTCTAGTATGTGTAAAGTTCTTATGCTGTCCTGAGTTTGTCTTTGTTGAATAATTCCAGTCTGGTCTAAGTGGATGAGGCCAAGTAGAAGCTTTTCCAGTCTGTGCGCTAATATAGATGTAAATAATTTTTAATCCAAATTAAGAACGCTGACTGGCCGGTAATTACCACATTCGAGTTTATCTTTACCCTCTTAGGAATAACTGAAATAATCACTTCTCTCCAGGAAGGTGGAATTTCTCTTCTCTGTAAGATCCAATTAAAGGTGTTTAGTAATAATGGGGCTAACTGTGACTTCAGCGATTTGTACCACTCTGAGCTAAACCCATCAGAACCTGGAGACTTTCCAGCCTTTAATCTAGAGGTGGCCGCATTCAGTTCTTTGGCAGCTACTGGTTCTAATAGGCATTCATTTTCTAAATCTGTGAGCTTGGGTGGATCTAAAGAATTCAGGAAAGTGCTCATTGGAAGCCCGGGGTTTAGAAGACAGCTCTCAATAATATATTGCAAAACTTTCTTTAATTTTCCCTATTGTACTCTCCACAAGCTTTGTTTTTGGATTCTTTATTTTATGAATTGTATTGTCTGCTTGTTGTTTATATGCTAATAATCTAGCTGATTTACCCCCTACTTCATAATTCTTTTGTCTCTGGTAAAGAAAATTTCTTTTGAGTTTCCAATATATAAATATCATCAATTTCACACTGCAATTTCTTAATTTCCTGTTTTAAATTAGAATTAATTTTGTTGCTATCTCAACTTGAAGTTGTTTAAATTTTCCTTGAGGGTCTGCTAATTTTTGTGCATTGACTTTTTCATGTGAGTGGTAACGGAAATAATTTTTCCTCAGTACAGCTTTCAATAAGATCACTGGTGATGTTTCTCCTGTGTCATTAAGGTCTAGGTATTCTTTGATTTCTCCCCTTAATCTCTCCATTACTTTCGGGTTATTGAGTATATGTGAATTTAACATAGTGTTTTCCTCATTTTCCTTTCCAGGATTAGAGACATAGAGACTGGGCTATGATCCGACAGATCAATTGTTGTAATATTACAGTCTTTTATCCTGAGTCTATCTGTGTTAAATATTAAAAAATAGTCTATCCTTGAGTAAGCTGAATGAGGGAAAGAGTAATGTGTATAGTCTTTACTAGTGGTGTGTAATTCCCGACACACATCTATAATTCCGAACTCCTCCATCAATGAATTCACTCTCCTAGTTAGAGGTTTACTCTAAGTAACTATTCTTGAAGAATCTAATGCAGTCTTTAACCTAATATTAAAATCCCCTCCACAGATTACTACCCCTTGAGAACTGACCATTAGGTCAAAAATGTGACTATAGAATGACCATTCACAACCTGGTGGAGCATAAACATTCAACAATGTCATTTCAGTACCTTCTATTCTTCCTGTAATTTTTACAAATCGTCCATCCTTGTCTTTAGTCTCTGAAATATGTTCATAATTAAGAGCGCTTGATATTAAAGTAGCTACCCCTCTTTTGTGGCTCAATTTATATCAGGGGTCCCCAACCTTTTTTGCACTGCGGACCGGTTTAATATTGACTATATTCTTGCGGACCAGTTGACCCGGCGTGGGGTGGGGGGGTGCAGTAGGGTTGCCAACGGACAAGAGTAGCAGTCAAATACGTTGTGTTTACCCAGCAAAGACTACAATGACCATCAAGCCTTGCGCGGGCACCAGTGAGCATGCGCGACTAGCACATGCCTGTACCAGCCGATTTTTTTTCTCTGCAAACAACAGGAATTCTGCAGATGCTGGAAATTCAAGCAACACACATCAAAGTTGCTGGTGAACGCAGCAGGCTAGGCAGCATCTCTAGGAAGAGGTACAGTCGACGTTTCAGGCCGAGACCCTCCGTCCTGACAAAGGGTCTCGGTCTGAAACGTCGACTGTACCTCTTCCAAGAGATGCTGCCTGGCCTGCTGCGTTGACCAGCAACTTTGATGTGTGTTGCTTTTTTCTCTGCAAATCAGTTTTGGCGATTCCATTCGGGGGGAGGGGTTAATCACGATCGGATTATAGGGGATAAGTGGCTAATACACTCAATTTTGTTTCTAAAATGATTTAACTAATGAATTTAATATTAAACACAGCGCATATTTGCTCGCATGACTATAGTGATAAGTCAATTATCAGGGGAGGACATGGGAGCTTGAAGTAAGTGTTGAACGAACTTCCAGTAGAAGTGGTAGAGGCAGTTTCGATATTATCATTTAAAGAAAAATTGGACAGGTATATGGACAGGAAAGGAATGGGCTGAGTGCAGGTTGGTGGGACTAGGTGAGAGTAGCGTTCGGCACGGACTAGAAGGGCAGAGATCGCATGTTTCCGTGCTGTAATTGTTATATGGTTATATAAGTAAGTCAATATCATTTTAAGTTAACGTTTGGATATTAAACACACAGCGGATATTTTTCCCATATGAACATATAAAATCATTGCAACGCACCAATATCGCTGAATCAGTGGGAGCCCTGGGCTTGTTTCCCTGCAACAAAACGGTCCTATCGAGGGGTGAACGGAGACAGCGATACTCGAAGGGGGTTCCTTGTGTCCAGTCTATTCCGCAATTTGGTCTTCGTTGCATTCATTGGAGAAAACACGCTTCGCAGAAAAATGTTGGAAATGAAAGCAACGTTTCAGTGCTTTCGTGGCTATCTCAGGATATTTAGTCTTGACTTTGATCCAGAATGCCGGCAGAGATGTTATGTCAAACATACTTTTCAGCCCGCCGTCATTTGCAAGCTCGAGGAGTTGATCTCCTTCCCGCGCTGACATGGATGATGTGTGCGTAATGGCTCAACAGTGGGCGTGAGGAAAGGTGCAGCTGACTCCTATTGCCAAATCATATCATTTCCTCGCAGCCCGGTAGCGTATGCTTTGCGGCCCGGTACCGGTCCGCAGTCCGGTGGTTGGGGACCGCTGATTTATATGATGAATAAAATACATGCTTAATGCCCATTCTTTTTAATTCTGCATGTTCGGATTGGCTCATGTATGTTTCCTGAAGGAAAGCTATTTGCGTCCTCTCTTTTTTCAATTTAGACATAACCTTATTTCTCTTAATTGGATTCAAAACCCCATTAACATTATAGGAAATTATTTTTACCATTTCAATTTGCATTTTTCTCTAATAGAAAAAAAACTCTCCTTTTCTAAACAAACAGTAAGCAATCCCTTCTCGACAGTAAACCAGAATATAAAACCACACCCTAGACATTTTTGAACGTATAACATTTGAAGATTTTCCCCGACTTCCAACAGTGAGGCCTGAGCACCGACCCGCCTCAGCTCGGAGGGATAACCTCTATCTTCACCCTGTGTTAGAGGGCCCTCCACAGTATGAACTATCATAAAGAATTCTCTTTTTATGTCTCCACCATATTGCTATCATTCAAGTTATTCCGTCTGGTTTATTTTCAGTTACCAGCTTTCATTTTACCTTTAAGTCCGATTTACTCTTTTCAGTCATTTCTCTTTAATTAATCTATACTCTCTGTAAGTTCGCATCTGAATATTTGCAGCTTTTCCTTGTAGTTTGACAATCTGGTTGGAGTGGAGCGTCCTCGCCACACTGGCTGCCATGACTTCTGCCAAATCCTCTCCAGTAACGGCTCCGGTTGGGTGATAACTTTAATAGGTAGTCCCTGGTCCGCCAGGTCCAATGTTGCCTCTTCCACTGTAGCGTAGGTTTTTGTCCCTTTGTCATAAAAGACTCTTAGCCGAGCTGGATACAGGGTCTGGAATCTGATGTTGTTTTCCTTCAGGACCCTCCATGCCTCTGCGTATTCCTTCCGTCTGGCAAGGATCCCTGGTGCGTAATCATGGTCTAAACTGATTTTACAGTTGTTCCACATAAAGCTTTTCTTTTGCCATGCCTGTTTAAGCACCTCTTCCTTCGTTCTGTAACTGAGAAATCTGACTAGAATCGATCTGAGCTGGGCGCCTGCCAGGGGCTGTGGTGCTAATGTGCAGTGGGCCCTTTCTATCTGTAGGTCTTTAGCGTCCGGTATATCAAGGCTCTCTATAAGCAGCTTCTCTACAAAGGGAATCACCAATCTGGGCTTACCTTCAACTCCTTCAGGAACTCCATAGATCCTCACATTTTCCCTTCTTGAGCGGCCTTCTTGGTCTATTAGCTTCCACTGGAGCTGCTCTTGTAGCTTTACCATTCTTCTATTACTTCCTCTGCGTTTTGCAGCCTCTCCTCTGTCCCTACAATCCTCATTTCGGCTTCATCTAACCTCAAATTAGTTTTTACTATTTCTCCTTTAATATCTTCCAGCTGTTTGTTGTTATCTTGTCAGAACTCACAAATCTCTCTGAGAATCAAAGTCAGATTCACTGATTCTTCCTCAATACCTCCATCCTGGCTAGCCATGGGGGAGCTAGGCCCCTTGTCTTGCTGTGTCTCTTTGTATTTATCAGCCTTCTGAGTGGACTTTTTATTCTTGTTCTTGGACGTCGTCCTTGCCCCTTTTATTGATATAGTTATACAATGCTAAATATTAGTCTAATTTCGACTTTGGGGCAGCTTACCTTCTTAGACGCCGCCATTCCCTTGATGACCCGGATGTCCTCCCCATATTATTTTGTTTCATGTGTTGTCAGGTAACGGAACCAAGTACTGCACAACTTTTCTACAGCGCCTTTGCCCAACTGTGTCGCTTAGAAGATCTCACTTTATGTGAAAACATTTTGTCTATACCCACAATAATCTTAATTTGAACGAAAATGCTCGACAAGCTCTGGCTAATTACTTGAACTCCATGGATGAATGAATTGCCACGAATTCAACTGCAAAGTAATGTCTGCTTCAATTTCATGTAGTTGAAAGTTGTTCTTTCTTCCCATGGGTAAGATGCTTAGCCATTTGCAGGTAGCATCTGAAGATTAAACCAGATACTTGGTAGGAATTTAGCAAGGGGTGACTCATTGACCGTCAATGTTTGGAGCATTTGGGGGAGAACTTGGAACATTTTGGCCCAGGAATGATAAGACAACTATATCTTCCTAATATAACCATGAACTAGGATCTTTATCCACTCAGTTCTGCACTCACCTTTACCGTTTATCCCCTTCCTCAACATTGGATGAACTTTCTGCTCCCCCTACCATCCCCAGTTTTGCTCCTGATCTCACAATCCCCCAGTATCTGAACAGGGGTCACCATTATTTCATAGAAAGAAAACTCCTTTCTACTAAACAAAATGTTTGATGTTTTCGCAGGTTTGGAAATGTGTGACTGTCAGAATCAGAAAGAGAGTTTCACTCTAGATAATCCAGAATTTGCAGAAGGCACTTGCCGCCAGATGTTTTTTGACAAACCTTCTCAGCAAGATGTTTATCCTATTAGCAGAAGGAAAAACAAACTGTGCTTTGAAGCAGAAACCATGAGCACACTTTCAGATGTATCACAGGTATGTTGTTTTACAGCCAAGTAGAGAGCTAATCTTTTGGGTATCAATAAAACAAAAAATCCAAGACATGAAATAACTGTGCACAGTACAATAACTTAGAATGACTTCATATTGTTAGGGTGTACAGTAGCTCAGAATAGAATGACTAACATTTAAAATGTCATCATGAAGTCATACAGCATGAATCAGCAGTGTCCCTGGGTTACAAAATATACCATATAGCTTCCATTGTTGACATCGGAATGTTGGAAGTGTCTAGTGGAATCCATTAGCCTGTAACAAGTTTTGTAAGGTTTAAGATGTTTCAATGTTGGCTAAATTTGTTCTATGCTTCTTTTCATGTGATCGACTGCTATGAATTAGAGCTGCATTCACTGAAAAAGAGCTGGGGATTATATGACAACATTTCTTTATGTTAATTACCAGTCCAGAGCTTGCTTGGAAACTAATGGCTTGCCCTTAACACACAGCGTTTACTGACCCACAAAGTCTACAGTGAGGGTTAAATGAAAGGCTTGAATTGTGAATCTCCAGAGTTTACTAGTTGACAGACTCTTCACTCAAGCATTGTATTGCCTTTGGCCTTGTTGAATTTGTATATTAGTGTTCCACTAAATTCTCTGGGGAGCATTAAGTGCAGTAACTAACAGCATCATTTTAGAGATGCAGTACGGTAAAGGACTCTTCCAACCCAACAAGACCACGCTGCAATTACACCCATGCAATCTATTAACCTACCAGCCTGTACATCTTTGGAATGTGGGAGGAAACTGGAGCACCAAGAGGAAACCCATGCGGTCACAGGGAGCGTAAAACTCCTCAGAGCCAGCAGCAGAATTGAACCTGGGTCACTAGCACTGTAATAGCATTATACTAACTACTATGCTACCATGACACCTGTGATCACAGCTAATAAGCAGCAATCAAGCTCTCTAGCCCTCCAACAACAGTTTTGTCTGTCATTACATCAGTAAGTGAGTTGCTCAAAAATTTAGAAACAAAACGCTATTTTTCTTTATGTCTTTTTTTTGTTTTCTCCTTCCAGTTGGCATTTCCTTGATTCCTCTACTGTTCGTTATTTTGGTCTAATGCACCCTATATTTCAAACATTAACTCTGTGTTGGTTCCACCATTTCGACTGAAGCATTTGCCTGTTTTGCTCTGGGGATTCAGTCACATCTTCAATGCTGAATGTAGGCAGTCAGACATAAATTCACACAACATACTGCTTTGTGGCATCATGCTGGCCACTGCTTTTGGAAATGATGGCGAGTGCAATGGACACATTATTTCTGGGATCGAGTATTGTGAGATTCAGTACCAGTGGTTGCGTGATTTTGTTTTGGATTGATATAATGCTGATATTGTTGAACTCTCATTCAGGATGACGGGGACCACAGCATCAAAGAAGAGAAGAGTGACACTGATTTGAATTCCAGTTATTGTGGTAAGAGTGGATTGATGGATTTAAAAAAATGTACATTTTGTAGCCTGGGGAAAAAGTACACACTCAGGACAACAAAGACTTTTACGGTTTTAATTCCTTTATTGGTTTTCGATGTTTAAGTGCCAGAAGAGGGTCGTGAAACAAAACGAACGAATTTACAACCAGTTCTTGCTGTTACAATCTCAGTTTAACTTTCAATTCACACCCTCGTGTATGGACAGAATTGCGTTTGCAGTATAAAAATACCAGAACTAATACGGTAGTGGTAATCCTACTTGGGTGGTGAGGAACTTGGTATAAGCCACGCTACCCAGCGTTGATTTCTTCACTCGTGGAAATCTTTCCTAACAATGCCCAGCCTCGGGAGGAACCCAAGTCCAACGCCTTACCATGTCTTCAGCAAAAAACAAAATGGTCTCCCCACTATCCCGCGCGTGCGTAATGACATCA
Source organism: Mobula birostris (assembly GCF_030028105.1). Lineage (NCBI taxonomy): Eukaryota > Metazoa > Chordata > Chondrichthyes > Myliobatiformes > Myliobatidae > Mobula > Mobula birostris. Next base: position 128,481,237 of record NC_092370.1, read on the forward strand.
CCGTCTCCCTTAAAGGCACAGACAACTATTCTAGCATTACCTGGATGGCTGCCTAAGTACACTTTTAACAATACTGAATAAGATCCGACAGTCACCCGGTTACGTACATATACTCACTTGCCACTCTATTAAGTACACAACATTGCAAAAGATAAGTTCCATTAACAAGGGAAAATATGAGTTACCCAAATCTGTTCTTTTTGTACTGATTCTTAGGTAATGATGTTGACAACATTATACCCAAGGAAGATATCTTGAATAAGAAGACAGCTAGAGTTGTTGAAAATGAGGTCAGAAAAAATATACTTCATCACTAATAATTACTAATAGCAAGGCAATGACAGTTCTGCAGAGAGCTTATCATTATTGCATAAAATTAAGATGTTTCTTTCTGAAACAAAGAGTAATTAAAAGCATGGTTTGTCATTTCTCTGTAAATAACTGCTCAAGGTAGAAGTGAGTTTGTGGATTGGAGAAGGTATGCCTTGTTCCTGGAAAATGTTTATGTGTCTGCCACAGGTTTGAAGTATTGCGCACAGTTCCCAGTGTCACTAACTGGAAGCTCGCTCTTTGGGACGGCTGGGTTTGGTGTTTGTACCAGCATTATAATCTGACTATGCAATATATCATTGCTACAACAAGGGAAGGGTATTAATGTGATTTGCAGTTACAATGTGAGGAGGAAGGAGAAACATTGCCCTATTTTCCACTGCAAAGAAAGATTTTATTAACAGTACAGCACAGTACAGGCCCTTCAGCCACAATGGTGTGCTGAAACAATTAAACCAGTAAAATAAACCAATTCCTTATGCCCACACAATGTCCATATCATTCCATTCCCAATACATTCATGTGCCTTTCTAAACATCTCTTAAAAATTCCTAATGTATCTGCCTCTACCACCACCCCAAGCAGTCATCCATCACTCTCTACGTAAAGAAACTTTGCCACTCACATCGCCTTTGAATGTACCCCCTCTCACCTAAAATGCTTGCCTTCTGGTATTAGACATTTCAGCCCTGGGAAAATAAAAGATACTGATTGTCTGCTTTATCTATGCCTCTCAAAATCTTATAAACCTTCATCGGATCTCCCCTCAGTTTCCAGCGCTCCAGAGAAAACAACCCAAGTTTGTCCCGCCTCTCATTATAGAATGTCTACTAATCCAGGCAGCATCCTGGTAAACCTCTTCTGCACCCTCTCCAAAGCCTCAATATCCTTCCTTTAATAGAGGCACCAGAACTGTATGCACGGCACCAGAAACGGCCAAACTAGAGCTTTATAAAGCTGTAACATAACGTCCTGACTCATGAACTCAGAGTCTCAACTAATAAAGGCAAGAACGCCATGTACCTTCTCAACCACCTCGTGTAGCCACTTTCAGGGACTGTGAACTTGGACCCTGCGGTCCCTCTGCTCATCACCACTGTTAAGGATTTTGCCCAGAACAGTATACTGTCTCTTTCACATTTGACTTACCAAGATGGCCAGGTTAAACGCCATCTGCCATTTCTCTGCCCATATCTGCAACTAATCTACTGTAAATCTCACTGTATTCTTTGCCAGTCTGCTATGCTATTCACAGCACCACCCATCTTCATATCATCTGCAGATGTACCCATCTACATTTTCATCCAGATCATTTAAATACACCACAACCAGCAGATGTTCCAACACAGGCCCCTGCGGAACATCACTAATCACAGACCTTCAGCTGAATGATGCAAGACCACAGACAAAATAGATTGGCATAATATTAATGCTAGAGAAAGTTGAACAGAGAGAGGCTTTTTGAAGGAATCGTGAAATGGATTGACTAAGTAGAGGTGGAGCTGTTTCCAAATGTAGTAACAGAGTGTAGGACTTAGAATGTGCAATGTTACAGTAAGTAGTATTTGTGACAAGTAACATAGCTGTATCTAATGAGTGTGGGAATGGGGTGTAATGGTTGCATTACCTGGCTAGTGTTTCACTAACCTGGATTCAATAATCTGGATAGGAAAAGGAAAAGGGGAGGAGAAGATGGCGGCGTGACACAGCACGCGCGGCCTCTCCAGTGATGATGATGTCTGTTATCTGTCAAGTAGGATGCCATGCACAATCCTGATTTGATGGATACAGACGTGAGAAGCACAGAAGAACATCTGGAGAAACTTCTGAAATGCCCGGTTCACTGCCACTGCGATCGAGAATCTCTGGAGGGGAAGGCCCCAAATCCTCAGCCTTGTCTGTTGCTGGCAGCCGGGGCGGGGTCGAAGTGCTGGTCAGAGATGGTGCTCGGTGTCAGAGGGCTGGTCGGAGGCTTGAAGTTTTCGGATGGACTCAAGAGTCGACTGTGGTGGGATGCTTCCAGGGTGCTGCATCGGCAAGTTTGCGACGCTGGAGGTTCATGGCAGGAAGAGTTTTCTTCCTCCTTCTCCGTCTGCGTGAGATGATGGGACCTTCGAGACTTTGAGACTTTTTTTTATTGTGCCCATGGTCTGTTCTTTATCAAATTACGGTATTGTTTTGCACTGTTGTAACTATATGTTATAATTACGTGGTTTTTGTCAGTTTTTTAGTCTTGGTCTGTCTTGTGTTTCTGTGATATCATTCTAGAGGAACATTGTATCATTTCTTAATGCATGCATTACTAAATGACAATAAACAAGGATTGCGTGTCCTTTAATCTAAACATGACTACTGGAGAATTTAAATTGAATGAAATAATCTGAATTACTGTACTGAAAAGTTTAGATCAGAAATAATTAATCCCCATAAAACCTGGAAATCTACTCTCCCAACCTGATCTGGCTTATATGTGTCTCAAGGTACACTGATTATCAAAGTACTTTATGTATGCACAATTCAACCCTAAGATTCGTCTTCTGCACAGACAGTCACGAAACAAAGAAGAACCATGGAACCAACTCGTTCAAAGAAAAACATCAAGCATCAACCCCTCCTTCCCCCCACGCAAAAAAAACCTGCAAACGGCGACATAAAAAGGAGTGAAAACACAGAATATACAAACACAAAATCAAAAGACATACTTCTGTGCAGTCCAAGACTCAAGCAAAGTATTAACAGCTACTTACCTCCAAAATAGCAATCCACTCAATTTGAATCTATACGTTAAAACAGAATGGGTATACTAACACCAGAGCACCTTATGTTGACGTGGCATTCGGATTCACATGTGGAATGTACCTTTCAGCCCTAGACTGCACCAATTTCTGGCTACATTTTGAACCAGTTGCAAGACGGTGGTTTTAGTACTTTAGCCAAAAAAAGTCTCATGGCGTGACTAAGGAAGCCTCCTAAGGTACCTATTATGCTTCCTCGGCAGCTACTTCTTACTGAGCTACATTTGGAAATGGCATGGGTGCAGCATGCATCCTGGATCAGAGATTCAATATCCAGTCATGAATGATGACGGATGGTTAAATAGCCAACTGGGAGTAGGCAGCTTCAAGGTGATTGTCTGGGATGATGGACTTCAGTATGTGAAGATGAAGCATTTGCAATCATTTTCAGCCAATAATGCTACCTCAGCTTCTTCTGAATAGTCCTTCACCCAATTCCACCTACTCTGTCCACGTAATAGCAGGAAGTGATGAGCACACTGGATGGCAAAGGCTATGAGACAACACAACAACCCCACACTACAATGAAAAGGCTGCATCCCTAGCAAATTCTTTCAGTGTAGTTACCCAACAACATGGTTTACCCAACAATATTCAGGTATGTCCCGTCAACAAAAAGTGGGTGAATTCTGATCTAGCTAATTACTGCATTCAGGCATTACCAAAGTGTTTAGCAGATTTATTAAGCTGCACTTATCAATGACCTGCTCACTGATTTTGCCCGCACCAGTAGACTGTAGATTTCTTTGTGGACATTATACAAACAACAAAGGAACTGAATTCATGGTATCAAGGCAGCATTTCAATGCCTGTGGTTTTAAGACCTGCGGAACTGAATAGTAGAAAGCAAAGGAACAACTGGCATGAATGAAACATCAGAGGCCTGTACCTTTGCAGGATAAAGTTCCTAAGGATTGAAAAATGAGCTGCTGGAGGAACTCAGCATTTCAGGCAGCATATGCGTCAGTCCCCTGTGTCTCCAAGTTTGTGAGGAACCCATCACAGAATTAATCTGTCATATTGTAATCTGCTGGTTTGGGATTCTGAGATTTGTGACAATCAGCTACAGCTCAGAATCCGAGCTTGCAACAGGTACATGGAAATATTACAGTGGTACAGACTGATACTTGTGTAGTCATCAGGGGTGTGCATACTTTTATTTTTTTGTAGATTATCACACAAACTACTGCTGCACATCATCACAGCTGTGCTAAATGAGCCTCCTTATCAGCTGAATATCATCCATGTTTGTTTCCAAACAAGTTACTTCATGATATTTTATTTCTTCAATTAATATAGTAACTGATTTTTTGAATGATGTAAATAACTGTATATGCAGCCTTATTCCAGTAGAGGACAGTGTGTGTACCAAACAGGACCAAATGAAATGTACTTCAGCATGAAAACCGAAACACAATCAGTGAATAAAGATGAGTCGTCATTCCCCCCCACCCCCCCACCCCCACCAAACAAAAGTTCATGTGAAAAGTAGTTTACAAACTTTACTGGAAAATTGGAATAAATTTGAGGATAGCTTTAACACATTCATTCTCACATTTACAATTTTTTTATGTTTGTTTAGTAGCCATTATACAAAACCCACTGGTGTATAACTATCTTTTAACTGCAATTTTGAACAGCATTTTGGGCTTTTTGCTTGTCAAGCTGATAACACATTCTTTGATAATATTTAGACTGCTTTAAAAACTATTTTCATGTTTGTCTATTGCTGAATTCATTTCTGCTCTGATTCACCTGTGTGGTTTTTGTGCCCCTTCTTCCTGTGATACAAGATCATATATGAATAATGCTTTTCAAAGCTTACAGTTTAAATTTTGTACAAGGCAGTTAATGTTCTAGTAAGCATTTTGTTAAAACTGTCCGGATCTGTACATTTAAGGATGAATGAAAAATATGGGAATTATTTAATTTGGGGGATTAAGTATGATGAAAAGATGATGCTTTATTTGTGTTTCTGCTTATAGTTAAGAAACAGAGAACATGCAGCTCCCACGTTAGTTGCCTTCCCAATGAAATTAGAAAGGGTTTACTTCTGTAACAGATTTTGTGAACATAATCACAGATTATAGAAACACAAATTATATAACTGCGTAATTCTTGGAATCCTTTTTCTATGGATTACAACAATCACTAGTAATATTAAATCACCATAATAATTTACAGTACATATCAGGTAAAATAAAATGAGATAAAGTTTGCAATTGGAACCCATTGTCTTTAATTTTCAGGCAGTAAATCATCAAGGGAAGTCATCAGATGAGTTTAAATTGCTTGTGGCAGAAAATATTGAGCTCCACACATGTGTGAATGAACTGCAAAGCAAGGTATGAGGTAACTGTTCCCACTACTCGAATATTTGCCCAACTGTTCATGCTTTTCTCTTCAGTCTGAGTTACTGTAAGTTATTAGATTTATTCCAGCTTGTATCAAATGCACCCCCTGTAGAATCATTTCTTTTCCTGCACCCAGGATTTATAATGTGCAGACATACGGTATCAGACTTTACTTCGTGATTGATGATTACCACTGCCACTGTTTGCCATTATAAAAGTTGTACAGCGTTTGTAGGATTGGTATGTTTTTGATAAATAGATTATCAACCATTATTTACAAATGAGAGTTTGCGTAAGCTTTCAGAAAAGTATCAGGAGTATCAAGTATTTTCAGTAGTTGGATTAAGAATCCATCTGTGGATCAGAATCAGAATCAGGTTCATTATCACTGACGTATGTCATCAAATTTGTTGTTTTGCAGCAGCAGTAGAATGCGAGACATAAAAATCACTATCAGTTACAGAAATCAGTAAATTGGACAAAAGATGAATAATGAGGTAGTGTTCATGGAATGCTCAGAAACCTGATGAAGGAGAGAAAGAAGTACTGTTTTTAAATTGCTGAGTATGGGTCTTCAGGCTCCTGGGCCACATCCTCGATGTCTCGGATGGGGAGAGTCTTTACTGATGGATTTCAAAGGTTTTCTGATTTCAACCAAGAAACTCCCATAATTTACACTTTTAGGATGTTCCAAAGCAATTTTCATCTAATGAACTACTTTTGTCGTCCTCCTTAGTGTAGGAAATGTAAAATTGGACCATCAAACAAATTTAGTCAGCTGTTCAGACAACTGGAAGTTGCTGTAAAATAGCTGCCTGAAATGTAATTGTTTTGGCTCAGATGAATCGGGATTACCAGAAAAATTAAAGGCCAGATTTTAATTTTTTTGAAGAAGAGCAGGACTTCAGGTTAGGTGGTGATTTGCTTTTCCTAATGCTAAAATTAAAATAATAATGAGCCAGATACATTAGGGACATTTAAGGGACTTTTAGATAAGCACAGGATGATAGAAAAATGGAAGGGTTAGATTATTCTTGGAGTAAGTTAAAGGGCCAAAACAGCATTGTGGGCCATAGAACGTGAACTGTGCTTTAATGTTCTATGTTATATGACTTCTTGATATTTGAGGTTTTGGAACCCCATATGGTTCATTATTTTCATCTCTATAAAGTTTTTGGTGTGGGCCCCCAAACCCTCAAAACCTTCTACAGCAGGACCATTGAGAGCATTCTGACTGGCTGTATCACCACCTGGTACGGGAACTGCACCAGCCTTGATCGCTGGACACTGCGGAGAGTGGTACAGACAGCCCAGCACATCTGTGAATGTGAACTTCCCTCCACTGAGGATATTTATAGCAGCAGGTGCAGAAAGAAGGCCCTGGAAGATTATCAGGGACACCAGTCACCCCAACCATAAACTATTTCAGCTGTTTCCATCTGGCAAACGGTACCGCAGCATTAAAGCCAGAATGGGACAGCTTCTTTCTACAAACCATTAGACTTTTAAGGTCACACGTCTATACATTGTGACAGAGTCATAACACAAAGATCTTTACTCACTCACGTTCTGGTATGAATATAAGATTTAAATAAATTCTAAATTCTAATTCATTAATTAATAAGATTGGCAGTTAATGGTGACGTGAATATATAATACCTGTGTCAGCTTAGGTTCCATACCCTAAGCTTTCCTAGAAATTCAACTATTAAAGCTTTCGTTTCATCTATAAATTAGTAGTGGTTTAGAAGGGTCATTTTCTCACAAGTGAAATGACAGTTCAAATCCTGGAAGCCATACAAATAAAGGCCAATAGGGCACAATCTTTTGCAGGTAGTTCTAACATCGTTCAGCATTTTTGTTGAGCAAGTTCAGTGTTTTGTATCATCTTAAGTAATTGTTATAAACTTAATTTTCCAAGTAAGCAAAGAATTGAAAAAACAGGTCAAGGGACAACTAGTTATTTTAATTTGCTAGTTCAATAAAAAGTATATCTTTATAAATATAGTAGCAATCACAGGTTGATTAACAATGATTCTATTCGAACTGATCAATATTTTTCTTGTTAAGTATGTGATGCTTTAATCTGTGATGTCACTGTAGCTAATTTTAATGTATAAAGCCTGTAGGAAATGTATTGAAAATCCTGTGGAGAATTCCATCACAGGTTAATTAGTCAATTCCTGGACTGTTAACTATAAAGTGAATTTCTCTGGGCCTTCTGTTGTGGACAACTGTATAATTTGACACAGGTTCAATGGAAACGGCTATTAGCAAAGCCTTAAAGAAATGTAATTCTTCATTTTTTTTTCTAGAGAAATATGAATAATGACAGTGCAACCTTCAGATGAGATGTAGCTTTAACTTAATTGGATTTTCAAATGCTAAGACTAAGATCTTGAAGATCTAAGGGCTGAAGAACCCATTGACCTCTGTGCCTGATCCATTTTTTAAAGTAGTTTTACTTAGAGATACAGAGCGGAATATGCCCTTTGAGCCACACTGCCCAGCAACACCCCCCCCCCCCCCCGACAACCTAACCAAATCACAGGCCAATTTACAAGACCGGTTAACCTACCTGCTACGTGTTTGGACTGTGAGAGGCAGCTGGAGCACCCTGAGAAAACCCATGCATTCCACGAGGAAGGCGTACAGAGGGAGTTGGGATTGAACTCTGTATTTTTATAGCCTGAGCTGTAATAACATTATGCTAACCACTACACTACTGTGGCAACCCATGTTCAGGAGCAATGAGATTTCTTTTCAATTTTTCTGATTTACTGCGTGGTACTTGTTCTTTGGGAATTGAAATGGAATATAATGCTCCAAAGAGCATTCCAAGAACATTGCAGGAATTCCTCTCCCCTAAATATTTCTCTCAGCTACCTTCATACATGACTCACTCATTGACCAAGAATACTGTATGCTAAAATGTTGACTAACTGTTGGGAGTTTTGTTAATCCTTTATCCTTGTCCTTGAAAATATGCTTTCTTTTCAAACAGATCGATGGCTTGAATGAAACAGTTCAGATTGCTGATCAAAGGCTCTGGATGTTTAATATGCAAATTATTGGGTAACTCTAACCTTGTATTTAACTGAGCAAAAGAACACCAAATAACATTTAAAGTCAGGCTTTTAAGTTTAGAGATTCAAGCTTATTCATTCTCTAAATACAATGGTGGGCTGGGGGTGGGGAGGAGAAAGGTCTATAGCTTAAGAATATTAACCATTAGGCTCAGGTTTACATTAAAACAACTGTTGTACAATCAATCAAGAGTTATCTCCCCCACACTTCCCCACAATTAGAAAATCATTCATTGTTAATCTTGATATTTTATCATACAAATTTTGTGAAAAAGTTCATTTAAGAGATGTATCGGGGTGCAACACCATGTCACTGCATCTGTAACAAGGGACCTCAGCACCACTTGCACAATACGTATGTAGCTGAATTCTGCCAAGGTTTTATAAAAGCACACATAGCTTGATTCCAGTAAGATTTTCCCCTCATTCACCTCTTTAAGGTGGGCAGCCGATCTGTTTGGATGCCCTTCTGATCTTTTGCCTCCCTGTCTAAATACTAATTCTTCCCACACTCTGCATTTTGCTTCTAAAATAAAATTTTTCATTTTCTAGTTCTGGAATGCGAATGAGATTGTATACTCAAAACATTCTGATAATTTGTGAACAGATAACTGAGGAAATTACAACTTGTGTCTAAAGGGAAACTGATCAGTTAAAATTCAGATTTTAACAAATCATTTTAATCATGTTGTTTAATTTAAAGGTTAGAGAAGAAGAATTCTGCTTTAGTTGCTGCTTTAAACAAGAAATCAAAAAGAGAACATCGAGTTAAAGGTATGTTATGGGAGTTTGGAGCTGAATGTTAAAAATTATCACAATTGTTATTATTTCCAGATCACCCATGTCTTAAACAGGAAATTAGAAATCTGTGCCATAAAGGAACAGCAGTTATAATGGGTGACTTCAATCTACATGTAGATTGGGTGAACCAAATTGGTAAAGGTGCTGAGGAAGAGGATTTCTTGGAATGTATGCGGGATGGTTTTTTGAACCAACATGTCGAGGAACCAACTAGAGAGCAGGCTATTCTGGACTGGGTTTTGAGCAATGAGGAAGGGTTAATTAGCAATCTTGTCGTGAGAGGCCCCTTGGGTAACAGTGACCATAATATGGTGGAATTCTTCATTAAGATGGAGAGTGACATAGTTAATTCAGAAACAAAGGTTCTGAACTTAAAGAGGGGTAACTTTGAAGGTATGAGACGTGAATTAGCTAAGATAGACTGGCAAATGACACTTAAAGGATTGACGGTGGATATGCAATGGCAAGCATTTAAAGGTTGCATGGATGAACTACAACAATTGTTCATCCCAGTTTGGCAAAAGAATAAATCAAGGAAGGTAGTGCACCCGTGGCTGACAAGAGAAATTAGGGATAGTATCAATTCCAAAGAAGAAGCATACAAATTAGCTAGAGAAAGTGGCTCACCTGAGGACTGGGAGAAATTCAGAGTTCAGCAGAGGAGGACAAAGGGCTTAATTAGGAAGGGGAAAAAAGATTATGAGAGAAAACTGGCAGGAAACATAAAAACGGACTGTAAAAGCTTTTATAGATATGTAAAAAGGAAAAGACTGGTAAAGACAAATGTAGGTCCCCTGCAGACAGAAACAGGTGAATTGATTATGGGGAGCAAGGACATGGCAGACCAATTGAATAATTACTTTGGTTCTGTCTTCACTAAGGAGGACATAAATAATCTTCCAGAAATAGTAGGGGACTGAGGGTCCAGTGAGATGGAGGAACTGAGCGAAATACATGTTACTAGGGAAGTGGTGTTAGGTAAATTGAAGGGATTGAAGGCAGATAAATCCCCAGGGCCAGATGGTCTGCATCCCAGGGTGCTTAAGGAAGTAGCCCAAGAAATAGTGGATGCATTAGTGATAATTTTTCAAAGCTCGTTAGATTCTGGACTAGTTCCTGAGGATTGGAGGGTGGCTAATGTAACTCCACTTTTTAAAAAAGAAGGGAGAGAGAAACCGGGGAATTATAGACCGGTTAGCCTAACGTCGGTGGTGGGGAAACTGCTGGAGTCAGTTATCAAGGATGTGATAACAGCACATTTGGAAAGCGGTGAAATGATCGGACAAAGTCAGCATGGATTTGTGAAAGGAAAGTCATGTCTGATGAATCTCATAGAATTTTTTGAGGATGTAACTAGTAGAGTGGATAGGGGAGAACCAGTGGATGTGGTATATTTGGATTTTCAGAAGGCTTTTGACAAGGTCCCACACAGGAGATTAGTGTGCAAACTTAAAGCACACAGTATTGGGGGTAAGGTATTGGTGTGGGTGGAGAGTTGGTTAGCAGACAGGAAGCAAAGAGTGGGAATAAACGGGACCTTTTCAGAATGGCAGGCGGTGACTAGTGGGGTACCGCAAGGCTCAGTGCTGGGACCCCAGTTGTTTACAATATATATTAATGACTTGGATGAGGGAATTAAATGCAGCATCTCCAAGTTTGCGGATGACACGAAGCTGGGTGGCAGTGTTAGCTGTGAGGAGGATGCTAAGAGGATGCAGGGTGACTTGGATAGGTTGGGTGAGTGGGCAAATTCATGGCAGATGCAATTTAATGTGGATAAATGTGAAGTTATCCACTTTGGTGGCAAAAATAGGAAAACAGATTATTATCTGAATGGTGGCCGATTAGGAAAGGGGGAGGTGCAACGAGACCTGGGTGTCATTATACACCAGTCATTGAAAGTGGGCATGCAGGTACAGCAGGCGGTGAAAAAGGCGAATGGTATGCTGGCATTTATAGCGAGAGGATTCGAGTACAGGAGCAGGGAGGTACTACTGCAGTTGTACAAGGCCTTGGTGAGACCACACCTGGAGTTGTGTGCAGTTTTGATCCCCTAATCTGAGGAAAGACATCCTTGCCATAGAGGGAGTACAAAGAAGGTTCACCAGATTGATTCCTGGGATGGCAGGACTTTCATATGAAGAAAGACTGGATGAACTGGGCTTGTACTCGTTGGAATTTAGAAGATTGAGGGGGGATCTGATTGAAACGTATAAGATCCTAAAGGGATTGGACAGGCTAGATGCAGGAAGATTGTTCCCGATGTTGGGGAAGTCCAGAACGAGGGGCCACAGTTTGAGGATAGAGGGGAAGCCTTTTAGGACCAAGATTAGGAAAAACTTCTTCACACAGAGAGTGGTGAATCTGTGGAATTCTCTGCCACAGGAAACAGTTGAGGCCAGTTCATTGGCTATATTTAAGAGGGAGTTAGATATGGCCCTTGTGGCTACGGGGGTCAGGGGGTGTGGAGGGAAGGCTGGGGCGGGGTTCTGAGTTGGATGATCAGCCATGATCATAATAAATGGCGGTGCAGGCTCGAAGGGCCGAATGGCCTACTCCTGCACCTATTTTCTATGTTTTCTATGTTTTCTATGTCTTATTTAAGAACAGCATGTGTTGTATTTTAAGCCAAAGGCAAAAAAAGACATTTTTTATCATAATGGACATCTATTTTAGATCAAGGAAATTCAAAGTTTAGTTTGTTGTACTGCATGTCACAGCCGCCAATGAATATTTTCTACTTTGAATATTGAGGGTTTTGTTTAGTTATTTTAATCAATTCTGTTGATATTCAATGTGATTAGTACCTTAGAAGAATGGTTACTGCCAACATATAGCCATTGGGAAACATATTCAGCCAGGTAATAAAGACTGACCAGTAAAGATCAGGTATAATCTTTTTGGCTGTTATGTCAGAATAATACTACATCGAAAAGTTAGAGGCCTAGAATCAGTTTATAAACAGATGCTTTTATGATCTCAGCAACATCATTACACGAAATATCACGGGTGGGGAAAAAACACTTAACTTTAACAGGCTTTCCAACATCTTGTTAATCTATAAGAATACTGAAATTGTCCAGTTAACTACTATACCAATGCAGGCTAAACCTGCATAGAAGTTATGGGTCAAAGTTTCAAAAGTGGTAAGGTATGGATTTCAATTCCAAATATAACATAATAGTCAGTTACTTTATCACTCAGTGATTCACTGGATCCAGTGATTTAAGATGTACTGTGCATGTGTGTGTGGGGGGGGAGAGAGAATGAATGAGAATGGGAGAATGAATGAATGTGAATGTTAGGTCTGTACAACAGCTTAACCTCTAGTTACTTTGGACCATTTTGCCACTGTATCAAAATAAAGTGGAAGCCAATCATTTTGACCCTGAAGTATTGGCTAAGAAAAAGGTAAAGAAAAAGACAAAAAAAACACCCTTGACCTTACAAGAGTTTTTCAAGTAGCCCCTGCTAAGATGGTGGAAACCTATTTTTGTTCATTGTGAGATACCTTGTTGTCAACAATTCATGCGGACATGAGCTTCCCGGAACTCATGGACCAGCCCTTGACTTTTTGTTGGTGGGTCTGATCTTGTTGGCTTTGCTAGTGTTTGAACAGAAGAAGGTCAGAAAATCCTCATTTTAGGGGAATAAATGAAGAGTAATATATGGCAGGAGATGAGTTGTATTATTAAAATGTGATCTTTGTGCCTGCCAATCTCTTCATTGTGGAGCAATTAATTGTCGGAGCCAGCGTGGAAGTCACTTGAACTTGGATCATTGCTGCAAAAGCTGTATTATGTGAGAATCAAGTTACAGCTTCCCTAGAAACAGCTTTCTCTTTAAAGTAGACAGTCATATGATGATGCTGTGCAAAATGATACCACACAGTAGAGAGGACTCCTTGTATTGATGGTAAAGGTATATCTTGGCAGGCATTTGGGTTGCTTATTGATTACTTGAGTGAAGGAGTCAGTTTTCTTTGCATAAATGGGCTGCAAGGGTTTTGAAACTTTTATTCACCAAAACCAGGAAAGAAGCTTGCCCCGGGTGCTGTCCCTTTCACTGGCACTTGCGTTACCATGAGCTGACATTTCTAACTGTGTCAGGGTGCTAATTTCCTGCACTAGCATTTGGTAGTAATGAAATTTCTGATGATATCTTCTCAAGTCCCTGACCCAAAGCTACATCTGTATCTTGCAAAAGGCCCCAAAAAAAGAGCAAGACCTAGCACTGGGAGACTCTGGATCATCTTTATGCTAAAGTTAGTACAGCCACCTTATTAAATGAATGAATTATTGATGCATCTTTGATAGTTTCACTATGTACGTATTAAGAAAATTAAATACTTTGTCATTCTGTGCAGTAAATATTAACGTTTTCCTTTGCACGCCAGACAAATACTACAGGACTACAGAGAAAAGCTACAGTTCTTCGCATAATGAGTGAAACATAAAGCTGTTATTAAATTGAATGAATCATCATGGTATTCAGTTCAATTGTATAAAAATTTCTATTTACAAGACTGGGATGTGTCACTGTACTTTAAAATATATTAATGTAGTGAATGAGATTATCTAAAAAAAAAGGGTTTAAATGAAGTGTATGTTGCATAAGAATGTATTTAAATGAATTCTCTCCAAGCTATTCTCTATAATAAAGACTTTTCTGATATTGGTACAAATGTAATATTATTGACAAGAATTTAAATACTTTTTATTGTTTTGACATGAACTGTAACAAAATATGCTCGCTCTCCATGCTGTATACTTTTTAATAAATCTGACTTGTAGTTTGCAGAATGAGATACATTCTCAGTTATGTGACTTTCTGTTTATGGGAGCAGGAGTAGGTGGATATTTTCTCTCGACCCCATTCTCCTGCCTTCTCCTGTAATTGTTGATCCCCGACTGACGAAGAACCTACAACCTCTGCTTTCAGTATACTCAACAACTTGGACTCCACCACCGTCCATGGCAATGGCTTCCATAGATTCACCCCCTCTAGCTAGATAAATTCCTTCTCATCTCTGTTCTAAATGGACATCCCTCTATTCTGATGCTGTGCTCTCTAGCCCAATACTCATCCACTATAGTAAATATCGTCTCCACATCCACTCTGTCTAGGCTTTTCAATATTTGATAGGTTTCAATAAGTCACACCCCCCCCCCCAATTCTTTTAAACTACAGCAAGTATAGGCTCAGAGCCATCAACCACTTCTCATTCATTAACCCTTTCATTCCTAGAATCATTCTCATGACCTCTCCTTTGGACCCTCCACAATGCCAGCAGATATTTTCTTAGATGAGGGGCCCAAAGCTGGGCATAATACTCCAAGTGTAGTCTGATCAATGCCTTATAAAACTTCAGCATCACATCTTTGCTCTTATATATTAGTCCTGTTGAAATGAATGCTAGCATTGCATTTGCCTTCTTTATTATTGACTCAACCTGCAAGTTAACCTTCAGGGAATCCTGCACAAGGATTCCCAAGTCCCTTTGCAACTCTGATTTTTGAATTTTCTCCCCCTTTAGAAGATAGTTTATGCCTTTATTCTACCAAAGTGCGTGACCAAACACTTCCCTGCACTATATTCCTTCTGCTACTTCTTTTCCCATTCTCCCAATTGAAGTCCTTTTGCAGATTCCCTGCTTCCTGAACACTACCTGCTCCTCAATCTATCTTTGTATGCTCCGCAAAATTGGCCACAAAGCCATCAATTCCATCATACATATAATGTGAAAAGAAGCCACAATACCAAACCCTCCAGAACACCAGCAGCCAACCAGAATAGGCACCTTTTATTCCAACTCGTTGCCTCCTGCCAATCAGCCCATCTTCTCTACAAGTCAGAATCTTTCCTGGAAAACTATGGACTCCTGTTAATCAACTTCAATATGATTCAAATATTAAATACACAACAAAAGACCCTCTGAAAATCCAAGTAAACACCATCCACTGACTCTCCTTTGTCTATCCTGCCTGTTATTTCCTCAAAGAACTCCAACAGATTTGTCAGGCTGAGGAAACCAGGCCTATATTATGTGCTTCCAAATATTTCAGCACCTCGTACTTAATAATGGACTCCATCATCTTTCCAACCACTGGTTTATAATTTCCTTTTTTCTGTCTCCCCGTCTTAAAGAGTGGAGGATGACTTGCAATTTCCCAGACCCCCAGTACCATTCCAGAATCTAGTGATTCTTGAAACTTCATTACTAATACCTCCACAATCTCATCAGCTCTCTCTTTCAGAACCAGGGATGTTACTTCATCTGGTCCAGGTGAACAGATGGTACAGCTTCCCAAGCACCTTCTCCTTGGTAATAACAGCCACACACACTTTTGTGCCCTGATACTCTTGAATTTCTGGCATACTGCTAGTGTCTTCTACAGTTAAGGTGGATGCAAAATACTTAATAAGTGCGTCCGCCATTTCTTTGATGCCCATTACTACCTATCCAGCATAACTTTCCAGTGGTCCAATATCCACTCTCGCCTCTCTTCTACTCTTTATGTATCTGGAAAAACATTTAGTATCCTCTTTGATATTCTTGACTGCCTTATCTTCATATTTCATCTATTCTTATTTTTTTTGGTTGCCTTCTGTTTTTTTTTAAGTTTCCTAATCTAACTTCTCACTAATTTTTGCTATATTATATGCCCTCTCTTTTTCTTTTATGCTGTCTTTGACTTACCTTTTCACCCATGGTTGCCTCATTTTCCCTTTAGAATACTTCTTCATCTCTGGGATGTACTTCACCGTCCAAGTAGCCCCCAGGAACTCCAGCCATTGCTGTTATGCCATCATCCCTGCTAGTAACCCCTTCCAATCAACTTTGGCCAGCTCCTTTCTCATGCCTCTGTAATTCCTGCTACCTCCACTGTAACACTGATACACTTGACTTTATCTTCTCCCTCTGAAACTGCAAGGTGAATTCTATCATAAGACCACAAAATATAAGAGCAGAATTAAGCCATTTGTCCCATCAAGTCTAATCCATCATTTCATCATGGCTGATCCATTTTCCTTCTCAGTCCCAATCTCCTGCCTTCTCCCCTATTCCTTCATGTCCTGCCTAATGAAGAATCTATTAAACTCTGTCTTAAATATACCCAATGACTTGGCCTCCATAGCTAATGAATTCCACAGATTCACCGCTCACTGGCTAAAGAAATTCCCCATCACCTCCATTCTAAATGGATGTCCCTCTATTCTGAGGCTATGTCCTCAGGTTTTAGGTTCACTCACCAGAAGAAGCATCCTCTCCACATCCACTCTATCGAGGCCTTTCAGCATTCGATAGGTTTCAATGAGATCCAATCATCCAATGATCACTGCCTCACTAGGGTTTCTTTATCTTAAGTTCCCTTAGCAAATCTGGATCATTACACAACACCCACTCCAGAAATGCCATTCCCCTAGTGGGCACAACCACAAGCTGCTTTAAAATGCTATTCTACCAATTCCCTCTCTTGGGATCCAGCAGCAACCTGATAATCACAATTGACCTGTATATTGAAATCCCCCATGATTATCATAACATTGCCCTTATTACACACCTTTTCTATTTCCTGTTGAAAGTTATATCCCACATCCTGGCTACTGTTCGGGGGCCTGTATATAATTTCCATCAGGGTCTTTTTACCCTTGCAGTTTCGAATTCTGCCCACAAGAATTTTACATCTTCTGATCCTATCTCCCCTCTTTCTAAGGATTTAATATAATGTTTTTACCAACAGGGCCAACCCACCCCTTCTGCTTCCTTGATTGTCCTTTTAATACCATGTGTATCCTTGGATGTTAAGCATACAACTATGATCTTTCAGCCATGTCTCAGTGACACCCACAATGTCATACCTGCCGATCTCTAACTGTGCATTCATCTGTTATTCTGTATACTGTGTGCATTCAAGTACAACATGCATTCAAATACAACACCTTCAGTCCTGTATTCATCACCATTTTTGATTTTGCTCCCATATTACACTTCAACTCATACCACTGCAATTTTCATCTGCCTATCCTTTCTTGAGGTCTCACTAAACAATGCATCAACTTGTATACCAACTGTCCCAAACTCAGCCCTATCAATCCAGTTTCCATCCTATTGCCAACTTAGTTTAAACCTTCCTCAACAGCTCTAGCAAACCGTCCACAAGGATATTGGCCCCCCTCTTGTTCAAGTGTTACCATTCACTTTTGTACAGGTCATACCATCCCCAGAAGAGATCACAATGGTCCAGAAATCTGAAACCCTGTCTCCAGCACCAGTTCCTCAGCCACTCATTCAGCTGTACCATCAGCCTGCTCCTGCCCTGACTAGCATTTGGCACTGGGTGTAATCCATCTATTACTATCGTGGAGGTTCTGTTCTTCAGCCTTTTCCCTAACACCCTATACTCACTGCGTGGAACCTCTTCCCCTTTTCTACCTTTGTCATTGGTGTCAATATGCACCAAGACCTTTGGCTGCTCATCCTCCCTCTTGAGAATCTCCTGCAGTTGCTTTGAGATATTCTGGACCCCAGCACCTGGGAGGCAACAAACCAGATTGGCTTCTCTTTTGTGGCCACAATATCTCCTGTACATCCCCCTAACAATCACTACTGCTCTGCCTGGCTTTACTCTTCTCTACTGAGCCTCAGAGCCGGCCTGGCTGCTGCTGTTCTGCTGGAATTCATACATAGAACAGTACAGCACAGTACAGGCCCTTCAGCCCACAATGTTGTGCTGACCCCTAAACCCTGCCTCCCATATAACCCCCCCCACCTTAAATTCCTCCATATACCTGTCAACTTCCTCTCCCGTCTCCATATTTTACCACTTACCTAGACACTAGTGGCAATTTACAATGGCCAGTTAACCAACGTGTACACCTTTAGGACATGGAAGGAAACAGAAGCACCTGGGAATAACCATGGAGTCGCAGGAAGAAAAAGCAAACTTCATACATGTAGTAAAGGAGGTCAGAATATTGAAGCCATCTCACTGGAAATATGATGCAGCAGTTCTTCTGCAGTGTGATACATTTAGATGATTGAAGGCATTCACTTCACTGGAGATATAAAGAGCATGGTGTGGCTGAGATTTTTTACTCATTACTGCTAAATGGCCTATACCAAGCTCAGGTTAAGTTGGACGTCTAGAGAAACAGCTGTATTGTATTACCTCAGACAGCTCAGCAGAATATAGACAAGGTGTGAAATGGGAGGCTGAGTTTTGGAAACAATGTATAATTGCAGTTATATTTAATAGAGGATGTAAACTTAGGAGTTAATAATGATGCTGAGGAGTGCATGTGATACATTGTACTCATAATGTATTGCTAATGCAATTCTTCAGTACAAGAAATGAAATCTTTCATGTGTGAAGCCTATTGGTGAAATCATTCACTGGGTTTAACAGTATCAGATTTGTTTACTGTTGATTTGTTTAATTAATATTGGAATGTTGATTAGTTTCAATTAGTTACAAGCATAATTTTATATTGTACAGCATGTAATCAGTTAATTGATAAAATGTACTGTAAAAATGAATGTGTGTTGGTGATTTTAGAGGAAAGAAAATATAGTTTACATTGATTGTGCATATACCTTTGAGAACTATGCAGTATGACCTTTGCCGCACATTATAAGCCACATTTGTTATTGGTGCGTTGTTAGCTATAATGAAAGGATTTTTGGCTACAAGCTCCACCCTGTTTATTTGTCTTGATAGATAACAAAATAGCAGGAAAAACACAGTACAATGAATATGTACACAACATGTGATATCAGTAGAAAAATGAACACAGACTATGGAGAAAAACAATGTATGTATTTATATACTGCTGACTTATTGCTTGTCCCATTTCTCAGCACTGCAGACTTCAGAGTGAAGATATGATGAATCAGACTCAAAGCAGCGGATAGACAACATTATATACAAACATAAGAAAACTACATATCTTTAAAATGAACCGCTTCTTACATATAAATATAACTCTCATCTAAATGCTGAAAATGTAAACAGATAGAATTACTCTTTCAATATTACATAAGTGTTAATATAAAGAAAAAACTATTAAATTGATTTGTGTTCCTTTCCATACAGTATATCACACTTTAAATGTTACGTATCTTCTTGGGTAAACCTGAAAATAAAAACACACACATATAGGTAAGAGATTGATAATGTTGCCTGTGTTGCAAACACCAGTAGAAATGTTTATTTTATACAGAGTTACAGTATTAGAAACTGAAACTTGCTATTTAGACACACAAAAAATCCAAAAACAGAATGCTGGAAGAACTCAGTGGGCGCTAAGCAATGCCCGTGGAGGCAAAAAATGTATGTTAACATTTCTAGTCCATCATAGTATAGAATCACAACCAAAGGATCTTCCAGAATCTAGTGTTTTTGTTCCAGATTCCAGCATCTGTAACTTATTGTGTTTTCCCATTAGTTCTGACTTGTAGTATATGCAATATACCCTACTCCTGTCAGAATGGAGCTTTTCTGAAATTCATATGCCACAGAGTCACAGAAATACACCTTTCCGACCATCGTGTCCATGCTGACCATCTTGCCCACCTACACTCATCCCATTTTCCCACATTCCGTCTTGATCCATCTACGCTGCCTATTTAAGTGCCTAAATGTCTTTTAAATGTTCTATAGAAACCATAGAAACTACAGCACAGAAACAGGCCTTTTGGCCTTTCTTGGCTGTGCCGAACCATTTTCTGCCTAGTCCCACTGACCTGCACACGGACCATATCCCTCCATACACCTCCCATCCATGTATCTGTCCAATTTATTCTTAAATGTTAAAAAAGAACCCACATTTACCACCTCGTCTAGCAGCTCATTCCATACTCCCACCACTCTCTGTGTGAAGAAGCCCCCCCAATGTTCCCATTAAACTTTTCCCCCCTCACCCTAAACCTATGTCCTCTGGTTTTTTTCTCCCCTTGCCTCAGTGGAAAAAGCCTGCTTGCATTCACTCTATCTATACCCATCATAATTTTATATACCTCTATCAAATCTCCCCTCATTCTTCTACGCTCCAGGGAACAAAGTCCCAAACTATTCAACCTTTCTCTGTAACTGAGTTTCTCAAGTCCCGGCAACATCCTTGTAAACCTTCTCTGCACTCTTTCAACCTTATTTATATCCTTCCTGTAATTTGGTGACCAAAACTGAACACAATACTCCAGATTCGGCCTCACCAATGCCTTATACGACCTCATCATAACATTCCAGCTCTTATACTCAATACTTTGATTAATAAGGCCAATGTACCAAAAGCTTTCTTTACGACCCTATCTACCTGTGACGCCACTTTTAGGGAATTTTGTACCTGTATTCCCAGATCCCTCTGTTCCACTGCACTCCTCAGTGCCTTACCATTAACCCTGTATTCTACGTTGGTTTGTCCTTCCAACGTGCAATACCTCACACTTGTCAGTATTAAACTCCATCTGCCATTTTTTTAGCCCATTTTTCCAGCTGGTCCAAGTCCCTCTGCAGGCTCTGAAAACCTTCCTCACTGTCTACTACACCTCCAATCTTTGTATCATCAGCAAACTTGCTGATCCAATTTACCACATTATCATCCAGATCATTGATATAGATGACAAATAACAATGGACCCAGCACTGATCCCTGTGGCACACCACTAGTCACAGGCCTCCACTCAGAGAAGCAATTCTCTACCACCACTCTCTGGCTCCTTCCATCGAGCCAATGTCTAATCCAATTTACCACCTCTCCATGTATACCTAGCGACTGAATTTTCCTAACTAACCTCCCATGCGGGACCTTGTCAAAGGCCTTACATGAAGTCCATGTAGACAATATCCACTGCCTTCCCTTCATCCACTTTCCTGGTAACCTCCTCGAAAAACTCTAATAGATTGGTCAAACATGACCTACCACGCACAAAGCCATGTTGACTCTCCCTAATAAGTCCCAGTCTATCCAAATGCTTGTAGATTCTGTCTCTTAGTACTCCCTCCAATAACTTACCTACTACCGACGTTAAACTTACTGGCCTATAATTTCCCGGATTACTTTTTGATCCTTTTTTAAACAACGGAACAACATGAGCCACTCTCCAATCCTCCAGCACCTCACCTGTAGACATGACATTTTAAATATTTCAGCCAGGAACCCCGCAATTTCAACACTAGTCTCCTTCAAGGTCCGAGGGAACACCCTGTCAGGTCCCGGGGATTTATCCACTTTAATTTTCCTCAAAACAGCAAGGACCTCCTCCTTTTCAATCTGTACAGTTTCCATGATCTCACTACTTGTTTCCCTTAATTCCATAGACTTCATCCCAGTTTCCTTAGTAAACACAGATGCAAAAAACCTATTTAAGATCTCCCCCATTTCCTTTGGTTCCGCACATAGCCAACCACTCTGATCTTCAAGAGGACCAATTTTATCCCTTACAATCCTTTTGCTCTTAATATACCTGTAAAAGCTCTTTGGATTATCCTTCACTTTGACTGCCAAGGCAACCTTATGTCTTCTTTTAGCCCTCTTGATTTCTTTCTTAAGTATTTTCTTGCACTTCTTATACTCCTCAAGCACCTTATTTACTCCCTGCTTCCTATACACGTCATACAACTCCCTCTTCTTCTTTATCAGAGTTGCAATATCCCTTGAGAACCAAGGTTCCTTATTCCTATTCACCTTGCCTTTAATCCTGACAGGAACATAAAAATTCTGCACTCTCAAAATTTCTGCTTTGAAGGCTTCCCACCTACCAATCACATCCTTGCCAGAGAACAACCTGTCCCAATCCACGCTTTTTAGATCCTTTCTCATTTCTTCAAATTTGGCCTTCTTCCAGTTAAGAACCTCAACCCTAGGACCAGATCTATCCTTGTCCATGATCAAGTTGAAACTAATGGTGTTATGATCACTGGAACCAAAGTGCTCCCCTACACAGACTTCTGTCACTTGTCCTAACTCGTTTCCTAACAGGAGATCCAATATTGCATCCCCTCTAGTTGGTCCCTCTATATATTGATTTAGAAAACTTTCCTAAACACATTTTACAAACTCTAAACCATCTAGACCCCTAACAGTATGGGAGACCCAATCAATATATGGAAAATTAAAGTCCCCTACCACCACAACTTTATGTTTCCTGCATTTGCCTGCTATCTCTCTGCAGATTTGCACTTCCAATTCTCTTTGACTATTGGGTGGTCTGTAATACAATCCCACTAATGTGGCCATACCTTTCCTGTTTCTCAGCTCCACCCACAAGGACTCAGTAGACAAGCCCTCTAATCTGTCCTGTCTGAGCACTGCTGTAATATTTTCCCTAACAAGCAATGCCACTCCCCCACCTTTCATTCCTCTGCCTCGATCACATCTGAAACATCGGAACCCTGGAATATTAAGCTGCCAGTCCTGCCCCTCCTGTAGCCAAGTTTCACTAATTGCTACGTCATAATTCCACGTGTCAATCCACGCCCTCAACTCATCCGCCTTCCCCGCAATACTCCTAGCATTGAAATATATACACCTCAGAAGATTTTTACCACCACTCACAACCTTTCCATTAGTGGATTTGCTTGAACTTTTAACATCATTTATTTTCACCCCGGCCACACTGCCAGCTCTGGTACTGTGGTTCCCATCCCCCTGCAAATCTAGTTTAAAGCCCCCCCAATAGCATTAACAAACCTCCCTGAAAGGATATTGGTCCCCCTGTGGTTCAAGTGTAACCCGTCTCTCTTGTACAGGTTATACTTTAACCTATGAAGGCAAGCATTCAATATGAATTCTTTACCATCCTACTAAAAGTGAAGGATTATGTAGGAGGGAAGTCATAGAGTATTGTAGGACAGAAGTAGTTCTTTCAGCCCACCTAGTCCATGCTGAACTGTTATACTGCCTAGTCCCATTGGCCTGCATCTGGACCATAGCCCTATATTCCCTTTCCATCCATGTACTTATCCAAATTAAATCTTAAATCTTGAATCATGAAACTTGAACCTTAAATCTTAAAATGAAACCGACATCCACCACTTCCTCTTGCAGCCTATTCCACACTAGCCTAACCCTCTGAGTGAAGAAGTTCCCCTCAGACTCCCCTTAAATATTTCACCTTTCACCCTTAGCCTTTGATCTCTGGTTCTAGTTCCACCCAAGCGCGGTGGAAAAAGGCTGCTTGCACTTACCCCATCCATGCCCCTCATAATTCTGTATACCTCTATTAAATCTCCCTCCATTCTTCCAAGCTCCAAGGACTAAAGTCCTAACCTATTTAACATTCCCTATAACTCTGTCCTACCACACTCCTCAATGCCCCACTGTTCACTGTGTAAGTCCCACCCTGGTTTGTCCTCTCATTTGTCTGCATTAAATTTCATCTGTCATTTTTCTGTCCATTTTTCCAGCTGGTGCAGATCCCGTGCAAAGGTTAGATTAATCTTGGAGAAGGATAAAGGGCCAGCACAACATTGTGGGCCAAAGGCCTATACAGTTCCATGTTCTATGTTTTAGATTCTTGTGTGCTACTTTCAAGGAACCAGGGACTTGAACCCAAATGTCCTTCATTTCATCAGCATTCCTCAGCACCCTAATATTTACTGTATATGTCCTACTGTGCAGGATTAAGTTCTATCTGCCAATTTTCCATTCAACTTTTCAACTGATCAATATCCTGCCGTAGCCTTAGGTAACCTTCTTTGTTATCCCCAACTCCATCAGCTTTGGTATAATCCAAAAAGTTATTCACATTTCCCACATTCACATCCAAGTTGTTAACATATAAGTCAAACAAGGATTCAGGCACCAGTCCATGTGGAACACCACTAGTCACAAACTTCTAAGTAGAAAAGCCACCACACTGAATGGGACATTCGGTGGGCTTGAGATAGTGTGAGCCATGCTTGTGACAAGTGAGCACAATACTTGAAAAGTGAGCAAGGCCAATTCGGACATTTGGCGGACTTGAGATGGTTTGGTACTTAGGTACTTGTCAAGGGCCAATAAAGAGAAGATAGGTTTAAACCAACAAACAAAAGAAAATCTGCAGATGCTGGAAATCCAAGTAACACACGCAAAATGCTGGAGGAACTCAGCAGGCCAGGCAGTATCTACGGGAAAATGTACAGTCGATATTTTGGACCGAGACCCTTTGGCAGGACTGGAGAAAAAAAGATGAGGAATAGATTTAAAAGGTGGGGGAGGGAGAGAGAAACACCAGGTGATAGGTGAAACCCAGAGGGGGAGGGATAAAGTAAAGAGCTGAGAAGTTGATTGGCGAAGGAGATACAGGGCTGGGGGGGGTCCAGTAGGAGAGAACAGAAGGCCATGGAAGACAGAAAAGGAGGGAGGAGCACCAGAGGAAGGCAATGGGCAAGCAAGGAGATAAGGTGAGAGAGGGAAAAAGGGATGAGGAATGGTAAAGGGGAGGGGGCATTACTAGAAGTTTGAGAAATCAATGTTCATGCCATCAGGTTACAGGCTAGCCAGATGGAATTTTAGGTGTTGTTCCTCCAACCTGAGTGTGGCCTCATTGCAACAGTAGATGAGAATAACATGGGTGAGGTGTCAGAGGACTGGAGGATAGCACAAAGAAGAAGCTAGGAAATTATAGGTGAGTGAGTCTGATGTCAGTAGTGCTTAAATTATTAGAATGTACTCTATCGGTATATAAGTATAGATAGATAGGGACTGAGCAGTGATAGTCAAGAAGCTTTGTTCATGGTAGGTCGTGTCTAACCAATCCTATATAGCTTTTAGAGGAGATCACCAGGGAAGTTGGTGAAGGAAAGGCAATGGATGTTGTCCACATGGACTTTAGCAAGGCCTTCCAACAAAATCCCACATGGGAGGCCAGTCAATAAGGTTCAGTCAC
This sequence comes from Mobula birostris, assembly GCF_030028105.1. Taxonomy (NCBI): domain Eukaryota; kingdom Metazoa; phylum Chordata; class Chondrichthyes; order Myliobatiformes; family Myliobatidae; genus Mobula; species Mobula birostris. The sequence goes on from NC_092370.1 coordinate 128,506,476, forward strand.
TAAGCATTCAGGATGAGGCAGTAAATTAGATTCAACATTTGCTTTACAGGAGAAGCTGAGGGTGGTAATAGATGGTTGCTTCTCTGATCAGAAGCCTGTGATGAGTGGGGTACCACAGAGAAAGGTGTTAAGGTTGATTAATCCTTGTCATCTATATCAACAATCTGGATGATAACGTGGTAAACTGGATCAGCAAATTTGGGGAAGACACTAAGTCTGGGAATATTGTGGATAGCAGGAAAGGCTATCAAAACTTGCAGCTTGATCTAGATCAATTGGAAAAATGGCTGAAAAATTCCAGATGGAACCTAAACACAAGAGATTCTGCAGATGCTGGAAATCCATCCAGGAGGAACTCAGCAGAACAGACAGCATTTATGGAAATGAATAAACAATTTTCATTTTGGGCTGAGACCTTTGATCAGGAATGGAAAGATAGGGGGGAGAAGTCAGATTAAGAAGGTGGGAGGGAAAGGAGGACAAGCTGGAAGATGATAGGTGAAGCCAGGTGGGTGGGAGAAGGGGGATGAAGAAAGAAACTGGGAGGTAATAGGTGATAAAGGCAAAGGGCTGGTGAAGAAGGAACCTGATAGGAGAGGAGAGTGGACCATGGGAGAAAGGGAAGGAGGAGAGGCACCAAGGGGAGGTAATGGGCAGGTGAGGAGAAGAAGTAAGAGGCCAAAGTGGGGAATAAGATGGAATTTAATGCAGACATGTGTGAGGTGTTGCACTTTGGAAAGACAAACCAAGTTAGGGCAGTGAAAGGTAGGGCACTGAGCAGTGCAGTGGAACAAAGCCATCTTGGAATACAAATTCATAGTTCCTTGAAAGTGCATCACAGGTAGATAGGATCGTAAATAATGCATCTGGTGGTTTGGCCTTCATAAATCAAAGTATTGAGTAGAGGATTTGGGACATTATGTTGAAATTATATAAGACTTTGGTGAGGCCTGAATTGGCGTATTGCTTGCAGTTCTAGTCACCTACCTACAAGAAAGATATCAAATAGGTTGAAAGAATACAGAGATAATTTACAAGGATGTTTTCAGGGCTTAAGGACATGAGTTTTTGGGAAAGGTTGAACAGATTAGGACTGCATAATAGAGGGATACCCATTATGAGGGGTAATGAAGTGAATGAGATAGAGTAAATACAAGCAGGCTTTTTCCACTGAAGTTAGGTGAAACTAGAACTAGAGGTCATAGGTGAAGAGTGAAATTTAAATATTTACGGGGAGCCTGAGGGGATCTTCTTCATTCAGAGGGTGGTGTGAGTGTGGAAGGAGGGAAGTGGTGAATGCGGTCAGATTTCCACATTTAAGAGAAGTTTTGATAGTGCATGAATGGGAGAGTAGGGAGTGCTGTTGTCCAGGTGCAGATCGATGAGACTAGGCAGAATAACTCTTTGTGACAATCTGGATGAGTCAAAGGGCCTGTTTCTGTACTGGATTGCCCTATGACTATCCTTTGTCTCCTATTCTGGAGATGGAATACAATGTTTGTAAAACTGAGGTCATCCACTTTGGAAGGAAAAATGGAAGATCAGATTATTATTTAAATGGTGAAAAATTGCAGCATGCTGCTATGCAGAAGGACTTGGAAGTATTTGTTGTGTGAATCACAAAAGGTTGGTTTGCAGGTGCAGCAGGCTATCAAGAAGGCAAATAGCATGTTGGCCTTCATTGCTGGAGGGATTGAATTTAAGAGCAGGGAGGGTATGCTGCAACTGTATAGGGTACTGGTGAGGCCACACCTGGAGCACTGCAGTCCTGGCCCCCTTAACTTGAGGAGGGACGTACTGGCTTTGGAGGCAGTGCAGATAGGCTGACCAGGTTGATTCCAGAGATGAGGGGTTTAGACAATGAGAGAGATTGAATTGCCTGGGACGGTACTCACTGGAATTCAGAAGGATAAGAGGAAATCTTATAGAAACATTTATAATTATAAAAGGGATAAACAAAATAGAGGCAGGAATGCCGTTTCCACTGGTAGGTGAGACTAGAACTAAGGGACATATCCCCAAGATTTGGGGTAGTAAATTTAGGATGGATATGACGAGGAACTGCTTTTCCCAGAGAGTGGTGAATCTCTAGAATTCTCTGCCCATTGAAGCAGTGGAGGATACCTCAGTAAATATATTAAAGACAAGGTTGGATAGATTTATGCATGTTAGAGGAACTAAGGGTTATGAGGAAAAGGCAGGAAGGTGGAGAAGAGTCCATGGTCAGATCAGACATGACCTTGTTGAATGGCAGAGCCAGCTCGAAGGGCCAGATGGCCTACTTCTGCTCCTGTTTCTTACGTTCTTAATACCAAGCCAATTTTGTATTCAGTTAACCAGTTGGATCTGGTTACTTACTGTACAAAGCTACTTTGATCAGCCTTTGCCTTTCAAAATGGATCCAGTATTTTCCCTGCCATTGATCTGATCTCATGCATTTCCATAATTATCTTCAGAAACTTACAGAACTATTGTCATTGTTCCCAAAGCATTCCCCAATAAACATTTCCATCATCTGCCCAGTTTCACTTCTGAAGAGATCAAGTTTTACTCCATCTCTGCAATAACATCATAATCCCAAATGCTGACCCATGCTCTAAACTCATCTGACTTAACCCTAAGGCTCCTTGCATTAAAGTAAATGCAGCTGAGTCACTAGCTCTCCCTCCTTCCTAAATTACCTCTGTTTGCTTGCTTGATTTAGCTCTACAGTTTTGTCTCCATCTGCTACTATGCTTCCAAATTCCCCTGCCAAATTAGTTTAAACTCTCCCGAATAGTATGAGTAAACCTTGCTGCGATGATATTGGTCCCTTTCTATTTTAGGCGAAAGCCATCCTTCTTGTACAGGTAGATCTTCTGTTTAAAGCCCTGTAAATCTGTTCTAACTTGCCAGCTTTTTTGAATCTAACATGAGGAAGTTAGATTACTACTTTGGAAGTACAGCCTTCTACCTTTGTACTGGGATTGCTTGGGTGCAATGAAGCAGTGAATTGTTCTCAGATTTCTTACATTGATGTATTTAAATTTGAGTGAGCATATTGAAATGAATCATGAGTGACGATTAAGGACCTTTCTATTTGTTTTTATTTTGGTTAGTTCAAATGTATTTGATCTTTCTTAAATGGCTGCAAATGATACGTAGAGCTTCAATTTATGAAAAAAAACTTTAATTGTTCTTAAGTTTTTAAAAATATTTGTAAAAATATGTTCATTGTTCACAATCAGATGAGAATCAGCCTTCTATTGTAAGACCATATTCAAGGCTATAATGGTTCTGGAGAAAACACAAGCGCATCCAGGTTGCACACTGGTTAATAAAAAGCCTGAGTCAATATTTAGGATGCTGGACGGTTAACAGGATGAAGTCTCTTTTCAGTACATTTGCACATTGAAGTGATACCAGTGATTTAAGATACTTAGAGTAATTTCAGATAATCTTCTAAAATTCCATGAAGTTTACTGAGGAAATTATGAAATAGCAAATGCAATATCGCTGTTTGAGAAAGAAACAAAGGAAAAGAATGGTCACTCTAAATCAGTTGGCCTTACATCTGCCAACAAAGTACTGGAATCCAACATTAAAACTGTGCTAACAAGGCATTCTGAAGATTATAATATGATTGAGATTTATTTTATCAGGGGAAATTGTGTCTGATAAATTTCATAAAAACTTACTTAAGATGTAAGTATCAGCTTAGACAAAGGCAAAGATTGCATTTGAAATTTCAAAAGCTATCACACATAAGGTTGATGCATACAGTTTCACATCAAGCTATAGAGAACAGCACTAAAGTGTATCAATTAGGTTAGAGGACAGAAAACAGAATAAATGGGCAAGTTAAGCACGTGAGCAAAAAGGATGGTAAATGGAGTATGATGTATAAATAAAAGTTCTTCACTTTGTTAATAATAAAAAATACTAGGGTACCTTTGAAACAGTCACAAAGTAATAAGTGTTAGCATACAGAGAGATAGGTTTGCTGACTCATGAGATACAGAAAATAAACATGTAGGTACAACATGTGATTTGGAAGGGGTAAATGGTGTGTTCACATACACTGCAAGAGAGTTGGAATATAAACATAGCCATGTTTTCATGGGATTGTACAGGGCAGCGTAAAGACTAAAGATGCATAAAATACTCTCAAATACTGTGTGAATTTTGGGCCTCTGACTCTAAAGGAGGATATACTTGCCTTGAGTCAGATGATTGATGGAATATATGGTGGGAATCAACCTCGGGGTCTGAAAAAATTTGTGAGAATAATGAACGAGCTACTCGGGACTAAGATGAAAAGAAATTTGTTTATACTGAGTGTTGTAGATGACTGGAATTCTTCATATGCGTATGCATTTCACCTATTGAGTTTATCTAAGGTACTTGATTCAGATATGGTGAAGTCCTACCTAGCCCAGATGTTATTGAAGAGAGCATAACACAAATTGTTATGTTTGTACTAATTGGGTTAGCACAGACTGGACAAGAATCAGTTTGATACAAACACAAGAAATTCTGAAGTTGCTGGAAATCCAAATTAACATACTCTGCATGTTGGAGGAACTCAGCAACTCAGGCAGTATCTACGGAGGGGAATAAACAGTCGACATTTTGAGCTGAAACCCTTCTTCAGGACTGGAAGGGAAGGGGGAAGATGCCAGAATAAAAAGGAGGGGGAGGAAAAAGAAGATAGCTAGAAGGTGATAGGTGGTCAGATGAAGAGCTGGAGAGGAGAGTGGACCATGGGAAAAAGTGAAGAAGGACGGGCACCGGGGGAGGTGATGGACAGCTGAGAAAAGGTAAGAGGTCAGAGTGGGGAATAGAAGAAGGGGGAAGGAAAATGTTTTACTGGAGGAGAAATAGATGTTCATGCCATCAGGTTGGAGGCTACGCAGACGGAATATGAAGTGCTGCTCTTCCACTTTGAGAGTGGTCTCATCGTGGCACAAGAGACCATAATACCATAAGACATAGGAGCAGAATTAGGCCATTCAGCGCATTGAATCTGCTCCACCATTTCATCATGGCTGATCCATTTCCCTCTCAACCCCATTCTCCTGCCTTCCTCACATCTAATTTACCTGTTCTAGATGCATCTGTACATCATAGTACTTGTAAAATTGACCACTGCACAGTCCTTACAGAGCTAAAGATCTATCTTCACATCAAGGAATATGCTTTACCACATTGTGGCACTATTGTTCTAAATGGGATAGATTCGGAACAAAACGGGCAGCTTAGAACTGGAAATCCACGAGGCACAGTGGATCATAGCCAGCATTAGTGAAACTGTATTATACTGAAATGTATAACGTCATTTTATTCTCTCTCTACTATAAAGCTAGGCTCAATAAGGTGATTAGAAAGGCATGCAGGGAATAGTATCTGAAAAACATGGAAGTGAAATGCCAATTGTAATTCTGCACCGCATTGTTGGAGAGCACTGTTTTTTGTAATAATACTTTTTATAAGATATGTACTTTTTAACAAACTCATATAGTTTTCACACTCACTGGCAGAAGGCGATATAGCAGCTAAACTATAAGTTTATCACCTTTTCCCATCTTTCATTGGCTAAGTATTAGCACATTACCCATGTGATGTTATTGTTTTAATTACATAGCCTATTAACTAATTGATTCCTATCTAATGAATGTTCCTTATCTTATTATAAAAGTGATAGTTTTTTCAGAGATGCCATCTTGGCTTCTTTATTTCTTCTGTCTTCACATCCATTCTACCTCCTAGCATCACTTCTCAGCTTGTTATTTAATTTGCTTAGTATTTGTATATTTGCTTGTACTCTAAAATAAACTGAAACCTTGGAATTAAGACTGCTCGTCATTGCTAACTCCTGGAAGAACCCTAAGGATCAGAAAATAAATGGAGATCCACCAACATGTAAGATGAAGAGAAAAATCAGCATTAATAATATATTGGATGATCCTCTAAATCCACTTTCTGACGTGTCCCCTTGCCCCTTGTATTTTTTGAAATCTAATCACCTCAATCTTGATTGTATTCAGCAACTGAGCATCCACCGATCTCTGGAGCAAAGAATACCAAAACACTGGCACAGCTCCAAAACCCGCTGTTATACATTTAAGGGGAAGCCAAATAACATATAATGAAGAAGAGTTATAGTGATTGTGATAAATAAGGAAAGATGGGGAAAGATTTGAATAGACTGCAAACACCTACATGGACTGATTGTCAAAATATTCAGCTTCCATACTGTCTGTCCTATGTTTCTTATTATTGATATGCAGACAAATGCACAACAAGATCACAGTAAAAGCAAACAAATTAACATAACAAAAAGTGAGGCAGTCTTCCTAATGGACATGGATTGTATTCTATCCAATTGTCTGCCTGAACTGTGCCTGCACTCACATGATAATCTGATTTTAATACTGAGAGTTGGACAGGCTGAGCCTCTGTACCACCTCATCTCTGATTTATGAGATTCAATGGCAAGCGTTGAAGTCAAAGACAAGATGACTAGTGAGGAGGAAACAGTCAGTGGCTTCCTACAGAATAGGCTCCACTACAGGCAAAATGGTAAAAGTGAAAATTATTTGTGAATCATAGGGGTATGAAATAAACCTGTCTCTAGAGGTCTTCACGCTCATATATAATTGTACTTATAATAGGTTATATATGTAATGTATGCAGTACATTACAATATATGATCATTTGAAACTTATTGTGTATAATTGTAATGTTATATACTTGCATTTATTTATGCAACTGAGAAAAAAACATGTTTATATCTTACATTACTACATTTCGTTTACCTACGAGTCCGTTTCTTCTTTATTAACTTGAAGAATGGCATTGTTTGAGTTTCAACATCAGGTACATTGCTAGAAACACCATAATCTGAAATACATTTGCTTTCATTAGTATTACTGATTATCTATCTAATGTACATTTTTCTTCACAATTTGATTAGTGCCAATTCCTGATCAGAAGAATAGACAGACCCCACACTTACATCTACCTTAAGAAAGGTGGACACTGATCTCTCCAAATGAGCTAGGGACATACTTGGGAAAGTTCTTCCTGCTTCCATTCTATGACTGAGTACACATATGAATCTGCAGTCAACACAAAGCAAATTGATGGCAGGGAATACTATCTTCCAAGCCCACATTTCATGATCTATCATACTATTTAGATAGCTGTCCTGAGGGTCTTGAAAAATTACACTGAAATAAACCACAAATCTACACATTATAATTTCATAGATTTTGAGTTAACACACATTCCTGTATTTCCCACAAGGTGCAGATCATATAGTTACCTCAATCAGGAACCTGGATGCATGTTTTGTCTGATTTTTAAGATCTTCCAGTAAGTGTATTTGACACATAACAGTCAGAAATGTAAATAGATTATACTTTTCTAAAACATGTTATGGTCAAAGATGGATTTGACTTGTAGAAGATCATATTGGACAGTATTAGCTACTCGGATTTCAAAGTATGCCACCATAATGATAAGTGATATCCTTCGGGACTGCCTTTGATCATGCTTTGCATCTGAACTGTGCCCAGCATGCAAGTCAATGTTAATTGTGACATTCAGTTTTGTGGTCACTGGATTATCAGGCAGGCACAGTAGAGCAATGTGATATTTCTCAATTCACTGAATACTGCTCCATCAGAGATCACAAAACTCTCTATTGGCGGAGGAGTAAATTTATCATCTTCAATTTTAGTGAGAAGGGGGCATCTTAGGCACTGGGTTTTGCCATCAATACTTGCTTCCCAAAAGGGCTGAAAGTCAGTGAATATAATCATGTCCTTGAAGGCTCAGATTAATAATACAGATGTTTTTATAAACAGTAAGGATTTACACTCCCAAGATGTATAAGTGGTTGTGAATCATGAGAAGAATTAGCAGATGAATGAGTATCATGTTTTCTTGTAGCACCCAGGACTCCACTGCACTGCCTGATATTTGTAGCAACCATCAGTGCGGCAAGGGTGGATCTGGAGAGCAAAAGCTATCGTTTATTTCCCTGGCTGTTCACACCAGTTTAATTTCTAACCACATCAGCTGAGCACAGATAAAGCAAGATACTCAAATGTAGCAGAACAATAGTGGAGAACTACATTGGACTTCCTGGGATGAGATTCACTTGCCTGCCTCAGGCCAGGGAGACCGAGCAGCATGCCTCGAGCACATTTGGAGATCGTAGTATGTTGTGTGCTTGTGCTGACAACTTTGAAAACCTTAGAGGCTCAGAAATTTGCTTATATTGAGCAAAAGGGTCACCAGTCACAATCTAAAAACTAATGGGAGCAAAAGTAACAGGAAGAGTGTGAGGGCTACCAAACAATGTCTCACCTCCTAATGCAGATCCTCATTGCCTAGTTGAGTGGAGGGATTGTAGCACTGGCTGCTTAGTGCCCATGTTTCTCCCTCTGATGCCTGCCAAACAACAGTACCTCTCTCATTCTTTGTACAGCCAATCTCTGAAGAGATGCAGTAGGTTATAATGAAGCACTTTGGTCCTCATGATTTCCATTATCACACCTCCTTCTCCTCACCTTCTAATCTTACTTCTTGTACCTTTTGCTTCTCAAGCTCCTACTGCCTCTCTTGCTTTGAATCATGCTGTTCTGGAGCTGATGAAACAGCAAGATCTTGCAAAGACAATGCAGAACAGAGCTGTATTCATGAGTTGCATCCAGAACATCTTTCTCTAAGAGTCATAGTTATATTGCATTACAGCACAGAAACAGGCCCTTTGGCCTATCTAGTCCATGCTAAACTACTATTCTGCATAATCTCATTGACCTGCATTTGGATCATAGCAGCCCATACACTCCCCAACCATGTACTTATCCAAACTTCTCTTAAATAATGAAATTGAACCTGCATCCACTACTTCCATTGGCTGTTTCACACTCTCACCACTCTCTGACTGAAGAAGTTACTCAGCGTGCTCCTCGTGATTGTTTCATCTTTCATTCTTAACCCATGACCTCTAGTTCTTGTACCACACAACTTCAGTGGAAATAGCCTCCTTGTATTTACTCTGTTCATGCCTTCATAATTTTGGATACCTCTATCAAATCTCGCTCATTCTCCTATGCTCTAAGCAATAAAGTCCTAACCTATTCAACCTTTCCATATAAACTGTGTCCTCAAGTCCTGGTAACATCCTTGTAAATTTTCTCTATTATCTTTCCCGTAGGTAGGTGACCAGGACTGTACTCATTACTCCAAATTAGGCTTCACCTGTTGTGATGATGTAACAAAACTCATGGCAATGAACATGCATTCTATGAATCTATTCAACAGGGATATGATTGTACACTTGCTTTTGACATACATCACAGTTTTTCAGCAGATTCAGTTTGACAAGTAACAGCATTTTAGGACATCAAAAATAGGTGTGATATAATTTATACGCCTCAGAATTTAGATTCATAGAATAATATTTTGCCTTGCATATTAGTACAAAAATTTTACAGAATATTTAAATTATTAAGTAAACATGAAAACATTGATTTAAGTATTTTATGTACCTATCTTTGATTTGGCATTTAATTCCTTTTCTAAAAGATCACTCAGTTTTTCCATATTATTCTTTAGATAACTGTAACTATCATCCTGTTGCACATGGAGCATTGTGACTGTTTTCTGTAAATTTGAAACTGTTCTCATGATTGCTAACACCCTTTCCTCACTGAAAGAGAAGAAGAAAATTCCAGTATATTTACATAATAACTAATAATTGGATTTAACATTCTATATGACACAGTAAAGCTATTCTCCTTGCATTGTTAAATGTGTTGCATAGTCATCTACATTTATGGCAATGGCACCCTTCTGGGAAATATATTACTTTAATCATGAAAGTATCACATTAAGCAACCCTGCTATTACTGTTCCCAGCGTGCATTACAATTTACTTAAATAATGGCGCTATTTACATGAATATTATAATAGCATAATGAAAGAGGCCACTATCCAGCTGTATCCATTCCTGTTGTAGATTTTTTTTATAATTTAGTACAGTCCATTTCTGACTATTGCAATTACATTCATTGACTTACCTATAAACAGATTACTCCAAACATTAAAAGACTGGATTCCAAAGTTAATACTTTTTAAATCAGGAAACCAATCTGAGTGAACAAGATCCAGGAGCAAGCACATTGTTAAGGTTCAAACAGTAAAAGATGGAGTAAATCTGGAAATATATGAGCAACATCAAGCTTGGACTTTAAGACATGAAGGTTTAATGGATAAATAGATTTGTGAGGGTTAATACATCCATCGTTTATAACTTTTTAGAAAGATTAAGTTTTAGTAGAAAATAATTTGAGGAATGTTTCATAAGCTGATGGGGGAACTACATATCAAATGCAAGCATTTGTGTAAACTTGTTCCAGTATGTGATAGAATAGTGAGAAGAACAAGCCCAAAGACAGTATTCATGTCTTGGATTAAATTAAATCTCATGAAGCAAATAGTAATATTGGAGATCCATTTGCAATCAGAAGCAATAATGAAGGAAAATATATTGATAAGGGATCAAATACAGCGCTATTGAAGGTAAGAGGTAGTACATATTTGAAATATAAAGATTACATGTGGAAATAGCTGTCTATAAAAATTGTGAGTTTCATGGTGTATCCTTGGAATGGCAGTTTTTCTGGATGCACCCTCCTGTGTTCCCAAACTGTAAAGAGATGGGCATGAAGAATACATCAATTAAAAGATACTGGAATGTGAAACGTAAGCAGTAAGTGTTGGGAACACTCAGGGGCATCCATGGAAATAGAAAAACCTGTAGATGTTCAAATTGAAGATTCTATCCTTCTGACAAAGATTCTCTGACTTCAAATTTTAACTTTATTTTTCTTTCACAAGGTGCTGCCAAACCTGCTGTACAATTTCAGTATTTTCTGTTTGTGCTTAAGATTAACAAAAAGTTAATGGGTACCTACGTAATTTGATTATGATGATGTAACTCCCTTTAGATAGTGAAAAGGATTTTGCTTTGGCAACAAGAAAAGAGGGTACAATGTGGTGTCAAAAATCTTTAACATCTTATTGCAATGTCCACAATTTTAACGTCACTTTCCTAAAGGCAATGGTTTGCATTATCATTGCAATGGTTTAATTTATTTATAACTTGAGTTCATAATCAAAGTTCAATTGCAGTGACTACATTTATAGTTATACAAAATATCAAAGCCTAATGTAATACACCCTAGATTCCCAAAAAGTTTAATGATAATATATGTAAAAAGGGTTTTAGTAATTGTGGATATGCATTGCAGTATTAACAGCTCAATATAATAGTTTTCAGTTAAGTAAAGAAATTCATAAATCAAGTTAAAGGGAAAATAGTCAAAATAGAGCCAATACTATTTTCAAACGGGGCAGCTATGCTAGAGAAATGTCTCCAGTGAGATTAGAAGATGTCAAAGAACATTAGAAAAGCCTTTGTCATGGAAGTTATTGGGAAAGATAGAATGAGAGGGAAGTCAAAAAAATAGAAAATAGTTTTAAATGGTAAAAGTAGTGCAAGGAAGTTTTTTCCCAGTGCATTCAAAAGCTGTTGGCATTTAGTGTTATGTCTGCATTAGTGGTAAAATCTGCAGCTGATAACAAGTATGTTAGTTTTTTGGAAACAGAAGGATGTTGTAAACATATTTATTACTCAGAATGGGCTAAAATGGGAGATGGAGTAAAAGTTAGGTCAGGATTTTGGTAGTAGTAACTATACCAGTTGTTCAAAACTTTACAAGATCTTAAGAACATGGAAGTATAGACATAGAAAATCCAGCCAATAGAGTCAGAATTGTGAGCAATTTAACTTTATGCCTGTTGGAATAAAATCAGAATCGATCCAGAAAGTTAATATGAAGTGCTACACATTCGCAGAAGCAATAGAATTGTATTCTACTACAATCTGTATCCTCATGCTACAACATTTCAGTTTAGCATTGGATTCAAGCTCATGCAGAAGAGAAGATAAATACACCTAAAAATGAGGAACAAATCAGAACCTTTAGCACTGACTATATGCATGACAATAATAGTGGTAGCCTATTACAAACAGAGTTGAACAATTCCACAACCACTGAATCAAATCAAAGCTAAAGTTAAGTAACTAACATAAAGAGAAGGTTCCATGAGAATGGCCATATTCAATAACGGCAAAGATCAGCATGTGAGTTTAAAATGTGAGCATGTGAGGCATTGATCATGTGGATAGTCAGAGGCTTTTTCCCAGAGCTGAAATGGCTGCCACCAGACGGCACAGGTTTAAGGTGCTTGGGAGTAGGTACAGAGGAGATGTCAGAGGTAAATTTTTTTAGCCAGAGAGTGGTGAGTGCATGGAATGGGCTGCTGGCAATGGTAGTGGAGGCAGATACAATAGGGTCTTTTAAGAGACTTTTGGATAGGTACATGGAGCTTAGAAAAACAGAGGGCTATGGTTAGCCCTAGCAATTTCTAAGGAAAGGACGTGTCGCTGGATTCTGGATTTCTTGACAGAGAGACCACATTCAGTCCGTGTTGGTAGGAACATCTCTGACTCCATCACACTGAGCACTGGATCCCCACGAGGCTGTGTGCTTAGCCCATTGCTGTTTACACTGCTAACACATGACTGTGCAGCCAGATTCAAGGAGAACCTGATCATTAAATTTGCAGATGATACCACAGTGGTGGGGCTCATCAGCAAAAATGATGAAACAATGTACAAGGAGGAGGTCAAACGCCTAGAGAGCTGGTGCAGGGATAACAACTTGATGCTTAATGTCACCAAAACCAAGGAGATGATCGTCGATTTCAGATGGTCTCAGCCTGAGCACACACCCCTCAGCATCAGCGGCTCCACAGTGGAGAGAGTGAAAACATCAAGTTCCTTGGGGTGCAGATCTTGGACAATCTCACCTGGTCCAGGAACACCACTGGGATTGTGAAATGGGCCCAGCAGAGATTGCACTTTCTGAGGAAGCTTAAACAAGCATCACTCCCCACTAACATCTTAACTACATTCTACAGAGGCGTGGTTGAGAGTGTGCTGACCTTTTGCATCACAACCTGGTACTCCAGCTGCAGTGCTGTCGACAAAAAAGCCTTGCAGAGGGTGGCTAGGGGAGCAGAGAAGGTTATTGGGGTCTCGCTACCTTCTGTCCAAGACCTCTTTCAGAGTCGATGCCTCCAGAAGACACGGTACATCATTAAAGACCCCTCACACCCTCTCCATGAACTGTTTGTTCTTCTGCCATCAGGCAAACGTTACAGGAGCATCAAAACTAAAACCACAAGGCTACTAAACAGCTTCCTCCCACAGGCAGTCAGACTGCTAAATAGCTGCTCTACCTGACTCTGCTTTGGACACTTTTAACTTGCACTGGACACTTATAACTTGATTTTAACTGACATGTGGCTGTTGTGTTTTACTATTTATTGTTATGTTTATTATTTAGTGTTGCATTTGTTACGTTATGGTTGCACTGCTCCTGAGAAACGCTGTCTCATTCTGCCCTGCAGAGCTGATGTACGGTTAGAATGACAATGAAGTTTTTTGAATCTTGAATCTTGAATCTAATCTTTTCCTACTATCTTCTTGATGTAGCGATTATATATAGTAACCAATTAAATTATCACCAAATCAGAAACTTTTTTTTTGGGATTAGCTACATAGTACTTTGGTTACAAAAACAGGTCAGATGACAGAACTTTTTTCGGCAAATGACCCAAAAAACAACTCATGTGCAAGGCACAATTCAAGAACTTGATGAAATACTTTCTACTCATTTGGATGAATGCAGCTCCAAAAGTACACAAGGTGCTTAGCAACACACAAAATGCCGGAGGAACTCAGCGGGACAGGCAGAATTGATGTAAAAGAGTACAGTCGATGTTTCAGGCCGAGACCCTTCATCAGGATAGGAGAAAAGAATACAAGGAGTCAGAGTTAAAAGAAAGAAATAGGGGAGGAGCACCAGAGGGAGGTGATGAGCAATATCTATCTCTAACAGATCTCCCATCACCATGCACATCTTTTTCTCACCCCCCCCCACCTTTCACAGGGATCTCTCCCCATGTGACTCCCTTGTCTATTCATCCTTCGCCACTGATTTCCCTCCTGGCACTTATCCTTGCAAGCAGAACAAGTACTACAGCTGCCCCTACACCTCCTTCCTCACTACCATTCAGTGCACTGAAGTCTTTCCAGGTGAGGCAACATTTCACCTGTGAGTCTGTTGGGGTCATCTACTGTATCCGGTGCTCCCATTGTGGCCTCCTGAATATCAGTGAGACCCAATGTAGATTGAAGGAACCACTTCACTGAGTACTTATGCTCCGTCTGCCAGAAAAACCGGGATCTCCCTGTGGCCACCCATTTTAATTCCAATTCCCATTCCCATACTAACATGTCAGTCCATTCTCTCCTCTACTGTCATGATGAGGCCACACTCGGGTTGGAGGAACAACACCTTATATTCCATCTGGATAACCTCCAACCTGATGGCATGAACATCGATTTCTCGAACTTCCAGTACTGCTCCCCCCACCTTCACCCATTCCCCATTCCCATTTCCATCTCTCATCTTACCTCCTTACCTGCCCATCACTGCCTTCTGGTGCTCCTCCCCCTTTTCTTTCTACCATGGTCTTCAGTCCTCTCCAATCAGATTCCCCCTTCTCCAGTCCTGTATCTCTTTCACCAGTCAACTTCCCAGCTCTTTACTTCACCCGTTATTCCCCCCCCCCCCACTCCCGGGTTCATCTATCATTTTGTGTTTCTTCCTCTCCTCCCCCATCTTCCAATTCTGACTCCTCATCATTTTTTCTACAGTCCTGATGAAGGATCTCGGCCCAAAACATTGACTGTACTCTTTTCCGTAAATGCTGCCTGGCCTGCTGAGCTCCCCCAGCATTTAGTGTGTGTGGCTTGGATTTCCAGTGTCTACAGATTTTCTCTTGTTTGTTGAAGATGCTTAGCACCGTTCAGCACAAAGCTGTCTGCCCAATTGTCATCTCACCAAGAACACTTACTCCCTCCACAACTAGCACAGTGTGCCTCTAATGTTCAAGATGCTGTGTAGGAATTCAAGCTGTCTTTGACATGCCATTGTTGTTGCTGAGTGCTGCTGTGTCGTCATTGACTCATGGCGACCCTATGCCATTATACACCTATAAATGTTACCACCTGGAAATATCACGGTAGCAACCAGATCAAAAAGCTTCCACTACCAAGAGGACATCTACTTTATTTAAGGGACATTTAATAATAGCTAATTTGACCAGTGACAAGCAATTAAATATTAGTGGTATTGTTCTCATGGTGTGTGTGTAAGTTACTCCCAGAATGGATAATCATTGTTCAGATGTATCTTTTTCTTGAAAAAGTTAAACTCCACATATCTGTCTGGTTCTTCTGCTTTTCTAATGCAAAGTTAGATCGCTCATTTTTACAGTTGACATCCACTTGCCAGCAGGCAGAGAATGTAATAAGGATTGTTCTGTTTCTATGCAAACATCAATACTAGCAATCTTAGGCTATTCCTTAACATGTTTTGGAACATGTACTTAAAATTCATGAAGAAAATTAAGTATTTCTTTCTTTAATATACCATTTAAATCAAAATACAGCAGGACAGAAACTATTGATTTCCAAATAAGCACTCCTTCCACATTGGGAGCCTGTAATCAAAAAAGTATTTGAGTCTAGGAGTCCACTGGAGGACTGAGGCCTGAAGATGTCCTGTTCTGGGGTCGGAGGCCTTTCTATGTGCGTGAGTGAGTGAGTGGGTGGGTGAGAGAGAGAGAGAGAGGAAAGGGGCTTGTTTTGTTTTTGCTGTTGCACATGTTGTTCTGCTGAATAATATGGGCATGCAATGTTGCTGCTGGAATGTGTGGCAACATATGTGGGCTGCCCTCAGCACATCCTTTAGTTGTGTCAGTTGCTAACACAAATGCGCACTTTACAGTATGTTTCAATGTACATATGATAAATAAATGAATCTGAATTTGACATTACCTAAGTGTAGTTGATATTCTTCCCATTACTTCCTCATCTCCATATATTTTTATCAATTTATCCAAAAAATTGAAGTGTTCATCTTTTTCTACTTTCTGCATGAATTCTTCTAATTCCATCTACATAGAAAAATACATAAAGTACATGCATAACATTAAAGAATTACCATGATTTTGAGAGCCGTCACTTCAAAGTAAATCTACTGTCACAAAGCTCTTTAAGGTTGATGTTTCTTTCAGATACCCAATGTTCTTCATTCACAAAAAATAAGAAATCGAATGAGAAAATGAGAAAATTACAAGGACAAGGATGTAGTTGACTTCAGGATATCAGATATTTCCATGTATATTTACAAACATAAAAGCAATTTTACAAAAATATTTTACAAAACCTCATATTTTGGGAACAAGGCATGCATTCCTAAGATTTTCTAGTCATTATGGCTCCCTGCCAGATACACAAATCCATAAACCTTTTTTAGGTGTGCACACTGTGCTGTACTTACATCCTTACAGAAATATTTATTTTTAATACAACTGACTAGAAACTTAACAGGGCAGTGAAGCCTCCATGTCTCTCTCTGGGAATATGCCAGGGAATGCTTGTTGCAGTTTTGTCATTGTTAGACAAGGAACAATGTAGAGCTAGTCTTTCCTGAGCTAGGGGACAAAGGATGCATATCTATGGAATAGGGTAGAAATTGCAGCCTCCAGCTACTCTGTCAAGAGCAGCTTGCTGATCTCAACAGTCCAAGAAAAATCTGAATGACAATAGTGAAGAATATTTTATAAAACTATGTTCCTCAGCAGAGAGTAACAATAGATCAACATGGATGGATTCTGAATATGGTTCTTAATAAAGAAGGTCAATTTCAGGGAACTACCCTTAGTAGGCCATTTTGTTAAGTGGTTGTGTGTAACATTTTTTTTTAATATTGTGGCAACTTCTTGAGATCCTGGAGTAAATTCCAACATGACACTCAGGTATTGATCCATAGTTATGAAATATACTTGCACCTGGTTCCATCTGCAGGCAGGTTTTAGAATCTTGCAACCTGCAACTCCAGTCTGGAAAACTTGATAAACTAATTCCTGTTCAAATAACCAGGCATTTTAGTTATTTACATATTGTGAATGGCTCAAATTGGAGGAAAATGGGAAATCATATGAACCATCCAAGTTTTTTCCTGTCTTCAATCAAGTGGATATTTAAAATTTCATATTTTATTGTTTTTGCCAAATTTTAAAGCTATATGTCTTTATATTTTAATCTTTTAAATAAATGTAAAGTGGAAATTGTTTTTTATTTACAAAATGATAGGCAATCCAAATGGGAAGAGTTTGAATTATGTCTTTGTTAGAAGCCTTGCACATGTGTTACAGTTTTAAACTGACTGTTTAAATGAAAGATTGCTGTGAATGAAATGTTGTTAAATTGTAATACTAATTAGGCTGCAATGCTGAAGATTATGTAATTGTACAATAAACTATTTATACTTATGGAGTCAACAATGAGCTCGTGGACTCTTACAGAGATATTTCTTTGCTAACAAGTTTCTTGGATATCATTCTAGCTTCACCTATTATTCTAAAGGTAAAGATTATGCTAATGACTAAGTAGATATCTTGCAACAGATCAGTAATCCTCTTTTTCATTAATGTGCAAATTAACTGCTTTTGTTTATTGAGGGAAGGCTTTGAAAAAAGAATTTTCAAAGAATGGGAATCAATGGAATTATTTCAATATTTCCCTACTTTTTTTTAGCAAATACAGTATCTTTTTTTGAGAACCACAGCAGGGAGAGAAGGTGCTTTAGGCATATCAAATTGATTCAGCATATCTGAATTTTGTGACTTCTTTCTCTCTTTTGAACAGATGCTTTGTCACATGCCTTGAAGTTATACATTGTAAATTTCAGTCAAGTAGCGGGTCTGACAGGTAATTTCATATAACTCAAAACAAAACATAAAGCTTAAATGAGCATGTTCATTTTTTTAGAATTTATTAATTCACAATCTAAAATTTAATCAGGCCTATAAACTTGAGGCACCAACAAGGGAAGTAAACCTAAAAAAAGTAACAAGCATTGCTAATGATCTATTATATGACGGTGGATAAACTGAAAAGTGACTTTGCTCACTTTGAATTGGCTTCCCGTATTATTTTTAAAATACTCCAAAAAACATGTGTAAGTATCTGGTTCAATTGACAACCCACACAGAGTAGGTTGAAACATAACTAATATACTGAATTTTATGTGCATTAACAGTGAATTATATCTATTCGCAACAATTTCAAGCAACAGGATGGAAACAAAACCTACTGATTAAACACTGCAAATACCTACAATTCTAAAAACTTGTGTATTTACTTCCTGTACATGAACATTGATTCTTATATAGACATGAAATCTATATCATAGAATCATAGAGGCATAGAAAAAATACAGCCCTTTAGCCCATCTAGTCCATGCTGAAACCATTTAAACCACCTACTGGCATTGATCTGACCGAGATCATCGCCCTCCATACCCCTATTATCCCTAGACCTGTCCAAACTTAGTCTAAACATTGAAATCAACCCTGCATGCACCACTTGTGCTGGCAGCTCATTCCACATTCTCACAACCCTCTGAGTGAAGGAAGTTTTCCCTCATGCTCCCCTTAAACTTTTCACCTTTCACCCTTAACCATGACTTCTGGTGGTAGTCCCATCTAACTTCAGTGGAAAAAGCCTACTTGCATTTATCCTATCTATACCCCTCATAACTTTGTATACCTCTATCAAATTTCCCTCAATCTTCTACATTCTAAGGAAAAAAGTCTGAATCTACTGGAACTTTCCTTATAACTCAGGTCATCCAGACCTAGCAACATCCTTGTAGATTTTCTCTGTAGACTTTCAACCTTACTTACATCTTTCCTGTAGGTAGGTGACCAAAACTGCGCACAGTGTTCCAAATAAAGACTCACCAACTTCAATATAACATCCCATCTCCTGTATTCAGCACTTTGATTTATGAAGGTCAATGTGCCAAAAGCTTTCTTTATAACCCCATCTACCTGCAATGCCAGATTCAACAAATTATTTTCCTGTATTCCCAGATCCCTTTGTTCTACCACACTCCTCAGTGCCCTACTGTTCACCGTGTATGACCTACCCTGGTTGGTCCTACCGAAGTGCAATACTTCGGACATCTGCATTAAATTCCACCTGCCACTTTTCAACCCATTTTTCCAGCTATTCCAGATCCCTCTCCAAGTCATGATATCTTTCCACACTGTCCACTACACCTCCAATTTTTGTGTCATCCACAAATTTACTGATCTAGTTAACCACATTATCATCCAGATTGTTGCTATAGATGACAAACAACAATGGACCCAGCACCGATCGCTGTGGCACACCACTAATCACAGGCCTCTAGTTAGAGAGGCAACCATCTACTACAACTCTAACTTCTTCCATAAAGCCAATGTCTAATTCAATTTGCTATCCCCTCTTGATTGTTGAGTGTCTGAACCTTCTTGACCAACCTCCCATGAGGGACCTTTTCAAATGCCTTGCTAAGGTTCACGTAGACATTATCCAGCGCCTTGCCTTCATCCACTTTCCGGGTAACTTCATCGAAAAACTATGTAAGATCGGTTAGACATGACCTATCATGCATGAAGCCATCCTGACCACCCTTAATTGGTCCATATCTATCCAAATACTTATATTCGGTCCCTTAGAATACCTTCTAATAACTTTCCCATAACTGATGTCAGGCTCACCGGCCTATAATTTCCCGGTTTATGTTTAGAGCCTTTCTTAAACAGTGGAACAATATTGGCTATCCTCCAATCCTCTGGTACCTCTCCTGTTGCTAAAGATGATTTAAGTATCTCAGCTAGGGCCCCACAATTTCTGTACTTGCCTCCCATAGGTTCCGAGGGAGCACCTTGTCAGTCCCCGAGGATTTATCCACCCTGATTTGCCTCAGGACAGCAAACACCTCCTCCTCTTTAATCTGTATAGGGTCCATGAAGTTGGTGCTGCTTTGCCTCCCTTCTATAGACTCTGTGTTATCTCCTGAGTAAATACAGATGCAAAAAATTTACTTAAGATCTCCCTCAACTGTTTTGGTTCCACATTTAGATTTCCATTCTGATCTTCCAAAGGACCAGTTTTGTCCCTTGCAATCCTTTTTGTTCTTAATATTTCTGTTAAATCCCATAGGACCCTCCTTCACCTTATCTGTTAGGGCAACTTCATGCATTCTTTCAGCCCTCCTGATTTCTTTCAAAGTGTTCTCTGGCACCTCATTTGTTCCTATCTGCCTATATCCACTTAGGCACTTCCATTTTTCTCTTAACCAGGGCCTCAATATCTCTTAAAAACCAAGGTTGCCTTTTATTCTGACAGATACATACAAGCTTTGTACTCTCAAAATTTCACTTGTGAAGGCCTCTCACTTACCAAGTGCACTTTTGCCAGTAAATAGTCTGTCCCAATAACTTGCCAGATAATTTCTGATACCATCAACATTGGCTTTTCTCCAAATTAGAATCTCAAAACAATTTAGAATCTCAGACCTATCCTTTTTCCATATTTACTTTTAAACAAATGGTATTATGATCACTAGATGCAGTGTTCCCCTACACAAACTTTTGTCACCTACCCTGTCTCATTCCCTAATTGCAGATCAAGTATCACATACTCTCTCATTGGACCTTCTATGTGCTGATTAAGGAAACATTCCTGAACACACTTGACAAACTCTATCCCATCTACTCCTTTTACAATATGGGAGCCCCAGTTAACATGTGGAGAGTTAAATTTACCAACTGTAACAACCTCATGTTTCTTTGCAACAATCTGCAATATCTCTACCATAGACCAAAATCTATTTCTAAATGGATTAACACCCATAACAGGGCTTCAATCATAAATAATTGTATCAAAATCAAAATATTTAAAAAATAATTGGTGGTGCTTTTTGAAACAATTGGCTCACACTCAATTAGTAGTGAAGACTCTTTTTAATTGTCTGTGTGGGCAATCAGGTCATGTAGTAGCAGTGCCCCAAAAAGGCTCAGACCAGATTGAGTAGAAATGGTCAACCACTCTACTTTATGTTAAGGACAGCTGCAAAAAAAAAACCCTGGAAAATAATCTCTGGATAAAAACAAGCTAATAAACTGCACATCACAATTCTAAGGAAGTAAAACTATTTAAAGTCCAATTCTGCATATTTTAAGTGGACAACTGTGTAAGCTATTAAATTTATTTGCAAGTGCATGATCTAACTTTTAGCTATTTACAGCAGCAACAATGTGGAAATTCATGAGAATAATTGGAGAAGAATGCTGTGTTGAAATTCTTGGAAAGTGTCCCTATTAATCACAAGTGAATCTTGATTTTATTCAAAGAGATATACAAAACCTTAAATTGTCCTGTTCTAATCACAAGTGAGAACTTGAGAAAAGAAGCTTTCATAGGCACAATATTGTTTTCAACATTGTTTCATTCACTTAGAATTTATCTTCTGGTGCTGCTTTACAGGTAAAAAATATTGAAATAAATGTACCACCACTGAAGAACATCCATGCTAAGTCAGTTGTGTAAAACTGTATTCTTTGCATGAACCAAGTATAAAACAAAAGCAGGAACAGTCTGAATATTCAATACAATTTTCAGACTGTGCTGCTAACAATTTAATCAAACCAATATGAGAAAATCTGAAGATGATAGAAATACAAAGCAACACACACAAAATTCTGGAGGAACCCAGTGAGTCAGGCAGCATCTATGGAAAAAAGTAAACAGTCAATGTTTGAGGCTGAGACCTTTCTTCCTGAAGAAGGGTCTCAGCCCAAAACGTTGATCATATATGTTGTTTCATCAAACCAATAAACTAGTCAGCAAAAGAAACTAGGTTTCCATTAAACTGACCCTAGTATTTACCTTGCGCCAATCCATTTTAATTTAGTATATGATGGCTAATTTCAGGAATTTACAAATAACACAACGAATGTCACTAGGAATAATGGAAGCAACATATTGATACTGCTATTACTGTTTTCCTACAAAAGTTGAGTTCTGTTTTTAATATTAGATCTGTTGAATGGTTTAATTTTTGGAATAAATACTGTGAGGCTAAATTATCTGTGGGCTTCTTAATTAACCCATTTACCAGCCTTTGATGTTTACACATAGAATATGGTATAAAAAAGTTTGGGAGCCACTGATCTTTTGGGAAAATATAATTAATCTTAGGAAAAGCTAGATGAACACTGTGAGAGAAAAGAACAGAATTTTATGTTGATGTGATCCGAAGGAAGGAAGAAAAAACTGTGGCATGGATTAGTTGAGCAGAATGACTTATTTTTGTTTAGTACATCCTGTAAGGGAATATATTTTTCAGTTTAGCTGTAATGATACATTGAATACAGGAAGAATAAGACTAAAATTGTACCATGCCATGACATACATTAATTGTACTACTTACTCTTATTTCAAATACAGCAAGCTTTAGGTAATGCTCTTCTTGAACTATGTTTTCCTTGGTGTAAAATGGTTCTACAACTGGACCAGCTATAACATGGATATAATTGTGGAATTCATCAGCCTGTGTTGAAAAATATGGCAGATTCTCTAGGTACTGCAGGATGCTTGCTCTTTGCATATATATATTCTCTGGCAAATTATATGTATCACTGGATAGAGAAAAGAAACAAATTTCTGTCAAGGGTGCAATGCATCAAATTATTAAAGAAAGATACATATTAACTGTTCAACAGCAGCTTCCACATTGGACAATTCTCAGACAAGCATTTTTTGTGGTACATTACTTCAAGTGAAGTTTCACTGCTGATATTTCTAATTTCTTTCTGGACACATTGAACTTGGCAATAGCTAAAATAGTTTTCAAGCTATTTTCATTCACATTAAGGAAATCTTTCAAGAGATCCATTAAACAAGTATGTCAGGCAGCATTCTTATTGAAAGAAAACTTTTTACCATTTCAAGCTTATGATATTTTGCCAGAACCAGAAAAGAAAGATTAAAGAAAAACAAGCTTGATTATACAGTGGGATGTTAAGGAGTTTAAATGACA
Organism: Mobula birostris; assembly: GCF_030028105.1. Classification (NCBI taxonomy): domain Eukaryota; kingdom Metazoa; phylum Chordata; class Chondrichthyes; order Myliobatiformes; family Myliobatidae; genus Mobula; species Mobula birostris. The sequence goes on from NC_092370.1 coordinate 128,529,608, forward strand.
AAGTGGATGATTGTGCAAGATGCAGATCAAGGAGAACAGAAAGCAAAATTGTGACCAGTTTGTCTGAAATATTGATCAAAAGTTTGAGAACTTTTCTAATTTCAAAAGAATTCAAGAATCTCCAATGATTCTGCATTCCAGTTTGCATCTTCTTTTATTTATATCCCAAAGCTGCTGGCTTTTCATTGGCATCAATCTCCCTTTTTATTTAGTCCCCACCCCATTCCACTTCTATGCACCTTACAGATTGATTTTCTCAAACTTTTTAATCTTCTGATGAAAAACCAATAAACCTGAAACATTAAAACTAATTCAGCTCCAACAGACACTGCCTAACTTGCTGAGTATAATTCAGAATCTTGTGCTTTTATATCAGATTCCAATCATCCACATTATTTGATTTCTGTGTTACGTTTTCATCAAATCTATGTATTTTCAAAGGAATGAAAATTGCGAAATTAATATAAAACATGAAGGTGAATCCATTCCGTTTTCTAACCTTGGTAATGATGAAAAAAGTTTACTGAAAAGCATTCCACTAATTACAGCATACAAAGTAAGTTATCCTGTATCGACAATGCATTGTAGAAATAAGTACCTAACTTGTTTCTGTTTCTTGACATATGATGACATCACTTTCATGAATTGCTTTTTATATTCCATGGATAAAATATTATAAAGGGAAATAGAATCAATAAAGAAGTTTATATTTAAAATATACACATTATCCATTTAAGATGCAGATCAAGGGATAAAAACCAACAAATGGTGCACATATTTAATACATAATCGGGACCCTCCAATGTCTATCTTCTCTAAACATGGTTGTGCTGTGACTGCAGCAGTTCAGAAACTTCAGTCATCATATCCCTGATGAAACACCTCTTTCTCTCATGTAGCAGTTTGACCTGTTGTACACCTAATCCAAGGCGTCTTGATTCCAAGAAGATTTATTGCTGTAAACACTCATGTGAGTAAAGAATTACTTCTGTATCTGCAAAAGCCTCCCTGGGACATTTCTGAGACAAGTAAAATTATAACAATGACCATTAATTGCCAGTTAATGATTGTTTTAAATAATCTTGGTTTGGGTGGGAGGCCTTTCATGCTAATTTAGCAGATGTAGAACTGCAGGAACTCAAACAAGGAGTTCCAAGGTAACAACAAGAAGAACCAAAGTATACCAGAATGACACCTGGAATGATTCACGCTACAATTTTAGTTATTTATTTACAATGTACAAACCTATTTACACCTATGGAGGGGAATACACAGTTAACATTTTGGGCATCAGGACTGGAACAGAAAGGGCAGACACCTGAATAAGAAGCTGGTGGTAGGGGAAGGAGCACAAGCTGGCAAGTGATAGGTGAATCATGTCAGGTTGGAAGATGGGTGGGTAGGGATGACGAAGTAAGAAGCTAGGAGGTGATAGGTGTAAGAGGTAGAAGGCTGAAGAAGAAGGAATCTGATAGGAAAGCATGGTGGAACTTGAAAAAAGTGAGAAGAGAAGCAGTAAGAGGGGAACCAGAATAAGGAAATGGAAAAAGAGAGAGGGGTGGGGGTAGTGATCACTGGATTTTAGAGAAATCAATGTTCAAGCCATAAGGTTAGGGACTACCCAGATGGAATATGAGGTGTTGCTCCTCCAGCCTGAGTGTGGCCTCATTGTGGCTGTAGAGAGGCTATGGATTGACTGTATGATCTGAAATAGTGCATGGGCTGACGGAAGAAACACATATTCTGAAGAGATTGAAGAAAATGTTGACAAGGATCTTATCAGTCTTAACACCAGGGTACCTAGTAAAAATTAAGTCAGTGAAAAATGAGCCTAAAAATTCTTTTGTACTGAAAAATTATCATGAAGGATGATTAATACTTTTGAGTGGCAGATCAGACTCGATGGGTCAAATGGCCTAATTCTACTCCTGTCCCTTTGCTGCTGCTTATTCGTGGGAGGGGAAGTTGTGGGGTGGGATGGATTTGAGGTTCTAGCATTTAAACAGTCATTCATTCTTTGGGACACTCCTCTGTTTTTGTGGATGTTTGCGAAAAAAAGAATTTCAGGATACATATTGTATACATTTCTCTGACATTAAATATACCTATTATAAGCTAATAATACAGCAGGTGAAACATAATCTCTTGCATTCATGCATACAACTTCCCTGTTTCAGAGGTATGCACGCATCATATCATGAGAGACGTTTTCTTGGGGTTGGGGAATCAAGTATTAAAGGACATAGGTTTAACATAAGAAAAGAAGAAGAAAGCCCTTAACTCCAAGTGGAGTCATCAGGACGCCGTCATGACAGCAATTTTTTTTAGCAGGCTTTCTTATTCGAGGCTGAGTTGCTAGCTTGATGCTCAACCTAGCACGGTTGAAAGCATGCAAGGGAGCCGGCTGGATTCGAACTCAGGAACCTTCACTCCAAAGTCCGGCACTGATGCCACTACGCCACCAGCCAACGGTTTAACATAAGAGAAGAGAAATTTAATAGGAATCTAAGAGGCAACATTTTCACCCAGAGGGTGGTCAGAATATGGAATAAGATGTCTGAGGAACTGGTTGAGACAATACATTAACAACATTTAAAAAGTACTTGGATAGGTCTGTGGATAGGAAAGGCTTAGAGCATGGTTTCACATGCTGGGGTCCATGGACCCATCAGTTAATGGTATGGGTCAATGGCATAAAAAAAAAGGTTGGGAACCCCTGGTTTAGAGAGATATGGGCCACACATGAAATTGGGATTAGTTTAGAAGGGAACCTTGGATGGCATAGGCTAACTAGACTGAAGAGTCTGTTTCCCTGCAGTATGACTCCATGACACTGTCAACCAGAATGTCAATGCAGGTTTGATGTTGATACTGTATAACTTTAGCAGACACAGGCACAAAAGAAACAGCATAAAACCTCAGCCAGGAAAATGAAAACTGGTTTGAACACTAAGGAAGAACATTTACCAAGCCACCTTTTCTCTCTTTCGGAAGGATGTGAACACTTCAACTTTTACCCTGCACCTCAATATTCAAATGTCTAACAGACAGAGCCGACACTATTGGATAAGAATAAGGATGAATAACAACACAAGAGCCACAAGAGAGAACAGACTATCCAGAAGTCTTACCACCACCTACAATACACCAACATCACTTTTTATCCATCACATCTCTTACATTGGAGACTTGAATCCTGTGCATTCCAAATATTCAGCTCCTTCTTTGTATTCTTCATTTCACACACCTATACCTTTCTATTTTCATGGCCTACTATTTTAAGAACCAATCTTCCTTATCTTTTGTTACTTCTTGTTTGATATCTCCATATTTCATTTGTAAATTCTGTTTTCATGCTCTTTATCTAAGGTCCTTCACCATCGGGCTGCTCCCATCAAGTCTTCCCCTCGACTCCTCCTCTGTTACTCCCAAATGATTCAGCACCATCATGTGTAGCATGATTTCTAATGTGAAATGCCACCTTAAGAGATTCTACCATGGCCAGATACCACACAATTGAGATGCTGTTTCTCATGTTACATCTGAAATGGCCTACTTGGGGAGATTTTTTGCACAACCTGAATGGAAATTCCTTCCTTATGGTCTCAGGAAAAAGTAGCTAATTGTTCCAGTACAGTTAGAACACTGGTACCTGCTCACCTAGACGTCGATAACTCTTTGATTTCCTGGATCCTTGATTTCCTCAGTTGCAAACCCCAGTCAGTTCAGATTGGCAATTACAGCTCCTCCACAATCACCATCAGCATAGGTGTGTGCTTAGCCCCCTGCTCTACTTACTTTATGCTTATGGCTGTGAGGCGAAGTACAGCTCCAATGCCATGTTTAAGTTTGTTGACAACAACACTGTTATTGGCCACTATTAAAGATGGTGATAAAGTAGCATACAGAAGGGAGATTGAAAATCTGGTTGAATGGTACCACAACAACAAACTCCCTTTCAACATCAACAAAACCGAAGAGCTGATTATTGACCACAAGAGGAAGAAACCAGGAGTTTATGAGCCAGTCCTCATCAGGAGGTGGAGAGGGTCAGTAATTTTAAATTCCTTGATATTATTATTTCAGAGGATCTGTACTGGGAGCAACACATAAATGGCATTACAAAGAAACCTGTCATGAGGGAAGGCTGAACAAGCTTTTGTGGGGCTTTAGTGAGGCTTTTGAGCATGTTCAAGCCTTAAATGAGCAAATTTATGGTATTTAAATGATGAAAATGTAGTACATCTAGCAATGAGTAAAGACAATGATGCAGCCAGTAGGAGATGGGATTGACAGATAAATTCACTAACCATAACCATGTATCAGGAGTCACTAAACCTTTTGTAGTGACTCAATGTATTTGGTCATTGACACCTGCCATTCATCTCATTTATCTGCCTCCTGATGTTGCCTATTTACACTTGTCTGGTTCCCTCATGAGTAGACACCCCCTCCTCCTCTTCAGTCATCCATCAAAACAATTGACAAAAACAGGTGCCCTGCTCTAATGTTCCAATCTTTTACTTTGGCAAGCTGCCAGGTACTCCAAAATGGTGACATCTGGGGCACAATGTTTCACGACATTCCTAGAGCCTTTTTTCTAGCATTTGAGGGATCATTTAGTTAAGTTAGCTTATAGTTCTTATTTTCATTAATAGGGTAATAGTTACTATACATTCCATTATTCTTGCTACTGAAACAAGTTAAAAAAGCTAATGTAACTTACGTGTTTAATGCATGATTTAGCATTGCTATAAGGAGATTTACAGCTAGAATTGCTTCTAATCCAATAAACATTCCCACAAGTATGTATGTCATAAGTGTATCTCGTTCATACATTGCTTGATAATTGTAATTATCAACAACACTAATACGAAACATCGTGAATAGACAGCTTGACAAGTTACTGAATTCTGGTAGCTCTTTAGATCCTACAAAAAAAAGTTAAAAAAAGGAATAAAATTAGGATTCTTGGAAACAAGAGTAATTAGATCCAAAAATAGCCAATTAAACACGTTTAATGAAATATCAAAATTACAGACAGAAATAAACACTGGAGTTGTTGTTTTATTATGGGATTACAAGAGTGGCAGCTGTGGAAGATTTGCAGAATTGAGCTGCAGAGAGATACCAAGGAAAGAAAATAAAAAGGTTTGAAATGATACAGCACCTAGTGTTCTGGCATCTAGAGGCACAGTTCATTTTGTAAGCAGTTAATTTTGTATGAACATCAATATCTGTGAGTCTTAAGTTTTGTTAATATCAATAAGCATTTTGAGGAAAGTATTATGTTTATCTCTTATCATTATTAGGATATCATTGTGCCACAAGTTTACTCTTGTTTACACGACATAGTTATGGAGTGTTGCGTGTGTATATTACCTTGGTTAACACAAATTGCGAGAATAATTGACAGTATTTGTATATTCAGGTGTGTGACGATTCAATGCTGAAACTTTCTATTTATTTGTTTGTTTATTTATCTATCTATATATCTGTTCGTTTATTTATTTATTTAGAGATACAGTGGAGAATAGGCCCTTCTGACCCTTCGAGCAATGCCACCCCGCAGCCCCTGACAACACTGATTTAACTCTAATCCAAGCACGGGACAATTTACAATGGCCAATTAACCTACCCGGAATGACTTTGGAGTGATGAAGGAAACCGGAGCACCTGGGAAGAACCCATGCTTTCCACAGGGAGCATGCACAAACTCCCCACAGAGGACACTGGGATTGAATTCCGAACTCTGATACCCTGAGCTTTATATGCATCGCCTTAACCACTATGCTACTGTGGGACCAAATTTAATAGGTATTTTACTTAACTTTCTTCAGTTTCACAAGTAAAATCTTAATAAAAACCCTGAAAGAAAGTGTCTGGCTCAGATGATCTTTGAGAAGGTGTTTAACTCCCTGCTTAGCTTTGTACATATGCACTGTGAGGGCAGAAGACCTAGCATTATGCAACATATATTAAGGTGGCATAGGAAGCCAGAATCAGTTTTGTGCAAAGTCTTCACACAGCAGTATCCTATTGTGCATAAGACCTAGGCCAATATGTATTAGAACAAGTTTCTTCTATGTAAATTGGCCTCTACTCAATGGGGTTCAGAAGAACAAGTGGTGTCTTCATTGAAACCTATCAAATGTTGAAGAGCTTTAATAAAGTGGATGTGGACGGGATGTTTCCTATGCTGGGGGAGTCTAAGAAGCAGCCTCAGAAAAGAAGGACGTCCTTTTAGAATGGTGATGAGGAGGAATTTCCTTAGCCAGAGAGTGGTGAATCCGTGGAATTTGTTGCCAAGGGCGGCTGTGGAGGCCAAGTCATTGGGTATATTTAAGGTGAGGTTGATAAATTCCTGGTTAACCAGGGCATGAAGGGATACAGGGTAGAAGGCAGGAGATTGGGGCTGAAAGAGAAAGTGAATCAGTCATGATGAAATGGTGGAGCAGACTCATGGGCTAAATGGCCTAATTCTGCTCCTATGTCTTATGAATGGGAAAAGCATGGGTTCGCAGCAACTGTCGTGGTGCTGCAGGGCCAGACAGAGTATTCTAGCTTCATCTGGTCTTTTTGAGTAATTGGGTACAAGGACAATTTTCATATATTTTCTTCTGCTATGACAAGTCTGGCATTATTTATGGTGAAAAATGTATGTTCTAACCATGGTCAGATGCCAAAAAAATGTTCTTCTTTATATCTGGCACAATATAAAACTAGTATCACGACTTTCAGTCACATGCTTCTAGGTTTGCATCATGCAGATACATTAAGCTTAGTAAACACATTGGGGAGCTACTATATGTTGTGCTATGTCTAACTGATACCTCCCTTGTCCACTGCATTTGAATATATGCAGTTAGCACTCAGCACTTCCAGAAGAAGTATAAGGGTTGCTGAAATGATATCAATTAACTCGGGTTAATTTCAGCTGGTGGCTGGGACTACCAAATTAACTTGGTTTCAGTGGGAAGACATTGTAACAGTCCAAGTACTTAAAAAAGGTGTGCATACTAAAATAACACTCAAATGGAACACGGGCAAACTGGCGTGGATCTTCCATAAAGAACCATATTAAAACCTATTTTCAAGCCTGAATGATTGCTGGATATTTGTGTCAGTATATTTTCTAGATGAATAGGTAATTCAACATGCAATAAATGATCAGATCTGGCTCTACATATACTCTGAACAATAATTATTTTCTACCTCTGCAATTAGTAGTCAATTGATCCCAAATGACTAAAGCTCTCTTGTCATGTATATCACTGCAACATTTAAGCAATATAATATTGTTACATTTTAAGTTGGTTAGATACATCATACCTCCAAAAATCAGGAAGTAGCCAAATCCAAATGGTATAAAGATCTGTACATAGAGGAAAAGGAACTTAAAGATGAGTGGGATAACCTTGCCAATCATGATTACAAATGGTCCAATAAACCTACAGAACAAAGTAAGTACACCATTCATAAAATTACTTATCAGTATATATTGCACCTTTTCAGCAATTTATTTTGTTAGACAAGATTCAAAAATAAAGTGAAAACTATATATATATATATACTGTATATATAATTTGCTAGTATTAAAAAGTACTGGTACAAATCTGCTACCTGGGATTGTTAGCCATGTACTATAAGACCATAAGATATAGGAGCCGAAGTACAGTAGGCCATTTGGCTCATCGAGTCTGCTCCACCATTCAATCATCGGCTGATCCAATTCTTCCAGTCATCCCCACTCCCCTGCCTTCTCCCCATATCCTTTGATGCCCTGGCTAATCAAGAACCTATCTATCTATGCCTTAAATGCACCCAATGACTTGGCCTCCACAGCTGCTCGTGGCAACAAATTCCACAAATTTACCACCCTCTGTCTAAAGTAATTTCTCTGCATCTCTGTTCTAAATGGATGTCCTTCAGTCCTGACATCGTGCCCTCTTGTCCTAGACTCCCCTACCATGGGAAATTACTTTGCCATATCTAATCTGTTCAGGCCTTTTAATATTCCGAATGTTTCAATGAGCTTCCCCCTCATTCCCTCATTCTCCTGAACTCCAGGGAATACAGCCCAAGAGCTACCAGACATTCCTCATAGGGTAACCCTTTCATTCCTGGAATCATTCTTCTGAATTTTCTCTGAACCCTCTCCAATGTCAGTATATCTTTTCTAAAATAAGGAGCCCAAAACTGCACACAATATTGCAAGTGTGGTCTCATGAGTGCCTACAGAGCCTCAACATCACATCCCTGCATTTACATTCTATATCTCTAGAAATGAATGCCAACATTGCATTCTTCAGCACCAACTCAACCTGGAGGTTAACCTTTAGGGTATCCTGCACAAGGACTCCCAAGTCCCCTTGCATCTCTGCATTTTGAATTCTCTCCCCGTCTAAATAATAGTCTGCCTGTTTACTTCTTCCACCAAAGTGCATGACCATATACTTTCCAACATTGTATTTCATTTGCCACTTCTTTGCCCATTCCCCTAAACTATCTAAGTCTCTCTGCAGGCTCTCTGTTTCCTGACCCATGTTGTGTTTTCCTGCACTTTCTGGAGACCCTGCTCCTAGCACATCAGCAGGGCACAGCACAGTATTTAGCAGTGCATAATTTGACACTCAGGACATTCAAAATTACTAAATATTTGTTTAGATACAGAAAGGCCTTGAAACATAAAACAATGGAAAAATTAAAACATTAAAACACACATACATACGAAGAAGCAAGTTTAAAAACAAAGAACTAGGACATATAGTCATAGACTTATAGAGGAGTAGAGGACAGAAGCGGGACTTTCAAACCATCTAGTCCATTTCAAACTGTTATTCTGTCTGGTCTTATCAACCCATATCTGGACCATAGCCCTCCATTTCCCTCCCATCCATTCACTTATCCTAATTTCTCTTGAATGTTAACATCTTACTCACATCCACCCATTCCTTTGGCTGTTCATTCCCCATTCACACCACCCTCTGAAGAATTTCCCCTGATGCTCCTCTTAAATATTTCATCTTTCACCCTTAAACCACAACCTCTTGTTTGCATCTCACCCAACCTCAGTCATAAAATCTACCTATACACCTCATAATTTTGTATGCCTCTTAAAATTTTGTATACATTTTGTATGCCAGACAAATAACCTCTTCCTCAATGTCAACAAGACAAAGGAAATTGTTACCAACTTCAGGAGAACTTGTACCACTCACACCCCTCAAACTCCTGAGAGTGCAGGTCTCACACAACCACTCATGGCCTCTGAACACAATCTAAACAATTAATAAAACCCACCAACATCTCTACTTTCTGAGGAAGCAGAAGAGAGCTGGACTACTTATGACCTTCCACAGATGCGCAGTCGGGAGCATCCTAATGTGTTGCATCATTGCATGGTACAAAAACTGCACTGAGGCAGGCAGGAAGGCTTACAACGGGTAGTCAACAGCCCAACGCATCACCAGCACCAGGCTAGCCACAATCAAGAACATATTTACAGAGAAGTGCCAGAAAAAAGCCAGCAATATTATAAAGGATTCTGCCCACTCTGCTCATGGACTGTTAGTTCAATTCTGTCAGGGAGAAGGCTATTTAGGGTCCATGCCAGGACCACCAGACTCAAAAACAGTTATCTTTCCCAGGCAGTAAGGCTGATCAACACCTCTATCCACTAACCTACACCACCACACCCCGTACTACCATTATTTTATCATTTCCTGTCAGTCATCTTATGTACACACATTCTCATACATAGCACCACTTTATGTATATCCATTCAATCTATATTTATGCACTATCTTGTACATTTATACTGTGTTTTTTTATTATTGTGTTCTTTATCTTAGTGTGTTTTTATATGCTACATTGGATCCAGAATGAAAAGGAGAACAAAAGAATTATTTTGTTCTCCCCTATATTGTGCTAAATGATACTAAACAGTTTTGAATCTTGGATCTTGGTTCTCTATCAAATCTTCCCTCATTCTCCTCCACTCCAGGCAACAAAGTTGTAACCTATTCAACCTTCCCAATATCTCAGGTCTTCAGTTCTCAGCAACTAATTTTAATTTTCTCTGCACTCTTTCAATCTTATAGATGATATCTTTCCTGCAGGTAGGTGACTGTATCTGCACACAATACTCCAAATTAGGCCTCACCAATGTCTTACACAATTTCAACATAACATCCAAAGTCCTGTGCCAATACCTTGATTTATGAACCAAAGACTACCTCTCTTTACAACCCTATCTACCTGTGACACTATTTTCAAAGAAGTATGGTTCTATATTTCCAGATTCCTCAGTTCTTCTGCACTCCTCAATGTCCTATCATTCACTGTGTAAGTCCTACCCTGGATGGTCCTCCCGAAGTGTAACACATCACACTTGTCTACATTAAATTCTATCTGCCATTTATCAGCCCATTTTTCCAGCTGGTCCACATCCCACCGCAAGCTTTGAAAGATTTTCTCGCCGTTCATTACACCCCAAATCTTGGTGTCATCCACAGATTTTCTGATCCAATTTACCGCATCATCTTCATCATCTTCCAGATCATTGATATAAGTGACAAACAATGGACCCAGTGCTGCTTCCTGTGGCACACTACTAGTCTCCAGTCAGAGAGGCAACATCTATTACCACTCTATGGCTTCTCCCACAAAGCTAATGCTGAATTTAATTTACTATCACATCCTGAACACCACGTGACAGAAACCTTCTTGACCAGCCTCCCATAAGGCATTTTGTCAAAAGCCTTGCTAAATTCCATGTAGAAAACATCCACTGCATTTCTTTCATTAACATTCCTGGTAACTTCCTTGAAAAATCTGTTTGTTAGAAAAAAGCTACCATACTTAAAGCCATGTTGACTATTCCTAATCAGGCTCTGTCTATCCAAATACTTATCTAGTTCCTTAGAATATCTTCCAATAATTTGCCACTGCTGATGTCAGTTTCATTGACCTATAATTTCCCAACTTATTCTTAGAGCCTTTCTTAAATAATGGAACAACTTTACCTATCTTCAATGACTTTTTCTTAAATAATGGAACAGCTTGGCTATCTTTACATCCTTAAAGAATTCAATCTGGCTTTGTGAGTCATTCCACAGGCTCATGAGCATGACTCACAAAGCCATGCTGACTATCCCTAACCAGACTATGCATCTCTTCATACTAATAAAATCTGTCTCTAAGGTAAACTTCTCCAATAATTTGTCCACCACTCAAGTAAGACTCACTGGTTTATAATTTCCAGGATTATCCCTACTCCCTTTCTTGAACAAAGGAATAACATTTGGCACTCTCTAATCATCTAGTTCTACACCATTGGCTAGTGATGATGCAAAGATAATTGTCAAAGGGCAGTAATCTCATACTTCGCTTCACGTAGTAACCTGAGGTATATCCCACCCGGCCCCAGGGACTTATCGATCCTAATGTTTTTTCAAAATTTTCAGGACATCTTCTTTCTTGATAGAAACATAGAAAACCTACAGCACAATATAGGCCCTTCGGCCCACAAAGCTGTACCGAACATGTCCTTGACTTAAAAGACCCTATCGTATCCGTCTCCACCACTGTCGCCAGCAGCCCATTCCACGCACTCACCACTCCCTGCATAAAAAACTTACCCCTGACATCTCCTCTGTACCTACTACCTCTAGTGCTAGCCATTTAAACCCTGAGAAAAAGCCTCTGACTATCTACACGATCAATGCCTCTCATCATTTTATACACCTCTATCAGATCACCTCTCATCTCCGTCGCTCCCAGAAAAAAAGGCCAAGTTTACTCAACTTCTTCTCATAAGCCATGCTCCCCAATCCAGGCAACATCCTTGTAAAGCTCCTCTGCACCCTTTCCATGGTTTCCACATCCTTCCTACAGTGAGGCGACCAGAACTGAGCACAGTACTCCAAGTGGGGTCTGACCAGGGTCCTATATAGCTGCAACATTACCTCTCGGCTCCTAAACTCAATCCCACAATTGATGAAGGCCAATGCACCGTATGCTTTCTTAACCACGAATGTAAGCATGTTCTAGTACATCAGCCTGTTTTATGCTGTCTTCACAAATGTCAAGGTCCCTATCAATAGTGAGTACTGAAGCAATGTGTTCATTAAGGAATTCCCCTACCTTCTCTGACTACAGGCACATTTCCTTCTGTATCCCTGATCAGTCCTACCCTCACTCACAAGAGCCATGAGGTAATGTAGCAGCTCTATAAAACCCTGGTTAAACCACACGTGGAATATTGTGTTTGGTTATTGTGTTTCATTATAAGAAGGATGTAAAGCTTTCGAGAGGGTGCAGAGATTTACCAGGATGCAGCCTGCATTAGAGAGAATGTCTTATGAGGATAGGGATAGGGATTTTTTCTTTGGAGAGAAAGACAATGAGAGGTTACTTGACAAGATGATAAAAGACATATATTAAGTGGAATTGGAGTGCAAGTGCTGAAGGTGAGGTAGTTGATTTACAAACAGAGCCTAGCAAGGAGAGGCTGGGATGACGGCAGAGCAGCAAAGGCTGAAATTTCTGGAAGCAATTCGGAAGGTAAGAGATATATACATCCCAAAGGGAAAAAAGTCTTCTAAAGGCAGGAAACATACTTACATGGATAAATCCGATGAGAAAATCCTTCATTACCCGCAGCAGGCCTGCTGCGTATGTTTTGTGAGAGGGCAGATGAACAAGAGCAAAAATGATCAAACCCAGAAGAGAGTAAAGTTCTTAACGACAGTGTTTTATTAACAGTTAAAATGAATTACTCTCGATATAAAATTCATGTCACTGGGCAAAAAATTGAACAGCACAAGATTTTTGTGCACATTGGTCATTACAAATTAGAGGGAACATTGATCGGGGGTATAGTTTTAAGGTTACTGGAGGAGAGTGTAGGTAGTCATGTCAGAGACTTTTTTTTGGCATTTAGAGTGGAGGATTGCAGAGCAACTGCTCAGAGGTGGTGGTAGAGGCAGATACAATTACTATTGGGCATTCGGCAGCCCAATCAGTGGCATGAGTAGCACACAGCGAGGAGATTACTCTCAGATCGGCAGCGCTCATTTAAAAGGAGAGCTTCGCAGGTGTTCAATGTCATTCCGGCAGTCCAGTCAGCAGCAGGAGCAGTGCAGAGAGGAATAAGTAAAAGTACAGGAGGGACAAGCGGAGTGGTCATTGTTGGGACTAGGCCAGTGGTGAGAGAGGGAGTGTCATGCTTTGGCTTGGAAAAGGCATTAGCTCTGGGTAACTTGTCCAGGTAAGTATCTGTTAAGTTTCTCTTTTCTAATACTGTGTCAGGGGTACTTAGTGCAGTTTAAATGGTCGCTGTGTGACCTTCATGCTGGAATTTGGAGTCCTGGGAGACACAGAGTCTCCCAGGGAACTATATCTATGTGAAGCACATCCAGCTGCAGCTCCTTGAAGACCGTGCTAGGGATCTGGAGCAGTAGCTGGATGACCTTTGAATTCTACGGGAGGGTGAGTAGATCATCAATTGGAGTTACAGGCAATTAGTCACCCCTAAGTTGCAGGAGGCGGGTAGTTGGGAGACTGTCAGGAGAAGGAATGGGATGGTGAATAGGCAGTTACTGCAGAGCTCCCCTGTGGCCATTCCCCTCAATAATAAATATACTGTTTTGGATTCTGTTGTGGGAGATGACCTCCCAGGGACCAGGTTACTGGGACTGAGCATGGGTATGTGGTGCAGAAGGGAAAGAGGGAGAAGAGGGGAGTGGCAGTGATGGAGGACTCAATAGTCAGAGGAACAGACAGGAGATTCTGTGGATGTGAATGGGACACCCGGATGATACGTTGCCTCCCAGGTGCCAGGGTCAGAGATGCCTCCAATTGTGCCCACAGCATTTTGGAGGGGGAGCAAGAGCAGCCAGATGTCGTGGTACATATTGGTACTAATGTCATAGGAAGGAAAAGCAAAGAGGTCCTGAAGAGAGAATATAGACAGCCAGGCAGAAAGCTGAGACGCAGGACCTCCAGGTGAGTAATTTCTGGATTGCTACCAGTGCCACGCGCCAGTGCAGGTAGAAACAGGATTATTTGGCAGATAAATGGGTGGCTGAGAAGTTGGTGCAGGGGGCAGAGCTTCAGGTTCTTGAATCATTGGGATCTCTTCTGGGGGAGGTATGACCTATACAAAAGGAATGGGTTGCACATGAACCTGAGGGGGACCAATATTCTCATGCGCAGGTTTATTAGAGCTGTTGGGGAGGGTTTAAACTAATTTGGCAGGGGTTGGGATCTGGAGCGAAGGGACTCAGGATAGGGAGGATGTTAAAAAAGCAAAGATAGCGTGCAGTCAGACTGTCAGGAAGGACAGGAAGATGATAGAACAAAATTGCAGCCAGCAGGGTGAGTATCAGTACATTAGTGCAAGATCAAAATGGAGAGCAAATACAGTATTCAAAGTGTTATATCTCAAAGAAGTATAAAAATAAGGTGGATGATCTTGTTGCACTGTTATAATTGTCAGGTATGATGTTGTGGCTGAAGGGTGGTTGTATTTGGGAGCTGAATGTCCAAGTTTACTTGTTATATTGGAGGGATAGGAAGGTAGGCAGATGGGGTGGTGTGACTCTGCTAGTAAAGAATGGCATCAAATCATTAGAAAGATGTGACATAGGATTGGAAGATGTTGAATCTTTGTGGGTTGAGTGAAGAAACTGCAAGGGTAAAAGGACCCCAAACCTATATACAGGTCGGATTACAGATTATAACGGGAAATAGGAAAAGGCGTGTCAAAAGGGCAATGTTATGAAAGTCATGGCTGTCAGTGACTAGTGGTGTTTTACAGGGGTCAGTGTTGGGACTTCTTTTTATGCTGCTGTATCAGTGATTTAGATGATGGAATATATGGTTTTGTTGCCAAGTTTGCAGATGATATTAAGATTAGTGGGGGGGGGCAGGTAGTGTTGAGGAAACAGGAAGGCTGCAGAAGGACGTAGACAGATTAGGAGAATGGCAAGAAAGTGGCAAATGAAATACAGTGTTGGAAGGTGCATGGTCATGCACTTTAGTAGAAGAAATAAATGTGCAGGCTATTTTCTAAGCGGGGAGAACACTCAAAAACCTGAGATGCAAAAGGACTTGGGAGTCCTTGTGCAGAACACCCTAAATGTTAACTTGCAGGTTGAATCAGCGGTGAGGAAGGCAAATGCAATGTTAGTATTCATATCAAGAGAGTCCAGAATATATGAGCAGGGATATGATGCTGAGACTTTATAAGGCACTGGTGCAGCCTCATCTTGAGTATTGTGAACAGTTTTGGGCTCCTTTTCAGAGAAAAGACGTGCTAGCGTTGGAAAGGGTTCAGAGGAGGTTCACAAGAATGATTCCAGGAATGAAAGGGTTATCATATGAGGAACGTTTCATGGCTTTGCACCTGTACTTGCTGGAATTTAGAAGGAGAAGGGGGGATCTCATTGAAACCTTTCAAATGTTGAAAGGCCTAGACTGAGTAGATGTGGAAAGAATGTTTCCCATGGTGGGGGAGTCTAGGACAAGAGGGCACAGCCTCATTATAAAGGGACGTCCATTTAAAAAAGAGATGTGGAGAAATTTTTTTAGCCAAAGGGTGGTGAATTTGTGGAATTTGTTACTGTGGGGGCCAGATCGTTAGGTGTATTTAAGGCGGAAATTGATATGTTCTTGATTGGACATAGCATCAAAGATTACGGGGAGAAGGCTGGGGAGTGGGACCGAGGAGGGGAATAAAAAGGATCAGTCATGATTGAATGGTGGAGTAGACTTGATGGGCCGACTAGCCTAAATCTGCTCCTATGTCTTATGGTCTAACGATATATAATCTTGGCATCTTCCACTGCATCTTATTTGAACACTAAGTACTGTAGCACTCACCTGAAAGGTCTAAAGTGTTTAACATTCCAAAGCCACAGAGCAGGAAGGGTCACAGCTACTAGCTGCCGATGAAGCCAACCAACTGAGAGATCCTTCTGCAAAATCACGTCGGCCACATGTGTAAATATGACAGCCAGAAGCAAACCAACTACCAACCAGCCATGAAGGTACCTAAATTAAAATGAAAGTTAAGTGTGATATTAAGTTAGTTCAAAGAGCATACAACTCTATCTTAATTGTCCAGTTTTGGCATGCCTCCCTAGATTTTGTCTGATTTCTTTTCTACAGATAGTTAACAAGTTGGATATGGTTGCACAAACACACATTACTATCCAAATGATCACCTGTAGACAACAGCAAAAACTAGAAGTATCAAATAACTGTAGGCAACATTTGTCATACACCCATGTACCATTGATTATGAGCAGGAGTCCCTGGTGATTATCCCCTTTTTATTTCAGGATACTACAGGGGAATCAAAAGAGAGTCAGTGGATGTTATTTACTTGGATTTTCAGAAGGCCTTTGACAAGGTGCAGCACATGAGGCTGCCAAACAAGATAAGAGCCTATACGTTAGAGGAAAAAGGCTAGCATGGACAAATTGACTGTCTTACAGAAGTCAAAAAGTATGAATAAAAGGGTCTTTTCCTGTCAGCTGCTGGTGACTAATGGTGTTCCATAGATATCAGTGTTAGGTCCACTACTTGTAACATTATAGGTTAATGATATGAATGATGGAATTGAGGGCTCTGTGGCCAGGTATGCAGATGGGGCAGGTAGTGTTAATGAAGCAGGAAGTCTGCAGAAGGACTTGGAGAGATTAGTAAATGGGCAAAGAAGTGGCAGATGCAATGCAGTGCAGAGAAATGCATAGTCATGCTTTTTGGTAGAAGGATTAATGATGTAAGTTATCTTCTAAATGGGCGGAAAATTCAGAAATCAGAGGTGAAAAGGGACTTGAGAATCCTGCAGGATTCTCTAAAACTTAACTTGTAGTATGAGTCAGTGGTTAAAAAAAAAGCAAATGCAATATTACTATTCATTTCAAGAGAACTGGAATATACTATAAAAGTAAGGATGTAATGCTAAGGTTTCATAAGACATTGGTCAGACCACGATTGGAATATTATGACCTGTTTTGGGTCCTAATCTAAGAAAGGATAAGGAGAGGGTCCAGGGGAGGTTCACGGGAATGAAAGCGTTAATATATGAGAATCATATGACGGCTCTGGGCCTGCACCCACTGGAGTTTAGAAGAATGAAGGGCAATTTCATTGAAACATTAAGAGGCCTATATTGCCTGAACATAGACTGGATATTTCCAAAAGTGGGAGAATCTAGGACCAGAGGGCACAGCCTCAAAATAGAAAGATATTCCTTTAGAACAGAGATGAGGGGAATTTCTTTAGGTGGAAGATGGTGAATATGTGGAATACATTACCACAGATGGCTATGGAGCTCAAATCGTTGGGTTTATTGGGAAAGGGTGCTGCCTCCTCTCCTTCTACGCATGTTACCATCTTATACACCTCTACCAAGTCATTTCTCATTCTTCTTCACTCTGAACAGGAAAGCTTTAGCTCACTAAACCTTTCCTCATAAAACATATTCTCTAATCCAGGCAGCATCCTAGTAAATCTCCACTAAGCCCCCTCTAAAACTTTCGCATCCTTCTTATAATGAAGTGACCAGAACTGAACACAATATCCAATTATGGTCCAGTTTTATGGAGCTGCAGTATTACCCCACAGCTCTTGAACTCAATCATGACTAATGAAGGCTATCACACCATATGCCTTCGTAACCCACCGTATCAACTTGCACAGCAACTTCGAGGGATCTGTGGACATGGACCACAATATCTCTCTGTTCCTGCACACTGCTAAGAATACTATCATTAACCTTGTATTCTGCCTTCAAGTTCATCCTTCCAAAGTGTATCACTTCACACTTCTCTGTATTGAATTCCATCTGCCATTTCTCAGCCCAGCTCTGCATCCTTTCAAAGTCCCATTGTAACTTACAACAACTTTCTACACTATCCCCAATAGCACCAAAATTTGTATCATCTGAAAACTTATTCACCTACCATTCCACTTCTTCATCTAAGTCATTTATAAAACTCACATAGAGCAGATGTGTTAGAAGAGATCCCTGCAGAAAACCACTAGTCACTGACCTCCAAGCAGTTTACGTTTCATCTATTACCACCTTCTCTCTGCCTTCTGGGCACAAACTAATTCTGAATCCATGCAGCAAAGTTTCCATGGATCCTATGCCTCCTTATTTTCTGAATGAGCCTACCATGGGGATCCTTGTCCATCACCTAATTAAAATCCATTTACACCACATCCACCTTTCTACTTGCATTAATATGTCAAAAGTACTGGGATCATCTAAATTGCATTGGTTTATGCTAAACCTGAAGCACCTTCAATAATTCCAAAAGACTGAAGTAGGGTAAATACTGAAAGGCTTCTATTCGCTGTACAATACAACCTCCATGCTGAGTGTCTGCCCCCGGACTAAATCACCTTTATTCAGGGTTCTGTGGGAGAAGCCACAGGGGCAGTCAGCAGAGGGGCGTGTCCAGACAGTTAACCCAGTTACAACATATATATGGTTTACCACAAAACCTCAACGTGCTTTTAACAACATAGGCATAAGTGGTGCCCTCTGAAATTGATCCAGTAGGAAACTCTGATCTATGAGCTATAAAACACTGAACATAGAAGAGTGCAGCACAGTACAGGCCCTTTGGCTCATGATGTTGCACCAACCCTTTAACATACTCCAAGATCAATCTAACCCTTCTTTTTGCACATAGCTCTCTATTTTGTCCATTCAGTGAAAAGCCTTTCAATATGATTTCATTGATATTAAATTTTAACAAAGCATACTGATGGCGATCAAACTCACCAGAAATCCAGTGTATACAATTTTGTTGCTGCTAAATTATTCAGTTCTTTCTTTAAAAACTTTTCTTCCTGATATTAGAATGGAAATCATTATTTATATGCAGGTTAATTCTGCTGATTTTAATTAATCATAAGTCATTAGTTTTCATCAGTTAATTATACCTTTCTTAGTCACAGAAACCCATGGCTGTTACTAAAGATTTTTAAAACAAAATGCTGAGGAATTCAAATAAATAAAGCCTGTTTGCCTGATAAAATTTACAAATTATCTCCAAGCCAAAATGATTGCACTTAAAAGTATCAAATTCTAATAAACTTATATCTATTTGTTGGATTTGTAGCGTCAAATAACAGAATAAATCCCTCAATATGTGCCATATAGTATAGACAACCATTAACTTTATCCGGAAGATAAGTATTGGTACTGTAGGGAATTGGTTTGATTGCATATTCATATGTCAGACTTGCTAATTTGGAACCAACAGCTCATTTGACAGCCATATATTTGCCAGAGAGACATTGAAGTTAGTGAATATAGAAGTGTTTATTCAACAAAAACGACCAGCAGATGCGAAATTGAAACCCTTTCAGAGGAAGAGGCTTGCTTGACCTAATATTACATGACATTTTTATACTAAAGATCTAAGAACAATTCTATAGTTACAATGTATCTACAATGCTGCCTTGGAATTACATATAGTTTTCACAATTCCTTCTTCACACCCACACTCCAGAAACCCAAAATAAACATTAATCAGTATTGTCTGGTTTTCAATGGGCTGTCATTCATAGCTCCGGTAAACTATTGTCTAGAACCACATTTTAAATTTAATCTACAATCCACATTCAGGTCTAAAGATTGTTTGCTGAAGTTAATATTTTGCTATATAACTTAAATCCAGAAAACACCCCAGTGTATCATGTTCCACACTATATCTCAATAAGTAAATCCTTTTTGTATCCTTTCTTTGCCAGCACATATGCATGTGAAAGGTTCTATCAGTATATCTATGGACAAACTTCTGAAGAGGAGATGGACCATAAATCACTGGACTCAATTATGTCCAAACCACTGAATGACTGTCCCATGAGGATACAGCGTATGTTGATAAGGCTGCAGCAATATGATGTGAAGATGATCTACATACTGGGAAAATATGTTTGCTGCTGATGCGCTGTCTTGAGCAGTCAACAAGAAAGTAAAGAGAGAACAAGAGATTAATACAGATATACAGGTCTATGTTGCCATGATTGTCACCTCCATTCCAGTATCTCCCAATAGAACAGAGATTAGGATGGAAGCAGGGACAGATGAAACAATGAAAGTACTCAAAGAAAGGATACAAAAAGGATTTACTTATTGAGATATAGTGTGGAACAGGCCCTTCCAGTCTTTCCAGCCTGGATGGCCAACAACTAAGAACAATCGTCCAAAGAAAGGATTATTGGGCATGCAGAGCTGAACTGTCAGTAGTTAAAGATATAGTCTTCAAAGGGAACAGGTTTGTGATTCCAGTGTCGTTACGCAAGGAAAATACATGAAGGGCACCTTGGTGAGGAAAGTGTAAACAAAGAGCTCATGGAGTGAGGTGCTGGCCAAGAATGAACCAAGACATCAGCCAGTCCATTGCTTTACATGAGATATGTCTTACTTACAGACCAAAGCAGCAAGCAGAACTACGTACACCACATCCTGTACCAGAGAGGCGTACTTCAAAGTTGAAGTGGGTTTGTTTGAATGTAATGGGAAGAGTCATATTGTTGTAACAGACTACATTTCCAATTACCAAGAGGATGGAACACTGCAATCAACATCCAGCAAAGTGGTCATCACCTTCCTGAAAGTTGTGTTTACAAGGCATGGAATTCCATGTGAAGTGGTATCAGACAATGATCCACAATTGTTGAACGATGAATTTAAGTCCTTTGCCAATGATTGGGAGCTTCAACATGTAACTTCAAGCCCACATCACCCAAAATCTAATGGCCCAGCAGGTAGTTCGGTCAAGGTAGTGAAGGGTCTCATGAAGAAAGCGCAAGATGGATGAGAAGATTTCCACAAAAGTCTGATGATTTACAGAAGTTCACCTCTGCAGGATGGCCTTTCACCAGCCCAAATGCTGATGAGTCAACGCAGACACACTAACCTTCCAGTGCACGCAAACCTATTGACATCTAAAGGAGCACTCAAGATCAAACTGGCTAAAGTAAAAGGGAAGGAGAAACAGAAACTGTATCGTGACAAAACTGCAAAAAAACCTACTGGTCCTGAAGCCTGGAGATCAAGTACGAATCCACGATCACGATTCTGACTCATGGTCCATGCAAGAATATGAGCGAGAGGAAGCTGCACCACATTCCTACCAGATCCAGATGGAGTGAGGAACTCCTCTGACAAGGAACTGTGTGAATCTATAACCACAAGCTCCAACCCATAGCTGTGACACATCACCTGTCAGTACACTAGTGGGACCAGCAGATGTGAAAAATAAACTTGTTGATCAGAATTCTCAGAAATACACTAACATTAATGCAGCAAATACAAGTAATACACCTGTGGAAACATACAGCAGACCAAAAGGGGATCATTAAACCATCTCAGAGACTAAATGAGAATTGTTGAGTGAATAAGGGACTGTATTTGCTTATCACAATTGAAGTTAAAGTAAATATCTTGTTGAAAAGCAAAAGCATTATTGTAGGTTTATGAGGACATACTACTGTGTTTGTTTTCTTTAAAGGGGGAAGATTGTTATTACATGTGTATGTAATAAAGAACTTCAATTCTCAGTGCACAATGCAGATGGAACACCCGGAAACGGAAGTGACGTTGGTGAACGGGTCACATACACTCTTCATGGGCTAGAGTGTCCTAAGTAAAGTAACCCAGAAGACCCCCAGGAGTAGCGATAACCCAGGAAATTATAGACCAGTGAATCATACTTCACTGGTGGGCAAGTTGTTGGAGAAGATCCTGAGAGGCAGGATTTATGTGTGTTTGGAGAGACATAATCTGATTAAGGATAGTTAGCATGACTTTGTCAAGTGCAGGTTGTGCCTTATGAGCCTGATTGAATTCTTTGAGGACGTAACAAAATACACTGATGAAGGTAGAGCAGTAGATGTAGTGTATATGGCTTTCAGTAAGGCATTTGATAAGGTTCCCTATGCAAAGCTCATTCAGAAAGTATGGAGGCAAAGGATCCAAGGAGGCGTTGCTTTGTGAATCGAGAATTGGCTTGCCCACAGAAGGCAAAGGGTGGTTGCAGATGGTTTGTATTCATCATGGAGGTCGGTGACCAGTGGTGTTCTACAGGGATCTGTTCTGGGATCCCTCCTTTTTATGATTCTTATAAATAACCTGGATGAAGAAGTAGAAGGGCGGATTCATAAGTTTACTGATGACACAAAGGTTGAGGGTGTTGTGGATAGTCTGGAGGGTTTTCAGCTGTTACAATGGGACATTGATAGGATGCAGAACTGGGCTGAGAAATGGCAGATGGGGTTCAACCCAGATAAGTGTGAAGTGGTTCATCTTAGGACACTCAAAGCTGCTGCACGGGTTGACAGTGTTGTTAAGAAGGCATATGGTGTGTTGGCATTCATCAACTGTGGGAGTGAGTTCAAGAGTCATGAGGTAATGTTACACCTATATAAGACCTTGTACAGACCCCACAGAATACTTTGTTCAGCACAGAAAGGATGTGGATACTATAGAAAGAGTGCAGAGGAGATTTACAAGGATGTTGCCTGGATTGGAGAGTATGCCTTTAAGAATAGGTTGAGTGAATTTGGCGTTTTCTCCTTGGAGTGACAGAGGATGAGAGGTGACCTGTTAGGGGGGTATAAGATGATGACGGACATTGATTGTGTGGATAGCCAGAGTATGTCACAATTCTCAAAGGAATAGTCACACTAAGTTTGTTCCTTATAATACTCACAACATTTATGTATTGATTTTAATGTGGGCATGCTTGGATCAGGTAATGATAGGCAAAAAAATACTTTGGGCATAAATTGGGAAGAACTTTTGAATAGAAATTCAACTTCTATTTCTGCTGACATAACATCATTGGGTTGAGCACAAATGCCAAACCATGCCCCACTCAAAAAATCTGGTCAAAGGCATAGTTGAAACAGAATTATATTGCACTCAAAGTAAAGCAGTAAACATAACCAGCATTGTTTCCGATGGGACAATATTCATCTCAGCACAACTGCTCATTCTTTGCTTTTGTGCTATGGCAGAAGGGCATTAGTCTTTAAAAGGCACATTCTCATGGTGGCCAGATAGTAGACACAAACATTGAGGTTGGAATCAAAGGTTCACTTATTATCAAAGTACGTATGCAGTAAACGATTCTGAGATTCAATGATATGGAGGGGAAAAGGTCACAGTAAAAAAGGGAAAGCTTCCATATTTACAAGGGGATTTAGTAGTACTGGCCAATGAGATACACTGTATGCCACAGAGAAGGGACTGAATGGAAGTGGCAGGACTTGTCTCCTCCAAGAACATGAATTCCAACACAATGGACAATAATACATGGAACAGCATAGCACAGGCACAGGCACTTTGACCCACAATGTCTGTACCAACCATGATGTCAAGAGAACCTAAGCCTATCTGCCTGCACAGGATCCATCCCCTTCCATTCCCTCCATTTTCATATGTTTGTTTTAATTCCTTTTAAATGCCACAATCATGTTTCCTTCCATCACCACCCCGGTGATACATTATGGGCACCTGCCACTCTGCATGCAAAAAAAACCTAACTTGGACATATCCCTTAAACTTTCCCTTTTACCAGAAAGCCATGGCCTCTAGTATTTAACATTTCTACTGTAAGAAAGGAACTCTGACTGTCTACCCTATCTATGCCTCTGATAGAACACATAGAATTAATACAAGAATTTTCATGATCTCATAGAAAATGACAAGGTGAGCTGCAAGTAAAAAGATTGTTTTTTCACAGACTCACAGTATCCTAACATATTTATGACATACAATGGGGCCATTCATCCTACATGCTAGTTGGAAAAAATACTACTCAACCTTAGCCCACCTTTCAGCAAGTAGATCCATTATCCTGCCAGACACAGGTCTTCAAATATTTCTTAAATGCAATGAAGGTTTCTGCTTTTATCACCCTTTCTGATTGTTCTCCAGATGCCTAACATTCTCTAAGTGAAACATTCTACCTCATTTTCTTTCTAATCTTAACTTTAAATTTATACTTCCGGTTTTTGGCCCTTCTGCTATTGATGATATATCTTCCATTTATTTCAACTATACCTCTCACAAATTTAAATGCCTTAAAATATATTTCCTTGCAGCCTCCTCTCCTCCAAATAGCCCTAGCCTATCTGATCTTTACTGATGTTTGAACTTCTAGACCTGGCAACATTCTCATAAAACTTTTTTCAGTCCAGTTACCGTTTTCTTTTAAGACATTTAAACAGAAAACTAAACACATACACAACACATGCAGATACACACAAATGGTAAAGCACACATACATTGTTGCAATTAAACACATACCCTTCTTCCACCATTCATCTCCAATACTCTCCACACCCCCACAGAGGTTAGGATCCAAGGGAAAATAGTTAAAGGATCACCTGTAATCCTTTTTTATTTAGTCTGGAACAGAAAGATGTAGGAGGCTTAGCACCCCTAGAGTTATGGACCTTACAAGTGCAGTGGTTCAACCAACTGTCTCCCTCAATACGGACCTACAAAATTCAACTGTACAGTGATTCTGATATTTGCGTCATTTTTGCTGCAACAGCACTCAGCTGCTACGATGGGAATTCATCATGGTGTAAGGAGCTCTTATGTCTCTGTTGATGTGCCTAGATGGTGTCCAGAATTATCTATTTTACTCCATTGAGGCACATTGACAAATTTGCTTGTTATCTCTTCACTGGCAATAATATCATATTTCACTTTTCAACTCAGTAATAAGGTTTGTATGTATTGCATTATGTTTTTAAATATAAACGTCATTCCAACAAGTGGTTGAACACAAGAGCTTTCAAGACTAGGTATATGATTTAACTTTTACAGGCTTCGGATGCAAGAATGAGGCACAGTGATTTCAGAACAGAAAAGTGAGAAATTTTGGAGACAATTAAAAGAAAGTACCTTCATATATAATACATTTATTGATAAAGCTAACACTAATGAAATATTATTAAATTTAACTGTAGTCAAATAAAGTAAAATAATAATTACCGAAGGCCAACGTGGATGACAAAATACTTGGTCTTGAAGAATTTTCTGTTTTTCATTCTTTTTCCACCATTTTAATCTCCTTTTAGCCTTAATGAAATTTGACATTTCAACTCCAACAAACAAGAGAAGTTGAGAAATACACCCAAAACTGAATACAAGCCTCCACCAATCCTGAAACCCAAATAGAAAATAACAATTAAATTTAATTGCTTATCAAAACGCTTGGCCACTCTATCCCAAAAACTTTCATTAAGAATGATTTTTTTAAGAGTTATGTAATATCACAATGATATGGCTTATTGGGTTCTCTCTCATCTTCAGTAGTCCGGGTTCATTCTTGGCCTCTGGAGATGTCTATGGGGAATTTCCTATTCTCCACCATGTTCCATCCAGGTGCTCTACTTTTTTCCTGCATGCAGATTGAAGATTAATTGGCCACTACAGACTTTGGAGATTTAATGAACATTTCACAATATGCAATGTTTTAAAAGATGAATAGGAATAGATCTCTGGTTGGGGAGTGCATGTCAACTAATCATTGGGTCTTTTATAATTTACTTCTAAGGTGTGAGCGTCACTAGTGAGGTCAACACATCTAGACCATTCCTTAAAGTGTTATACTGAAATTAACGTGAGTAAGGAAAAAAATCAGAAAAGTGGTTCCAGTTGTTCTCATATTACATATGGAAACCAAAAAGAAATGGTGCTCCACAAGGTTGTATCCTCAGCCCTATAGTCTAGTTCATGTGCAGTCATGACTGTGTGGCCAGGTTCTTCTCTAACTTCATGTACAAGTTTGCAGAGGATACCACTGCAGTGGACCACATTTCAAACAATGGTGAGTTAGAGTACCTGAAGTGGATAGAGAGCTCAGTAACATGGTATCATGACAATTTCCTTTTCTTCAATGTCAGTAAAACAGCTGGTCATTGACTTCAGGAAGGTTCTTGTTTACACCAATGGTACTGATGTTGGGAGTTTAAAGTTCCTAGTGGTGGACGTTGCCAAAAATATATCCTTTTCCAACCATACAGGCACCATTACCAAGAAAGCTCATGAATGCCTCAGCTTCTTCAGGAAGCTAAAGACATTGGTATGTCTCCATCAAACTTTACCAACTTTTATTGATGAACCATGGAAAGTATCTCATCTATTATTTCTTCAGTGGTTTGATCGAGGCACGACTGTGCAAGCGTGTGGATGTCAGCCAGTGAGAACAGCAAGAAGAGTTTAAAAGGAGGCACCTTATAGACTGAGCAACGGAGTAGAAAGGTTTTGGCTCAACAGGACTTCAGCGATAATGGGTCAAAGCCAGGTAGGTTGCTTGTGTAGAATACAGACAGGAAGAATGTGTGTGAGGCCGGTGTTCTGTGCTCGGTGCCAGATGTGGGAAGCCCTGGAGACTCCCAGCCTCCTGGACGGTCACATCCGCACCAGGTGCATCCAGCTGCAGTTCCTCAGGGAACTGGAGATGCAGCTCGATGACCATCGTTGGGTCAGGGAAAGTGAGGAGGTGATAGAGAGGAGCTCTAGGCGGGTAGTCACAGATAAGTGGCTAACAGTCAGGAGAGGGAAGGGCAGGAGTCAGACTCTAGAGAGCACCCCTGTGGCTGTACCCCCTTGACAATAAGTACTCCTGCTTGAGTACTGTTGGGGGAGGATAGCCTACCTGGGGGAAGCAACAGTGATTGCGCCTCTGGCACAGAGTCTGGCTCTGTGGCTCAGAAGGGTTGGGAAAGGAAGAGGATGGCAGCAGTGATACGGGACTCTACAGTTAGGGAGTCAGACAGGCAACTCTGTGGACGCAGGAAAGAAGATAGTACTTTGCCTCCCAGGTGCCAGGGTCTAGGATGTTTCTGATCGTGACCACGATATCCTGAAGTGGGAAGGAGAACAGCCAGAGGTTGTGGCACATATTGGTACCAACGACATAGCCAGGAAAAGGGAGGAGGTCCTGAAAGCAGACTACAGGGATTTAGGAAGGAAGTTGAGGAGCAGGACCACAAAGGTAGTTATCTCAGGATTACTGCCTGTGCCACATGACAGTAAGTATAGGAACGGAGTGAGGTGGAGGATAAATGCATGGCTGAGGGATTGGAGCAGGGGGCAGGGATTCGGATTTCTGGATCACTGGGACCTCTTTTGGGGCAGGAGTGACCTGTACAAAAAGGACAGGTTGCACTTGAATCCCAGGGGGACAAATATCCTGGTGGGGAGGTTTGTTATGGCTTTTGGAGAGAGTTTAAACTAGGATTGCTGGGGCATGGGAACCAAACTGAAGAGACGGAGGAAGAGGTGGTTGGCTCACAAATAGAGAAAGCTTGGAGACAGTGCGAGAGGGAGGATAGGCAGGTGATAGAGAAAGGATGCGCTCAGACCGATGGTTTGAGATGTGTCTATTTTAATGCAAGGAGTATTATGAACAAAGCGGATGAGCTTAGAGCGTGGATCAGTACTTGGAGCAATGATGTTGTGGCCATTACAGAGACTTGGATGCCTCAGGGGCAGGAATGGTTACTTCGAGAGCCAGGCTTTAGATGTTTCAGAAAGGACAGGGAGGGAAGCAAAAGAGGTGGGGGCATGGAACTGTTGATGAGAGATAGTGTCACGGCAGCAGAAAAGGAGGAAGTCATAGAGGGATTTTCTATGGAGTCTCTGTGGGTGGAAGTTAGGAACAGGAAAGGGTCAATAACTCTAATGGGTGTTTTTTATAGACCACCCAATAGTAACAGGGACATCGAGGAGCAGATAAGGAGAGAGATTCTGGAAAGGTATAATAATAACCAATCAAGTGTGACAGTGGAAAAGTGTGTATGGAACTGGAGGAGATAGCAGAGGTACTTAATGAGTACTTTGCTTCAGATTTCACTACAGAAAAGGATATTGGTGATAGTAGGGATGACTTACAGCGGACTGAAAAGCTTGAACATGTAGATATTAAGAAAGAGGATGTGCTGGAGCCTTTGGAAAGCATCAAGTTGGATAAGTCACCGGGACCGAATGAGATGTACCCCAGGCTACTGTGGGAGGCGAAGGAGGAGATTGCTGAGCCTCTGGCAATGATCTTTGCATCATCAATGGGAACGGGAGAAGTTAATGAGGATTGGAGGGTTGCAGATGTTGTTCCATTATTCAAAAAAGGGAGTAGAGATAGCCCAGGAAATTATAGACCAGTGAGTCTTACCTCAGTGGTTGGTAAGTTGATGGAGAAGATCCTGAGAAGCGGCATTTATGAACATTTGGAGAGGCATAAAATAATTAGGAATAATCAGCATGGCTTTGTGAAAGGTAGGTTGTGCCTTACGAGCCTGGTTGAATTTTTTGAGGATGTGACTAAACACATTGATGAAGGTAGAGCAGTAGATGTAGTGTATATGGATTTTAGCAAGGCATTTGACAAGGTACCCCATTCAAGGCTTATTGAAAAAGTAAGGAGGCATAGGGTCCAAGGGGAAATTACT
This sequence comes from Mobula birostris, assembly GCF_030028105.1. Taxonomy (NCBI): domain Eukaryota; kingdom Metazoa; phylum Chordata; class Chondrichthyes; order Myliobatiformes; family Myliobatidae; genus Mobula; species Mobula birostris. The sequence continues at coordinate 128,558,114 of NC_092370.1, forward strand.
TTGTGGATCCAGAACTGGCTTGCCCACAGAAGGCAAAGAGTGGTTGTAGACGGGTTATATCCTGCATGGAGGTCAGCTACCAGTGGTGTGCCTCAGGGATCTGTTCTGGGACCCCTACTCTTCGTGATTTTTATAAATGACCTGGATGAGGAAGTGGAGGGATAGGTTAGTAAATTTGCTGATGACACAAAGGTTGGGTGTGTTGTGGATAGTGCGGAAGGCTGTCAGAGGTTAAGCGGGATATTTATAGGATGCAAAACTGGGCTGAGAAGTGGCAGATGGAGTTCAGCCCAGGTAAGTGTGAGGTAGTTCATTTTGATAGGTCAAATATGATGACAGAATATAGTATTAATGGTAAGACTCTTGGCGGTGTGGAGGATCAGATGGATCTTGGGGTTTAAGAAAGCATACGGTGCATTGGCCTTCATCAATCGTGGGATCGAGTTTAAGAGCCGAGAGGTAATGTTGCAGCTGTATAGGACCATGGTCAGATCCCACTTGGAGTACTGTGCTCAGTTCTGGTCATGTCACTATAGGAAGGATGTGGAAACTATAGAAAGTGTGCAGAGGAGATTTACAAGGATGTTGCCTGGATTGGGGAGCATGCCTTATGAGAATAGGTTGAGTGAACTCGACCTTTTCTCCTTGGAGCGGCGTAGGATGAGAGGTGACCTGATAGAGGTGTATAAGATGATGACAGGCATTGATCGTGTGGATAGTCAGAGGCTTTTTCCCAGGGCTGGAACTGCTAACACAAGAGGGCACAGTTTTAAGGTTGTTGGAAGTAGGTACAGAGGAGACGTCGAGGGTAAGTTTTTTACGCAGAGATTGGTGAGTGCATGGAATGAGCCATCGGCAACGGTGGTGGTGGAGGCAGATATAATAGCATCTTTTAAGAGACTCCTGGTTAGTTACATGGAGATCAGAAAAATAGAGGGTCTATGGGTAACCCTCAGTAATTTCTAGAGCATGTACATGTTCAGCACAGCATTGTGAGCTGAAAGGCCTGTATTGTGCAGTAGGTTTTCGATGTTTCTATGGATGCATATCAGCTTGGTATGGTAACTACTCTGCCTGTGACTGCAAGAAACTGCATAGAGTTGTGGATACAGCTCAGTGTATCACGAAACTTGCCTCCTCTCCATGGGCTCTGTCCATACATCTTCCTCCCTCAGTATATCAGCAATAATCAAACACCCAACCCAACTCACACATTCTCCTTTATTCCTTCTGCCATTGGACAGAAGATACAAAAGCTTGAAATAGGCTCAAAGACGGCTTCTACTATTCTGTTATAAGACTAATAAATGGCTCTCTAACATGATAAATGACTCCATAATCTACCTTGTTCTGATCAGGTCTATCTGCACTGCACCTTCTCTGTAGCTGTTACAGTTTATTCTGCATTTTGTTACTGCTTGACCTTGTAGCTAGATGCACTGTGTAATGAATTGATTTGTATGACAAGTATGCAAGATGAACTTTTCACTGTACCTTGGTACATGAGACACTAATAAACCAATTCTAATTTAACCTGGGTTAGACCACCTTAATTGTACTTCCACTTGAAATTGTGCCCCATAGGGAAACTGGCCTGGGCTTTTGTCTGTGCTATTTACTTTTGCATGTTTGACACTTTTCTGTCACCAACTACACCAGCTGCTAAGAAATAAAACAAAACAATTTGTGGGAATAACAATTCATAATTTATTTCCCACATCAATATAGATTTTTTGTTTATATGGTATTTATTATTGTCAATGAATAATTGACCAGTACACAGTAAGAATATTTGTAATAACCGTTGAGAGCTTTTATTTTTCAACTGGTGATTTTATGATATTTTACCTGAGGAAGAATGTAATCTTTTCTCTTTTCCCATTGTACTACTGTCATGAGGATTGTCCAAGTGATGATAAAGAAAAATTTTAACAGCAATACTACGAAGGCTCCAAAGCTGAAAATTAATTTAAAGTATGATTACTACTCTTCTGCATTTTCAAATTAGCAAATGGTATTTTTTCATTTTAGGATTAGCATAGATAATGTGCTTGATTTTTAAATAAAATTTGATTGTATTCATTCCAGTGAGCATACACAGAGCATACTTAGTTTACATAACAAGACAAAATAATTTTGTACTTTGCTTAAACAGTAAGTTAACTGCATTAACAATGGTAATGTAGCAGAATAAGGGGAGCAGTACATCTGATTCTACAGATTCTGCATGATACCCACAAATACACTTCTCGTAGGAGCACTGACTGGAGCTCAGGAGTGGTAAATCTGGGGATTTTGACCTTCCCCCAGTTGACACTGAGATCAGTTGTCTCAATTATGAATTAAGAAGTCAGTTTCTTCAGATGAGCGATTTAAAAATTTTTCCCTTCACATTTTACACATCCAACTGCATCACAGTGCACCGGTGAGTAGCAAATTGAACAACCAACAGCAGAGCCGCAGCCTGGAATGTTTCTTAGGTTGGGAACATTTAGGCGTGCCACAGTCCCAAGAAGACACTGGATTGTTTGGAGGGAGAGAAAGTTTAAGAGAAGCGAGTGGTTCAGTCGGCATATTTTGTGCGCCTCAGTCCCAAGGAGACATTGAATTGCGCGTAATTAGGCACTTGGCAAGGACCAATGAAAATGTTAGGTTTAAGCAGAGCAGTCATTGTGTGAGTGAGCCAGTGTTGGAGTGGGGAGTTGAGACCTTGGTTCATTGAGGCTTTGGCGAGGAGAGGCATGGCCATAGTAAGATTATATTTTTCATTATTTATTATCTCTTTTTTTTATTGCACATTTAGATCAGTGGGGATGCTAGACGGGATACTGGAATGCTCCCCTTGCGAAATGTGGGAAGGAATGGGAACCTCCGGTGTCCCTGATGATTACACCTGCAAGAAGTGTACCTAGCTGTAGCTTCAAATGGACCATGTTAAGGAGTTGAAGCTGGAACTGGCTGAATTTAGGATCATCTGGGAGACTAAGCGGTTGATAGAGAGGCCATACAAAGGGATAGTTACAGACAAGATGCACAACACAAAACATGGGGTGACCGTCAAGATGGAGAAAGGGGATAGGCAGCCAGTGCAATGATAGCATTCAAGCCCTGCCATAACTGTCAAGCATCCTTCATTGATTCAAGTTTAGCCTGGAATTGCCACTTCATCCATGAGATGGCTTTCCAGAGATTGTACCTGGACCCCTTGTAACTTTCTTGGTCACCAGATTGTGGATCTCATGGTTCATCCAGGATTTCTGGTTGGGGAAGACACCCATCTACAACTGTTTTTATAAAGATCGTGACAACCATGGTGTACTCATTCAGATCAACAGATGAGTCCTTGAACACAGCCTGGTCCACCGACTTGAAGCAATCCCTTAGCCGCTCCTCTGCCTTCCACAACCTCATCTTAGTTGTCCTAATCTCTGGAGCCTTGCTTTTTAGTCTCTGCTTGTATTCAGGTAGGAGAAGGACAGCCAAGTGATCAGATTTCCCGAAATACAGTCTGGGCATGGAGTGGTAGGCTTTCCTTATCTTCGTATAAAAGTAGTCTAATTTGTTGAGACCTCTGGTGCTATAGGTTATACGTATGTTGATGGTAATTGGGCAGGGATTTCTTGAAACAAGCATGACTGAAACCCCTGACTATGATATGAAAAGCATTGGGATAGACTGTTTCTTGTTTGGTGCCAGCATCATATGGTATCTTAAGGGATTGATTATAGTCAGCTGCTGGTGGTATGTAAACTGCGGTCAGGATCACAGATGAGAACTCCTTTGGTAAATAACATTTCACTGTTAGATCTTCAAGCTTGGGGAACACAAGTTCAACAAAACATTGGAGCACCAAAGAGAGTTTACCATGAAATACACAGCTCCACTTTTTCCAAATCAGCAGTTCAGTCCATCCTGCGCATTGAGAAGCCTTTGAGTCTAATCATCATATCTGGCATGCTGGATGTAAGCCATGTCTTGGTAAAGCACAGAACACAACAATTTATCATTTCCCTTTGAATCACCAATCTTGCCTCAAGGTCTTCAATTTTGTTCTCCAGCGACTACATATTTGCTAACAAGATGCTGGGTAGAAGGGGTTTCATTCCTCTGTGTTTCAACCTGATTGGAGATCCACACCCCTCCCGCCTCACTTCCGGCCATGGCAATGAACCTTCATCCACTTAAAGGTGTCATATCTGCTTGCTTGAGAGTTAAGACCACTGAGTCTTTCAGAGGCTCGAGAAATTTGTGATTCATTAAGTCAATTTAAAAGTTCATTACTTGAAGGAAAATTACATGTTGCAGATAGCAGTGAGAGTAATTCAAAAGCGGTATATTAAAAAATATTGTACATAGCCACAGAATGTCGCTGTGGTTTACCAGCACCGTCCTGCAATACGACAGAAGTTTGTGTAGGTGAACACCTTGTACCTAGTGATCAAAATGCCACTAGTTTCAAGGTAATTATGGAAAAGGATAGGTCTGGTCCTTGATTCAGGATTCTAAATTGGAAAATGGCCAATTTTGATCATATCAGAAAGGATCTGACAAGTGTGGATTGGGGCAGGTTGATTTCTGGCAAAGGTATACTTGGTAAGTGGAAGCCTTCAAAAGTGAAATTTTGAGAGTACAGAATTGATATGTTCCTGTCAGAATAAAAGGCAAGGATAGTGGGTTTATGGAACCTTGGTTTTTGGGAGATATTGAGGCCCTGGTTAATAAAAAGAAGGTGCATAGTAGGTGTAAGCAGACAGGAACAAGTAAGTAAGCACTTGAAGAGAAAAGAAATGCAAGAGAATACTTGATGAGGAAATCAGGAGAGCTAAAAGAAACCATGAGGTTGCTCTAGCAGAGAAGGTAAAGGAGAATCCTAAGGGCTTTTACAGATACCATAAGGGCAAAAGGACAGCAAGGGAAAATCAGTGTGGTAATATATGCATGGAGCCAAAAGAGACGGGAGAGATCTTAAATGGATTTTTTGTATCTGTATTTACTTGGAAGACAGACATAGAGTCTATAGATGTGAACCCTATACAGATTATAGAGGAGGTAGTGCTTGCTGTCTTAAGACAAATTAGGGTGGATAAAGCCAGACAAAATATTCCCTCAGACCCTGTGGGAAGCAAGTGCAGAAATTGCAGGGGCCCTAACAGAAATATTTAAAGCATCCTTAGCCAATAGTGAGGTGCCTGGAGAATAGCTAATGTTGTTTTGTTGTTTAAGAAAGACTCCAAGAATAAGCCAGAAAATTATAGGCTGGTGAGCCTGACATCAGTAGTGGGAAAGTTATAGGAAGGTACTTTCAGTGACTGGATAGATAAAAGTTTGGATAGGCAGAGCTGATTAGTGATAATCAACATAGCTTATGCATGGTAAGTAGCATCTAACCAATCTTATAGAGTTTCTTGAAGAAGCTACCAGAAAAGTTGATGAAGGTGAGGCAGTAGATGTTGTCTATGTGGACTTCAGCAAGACCTTTGACAAGGTCCCACATGGGAGGTTGGTCAAGAAGAATCAGTCACTTGGCACTCAAACTGAGGTAGTAAATTGTATTAGACATTGGCTTTGCAGAAGAAGCCAGAGAGTGGTTGTAGATGGTTACCTCTCTGACTGGAGGCCTGTGAATAGTGGTGTGCTGCAGGGATCTGTGCTGGGTCCATTGTTGTTTGTTATCTATATCAGTAAGCTAGATGATAATATGGTTAACTGGATCAGCAAATTAGCTCACTCCCACCTGGATAATGCTGGTGACATTGTGAGAATCACATTTTTGATTTCTCTAATGCCTCCAATACAATCCAGCCGCTTCCTCTGAGCGAGAAGCTGCAAAGGATGGGCGTAGACAAATCCACTATCTCCTGGATTACTGACTACCTGTCAGATAGACCCCAGTTTGTGTGGCTGGGTAGTTCCCTGTCTGAGATGGTGGTGAGTGGCACTGGAGCACCACAAGGGACTGCCCTGTCTCTGTTTCTGTTCACACTGTGCACCTCAGACTTTCAGTACAAATCTGAGTCTTCTCACATGCAGAAGTTCTCTGATGACTCTGCGGTGGTTGGGTGTATCAGAGATGGGCAAGAGTCAGAGTACAGATGAACAAGTTTGTGGAGTGGTGCAGGAGAAAATCCTGCTCCTGAATGTGGCCAAATCCAGGGAGATCATGATCAATTTTAGGAGGAAGAGGACTGTGACAAATCCTGTACATTCTGGGAGAAGGTGTTGCAGTGGTGGAGGAGTACAAATACTTGGGTGTTCACCTCGACAAAAGACTTGACTGGAAAACTAACACCAAGGCTGTTTACAAGAAGGGGATGAGCAGACTCTATTTTCTAAGGAAGTTGAGATCCTTCAATTAGTACAACAGGATGTTGGACATCTTTTACCAGTCTTCCTTGTAGCTTTATGTGGGGGAGGCAGCATCAGCACTAGTAATGTGAAAAGACTAAATAAACTCATCCAAAAGGCTGGATCTGTCCTTGGCTACAACCCAGACTCATTTGAGTTAGTGGTGGAGAGAAGGTCGCTAAACAAACTGTTATCCATCATGGACAATCAGGCACATCCTCTCCATGACCTACTGAATAAGCAGCACAGCATCCTTTCCAACAGGCTTATTCAGCTCTACTGTCACAAGGATTGTCACAGAAAATCTTTCCTACCAAATGCAATAAGCATATACAACAGTTCATCTCTGTGCAACAGAACACACATCACAGTACAATAGTCTCCGTTTTATTGTTTTGTACATTATTATTGCACAGTATTGCACATTGGTACATTATTATTGTGTATATTATTATTATGTACTTTATTATTAGTTAATATTATTATTATATTTATTATTGTTGCTGTGTGTTTTTAAATGTTGCTGCAGTGGGGGGGGGCATCACGTGATGACGTGGGATTGAGACGTGTAAATCCAGCTCTCCCGTAAAAAATCAGCAAAGTACCATTTAAACAAAGTAAGGTCAATAAATACTTTCCGAAAACTACTTATAAACTTCGTAAGACTACTCTACGATATGCCTCGTAAACCGCAACAGAAGAAGTCTGTTGTTGTGAAGTCGCCGCGAGATGGGAAGAAAAAAGGGCCTACTGCAGCGATGGAGCCTCGGATTCAGGTTGGATCTCCTTATTATGTCCAGTTTTGGTCACCTACCTACAGGAAAGATGTAAGTAAGATTGAAAGAGTACAGAGAAAATTTACAGGGATGGTGCTGGGATTGAAGACCTGAGTTACAAGAAAAGATTAAATAGGTTCGGACTTTATTCCCTAGAATGCAGAAGACTGAGAGGAGACTTGATGGAGGTACCCAACATTATGTGAGGTACAGATAGGGTAAATACATGCAGGCTTTTCCCACTCAGTTTGGATGATTCTAGAACTAGAGATCATGGGTTAAGGGTGAAATGTTTAAGGGGAACATGAGGAGGATCTTCTTCACGTGGTGAGTATGTGGAACAAGCTACCAACACAAATGGTAGATGTTGGGTCAATTTCAACATTTAAGAGTAATTAGGATAGGTACATGGATAGCAGGGATACAGGTGGCTATAGTCTGGATGCAGGTTGATGGGACTAGGCAAATTAATTGTCTGGCCCAGACTAGATAGGCCAAAGGGCCTGTTTCTATGCAGTAGTGTTCTATGACCCTAGGAAGTTCTATCTTCATCTGGAAGAGTGTTTTTTTGTATTCTGACAAGTAACTGTAAGCAATTACTATATCCCCTAGGGTAAATGTTTACTTCTCATGCAATAATTTAAAGTAGTTTAACACCTGAAATTACACCAGAATGTTTCTTTATCATATCCTCTGCTCCATTCCAGACTACAGTTACAGGAGCAGAGACATTTTGATACTTTGCTTAAACAGTAAGTTCCTCACTGAGAAGTTTAGATACACATTAAAAGCTCAGAATAAAATGACAAATAATATTTGTTGTGTATTTAATATTTCAATAATATGTGTGTAATCTTGTAAATATATTGTTTGATTAAGCATTTTTACTGCTTATATAATTTCTTATGATAATACTGAATCTAAAAATAAGTGAATTGCATACATCATGAGAAAACCACGTGATACGTGCCTAAAGTAAATACGAAGTTAGACTCACATTTTGGACTCCTGTGCCTTCCTTTGAATTAGATCAATGTTTTTGAAGTTACAAGACATAACAGTGGCGACAAGGTATTTTAAAAATGAACCCTAGACAGCTACTGACCTGTTGAAGCACAGTGACACGTTCAAACTGAAAAAAGCTCATAAGCTCAGCAAGGAAAGGCAAGTAAAAAATGCATTCTCGCATGTGCAGAGACAGTCGAGTTAAAAAAGGCAGAAAATGGAAGAATTCAGGGTTCATAAAGAGTGAGTACTGGGTAATAATAATCATAAAAAAGCAGAAAGAGCCGCCCACATCAGAAAAATAGATGTATTTAATTGCTCAATGGGTAACTGGCTCATGTATACTTCAGTATACAGTATTTTGAAGCAAATAAAATAGCCAATGGGAAACAATTACCAAATCTGCTGAGTGTTTTTGGTTTAAAGGCATACAGTTTGCTTTGAAGCTTAACTGCTACAACCAAACCAGCAGAAATCAGCTTTCCTATCATTGTGAAAGTAATGCAAGAATATTTAGAACAAAAGCCACTGTAGATTGCAGAATGCTTTAGGTTTCATAAGTGAAATCAAAAGGACGGGGAGTCCATTTCAACGTACACGGCTGAATTGAAGGTGTGTGAGCATTGTCAGTTCAGTAATCGGTTTAATGATGCACTGAGAGATTGATAATTTGTGGAATCTTACAAGAAAGCATTCAAAAATGGCTTCTATCTGAAGCTTAACTTAAATTTTAGAAACTAGTTGAAATTACTGTATCAATGGAAACAGCAGACAGAGCCACAAATTAGTTGCAGTCAGAAATGAAATTGAATGAACAAAATTGCAACACTTAAGCATCAGTGTGCCGAGCCGAACAATTTGTGTTACCATTGCAGTAGGGGCACACTTACACCAGACCAATGCAAATTTAAAGGCTTAAACTTGCAGCAAATGCAACAAACTAGGTCACATTCAAAATAGTGTGTTGGGCAGACGAAAATGATTGGACTACAGAGAAAAGAGAAAAAAGATACAAAGTCAAGTTGCAGTTTCAACAAGAGCATTAATCTGCATGCCGTTGATGAAAAATCTAATAATGAGGAGAGTGACACAGGACTGGGTAGCCTTAACTTTCATAATGTGAAAACTAGCAATAGACAATTAATATGGCTTACACCAGAAGTAAAGGACAAATCAATTCAATTATAGTTAGATACTGGTTCAACTGGTTCAATGAGTTCAAATGGCATTTCAGAGATACTCGAGAGGCTTCAACGAAAAGAGGCGGAGGACGAGCTTGCTCCCAGTTAGTCTTTACAATGCCTCCTGAGATGGTGATGTGCTTCTCATGTGAGATGTGGCAGTCATGGGGGAACGCCCCTCTCCCGCAGAGTCACATCCGCCAGAAGTGCATGCGGCTGGGCGATCTGGAAGCCTATGTAAGGAATCTGGAGCAGCAGCTGGGTGACCTTTGACTCATAAGGGAGAATGAGGCAGTCATAGATGAGAGCTACAGGGAGGTAGTCACACCTAGGCTGCTGGAAGCAGGTCGTTGGGTGACAGTCAGACGGGGGAAAGCGAAGGGGAGCAGACAGGTAGTACAGAGCACCCCTGTAGCCATTCCCCTGAATAATAAGTTTACCGTCCTGGATACTGTTGGCAGGGATGACTGACCAGGTGTGAGCCACGGTGGCAGGGCCTCCAGCACTGAGTCTGACCCTGTGGTGCAGAAGGGTGGGACGGAGAAGAGGAGAGCTTTTGTCATTGGAGACTCTATAGTTAGGGGAGCAGACAGGAAATTTTGTGGACGTGAGAAGGACACCCACATGGTTTGCTGCCTCCCGGGTGCCAGGGTCCAGGATGTCTCTGACCGGGTGCACGACATCCTGGTACGAGAGGGAAAGCAACCAGAAGTCGTGATACATGTTGGCACCAATGACATAGACAGGAAGAGGGATGAGGTCCTGAAGTGTGAATTTCGGGAACTAGGCAGAAGGCTGAAGAACAGGACCTCAAGGGTGGCGTTCTCAGGATTGCTGCCAGTGCTACGTGACAGTGATGGTAAAAATTGGAGGAGATGGCAGTTGAATGCGTGGCTGAGGAGTTGGTGCCGGGAGCAGGGTTTTAGATTTTTGGATCATTGGGATCTCTTCTGGGGAAAGTGGGACCTGTACAGACTGGATGGGTTGCACCTGAACTTGAGGGGGAACAATATCCTCGCAGGTGGGTTTGCTAACATGGTTCAGGAGGGTTTAAACTAACTTGCAAGGGGAATGGAACCCAGAGTGATAGCGCAGTGAAAGAAGTGCATGGAGTAAAGCCAGATCTAATATATAGAGAGGCTTTGAGGAAAGAGAAACAGAATAAAGGGTGTAAAGGTAGTAAGGCAGAAGGGCTAAAGTGTGTGTACCTCAATGCAAGAAGCATCAGGAACAAAGGTGATGAACTGAGAGCTTGGATACATACATGGAATTATGATGTAGTGGCCATTACAGAGACTTGGCTGGCACCAGGGCAGGAATGGATTCTCAATATTCCTGGATTTCAGTGCTTTAAAAGGGGTGGGGGGGGGGAAGGGGAGGAGGGGTGGCATTACTGGTCAGGGATACTATTACAGCTACAGAAAGGGCAGGTAATGTAGCAGGATCCTCTTTTGAGTCAGAAGTCAGGAACAGGAAGGGAGCAGTTACACTATTGGGAGTATTCTGTATGCCCCCTGGTAGCAGCAGAGATACCGACGAGCAGATTGGAAGGCAGATTTTGGAAAGGTGCAAAAATAACAGTGTTGTTATCATGAGTGACCTTAACTTCCCTAATATTGATTGGCACCTGATTAGTTCCAAGGGTTTAGATGGGGCAGAGTTTGTTAAGTGTGTCCAGGATGGATTCCTGTCACAGTATGTTGACAGGCCGACTAGGGGGAATGCCATACTAGATCTAGTACTAGGTAATGAACCGGGTCAGGTCACAGATCTGTCAGTGGGTGAGCATTTGGGGGACAGTGACCACCACTCCCTGACCTTTATCATTATCATGGAAAAGGATAGAATCAGAGAGGACAGGAAGATTTTTAATTCGGAAAGGGCAAATTATGAGGCTATAAGGCTAGAACTTGCAGGTGTGAATTGGGATGATGTTTTTGCAGGGAAATGTACTATGGGCATGTGGTCGATGTTTAGAGATCTCTTGCAGGATGTTAAGGATAAATTTGTCCCGGTGAGGACGATAAAGAAAGGTAGGGTGAAGGAACCATGGGTGACAAGTGAGGTGGAAAATCTAGTCAGGTGGAATAAGGCAGCATACATGAGGTTTAGGAAGCAAGGATCAGATGGGTCTATTGAGGAATATAGGGAAGCAAGAAAGGAGCTTAAGAAGGGACTGAGGAGAGCAAGAAAGGGGCATGAGAGGGCCTTGGTGAGTAGGGTAAAGGTAAACCCCAAGGCATTTTTCAATTATGTGAAGAACAAAAGGAATACAGGAATGAAGGTGGGACCAATTAGAGATAAGGGTGGGAAGATGTGCTTGGAGGCTGTGGAAATGAGCGAGGTCCTCAATGAATACTTCTCTTCGGTATTCACCAATGAGAGGGAACTTGATGACGGTGAGGACAATATGAGTGAGGTTGATGTTCTGGAGCAAGTTGATGTTAAGGAAGAGGAGGTGTTGGAGTTGTTAAAAAATATACTAGGATGGATAAGTCCCCGGGGCCTGATGGAATATCTCCCAGGCCGCTTCTCGAGGCGAGGGAAGAGATTGCTGAGCCTCTGGCTAGGATCTTTATGTCCTCATTGTCCATGGAAATGGTACCAGAGGATTGGAGGGAGGCCAATGTTGTCCCCTTGTTCAAAAAAGGTAGTAGGGATAGTCCAGGTAATTATAGACCAGTGAGCCTCACATCTGTGGTGGGAAAGCTGTTGGAAAAGATTCTTAGAGATAGGATCTATGGGCATTTAGAGAATCATGGTCTGATCAGGGACAGTCAGCATGGCTTTGTGAAGGGCAGATCGTGTCTAACAAGCCTGTTAGAGTTCTTTGAGGAGGTGACCAGGCATATAGATGAGGGTAGTGCAGTGGATGTGATCTACATGGATTTTAGTAAGGCATTTGACAAGGTTCCACATGGTAGGCTTATTCAGAAAGTCAGAAGGCATGGGATTCGGGGAAGTTTGGCCAGATGGATTCAGAATTGGCTTGCCTGCAGAAGGCAGAGGGTCATGGTGGAGGGAGTACATTCGGATTGGAGGGTTGTGACTAGTGGTGTCCCACAAGGATCGGATCTGGGACCTCTACTTTTCGTGATTTTTATTAACAACCTGGACGTGGAGGTAGAAGGGTAGGTTGGCAAGTTTGCAGATGACACAAAGGTTGGTGGTGTTGTAGATAGTGTAGAGGATTGCTGAAGATTGCAGAGAGATATTGATAGGATGCAGAAGTGGGCTGAGAAGTGGCAGATGGAGTTCAACCCCGAGAAGTGAGAGGTGGTACATTTTGGAAGGACAAGCTCCAAGGCAGAGTACAAAGTAAATGGCAGGATACTTGGTAGTGTGGAGGAGCAGAGAGATCTCGGGGTACATGTCCACAAATCCCTGAAAGTTGCCTCACAGGTAGATAGGGTAGAAGAAAGCTTATGGGGTGTTAGCTTTCATAAGTTGAGGGATAGAGTTTAAGAGTCGTGAGGTAATGATGCAGCTCTATATAACTCTGGTTAGGCCACACTTGGAGTACTGTGTCCATTTCTGGTTGCCTCACTATAGGAAGGACGTGGAAGCATTGGAAAGGGTACAGAGGAGATTTACCAGGATGCTGCCTAGTTTAGAGAGTATGGATTATGATCAGAGATTTAGGGAACTAGGTCCTTACTCTTTGGAGAGAAGGAGGATGAGAGGAGACATGATAGAGGTGTGCAAGATATTAAGAGGAATAGATAGAGTGGATAGCCAGAGCCTCTTCCCCAGGGCACCACTGCTCAATACAAGAGGACATGGCTTTAAAGTAAGGGGTGGGAAGTTCAAGGGGGATATTAGAGGAAGGTTCTTTACTCAGAGAGTGGTTGGTGCATGGAATGCACTGCCTGAGTCAGTGGTGGAGGCAGATACACTAGTGAAATTTAAGAGACTACCAGACAGGTATATGGAGGAATTTAAGGTCGGGGGGGTTATATGGGAGGCAGGGTTTGAGGGTCGGCACAACATTGTGGGCCGAAGGGCCTGTACTGTGCTGTACTATTCTATGTTCTATACTAAAGTGAAGCCTGTAGATAACCAACTAAAAACATATTCCGGAAAAAGGGAATAACATTCATGACAGTGCCTCTGGTTGGAAAGCACATTGGGCCAAGGAAGGACCATGCTGCTCACAACAATTGAGAAAACAATGAAAGCAGTGGTCCGATGAGAAAACAGGCTGTTTAATCAGGCAGTTACTTACATAATGTGGCCTAGTTTTAAGCTCAAAGAGAGTTCAAGGAGCTTCAGGAAAGTTGCAAGCATTTGGATTTTGTCAGTATAAAGAACCAGAATCTACTCTGCATGCATTAAGGTTATTGCATGAACTTCAAGTGGGAGACAAAAAGCAGCTGTAAAAGCCCAGCTGCGTGACTAGAAGGCCAAAAAGAGTCAACAGTGATATGAAAACAGAAGATTAGTCAGATGATGTTGTGGCTGAGGAAACCGAGGAGAGAGATCAGATCGTAAAGAGACCGATAGAAAGATTAATAAAACACTCCAGTGAACTAAATGCACCTTCTCAAGATCAACATGTAATCCTAGAAAGAAGAAAAGGAAAAGAAAAAGAAAGACAATTTGAGAAGGAGAGAAGGGATAGAGAGAAAGAACATGAGTAAAAAGAGAAAGGCATGAAAGAGAAAAGGTATGTGAGAAAGAAAAAGTGGGATAAAGATAGCGAAGAGGAGAAGAAAGGTGTCCAGAGCTGTCAGAACCACTTCCTGAAGTTTCAGCGTCAACTCCTACAACCACCGAGGAGGAGGCCCCAGAGCCTGAGATTGTTTGACAGCCACAATTCTCACTTGCAAAGCAGAGTGAACTCCCTTGTCAAGAAAGCCGTTACCCACAAGAGTAAGAAATCCTCCACAGCAATTAAATCTTTAGGCCATAATGGCAGAATTTAAAATTTACTATGCTGTGGGTGTCTGATTATAGTAGTTATATTACATAGTATACTATGTATATAATTGAGATGCATTCTCTGTTGAGTTGGACTTTATAGCTAAGCAGGGAGGAGTGTTGTGCATTTAATATTTCAGTAATTTTTGAATAATCTTGTAAATACATTGTTTGATTAAGCATTCTTCATTGTTTATATAATTCATTATGGTTATTCGTAAAATAAGCGAATTGCATATGCCATGACACTACTACGTGATATGTGCACTTCTTGCTAAAAGTAAATACCAAGTTAGACTCACATTTCGGACTCCCGTGTCTTTCTTTGTATTAGCTTAATGTTTTGGAGTTACAAAACATAACAATATTGGTAAATGCACTTCCATAAAATGATTAGTAATCTAAGTATCTTTAAAATAGCATGATATTTTGCTCAGGTTCCTCCAGATCCTTAAAATAAATGTTAAAGGTATCACTGTGAGCAGCATAGATACTACTTAAAACTAAACAACTCCAAAGTTCTGAGCAATTCTAAATAGCTGCTGAAATAATTCATGAAGTGCTTAAAAATTGCCTTAAGTAGACAATCTTTACTTGTCCAGTGGCTTACCTCACTTCAGGAAGACTACTGATTAGAAATTATGGTCTAAAGCCAATAAATAAACCAGGATTAAGAGGCATGTTTGTGACAGGTGGATCATACAAATGTTAGCAGAAAAAAAAGGCCAACAAGTTAACCGTGAAACATTGGCTGTGTATCATAACAATGTATTGCAACTAAATAACAATGTTTATCCACAATGGAATCTCAAAATATTCAAATAGAGGTGACCTCAATATTACAGGAGAGGGGAGGGAGAAGGGTTTTGCAATCCTAGTGAACAGTGATTTTCGGAAACACAAAACACTGTCATCTGTGCCTACATTAAGAAATGCAAGGTTGAAAAAAAACATAAATTTGCTGTTTAATTGTGTACTGGCTTTTTAGAAATGTCATTAAGAGTAAATTTTATTCCATACCTCAAGATTTGGGTACTTACTTGTGAATTCTCTGAGAACAAAGTTCCATTACCTAAATGGCTGTAATGCAGAGGTCGTCTATAATAGCTTTTAAAACATAAAGCTCTCTAGGCCAAAAGAACTCTTAGAAATTTCATTACAATCCAAAGGCTGATGTAAAAAATGTTTTGTTTTGAAAAATGCAATGGTCATTTGATGCATCATTCAATAACTTATTTAATTTTATTGCTTGTCAGTAGAAGCCAACACAAGGAAGCCATCCAACTCCCTTCTGAGTGATTACAGAAAATCTGCTTAAAGTATTTGTGCATATAAGTTATTCTAAAGGTTAATCCCTTCTAAGACCATAAGACATAGGAGCAGAAGTCAGCCATTCGGCCCATCGAGTTTGCTCCGCCATTTTATCATGAGCTGATCCATTCTCCCATTTAGTCCCATTCCATTGCCTTCTCACCATAACCTTTGATGCCCCGGCTACTCAGATACCTAGCAATCTCTGCCTTAAATACACCCAATAACTTGGCCTCCACTGCTGCCCATGGTAACAAATTCCATAGATTCACCACCTTCTGGCTAAAAAAATTTCTTCGCATTTCTGTTCTGAATGGGCGCCCTTCAATCCTTAAGTCATGCCCTCTCGTACTAGACCCCCCATCATGGGAAACAACTTTGCCACATCCATTCTGTCCATGCCTTTCAACATTCGAAATGTTTCTATGAGGTGTCCCCTCATTCTTCTAAACTCCGAGGAGTACAGTCCAAGAGCGGACAAACGTTCCTCATATGTTAACCCTCTCATTCCGGGAATCATTCTAGTGAATCTTCTCTGTACCCTCTCCAACATCAGCACATCCTTTCTTAAATAAGGAGACCAAAACTGCCCACAGTATTTCAAGTGAGGTCTCACCAGCACCTTATAGAGCCTCAACATCACATCCCTGCTCCTATACTCTATTCCTCTAGAAATGAATGCCAACATTGCATTCGCCTTCTTCACCACCTTCTGGGAGAACAAAATACTCCAGCTCTCTAAACTAGCTCTACCCTTAAAAAAAATCATTGAACAGGCATAACTATTGCAGGCTTGTAAGAAAAATAGAAAATCTCAATAAGGCAATGATGAAAGATAACATAGTATCTACTTACAATCCATATCTTTTCCATTTCAAGTCAATGAAATGCTGAATAACAGGGTGTTTTAAGACATTAAATATCTGATGCTTCACTATCAGGTCAATCTAATAAGAAACAAAAAAGCAATATTTTTAAAAACAATTTAATTAGAGGTCACACTTTATCCATCCTCCTTACCAAGACCTACTGAGTCCCAGTCCTCAGACCTTTGTGGTTGTTGGCCTTAAGTAGTATGTGACAGTTTTGCACTAGTTTCTTTTGTGAATTGCATTCCTCTTATTCACATCTTTAATATATTAAATGTGATGTCAATAATTTTCAGCCTAAGCTGCTCTGAGTTCATCAGAGCATAGAAACAAGAAACTCAGAGGTGTAGGACTACTGCTACTCATTAGGGGGGTATATAGGTTGAGAGTTGGGGGAGAGGCTTTATAATGGTAGAGAAGATTTCTTCACAGCTTTTCTGAGACAAAATTTACTTGCCTAAATTGTACATTGAAATGCAATTAACATAAAATAAAGTACAGTTTTTGTGTTGCAATGATTTACATTTTTAAGATTAAAGAATATTTCTCCACAACTATAAAACAGAGTTAAAATTTAGAAGAATGCAAACAAATAGTTACACTGAATTATGGATAGGAATGACCAGTTCAGTTTCAAAGAGAAGAGACAGCAGATATTGGAACCTCAATCAAAAAATAAACAGCTGGAGGAACTCAGTGAGTTAGATAGCATCTGTAGAAAGAAATAGACATTTCAGGTTGAGACTCTTCATCTGGATTGAAAGATAGAGGGGAGATAGCCAGCAACAGCAAATGAAGGGGAAGTTCTGTTGCATTTACAGTAGGTTAATATCAATAATATAGTAAATTACTGAATCCTTGATCTGAATGCAATTTATCTACCATTTCTTTGCCAAATGCTTACCACTTGTTTTCTGTCTTTTTCTTGCTCTAAAAGTAAGAGCAGAATAACAAAGATATAAATTAATTTTGTCCCAAAGAGCAACAAGTCATGTCTCAGTGTTAGAACTGTTGGCTTTATTCTTAAGCAACGCACATAAAAATGTGCATTACCCCCACTAGTAAATAAACATTAGAGAAATTGATCCTTTTGTGGTAGCTCCTTAATTAAAATCCAAACAGTACTGGCTTAAATCAAAGCTTTAGTATGACTCTCCTTAAGAAGTAATACAGCACAGCATTTTGCATGGGTGATTGCTTGAACACCCTTCCAGGAGGCCCAGCCATTATTAGTGCATGACTACAATATCACGTGGTTTGTAGGATGCAAACAGATAATCAGATTGTTTCCTAGGGCATACCACTGAGGCAAGTCTAGAGGGAAGGAGGACATTCTGAGGAGAGGAAGTAAACCAATATAGCAGCATCCCAGGATGTTATTGTGGAAATTGGAGGAGCATTTCCGATGTTCCTGGCCCCACAAGCAAATCGTTGAAATTTTACTACATGACTCAAGTTTCCAATGATGGCCCTTAGAAAGAAAGCAATGAAAAGGACTTCCAGCATTTTTATCTAATGCAATACTTTCACACAGAAGTGCCAGTGAATATCCAGAAAATGATACACAATAATCAATTACCACTTTAATTAGATCTGCTCACAACAATGGTCGGTTCATATATTAAAATAAATCCCACCTTCAAAGATATCTGGCTCCAGGTATTTCAGGTAAAAGAACTGTACTTGGTTTGAATGATCAAGTAGGTAGAACTGATTTAATGCATCAAATGCCTTCAGAGGGGGAGAATTTATAAAACGATTAGTATATAACATTGAAACAAATTGGTCATTCTTGTTAGTTATATTCTGGTCTGACTAATGGTCAGTAACAGCTTCTACCATATTGTTGGCATAATAACATAAAAACAATATGGTCTCACCATTCTTTGAGTTCATGCTATATATTATTACCCAACTTTTTTTCTATAGCTCTTTAATAGTAAACCCAGCAAAAGTCCATTAGTCTTATTCTCAAACATCATCCAGTCCTTTTCCATCACTCCAACATTTGCATTGTAAAAGACATTAATATAACTACCAAATGGCTGTTTTATTTAAACTGTTAAGCCACAGCTGTTAATGAACTAAGCCTCCTCATAATAAAGGTAATCATTTGTAAAGAATATCTTGTGTAAAACTATTAAGCAAGGATGCACTATAGCTAGTTATTGCCTCTTTATAACTTCATGATTTCATGACTAAAACAGTGAATAGGGTGAATTGCTATTAGTATTTACACTGATCCATGATGAGATGTGGTGTGGTTATTCAAAGGAGACCAATCACTACATAGTCACTTTTAGGTTATGCACACCTTACATAAATGCAATAGCCAAAAGCAGTTTGATCAGGAACAGAGTCACAACCACATAATTTCTTCAACTAGAGGCACATTGTTTTCAGGTCCCAACAGTTGTCTCTGGAGAATGTAAATAAAATTAAAGTATTTTCAGATACTGGAAATCTGAACTAAAACAGAAAAAATGCTGAAAACACTCAGCAGATCAGGCAACATCAGTAGAAAGGGAAACAATTTTAGCACTTCGGGCTGAAGACCTTTTGGCAGAATTATGGAACTAACAGATATGTTGGATGCAGAGGCTACCTCCTCTATATGTTGACATACTGATGCAAACAACAAAATCTCATCCAAGAGATAAGGGCATTCTCCACTAGACCCCTGGTGCTACCCTGGCTTGTTATTGAAGCATGGCCAGGGTGTCGAAGCCTGGGAATGATGAATAGATTCAGCAGTTAGGGCAGTGTTGGTCCCAAAGAATCCCATCAAATTGGACTCATTGAGGATAAGAGTCCTATGCAAGCTTTCTGGAAAATTGAGATACCACAAATGGTCAATCACAATTTGAAGACTGAAGGAGCAGAAACTCATGGATCATAATGTACTGACTTCAGAAAGAGAGACCTAATTGCTTGCAGACCAGTGTATTGTCTTAACTTCAGAGAAGCCAGCCATGTTAGAAAGTCCATATGTTTGCTTCACCTCAACTTCTTTTGTAACAGAGTTAATCCTCGTCCTTGAGTATGGACCATCAAAGGCCTCCCTATTGCTGCTGTGAGAAGCAAACTGTGAGATATTATATAAATTCAGGAAATGCCTGAAATAATCCTGAAATTAGGTAGTTGAGTGTGATGATCTTGATATCAATGGACAAATGAATTTGTCTGGAGGCAGATCAGCAGACTAGAAAAATCATCTGGTTCTAAACAATTCCTCAAAGCCATCAAGATAAGTGTGGGCATCATTGAAGACTGTATGCGTACATAGTTTTTGAATGTGAGCATTTCTATGCTTCCTCTATAAAAGTTCTAATGGGTAGCATAGTGGTTAGCATAACACTATCACAATGCTTGCAATCTGGGTGCAATTCAGCCATTGTCTGTAAGAAGCCTGTATGTTCACCCCATGACCACCTGGGCTTCTTCTGGGTGCTCCAATTTCTACCAATACGCCAAGGAAATATGAGTTAGCAGGTTAATTGGTCACATGGGTATAATTGGGTAGTGCAAGTTCATTGGGCTGGAAGGGCCTGTTACTGTACTGTATCCCTAAATAAATAATAAAACAAATTCCTGTGATACCTCTGTCACTTGACCTGAAGTTATCACTCAAAGAGAAATGTAAGCAATATCACCACATAGTTTCCTAGTGCAGATATGACAGAAACCATATTTTCAAAGGGGTTTTGTAGATACGTACTCACAAACTACATGTTCAGAAATTGTTCTTCAATATCAACCTTAAGCTGTTGTTTCTTTTTCTCAGCCAATATTTTCAAAATCTGATCTGATTTTTATAGAACGTGCTTACCATAAGCATCCAGTGCACAATGTTTAATATGCCTGTAAAGGATTAAATATTTGTCATTTGATATTTGCAGATTTTTCTAAAAAAATATAGTAGCAATGGGAAAAGTCTATTTGACTGCTGTGAAAAATGTATTGAGTTAAAAAACTGAGCAGTTCAAGTGTAAGTTAGAGAATGAGTTAGCATGATTTGTTTTTCTGTGTGGGGCAGTTGTTGCTCTTGTTGCCGTTATGCAATCTCTTTTCTTCTCATGTGGGGAGAGTGTTGCTAATTGTACTTTTGTTAGTTTATTATGGCAGGGTTGATGTTTTTCTTTGTTTTGTGGTTATCCCGGGACATTCTGAATTCTTTCCATAGAAGGAAAAGAGATGGACTAAAAAGGGCTGGTAGAAAATCATTAGTGGTCATGGAAGTAAAAAACAATAATATATAACATATTCTGATTGTCTTCTAATGAATAAGAGAACAATGTCTTTCACTATTTTGACTTTCCTGAAAGGGTTGATGGATTTCAACACACATAGTAGCTTCTTCCTTTACATGATGCCAGAACAATTGATTCTGCTTATTTTCTCCAACTATTTTAACATTCTACAGATAGAGAAATCCTACAGATTCTTCATTCTATTTCTGAAGAATCATCTATCCACTCTATCCCTTTCCATTTCTACTGACCTTACCTACTGCTTTTGTGATAAAACTACAATGACAACTCCAGAAAGCCCCAGAAACAATTGGTATTACATAAAATGTTGCCAAAGACAAAATTAGTAAAAACAAAACAACACACAAAATGCTGGGTCTGGGCCCGAAATGTCAACTGTACTTTTTTCCATGGATGCTGCTTGGCCTGCTGAGTTTCTCCAGCATTTTGTATGTGTTGTTTGGATTTCCAGCATCTGCAGATTTTCTCTTGCTTGTAATTAGTAAAAACCAAATAGATTAATATTAATATCTGTCAATGGGGAAAAGGACCTTGGCAATTCTGGGAATGACTTACAGTGACAGAAAAGCTTGAGCATATAAACATTAAGAAAGAGGATATGTTGGAGCTTTTGAGAAGCATTAAATTAGATAAGTAGCCGGAACCAGACAAGATATACCCCAGGCTACTGTGGGAAGTGAGGGAGGAGACTGTTGAGCCTTTGACAATTACCTTTGCAATCATCAATGGGGATGGGAGAAGTACCGGAGGACTGGAGGGTTGCAAATGTTGTCCCCTTGTTCAAGAAAGGGTATAGAGATAACCCAGAAAATTATAGACCTGTGAGTCTTATTTCAGTGGTGGGCAAGTTGTTGGAGAAGATCCTGAGAGGCAGGATTTATGAGCATTTGGAGAGGCATAATCTGATTAGCCTCTCAGGATTTAAAGTTAAATCCATATACACTGTATCCACAGCTCTACTTTCATCAATGTGTTTTGTTACAACCTCAAAGAATTCAATCAGACTCATAAGGCACGGTTTTGTCAAGGGCAGATCGTGCCTTATGAGTCTGATTGAATTCTTTGAGGTTGTAACAAAACACATTGATGAAAGTAGAGCTGTGGATACAGTGTATATGGATTTTAGTAAGACATTTGATAAGGTTCCCCATGCAAGGCTCATTCAGAAAGTAAGGAGCCATAGGATCCAAGGAGACCTTGCACTGTGGATCCAGAATTGACTTGCTCACAGAAGGCAAAGGGTGGCAGTAGATGGTTCATATCCTGCATGGAGGTTGGTGACCAGTGGTGTTCCACAGGGATTTGTTCTGGGAACACCCCCACCACCCTTTGTGATTTTCATAAATGGCCTGGATGAAGAAATGGAAGGGTGGGTTAGAAAGTCTGCTGATGACACAAAGGTTGGGGTGTTGTGGATAGTCTGGAGTGTTGCCAGGGTTATAGCAGGACATAGGATGCAGAACTGGGCTGAGAAGTGGCAAATGGAGTTCAACCCATTTTGGTAGGTCAAATATGAAGACAGAATAAAGTATTAATGGTAAGAGTCTTGGCACAGTGGAGGATCAGAGAGATTTTGGGGTCTGCGTCCATAGGACACTCAAAGATGCTGCGCAGGTTGACAGTATTGTTCAGAAGGCGTATGGTGTGTTGGCATTCATCAACTGTGGGATTGAGAACAAGAGCCCTGAGGTAATGTTACACCTACATAAGACCTTAATTAGACCCCACTTGGAGTACTGTGTTCAGTTCTGGTAACCTAACTACAGGAAGGATGTGGATACTATAGCAAGTGCAGAGGAGATTTACAAGGATGTTACCTGAATTGGAGAGCATGCCTTATGAAAACAGGTTGAGTGAACTTTGCCTTTTCTCCTTGGAGCGATGGAGGAGAGGTGACCTGATACAGGTGTATAAGATGATGAGAAGCATTGATCATGTGGATAGCCAGAGACTTTTACCCAGGGATAAAATGGCTAACATGAGGGGCATAGTTTTAAGGTGCTTGGAAGCAGATACAGAGGGGATGTCAGGAGTAAGTGGTGGGTGCATGGAACGTTCTGCCAGCGATGGTGGTGGAGGCAGATACAATAGGGTCTTTTAAGAGACTGTTAGATAGGTACATGGAGCTTAGAGAAATATAACACTATGAGGTAGGGTAATTCTAAGCAGTTTCTAGAATAGGTTACATGGTCAGCACAACATTGTGGGCCAAAGGGGCTGTAATGTGCTGTAGATATCTATGTTCTATGTTATATGTTCTAAACATGATTCTGAAGATCAAAGTTGTTCACAATAAGGTTCATGGAGGTTCTGCAGTTGCCTCCCATTCCACTTCCACAATACTCAATTGAATAATATGGTCAATTTATCATGAATTGGCTGAGGGCCAGGAGGCTGCATTAGTTGAAGGAAAAAGTTAAGGTTGGGTTGAATCAGCCAGTGACTAAGGAAAAAGATCTAGATTCAAAGTCAGAGGGAAAAGGTTGTGCTTCCAGAAGACATTTGATTAGTCCAAAATCAAAAGAGGCACTAGTAGGTTGAAAACTGTAAAACAATGTGGATGCTGAGAATTTAAAGTATTCAGTAGGAGCTGATTCAGGCAATCTGCAGAGAAGTGATAACAGAAGAATCTTTTTTAACAACAAAGGGAAAATTTCTTTCAGGGGTCAATTATAAGCTAATATAATGTAACCGTAAAAATAAGTTGACTATTTCACAAGTTCATAACATTAGCGAAATGTTCTCCTTTATGAGATTTAATTCTGGTTCATCATTGCCAAGATTTGCACAGCAGTATATGGCAGATTCACTAAGAATAGATCAAATAGAAAATGTGACTAACAGAAGCATCAAATGCACTTTTTGTCAGTTGGAATCAAAAGTAACAGGCTGGATGAGTCACTCTGTAAGATGTTCAACTGTCATTATGCATAGAAATTATCCTGGGTTCAGAAAAATAACTTTCAATCACTAATGCTAAATACATGTACCAATTGCAGATTGCTCCCCACTGTAAAAATAGGTTCCATCAAAAGCAACAGACTACAATTGAAACATAAACAATTTGTGTCAGGCTTGCAAATGACACCCTAAGCAAAAACACTATGGCAGATTTTGTTTTACCATACTGAAAAATATCCCACCATACTAGATGGCTATGGGGTAAAATTAAGCATATTCCATAAAGCTAATATCTTTTACAGAAAATCTAAGTAATTTTAGTAAGTATTTTACCACTTCAGGCATGTTGAGCAACATTATATTCAAAGAACTTTGATCAAAAGCATCCAAAGCACCAGCATCACAACCAAGCTTCAAGAGAAACATTGCTGCTTCATTTTGACCTTAAAATGAAAAAAAATATTATTACACCTTTATCATAATTTATCTTTTGAAGCTTTCTTCATTACATATATCACACTTAGCACATCAATGTATTTACAGAGTTATATTCAGAACACTAGAACTGCCAGCAGGAATAAGATATTGGACCCTTCTTTGTTTATTCAAGAGAAATGACTGAGCCAGCAATTAACTGCCAATCCCTAATTGCTCTAGAGAAGGTGAAGGTGAGTTGCCTTCTTAAACTGCTGCAATCCTTGAGTTGTGGGTACACCCACAATGTTGGTAGGGATGGAATTCCAGGATCCTGACCTATTGACGGTGAATGAACTCAAATATATTTCTAAATTAGGATGCTGTGTTGCTTGGAAGAAAACTTCTGTGATTGTGATTGCAGGCTTTTATAGTCAATGTCCTTCCAGCAAGTAGAGGTACAGATTAACAGGGCAATTTTTCCAGATGGATTCCAAGTGATCTTACGAGGGGAGATTGATAAGTTCGTGGCCTAAGGTAGAAGGAGTCAATTTTAGAAAACCTAGCACATTTATTTTTCCTACATTTACACACTTAGCCCAGCAGTCGTAGAGCATACGGATCCCTTCTTTGTAGAAGTCGGCATCTTGGACCTCCAGTAAGTGGACCACAGAAGGGGTGATTGATAAGTTCATGGCCTAAGGTGGAAGGAGATGAGTTTTTAACTTCAAACTTTCTGCATTTTCACTCAAGGAGTTGAACCACCAATGCATGTAACAAGAGCTGTATCGCCGTCTACCTAAGGCCACAAACTTATCAATCACCCCTGCTGTGGACCACCTGGAGGTCCAAGACGTTCCCGTTACATGCACCTACAGTTCAACTCTGAGTGATAATGCAGAAAGTTTGAAGTTAATAACTCATCTCCTTCTACCTTAGGCCATGAACTTATCAAGCACCCCTGCTGTGGACCACTTCTACAAAGAAGGGATCTGTATGCGCCACGACCACTGGACTAAGTATGTACATGTAGGAGGGGACTATGTTGAAAAATAAATGTGCTAGGTTTTCTAAAACTGACTCCTTCTACCTTAAGCCATGAACTTATCAATCACCTCTCATACTAGGCCTTTTTAGAGGGCAGATCGTAACTATATTGCTATGGATTTAGAGTCACAAGTAGGCCAGACATGGTAAGAATGATAGATTTCCTACCCTACAGCACTGATATGACATTCATCAAGATCTTCTACCTCGACACCTTTTTCCTGAACTTTCCTTTATTCCTAACAACCAGAAATCTAATAAGCTTCCATACAGTATCTATTCACTAATCTCTTAATGGTTTGCCCCTTATTTCAGATTGTTGCCCTGGTTCTCAATAATACAGGTTTGGAACACTCAATCTGTTATCAAATGTCAAATCCCATGAAATAATTCAGTTTATTCTCACTGTATCCTGTTCGCGTGAAGTATAACCCCTCTTTAGGTAAAGTAGACCAAAAAAACTACATAATATTCCAGGTTCAGTCTCACCAAAATCCCTTATAATTTTCATGAGAGATCTTTACCTGGAAAGGTTCTGGTATGGATAAAGTAGTAGCTGATTGGCAGGAGGTAAAGAGCGGGAATAAAGGGGACCTTTTCTGGTTAACTGCCTATGACTGGTGGTGTTCCATAGGGGTCTGTGTTGGGACCGCTTCTTTTCACATTATATGTCAATGACTTGGATGATGGAATTGATGGTTTTTTGCAGATGATACGAAGACAAGTGGAGGGGCATGTAGTTTTAAGGATGTAAAGAGGCTACAGAAGGACTTAGACAGATTAGGCAAAGGAGCAAAGAAGTGGCAGATGGAATACAGTGTCAGAAAGTGTATGGTTATGCACTTTGGTAGAAGAAATAAAAGGGTAGACTATTTTCTAAATGTAGCAAAAATTCAAAACTCTAAATGTGATGTTACTAATCATTTCAGGAGGACGAGTATATAAAAGCAAGGATGTAATGTTGAGGCTTAATAAAGCACTGGTGAGGCCTCACTTGGAGTATTGTGAATGGATTTGGGCCTCTTATCTTCAAAAGGATTTGCTGACACTGGAGAGGATTCAAAGGAGTTCCTCAAACCAAGATTGAATGGCTTGTCATATGAAGAGCGTTTGATGGCTGTGGGCCTGTATTCATGGAATCCAGAAGAATGAGAGGTGATGTAATTGAAACCTATTGAATGCTGGAAGGCCTGAATGGAGTGGATTTGGAGAGGTTGTTTCCAATAGTGGGAGAGTCTAGGACAACAGAACACAGTCTCAGAATAGAGAAGTGTCGTTTTAGGATGGAGATGACAAGGAATTTCTTTAGCCAGAGAGTGATGAACCTGTCCAATTCGTTGCCACATGCGGCATGGTAGCAAAGTGTTTATGTATATTTAAGGCAGAAATTGATAGATTCTAGATTGGTCAGGGCATGAAGGGATATGGGGAGAAGGCAGGAGACTGGGTCTGAGAGGGAAATGGATCAGCCATGATGAAATGGCGGAGCAGACTCGATGGGCCAAATGGCCTAATTCTGCTCCTCTATCTTGTGGTCTCATGATCTTATATCATCACCATGAATCCAGATCACCATGGATAATATTTGGAATAGTTCAATATTTGATCTCTAAGGATCTCCTTACTCTAATGATCACCATGCAATGCTGGAAACAGTCAGTAGGTCAGCAGTTTTAATGGGAAAAGAAATAAAGTTACCGTTTCAGTTTGAAGATATTAACACTGTTTCTTTTTCTACAGATGCTTTTTGACCTGTTGTGAGTTTCTAGTATTATCTATTTTTATCTCATAATTCTGGCATCAGCAGCTTTTAAAAACAATTTCCATCTTTGTCATCAATCTGATTTATGTTCCAAAATGGATCCTTTGTGATCCTGTCAGTATGTCTTACTTAAAAGCAACAAGGACAAAAATAACCCTTAGGGAATCCTGCACAAGGATTCCCAATTCCCTTTGCAGCTCTGAATACTGAATTTTCTCCCCATTTAGAAAATAGTTTATGCCTTTATTCTTTCTACCAAAGTGCATGACCATTTACTATATTTCATCAACCACTTCTTTCCCCATTCTCCTAATTTGCCCATGGCCTTCGGCAGACTCCCTACTTCCTCAACCTACCTTCCTTCCCCTCTACTTATCGTTATATCATCTTCAACTTGGCCACAAAGCCATCAATTCCGTCATACAATTTATTGACAAATAACGTGAAAAGAAACGATCCCAACACTGACCCCTGTGGAAGAATATTTGTCACCAGCAGCCAACCAGAAAAGGCCCCCTTTATTTCCACTTTTTGCCTCATGTCTGTCAGCCAACGTTTTATCTACACTAGTACCTTTCCTGTAATATCACGGGTTCTAATTTGGTTTTGCATTGTCACGTGTGGCCCCTTGTCAAGGGCCTTCTAAAAATTGTCAAGTAAACAACATCCACTGACTCTCATTTTTCTCTCAACTGAAGGAGATTAAATATGTAATATCACTTTTGTAAAGTTAGAGTGGTGCACATCAGCTAACAACATATGGAAATTTGCAATTCACAGAACTATTTTCTCCACAAGCTGAACTACACGTTAACAAAGGCCAGCATCATTCACATGTTGTTTTATTGCAAAAAAAAACACTCCTGAATATTTTGAGGTTTGTATAACTGCCTTTAAATGAAGAGAATAATTTTGTAAATATTGGACCTAAAGTTCCATTCAATTAATTTTTCTAGACAAAATGAGATATTTTGGTAATCATTATTAGATTTTACATATCCTGTGCTTGAGTAATTAAACAGCTTCTTCTCATTCATCTAGTGTTATTATGACTGGAGAAATAGAATGAGGGCTATGAAACAAGTATTTACCCATAGCATTACACACCTGAACATTCTACATGCTGTATAACAGGCATAAAACATTTAGTCCTCAGGATGCTTTTTCATTCAATTACATCTTGTCTGATATACAGAAGTTATATTACATAGGATACATATCACAGTAACTCTGCTCCTGTCTTTCTTCATGTACATCTATCAACATAACCCTCGAGTCTCCTGATGTTCAGCATTTTTAAAAATTATTCCACATTCTTTTTTATCTAAATGTTCTATTCCATTTCCTAGTGACCATATTATGTTGAAGACCTCTAATTATACCCTGAATCCAATTCTAGCAAAATCTTTCTTAATCTCAGGATCTCTGAGATGCAAATCATTTGTTTTCTTTACCCAAAAGCAGAGAGACAGTGTGTTCATAATTTTCTACCATGACTACCCTTTTCATTTCTGGTACTACCCATGTATATCTTCTCTGCACATTATTTCTATAATATGGTAACTAGAACAATACCCAATATGCTAAGAGTGATCATTCAATGTTCATTCAAGGTTCAGCATATCATTCCACATTTTTAAATCTATTATTCCAGAATTAAACTCAAGTGCTTGGTTTGCATTTTTATTTGGCTTAATTGCACTTGTACTCCAAGATACTTTGGTTTCTTCACACCATCTTTTAGGTAATAATCTTCCTGTTTCTGTGTTGAAATTCATTTGCCCATTGTGCAAGGAAACGTCCTGTAATCAATTGCAGTCATCTGAAGTACTGACTATCACCCCAGTTTGGTCATTTAGAAACTGTTTTAGACACAGTGCCTAAAGTTCTGTTATACATTGTCAACAGTGATCCCAAAATACTGTTCTGTGGAACACCAACATCTCCCACTGCAAATACTGTATATATCTTTTACTACTACCTATGCCTTCTATCATGAAGCCAGCTAGCAATCCATTCAACTGCACCTCCCTCACTCCATCTTCTTTGATTTTTCCTTTGATCTTCTTTAATCATTAGGCCATTATTGGTAAATTTTATTTTACTGAAGGCCTGAAAATCTGGATAAATTACACCAAGAGCAGAACCATTATTTAGACTCCCTGTGACCCCTCCAAAGAGTTTAAAGCTGGTCAACCAAAATTTCCCTTTTGAAATCCACACTGATTATTTGTTATAGTACTTTTCTCCTCTAAATGTTCTTCTTTTCGTTAATTTAGATTTCATTATATTTCTTATCAACAGTGTTAAACAGATAGCCATCTTTGTTAGGACATGTTCGAAGAGAGACTTTGGATGAAAATAAACTTACTGATTTTGCTCCTAAAGGTCGAATTCTAGTTTGACCTAATAGTTTTCTATCGTCAGAAAAATACACTTAGCTTTTAACATTGAATTATTTTCTTTATCATCTGCTGAAAGGAATACAAGGCATGTTACATAAGTCAAAATGTCTTTGCTGGAAGGTGTGGAAAACAACCCAGCAGGGCATATTTCCCTTTAGGGATAAAGATTATGAGAGAAGGTAAAACCATCAATATGTACTGTTTTCTGCCAACTTGATTACAAACTAAATACATAATAACATTTGTATAAATTTATTAAAGTAGATAACTGTGATTAATTAGATAGCTATATTTTTGTCAGTGAAGTTCCATCCCAGAGGACTTAACACAAAAATAGTTCAACTTCGATTAAGCATCAAGGGAATACCTGAGCTACCTACTTTTGAATGAGACCCTGAATTATAATCTGCTTCTTTTTTTCCTTATGAATGCAAAGAAAATTTCTTCTGCTGCTGGTGACCCGGGCTGGGGTCGAAGCGTTCGGCAGAGATGGTGCTCGGTACTCGGCGTCGGAGGGCTGGTCGGAGCTCGAAGTTTTCAGACAACTCAGAGTCGGACTGTGGTCGGGTATGGCATGGAGAGTTTTCTTCCTTCTCCTGTCTGCATGAGATGTGGGACTTTCGAGAGACTTTGAACTTTTTTACCGTGCCCACAGCCTGTTCTTCATCAAGTTATGGTATTGCTTGCACTGTTGTAACTATATGTTATAATTATGTGGTTTTTGTCAGTTTTTCACTCTTGGTCTATTCTGTGTTATCACACCGGAGGAATATTGTATCATTTCTTAATGCATGCATTACTAAATGACAATAAAAGAGGACAGCATGTCCTCATAATCTAATCTAATCTAATCTAATATTGTATAGCATTATTTATCCTAAAGCATATTTTCATTTATCACAGTGAGTGAGTGAGAGAGAGAGAGAGAGAGAGAATGAGAATTTCCTGCCACACTTCTCACAATTGGAAAGTACTTATTGCCTGTAAAAGAATTGTGCAATCTGAAAGGTGATTCAAAATACAAACTTTTTTTTATTTTTAGAATTGAATTGAAAATACACTTGGACTAAGATGTTAACTGTCCTGTGCTATCACCAGTGGGATCATCAGTTGATCTGCCATCTGTCTTCAAGAGTTTTGGCCCGCTTATGATCAAGACTCCCTTGAGGTAGTGGGCCAGCAGTGCTAAAGCACCACCTCCCACTGGTGAGCTTAAAAACTTGGCATCTGCCTCTATCAGAGTTGTTGGTCGCTTCCATCCAACAGATAGTCTACTCTTCAGGTGTCTATGCAACTACTGAAGGATTTGCAAAAGATGGATACACTGCCTGACTATCTGCCCCTCTGGACGTACTTGGTGCACACCCATGATGATCCTGTCTCTGCTGCCTCAGCTACAGCCCTGCTGGTTGACTTAATCTCTCTTCTAGTGAAGCCAAGGTCACGCAGCCACTTCTGGAAAGTGAACGCAATAATCCCACGGCAACCTGCTTCGAATGGATAGCATGAGACCTTCCACCCTCTGTCTCTGCACTCTGATCTTAATTCTGCATACTTGGTTAGCTTGCACTCATGGGCTTCATCGATGTTGTCTTCCCAGGGGACTGTGAGTTCACCAATAACCACTTCTCTACTGGTGCCAGACCATACGATTATATCTTGACGCAATGTGATGAAAGCTATTTGCTCCGGGAAACTGCCTTTCCCATCCAGGTCGGCCTTGACACACCAATCATTGGTTGAAGAAAGTATGCTTGATTGTGAGCCTGTGCTGTACACCCTTGACTTGGAGCCTTCTTTCACAAGTGATATGCGATGTTCTGTGCAGCATGGGGCATGAGATAAGTTGTGCTGCAGTACTCTCTGCTTAACCGCTTCTGTTACAACTTTGAGAACATTGTTATGTCTCCAAGTGTACATGCCGCTGGCAAGATTGACTCTGCATGCACTCAAAATATGTTGAAGTGTTCCCTTCTCGCCACACACAGCACACCTGTCTGTCTTATCTTCATACCAGGTGCTGAGGTTGGCAGGTGTTGGGAGCAGATCGTACGCTGCTCTGTATAGAAAAGAAATGCGGAGCAGTTCCATCTGCCACAGAACATTCCAAGATAAGTGTCTTTGTTCAATACTTTCCCACCAGGTCCAAGCCCCTTGTTTGGCCAGGCCAGCTGTTTTAGCTAATCTCTTCTCCTCTTCTACCTCTCGTATTTCTTGCGTTACAAGCTCACGTCGCTCCTTATCTGTAGAAGATGACCACCACTTGTGGGTTGTCCATCCAAGTCCCTGGTGGCCTGGCTGGGTAGTCCCAACCATCTCCTTGTGCAACAATCTAGACTCTGTCTCATCAACTGCTTCACGGGCTGACCACTTCCTGCCTGATCCCACATCCGGCTGGATTAACTCCCCTGAGTTAAATACACAGTCATCAAGACTATCTGAGGCTGAGGAGAGTTATCACATTTAAGTGCTATACAGAGAACTGGAATTTTCAATAAAAGGAGAAAATGCTGGAAATGCTTAGCAGGTCATGCAGGATCTATAAAGAAACTAAATTTTTGGCTCATCGGAAGGTTCAATATTTTCCTGGTCAAATGACTCTATTGAATACATTTATTGCAGCAAAGAATATGACTTAGTTTTAAAAGAACCAGCAATTTACTGCAAAATCTTCTTTTTTGCAAAACTGAAATGCATGTGTTACTCACGTTTACCAAGGGACATGCCAATCTCTTCTTCCTCCACCTATTCTCCAGCCAGATCGATGAAGATTAAAGTAACACCAAAGGTGAAATGTGGGAGTTAAATCAGGATGAGTAAAGAGAATAAGAAGCAATAATCCCCAATCTTAACAAATTTAGGAAATCCACTATACACATGAATACACAGATTCCTGTGATCTGTCTATACCTAGATCAAAAATGCATTATAGAACTCTAATGTGTGTGTGTGTGTAATTACTGCCTCTAAAGTTAAGGGTAGCACACACAAAATGCTGGAGGAACTCAACAGGTCAGGCAGCATCTACGGAGAGAAATAAAGGGTCAGCTTTTCAGGACAGTTCTATGAGTCTCATACCCCATTTTAGAAACATTGACAAATGTAAGTTATCTATGTAATATTTGTTATATTATTTATCTCCTAAAATCTGATTTTCCTATCTACGTTTATATCCTATACCAAATATATGCAATGGACCAATCTCAAAGTTGCCCAGAAAACCATTATCTCCAGTTTAACTGTTGTTTTCTTCAACTAAGCACATTAAAGCTTTCCAGCTGCAATGCTGAACCTGAATCTGTTGGGCAGTAGAAGTTGGTTATAATCCTGACCCCATCTTTTGTTTCTTTACAACCCATAACTAGTTCTTTTTGCCCTGCATCTTTAATCTTTTTTTATGTTTAATGTCTGTTGCCTTCCCTTTCATTTTTTTTTCTCTCATCAGTGTCCTAGTATTGCTAAGGATCCATGAAGTGCTACATAAATTATTTCCAGAATTTTCTCTTTGGTTGCTGTAAAGTGGAGGTGATACATTTACTAATTTTTACTTAATAATAATATCTTATCTAATCATGAGCATACATACATTTCTCAACATCTATATTTATCTTGACATTTACCATGTAGTGCTGCAAGATACAATGGTGTTCGTTCTTTGTAATCCACCACATGAATATTCGCACCATGTTCATGTAAGCACTTAAGAGCACTTACTGTACCATACTTAGCTGCAAAATGGAATGGAGTCTGACGTTCTTCAATTGTCCGTACTTCAAGATTTGCTAGAGGTAAAATCACAAGAAGAGTTAAAATCAGAACAGAAGTACAAGTAGGAAAGAAGGGGACTCAGAAAAGTTATCAAGTGAATATTAGGTAGTGTGAGATGGCAAGTCTCTAGGTTCTAACAGATCTAATTCTTGAACCTTCAAGAAAATGGTGAATAAGTGGTTTCCCTGGATTTGGAGAAGATTTGAGTAGATTTGAAAAGATCAGATGTAAATCCTTTATGAGTGGGAGACAAAAATCAGGAAACTGTAAGACGGTTAACAACATTTGTCATTAGGGAAATGTTAAAAGCTATTACTAAAACCCTATGGCAAGGCATCTTAAAAATTCAAGATAATCAGACAAAATCAATACCATCTTGTGAAAATGAAATCAGGTTTAACCAATTTGTTAGTGTTCCTTGAAGAAGTAACATATTGCGCAGATAAAGGGGAACCAATGAAAATCTTAAACTTAGATTTCCAGAAGGAATTTGATCATTGCTGGATCAAATATTATTTTTCACAATAAAAACTCATGGATTGAATAGCTAATATGAAACAGAGTTGAAATAAAAAGACCTTTGCTTAGTAAATGTTACAAGCAGCATTCTGCGAAGATCACTGCTCAGGCCTCAACATTTTACAATTTATATAAGATATGGGCATAAAATTGCTGATGACACAATGGAAGGTCAGAAAAAACCTAAGTTTTAGAGGACATAAAGGCCATAAATGATGCACATAGGCTGTGAGTAGACAAAAATTTGTCCAATGGAATAAGATGTGGTAAAACTGAAATTTTCATTTTGCTAAGAAAAGTAGTGGAAGACAGCTGAGCTCTGAGATGTAGAGGGCATCGTAACAAATAATTCACAAAACATTCATATGCAGTTAATGCAATTAATTAGGAAAGCTAAAAGATTTTTTTGGATGGGGAATTGAATAAAATTCCCAGATTTGTAGGACACTAGTGAGGCAACATCTGGAGAACTGTATACAAAATTGGTCTTCTTATTTAAGGAATGATGTTAATACTATGGGAGAAGTTCTGAAAAAAACTTATTGGACTAATACCTGGAAATGGATGGGTTATTTTATGAGTAAATGTTAGACACACTAGGTCTGCATCTATTAGGACTTAATTGAAACAAGAAAGAACCTAAGACATCTTGTTAAGGTGAATATGGAGACAGTATTTCCACACATGGGAGAACCTGGAATGACAGGATTAAAGTAAGGAGTCACGATTTAAGAAAAGATTACAACTTTTTTTGTTCTATAACAGGATCATGAATCTTTGGAACTCTCTCAAATGACA
Organism: Mobula birostris; assembly: GCF_030028105.1. NCBI lineage: Eukaryota > Metazoa > Chordata > Chondrichthyes > Myliobatiformes > Myliobatidae > Mobula > Mobula birostris. Next base: position 128,592,406 of record NC_092370.1, read on the forward strand.
AATGAATGCAAAACCTTTGACTATTTTAAGACAGACATAGATAAGTTCTCAATTAAGCAAGGTTACTTCAAGCAGGCAGGAATGTGAAGTTGATGGACCATTAAATGACAGAGTAGACTTGAAGGGCCGTAGACTAATGCTCATATGTATGTACATAAGATTTATAGCTATAGTTTCATTCAATGTAGAAACTTTCTCTTATTCATAAACATTAAGGCCTAATATATCCTGTATAGGTGTCAAAAATTTCCATGAACTTGGTATTTCACAGAACAGTTATGATTCGTTAATATAATATGATTCTTCAATTAAAAGGATTCATAGTTATGCTGAATTTAAATATGATGATCCAGAAATTGGCAATGAAATATGTCATTTATTGTGAATAGGAATGGTACTAGAAAGCATGTAGTCCATAATTAACCAGTATCAAATTGTCCTAGTGTAGAGTTGCACATAACATTCATTCACCCACCTCTTTATCACAATAGTGGCTGTTGTTCGTTATTGAGGGATAGTACAGAGCACACAAGGATGTCAGCATGCAGGATACTCAATTGAAATTTACTGATAACCCAACTTGTCCAGTATGTGAACTCCTCCCATGTGGGACTGGCTAACTGAGTGGCATAGGAATAATACTATTAAGTACCACTACATCTCTCCTTCCCAAAGAAAAAGAAAAACTAGTTATGTACTTCTTGCCCATAGAAAGGCATTGAAATTATAGTCACTAAAACTGAGCAATTCAGAGATCATTTTCTCATGCTGTCTTGTCTCATAATTTCTCACTTTGACTAAGTCCAGTGAGGTTGGAGAAGGGAAGGAAGAACAAGCAGGCTTGTTCTCAGTCTCCAGCCCACTGACAGCTCTATTGGACGGTAGCCATTTGCAAGAGGTGTGGAGCAATAAGCCAGCAGTGCTTTTGCCTTCAGTAGGAGAATCTTAACAGATTGCACTGCTATTTCTGCTTCTCCATTTGTCAGTGGGTACTGGCGACTGCTTGCATGGTGTTTGAACTCATAGTCCCTAGCAAAGGGTTTGAATTCTGAGCAGCCGAATTCTGTCTGACACAAGTGTCTCTGGTATTCCATAGCAAGTGAATACAGCTTTCAGGTCCTGTATAACTGCTGCTAAGGATGTGAAGGACAACTTGGACACCTGAACATTCCATGAGTAGTAATCCACAGTGAAAGATAATAGTCTCTTTTCAGCTTGAAAATATCTGTGACTGCAATTCGCCATAGGAAGTCTGGGAATTCTGTGGAACAGACAGATTCAGCATGATTTTTGTGCAGTTTTCTCCAAGCCTCACATTGAATTAAATTGAATTGACTGAATTGACTTTATTACTTACATCCTTCTATACATGAGGAGTAAAAATCTCTACGTGATGTCGCTGTTTAAATGTGCAATTTACAGTAATTTATAATAAATAGTATACAACAGTCAATATAACATAGAAATACAATTGTATCAGCATGTATTAATCAGTCTGATGGCCTGGTGGAAGAAGCAGTCCCGGAGCCTGTTGGTCCAGGCTTTTATGCTGCAGTACCGTTTCCCGGATGGTAGCAGCTAGAACAGTTTGCGGTTGGGGTGACTCAAGTCCCCAGTGATCCTTCGGGCCCTTTTTACACAACTGTCTTTGTAAATATCCTGAATCGTGGGAAGTTCACATCTACAGATGTGCTGGGCTGTCCACACCACTCTCTGCAGAGTCCTGCAATAAATGGAGGTACAGTTCCCATATCAGGCAGTGATGCAGCCAGTCAGGATGCTCTCAATTGTGCCCTTGTCGAAAATTCTTAGGATTTGGGGGCCCATACCAAACTTCTTCAGGATGTTTTACATGCCTGTAGATCTCCCAGCTGTGTGCTCACACCTGGACTGCTTTGCTCTTAGGCAATATTTTTCAATGCCTTGATGTCCTTGGTGGATTTGACTGATGATTTTAGTGTGCACAGAAGCAGGAATGACGAGTCTGGAGCCTCTTAGCTGCAAACTATCGAGAATGGTGAATGTGTCTCTTTCAAGCCAGTAAGGTCCGAGTTCATTTTGGAACAACTGGCCATCCATGCTCACAGTATTGTAAGACCTTGCTGCAGATTTGGTCCTTATTCAACTCAGCACAAATTTCATCCAGTTTATTCTGTGATGCAGGAAAGCTTTCACATACCTGCGCTATGTAGATATTGGATCTTCCATGAGGATGGAGTCAGCCTCTGTCCTTGACAGAGCGTCTGATGTTGTGAAAGACTTGCCGGGGACATGTTCAATATCATAAGAGTATCACATAAGCCTCATCCTGAATCTTTGGCGATGTGGAGCTAAGTCATCCAAGTGTTTCAAGCTAAGGAGGCTGAAAAGTGGCTTGTGGTCTGTTTCAGGTAGGAATTTACAGCCTATCATGTAGCAGCTGAAGCATTCACAAGCCCACACAAGAGCCCGAATCCCCTTTTCGATTTGGGCATAACGCTGTTCAATCGGAGTTTCCATACACCACTTAAGTGTTGCATGAGCACTCCCCGAGACCAAAGGAAGAGGTGTCTGCTGAGATTTTGGTTGCTTTGTTTGGATAAAGAATGCCAATGTTGGAGGAGAGATAAGCACTGTCTTAAGTGATGAGAATGATTTCTCTCGTGGTGAGTCCCAAGTCCATACATTTCTCTGAGAAGGGAGGTCACGTAGTGGCTTCCTTTTCTCTGTCAAATCCAGAATGAACTTTCCCAGCTGGGTTACCATGCCAAGGAAACTATGGGTCTCTGATGCCTGTTTTTCTTGCCAGTTTTGTGAACAGTCATTTGAGGATGACCATGGCATCTGCCCAGTGTTTTATCAGATTAGCACAGATCCTCACTGTGCCATCTGACTTGGGAACAGGAACAATGCCCACACACACACACTAGTCCGGGGGTCCATTCACTCTAGTTATGAGGTCAAGTGTCTCCAGTCTCTCAAGTTCAGCTTTGTCTTTGTTCATCAATGGGACTGGTGTATACCTCACTGTGTCAATGAGTAAGGTATCAATCCTGGCCTCCACTGGATAAGGTACTCTTCTTTCTGTACTCCCAGGCCTGTGAACAATTCCAGCTACTTCTTCTGCTACTGAACATTGTTTAACAAATCCAACCTTGCAATGAGGTTCAGCTTCTCAATGGTATGTCATCCCACTAGTGGTGAGAAGAGATTCTGAACAACATAGACACCCTCTCTTAACTATTTCTCATTTAAAGATAACATACCTGAACAACTGGCGTACTGTCCCACTCACCTCAATAATAAGCAAATGCTTTGAGAGGCTGGTCAAGGATTACATCTGCAGCTTGCAACAATCCAAACTGGACCCCTTAAAATTCACCTACTGACACAACCGATCAACAGATGATGCAACAGCCACTGCTCTATATACCATTCTTACACATCTGGAGAAGAAGGATGTTTATGTCAGAATGCTGTTCTTCAAATACAGTTCACCATTCAACACCATAGTTCCATCCGGGCTCGACAAGAAGCTCAGGGACCTCGGCCTTGACTCTGCTTTATGCAGCTGAATCCTAGACTTCCTGTCAGATCGCCAGCAGGTGGTAAGAGTGGGCTCCCTCACCTCCACCCCTCTGACTCTCAATACAGGAGCCCCTCAGGGCTGTGTACTGAGTCCTCTCCTTTAATCCCTGTATACCCATGACTGTATCACCACCTACAGCTCCAATCTGCTAATTAAATTTGCCAATGACAGTACATTGATTGGCCTTATCTCAAACAATAACGAGGTGGCCTACAGGGAAGGAGTCATCTCTCTGACACAGTGGTGTTAAGCAAACAACCTCTCCCTCAGTTATCGCAAAAACAAAGGAGCTGGTTGTGGATTACAGGAGGAATGGAGACGGGCTAACCCCTATTGACATCAATGGATCTGGGGTTGAGAGGGTAAACAGCTTTAAGTTCCTCGGCATCCACATCACCGAGGACCTCACGTGGTCTGTACACACCAGCTGTGCCTTTTTCACCACACAACAGTGCTACTTTCACCTCAGAGGGTTAAGCAAGTTTGGTATGGGCCCCAAATCCTAAGAACTTTTGACAGGGACATCATTGAGAGCATCCTGACTGGCTGCATCACTGCCTGGTATGGGAACTGTACCTCCCTTATTCGCAGGACTCTACAGAGAGTGGTCCAGACAGCCCAGTGCATCTGTAGTCGTGAACTTCCTATGATTCAGGACATTTACAAGGAGAGGTGTGTGAAAAGTACCCGTAGGATCATTGGGGACCCGAAACACCCCAACCACAATCTATCCCAGCTGCTACCATCCGGAAAACGGTACCGCAGCATAAAAGCCAGAACCAACAGACTCTGGGACGGCTTCTTCCACTAGGCCATCAGTGATTAACTCACGCTGATTTGAGTGTACTCTATATTACATTGACTGTTCTATTTATTATAAATTATTAAAAATTACTATAATTGCACATTGCACATTTAGACGGAGACGTAATGTTAAGATTTTTACTCCTCATGTATGTGAAGGATGTAAAAAATAAAATCAATTCAATTCAATTTTACAGATAGAAGTAGTAAACATTTCTTTCACACTGAGTTTACGTTTCCTTGGCCCCATGAGCACTTTCTTCGTTGGATTTAGCGTAATTCCTGTTTTCTCCAACAGTTTTGTGAACAGTCATTCAAGGATGAATGTGACATCTGCCCCAGTGTCTATTTTGAAGGTCACTGCCTCATTTTGCAACTGAACACTGGCCTTGTCTGTTTGAATCTAGAGCCCCAAGGAAAGTTCTCTCTTCATCAGAATCATGGCCTTCTTTGAGCACCTGAAGAACTGTTTTTGATTGACACTGGGTTTTAGAATGGCCAACTCTATTACATTGGTGGCATTTCACTTCTTTTACTGGACAGAGCTCTTTGACCTGGACTCGAGACTTGTCGCATCTCCTGCAGCTGGACATTTTACCTGCTCTTAAATTTTACTTATCTGTTTTGTTTGAGCTGAGCTCTACTGTCATCACTTTCTGTAGGCATTCTAACTGCACCTTGTTTGTATTCTTATTCTTGTATAGCTTCTAGCTTTACCTCGGCATTGATTTCATGCCTGAATTCTGCCTGTTGCTAACAAACATTTTCACTCTGCCTGACCATAGTAATAGCTTTCTCTAGTGAGAGATTAGTCTACAACTGAAATCGCCTTGACAATTTGGTGTCTACTAGCCTGACAACAACCCTAATGAGCTGATTTCTCAGATTACCATATGCATAGCTGTCTGAAAAGACATACAATGCTCTGATAAAGTCAATTACACTTTCTTCTGGCTCTTGTTTTATGGAGTTGAACTTTGCCCTCTAATATCACATTTCACTTTCCTGTGAAATATTCTTTGAATTTGTTCTGCATGGTTTTGTACTGCTTTTTCTGAGCATCTGTCAGTCCAAACCACCCATGATGTCATCTGCTTTATCGCCCATGCAGTCTATCATTGCAGTTAGTTAATACTCTTCTGAAGCTTGTATGATTTTGCTTGCAACCCTAAGTCTCTCAAAGCATCTGAGCTCTCTCTCAAAAGTATGTAGATGTAGGTACTGCAGGTACTTGCACCATTTTCTGTTTGTTTATTAATTATTTTATTTATTTGGACTGCAAAAGTCTTCTATACTCTCCTTGGGAGTTTGACTGACTTCTCTGCTGTGTCTGTGTCTCTGTGCACTTTCAAAGGCTGGTGCCCCACGGATTATTACTATGTATTCACTTCTGGATGTAGCTTGAAGGTGTTGCCTGACAACTCTGGCCCTTTCTCAGCTTTTGCCTCATTGTGTATGCAGTTAGCAAACTAACATAGGCAGTTTAGGTTGATAAGTCTCTGAATATTTTTCATAGATATATGAAAACAAGAAGAGTCTTACTGTAAATTCTTTCTTGTTAGGGATCTCACTTGGTCTGTAGCACTGATTCATTGACAATTAACCACATCTGATACCATACTGTGTTTGTTATTGAGGGATCGTGCAGAACACACTGGGATGCCAGCATGCAGGATTCTCTACTGAACTTTATTGATAACCCAGCTTGGACAGTATGTGAATGCCTCCCATGTGGGTGCGGCTAACTGAGTGGTACAGGAACAACACTATTAACTTACCACTACTGTAGCCAGGTGCACCTAAACTGCTTCTCTCAATAGCATATATTCACAGGGTGCAACTATGTGCATGGGTAGAACTATCTGAAGATACCTGCCGCTGAAGGAAACCATGTACACCCTGTAAAGGTGAGATACTTACTACCTTCAGCTTCAGCTGAACAGCACTCCAAAACTTTGTAAGGATCTCTGCAGACAAAGTGCAACAGAGTAAAATCTGGCCATCAGGAAAGAGGCTATGTAGCATCCATACTAGGACCACCAGACTCAAAAACAGTTACTTTCCCCAGGCAGTAAGGCTGATCAATGGTTCTACCTACAAACCCACTCCACCATAACCCCCACCAACACTACTTTATCATTTCCTGTCAGAGTCACCTTATATACAGACACTCCTGTGCTTAGAGTCACTTTATGAAGATACAATCAACCTAAAGTTCAAAGTTCAAAATTCAAAGTACATTTTATTATCGCATACTGTATATGTCACCATGTACAACCCTGAGATTCATTTTCTTGTGGGCATCCTCAACAAATCTATAGAATAGTAACTATAACAGAACCAATGAAAGGACCCCAACTAGAGCATTCAACCAGAGTGCAGAAGACAACAGACTGCATAAATACAAAGAAAAAGAAAAATAATATAAATAAATAAGCAACGAGAACATGAGATGAAGAGTCCTTGAAAGTGAGTCCATTGGTTGCGGAAACATTTCAATGATGGGGCAAGTGAAGTTATTCCCTTTGTTCAACAGCCTGATGGCATAGTAAATGTTCCTGAACCTGGTGGTACAAGTCATGAGGCTCACGTACTTTCTTTCTGATGGCAGTAGCGAGAAGAGAGCATGTCCTCGGTGGTGAGGGACTCTAGTGATGGATGCTACTTTCCTGCAACAGTGTTTCATGCAGATATGCTCAATGATTGGTAGGGCTTACCTGTGATGGACCGGCCCATTTCCATTACTTTTTGTAGGATTTTCTATTCAAGGGCATTGGTGTTTCCATACCAGCCTGTGATACAGCCAATATACCTGAATGTGTTCTCCACTATACATAAAGAAGTTAGTCAAAGTTTTAGAAGTCATGCCGAATCTCTGCAAACCCCTAAGCAAGTGGAGGCACTGCCGTGCTTTCTTCATAATTGCACTTATGTGCCAGGCCCAGGACAGGCCCTCTGAAATAGTAACATCTAGAAATTTAAAGTTGCTAACCCTCTTTCACTTCTGATCCTCCAGTCAGGACTGGTGCACGGACCTCTGGTTTCCCTCTCCTGAGGTCTATATATAATTTATGTTATCTCATGTATTTATATTTATTGTATTTTTTATTATTGTGTTCTTTATCTTACTGTGTTTTTTGTACTGTGTTGGATCCAGAGTAACAATTATTTTGTTCTCCTTTACACTTATGTACTGGAAAATACATTAACTAATCTTGAATCTTAAATTAAACAATCTTGGTAGGAATAAATTTGGGAAAATGTCACTTGTGTGATGATATCCCGAATTATCCCTTATGGACCGTACCTTTAAAGAGAGACTTGGAGAGAGAGAGAGAGAGAGCAACGAGCAGCTCGTGGGTCGCCATGGTGACGGAGGGCGGTGTTATGTGATGGACTGCTGGTGTTCAGCATGCTGAGATAAATACAAGGTCAGCTGGTTGTTAGACAGACACACATGGGTTTGGACACTGGATCAGCTTTGTGTGCCCACAGAAAGGTGGCTTTTAGAGGATCAATCAGGAGAATCGATCAGTGGCTCTCACAGTGTGGAAAAGGGGTGACCAGTGGGAAGTTATCAGTGTTTCTAACCCTTGCCTGGTTTGATAACTTTACCACAGAAGATGGTCTCCTTTTTGTGGTCACGTTTGGTGACTTTTAAGGGATTTCAGAGGACAACGGAGGATCGATGGCATCGGCTTACTCGGACAACCACAACACATCTCTCTCTCTCTCTCCAACACTACTCAACTCAATAACACGAACTAAACTGACTTCATTTACCCATCATCGTAAGACTGTATCCATTTACCTCCTAAGCTTGAAAAAGCTGGGCTTTTATATATTTCCACACTTATATATGCATGAATTTTGCTAACTTGTTTGATTTATCTGGTTATATATTACTGTATTACATAGTTACTAATAAAATAACTTTAGCTAACAGCAATACCATACTGCAGGTATTTTTCCATTTCTGCTGGTTCTTTAACCTGTTATGGGGTACGTAACACTTGTCATTCCTCATCTGATTGATGCCAAAGTCTTCGTGTAATCAGGCACAGCTTGTTTCGCTGCCTAATTTAGTGGAGTCAGGTCTTCAATAGAATATCAGGGGGATTAGGTGATCCCTGATGTCAAATTCAGCAAGGCTTTCAATTTGTTGTTTCCTTCCTTTTCATCCTCCTGATTAATCAAAACAAGGCCTCTGTCCACAGTGTTGAGATACTTTGGAGCAAAGAACAGATCCCTCTATGCCCTTGCTATCCAATTAGCTATCCAGATATATTTTAATCAGTGCAATGTTCAGATGGGTGCATCAGAAACTGCACTGCAGTTATTTACCTAGGCTACCTTGAGAGCACCTTGCAAACACATTCCAAGTGGAACCAATGTTGGAACATGATCTCCTGCAAGTTCCCTCGACACACAATAATGATGAAAGAGCAGAAATATACTTCCAAGTCTGGATAGTGTGGCACTTTAAGTCCCAGAACTCCCTTTCCAACAAGGAGGGAATATCTTACCTGAAGACTGCATTGGTTCAAGAATGGGGCTTATCACTAATTTCAAGGATAATAAATACTAGCATAGCTAATAATGTACACGTTTATGTAAAACAAACAAATAAAGGGAAAAAAAGACTAGGAAACAGCTAGAAATACTTCCAGAAGAGGGGCATCTCTAAGAGCAACCTTACTTCCTACTTCACCTTCACAACATCCTAACAATTTAGCATAACAGGTATCAAATGTCTGTTGCACAAGGACTACTGTTTGATGGAATCCACTAGTAAATCAACATGCAGATACAATTTTAAAATGAAGCAGACTGATCTCAGATCAGCACATGATCATTAGGTAGTTGGGAATGGGCCTCAATGAACTATTTGGCCTCTCCAAGGTGGAAGCAGCGCCCTGCAACAAAAAAGATACATCAGATGCTTCCTGACTTTATTCCTATCCTTTGCATGCCAGATCCATGTTGTGAGTTGCCAGCCTCCTGGTACTGAAAAGGGGAGGCCCAAAACAAATTCCAGTATTTCCAGAAAACTTTCAACTCCCTGCACTTTCCTCAATTTAATTGATGCTCTGATTATAATAAAATGGAGGCAACTGCCACGCAGCAGTCAGCACATGTCATGAGCCCTGTGGTCCTCTGCGGTGTGCCATAGAGTGTTGGGCTTCTACGTTTCTCAAGAACCTGCATTTACTAATTGTTGGCTTAACAAGAGCCATTAAGCTCTTATGCTTTCTGTTTCATTTCATTAAGGCAATTGTTACTGGCACGGGTTTTCCGCATGCTGTGATTATTTAGAGTGGACTCCCGATTAGGGCTCATCGCGGGGTCCTTCTGTTTAGAATGATTTGTCTCGCAGTGTTACTCAGTCATGCCATTGATATTCTGTTAGAATTCCTATGTATAACCTCTTGTTTCCATCCCTACATGGGAGTCTGCCATTCAACCATTGCCAGCACGCACCGTGACAGCACATCAATGGTCTTGAGAAGTGAACACAATGATTTAAAGCAGGAAAACATATATAGTATTGGTTCATGCACATTCACTGTCAATATTTTTAACAGCAACATAAAACTTTTATTCCAGTACTGTCATTGATAAATGTTTCCATCACCCCAATTCTGAAAACTCAAATTAAAGTAAATGTATAAAAATACCAGAGCAAATCACAACTAAGTTTGGGCTTTTGTCGAGGTAAATCTGAATTCCTAAATTTTGTACAATGCCTATATTTATCTTTACTCCCGTCACATAGCAATCCAACATCTGCATCATCACATGTGGGTGGAGCAAGTGGGTGGAGCAAGCAGTAAACAGATGGAAGCAGGCATCCTCGAAACCTGAAAAATCATGTGGCTTTCCAATAAAGGGCCTTTGGAAAGTCTGTCTCAAACTGCAGAATCAGGTTTGGCAGAGACAAGAAAATCAGCAGATACTGTACATTCAAGCAACGCACACAAAATGCTGGAAGAATTCAGCAGGCCAGGCGATATCCATGGAAAAGAGTAAACAGTTGACATTTCGGGCTGAGATTCTTCATCAGTCAAAAGTATTAATTGTTTACTCTTTTCCATAAATGCTGTCAAGCCTGCTGAATTCCTCCAGCAATTTCTGTGAGAATCAGGTTTAATATCAGTGGTATATGTCATGAAATTTGTTGTCAGATGGCAACAAGTCGACTGATAGCAGAAGATTGGCAGTTAAAACCTGCAGGCAACTGACACACTATGTCTTTCATAATCACTTAAAGAGTTATTTCATGACCTACAGAAATAGCACAAAAAAGATTGGTCTTCAAGTAATCATAACATACACTAAAATGCAAATATAATTTTAATTTTATGCTAATTAGAAGCAAAACAAAATCTGAAGACAACAACTAAAGAGCAATTTGATTATAGAAAGAAGATCCTGCTTGGTACATTAATTCATGCTTTGCTAGTGGCTATGTATTTCATTCCTATGTCATGACTTCATTATTCTGTTTCTGCTGGGGTTCATAATAAGGAATGCAGCAGACTGAAAGTTGCTGCAAACTCCATAAACAAAGTAGAAATGACAGATTCAAATAAACTACAAACAAGAGAAAATCTGCAGATGCTGGAAATCTGAGCAACACACAAAATGCTGGAGGAACTCAGCATCTATGGAAAAGAGTACAGTCAACTTTGAGCCAAAACCCTTCAGCAGGACTGGAGAAGGAAAAGCTGAGGAGTAGATTTAAAAGGTGGGGTTGGGGGGAGAGAGAAAAACACAAGGTGATAAGTGAAACTCAAAGGGGGAGGGGTGAAGTAAAGAGTTGGGAAGTGGACTGGCGAAAGAGACAGAAGTCCATGGAAGAAAGAAAAATGGGGGAGGAGCACCAGAGGGAGGCAATGGGTGGGCAAGGAGATAAGGTGAGAGAGGGAAAAGGGGATGAGAAATGGTGGAGGGGAGGTGGGAAGGGGGGTCATTACCAGAAGTTCGAGAAATCAAATAAATTCAAATAAATCTCTGCTTTCAATCACAATGACACACATTTAATAATAAACTCGGTTACAAGACCATCAGTATTTAGTGTGCTCTATTATTAGTTTGTAAAAGGATGCCACGTACAGTATAAAATGTTTGCCAAGAAGTGTCTTAATCTGTCTTTCATTAACCAAGTTTTCAATCATCCTCTCACTTCAGTTCAAGTTCACCAATTGAATTGCCTTAAAATGAATAGATCTATAGAGTCTCTCAAAAGCAGAGGTGGAGGAGTATGCCTCATGATCAACTCTTCTTGGTGCACAAATATATCAGTGCTGTCCCAACTGTGCTCACCAGACCTGGAATATCTAGCAGTAAAGTGTTGTCCTTTTTACCTACCATGGGAGTTCTCTGGGGTCATTCTGGTAGCAGTTTACATTCCACCTCAGGCCAATGTCAAGCAGGCTTTAGATGGGATCAACATGCACAGAACAGCGCACCCTAACGCTTTCACCATCGTTTTGGGAGATTTTAACAAGGCCAGTCTGAAAAAAAATCACTATGCAATTACCATCAACAGATCACTTGCAATACCAGAGGAAATAACACACTAGACCATTGTTACACCACCATCAAGAATGCCTACCGTGCTATTCCACGCCCTCACTTTGGGAAGTCTGATTACCTAGCTGCACTTCTACTCCCTGAGTATAGACAGAGTCTGAAGACTGCAACAACAGCAGTGAGGACGAAGAAAGTATGGACAAGGGAAGCACAAGAGTGCCTTTAGGACTGCTTTGAATTGGTGGACTGGATTCTATTCAGGGATTCATCTTTGAATCTCGATGAGTATGCTGCAGTTGTTACCGGCTTCAATAAAACCTGTGTGGATGAGTGTGTGCCCACAAAGACTTTCTGCACATTCCCAAACCAAAAGCCGTGGCTGAACCAGAAGGTACCTCATCTGCTGAAGGCTAGATTTGTGGCATTCGTCTGGCAACCCAGGTCTGTACCAGAAAACCAGGTATGATTTGCGGAGGGCTATTTCAAGGGCGAAGAGACAATTTCAAATGAGGTTGGAGGTGATAACAGATGCACTGCAACTCTGGCAGGATCTGCAAGACTTTACTTCCTACAAAGCAAAACCCAATAATATGAATGGTTGCGGTGCTTCACTACCGGATGAACTCAACACCTTCTATGCACGCTTTCAAAGGGAGAACACAACTACAGCTGTGAAGATCCCTGCTGCACCTGATGACCCTGTGATCTCTGTCTCAGAGGCTGATGTTAGACAGTCTTTAAAGAAAGTGAACCCTCGCAAGGCGGAAGGTCCCGATGGAGTACCTGGTAAGTCTCTGAAAACCTGTGCCAACCAACTAGCGGGAGTACTCAAGGACATTTTCAACCTACGGGCAGAAGTTCCCACTTGCTTCAAAAAGGCAACAATCATACCAATGCCTAAGAAGAATAATGTGAGCTGCCTTAATGACTATTGCCCAGTAGCACTCACATCGACAGTGATGAAATGCTTTGAGAGGTTGGTTATGACAAAACTGAACTCCTGTCTCAGCAAGGACATGGACCCATTGCAATTTGCCTATCGCCACAATAGGGCAACGGCAGACACAATCTCAATGGCTCACCACACAGCTTTAGACCACCTAGACAACACAAACATCTATGTCAGGATGCTGTTCATTGACTAAAGCTCAGCATTTAATACCATCATTCCCACAATCCTGATGAGAAGTTGTAGAACCTGGGCCTCTGTACCTCCTTCTGCAATTGGATCCTTGATTTCCTAACCAGAAAACCACAGTTTGTGTGGATTGGTGATAACATCTCCTCCTCGCTGTCGATCAATACTGGCACACCTCAGGGGTGCGTGTTTAGCCCACTGCTCTACTCTCTGCATACACATGATGGTGCGACTAGGCATAGCTCAAATACCATCTATAAATTTGCTGACGATACAACCATTGTTGGGAGAATCTCAGGTGGTGATGAGAGGGCGTACAGGAGTGAGATATGCCAAATGGTGGAGTAGTGCCACAGCAACAACCTGGCACTCAACGTCAGTAAGACGAAAGATCTGATTGTGGACTTCAGGAAGGGTAAAACGAAGGAACACATACCAATCCTCATAGAGGGATCAGAAGTGGAGAGAGTGAGCAGCTTCAAGTTCCTGGGTGTCAAGATCTCTGAGGATCTAACCTGGTCCCAACTTATTGATGTAGTCATAAAGAAGGCAAGACAGTTATTAGGAGTTTGAAGAGATTTGGCATGTCAACAAATACACTCAAAAACTTCTATAGTTATACCGTGGAGAGCATTCTGACAGGCTGCATCACTGTCCGGTATGGAGGGGCTACTGCACAGGACCAAAAGAACCTGCAGAAGGTTGTAAATCTAGTCAGCTCCATCTTGGGCATTAGCCTACAAAGTACCCAGGACATCTTTAGGGAGTGGTGTCTCAGAAAGGCAGCGTCCATTATTAAGGATTTCCGGCACCCAGGGAATGCCCTTTTCTCACTATTACTATCGGGTAGGAGATACAGAAGCCTGAAGCTTCTGTGATTCAGAAGGCCTCAGCGACTCAGGAACAGATTCTTCCCCTCTGCCATCATATTCCTAAATGGACATTGAAGCTCTGGACACTACCTCACTTTTTTTAATATACAGTATTTCCGTTTTTGCACATTTTAAAAAAATCTATTCAATATACATATTTGATTTACTTGTTTATTTATGTTTTATTTTATTTACTATTATTATTATTTTCTTCTCTCTCTGCTAGATTATGGATTGCATTGAACTGCTGCTGCTAAGTTAACAAATTTCACGTAACATGCTGATGATAATAAACCTGATTCTGATTCTGATGAAGGTATTGTGCAAGCATCTACTGTATATAACCATAACCTACATGATTCAGTGCTAATAATCACACATTAGCTGGATACTGTTACATTCTCTTTTGCACAGAGTGTGTTGATCATTTTTGTACGCAGTATTCTTTTGAATCTAGAAATCTTACTCTTGAATTTATTCTTATAATTTTAGTTATTATTATTAATTCACACTGATACAATTGTATTTCTATGTTATACTGACTGTCCTGTTGTACATACTATTTATTACAAATTACTATAAATTGCACATTGTACATTTAGACTGAGATGTAATGTAAAGATTTTTACTCCTCATGTATGTGAAGGATGTAAATAATAAAGCCAATTCAATTCAATTCAGTATTCCAACTAACATTTATAAAGAAAGTAGCACAATGACATTCATTTTATCTTCACAAAGTATTGCAAAACAAGAACACTTTACATCCAATTAATTAGGTATGAAATCTGCATTTTACATGCAGAAGTTACTTACCATTATGTTGTAATAACAGTTCAATCATTGTAGTGTAGTTCAAAGACGCAGCGACATGTAGTGGAGTTCGGCCATATATATCAGCATGGTTTACATCAGCTCCATGCTCTATTAAAAAGGTGGCAACATCGACATGCCAATAGCGAGCAACCTAAAAAAGATACAGAATAAAAACAAATAAAAGAGATTTTTCTATATGGCTAAACATCATTGGTTTCAACTTTTCTTCTTGCAAGTTTTATCTTTCAAATTACACATTTGCTGGATGAATTAATCAAGGATAAAATAAATTACCAAATGCATTAACAAAAACATGAAAACTAAGGAGCTATTCTCATCTAATCCTTTTTACATTTTTTAAAAATTCTGCATGGATCACAATAGGATGAAGTAGGTGTAAATATCATTAGTTCCACATCACCACTTAAGGTGCATTTAGCTCCTCATTGTGGTCAATACATAAACCAGTTGTAATTTTACCTAGTTGATATTCAGATTTCAAATCCATAAGGATAAAATCATCTGCAAGAGTACCCACTTCCTTGGCAGTCATCCAGATATTAGTTATGATCTCCCCATCACATAATAGATAATAAATGACTGGGTTTATCTATTATAGCCATGGATCATGACACTTCTTGAATTTGGTGAAACCAATTAAGCATACATACATTGGAACACACACAAAATGCCTGAGGAAAGCAGGTCAAGCAGCAATGAATGGATAGCCAACATTTCAAGCCAAGTCCCTCCTCCAGGACTACATACATTGGAGCCATCTGAGCCAACTAATATATATCATTATTTATATGACACATGGGTAGAACACATCTCCCCTCCTCTTTCTTTTCTCTTGTTTTTAAGCCATCCCTTTGGATTGAGATTGAATTGCCTGGATTCTAAGTCTCTGAGATATGAGGTGGCTGACAAATACAATGTAGTACTAGCAGATCTACCATAAGAACCACTGCACTCCTTCCACCATTTATGCTGAGCTGCCCTGTACTCCTGTTGTATGGATTTGAGGCTATCAGTGTCATCCAAAATACTCTTTCTTCACACGTGGGCCAGGGAAACATTATGGAGGCCTTCAGTGAGAGTTGTCTCTTGAAATATGGGAAAAATGGAGGACTCATTCACTGCAATGTCAAAAGTCAAATTTTGCAATATGTCTCAGCACTGGAATAATTTCTACCACTTTGTGGAAATTTGTGGAAACAAAATTACCTCACAACCTCTGTTAGCTTCAGCGCACTGTTGTATGTTGCAATGGCCATTCCAGTTTGCCCACGTTAACTAAATTTATATTCAATATTTCTCTTGAACAGAATCTTAAGTCTTGTTAGCACTATTCTATGGGGCATCCTGTAAAAAGCTAGAGCTACAGAAATGCCAACAGAAGCTCTAAAGACCCCATCCCTGGGAGAGGGATCCGATGGCAGCCTGTGCCGAAGTAAGGATGGGTTTAAGAGGAAGAGTCTATTTAATGGATATCCTCCTATTTTTACTTCCCTAATCCTTATTTATTTTCCCATTAATACCTTTTAAATTGCCTCTGCACTTTATACTTGCTTTTACATAAGACTGATATTAACAGACCCATTTTGCCCAACGCCGGCCCCCTAGGCCTGAGTTGACATAGTAGTAGTAGTAGTAGTAGACCCATAATGAAAGGGAAGAGTATTAAGTCTAAACATCAAGGTTCTGCTCAAATATTGTACTTGCAATATAAAATGTAAGCAACGATACAAAACAAAATGACTTTAGTGTAAGAGTCATAACAATCTGA
The DNA here is from genome assembly GCF_030028105.1 of Mobula birostris. NCBI lineage: Eukaryota > Metazoa > Chordata > Chondrichthyes > Myliobatiformes > Myliobatidae > Mobula > Mobula birostris. The sequence continues at coordinate 128,608,929 of NC_092370.1, forward strand.
TGCCACCAGATAAACTTCACATCGCTGTAACCTTTGATGCCCTTACTAATCAAGAAACTATCAACCTCCACTTTAAATATACTCAATGACTTTTCTTCCATTATGTGGCAATGAATTCCACAGATTCACCACCCTTTGACGAAAGAAATTCTTCCTCATCCCTGTTCTAAAGGGTCAACTTTGCATTCTGATGCTGTGTCCTATGGTCCTAGACTTCCCGACTATGGGAAACATCAGCTCCACATCCACTCCATCCAGGCATTTCAATATGCTTTAGGTTTCAATGAGATTCCCTCTCATTCTTCTAAACTCCAGCAAGTACAGGCCGAGACCCAACAGATGTTCCTCATACACTAACCCTTTCATTCCCAGCATAATTCTCAAGAAACTCCTCTGGCCCTCTCCAATGCCTTTCATATACAGTATAAGGGGCCCAAAACTGCTCACAATACTCCAAGTGCATTCTAAACAACGCCTTATAAAGCCTCAGCATTACATTGTTGCTTTCATATTCTAGTATTCTTGAAATGAATGCTAAGATTGCATTTGGCTTCCTTACCACTGATTCAGCCTGCAAGTTAACCTTTAGGGAATCCTGCACGAGAACTTTCAAGTCCCTTTGCACCTCTGCTTTCTGAATTTGCATACTGTTTAGAAAATAGTGTACACCTTTATTCGTTCTACCAAAGTGCATAACCATACATTTCCCTACACTGCATTCGACCTACCACATTTTTGTCTATTCTCCTAAGTCCTTTTGCTTTTGCAGACTCTGTTTCCTCAAAACTACCTGCTCCCTCACCTATCTTCATATCACCCACAAACTTGGCCACAAAATCATTAATTCTGTCATCCAAATCACTGATATATAAGGTGAAAAGAAGCAGTCCCAACATCAACCCTGCAGAATACCACTAGTCACTGCCAGCCAACCAGGAAAGGCCACCACTTGTTCCCACTCTTTGCCCCCTGCCAATCAGCCAATCTCAGAATCAGGTTTATTATCACCGACATGTGTCATGAAATTTGTTAACTTAGCAGCAGCAGTTCAATGCAATATATAATATAGAAGAAGAAGGAAAAATAATAACAATAATTAAATAAATAAATAAATAAATTTTATGTATATTGAATAGAGTAAAAGTTGTGCAAATAAACAGAATATATATTAAAAGAGTGAGGTAGTGTTCACGGGTTCAATGTCTATTTAGGAATCAGATGGCAGAGGGGAAGAAGCTGTTCCTGAATCGCTGAGTGTGTGCCTTCAGGCTTCTGTACCTCCTACCTGCTGGTAACAGTGAGAAAGGCCATGCCCTTGGTGCTGGAGGTTCTTAATAATGGACGCTGCCTTTCTGAGACACCGTTCCTTGAAGATGTCCTAGGTACTTTGTAGGCTAGTACCCGAGATGGAGCCGACTAAATTTACAATCCTCTGCAGCTTCTTTTGGTTCTGTGTGGTAGAACCCCCCCCACCCCATACCAGACAGTGATGCAGCCTGTCAGAATGCTCTCCATGGTATATCTATAGAAGTTTTTGAGTGTTTTTGTTTACATACCAAATCTCTTCAAACTCCTATTGAAGTATAGTTGCTCTCTTGCCTTCTTTATAAGTGTATCAATATGTTGGGACCAGGTTAGGCCCTCAGGGATCTTGACACCCTAGAACTTGAAACTGTTCACTCTTTCCACTTCAGATCCCTCTATGAGGATTGGTATGTGTTCCTTTGTCTTACTCTTCCTGAAGTCCACAATCAGCTCTTTCGTCTTACGGATGTCGAGTGCAAGGTTGTTGCTGTGATACCACTCCACTAGTTGGCACATCTTCTCCCCATGCTAGTATCTTTCTGTCATACTATGGGCTCATATTTTGTTCAGCAGCCTCATGTGCAGTATCCCGTCAAAGGTGTTAAGTTTTGTAACTCCAAAACATGAAGGTAATGAAAAAAAATTAAGGAGCCAAAGGATAACTTGTGTAGTTCAACTTTACTTTAAGCAAGGCACACAATTTTGATGTGGCACGTTTGATGTGTTTGATGTTTATGCACTTTTACATATAACCTGCAATGCAGTTAACAAGGAATGCTTAATCCTTGCCATTCCCAACATTCTTTGATTCCAAAAGATCCCGCCAGGTTTACAAACTCGCTGTATGCACCATGTTGTCAAATAGAGAACTGTGCAAAAGTCTTAAGGCAAATATATATAGCTAGGTTGCCTATAAATATTATACAAACCCCATTTCCAGAAAATTTGGGATATTTTCCAAAATGCAATAAAAACAAAAATCTGTGATATGTTAATTCACGTGAACCTTTATTTAACTGACAAAAGTACAAAGAAAAGATTTTCAATGGTTTTACTGACCAACTTAATTGTATTTGTAAACATACACAAATTTAGAATTTGATGGCTGCAACACACTCAACAAAAGTTGGGACAGAAGCATGTTTACCATTGAGTTACATCACCTTTCCTTTTAATAACACTTTTTAATCGTTTTGGAACCGAGGATACTAATTGTAGTAGATTTGCAATTGGAAATTTTGTCCATTCTTGCTTGATATAAGGCTTCAGCTGCTTAACAGTCCGTGATCTCCGTTGTCTGATACTCCTCTTCATGATACGTCATACACTTTCAATAGGAGATAGATCTGGACTGGCAGCAGGCCAGTCAAGCACACGCACTCTGTGTCTACAAAGCCACGCTGTTGTTGCCCGTGCAGAATGTGGCCTGGCATTGTCCTGCTGAAATAAGCATGGACGTCCCGGGAAGAGACGTTGCCTTGATGGCAACATATTAAACTAGAATGGTTGAGGGGTGGGAATCAAATTAAAGAGGCTAGGCGAGAGGAGGTTAGTTCACAACAGGGGGATGGGAACCAGTGCAGAGAGACAGAGGGGTGTAAAGTGAGGGTAGAAGCAAAAAGTAGTAAGGAGAAAAGTAAAAGTGGCAGGCCGACAAATCCAGGGCAAGCATTAAAAAGGGCCACTTTTCAACATAATTGTATAAGGGCTAACACAGTTGTAAAAGAGCGCCTGAAGGCTTTGTGTGTCAATGCAAGGAGCATTCATAACAAGGTGGATGAATTGAAAGTGCAGATTGTTATTAATGATTATGATATAGTTGGGATCACAGAGACATGGCTCCAGGGTGACCAAGGATGGGAGCTCAACGTTCAGGGATATTCAATATTCAGGAGGGATAGACATGAAAGAAAAGGAGGTGGGGTGGCGTTGCTGGTTAAAGATGAGATTAACGCAATAGGAAGGAAAGACATAAGCCGGGAAGATGTGGAATCGATATGGGTAGAGCTGCATAACACTAAGGGGCAGAAAACGCTGGTGGGAGTTGTGTACAGGCCACCTAACAGTAGTAGTGAGGTTGGAGATGGTATTAAACAGGAAATTAGAAATCTGTGCCATAAAGGAACAGCAGTTATAATGGGTGACTTCAATCTACATGTAGATTGGGTGAACCAAATTGGTAAAGGTGCTGAGGAAGAGGATTTCTTGGAATGTATGCGGGATGGTTTTTTGAACCAACATGTCGAGGAACCAACTAGAGAGCAGGCTATTCTGGACTGGGTTTTGAGCAATGAGGAAGGGTTAATTAGCAATCTTGTCGTGAGAGGCCCCTTGGGTAACAGTGACCATAATATGGTGGAATTCTTCATTAAGATGGAGAGTGACATAGTTAATTCAGAAACAAAGGTTCTGAACTTAAAGAGGGGTAACTTTGAAGGTATGAGACGTGAATTAGCTAAGATAGACTGGCAAATGACACTTAAAGGATTGACGGTGGATATGCAATGGCAAGCATTTAAAGGTTGCATGGATGAACTACAACAATTGTTCATCCCAGTTTGGCAAAAGAATAAATCAAGGAAGGTAGTGCACCCGTGGCTGACAAGAGAAATTAGGGATAGTATCAATTCCAAAGAAGAAGCATACAAATTAGCCAGAAAAAGTGGTTCACCTGAGGACTGGGAGAAATTCAGAGTTCAGCAGAGGAGGACAAAGGGCTTAATTAGGAAGGGGAAAAAAGATTATGAGAGAAAACTGGCAGGGAACATAAAAACTGACTGTAAAAGCTTTTATAGATATGTAAAAAGGAAAAGACTGGTAAAGACAAATGTAGGTCCCCTACAGACAGAAACAGGTGAATTGATTATGGGGAGCAAGGACATGGCAGACCAATTGAATAATTACTTTGGTTCTGTCTTCACTAAGGAGGACATAAATAATCTTCCAGAAATAGTAGGGGACAGAGGGTCCAGTGAGATGGAGGAACTGAGCGAAATACATGTTACTAGGGAAGTGGTGTTAGGTAAATTGAAGGGATTAAAGGCAGATAAATCCCCAGGGCCAGATGGTCTGCATCCCAGAGTGCTTAAGGAAGTAGCCCAAGAAATAGTGGATGCGTTAGTGATAATTTTTCAAAACTCGTCAGATTCTGGACTAGTTCCTGAGGATTGGAGGGTGGCTAATGTAACCCCACTTTTTAAAAAAGGAGGGAGAGAGAAACCGGGGAATTATAGACCGGTTAGCCTAACGTCGGTGGTGGGGAAACTGCTGGAGTCAGTTGTCAAAGATGTGATAACAGCACATTTGGAAAGCGGTGAAATCATCGGACAAAGTCAGCATGGATTTGTGAAAGGAAAATCATGTCTGACGAATCTCATAGAATTTTTTGAGGATGTAACTCGTAGAATGGATAGGGGAGAACCAGTGGATGTGGTATATTTGGATTTTCAAAAGGCTTTTGACAAGGTCCCACACAGGAGATTAGTGTGCAAACTTAAAGCACACAGTATTGGGGGTAAGGTATTGATGTGGATAGAGAATTGGTTAGCAGACAGGAAGCAAAGAGTGGGAATAAACGGGACCTTTTCAGAATGGCAGGCAGTGACTAGTGGGGTACCGCAAGGCTCAGTGCTGGGACCCCAGTTGTTTACAATATATATTAATGACTTGGATGAGGGAATTAAATGCAGCATCTCCAAGTTTGCGGATGACACGAAGCTGGGCGGCAGTGTTAGCTGTGAGGAGGATGTTAAGAGGATGCAGGGTGACGTGGATAGGTTGGGTGAGTGGGCAAATTCATGGCAGATGCAATTTAATGTGGATAAACGTGAAGTTATCCACTTTGGTGGCAAAAATAGGAAAACAGATTATTATCTGAATGGTGGCCGATTAGGAAAAGGGGAGGTGCAATGAAACCTGGGTGTCATTATACACCAGTCATTGAAAGTGGGCATGCAGGTACAGCAGGCGATGAAAAAGGCAAATGGTATGCTGGCATTTATAGCGAGAGGATTCGAGTACAGGAGCAGGGAGGTACTACTGCAGTTGTACAAGGCCTTGGTGAGACCACACCTGGAGTATTGTGGGCAGTTTTGGTCCCCTAATCTGAGGAAAGACATCCTTGCCATAGAGGGAGTACAAAGAAGGTTCACCAGATTGATTCCTGGGATGGCAGGACTTTCATATGAAGAAAGACTGGATGAACTAGGCTTGTACTCGTTGGAATTTAGAAGATTGAGGGGGGATCTGATTGAAACGTATAAAATCCTAAAGGGATTGGACAGGCTAGATGCAGGAAAATTGTTCCCAATGTTGGGGAAGTCCAGAACAAGGGGTCACAGTTTGAGGATAGAGGGGAAGCCTTTTAGGACTGAGATTAGGAAAAACTTCTTCACACAGAGAGTGGTGAATCTGTGGAATTCTCTGCCACAGGAAACAGTTGAGGCCAGTTCATTGGCTATATTTAAGAGGGAGTTAGATATGGCCCTTGTGGCTACGGGGATCAGGGGGTATGGAGGGAAGGCTGGTGCAGGGTTCTGAGTTGGATGATCAGCCATGATCATAATAAATGGCGGTGCAGGCTCGGAGGGCCGAATGGCCTACTCCTGCACCTATTTTCTATGTTTCTATGTTTCTATATGTCTCTCTAAAATCCTAATATACGCCTCAGAGTCAATGGTACCTTCACATACATGCAACTCACCCATGCCGTGGGCACTGATGCACTCCCATACCATCACAGATGCTGGCTTTTGCACCTTTCGTGATAACAATCTGATTGGTCGTTTTCATCTTTGGCACGGAGAACTCGACGCCCGTTTTTTCCGAAAATTAGCTGAAATGTGGATTCATCTGACCACAGCACACAGTTCCACAGTCCTTCGGTCCATCTGAGATGAGCTCGGGCCCGGAGAACTCGCCGGCGTTTCTGCATAGAGTTGATGTATGGCTTCCTCCTTGCGTAATACAGTTTCAAGTTGCATTTCTGGATGCAGCGATGGACTGTGTTGAGTGACAATGGTTTTCCAAAGTACTCCCGACCCCAGGTGGCTATAATTGTCACAGTAGCATGACGATTTCTTAGGCAGTGCCGCCTGAGGGCTCAAAGATCACGCACATTCAATAGTGGTTTTCAACCTTGCCCTTTACGCACTGAGATGTCTCTGAATTCTCTGAATCTTTTCACAATATTATGTACTGTAGATGTTGAAAGACCTAAATTCTCTGCAATCTTGCACTGAGAAATGTTCCTTTTGAACTGACTAACAATTCTCTCACGAATTTTGGCACAAAGGGGTGAGCCACGACCCATCCTTGCTTGCAAAGACTAAGCCTTTGATGGATGCTACTTTTATACCCAGTCATGAGGTACCTCACCTGCTACCAATTAGCCTGCTTAATGTGGAGTCTTCCAAAACGGTGTTACTTGAATATTCTGTGCACTTTTCAATCTTATTTTAACTCTATCCCAACTTTTGTTGAGTGTGTTGCAGCCATCAAATTCTAAATTTGTGTATATTTACAAAATACAATTAAGTTGGTCAGTAAAACTATTGAAAATCTTTTCTTTGTACTTTTGTCAGTTAAATAAAGGTTCACGTGAATTAACATATCACAGATTGTTGTTTTTATTGCATTTTGGAAAATATCCCAACTTTTTTGGAAATGGGGCTTGTATATATATAATCTCAGGTTCTGGGGATTCCTCCATGGTGGTTGTAGAAGTTGACTCTGGGACTGCAGGAAGTGGTTCTGACAGCTCTGGAAACCTTTCTTCATGAACGTGTTGGTATCCCGAACGGTGCATGGCAAGCTTCACTGATCGGCGTGGATCATAATGTGTGAGCACAGTGTCTGACCATTTCCTTTACTTTTTAGAAAGTCACCTCACATTGCTTTGAATATTGCCATTTCTTTCTGATCTGTAGTATTAAGTTCAAGAGGTGGAACACCTTAGGCAGGTTTGACAGGAATTTTTAATACCTAATTGACAAATCCTAACAAGGACCACAATAGTGACACGTCCTTTGGCCTTAAGGCATCCACCAATACTTGAATTTTCTCAGCACACTTATGTAATCCTTGAGCATGAATGGTGTGACTACAATAAGTGGATGCTTGGTTTAAAAAATTCACACTTGTTGCATTATGATCCGAGCCCACAATATTCCAATCTTTTTAATACTCTCTTGAGATTTTGAAGATATTCCTTGTCATCTTTACCAGTAAAGTGTTATCATTAATACTGAGTGCCTGAGCAGCCTTGCAGCACCTGGTCCATAACTTTCTGCCAGGCTGCAGGTGCAGATGTTACTCCAAAAATAAGCCTATTATAGCAATAAAGCCCTTTCTGAGTGTTGATGGTGAGAAACACTGGACTTTTCTTCCATCTCCATCTGCAAGTAAGCCTCAGCTAAATCCACTTTGCTGGAGTGTTTGCCTCCAGAAAGTTTTGCAAAGATATCCTCTATCCTGGACATGGGGTATTGATCTACTTTCACTACTGGGTTGATGGTGACCTTAAAATCACCACATTTCCTGATAAACTCATTCTTCTTGGCTATTGGGATAACTGGTATTGCCCATAGACTCCACTCAGTCTTGGAAAGAATCCCTTCAGCCTCCATGCAATCTAGCTTACCAGCTACTTTATAAAGATGGTATAAGGAACCGAACAGGCTTTGTAAAACTTAGACGTGCCATTTTAATTTAACACTATTTCATCCTTGAGATGCTTTAGCTTTCCAATGCCATCCTTGAAAACTGCCGTGGCATCATCGGTACTTTTTTAAATTTGCTTTCAGTTGACTCTTTTTCAGGATTGTGGCATACAAATGGTGAATGGATCTCCAAAGAAATTGTATTTGTCTCAGCCGCTGATGACCTCATAATGCTGGCCCTCCTGTTTTACCACATAAAAACCCAATGTTGGTTGTTATATTTCTTGCTACAATGACATTCCCACCGGAGTTACCTTTTCTCCAGTATAAGTTCTTAGTTGGATATCTGCAGGTTTCAGTTCAGTATCTTTGAAATACCATTCAATCTCATTTTGTGGAATGACTGAAACAGCTGAGCCAGTGTCCAATTCCATTGTAATTAATTTGCCATTCATTTCTGGTGTAAGCCATATTGTTTGTCTGTTGTTAGGTTTTACAGTGTAAATCCCAAGGCTACTCAGTCCTGTGTCACTCTTATCATTATCAAATTTTTCATCAACAGCATACAAATTAGTGCTCTGTTTGAAACCATGGCTTGACTTTTTATCTTTTTCTCTTCCCTGTGCATCCCATTTATTTTTGTCCATGTAGTTTTGTCTGCCTGACGTGCTCTTTGTATGTATCCTACTTTGTTGCCAAACACATTGGCTGAGGATTCAAAGTATGTACATGCAAAAAAACTTCCCTGCAAAAGATTAAGTGTATGATTCTCAATGGAGGAAATGATTGGTTCAAGATTTACCTTGTGTGAAAGCTGTTCTGTTTGAATGGAATTGATTTTGTCCTCTGTTAGGTTTACCTTCTCCCCTGGCAACCTGGTTTTCATTTATTTCACCACCCTCAGCAGTTTCTCCCTGAGGTTGGTTGCTATATTGTGGGTGGCGACCATAGCGACGACGAACAAAGTAAGGTGGGTAACGCTGTCTTCTGTAAGGAGGGCGATGTTGCTGATCTTGATCATCTTGGTTTTCTCTATCTGTTGCTGTCTCTGCTCCATCTCCTTTCTCTCTATCTTCAATGTTCTGTTGGTAATTACCTGGTGGACCACAGCGGTGAGGGTTGTAGCAACGATAACAATTTCTATCCACGGTATATCGGCTTCCTTGGACTGGAACTCCTCCGGGACCAGTTACGTTTGCTGTGTCTGCACCCTTTTTGCCTTCCACTACATCGAACTCCACAGTTTTACCGTCTCCAACACTGTGGAGGTATTTCCGTGGGCTATTCATCTTTATAGCAGTCTGATGTACAAACACATCTTCCTTTGTATCATTCTTGTTGATGAATCCGTATCCATTTCGTACGTTGAACCACCTTACTGTTCCAAGAACCTTTGCTGCAATGACTTTCTTCTCCCCGGGGGATTTGGGTTTGTCTGGCTGTTGCCACTGCTGCTGTTGGGATTGCTGCTCCGTCTCAGCTTCGCTCATGGTGTTGACAGGCTGCGTGAGGTGGTTGTGGCTCGGGCCGGTCTGAGGTGGGGGCTCCTGCGCTCTCTCTGCTTCTTTCTTCTCTCTAATATAATTCCTTCCCACTTTTTCGTCTCCAGTTGCAGAAAAGCTCTGCATTTCATATTCTTTCCTTGTATTGTTGATCTAGTTTCTTCATCCTTTTCTGATACTCCTGCAAAGTGCCTTCCTGTAACTGCTGTAGCTGTCTTTTGAGAGATGTCAATTTCTCCTGGTACATCTGCTGTTTTACTTCCAGGTAGTCTTCATTATCCTGCTTATTGGCAATATCTGTCTCCCTTGCACCCTCTGTATCTTCATCCGAGTCATGGCCACGGATACTGCGTTCGTCCTCATTGTCGACGCTGTCTAGCTCCTCCTCATCATTGTAATAGTTGACAATGGGTGAGAGGAGAGCTGCGGACATCTTCCCTGCCGAGCTGCCCTCCTTTGTTGACACATCTAGTGCCTTGATGGTGTGCCAATCCAACTGGATTTTCCTGAGCCATTCATATCCCAGCAATGGTGGTCCTCCACTTTTCAGTACATAAAGGTTCAGTTGCTGTGTTTTACCTCCGTGGGTCACTGTCACTTTAATTTTGTCTTCGGGATGCACTTTCTGTCCTGTGTAAGTCTTCAACAGTAGCTTAGTTCGTTTCAGAGGTAAGTGCGAAAACAGTCGTTTGTAGTTGCATACAGTGATCACTGTTAAGGCTGAGCCTGTGTCCAACTCCATTTTCAGCCTCACGCCTGCCACTTGTGGAGTGATCCATATTACTCTTCGATCATCTGCCTCTTCCACGCTGTGAAGTTGCAGACAAGACAATTCACTTTTGTCTGAGTCATTTTCATCAGATTTGCTTTCTTTCATTTTGTGCACATTGTTGTATTTTCCTTTCTGGGGTTTCTTGTTTCTCTGTATTATGCCCTTTTCCTGCTGTTTACTAGCTTTGCATACTCTGCCAGTGTGGCCCTGTTTGCCACAATTTCAGCATTCTTTATCTTTAAACCATCAGGGTCATGTGACCTGTTCCCACAACGGTAACATTTCTTTCCTTCATTTCTGCGCAGTGACATTTTATTCGAAGCATATTCCAGAGATTTTTGTTGTATCTCTGAAGCACCTCGTGCGGCTATTTCTAATGATATTGAGATATTTAGCGCTTTCTCGAATGTAAGGTCTTTTTCACACAGGAGCTTCTTCTGTGTGGTTTCACAGTGCATGCCACACACTAACCTATCCCTCAATGCGTCTGATAGACCAGATCCAAATTGACAATGTTCTGATAATTTGCACGATTCAGCACAATATTCAGAAATGCTTTTATCTTTGCTCTGATTCTGTTTATGGAATTTAAATCTTTCAGCAATAACCAGCGGTTTGGGTTTAAATGTTGTTGGAGAGTGTCTAGTATTTGCTTGAACATTTTGTCATCTGGCTTTTCAGGGGCTAACAAGCTCCATAGCAGGCCGTATGTTTTCGCGCCCATTACACTAAGGCTACGTCCACACTAGACCAGATAATTTTGAAAACGCCGGTTTCGAGTAAAAACAACAGGTGTCCACACTAGGCATTTTTCAAAATATCTCTGTCCTCATTAAAACGTATATTTGAGTGAATCTACTCCTACTGGGCACGCGCAGACACATCTACAGAAAACAAGCGAAGAGGAAACAGTATAATATTTACGTTTCCGCGGCGGTGTTGTGCTATTTCCATTGTTCAAAAACTAGGGTACCAACAACAACAGCGAAAGAAAGTTTTCAACAATGTCTTCGAGGAATACAAAGAAAACCTCCGCTGGAAAAAGCAGACCGGACTTCTTCGTTTAGACAGACAATGAAGTCGAGCTGTTCCGGTGAGTTACAAATGATTACAAAGTCAGCAGAGCAGTGGAGAACATGGAGATGTTTAACTCCAAACAAGCTATTAACATAGACAATAAAGTAAACAACACATGCATGAAGCCGTCCTATACCCAAGGTCAACAAGGAGTGCCGCCAGACCTGCACAGTATTTCTGACATTAATATTTTTAAAGATAGACTCAATCAAATCAATTTAGGGGATCTAGTCAAAAAAGCTCACTTTACAATTTAACTCTCACGCCGTTCACATCGACTGCGTGTTATAACAGCCGTCCGGCAGTGCTTGCGCAGTACCAAGCAGAAGCAGAAAAAGCATTGTTGTTTGGTGTTGTCATAACAGCATTTTTAAATATTTCCATTTACCCCATCCACGTTACAACGCGCAACAATCGTTTTCAGATTTACACACTCTGGAGAGTGTTTTAGAAAAGCTCCATTTTCAGGGGATGAAAATGACGTTTCAATGTGGACGGAGGGTCAAAACAAAGAGAAAAAGCTTTGTTTTCAAAATTATCCGGCGTAGTGTGGACGTAGCCTAAGTAAGACGCTAGCTTTCTTCATTAACATCGTTAGCATCACAATATAACTCTAATCTTTCAAAATAAGTTGCCCAGTCTTCAATGCCACTATCAAATGCTATAATGGTTCCAATTAACACCATCTTTGTTATGTTAATTTATCCTTGTAATGTGAATTTAGCCCCAGTCCCTTGTTAACTTAAACCCAGTCCCTTGTTTTCTTTTTGACTCACGTGACTTTTTTTTTGCTAGCGTCGCGAGCGAACTCTAGCTGGATGCGTGTGTTACTCCTTTTTTTTTATCTCCCTTCTGAAGCAGGCGGACCCTCAGCCCTGGAGTTCATTGCCAGCTGTGGTCTCGCCTGGACACGCCGTGGCTCCGACTATGTCTTTCGGTCTCCCGACATTCCCAACTCCGGCTGAACTCTCGCTTCTTTTCAGACTCGCGGCCTTACTCTGCCTCTTCTGAGTGCCGTTATCAATTAAAACACAGCATTCCGATACGATGCAGGTTCATTAACCTTGTCACCAATTTGTTGTGTATGTGGCCGGGTTACACATCAAAACTATAAATAAGAATGCTAGAGACTGAAGCTAAGTTAACAGGGGCTTTTTACTTACGGAACCCGAACCAAACACATATATACAGATCAATACGCACCTAATAGTGCATGCTCAATACGATGTATTGGTACAACATAAAGTAGCCTTATATTATACAGTAGGTTATATGGTACAGTTCCAGTATAATCATTTTGTCTTTGGCATTGCATCAGCTCCAGCAATTTGGCAAAGAGCAATGGAATGTGATCTCGATAACATCATTGTAACTGGCAAGAATGATGCAGAGCAGCTCCAGGACTTTAGTAAAGTGCTTACCCCAGGCTGAGTGAGAATGGTCTTCTCCGGTTTCTCCATGCTGCAATTCTAATTTCATTGACAAGTGCAAATGTAGTCCTTGCTGAAGAATAATGTTCGTTTGGTATCAAATCTATTGAATCTTTTTTGTTGACAAAATGTAGCAGCTACTTGAACAAACCAATACCGCTTAGAGACTAAGCAAGGGGTGGGGTGGTTTGATCCTGTATTACATGCCTTCCAATCCAGTCCAATAACAGGGTTCCAAAGTCAAAGAATACATTCAACCTTTTGTTAAGAATCGAGCAAAACAAACAATCTTGAAGCCATAAAAACTAATGAAACTAAAACTAGCAATATAGCAAAATAAACGTACTTAAGCTTTCTTCAATGTAATTACACATAATTAAGTGGTCAACAAAAAGATGATATCACCCCCGTGCTCACTCCCTTAGCTCTAGATTGACCCTAAAGACAAAGCATGAACCTATAACTGAAATCTTCACTTCAACCACACCTCAGCCCATGTGACTAACTACCATAATAAATGTGCAACACAAAATACAATGCAGATAGGAAACAGAAACATAGATCCTACATTAATACTGGACTCCAAAATCTTCCCAACCACAGAAGTCAGCCTTATAATTTCCTGACTTTTGCCCCTTCCCCTTCTTAAAGAGTGGAGTGACTTCAACAATTGAAAAGAATCAATAAATACCTCATGAAGCAATGATTGTCCATGCTTGTCCATGGTGTCAACTTTAGCTCCTTTTTGTATTAACTTTTGTACCACATTGAGGTTTACCTAAAATACAGTAAATATTCTTTCTTCACATATCAGTCCAAATTTTTAAAACGAGACTTTTAAAAAAGGAACTGACTTGTGTTTATTACATAAAATAAATCTATTAAGATCTTTAATAAAAAAGTGAGGAGACTACTTGACATTTTTATAGCCAAAACGATATGTTAAATCCCCTGCTGTATCAGTAACTTCAGCTATTATCTTAGGAGCTTGAATAACCTTGGGTTACACACAAGGTTTATGAATCAATCTATATTAACTTTGTTCTCCAATCCCACTCAGAATAAAAAGAAAATGTAATTGGTCTTGGTACTTCTGAATTAACATATGAAAAATAAACTTGAGTTCATAGACTGTTCAATTTTAAGAGGTCACTTTAATATTTTCTAAGGTTTTGAAGGAGAAAATAATATTGAACTCTTTATCTTGATCAAAACATAAGCTATACACACAAGTGTGGGTGCCCAAAGATGTTGACAGCATTAAATGTAGCGAACAAAGATAGTCAGATATGACATCATGGTAGTTAGTTTCCACTGAAGAATGGGAGTTTGGGGGCCAAATCTGAGGGCGAGACAGGATTCATTTGGGTTGGGCTGCAGGTACTTAAAGGAGTATGGATCAATGACATGAAAATTAGCGGGGCTAGCCAGGCATTCAAGTGGGAGTCCAAAGACATCAGCAACAGGGTGGGACAAGGGGTACTTGGAGCGGAATAGGTTAGGAACAGAACACTGAGAAACAAACTTCAAGCAGGAGGTACTGCTATAAGGTAATCTTTCTGACTCCACAGAAGGCAAGCTTATATTTTTTTCCTGATGGTGAAACAAGATTCAGCTTTTTATTTTATCTACTTCAGAATGAATAGCCAATGATGCTCGTAGGCTTAGTGAAAATTATGACATTTGAAGTTACTATGCAACCTCACCTGCAATAGATGGGGGAACTAGTTTGGAGTTCTGGACATGAACAATGTGTATCAAAGGCCCTATTTTATATCAAATCTAATTTGTAGCACATAATGGACATTAAAGTGAAGGAGCTCCAATCCAAATGCTCTTTAGCTGTGCTAACTTTACAGCTATTTGTACAGATAGCTTTATGTCTGTATGAGGAGTGGCGTGCCACACAGTCTCTCGTTCCACGCCTCGTAAGGCATGAAAATGCCGGATGCTGGCCTCTCAGGCCTGAGTCGATGTCATCATCATATTTATACAAAATCCTCAAAAAAAACTTCTCTCTGGTATGACATCATAAAATTCTCTTCCAAAGAGATTGTGGCATTTTTTGTCATATCTTACCAGCAAGTTCTCTCTTAGCTGTGAGTACTTATGACCTTTTCTTACTGGAAGATAGGCGTATGTGTCCAATTGGTTGTTTCTTGTTTGGCTTTCTATCAGTCCAGCAGGAGATTTAGCTGTGATGTTATACTTTCCACAAAGCACAATATCGCAATGAAATGTCTCAGGCTCTTTGCTGACAGAGCCCTTTGACTATCAGTTGCTGAAACATCATGGAAATGAACCAGCAAACTCTTCACCTACAAGATATCCATGTTTTGTGAAAACTTGCATGAGTAAATACTGTTTCTGATGGAATAATAATTGAATTACATATGTGCATTGTCTTATATTTTGGACTATGGATGTACATTGGTACAAGGATCTGAATGTTATTTCAGTCATGATCTTTAAACTGAACGTATCAAAATCCAGCTCCAAAGGTGCTAGCATTCTACTAAACTTCTCCAACTCTCCCAATCTCCAGCACCTCCTAACCTGATGTTTCTCTAGTCTTTCCGAGCTAAGTCTTTAATATCCAGCCTCTTCCTAGCCTTCTCCGACTCTGATAAAAATACCCTACAGTGAAATTCAGCACCAATGCCAACTACCTATAGATCTAAAACACTGTTTTGTGTATGTCTTTGCTGATCAGCAAGGGGGAAGGGTATTCCCAGAGTTACAACATCAGCAAACTTGGGTGATTTGCCTGTCATCAGTCCAGTTCCATGAATCAGAATCAGTGCCTGTGAATTACACAACGATTTTGTTTCAATCTAGCAATTATAAAGAAAGTCAAATAAAAACAACCATATTTAAACTTTACCAGCAAATATACAAATACAGTATCTACCTGTCTGTATTGAACATGTGGCTTTGCTCATTGTAAAACACTTGAATCTCAGGTTATATATCATGTGTTACAATGTCATACCAATACCTCAATGTATTGTCTATTACAAATGCCTGCTTTTTAATCATACCGTTAGTTCTGGACGATTTGATTTTGAAATAGAAATAAAATGTTTAATCAAAATTTCACTCAGAAGATGTACTGAATCCACGGTTTCAGAAAACTTCTCAACATCAATATCGAAATCATCGCCAGTGAAGTTTATCCATTCTAAACCTACAAAGGCCAGAGACGGATGTCTAGAATCTGTCACAAAAAAAGTTAATCAGTTTAGTACAAACCTCGGATGACAGTAAACAACACAACATTACTCACATTTATTTGCATAACTGAGTGGATGATCAAACCTGATCTTTTTACTTTAATCATTTTTCCAATAGTTATTATACAATCCACAGGCTCAGTTACAGAGACCAAGTGTAATGTAACCAATTGTGCCAAGAATATATAAATAGGAGGAAAAGAAAGTTGTGATGAAGACAAAGAATTTTCAAAGGACCCAGATAGGTTAAGTGACTTGATAAAAAAAATTGGCAAATACATTGGAGTGTAAGATTTCAAATAATCTGTTGGAGGAACTCAGCAGATTCAGCAGTATCTGTGGAAGGAAAAGGATTACCGTCATGTTGCGATAAAACTCTGCATCAGGACTTAGGTTAAAGACTTTGTTAGAAACAATAGAAAAGCTGAATATTATTTAAATGGATATGGTCCAGCTAAATCAATTATATAGAGGGATCTATGTTAGAATATAACTACAAAAGTGCAGCATACCCTTAATTAAGAAATTAAATAGAATGTAGCCTGTTTTGCAAGTTACTAATTAGACTTTACCTCAAATTATTGCATGGAATTTTGATATCCTTATTTAAGGAGGGAATGTACCTGCACCTGAAACAATTCAAAGAAGGTTCACTAGATTGATGAAGGGGGTTGTCTTCTGAGGAAACACTGAACAACTTGAGCCTATACTTATTAGAATTTAGAGGAATGATGCAGGTGCGGCGCTAAGGTGATGCTAGCTGGGGCTATAGCCCCAGCAGAAATTGCAATAGCACCACCATAGCACCACCAAGAAATTAACTGCAGCTGCTTTGCTTTCTCTGTATAGTTTTGAATACAGCTTGTTTCTCCAGTTGATCTAGTGAAACAGTGCCCCCAATTACCATAGCACCCACGCAGCAATAAAGTTATAAACCCTGTCAGATCCACTCTACACTTCTGCTTATTCGTTCGTTGTCAATGTCTTGCCGTTGCTGTCTTCAGATCAGTTAAGCTGATCTAAGATCACTTAAGGTGGTGATGTCACTCACTCTCACTCACGCGAGAGACTGACAGTATACATCCAGGCGCAGATTCATGGTCTCGCGAGACTAACGGATGCCACACGCGCACATTGTGCTTTTACAAGCAAGCGTGGGCCTGGCACGTGCATTATTTTGGCCGGCATGAAAAATGGATCGATTTTTAGTCAGAAAACGACCTCATCCAGAGGAATCAGTGGTGTCTCAGCCTGAGCCTGTCTTAGTTGAAAGTGACCTGCAGAAAGAAGTAAGTGGGGATGAGGACGACAGCAGTTCATCGAAGGAGTGTGAGGGTGAAGTAGAGGAACAAGAAATGGAGCGGGATTTGGAAGAGAACGTGGATGAAGCTGCTCTTAGTGCTAGTGGGAATACTGTTAGCGATGTTAGCCAGCAGCCTGAGGAAGGACCCCGTCGGCCAGCATTGAAAAAGTACCCTTCGCAACAGTTTGGCAATCAGCAAAGGAGTATTTGTCGCTGGTTTGACCTGTACTCCTGGCTGGAATATTCAATCACAAAAGATGCTACATTCTGCTTCGCATGCAGGCATTTCCGGTGTGGAGGACATGGGTTCCATTCTGAGTCTACCTTCACTGTCACCGGTTACCGCTACTAGCAGAAAGCTACAACAGCTTTCAAAACCCACCATGTAAGTGCAACTCATAAGTTTGCTATGGAGGCATGGGTCAAATTCAGATTGAGAAAACAAGACGGTTCAAGATTGGGAAATATGCTTGATAAAGGACATGCAAAGATTGTCCAAGAAAATCGTGAGTATATGAGAGCAGTGGTTGAGTCTCTACGCTATACTACGTGCCAAGGCATTGCCCAGTGAGGACACCAGAAGAATGATGGATCTGGCAATAGGGGAAACTTTGTTGAGTTGCTCAGTGTAATTGGGAAGTTTGATAAGACTGTAGCTAAAAAAATAGAGGACAATCCTGGAAATGCAGAAAAACACCCATCACGATATCCAAAATGAAATTATAGGTATTATGGCAGATATGGTCAGACGTCAAATAAGTGCAGAAATCAAAGAGGCTGGACATTTTGCCATCATGGTGGATGAAAGTAAAGACTTGAGTAACAAGGAGCAAATAACAGTGGTAGTGCGGTATTTGAATAACAAAACAGTGCTTGAAGAATTCTTGCACTTCACTCCAGCAGAAGAGTTGAACGCAGAGTCGGTTCTTAAAAGCATTGAACAGACACTCGCCCAGTGTGTTATTGATAAGAACGTGTGTATAGGTCAGTGTTATGACGGGGCAGCAGTGATGTCCGGGTGCAGTAACGGGATACAAGAGAGGTTCAGGAAAGAGGTCCCGCAGGCATTATATACACGCTGCCATGCTCACAGACTTAACCTTGTTTCCGTGGATGTTGTGAGCAATGTACCACAAGCAGGTGGGTGAGTTTTTTGAAACTGTGCAGCTGCTTTACAACTTCTTTTCAAACTCTGTTGCCCACAATCTTTTCATGAAGAAACGGAGAGAACTGGAATCAACTGCACAGGCCGTGGAGTTGAAGAAATTGTCAGATACACGCTGGGCTTGGCAGTATACAGTTTTGTGGGCTATAAGGAAATCACTCCCTGCCATTCTAGCTACACTACAGGATATTATGGGTCAACCAAATGCAAGGAGGAAAACGGAGGCCAGAGCTGTAAATGGACTGATTGACGAGCAGTTAGCTTTACTTATCACTCTGTTTGAGGATTTATTCCGAGTCACCAAGTTCATGTCAGACCAGCTACAATCTCCCAGTTTGGAGCTTTCATCCGCTGTGGACTTGGCTCAGTCTGTTATCGATGCACTCTCAGCAAAATGGGGAGAGGAATCATGGAGTGAAATTCAGGCAAGAGCTAGGGACCTGTGCGTCAAGGCCGGTATACAGAGCAGACCACATGAAAGGAGACAGGCCCAGCCACCCCGCCACCTACATGATTTTGTTGTTGAGGCCCAAACCGAACGCACACCTGTCACATCCTCTGATGACCTTCGCAACTACTGTTTCTACCAGTTATAGAGAGACTTCTGACTGAAATGAAAACGCGGTTCTCAATTGAGACGGGGGTGTTCTGACTGGAGTCTCAGCATTGAGTCCCAAACACAAGTTCTTCCTAGACAAGAATTGTCTTTGGCCAATGGCCCAATACTATGGAGTGACTGAAGTGAAGCTGACTGTAGAGCTACATCAGGTTCGGCGTCTGCTGGAAACAAAACAAAAGCAAGGACAGACAGTGAATGACACAGTGGAATTTCTAGCTCGAATGAGACCCTACCGCGATGCATTTATAGATTTATACAAACTAGTCTGCATATCACTGACTCTACCTGTGACATCTGCCTCATGCAAACGGAGTTTCCCTTGCCTCAGATGCCTCAAAAACTACTTTAGGAATAGCAGCGGCGATGCTCAGAACAGCAACTTGGCCCTGTGGAGGACCAAAGCACTTGACATCCAGAAAATCATTGATGCTTTCGCCACCAATCACAACAACAGATGGATTGTGCTTCTCTGAAAACATCAGTGGTGAGTGCAGTTGATCTTTTAAAAATTTGGGCCAAGATTAATGCTGATTATTATTACTATTTTGTGGTGGATACCCCATAGTCCTTATGTTTCCTGCAAATCCTAAAATATTACATTTACTGCTATTAAGCCTACTGGTTTTGCTTAGACTTCCAAGCAGCGATTCTGTTGATTTTTGTTTTAAATTCAATAGCCGAATTAATTGAGGTATTGCATGGTCAGAGCACGATTTGTCCAACTCCTGGTAAAGCCTTGCATCTGTTGTTTGCCTTATTTGACTTTAATAACGGTGTATCTTTTGGCATAGCTGTCTATGTAATGCGAATAGCAGTGGGTTCATTTTGTGTTTTTCAGTTGAAAAGCACGCATTTGACGCTGATTGCAGGATGGGTGCATGATTCACATTGTCTGCTGTTGCTTGGATGCTCTGTTTGTTTTTTTTGTTTATGCTCTGTGTAGCTCAGGTTGTCCGAGATGCTGTTGACACTGTAACAGTTCACTTCTATATTAGATCTACCAATTGCTGTTGCTTGTGAATCAACAGAGGCATTTATAGTAGGCACATAATGCTTGAAACTGACTTTTTAACGCCACGCGTCTGGCCTTGCGAATACATATTACCACACAGTGCACAATCCCTCAGCACCATCACTGAATCATTCAGTCCCTCCGTAGCACCAGCAAGAAAAATCTCTGGCGCCGCCACTGGAATGAGGTTATTTAATTGAAATATAAGATTTAAAGGGAATTCACAGGTTACATACTGAAAGGATATTTCACTTTGTAGAAGAATCTGGAACTACTAGACTCTTTTGTTTACCTTGTTAAGTAAATTATGCATAAAGTAGGTTAATTTAAATTTATGTTAACTTATATTGTTGTGTTTGTAATGTACTGTGCTGCTGCACAAAGCTAATTTTCATGCATTCGTACCCTGGGTAGGTATGCCTGACAATAACTGAATTTGAAAGCTTTAGGATAAAGCTCTTTTCCCCACTTAAAGTAGAAATAAGGAAGAATTTCTTCTCTTAACGTTCTGGAATTCTCTAGGTCAGAAAGCTGTGGAGATGGAGTCATTGAGTATATATAAGGCTGAGAAAGAAAGGTCTAAATAGGAGTAAAAAAACAACTTCACTGACACTGACATAGCGATTTACAGCAATTCCCTTCCATTTAACTGAACTGGGAAACGTCAAGCCCAGCTCAGTGCAACTCACTGCCTTAAATTATGCCACTTACAATTCTTTTAAAAAATGGCTCTGATCTGCTTCAGGTAAAAGACTGAAAGTAATATTTAAGTCTTAATCCTCAGAAAAGATCTACATCATCTCTACATGCTTAAGAACAAAAAATATAATTGAACTATTCTGGTGACTTTGTTTTTTTTTATTTCAAAATATACTTTATTCAAAAATAAATATATACAATAAACCATTCAATAACTTTTCATCCTTTACATACGTTTCCATTATACTCAGTAAAATATCCGTGTTTATAGCCACCCACGTGGCACATTCTGGTTGACCACCACCACCATTCTGGTGACTTTGTTGCCCCAGATATTTTGCTGCTTCCTTTGTTAACTGGAGACAGGTCTGACAATTGTAACTATAGAAGGGTCCCCCGATGTTTGCCACAGGAAGAAAGTAATGACCAGGGTTCTTCTCACCTGTTTCCTCCTAGTGGTTGAACAGCATTTGCTCACAGTATGAATGCCATCCATCTGGAAATACACTCATGTAGCCACTTCATTAGGTACATCCGTACACCTGCTTGTTAATGTAAATATCTAATCAGCCAATCATGTGGCAGCAACTCAGTGCATAAAAGCAGGCAGACACAGTCAAGAAGTTCAGTTGATGTTCAAGCCAAACATCCAAATGGGGAAGAAATGTGATCTAAGTGATTGTTGGTGTCAGACAGGTTTGTCTGAGTATCTCAGAAACTGCTGATCTTCTGGCACTTTCATGCACAACAGTCTCTAGAGTTTAGAGAGAATAATGTGAAAAACAAAAGACATCCAGTGAGCAGCAGTTCTGTGGGTGAAAGCATCATGTTAATGAGAGATTTCAGAGGAGACTGACCAGACCAGTTCAAACTGACAAGAAGGCAACAGTAACTCAAATAAACACATGTTACAACAGTGGTGTGCAGAAGAGCATCTCTGAACCCAAATGATGCCGAACCTTGAAGTGGATAGGCTAGACCACAAACGTAGCCTCAGTGATCATTTTATTAGGTACAGAAGCTACCTAATAAAGTAGCCACTGAGTGTATAGTACATATGATTTTCAGTACAACTCCTCCAAGAAAATAGCATGATCTACATCAACTACTATCTTTCTTCTGGCTTTCTTAAACCTCACTAAAGCCTTTAACTCCATTAATACAGACATAGAAATCAGAGTGCATCTTATGTTTGCTCCATGACAGTGTGCAAGTTGTAATACTTAACCAATAGTTCTCAGTGAACACAGAATCAGAATCTAGTTTATTATCATTGACATATCATTGAATTTGTGGTTTTGTAGTAGCAGTACAGTGCAAAAGTAAATAGGGTTTTGATCTTGTATGGCTATACAATACTTAATTTGAGTACTGTTATTGGTTATTTTCTATTTTTATACTGTTCTTGGATATTTGCCTGAACAGGATTTAATATTTGTACTACTGTAAAAAGCAATAAATGGACATCTTGAAAATAAATAAATAAATAAATGTTGCCAAAGAGGAATAGCAAGGTAATGCTCATGGATTCATCAACTGTACAGAAATCTGATGGCAGAGGGGAAGAAACTGTTTCTAAATATTATGTGTGGGTGTTCATGCACCTGTACCTCCTCACTGAAGGTAGTGAAGAGAAGAGAGCATGTCTTAGTTGGTGATGGTCCTCAGTGGCTGAGTCTGCAATCCTCTGCAGCCTCTTTTGATCCTTTACATTGTAGCCTCCACACCAGGCAGTGATGCAACTCATTAGAATGCTCTCAGCTGTAAGTGTTAGAGTCTTTGGAGACGTAGCAAATCTCCTCAAATGCTGCTGGCAATTCTTCACAATTGCATCAATGTGTTGGGCCCAGGATAGATCCTCCAATATGTAGATGCCCAAGAGCTAGAGTCAAATAAGGCCGCCAACACTTCTTTCTTTTTTTTCGTCAAGCCATATTACTTCACCTTCAATAAACTTCCAGTGGAAATAGAACTAGTCTTCAACAACTAAACAAGAAATAAGGAAAGGGAAGATAGAATATGGAAGTAATTTAGCACAAAATATAAAAAAGATAGCAAAAGTTTTTATAAATATATAAAGCGGAAGAGGGTGGCTAAAGTCAACGTAGGTCCCTTGGAAGACGCGAAGGGGAAACTGATATTGGGTGATAAGGAAATGGCTGAGGCATTGAACGACTATTTTGTGTCGGTCTTCACTGTGGAGGACATGTCTAATATGCCAAAGAATGATGTTATGGACGAAATGGGAGGTGAGGACCTTGATAAAATCATTGTCACTAAAGAATAATGATGAGCAAACTAGAGGGCCTGAAGGTAGATAAGTCTCCTGGTCCTGATGGGATGCTTCCCAGGGTGCTGAGGGAATTGGCAGAGGTTATAGTAGACACGTTGGTAATCATTTACCAAAACTCTCTAGACTCTGGGCAGGTCCCGGCAGATTGGAAAACAGCAAATATCACCCACCTTTTTAAAAAGGATGTAAGCAAAAGACGGGCAACTATAGGCCAGTTAGCTTAACATCTGTAGTGGGGAAAATGTTTGAAGCTGTCATTAATGAAGAAATAGTGAAACACTTAGAAAGGAGTGGTTCTATTAGACAGACACAGCATGAATTCAGAAAGGGCACGTCCTGTTTGACAAACTTACTGGAGTTCTTTGAGGACATAATGAGTGCAGTGGATAGAAGGGAACAGGTGGATGTCGTATACTTGGATTTCCAGAAGGCGTTCGATAAGGTGCCACACAAGAGACTTATAAATAAGATACGGATTCATGGAGTCGGAGGAAATGTATTGGCATGGATGTGGATTGGTTAACCGATAGAAGGCAGAGAGTTGGTATAAGTGGGTGTTTCTCCGGTTGGCAGTAAGTGGTGAGTGGGGTGCTGCAGGGGTCGGTGCTGGGCCCGCAGCTGTTTACCATTTACATTGATGATTTGGAAGAGGGGACTGAGTGTAGCGTAGCAAGATAAGCTGATGACACTAAACTGAGCGGAAAAGCAAATTGTACAGAGGATATGGAAAGTCTGCAGAGGGATATAGATAGGTTAATTAAGTGGACCAAGGTCTGGCAGATGGAATACAACGTTGGGAAGTGCAAGATCATCCACTTTGGAAGGAATAATAGAAGAGCAGATTATTATTTAAATGGTGAAAGATTGCAGCATGCTGTTGTGCAGAGGGAGTGCTTGTGTATGAATCGCAAAAAGTTGGCTTGCAGGTACAACAGGTTATTAAGAAGGCAAACGGAATGTTGGCTTTCATTGCTAGAAGGATTGAATTCAAGAGCAGGGAGGTCATGCTGCAACTATACAGGGCACTGGTGTGGCCGCACCTGGAGTACTGTGTGCAGTTCTGGTCTCCATACTTGAGGAAGGATATTCTGGCTTTGGAGGCAGTGCAGAGGAGGTTCACCAGGTTGATTCCAGGGATGAAGGAGTTAACCTATGAGGAGAGATTGAGTCACCTGGGACTATACTCGCTGGAATTCAGAAGAATGAGAGGGGATCTTATAGAAACATACAAAATTTTGAAAGGGATAGATTAGATAGAAGTAGGAAAGTTGTTTCCATTGGTAGGTGAGACTAGAACTAGGGGACATTGCCTCAAGATTCAGGGGAGAAGATTTAGGACGGAGGTGAGGAGAAACTGTTTTTTCCAGAGAGTGGTGAATCTGTGGAATTCTCTGCCCAGGGAAGCAGTTGAGGCTCCTTCACTAAATATATTTAAGATACAGTTAGAAAGATTGTTACATAGTAGGGGAATTAAGGATTATGGGGAAAAGGCAGGTAGATGGAGCTGAGTTTATGGACAGATTGAATCTTACTGAATGGCGGGGCAGGCTCGATGGGCCAGATAGCCTATTCCTGCTCCTATTTCTTATGTTCTTATGTTCAAAACTAATGAGAACCTGTTTATCCTGTGGCAATTACACTCCAGTACCAAAGTTATCCAAACCTTTAGTGTTTGATCTGCAGTCTGCAGATAACACATGTGCTTGCTCATACTCAGAGGACAAGCTCCAAAACAAATCACTCACCAAAGATTGCCAGAACAGCCTTATACTCAATAGTAGCAATTACAAGGCCCCCACCAGCCTGCTCCAAATGCACTATATCGCACTTCAGTAATAAATATTTACAACAAGATCTTGGAAAACATGGACCGCTTCCTCTAAGGAAGGCATCAACAATGAAACTCACTACCACCTTCATAGCCACTGAATGACTATGGAATAGAAGTAGTTGAAAGTCAAGATCTCAGACCTGGCACGAAGCTCCTAGTTTACAAATGCAGCAGTGTCCCCTGCCTTTCTACATGCTTCTGAGAACATTACTACCTATAGAAGGTATTTGAAACACGGGCAAGATACCACTATTGGTGTACACAATATCCTCCAACTTTCAGAAGAAGGATAAGTCAACTACGTTTCCTAGATTAACATCCAAAGAACTGTCTATTATGTTGGGCTGGCCAATTAATCTCATGCCTGACACAAAATCCCTGAACTAGGGACTCTTTTCTGAGCTATACCATACGGGGTTACTCGGCAAACAGAGAAAAAAAGATTCAAAATGCTCAAAGCTTCTTTGAATAAGTGGAACATATAAATGACTCTGGCCCATGACAACAGAAATTGGAGAAGGAGCATTCAAAATGGTTGAGACCCTTGAGACTACTAGCAGCCGAATGAAGCCCTGCTTAATCAGCAGGAAAGGAGAGTCACTAGTTAATCACTTTTTCCACTCTCAGCCACATTCTGGCCCATCTATGGAAAAGCTGCCATTCACACTTTGGCCTCATTAGCATCTCAGAAACCACAAAACTGAACTAGAAGCAAAGCATACTTGATTCTGAGGGACTGTTTATAGTATACACAATCATTCAGATCTCCAATAATAAGTGTCCATTGAAATTACTGATTCAAGCCATTACATTCAGCTGTAGTAAACATCAACGATTAGGGACCCGAGTCACCCAACTACAAACTGTTCCAGCTGCTACCATCCAGGAAACGGTACTGCAGCATAAAAGCCAGGACCAACAGGCTTCGGGACAGGTTCTTCCACCAGGCCATCAGACTGATTAATTCACTGATACAATTGTATTTCTATCCCATACTGACTGTCCTGTTGTACATACTATTTATTACAAATTACTATAAATTGCATATTGCACATTCAGACGGAGACATAATGTAAAGATTTTTACTTCATGTATGAGAAGGATGTAACAAATAAAGTCAATTCAATTCAATTCGATTGTCAATGATTTTTTGTGGAAGCTACACCATTATCAGGATTTTACCTACCATCTTTATCATCCGTTCGCATCCTTTGCGTGCTTTCGTATTGATCTTGTTCAGTTTGTATAGATTTAACTTTTGCTCCAGATTTTTTCTAAAAGCAATATAGAAAACTTTGTCAACCATTTCCATGTGACTTTGTGAAACTAGTTTGATTGCACCCTGATAGAAAACATCCAGATCTACTGTATGTCAGTATCAGTAAGTGGTTGTGTTTTTTTTTACTGTTGTACAATTGTACACCTTAACTAATATACCTGTCATAGTTTACAAGGGAACCAGATTAACTTCTGGGATGAAAATAATAGGAAGGTCCAAGCAACGCAATCATTCACCTGATTTAACTTATTCCCACATTAAACAATTTCTCCTTCAACTGTACTCACATTCCTTAGATCAAAGGATAGCTATGGACACTCCCATAATTCTAAATCATGCCTATTTTTTGTGTGGGATAAATGGAACTGTCTTTGTAGAAATCATTCTTGGCCCATTTCTCAACTGATTTTCTGGTACATTGGCAACTGCATCGGTGTTGCTACCATATTCATTTAGAGTTCAACAATTTAGTTATGTTTGCAACCATTTTCCATAATGCACTCACCATCAAATGGTGAGTCTGCTTTCTTTTCAGTAGATAGGCTAGCCACAAACATCCATTAAAGCCTACAGGTTCCTTCATCTATCTTGAACATACTTCTTCTGCCCTGCTCCCTCTAAGGACTCCTTTCCCTTCTCCCAGTTTCTCCAACTCTGTCAACAGGCTTAGTCAAACACAGGCGGAGGTTTTATGTAAGTAAGAAAATTTGTGGTAAGTTTTTTTTTACTGTTAGTACGTAGCTAGTAGAATGGATTTGGAGTCATAGTATGTTCCTTGTGTCAGATGTGGAAAATTTGGGAGACTTCAGTTTCCCCCGATAACAACATCTGCACAGTGCATCAAACTGCAGCTCCATAGAGACTATGTTAAGGTACCGAAACTGCAGCTTGATGACCTTCTGCTCATATGGGAGAATGAGAGGTGCTATGGGGAGGTAGTCACCGCTTAGTTGCAGAAGGCAGGTCCCTGGATGACTGTCAGGAGAGGGAAAGGGAATAGGCAGCCAGTGCAGAGTACCCCTGTGGCTGTTCCCCTCAATAATAAGTACACCGCTTTGGGTACTGTAGGGGGAGGGAAGGATGACCTACCAGGGGAAGCCAGAGCGACCAGGTGTCTGGAATTGAGTCTGGCTCTGTGGCTCAGAAGGGAAGGGAAGAGAAGGGTAGTGCAGTGGTGTTAGGGGATTCCATAATTAGAGGGGCAGAAAGCAGGTTTTGTGGATGTGAAAGAGACACCCGGATGGTATGTTGCCTCCCAGGTGCCAGGGTCAGGGATGTCTCAGATTGCGTCCACAGCATTCTAAAGGGGGAGGATGAACAGCTGGAAGTTGTGGTACATATTGGTACTAATGATGTAGGTAGGAAAAGGTAGGAGGCCCTGAAGAGAGCCTATCGGGAGTTAGGCAGAAAACTGAAAAGCAGAAACTCCAGGGTAGTAATCATTGAATTGCTGCCTGAAACTGAGGGGACCAATATCCTTGTGGGCAGGTTTGCTAGAGCTGTTGAGGAGGGTTTAAACTAATTTGTTAGGGGGATGGGAACCAGGGTGAAATGACAGAGGATGGACCAGTTAGTATACAAGTAGAAGCAGTGTGTAGTGAGACTGTGAGGGAAAATAGTCAGGTGATAGGGTTATATTTGAATAATCCCAGTATTTGGAATAAGATAGATGATCTTGTAGCACAGTTCAAAATTGACAGGTATGATATTGTAGGCATCACAGAGTCACGGCTGAAAGAAGATCATTGTTGGGATTTAACATCAAAGGATGAACATTGTATCAGGAGGACAGACAGGTATGCAGAGGGGGTGGGGTGGTTGTGTTGGTAAAAAATGAAATCAAATCCTTAGAAAGAGGTGACATAGGATTGGAAGATGTAGAATCCTTGTGGGTAGAGTTAAGAAACTACATGGTTAAAAACACGCAACACACATAAAAGTTGCTGGTGAACGCAGCAGGCCAGGCAGCATCTCTAGGAAGAGGTACAGTCGACGTTTCAGGCCGAGACCCTTCGTCAGGACTAACTGAAGGAAGAGTGAGTAAGGGATTTGAAAGATGCTGCCTGGCCTGCTGCGTTCACCAGCAACTTTTATGTGTGTTGCTTGAATTTCCAGCATCTGCAGAATTCCTGTTTGCGTGGTTAAAAACACCCTGGTGGAAGTTATATACAGGCCTCCGAACAGTAGCCAGATGTGGAGTACAAATTACAACGGGAGAGAGAAAAGGCATATCAAAAGAGCAATGTTGGGATAGTCTTGAGGGATTTCAATATGTAGGTATACAGGTAGATCAGAAAAATCAGGTTGCTGCTGGATCCTAAGAGAGGGAATTTGTAGAATGCCTATGAGATGGCTAGTTAGAGCAGCTTGTAGTTGACCCTACTAGGGAAAAGGCAATTCTGTAATGAACCAAAATTAATTAGGGAGCTGAAGGTAAAGGAACCCCCTGGGAGGCAGTGATCATAATATGATAGAATTCACCCTGCAGAAGATACAAAGATAGGTGGAAGGGCAGGTAGTGTTGAGGAATAAGGAGTTTGTAGAAGGACTAAGACAGATTGGGATATTGGGCAAAGAAGTGGACAGATGAAATATAGTTTGGGGAAGTGTATGGCTATGTGCTTTGCTGGAATGAATAAAGGTGTAGACTAAGTGAAGAGAAAATTCAGAAATGAAAGGTGCAAGGGGATTTGGCAGTTCTCATGCAGTATTCCAGAAAGGTTAACCTGCAGGTTGAGTCAGTCGTAAGGAAGGTAAATGCAATGTTAGTGTTCATTTCAAGAGGACTGGAATATAAAAGCAAGGATGCAACGATGAGGCCTTATAAAGCATTGGTCACAATTGTGAGCCGCTTTGAGCCCCTTACCTAAGGATATGCTGGCATTGGAGAAGGTCCAGGGGTAGTTCATGAGAATGATACTGGGAATGAAAGAGTTAACGTATGTGGAGTACGTGATGGCTCTGGGCCTGTACTTGCTGGATTTTAGAAGAATTACAGGGATTTCATTGAAACCTAACAAATATTGAAATACCCACCCAGGGTGGGTATGGAGTGACATTTCCTATAGTGGGGGAGTTTAGGACTATAGAGCACAAGTACCAGAAAACATGGACATTCCTTTAGAACAGAGATGAGGAGGAATTTCTTTAGCCAGTGTGCAGTAATTCATTGCCACAGGCAGCTGGGGTGATAGGTTCTTGATTAGCATGGGCTTTGAAGGTTACAGGGAGAAGGCAGAAGAATGGTGTTGAGAGGAATAATAAATCAGCCATGATGGAATGGCAGAGCAGACTCGATGGGCCAAATGTTTAATTCAGCTCCTATGTCTTATGGGATTCACTGACACAGAGAGCTGTAGAGGTCAACTCATTGCCTGTATTTAAGGCAGATGTTTATAGGTTCTTGCTTAGTAAGGGGGTTAAATTCACATGGAGTAGGTGGAGGAATGGGGCTGAAGAAAATCCATTCTCCTTCAAAAATCTCCTTCCGCCCACCCTCCACCACCTCCAGTTTAAATTCCATGCGGAATATTTTTGAGGATCAAGAACCAAGAACAAAATCAACCACATTTAAATGGCAAAGCGCATTGCATGGCCAAAAGGCACGATTCTGCTCCTATAATTTATCGTTTTACGGGATGTGGCCGGTGAGTAAAAACATGATCATAGGATAAGCTGTATACAAAATTATCTAGCCAATGAGTGAATGGGAGTGGTCTCTGAACTAGCAAGCAATCCCCGAGAGACAATAACAAAATTTCTGAAGCATTGAAATAGACTTCAGTTGTTTAAAGTTTATGATTAGGAATTTCCTAACTGTGGGCTTGTGGAAGTAATCTTACAGGGCGTTAAATGGGAAACCGGGTAGACAGTTGAGAGAAAATAACGAGGGGTGGGTGGGGGCACGCAGGAGTTTAAAATTCCACTACTCTAAAAAAAATTGTATACCTTCTACTTATTAGTTATACCGAACAAAATGGGAGTAGGGGAAGTGTGCTGGACTAGGAGTAGGGTGGTCTTCAGAAAGGTATCTAACCGGAGTTGGGAACCTCCGAGGATGCAGCCTTCGGGAGTCCCAGGGATGTATTGTTTCCTACAGGGCATTGTCGGTCTGGGACCTGAGGGGTCTAACGCGCCTTACTTCAGCCATTTGGACGGGACGGGCCGAGCCGAGCCGGGTTGCTGGGGCCACTCGCCGCCCTGGCGGGTCAGGCCGGACCTTCCTAACGGTCGGATACAAACCGACCGCAGACGTTCCGGCGATGGAACGCACCCCGGATCGCCGCGAGCGGCCCGTCTCCAGGACCGGGCGGGCCCGTCGTGTCGACCGTCTGCAGAGACAGCAATTGGGGCCACCTAGCAGTGGCATGTGGCTGTTCGTTCAAAACAGCAAGTGAAAAATAGCTGTAAGGACTTTGCAAAACAGCACATCAAAAATCATACTCGAACTTGGGATGTCGTAATAGCTGATGCTCCGCAATATTGGATGTTGTTCGTTACCCCCAACACACTTTTAATTACTTTTTAATGTATAATTTTTAATTCAATGAACCAGGTAAGTTTAAAGTGAGAAAGGAAAATGGAGACTTTCGAAGGCATAAGAGACTGCAGATGCACGAAAACCGCCGGAACACTCAAACCAGTGGAGGAGGTCAGCGGGTCAGACAGCACCTAAGAACGGTTTTGGAGAAAGAGGGCATATGAAGGACCGCGACGAAAAACATCGACTGTCCATTTCTCTTCGTAGCCTTTGAGTTTCTCCAGAGCCTTGAATGTTGCTGGAGGACTGTTACGTCTCTGTTTAATTCTAAGTATCAGATGTTTAAAAGTCACTCTTATTGTTTAATATTTTCCGAGGCAAAAAATTCTCTTCATTTCTTGTGTAGTTATGACTTTATGCAACAGGATAACTATGATTAATTCCATTAGATGGTCTCAGTAAAATTATGGAATCATAAGACCATAAGACAAAGGAGCAGAAGTCGGCCATTCGGCCCATCGAGTCTGCTCCGCCATTTTATCATGAGCGGTTCCATTCTCCCATTTAGTCCCACTCCCCCACCTTTTCACCATAACCTTTGATGCCCTAGCTACTCAGATACCTATCAATCTCTGCCTTAAATACACCCAATGACTTGGCCTCCACTGCTGCCCGTAGCATAAAATTCCATAGATTCACCACCCAATGGCTAAAAAAATTTCTTCGCATTTCTGTTCTGAATGGACGCCCTTCAATCCTTAAGTCATGCCCTCTCGTACTAGACTCCACCATCATGGGAAACAACTTTGCCACATCCACTCTGTCCATGCCTTTCAACATTCGAAATGTTTCTATAAGATCTCCCCTCATTCTTCGAAACTCCAAGGAATACAGTCCAAGAGCGGACAAACGTTCCTCATATGTTAACCCTCTCATTCCCGGAATCATTCTAGTGAATCTTCTCTGTACCCTTTCCAACATCAGCACATCCTTTCTTAAATAAGGAGACCAAAACTGCCCATAGTACTCCAAGTGAAGTCTCACCAGCACCTTATAGAGCCTCAACATCACATCCCTGCTCCTATACTCTATTCCTCTAGAAATGAATGCCAACATTGCATTCGCCTTCTTCACTACCGACTCAACCTGGAGGTTAACCTTAAGGGTATCCTGTACAAGGACTCCCAAGTCCCATTGCATCTCAGAACTTTGAATTCTTTCCCCATTTAAATAATAGTCTGTCTGTTTATTACATCTGCCAAAGTGCATAACCATACACTTTCCAACATTGTACTTCATTTGCCACTTCTTTGCCCATTCTTCCAATCTATCCAAGTCTCTCTGCAGACTCTCCATCTCCTGACCCTTAATCATGTCTGTGGTCCTCCTCAGGAGAGGGAAGGGCAAGAAGCAGGTACTAGAGAGTATCCCAGTGGCTGTCCTCCTTAACAATAAGTATTCCTGCTTGAGTACTGTTGGGGGGGCGGGGGGGGGAAACAGCCTACCTGGGGGAAGCAACAGTGATTGCACCTCTGGCACAGAGTCTGACTCTGTGGCTCAGAAGGGTAGGGAAAGGAAGAGGATGGCAGCAGTGATAGGGGACTCTATAGTTAGGGGGTCAGACAGGTGATTCTGTGGATGCAGGAAAGAAACACGGATGGTAGTTTGCCTCCCAGGTGCCAGGGTCCGGGATGATTCTGATCGCATCCACGTTATCTTGAAGTGGGAAGGAGAGTTGCCAGAAGTCGTGGTACATATTGGTACCATTGACATAGGTAGGAAAAGGGAGGAGGTCCTGAAAACAGACTACAGTTAGGAAAGAAGTTGAGAAGCAGGGCCTCAAAGGTACTAATTACTACCACTTGACAGTGAATATAGGAATAGAATGAGGTAGTCTAGAGAAAATAAGAAGTCGGACATTGGATACATCCTTTAAATTTGAAGAAATCTGGCGACCTTTTATTCAATATTTTCATATGATCTGATTTTTGTACTGATTCTCTTCCAGCTATTTTTTCAGAACCTTGGATTTGATCAGAGAGTCTCTCTTCTCTTGATTTTTCTCTCAGGATGGATTGCCCAGTCCTTTTTTTTCTGTTTAGAATAGTGTTTTTTTATATATAAAAATTTCTAACAGTTCTTCTTTTCTTCATAAATTGATAAGAGGAGAATGAATTACAAACGTTTGTACATTCTTTTTTCTGTATTATACATTCTATATCAAACTTATACTTTGTAGATCAACACTAAGTGTGATTCTGATATTGTTTATTTTACCTTCTATATGTACTGTTACTGACATATATACC
The DNA here is from genome assembly GCF_030028105.1 of Mobula birostris. Lineage (NCBI taxonomy): Eukaryota > Metazoa > Chordata > Chondrichthyes > Myliobatiformes > Myliobatidae > Mobula > Mobula birostris. Next base: position 128,641,897 of record NC_092370.1, read on the forward strand.
AGAGATATTCTCCTCTTATTTGTATACACTTTTTTAAAAAAATCAATAAAAAGATTGAAAAAAGAAAGAATGAGGTGGAGGATAAATGTGTGGCTGAGGGATTAGAGCAGGGGGCAGGGATTCAGATTTCTGGATCATTGGGACCTCTTCTGGGGCAGGTGTGATCTGTACAAAAAGGACGGGTTGCACTTGAATTCGAGGGGGACCAATGTCCTGGCGGGAAGGTTTGCTAAGACTATTGGGGAGAGTTTAAACTAGAATTGCTGGGAGGTAGGAACCCAACTGAAGTGACAGAGGAAAGGGAGATTGGCTCACAAATAGAGAAAATTTGGAGACAGTGCCAAAGGGAGGATAGGCAGGTGATAGAGAAGGGACGTGATCAGTCTGATGGTTTGAGATGTGTCTATTTTAATGTGAGGAGTATCATGAATAAAGTGGATGAGCTTAGAGCGTGGATCAGCATTTGGAGATATGATGTTGTGGCCATTACAGAGACTTGGATGGTGCAGGGGCAGGAATAGCTACTTCAAGTGCCAGGCTTTAGATGTTTCAGAAAGGATAGGGAGGGGGGGCAAAAGAGGTGGGGGCATGACACTGTTGATCAGAGATAGTGTCACAGCTGCAGAAAAGGAGGAAGTCATGGAGGGATTGTCTACGGAGTATCTGTGAGTGGTAGTTAGGAATAGGAAGGGGTCAATAACTCTACTGGGTGTTTTTTATAGACCACCCAATAGTAACAGGGACATTGAGGAGCAGATAGGGAGACAGATTCTAGAAAGGAGTAATAATAACAGGGTTGTTGTGAGAGATTTTAATTTCCCAAATATTGATTGGCATCTCCCTAGAGTGAGGGGTTTAGATGGGGTAGAGTTTGTTGGGTGTGTTCAGGAAGGTTTCTTGACAAAATATGTAGATAAGTCTACAAGAGAACTTGATCTGGTATTGGGAAATGAACCTGGTCAGGTGTAAGGGCTCTCAGTGGGAGAGCATTTTGGAGAAAGTGATCACAATTCTATCTCCTTTACCAGAGCAGTGCAGAGGGATAGGAACAGACAAGTTAGGGAAACATTTAATTGGAGTAAGGGGAAATATGAGGCTTATCAGGCAGGAACTTGGAAGCATAAATTGGAAACAGGTGTTCTCAGGGAAACGTACGGAAGAAATGTGGCAAATGTTCAGGGGATATTTGCGTGGGGTTCTGAGTAGGTATGATCCAATGAGACATGGAAAGGATGATAGCGTATGTAGCCTCCTTGGCCAGCCTCAGGGTCTCTCGGCTCGCTGTCGTCTAGGGAAACAGCCCTCAGCCCCGCCAAACTGGGTAGTTAGTTTGTATGGATGCTGTGTGATGTACCCCACCCCGCCAAAATAACAGACAATACACCAGATACGATTAAGTGATTTACAGTTTATAGATATTACTGGAACTATGTAATTAATAGAGAATAAAATATAAAAGGAAAATAAAAGGCACCACACTTATCAAAGTTCAATCTCTTAGTGCACAAACAGTTGGAGCTCAGGACCCTTCTTCTTCACCCTGCGACCCCTCGGACAACCTCGACCGGCCGCCTGGGACCAACAACAGTGGTCGACCAGTTGCTCCACACAAGTCCATCTCCGACTCCTCTCCTTGCCGAACACCCCTCTCGGGGTCCAACCCCGTTAGCGGACTCACAGCACCTGGTCCATCCTCTGCCTCTCTCTCCCACCTTCTGCCCCAAAACCCCATGCATACAGTATCTTCAAATACACCAAAAACATTACAACTATCCCAATTGGTTCGTAACATACTCTTATCACACTCTAACCCAAAACAACCTCCTAGCGCAAGAACTTTCTCAGCATTTAATATAACAAAGAAGCATTCCCAAGTATAACATAATAAAGAAGCCATTTTAATTGGCCTACGCAGTAACATAAAAGAGGAAACCCCCTTACACTCTCCCCCCACCAAACAAAGTCATGTTCTCATGACTTCTAAATAAGTCGCCAACCAGTCCTGCAGACACACAGCACACACGTACACAGATACACACAGTGACAGTGCTCCCCAAACAGTGGACCTTACGCCCGTCCCACTGGCACTACATAGGCCAACCTACCTGGGAGCTTCCTAATCCTCCGAGACCTCCGTACTCCCTCACCTAAACCCTAAAGGCTCAGACACTACTAGGGATACCTCGGGCCTGCTTGCCAACTCCTCTCACACTCAGCCCACCATTACAACTCGGAGCCCCCTGTCCCGTGTCCAGGGCCCCGCTTCTTCCTGGTCCTGCCACAACTCAGACTGCCCACAGCTAGCCCTCCCCACTACATCTGATTCAGTGGGAGAAGGGCCAAAGGTCTCTTCCTCAATCACGGGGAAGTTAGCAAAAGGCAGCATGTACCACATGTCCAGCACATCATCCTTCAAATCCGTATTCTTCCTCATTCCCTCGATTGGTAGCTGCTGTTTAGGTTTCTCCAAACTGAAACATTTAGCTGGGCTACCCCTTCAGCCTCCTGCAATCGATACATCAGCTTCTTCGGGGACTCCTTCAACTCTCACCACAGCCTCCGCAGCTCTGATTCAGGGTTCTTGGCCATCTCAATCTGGGATGCAGTTACCCCACCAGCTTCTCCCACCCTGACCTGAAATGCAGCAGTTAAAGGATGTTCAGCCTCCAGTTTTTTCTTCCTGATAATGTCTTCCAGGTCAACTGTCAGTTTTTTTCCACTTCATTTAAACTGTCGATAGTCATCTTCAGGTTCCTTTCAAGCGTCCGCTTCCCTTTTCCGAGATTTGTCCTCCATTTCTTCACCTCCTTGGGAGTGTAGTCAAACTCCCCTCCCTGGGCTCTCGGTTTTCTGTTGGTCTTAGTCAGAACACTTCCTTGATCTTGCCCAACTTGTAAGTCTTCCAATCTTTTCTGAATCGACGTCTTGAGTTTCTGCTGATCCCTTCGAAGGTGGGTCATTGTTTCTTCTCACTGGATTAATTCATCAGTACATGACCGCAGTGTCGGCTCGAAATTCCGTTGCTCCTTCTCCACGTTGACGAGCGTGCATTCCAAGTCTGCAATGGTCGTCCCACAAGTGCGGCACTCAGTCTCCGACTGGCACTTCTGAGCACTCAGTTCAGCGGTGCAAATCCCCTCTCTCCCCTGTGTCTCATTCAGATTGACGACCTGGGTTTCCATCCCCAGGTCCTCCACCGTCTGGTCCAACACCAGGAAGTTCAACTGGTAGGTCGGGTCATTTTTCTCACATTGCACCAAATTCCTCCGGCCAAAAACTCCTCCACATGTGACACTTTGCTTCTGTCGCCCGGGCTCAGCCACTCGCCTTGCCTCATAGTCCCCCTAGGCGAATTCAAGCTCCAGATGGTCATCCACATACGCCAAAATGCCACACAACTTCACTTCCCCCATGGTCTTCCTCATGCCCCGCGGGAAGGATGCAGGGGCTCCAGATATGCCCTTGGACATCTTTTCGGATCGGAAGTATCCTAGGGAACTAATAACGACCGTCGTCGGCTCGATAGCCGCACTCCTCAGGATCTGGCAACATCCCCTCCTCAGATCCAGCACATTAAACCACGTCGCATAATCCACACACACGCTGCCTTCATCTTCCACGCTGCCAGGGTCCAGTTGCCGCGACCTCGCTCTCACTGAGGTGTCTTCAGTGGTCAACTCCCCTCCCTCGTGGTGGTTCGGAGCGTCTACTAAGAGGGTCTCACCCTCAGCTACTTTCCCCAGGCCGCACCACCGCTGGGTCTCGTTTAAATTCGGTACTCGCTCAAGGCTACTACACACGTCCTCAGAAGCAACTCGACACGCTGGGTGCCCAGACAATGCCCCCATGAACTCCAGGGTCATTAACCAATCATCGTCTTCTGGATAACTATTGCCACTAGTACCCAAAGTCTCCGGTGCCCTTGCAGTTGCCAAGGGTAAATGCTTCAGACACCGGTTGTAAAACAAACTGTACAACAACTTGACCTGTGCCCCGGGGTCGAGGATGGCTTTAGCATCACATCCCTCTATCCGTAACGACACCCTGGGGCATGGTCCCTCTAAGCCTTCAGGAATAGGGTCTTTTCCTTTCGGAAGTTCATTGGTACATTGCTGGGAACGTGCTTCCCCAGAGACCCCAAGCCGTTCCCCCACTGGGCCTCCACAAAGTTTCCCGACACCTCTCTGATCAGCTGAACAACTGAAGGAGGGGCTGATCCCCTGAAATGATCCCCCTGGCACTGCAAGCAATTTAGCTGCCCTCCTAGCCAGAGAAGACACACTGAGAACTTTCCCCCCTCTTTCAAATAACTGACAGCTGTCACTACGGTGTAAGTGAACCTGACAGCTCTAACACCGTCACCAGCCTGCCTACTCAAACTTTCAACCAATCCCTGTCGCTCTCCCTCAACCGAGCACTGCCACTCATCTAACAACTGAGAGATCCGCTCCGTCCACATCTCGCACGCTTCCACCCGTCTTGGGGTGGACACTATCCCAAACGCCAGGCAGAGTCTTCCAGGGCTGGAACATATATTCACATACGCTACCTCCAAATCAGACCACTTTTTCCTCTCTCTCCCAACAGCATGGACAGCCCTGAGTTCCACCTCCAACTCGTCAATGCTAGTCTGAACTCGAACAAAGACCTCACCCACCACGCATACAGCAATAACCAGCAAATAACCCACAGAGACACACATTACTGATTTAAACAGGGCACCCACACAGCATACTAGTAGATCCAATCCAGGACGAGCCCCCACAATGTAGACCCCGGCCAGCCTCAGGGTTGCTCAGCTCGCTGTCGTCTAGGGAAGCAGCTCTCGGCCCCGTCAAACTGGGTAATTAGTTTGTGTGGATGCTGTGTGATGTACCCCACCCCGCCAAAATAACAGACAATACACCAGATACGATTAAATGATTTACAGTTTATAGATATTACTGGAACTATATAATTAATAGAGAATAAAATATAAAAGGAAAATAAAAGGCACCACACTTATCAAAGTTCAAATTCCTCGTGCACAAACCGTTGGAGCTCAGGACCCTTCTTCTTCACCCTGCGACCCCTCGGACCACCTTGACCGGCCGCCTGGAACCGACAATGGTGGTCGACCAGATGCTCCACATGAGTCCATCTCAGTCTCCTCTCCTCGCTCGGGGTCCGACCCCATTAGCAGACTCACAGCACCTGGTCCATCCTCTGTCTCTCTCTCTCGCCTTCTCCCCCAAAATCCCATGCATACAGTATCTTCAAATACACCAAAAGCATAGCAACTATCCCAATTGGTTCGTAACATACTCTTATCACACTCTAACCCAAAACAAGCTGCTAGCGCAAGAACTTTCTCAGCATTTAACATAACAAAGAAGCATTTCCAAGTATAACATAACAAAGAAGCCATTTTAATTAGCCTACGCAGTACCATAAAAGACAAAACCCCCTTACACGTACAAGATCCATGGTGCACAAAGGCTGTTGTAAATCTAGTCAAGGAGAAAAAAGAGCTTACGAAAGGTTCAAAAAACTAGGTAATGATAGGAATCTAGAAGATTATAAGGCTAGCAGGAAGGAGTTTAAGAATGAAATTAGTAGAGCCAGAAGGGGCCATGAGAAGGCCTTGGCAGACAGGATTAAGGAAAACCCCAAGGCATTCTACACGTATGTGAGGAGCAAGTGGATAAAAGGTGAGAGAATAGGACCAATCAAGTGTGACAGTGGGGAAGTGTGTATGAAACCAGAGGAAATAGCAGAGGTACTTAATGAATACTTTGCTTCAGTATTCACTATGGAAAAGGATCTTGGTGGTTGTAGGGATGACTTGCAGTGGACTGAAAAGCTTGAGCATGTAGATATTAAGGAAGAGGATGTGCTGGAGCTTTTAGAAAGCATTAAATTGGGCAAGTCACTGGGACCGGACGGGATGTATCCCAGGCTACAGGCTACTGTGGGAAGCGAGGAAGTAGATAGCTGAGCCTCTGGCAATGATCTTTGCATCATCAATGAGGATGGGAGAGGTTCCGGAGGATTGGAGGGTTGTGGATGTTGTTCCCTTATTCAAGAAAGGGAGTAGGGATAGCCCAGGAAATTATAGGCCAGTGAGTCTTACTTCAGTGGTTGGTAAGTTGATGGAGAAGATCCTGAGAGGCAGGAATTATGAACATTTGGAGAGGCATAATATGATCAGGAATAGTCAGCATGGTTTTGTTAAAGGCAGGTTGTGCCTTAAGAGCCTGACTGAATTTTTTGAGGATGTGACTAAACACATTGATGAAGGTAGAGCCATAGATGTAGTGTTTATGGATTTGAGCAAGGCTTATTGAGAAAGTAAGGAGGCATGGGATCCAAGGGGACATTGCTTTGTGGATCCAGAACTGGCTTGCCCACAGAAGGCAAAGAGTGGTTGTAGACTGGTCATATTCTATATGGAGACCGGTGACCAGTGGTGTGCCTCAGGGATCTGTTCTGGGACCCCAACTCTGTGATTTTTATAAATGACCTGGATGAGGAAGTGGAGGGATGGGTTAGTAAATTTGCTGATGACACAAATGTTGGGGGTGTTGTGGATAGTGTGGAGGGCTGTCAGAGTTTACAATGGGACATTGATAGGATGCAAAACTGGGCTGAGAAGTGGCAGATGGAGTTCAGCCCAGATTAGTGTGAGGTGGTTCATTTTGATAGGTCAAATATGATGGCAGAATATAGCATTAATGGTAAGACTCTTGGCAGTGTGAGGATCCGAGGGATCTTGGGTTCCGAATCCATAGGACACTCAAAGCTGCTGCGCAGGTTGACTATGTGGTTAAAAAGGCATACGGTACATTGGCCTTCATCCATCGTGGGATTGAGTTTAAGAGCCGAGAGGTAATGTTGCAGCTATATAAGACCTTGGTCAGACCCCACTTGGAGTACTGTGCTCAATTCTGATCGCCTCACTACAGGAAGGATGTGGAAACCATAGAAAGGGTGCAGAGGAGATTTATGAGGATGTTGCCTGGATTGGGGAGCATGCCTCATGAGAATAGTTTGAGTAAACTCGGCCTTTTCTCTTTGGTGCAACAGAGAATGAGAGGTGACCTGATAGAGGTGTACAAGATAATGAGAGGCATTGATTGTGTGGATAGTCAGAGGCTTCTCCCCAGGGCTGAAATAGCTAGCATGAGAGGGCATAGTTTTAAGGTGCTTGGAAATAGGTACAGAGGAGATGTCAGGTGTAAGTTTTTATGCAGAGAGTGGTGAGTACATGGAATGGGCTGCCGGAGGCGGAAACGATAGGGTCTTTTAAGAGACTCTTGGATGGGTACATGGAGCTTTGTGGGCCGAAGGGCCTGAATTGTGCTGTATATTTTCTATGTTTCTACATAGAATTTTCCCCTCTATGCCAAGAAGCATGTTTTTCCTCATTATTTTTGAATTCGTACTTACAACCCCTCCCTTATTTATTATTTTAGATCTTGCCATCGAACTTCATTCCTTAACCAGTCTAATTCCCAAATCTGGCTACTACCAGACATTTCGTAGCTGTATAGAGTAATAGAGTCACAGAGGACTACCACAAGGAAAACAGGCCCTTGGGCCCACCTTGTCCATGCCTGACTATTATTCTCCCTAGTCCCATCAACTTGCATGTGGACCATAGCCTTCCATATCCCTCCCATCCTTGTACTTATCCAAACTCCTCATAAATATTGCTATCAAACGCATACCTACCAATTCCATTGTAGTGTGTTCCATACTTTCACCATGCTCTAAGTGAAGAAGTTCCCCCTCAGGTTCCCCTTAGATATTTCACCTTTCACCCTTAACCTATGACCTCTAGTTGTAGTCTCTCCCCACCTCAGTGGAAAAAGCCTGCTTGCATTATTCCCATCTCTGCCCCTCATAATTTTGTACACCTCTATCAAACCTCCCCTTGTTCTTCTGCACCCGAGAAGAATAAAGTCCTAATCTACTCAACCTTTTCCTATAACACAGGTTCTCAAATTCCAGCAACATCTTGTACGTTTTCACTGTACAATTTCAGTGTTATTGATGGCTTTCTTGTGAGTAGGTGATCAGAACTGCAAACAATATACCAAATTAGACCTCACCCAATGACTTATACAATTTAACTCCTATACTTAGTACTTTGATTTATGAAGGCCAATGCGCTGAAAGTTCTCTTTACAACCCCATCTACGTGTGACACCACTTTCCAGAAACAATGGAACTCTATTCCAGATCTCTGTTCACGCCTCAGTGCCCACTGTGCACCCTACCCCAGTTTGTTCTCCCAAAATGCAACACCTCACACTTGTCTGCATAAAATTCCCTCTGGACCTGATCCTGCTGCAAGTTTTCTTCACTGTCCACTGCACCCCTAATCTCTGTATAATCCTCAGATTTGCTGATCCAGTTTACTTCATTATCAACATATAGATCGATATAGATGACAATCAATAATGGATCCAGCACCAATACCTGTGGGACACCACTAGTTGCAGGCCTGCAGTCAGAGAGGCAACCATCTACTAGCACTCTCTGGCTTCTCCCTCAAACCCAGTACCAAATCCAATTTACTACCTCATGCTGAATGCCAAATGACTGAACGTTCTTGAGCAGCCTCCCATTGGGGACTTTGTCAAAGACGTTCGACTGAACAACATCCACTGCCTTTCTTGCATCAACTTTCCTGGTAACCTCCTCAAAAAAAAAAGCTCTTTGGATTAGTGAAACATGACCTACCGTACACAAGGTCGTGTTTAGTTAGTTTAGTTTGGAGACCTGAGATCTCTGTGCTGGAGTTGGAGTATTGTCCGTGTCTGCGGGAGAGGGGAGGGAATCTGTTTTAGTGGTGTCGTTTTGATGCTTCGTTCCATTTTGTTGTGTTCTGTGTTCTTCTGCTGAGCTTTGTGTGCATGCTGTGTTGGCACTGGAACGTGTGGTGACACGGACTGCCCACAGCACATCCTTGGGCGTGTGGTTGTTAACACAAATGACACATTTCACTCTATGCTTCAATCTACTGTACAAGTGATAAGTAAATATCAATCTGAAAACTAATGGAAATATGATGATTAAATCCAAAGTGTTCCCCTACACACACTTCTGTTACTTAATGTGTTTCATTCCCAAAGAGGAGGTCCACAATTACACTCTCCCTAGTTGGGGTGTCTAAATATTAATCAAAGAAACTATCCTGAACATATATGGCAAACTCCCTCCCATCCAGTCCTTTCACAGTATAGGAATCCCGTTCAATATGTGAAAAGTTAAAATTGACTGCTGTCGAAACCTTACTTTTCTTGCAACTTTCTGCTCAGAAAGTTTGCTCTTCAAATTTGCTCCTGTAATTCCTGATCACTATTGGATGGTCTACCATATAATCCCATTAACATGGTCATCTCTTTCTTATTCAATTCCCCCATGATCTCTCAGTAGATGAGCCCTCTAGACTGTCCTGTCTGAGCACTGCCATGACATTATCCCTAACTAGTAATGCCACCGCTCCCAGTTTAATAACTCCCCCTCTATCATGTCTAATATAACACAACCCTGGAACATTGAAATGCCAGTCCTGCCCCTCCAACAACCAAGTTTCACTGATGGCTACATCACAATGCCACAGGCTAATCCATGCTTTAAATTCATCTATCCACCTTACCTTCAATATTGCTTGCATTGATGTTTATGCAACTCAGAACGTTATTCCCACCATGCTCAATAGTTTGATTCCTGTCTTTGTAGGTGTAATATTATCTTTCCCTATAACCACTCCATTATCTTCCCTGAACCTCCGGTTCTCAGCCCCTCGCAAATCTAGTTTAACCCCCCTCCCCCCATGGAGCAGCACTCGCAAACCTTCCTGCAAAGGTATTACCCCCCCCCCCCACCCCATCGTCCAGTTCACGTTCAATCTGTCTTGTCTGTGCAGGTCCCCCTTCCCTGGAAGAGAGCCCAACCATCCAAAACCCTGTAGCCCTCCCTCCTGCACCATCTCCTTATCCTCGTGTTCAACTGTATGATCTTCCTACTTCTAGCATCAAGACATGTGTAGCAATCCTGAGATCACAATCCTGGAGATCCTGTGCTATAACTTAGACCTAACTCCATGAACTCACTTTGCAGGACCTCGTTGCCCTTCCTGCCTATATCGTTGGTACCTTAATGAACCATAGCCTCTGTGTACTCACACTCCCTCTTAAGACTGTTATAGACTCTAGCTGTGATGTCCTTGACCTGGCATCTGGGAGGCAACAGTGCATCTAGGAATCTCCTGACCTCCTGTCTGTTTCCCTATCCAAATGAATCCTTTATCACTATTGCTCCCCTTCTCTCTGCCTTCCTTTCAGAGTCATAGAGCCAATTTTTTGTGCCAAAGATCTGACTGCAGTGGCTTTTCTCTGTTAGGTTGACACCGTGCCCCCCCATGAGAGTGATAGCCACAGGGGTAGTCTGCACTGGCTGTTTATCCCCTTTCCCTCTTCAGAAGGGCACCCAGTTATCAATGTCATGCGCTTTACGTGTAACTACCTACTTGTATCTTCTGTCCATCAATCCCTCAGCCTCCTGAATGATCCAGCTCCAGTTCCCTAATGAAGTCTATAAGAAGTTGCAGCTGGATGCAATTCTTGCAGGTAAAGTCAACAGGAATACTGGAGGTCTTCCTGTCTTCTCACATCACTCAATACAAGCAGTCCCTGTCCTGTCAGGCATTCCACTGCTCTGATTGTGCAACAAGAAAGGAATAAACTTATCAGAAACTTACCTTAGCCTCCACCTCTCCTCGCCAAAGCTTCTTGAGCCAAATCCTTGTCCCCCACTCTAATCCTGTCCCACTCACACTATGGCCATTCCACATGGTAATAGTAATTATAATAACCCATGGGGAGGGTTTCTGTCACCCCATCAGGTGCATCCCCAGATTGCGTATTGGGGAATAATCTGCAGATATACAGAGTAGGTGGAAGATAAGATACCACCCGCATACCAAAGTAGAAACAAATCCAGAGGAGGTGATGCTCTGGTCAGTGCCTGTTCTCTGTATTCATCATCATCATCATCATCATTATGTGCCGTGTCCTATGACGTGGACAATCATTGTTCTTGTACATGGCAGAAAGGAACATACATTTACAATGTTTAGGTTTCAATAGGTACATTTAATGTCAGAGAAATGATTGCAATATACATCCTGAAATTCTTTTTCTTTGCAGACATCCACAAAGACAGAGGAGTGCTCCAAAGAATGAACGACAGTTAAATGTTAGAACCCCAAAGCCCCCCAGCTCCCCCCTCCCACGCATAAGCAGCAGCAAAGCACGATCCATCCCCCCCTCCACCAGCAAAAAAGCATCGGCACCCCCCCACCAAGCACTCAAGAGCGCAGCAAAGCATCAATAAATACACAGACATGTAGTACCACAAAGACTACTCGTTCATCTGGTAATTCGACATACCACAGGTGCTCTCTCTCTCTCTCTCTCTCTCTCTCTCTCTCTAATAAGGGAAAAAGAGGTGTCCCTGTTTCACAGCGAGAGGGGAGGCATAGCAAAACAACTTGCTGATTTTATGTTAAAACGCTATTGCGTCACTTTTTCCAAGCTCTGTGCCCAAAGAACTCTGGTCTCTGGGTAAACAGCCAGCAGCCAGTTCGCTGCTTTCAATCTTCCACCTCCCATGATGCATCAGGCAGTGGCACTGGCCTCGAGTTTGCCTACCTCCAGAGCCACAAAAATCTGGCACCTTGATGGCACACTAGACTTCCAGGCCGTGTCCTTGGCATATCGAAAAGCAGCCGGTTGTGGGACCCCGAGAGTAGGTCCCATTTCTGCAAAGAACTGACGTCAGCGTGTAACTCCAGGTCAGGGTCTTCAAATGAACTCTGAAAAGAAAAATAAGAAATATTAAAGATAGACATCGAGCTGTTTCCGAAGATGCAAGTAAACAGGTAGCCGTTTAGGCGCCATCATCTTAAGCTCCGCCCACCGTCTCTTCTTAAGTGTAGAAAAGTTGCTCTGGTCAATTTCTTAATGTGGGATTTAATATTTAAATCTGAATCAAGGATAACACCCAGGCTTCTTACTTCTGACTTTACAATGGAGCCAAGTTCGCAAATTTATCAAGTTTATCACCTTTGTCTTTAGGACCAACCAAAAGTATTTCAGTTTTATCTTCATTTAACTTAAGGAAATTATTGCTCATTCATTTGATTATTGCAGCCAAACCAGAAGTCAGAGAAGATAGGGTGTTATCATCATCAGGCTCAACTGAGATTTACAATTGTGTGCCATCTGCAAAATTGTGGAAGTCAAGTTTATGAGTAGGGGACCAAGAAGCCTTCTCTGACCAACACCAAAAGGTACATTATATCTCTTAGAAAATTGGCCTCCAAGACAGACAAAACCAATTATGGGCACGAGCAGAGAGGCCAACCCAGTTCTCAAGACAATCTAGGAGAATGTTGTGGTCAATTGTGTCGCAGGCAGGACTTAGATCTAGGAGAATTAAAACTGAGATCCTGTTGACATCAGTGTTTAGCCTAAGGTTACTGACAATTTTGATAAGGGCCATCTCTGCGCTGTGGTTTGCTCTAAAACCTGACTGAAACTTTTCAGGGAGTTGTTGAGTTGATTGAAAACGGCATTCCCATGAGTCTTGCCCAGAACGGAAGCTTTGATATAAGCTTGTAGTTAGCAAGTACTTTGCTAGTACTTCACTATCAAGGTTTGTTTTTTTTTAAAGTAGGGGTTTGACAGCCGCAGTTTTGAAGGCATCTGGAAAAACTCCCATTGCAAGGGATGTGTTAATAAATTTTCTAAAAGTATTGAAAACACTATTAAAAGGGTCCTTAAAAAGTATGGTAGCAAGTGGATGATTTACTCTTTGTTACAATCTTATAGAGCTCTGTATCAGAACCACTTACACCTCGGACTTCAACTACTGCACAGAGTCTTGTCATCTTCAGAAGTTTTCTGATGACTCTGCTATAGTTGGATGCATCAGCAAGGGAGATGAGGCTGAGTACAGGGCTACGGTAGGAAACTTTGTCACATGGTGTGAGCAGAATTATCTGCAGCTTAATGTGAAAAAGACTAAGAAGCTGGTGGTGGACCTGAGGAGGGCTAAGGCACTGGTGACCCCTGTTTCCATCCAGGGGGTCAGTGTGGACATGGTGGAGGATTACAAATACCTGGGGATACGAATTGACAATAAACTGGACTGGTCAAAGAACACTGATGCTGTCTACAAGAAGGATCAGAGCCGTCTCTATTTCCTGAGGAGACTAAGTTCCTTTAACATCTGTTGGACGATGCTGAGGATGTTCTACGAGTCTGTGGTGGCCAGCGCGATCATGTTTGCTGTTGTGTGCTGGGGCAGCAGGCTGAGGGTAGCAGACACCAGCAGAATCAACAAACTCATTAGTAAGGCCAGTGATGTTGTGGGGATGGAACTGGACTGTCTGACGGTGGTGTCTGAAAAGAGGATGCTGTCCAAATTGCATGCCATCTTGGTCAATGTCTCCCATCCACTACATAGTGTACTGGTTGGGCACAGGAGTACATTCAGCCAGAGACTCATTCCACCGAGATGCAACACAGAGCGTCATAGGAAGTCATTCCTGCCTGTGGCCATCAAACTTTACAACTCCTCCCTTGGAGGATCAGACACCCTGAGACAATAGGCTGATCCTGGACTTATTTCCTGGCATAATTTACATATTACTATTTAATTATTTATGGTTTTATTACTATTTAATTATTTATGGTGCAACTGTAATGAAAACCAATTTCCCCCGGGATCAATAAAGTATGACCATGACTATGACTATACTATGACTAAATTCTTGTAAATTTTGACATAGTCGCCATCTTTTTATGAGGATGGCTATAGAGGTGACCAGTATCTGTCGCTATACTCTCCTAAATAGAAGTAAGTGCTTTTGATTTTAAAAAATTGTGAATTTCTCATGTTGTGGCAGGTGATTGACTGAGGACACAAGGTTCAACAGTGGATTTAAAGTTGAAAACAATATTCTTGAATTGCCACAGTATCTTGCAAAGATGGGCTTTTCTTGAAGAGCATATGGCAACATTAAAGGAGACTAGTTTCTCCTTGAAAATATACATAAACTGAACTTTTTTATATACACGGCAAGATACAGGCCCTTGGGCCCAACTAGTCCATACTGACGAACTCTTTCGAAGCTCTGGGTTGTAGCCCATTTAGTCCAGGTGACTTATCTACCTTCAGACCTTTCAGCTTCTCAAGCACGTTTGCCTTAGTAATAGTGTCTAGACTTACTTCCTCCCCCTGACACTCTCAAATTTCTGGCATATTGTGCTGCCTTATATAGTAAAGACTGAAGTAAAATCTTATCGAGTTCATCCGCCATTTCTTTGTCGGTGTCATTTTCCAGTGGTCTGATATCCACTCTTGCCTTTTTTTCAAATTCTCAATACATCTGGAAAAAAAAACTTGTGGTATTATTGCCTGGCGTACTTGCATATTTTTTAACCCCTTACTGATTTTTTTTTGTTGTCTTCTGTTGGCTTTTAAAAGTTTTCCAGGCTTCTAACTCCCCATTAATGTTTGCAATATTATATGCTCTCTCCTTGTCTTTTATGCTGTCCTTGACTTCCCTTGTCAGCCACAGTTGTCCCATCCTCCCTTAAGAATACTAACAGCTACACAAGTGCATGTGACCAACACTAGTTAGAAACTGTTCTGCAACAGTTTCCTGTCCCAATTAAGCGGCATAGTGTCCAACATAAACAAAGGGAGTACCAGCTATTTTCTCAGTTAGTTTTTGTTCTTTAAGAGTTGTCCTAAATAAGCAGCTACCCCAATTAATGAATGGCCCAATTAACCAGAATCCGCGGCATTGAAGATTGGAAGTTGGGATGTGCTACCATTGTAAATATGTAATTCTGTGAATTTACTGACTATATTCAAAATGTTAAAGTAGATGATGATAACACTTCAAACTGTTGTTAATCATTTATTGTTACTTTTGTTTTGAAGAAGTAACCTTCAGGAAATCATGCAGTCAAGCTTCTATCCATGTTAGTATCTCTCCTGTTGACAAAAGCCTTCTGAAAATCAAAGTAAACAACATCCATGGACTCTCCTTCATTTATCCTACTTGTTGTTCTCTCAGATTTGTTGTTTCCATCAGATTTGTCGGGCAAGATTTTCCTCGAAGGAAACCATTCTGACTTTACCTATTTTAGTACGTGCCTCCAAGTACCCCAAAACCTCATCCTTAATAATGGATTTGAACATGCTAACAACTACTGAAGTCAGGCTAACTGGCCAGGGCTGCTTTGAGGTTACTGGCTGGAATGAGCTTTGTGAACCATATGGTGAGGACATTTAACGGACTTACTGATTGCATCGCTGACTACATCAACTTCTGTGTGGACACTGTAATACCATGAAGGACTGTTCGTTGCTTCCCTAACAACAAACCATGGGCCAACAGTGATCTAAAGGCCCTTCTCAACCACAGAAAGAGTCTTTAGATCAGGAGACAGGGAGGAATTGAAACATGTGTGGAGGGTGCTAAAGGAGAAGATCAAGGGGCTAAAGAGGAGAGAGCTGGAGAACAAGCTTGGGCAGAGTAGCACACAGGATGTGAGGAGAGGCATGAAGAACATCACTGGCTTCAACCAGTCTAGTTGTAGAGCCTCAGGATGCAGCTGTGAATGGGCTAATGAGTTAAACCAATTCTTCAATAGGTTTGACAATTGCCCTCCTGTTCACACCCCCCTCAGTACACCGGTTCAGATCCCGAGGCACCCAATGCTCCCTCAGCACCAACTCCTCCCCTCCTCCTCCCCCCTCCAGTTCAACACGTGGATGAACAACAGAGGCTATCACTGTCTATATCCCCTCCTTGCCCATCACCTACCACCACACCTCCACATACCAACTGTTATCATCCCAATCTTCACCCTTCGCTCCCCCCAGCCCCCACCTTCCACCAACTCCCCAGTCATTATGGACTTCCCTTCACCACTGAGCAGGTGAGAAGGGTCTGGGAAACTCAGACACGGCAAAGCATTGGGACCGGATGGTGTGAACCCCAAGGTCCTGAAGGAGAGTGCTGAGCAGCTGTGTGGAGTTCTCCAGCGCATTTTCAATCGGAGTTTCAGCCTGGAAAGTGTCCCGACTATGTGGCAAACATCATGTACAGTCCCAATACCCAAGAAGGGCCAACCCTTGAATGACTACCCTCCAGTGTCCCTTACCTCACACGTCATGAAAACCCTAGAGAGGCTGGTCCAGGTTCACCTCCATCCCCTGGTTAGATCAGCCCTTGATCCCCTGCAGTTTGTCAACCAGGAGCACATTGGAGTCAACGATGCTGTCATTACCTGCTGAACAGAGTCTACTCCCATTTGGATAAGCAGGGCAGCACTATGAGGATCATGTTTTTTGATTTCTCAAGGGTCTTCAATACCATACAGTCCTCATTGCTGGGTAAAGCTTCATTCAGTGCAGGTTGGCACTTCCATTGTATCTTGGATAATGGACTACCTGACTGGCAGACCACAGTTTGTGCAGCTTCAGAACTGCATATCAGACATGCAGAGCTGTGTGTCAGACATGGCTATAAATAGCACTGGGGTTCCACAGGGGACTGTATTGGCTCCCTTCCTGTTTACCCTGTTTACCTTGGACCTTAAGATCCAACACTGAGTTATGTCATCTGCAGAAATTCACTGATGACTCAGCAATGGTTGGGTGTATAAAGGGAGGATGGGGAGGATGAATGCAGGGCCCTGGTGGAGGACTTTGTCAAATAGTGCAAGCTGAATCATCTGCAGCTCAACATCGGTAAGACAAAGGAGATGGTGATGGACTTTAAGGAAGACTAAGCCTGCATTGTTCCCTGTTACCACTGATGGTGAGCACCTACAAGTACCTGGGGGTGCACCTGGATGACAGATGAGTGGAGCACCAACACAGAGGCTGTGTACAAGAAGGACCAGAGTTGTCTCTACTTCCTGAGGAGACTGAAGTGCTTTGGAGTAGGTAGGCCTCTCCTTCACATGTTCTACCAGTCGTTGCCAGTACAATCTTCTATGTGGTGGTGTGCTGGGGCAATGGCATTGACATAGGTGATGCCAACAGGTTCAATAAACTGATTAGAAAGGCTGACTCTGTTATAGGAGTCAAACTGGACACACTGAAGACTGTGGTAGAACAAAGGACTGTATGGAAAATCCTGGATATTCTGGACAATGTTTCTCACCCTCTGCATTCCACTTTGGTGGAACAGAGGGGCACTTTTAGTAATAGACTAAGACAACTGCACTGCTCCAAAGAGGTCACTCTTATCCTCGGCCATTAGGCTCTATAATGAGTTAACTTATAGCCGGGGAAGTGATGACCCTCCCCCCTCCTGTTAGACTGCTTGAGGTAACTTTTTTTTATTCTTTCTTACTTCTTTTCTAATATTTGTATATCTGCAGACTTGTAATGCTACTGAGACTCCGTAATTTCCTTTGGGATCAATAAAGATTCTATCTATCTATCAAATGAACCAGCCCAAGATGCTCATGGGTCTTAAGGATGAGAATGCAGCATTGCGTGCGTTGTTTTTTTCCTTCTCCTGTAGGGTAATGTAATTGGTGTAACCATACACAATACACTATCACCAACATTCAGTCGGGCTTCCCTTTAAGAGACTTGATTGACATGATGATGTAATTACATGAAGTTTTGTAATTGCGCTTTGTGTTCAGTGTTGGCGGTACAATGAATGAGTTGTTACAGTTTTTTAAAATGTAAAGTGCCTCATCCAGTTTTATTAGCAAAAACCTGTTTGGTAACCTCTGTCCTTTACAATGATTCAAGAGTTATCGAACGTGTCAGCCAGTGCAGTCATTTTGAAACTGTTGAAGCTTTAGGAGCAAATTGCTATTGTTTGGTTTTTGTACAAGCCGAGGCCCCATTTCCGCCGACAACACCAAATTCTACTATGAGGTGGCATCGCTCAGCAACTCCATGGCTGTGAGCATGGTGAGTTTGCCAGAAGACCCGCCTGAACACGATAAATACCAATCGCTGAAAACCCACTTTTTACAGATTTTTGGACTATTGGAGTCTAATTGTGCCAAACAGATGCTCTTCTTGCCCAGCCTCAGCAATGCTAAGCCGTTTGAGATAATGGACCATATCTCCCTGGGAAATCACCTGTTTGGCCTCTTTGAATTTCTGCACATGCCATTTGGACTGAAAAATGCAGCACAGGTGTTCCAATGGCTGATTGCCTCTGTATTGAAAAACTTAGTTTTCCTGTTTGTTTACCTGGATGACATACTTGTCACCAGTGTATCCAAATCTGGACACATATCCCAGCTCCTCACACTTTTGGAGTGCTTATGCCAACACGGGTAGATTATTAACCCTGCTAAGTGCCAGTTTGGGTTGTCAACCATTGACTTTCTTAGCCATCGCATCTCCGCAGAAGATACAAAACCCTTCCCATCAAGTAGCTTGTATTCTGGATTCCCCACTGGCCCACACTACTAAAAAACTACAGCAGTTTTTAGGTGAGGTGAATTTCTATCACCACTCCAATCCATGAGCTGCTGAACTTATGCTTCCCCTGTTATAGTGTGCTTAAAGGCAATACCTCTGATCTCATGCTTGACTGTTCAGCGGACATGACCAGTGCATTTGATGATATCAGACGAGCTCTTTCCAACGTAACCCTACTGGCGCACCCGCTCCCCAACACACCTACTGATAGTTCAGACTATACTGTGGGTGTTGTGCACTAACAGTTGGTGGGAAATGTGTGGCAGCTGCTCACCTTCTTCAGCCAACAGCTCTGTCCCCCCAAAAGTAAGTACAGAACATTTGACTGCGAGCTCCTCAGTCTCTATCTGGTTGTCCACCGTTTCCATTTTCTTCTAGAGGGTCACCAGTTCACAGTATGTGTTGACCACAAACCCCTCGTGCTCACGAAGATCAAAATATGGTCTGCACGGCTGCAATACCAGCTGGCCTACATATCAGAGTTCACAACTGATATATAACATACCAAGAGGAAAGGTAATCCCATTGCTGATTGCCTCTCACAGCCAGCCATTGAGGGTTGACTGTACCGGCATGGCAGCCGACCAAGCTATTGACCCTGAGGTCCAGGCTTACCAAACAGCAGTCATGGGCGTGCAGTTGGCCGACATTTAGTGGAGGAAGTTGGGGTTTCTTTCCTGTGCAATGTCTCAACCCGTTGCCCTGGCCCCATCGTGTTGGCAGATTGGAGGCGGACTGTTTTTGACTCCATACATGGCCGCTCGTATCTGGGCTGGAAGACCTCACAGAAACTGGTTGTGTGGCACAACCTTAGAAGGGACATGTGTCCTCTTCCCCTGCACCCCACCCCCACCTTCTGTGGTTTCATGCGCCTTCTTACAATGGTGGACCGTACCACCAAGTGGCCAGAGGTTGTCCCCCTAGCATCGATGACAGCCGCAGATGTGGCTCTGGTGATCCTCAGCACCTGGGTTGCTTAGTTTGGCATCCCATTTGATATTTCCTCTAACCACAATCCCCAATTCATATCAGACCTCTGAGCTGCACTGGCCCAGGACTTCTGTGTTAGGCTACATCACACCAATCACCTGCAGTCCAATAGGCCATGCAAGCGGTTTGACTGCTTCTTAAAGGCTCCTGAGGGCTTCCCTGACATATGATTGTTGGCACGATCGTGTCACTTGGGTCCTGCTGGGGCTCAGAATAACTCCAAAAGAGGACTGCAGTCATCTGCAGCTGATTTGGTATATAGGCAGACGTTACAAGTACCAGGTGATTTTATTCCTGACACCACAACTGCCAGGTCGGCCTCTCAACGGCGTTCCACCCTCTCAGTAAATTCAATTCCTTTGCACCCATTCCTATCTCCCATCATGGCGTACAGCATCCTTGGGTTCCTGTTGACCTACATTCCACCTCATTTATTTTTATCTACCATAATGCACACCAACATCTCCTGAGGCCCCCATACGATGGCCCATTCCATGTTTTGGAATGGAGAGAGAGGACTTTTATCATAGATAAGAGGGGTAAACTGGAATGTATTTTGGTAGATCACCTTAAACGACCCACCAAGATTCGGAGGGTTCTGCTACCATGCCCCTCCCATCATGATATGATCATGAGCATGTCAACATGGCTGTGGGCTGTTCCTCCACCCATGGAATACAGCACTCAAGCCAGGTGGCTTGTCCAAGCTCCGGACTGACTCACAATGCCTGTTTTAGTGAATTCTGGGGGTTCTTTGGAAGGGTGATGTAATTGGTGGAAACATACATAATTCACAGCCACCGACATCGAGCTAAAGTTCACTTTAAAAGGCTGATCTGACTGGATGACATAATTATGTAAAGCTCTGTTACCGTGCTTCACGTTCATTGTTTGCAGTACAATAAATGAGTTGTTACCGTTTACTTAAATATAAAATGCCTCATGCAGCTTTATTTGCAAAAAGCGACACCTTTTTGTTTTTTTAAATGCATTTGCCCTGTGGGAATTAACTGTTTTAAATTTTGCAGTTCCATGTGAAGATTTTTTAAGGAAGAGAAATACAAGCCTGTATTATTTCTTGTGTTTTCAGTCTGTAATTTGTTTCTTGTGTTTTTGGCCTGTTACTTTTTTCTTGTGCTTTTAGTCTGCTATGTTGTTTCCTGTGTATTAGTCTGTTACTTTGTATCCTATGTTCTTAGTCTGTTACTTATTTTCCATGCAATTGGTTTTAGGGATATATTACATTTCACACTGGCCATGTGTGAAATTTGAGTTGATGGAGTAGAAATTTGGACAACTTTATTCAGCGTATGAGATGCCCACATTTAAGAGGGGGCATAGGAATTAGGGGATCAATTCCAGTAGTTTTTGGGTTTTTTTGTATTTTCTAAATATTCAGTGACTAATCAGGTGCAATTGCATTTGTATCTCCCTGCATTACAGAATGGCAACGTGTTGGATGTGGTGGGAGATCCTGGAATACATTCCTGGGGATGGTGTTTGAATTTGCACCCCAGGCTAGTGGGTCAGACGGCTGCATTTGTTTGAGGATTCCTTACTACATTGCAGAAGGGATGCTGCTAATAATGGCCCCTTTTCATGACAAGGAAAAAGATTGTAGGAGAAAATATTTGGCTTCTGAGATTTTGGCATTCTGTTTTGAAAGGAACCAGGAGGGAGTAATCTATTCCAGCCAACCTCAATCCATAGTATTTTATCAGCCTTGAGCCTTCATAGCCCATGTGCTTTAAGGGCTGGTATTTCCTTACCTCCTCCAAGAGGACCACAACCTTGTCGTGGTTTGCAGGCTTGCATGCCTCAATGACCTGGACACCTATGCTGGATGGAATCATGGCTTTATGCTTTGGCTCTCTGTAGGGTCACCCGTGGCAAATGGGTCAAAAGGTAGAGGTTAGACTAAGAGTGGTCCACCAGCCACCAACCCTCCAGGTTTGGGGGTTCACCTCAGGGCTAACAGCCCTGACTGGTAAAACAAAATTGTTACGGAGAAACAGCAATGAAGAATCTTTCTACATCTGTGTGCGATGGTGTTCCTGAGTCTTTACCCAAGACCTGTATGACTGATAGTAAACCAAGAAGAAGCTACTGACACAATGAAGGAAGCCATGAATACTACATGAAGGACCTTCAATGCTGCCCTGAATGGCAATGGCGTAATCTGCAAAAAAAATCCCTTCATACCATCTGTTTAATTGGAAGATCCTGACTCTTAAAAGTGATTTCCCCACCAGACAGAATATTGGTGTAGGTAGAATGATAAGCACAGGAACAAGGTGGATGGCAAGTGGATATTGTACTTTTGTAGTTTAGCAGAGAGTTCACAAGGTTCTACTAGTCTGAGGGTTGGGTGAGGGGGTGTGGCTTATTTGCCAGTCAAAAGCCACTTCTGAAATGTTGATTGTGACTGATGCATTTAAAAACCACAACCACTCTTCCCAATGGTTGGCTTGCGCACCACAGCACCCAGTGTCCAGTTTTGAATACCCTGGGTATAAAGAATAGCAGGCATGGGAGTTTTTTTTCTCACTCTCCTTTGTCTAAGGCTTGCTGCACAGAGCTCTTTGGAAGGTATAATCCATGTGCACTTTTAACTAAGTATCTGTTTGTTGAATATTTAGTTTTGTAGTTTGTGTAACTTGGAGAACTTATGTGCTTGGTCAATTTTTTTTTTACTGGTTATAACTAATACACTGATTCATAGTCAGAGTTTTCTGGCTCACTAACCAAACCAATGAATCTGCTTCCACATTACATATACATTATATGAATTTCAGTGGGAGCAAAGAGTGTGTGATGATAAACAGAGTGTGAGTGTGTGAGAGTGTGAGAGTGTGCGCGCGCCGTACGTACGGTGCCTTGGGCATCTGAAACCTGGCAGAGCCCATACCTCTCCAGGCTTTTTTTTAAAACGAGGTCAAGTTGTCAGCTCAACACTCAACCCAGGCACGGAAGGAGAGCGTGCAAGGGAGCCGGCCGGATTCCAACTCGAGAACTCACCCCAAAGTCCAGCGCTGATGCCACTACGCCACCAGCCAGTTAAACATCATAAACATCATATCTGCATCAATATTTCAAAGAACGTGAAATTATTTTTGATTTCCTGGTGCTCCTGATCATTAACTGTTTGCACATCTCTGGTAACCAGTAACAGGCAAATTTTACTGAAATTTAAATTTACATAAAATGAAACAGGACTTGGCAAACAAAATGCAAAATATGCTTTTTTTTTTTAAGTAACAGAAGGACATTTCCAACCAAATTCTGACAAAAACACCAAAGCACTCTGACATGTTACCTACTGAAATTCAGGAACAGTTACAACCTTTCAGCTTCTGAACCAACATAACTTCAGTCACCACGACTCTGTATTGATTCAACAACCTACTGACTCACTTTCAAGGACTCTACAATTCATGTTCTCAGTATTTTTTTTAAAAATTACACATTTTGTCTTCTTTGTACGATGGTTGTTTGTCAGTCCTTTTGTAGAGATTTTCATAAATTCTGTTGTATTTCTTTATTTTCCTGTAAATGCTTGCAGGAAAATTAATCAAGGTAGCGTATGGTGACATAATGTATATGTACTTTGATAATACATTTTACTTTGAGCTACATCACTATTTCATAGCATCTTCCTGATTCACTGTAAACTACATCTTATGACATGCACTTTCTATTTGTACCACCAATATTGCATGGAGACCATTTTTTCATTACCTCACATTGACGTAGTTAGATGTGCAAGGCCCAACTCACTGGCTGAGAGCTTCCTGGACCTAGTCAATATGTCTGGCCACTTGAGTAGATCAGTAAAATCCTCCTTAACTAACGCGCTATGGAGATAGTCAACAGATGGCAAAGCTATGCTCCAATTATGTTGTCCATTTGGTGCACTCATTACAAATTAATGAACAGCATATTCCTTTTGCTCAGATTTAGGTCTGGATTGTCTACACATGTACAACTTGAATCCCTGACCCTGGACTTATTTTTCTATATGATTGATTCCTACCATAATAAACTAATTTAGCATCAAGAATAGTAAACACTAAACAGCTGTTAATGCTTGTGAGCATAGGACAGGTTAACAATGGTAACTTTTTTGTAGGTGATGTACTCTTTAATGAACTGCATCAGTTCAAGAGCATAAGTTTCTGGGAGTGCACGTCATAGATGATCTCACCTGGCCCCTCAACAAGAAAGCACAGCAACACCTCTACTTCCATAGGAGATTGAGGAGAATGAGGCTTCCCACCCCCATTCTAACCACACTCTATTGGAGCATCATCAAGAGTATTCTGACCAACTGTATCACCATCTGGAATGGGAATTGCAAAGCATCTGACCGCAAGACCCTACAATGGATTTGAGGACTGCTGAGAGAATCATCAGGATCTCTCTCTCTCCCCCCCCAAACAGGACATATACTAGAAGTATTTATAGAGCTCACTGCTTTGTCAAGTACCCCATAAATCCATCCCTCAATCACTTCGACCTCCTACCGTAAGGCAGAAGTTAACTGTAGTATGAGAACAAGGACTGTTAGACTGGGCAATAGGTTTGTATAACCTGCTACCACCAAGTACACACTATTTATGACCGTGTCAGTAGCATTATACTGTTATTTATTTAATTATACTGTATGTCACCCATGCACTTTGTCAACTTGTACATCTACACTATTTTATTATCTGTTAGTATTATTTCATGTGCTGTATGTGATGTATCTGGCGTTTTGTACTTTGTCCCAGAGGAAAATTGTTTTGTTTGGCTAGATAGATGTGTACAGTTGAATGACAATAAACTTGAACTTGATCAAACTTTTTTTTCCTTTTTGTATTTGTACAGTTGTTTTTTCTCCCCACATTGGTTGTTACCTGTCCTGCTGGGTGGGGTCATTCATTGATTCCATTGTGGAAGAGGGCCTGGAAGATCTCAAGGTATATTAATATTGGGAATAATCTCAGTAAAGACCAAGTTTCCAGAAAAAGGGATAGACAAAAAACTAAAAATGAAACTTCTCAAAAAATATTTAAAAATGAATGTTTTACTAGAGATAGGACACTTGCTATAGCTTACTGCTACTATTTATCTATCCCTATCCTCAGGAATGAGGACTGAAATCAACTGATCTGGCAAAAAATGAATCATGAAATGTAGATCTGCAAATATAAATTACTTTTGGGTGAAATATTTGTCTTCTGAGCATTCTTTTCTTAGATCTGATCTCTCTTTAAACCAAATAAAGTTTAAGTTCTTAAAAAGAATAGCAACCTTTAATTTGCACTAATTTTTGCAATCTAAATCAGTGATAATTTTTGTAAATCTATACAAGCCTAAAATCTTAGTTAACTTAGAATCACAGAAAGATACAACACAGAAATAGTAACTTTGACCCACTGGGTCAAAGCTACTATTACAGTGACCATCAACAACCATTTACACTAATGCCACCTTATACTTCCCATAGTTCTATTAACTTCCCCTACATTACACCACTCAGCTACATACTTGGGTAATATACAGGTCAGCAGACTTGTCTACAGTAAGAGGTGGATACACTCCAGTCCATTAAAGGAAAAGCCTTCCCTACCATCCAGTATATTTACATAGAACACTGCCACACAAAAAAAAACACCATCCCTACTTTATTCTGGACTCTTCCTCCTCCTTTTCCAGTCCTGATGAAGTGTCTCCGCCTGAAATATCAACTGTTTACTCCTCTCAATAAATGATGCCTAACCAGCTGAGTTCCTTCAGCATTTTGTGCACATTTCCCTGGATTTCCAACAGCCATCATCAAGAACCTCCATCGTCTAAGGCCATTACTGATGCCATCAGGGAGGTGGTTCAGGAGTCTTAGGTGCCACATTACCAGGTTCAGGAACAGTTATTACCCTACAACCACCAGGCTCCTGAACCAGATTGGATAACTTCGCTCACCACAACACTGAACTGATCAATAATGATTGACTTTCAAGAACTTTACAACTCAAGTTCACAATATTACTTATTAGATGCTTCCTTTTGCATTTGCACAATTAGTCTTTTGCACATTAGTTGCTTGTCAGTTTTTGTCATTTTTCATTGATTCTATTTTACTCCTTTATTCTACTGTGAATGCCTGCAAGAAATTGAATCTCAGGGAAGTATGGTTGCTTGTATATTTTGTTTGAGTTTGTACGTTCTCTCTGTGACTGCATAGGTTTCCTCCAGGTACTTCAGTTTCCTCCCACAGTCCAAAGGCGTATCAGTTGGTAGGTTAATTGGCCATTGTAAATTGTCCCGTAATTAGGCTACGATAAAAACGGTGGATTACTGGGCAGTATGGCTCGAAGGGCCTATTCCGCACTTTTTACATACATGGAATTAGATAATAAATTTACTTTGAACTTTGACAATTAACCTACTGCATATCTTTTGGATAAGACAGGAAGTCAGAGCACACAGGGAAAACCCACAGTCACCGAAAGAACATGTAAACACCATACAGATAGTATGAAGTGAGCATTGAGCCCAGGTTGCTGAAGATGCAATTTCATAAGTATGATAAACATGACATATTAATTCTTTCACTCCCTGCAAGTACACCCTTATATACAAAGTGCTTCCAAAATTTTAGTTTCCATTTCACACTTCCAGCATCTTTAATATTTTGTTTTTATAAAATCTTAGCCGAAAGAGATTCTGCAAATGTTGGAAATCCAGAGCAACAAACAAAATGCTGGAGGAACTCAGGAGGTGGACTGCATCTATGGAGAGGAATAAGTAGTTAACATTTTGGGCCGAGACCCTTCATCAGGACTGGAAAGGAAGGGGGAAGACACCAGAATAAAAAAAGGTGGGAGGAGAACAAACAACAACAAAATCAGCAGAGGAAGGTGATAAGCAGGTGAGAAGAGCCAGAATGTGGAACACAAAAAGAGAGATGGGGGAGGAGGTGAAATTACCAGAAGTTAGAGAAATCATTGTTTGTGCTGTCAGGTTGGAGGCTACCCAGGCAGAATTGATGCATTGCTCCTCCAACTTGAGAGTGGCTTCATCATGGTAGTAGAGAAGGCCATGAACTGTCACTTTGGAATTAGAATGGGCAGTAGAATTTAAATGGTTGACCACCAGGAAATACTGCCTGTTGCAGATGGAGTGAAGGTGCTCAACATCCTAAAATCTTAACTTGTTTTAGCAATTCTATAATTTCAACATTATAACATTAGATTTTGCACTCATATCTTATGGTTTTATGGTCTGATGAGAGGCATTGATCATGTGGATAGTCAGAGGCTTTTTCCCAGGGCTGAAATGGCTAACATGAGAGGGCACAGTTTCAAGGTGCTTGGAAGTAGGTACAGTGGAGATGTCAGGAGCAAGTTTAAAAAAAATGGTGAGTGCGTGAAATGGGCTGCCAGCGACAGTGGTCGCAACAGGGTCTTTTAAGAGACTCTTGGATAGGTACATGGAGCTTAGAAAAATAGAGGGCTATGGGTAACCCTAGGTAATTTCTAAAGTACGTACATGTTTGGTACAGCATTGTGGGCCAAAGGGCCTGTATTGTGCTGTAGATTTTCTATGCTTCTTACTTATTTAGTAATTTGACAAATACTAAACACTGAAAACATCTTCATTACCATGACTTTTACATTTATTACATATTTTGAAGACATCATTAATCATGAATGTTGCACATTGGAGTCATGTTTGAAACACCAGTACAGACCTGGTACATCACATATACTTTTTCAATAAACACAATTTGTTACGACCAATGACCATTTAAAATTTTATGTATCAAACACAGGTAAAGAGGTGACATGATACAAACTCTTTGCACTATTAATATATAGCTGTAAACAAGGTCTTCCAGGAATATTGACAACTAATGCAGTTTATTGCACAGCACTTCACAAATGTGTTTTTTAAAATTTTTAAATAGTGAGTTTGTTTCATAAATATAGATCCAGATTATTGCAGCACATAATTCAATACCTGATTGGTAAAAAAAAAAGTATGTCAACACGTCTTTGAAGGAAACATCAGTGGACAGATCACAGAGCTGGACCTAATTGCAGGAATGAGTAAGCAAACACCAGTTAACCCAGGCTTGAAGAAAAAGGGAGGAGCAAGTTGCAATCCAATACTACTGTTACCCATACTCTAAAAGCCAAGGTGACTGGAAAAGAACTATATGAACTTTCATTTGAACTCAAGCAGGTTGCAGTCAATCTTATAATATACATATGGGTAGTATTCCTGCTGACTTAAACTTAGACCTGGTATGTCCATTGCAGCCTGTAAAAGAAGGTTGAAAACAAATTAACATTTGATTTACATTATTCCATTCATAGACTTTTTTTTAAAAAAAGCTCAATTTAAGATAATGGCAGCAGTTTCCAAAATACCTTTGTTTCAAATTCTAAAATATAAACTGGCAATTTGTAAATTAAGTAAATTCATGCATAAATCAATGACATTTCCATGTTACAATTCTTTTGAAGTTCCTGACTTCAATAAAACTGAAGGAAATTTTACCAAATAAAAAATATGAAAATTTACAAATTTTGTATTGCACAACTGACATCCACAGCCACTTTATAGGTACACATGTACACCAGTTCATTAATGCTAATATCTATTGAGCCAATCATGTGGCAGCAACTCAATGCATTAAAGCATGCAGCCATGGTCAAGAGGTTCAGCTGTAGTTCAGACCAGACATCAGAATGAGGAAGAAATGTGCTCTAAGTGACTTTGACTGGAAATATTGTTGGTGCTAGACAGGGTGATATGAGTATCTCAGAAACTGCTGACTTCCTGGGATTTTCACATACACAGTCTCTGTAAAGAGAATGGTGTGGAAAACAAAAAAAATCCAGTGAGCAGCAGCTCTGTGGGTGAAAACATCTTGTTAATGAGAGAAGTCAGGGGAGAGTGGCAAGACTGGCTCAATCAGAAAGAAAGGCGACATAACTCAAATAAACACATGTTGTAACTGTGGTGTGCAGAAGAGCATCTCTGACCAAACAACACATTGACTCTTGAATGAGATGGGCAACAGCAGCAGAAGACCACATCAGATTCCACTCTTGTGGAAATAAAGTGGCCAAGTGTTGTAGAGTGATGATAATGAAGATAATAGGAATAGGCAAATGAGAGAGGGCAGTAAGAAGAAATAGGTGGGATGAAGAGAGGAGCAAGGAGGTAATGGGAATTTTTGAATATTTGATCCAGAAAGCAGTGATTTTAAGTAGATTTACATTAATGATGTTAGTTTTAGAATTCCTCTTTTTGTGAGCTAGAATTAACTGAATTTACACATGTATTTCTGTTTGTGTGGAATGCAAGTCAAACTATACAAAATACAGTTAACTCCCAATTAACCAGCAGCTCATTCAGCAACTTGAATGTTATCCATGAGCTTTCAAAAAGTCGTGCAGTCAAATAAGAAAATTTGTACCATCAGCTTTTACAAGCTTGTCTCCAAATGTCAAGCAAGCTCAGTCATAGTAAGAATACAATGATTGTGTACAAATTCAAATAAGATTAGATACAGTAATTAAACCTCAAGATTAATGCTTATTGTATTAGCACACTATAATACTGTATCCTAGAATCATTCTATACAACAGGTGTGTGCGTGCAATACCCCCACGTATTTTTGCCCAAGAGAAAGGATTATACAAAGTTTATGATAATATGCACAAGTTAAAGCAACAATGAATAGAGAATCAGTAAACTGACAGCTCATGGGTTTAAAACTAAAGAATGCAACTTTATAAAATGAGATTATTTGTCACATGTACATCAAAACATACAGCAAAATGCATCATTTTGTGTCAAATCAAACTTTTGCTCATCAAGAATAATTTATACTCAGTGGCCACTTTATAAGACCATTGGAGAGAAAGACACAGAAGCAGAATTAGGCCATTTGGCCCATTGGGCTTGCTCCGCCAGTCCATCATGGATGATTTATTATCCCCCTCAATCCTATTCTACCTTCTCCCTGTAACCTTTGATGCCCTTACTAATCAAGAACCTATCAACCTCCACATTAAATATGCCCAATGTTTTGGCCTCCACAGCCGTCTATGACAATGAATTCCACAGATTCACCATCCTCTGGCTAAAGAAATGCCTTCTCATCTCTGTTCTCAAAAAAACACCTGGTCCTAGACTTCCCCACTATAGGAAATAGATAGATGGATGGATAGATAGACATACTTTATTGATCCCTAGGGAAATTGGGTTTCATTACAGTTGCACCAACCAAGAACAGAGTATAAATATAGCAATGTAAAACCATAAATTAATTAAATAATAATATGTAAATTATGCCAGATGGAAATAAGTCCAGGACCAGCCTATTGGCTCAGGGTGTCTGACCCTCCAAAGGAGGAGTTGTAAAGTTTGATAGTCACAGGCAGGAATGACTTCCTATGACGCTCAGTGTTGCATCTTGGTGGAACGAGTCTCTGGCTGAATGTACTCCTGTGCCCAACCAGTACATTATGTAGTGGATGGGAGACATTGTCCAAGATGGCATGCAACTTGGACAGCATCCTCTTTTCAGACACCACCATCAGAGAGTCCAGTTCCATCCCCATAACATCACTGGCCTGACGAATGAGTTTGTTGATTCTGTTGGTGTCTGCTACCCTCAGCCCGCTGCCCCAGCACACAACAGCAAACATGATAGCACTGACCACCACAGACTCATAGAACATCCTCAGCATCGTCCCACGGATGTCAAAGGACCTCAGTCTCCTCAGGAAATAGAGACGGCTCTGACCCTTCTTGTAGACAGCCTCAGTGTTCTTTGACCAGTCCAGTTTATTGTCAATTCGTATCCCCAGGTATTTGTAATCCTCCACCATATCCACACTGACCCCCTGGATGGAAACAGGGGTCACCAGTGCCTTAGTCCTCCTCAGGTCCACCACCAGCTTCTTAGTCTTTTTCACATTAAGCTGCAGATAATTCTGCTCACACTATGTGACAAGGTTTCCCACCGTAGCCCTGTACTCAGCCTCATCTCCCTTGCTGTACTCAGCCTCATCTCCCCATATCCTCTCCACATCCACTCTAAGGGGCCCAAAACTGCTCACAATACTCCAAGCACGATCTGACCAATGTCTTATAGAGCCTCAATATTACATCTTGATTTTATATTCTAGTTCTTTAGAAATGAATGTAAACATTACAATGGCCTTCCTTACTACCAACTCAACCTGCAAATTAACCTTTAGGGAAACCTGCAAGACTCCCAAGTCCCTTTGCATCTTTGATTTCTGAACTTTCTCCATGTTTAGAAAGGATACAATTGCACTGCGGAGGAAATCAGGGTTAATTGCAAATATTTGCTAACAAAGACATTCACATTCAAGGTCAAGCAACAAATGTATCTAAGTGTGGTGCAACTAGCCTTGATTTTTTTTTTAAAAAGCAAAACCTCATTAAAAACAAATTGAAACTCCTAATACACCAGATTATTTCAGCTAGGCAATAATGAATGATCTTTTGAATTTTTCTGAAGACCGATTTGAAAAGAATTTCACCCCATATACTCAGGTACACCCAGGTATAGGACAGGCTGATATTTATCGTTTACAGCTTGGCGTTCAACCCCACCATTCCTTCTGTACTAATCAACAAGCTTCAAAATCTGGACCTCTGTAAGTAGACCTTCAGCTTCCTTATTGAGAGGCCACGGTGAAGATATGACAACATTAGTGTACCTCAAGTGTGCTTTGCCCATGACTCTACTCTCTTGACACCTCATGACTGTGTGGCTAACACCAGCTGAAAGACCATCTACAAATTTGTTGATAATATCACTGTTGACAAAATCTTAGATGGTGACTGGGAGGTACACAGAAGTGAGATAGATCAGTGGTATCGCAACAAGACAAGACCAAGAAACTGATTGTGCAGTTCAGAAGAGGAAGTTGGAAGAACACAACACTATTTCTTGTTGAAGGGTCAGCAGTAGAAAGGATAAGCAGCTTCAAGTGTCTGGGAATTAACTGCTTGGCGGATCCATCTCGAGCCTAACACATTAATGCATGTCAGCAGCTCTACTTTATTAGTTTGAGCAGATCTGGTCTCTCACCAAACACTTGCACATGTGCCATGGAGGGTGTTCTGACAGGCTTCATCACTACCTGATGCATAGTATTAGAAGGAGCTGCGGAGGGTTGTGTACTCAGCCAGCTCCACCAAGGACATCTTCAAGAGGTGGCATCTATCACTAAGGACCCAAACCATCCAGAACATGCCCTCTTCATTATGGAGGAGATAAAGGGGCTTGAAGACCCACAGTCTACTCATCTGCCATCATAATTCTGAATGGTCCATGGACATTACCTTGTTATTCTTCTTTCGCACTATTATTTTATTTTTGTAACTTACAGTATTTTGACTAGCGCTGTATTGCTGCCACAAATCAACAAATTTCACAACACATGTCAGTGATAATAAACCTGATTTCTCATTAGTAACACAAATAAAATGCTGGAGGAATTCAGTAGGTTAGGCAGCACCCATGAAAGGAATAAACAGCAGACCTTTTGGGCTGAGACCCTTCATCAGGACTGGAAAGGAAAGGGGAGAAAGTCAGAATAAGGTGGTGTGGGGAGGAGGAGGAGTACAAGCTAGAAGGTGATACGTGAAGCCGAGTGAGGAAGAAGGTAGGTGGGGGAGGGAGGATGAAGTGAGAAGCTGGGAGGTGACAGATGGAAAAGGTAAAGGGCTGAAGGAGGAATCTGATAGGAGAGGAGAGTGGATCATGGGAGAAAGGGAAGGAGGACAGGTAGAAGGAGGTGATGGGCAAGGGAGGAGAAGAAGTAAGAGGGGAAACAATGGGGAATAGAAAAAGAGAGAAGGGGAACAAGGAGACATTAACAGAAGTCAGAGAAATTGATGGCATCATATTGGAGGCTACCCAGACAATATGATTCTCATTCTAATCTAAGGATTTTGCAATGAAAGGTTCTCCCACAGGTAGAGAATGCCCTTCACATTTCAGAAGCAGTAACTTCCATCAAGTATAAATTCTGTAATCCAAACTATAGAATTATGTGTTGAAGGACACTAATGCAACTATGAGAAAAGCCTGTGGACTGTGGATAAAAACTACAACAAATATCTAGGAATGAATAACTAATGACCTAGTACGCCTGGTATAGTAAATGAAGATAATTCCATGTCCCATCTGAACTCGGGTGGTCAGGTTGCATCTATGGAATGGAATAAAGAGTC
The DNA here is from genome assembly GCF_030028105.1 of Mobula birostris. NCBI lineage: Eukaryota > Metazoa > Chordata > Chondrichthyes > Myliobatiformes > Myliobatidae > Mobula > Mobula birostris. Next base: position 128,674,696 of record NC_092370.1, read on the forward strand.
TTGAGCTTTATATATAAAGTACACTTTTGGGAAAAATTGCGACTAGTCTGCGTGTTATTAAGTGATTGTGCAATAAATGGTCCATCTGTTCCATAAAATTACAATCAATATTTTATCTACAGAGGCCTGCAGTCAGTTATTTTTAAAATAACGATGTCTCCTAATAGATTAACAATTACTGAAACAAGTGTTGCCATTCAGGTACCTACATCAATGATGGCAGCTGCACTGCTGTCTAGGTGTTTGTACAAATCATTGAGAACTTCTCGAAGTTTCTTCATCATTTTTTTGTTGGGTTGTAAAAGCATGGCCTGGAAGTTAACTGGCAAACCATATCTGGAAAGATAAAACAAGGATGTTAGTCATACATCCTGTACTTTTACATGCATAATGTTGTTCCATACACAGAAATCACTAGCTACTGCCCCATTACACCACTGGTGTTTAGGGCAACAATGAAGGTCCTCCATTTCTGGTGGTGTTCAGGGCTTCCTTTGTCTTGTCAGTAGCTCAGTTTTCACTACTGACAGTCTTGCAAGTTCCAGGTGGAAACTCAGAAATACCATTGCACTTAAGATATAGAAGGATACTTCATATTGCTGTTTCCTTTAACAGTTTTGTTTTACCAGTCAGGGCTGTTAACCCCGAGCTGAACCCCCAAACCCAAAGGACCATTCTTAAGTCTGGCTTCTACCCTTCGACGCGTTTGGCATGAGTGACCCAACCAAGAGCCAAAGCATAAAGCCCTGACTCCAGCCAACATAGCTTTCCGGGTCATTGAGGCATGCAAGCCTTCAAACCCTACAACAAGGAGACAGAAATGCTTTAGAACAAGTGTTCATCTAGCAACTTCAACCAATGGATTCTTTTTTAATATAAAGTTTCAGATATAATTATCTTTAAAAGAATTTTAAGATGAAAAGAAAGCTTAATGGAAAAGATGCCTGCTTCCCTGTTACACAATTAATTTGTGTTCCCATGTTACAAAGTACAGTATGGAAATCTATCTACTATTACAAATTGTACATCATAGGAATCTAAAAGAATGCATTACAAAGTATGATTTATCATTCAAAACTTTAAAGATAAGGTTATTTATCACATGTACCTTAAATCGAAACATTGAGAAATGCATCATTTGTGTTAGTGATATGCTGGGAGTAGTCCACAGTGACGCCATGCTTCAGGTGCAAACATAGCATACCCACAACTTACAAACCCTAACCTTGTAAGTCTTTGGAACATGGGAGGAAACAGAAGCATCCGAAGGAAACTCACACAATCATGGGGAGAACATACCAACTTCTTACATACAATGGTGGGAATTGAAGCTCCAATCTTACAACTAGTATGCTGTAGGGCATTGTACTAACTGCTACGATACCGTGCCACCATGTTAACAACATTGTGGCTTGTGCCACGTAAACATAATATAAATCACATGACTATGATGCTTCTACTTTCCTTTCAATCCACTACTCTCAGCCCACCTCAAGCTCTTACCTCCTTGCAATAAAGTTTAAGATATCAAGTCTGATATTTTATAACTTTTCTGCTTGGGTTTATTTAATTTCTCTTATTTAGGCTTTTCCAGATATCTAAATTCTATCAGTAAATAGATGTGCTTCTTTCAACTGAAAAGGCTGTGCATCAAGAATGGTTTATCAAAACTGTCAAGTATTACTTGTGGCCATAAGAACATCTTATCGTGAATACACTGTTCACATTTTCTGAGATGTTTTATGATACAAATATATTGCCACATTGCTATCTTACATCCCAAATTCTGTTATTTATAATATTGCTTAAAAGATAATTTTATTTTTCACAATCTTTTAAACATGATTATAAAATTTCAGTACATTATGCTGATTTTGAAATAAAACCAACTATACAAAATTTTCTTACCATACTTAACTGTATTAATTTATTATTTAGAATTCCTCTTTTTCAACTAGCTTCACATTTCCCAGTGTGCAAGTCTTTGCTTGGGGCAGCATTTGTGTACCATTAACTACTTTTCAAATGTTATTCTTGTCACACAAAACTGCTCTATTTGAAGTGACTGTTTTCATATTCATTTACCTTTAAAAATACCAATACATAGAAACAACTTTAGAATAAAACAGGAAAGGCAGTTAGCCTGTTTGGCATTAGGCATGTTGAATTTCCCGCCTGAAGTAACAGGTGAATAAATCCAAGGATTAGGAACAGTAGGCAGCGAGATAGTCACTCAACACTACTCTACCATTCAGTAATGTATTCGTACCATAACCTCAATTCTGCATTCCACTTTACCTATGGTACCAAGAGACAGCCCCCCCCCCCCCCAAACCTGCTTATCAAATACTATCAACCTCTGCTTTAGAAATACCAAAAGATTCTGCTTTGAAAACAAACAAGAGAAAAGCTGCAGATGCCGGAAATCAAAGTAATACACACAAATTGCTAGAGGAACTCAGCAGGCCAGGCAACATCTATTGACCACCTTTTGGGGAAGAGAAATCCAAAGACACATGCCCCACTAAGAAAAATAATTTCACCTTACCCATTTTAAATGGACAATTTAAAAAATAACCGTGACTCCCCCTAGTTCAGAAGAGAAAATATCTCCACACTTGCCTCATCAAGAACCTGCAGCACCTTGCTTCAGTCAAATCTGCTCTCAGCTTCTAAGCTCCAATGGACACAAGTTGAGCCTTTCCAACTTTCCTCTAAAATAATTCACTCATTCCAGAAATTTGTAAAGTTAAGCCTTCTCTGAATCGTTCCCAATACACTAGCAACCTTCCATGAACATTAAAGACTACTGCTGTGCACAGTACTTTGAATGTGGTTGTGTCAATACACTAAATAACTGAAGCACAAGCTCCCAATATTTGTAATCAACTCCCTTCAACATAACCAAAAGTTTTGTTAGCTTTCCTGATTACTTGCTCTATCTGCATACGTCTTTAGTGAATCATGCAGGAGGACATCAAGACCTTTCTAGACCTGAGCTCTGTAGTGTCACTATTTAAATAATGTTTCATTTTATTTTTTCATATTTTGTCCACATTATACTCCTTTTGCCAGATCCTTGCTCCTATTTGTAGCCACCGTATGCCTTTCTCACAGTTTACTGTGTAAGTTGCTTCAAGGTAAGGATTGAAAATGTCCAGGCAAGGATAGCTTACAGGTCGTATGCAGTCAGCCCAGACAAGAAAGGATCTTTAAGAAAGATCTATGAAAAGCACAGCTTCCTTTTGCTCAGCAGTGACCAGAGCCATTTTGGAATACAAAAGAATGCAAACAAAGGATTCTAGGGTGACACTTACTACTGATCAGTTATTTTACTAATTCTGAAGTATTATTGACCTTTAGCATGGAAATTCTATTGGTTATTAATACTTGTATTATTGTAGTGTGATTGGTGATTTATACAAAAAAAAAGGAGTTTGAACATACACAAGTTCACCAAATGGTCAATATTGGCAACTGCTAGTCAATTATGTATAAAAATGGCATTTTTCTGTTCAGACTGGAGAAAATTATAGTGACAGAAGCCATGCTGTTCTCCTTGTGCACAAGTAAAAGTGTGATTGATGACCAAGTGTGAGTTTTCAGAGTCCAGTTGATTAGCGATGAAACTACCTATCTTTAAATCATTAGCAAATTTAGCAATCTGCAAAAATAATAAAGCTACTTAGAGGTTCAGTACACAGATCTGCACAGAAACATTGTCAGGACACCTAACATGCAAGAACATTAACAGTCTTAGGTCTTCTGCTAAGTTCGTATTTTTAAGTGTTAAGCCATACTTTATCCGCATATAGATCCCACCCACCCCCAAAGATAGTGGATGGGGGAAGGAATAGCTTAAGCAAAAATATCTTCCACAAAATCAATCCTCATCCTGTACCTTGTCATCTTACAGAATGTACCCCACTGTGCCAGCCTCTGGGGTTTAGATGCGATGATTGTCATACAGATAGCTCGCATGGTCCCTTTATAGATTCTGGCCCACTCCACTAATTGGCAGCCAAGTTTTGATGTCAAGATTTGGATATTTAAAGAGCACCGAAATTCAGGTTCAGTGTTCAACCGTCAGCTCAACTTTGGTTCAGACTGCAGTTGACTTAAGGATTTCTGTCTGATTTGGATTCTCGTCTAGTCTTGTCAGGTTTTTATCTAGTATCCAGTCAAGAACTCAATTTCTCGTCTCAGTCTCAAAATCGTGTTTCAATTCTAGTCTCAGATAGTCCAGCACTTGGGTCCTTACCATCCTCACCTAGGCCTCTTGTCACAGTATGATTTAGCCAACACAGACCCAGCAGGATATCGGAGTCTCTCGTCAGCTGTGGCCAGCCATAGTGAGAAGATTTCAACAGGACTGTGAGACCCTGCCTAGTCGGAGGTGTGTTGGAACTGCAGAGACAAGCGAGAAAAATAACCCACCAAAGATGTGCTCAAGAATTCCGGAGCCCTAGCAGCCAAGCCCGAGGGACTCAGTCACAGGTCCCGTGAAAGGGCAAGGCTCCTAAACTCAGACTCTCAGAGCCTAGTCCCAAGAGGACAAAGACCATTCATAGTGCCCTGTTGCCGTCATCTGAGGATACAGATGAAGATTTGGACTCTGATTTGGTCAAGTCTCTGGAGTCAGATTAGGACCCTGGTCTGGATCCTGTTTCGACATTGTACTCTAGTCAACCTATTAAGGAGACTCTGAGGTCTATCGAATTACCCCCAGCACTGATCCATGATTACTGTCAAAGTCACTCCGAGCAGCCAGGATTCGGCTGTAGGAGAGGGGGGTCCAGTTACAGTACGCAGCCTACCACGCCAGACTCCAGAATTTAGACACTACAATTCTCTGGAATATGGATAGCTGGCATGATCTATTTAAAGATTTTAGATTTAACCACAAGCTGATAGCAAAGTACAGTGATAAAAAAATCTCAATGCATCAATTATTTGACACTGGAAACTGAAAAGATGTTTATCCTTTGAATACCAGATTAAATTCCCTTTTGTAAAATTATCTGTGGTGATCTGGCACTTTTTGATTATTTCAAGTAACAGCACATTTTAGTTCACAAGGATGTTTCTTACAGAGGTGAGGAAGAATTTCTTTAGTGAGAGGGTGATGAATCTATGGAATTCATTGCCATAGACATGGTAATATTTAAAGTGGAGTTTGATAGGTTTTTGATTAGTAAGGGTGTCAAAGGTTATAGGGAGAAGACAGGAGAATGGTGTTGAGAGGGATAATAAATTATCCATGATGGAATGGTGGAGTGGACTCAATGGGCCAAATAGCCTAATTCTGCTTCTATGGTCTTATGGTCTCACAACTCACTAAACCCCTAAACATTTAATGGGAAGGAAATAAACTGAATATAAGAAGATGGAATAGTTGATCATTTGAAGACAAAGGCCTTATGGTACTGCATAAAAACCTTCATGTTCAAAATAAAGTTAGGGACAGAAAAATAAAGTTAAGGGACAGGAAGCAGAATAGATAGCTAACTGAAAGCACAGGGTAGAGATAATCAGAAGACAATGAGATCTCACAAGGATTAGTGTAGTGAGGGCTTTTCACATTTTATAATTTTTTTCTAGGGTCTAAATCATTGACAGAATTTCTAACATTTGTGATCAACAAACTTGGTAGGATAGCACTCAACAACTTACAAGCATTTGAAGAAAAAGTACAACTTCTCCTTCAACTCACATTTAATTGCATTGACATTACTCTACTAATTAAAATCATTTTCTAAGAATATTCAGTTTAGGATGTCATTCAGCAAATATAATCCAACTCAAAATTAAAGTGAAAGAAACAGAAGTACAAAAGCTAAGCATCCAAAACAGCTCTGAACATGCAAATACTGGAAGATGGAATAACTCTGCCATGGATGGTCCCAAGCCCAGCTAGAAGAGGAGGAGGACTGGGCATGGGACTAGCAACTCCATCTCCAAAAACCCAGAGCTACAGAAACACCAACAGCAGCACCAAAGATCTCATCCGTGGGAGACAAAGGACACCACGAAGATGGAACAATTTGAAAAACTAGCCCAAGACTGAGAAAATTGGCAAGATGCTGTTGGCAGCCAATGCATCAATAGGGGTGATGGGCTTATGTACGTAAGGAAGGAAGATGAAATAATGTCATCTCCAAATTGCTCTGCAACAGGATTTGCCTTTCCTTTTAACAATTTCATTAAACTTTTTTGCATTTCAGTACAAGTGAACTGCAGGTAAATTGTTCTGAGTGTTACCTCTCCCAAGTTTATGTTGACCACAAATGTTAGAAATTCTGATAACGATTTAGACCCTAGAAGAAAAATACAAAATCAGAAAACCTTAATTGATTTACCTTAATTGACCTGTCAAGTACGAGTGCTGAAGTGGTTTCTGATCAGTAGCAAATGTATATTTATTTATTTAGGGATACAGTGCAGACAGGCCCTTCCGGCTCAGCAAGCCACACTGTCCAGCAAACCACCTATTTAACCCTAACCAAAACCCAGAACAATTTACAATGACCAGTTAACCTAATAATCAGTATGACTTTAGAATGTGGAAGTAAACCTGGAAACCCATGCAGCCATGGGGAGGAAGTACAAACTCCTTACAGATGGCATCGGAATTGAACTCTGAACTATAACGCCCTGAATTGCAATAGCACTGTGCTAACCACTACAGTACCCTGAATATGAAATATCCAAGCACAAACATTATACTTTGATTTACAACTAAGAATTAAACTGATAACATTAAAAACTTATTGTATAATAGCATTTGCACTGTGAAGTTTCAAATTAGTAATCAGTACCTTAGAACAGACTCTACAAACACCCGTAAAGCTTTCACGTGAATCCATGCAATAAAAGCCTCACTGAAGTTAACTTTCAGCCATCGCACCAAAGGACCCTACAAATAAACAGTACAACACATTTGAGGAAATAGTTCATTGCAATACATTTTATACAGTTTATGCATTCTATCTAGGCATTGAAGATGAAGGGATGCTTCCTATAGCGGGAGAGTTTCAATATACAAGGACATCCCTCTAGAACAGAGATGAGGAGGAATTTCTTTTGGGGGGGTGCATCTGTGGAATTCATTGCCATAGAAGGCTGGGGGGGCTATTTCACTGGGCGTCACAGTAATGTAGTGGTTAGCGTGACACCATCACAGCTTGGGAATTCCAGAGTTCAGAGTTCAATTCCAACGCTGCTCAGCAATGAGTCCCTGTGAAATGTGTGGGTTTTTTCCAGGTCCTCCAGTTTTCTCCCACAGTCCAAGGACATAGTGGGTAGGTAATTGGTCATTGTAAATTGTCCTGTGATTAGGTTGTTGGGGCAGCATGGATTGAGGGGCCAGAAGGGCCACTCTGTAGTGCATCAGTAAATTAAATAAATAAATACATACATACATACATACTTAAAGCAGAGGTTGACTGGTTCTTGATTAGTAAGGGCATCAAAGGTTAAACAGAGAAGGCAGACTATGGGGTTTAGAGGGATAATAAATCAGCCATGATGGAATGGCAGAACAGACTCAGTTTTAACTGTTTAAAAAACACTTCAGATAATTTTCAATTAAGATGCACAAGATAGTATGTACATGTACAGTATTATTGCTAAATATGAAACAACCCCTTATTTTAACTTATCCTAGTATCGCAATTAGATGTAGCAAAGTAAATTTTATATTCTCATTCATTTCCTACTTTTAGCCTTCCAGAGGGCATAGCTATAAAAGATAATTAGCAAGTGTTTATCTAAACATTTGAAATTGCAAAACAATCACATAGATGTAGTATGGTGCCAAGTAATTTTGCTCATCTCACCCTCATCCAAAAAAATAACTCCCACAATCTGATTAAACTTACTCAGATTTCAATGTAGTTGAACTTCTAGCTGTGGAACTGATACACCTTGTAAGATGTCAACTAATAGCAGGATCATTTTTTGATCAATAGTAAAATACCCAATCACAAACATTGCATCCTAACATAGAAGCATAATGCTTACATAATGGCTACTTTTGCCTTGTTTCTAGGTTCCCTTCAAAAACAAAATTCTGTTAAACAGGAGAGGTTCTGCAGATGCTGGAAATCCAGAGTAACACATACAAAATGTCGGAGGAACTCAGCCAGTCAGGCAGCATCTATGTAGAGAAATAAGCAGTTGATGTTTCAGGCTGAGACACTTAATCAGACTCAATAAACAGTTGACATTTCAGACTTGATGAGGGTTTCTGCCTGAAATGTTTGACTATTTATTCTTCCCCATAAATGCTGCCTGGCCTGCTCAATATCTTTCAAAAAAAATTAAAAGTTGAAAAAAAAAGAATTTTGCCATTTATCAGCCACTCTCTGCTCCAAAATTTTACATTTGATTGGATGTCTACCTCTGCTGGCTTCCTTTACACTTGCTCCTAGGTGACCCTTGGAAACATGCTTACATGTTCGCAGGCTCTGGCAATATATAGTGCTAGCTGAATATAAATGCATCAAGGCTCCTCCTCTGATCTTCATCCTATTTTCTGTTATCCTTAGGCACAGATGGCATTTTTGTCCATTACCTTCCCACTTTATTGAATGTAGGGCTGGGCTACTCTGCACTATCAGTTAGCCCCTTGCATGCTTTGTGAACGGCTTCTTATATGTTCTTGTGGCCTGCTTAGTATTTTCCCTCAAGTTTCCTTAAAACAGGTACCGCCCACCTCATCTTGTCATCTTATTTAGCCCAGTTCTCTGCCCATGTCCAATTATTTTTCTACCCGCTATTTCTATATAAGATAGACATTGCTCTTTTTCTCAACTCACCCTAAGGAACATCACAGAAAATCAATACTCCAAATTAAACTGAAATGGTAATTTATTTGGTATTAAAGATTGCTCTTGATAGTTTAATTTTTTAACTAATTTAAACAAACATCACAGTGCATCACATAAAAGATCCTGCAGATGCTAGAAATCCAGAGTAACTCACATAAAATGATGTAAAAGTTGAACTCAAACAACAGGAATTCTGCAGATGCTAGAAATTCAAGCAACACACATCAAAGTTGCTGGTGAACGCAGCAGGCCAGGCAGCATCTCTAGGAAGAGGGCCTGACGAAGGGTCTCGGCCTGAAACGTCGACTATACCTCGTCCTAGAGATGCTGCCTGGCCTGCTGTGTTCACCAGCAACTATGATGTGTGTTGCTTAAAAGTTGAACTTCTATGTTAAGATACAATGCTTGTGGTTGGGTATTTTTGTACTTGTTGCATCACATCAAAGGCACAATTAACTTCAAGAGTACTATGTTGGTTAACATTCATCAGCACCTTGGTGAACTGCAGAAACATTATTGAAATTCTCTCAAGTTCAAGGGCACCGTGTAGTCAGACTTTGCATGCCTCTATTAGATGTACATGCAGCATATGTTGTGGTTATGATACCCATTTTTCTTTATAATCCCAAATAAAAATAATCCAAATTACAAAGAGCTGAATACAAATCATGTATCACTATTTGTTAAAATTGTATCATCTTCTTTTGCATATTGGTTGTTTGTCAGACTTTAATGTATTTCTTTCATAAATTCTATTGTATTTCTTTATTTTCCTGTAAATGCCTGCTAGAAAATGAATCTAAAGGTAGTATATGGTAACATGTACATATTTAGATAATAAATCTACTTTGACTTTGCTCTGCTGACAGGAAAGAATACCAAACCAAAATGCACATATGGGCAGCTGGTTTCAGGAGGATCTAATGCAGCAGAGTTCCAAACTTAAAACAGCTTTCATCCAGGGAATAAATATTCAAGAAAATGAGTGCTGACTTTCAGGGCTTTCAGAAACTGCATTTTCTTCACTTTAATTGTGCAAACCTCAAAACTCATTGCTGAATAGTCATTCTCGGATCATGGCCTGTAACAAACTGAGTGCTGCAAGGATCAGTACTGACACTACAACCATTTGCGACACAAATGGGTGACCCCTGCATGATGGACGGAAGAGGTCTGTGCTCCTTGAAAACAGATCATAAGGTATTCACAATTACCGGGGGGGGGGGGGGGGGTATAGCTTGGGTAAATGCAAGCAGACGGTTTCCACTGAGGTTGGGTGAAACTAGAACTAGAGGTCTTGGGCTAAGGGTGAAAGGTGAAACGTGAAACGTTTAAGGGGAACCTGAAGGTGTACTTCTTCACTCAGGGTGGTGAGAATGTGGAAGTAGATGCAAGCAGAATTGGTGGATGCAGATACAACTTCAACACCCAAGAGAAATTTGGGTAGGTACATGGATGGGAAGGGTATGGGTGCAGGTCAATGGGACTAGTTGGAATAATAATTTGGGCAGACTACATGGACTGAAGGGCCTGTTTCTGTGCTATAGTTTTCTACAACTTTATAATCACAATTATCAGAATCAAATAGGTCAAGAAATGCAAATTAAATAAAAACACAATTGCACACACTTGTTTTTTTGCCCCCACGAATTCTGTAACAGCAAATTTTATTCCTTCAATTAAAATTTTTGGAAAGCAAATGATAAATTCTGTAATGACAAATTTGTTACTTAAACAGCTGTAATGTGGGGGGAGGGTGGCACCTGTATATTCATGATCTCAAGGCAGTAGGTACACTGTATTTGCGAATGAAATACAGTTGGGTAGAATAGTAAGCTTGAGGATGATACACTGAGATATTCATAGGTTAAATAAGAGAGCAAAAAGTTGACAAACGAAATATTATGTGTGAAAGGGAATCTGTTAACTTTAGAAAGCTGAATATTTAATATTTAAACAGAAAATTGAACATGGTGATTTTTTTTTAAGATCATAAGATTAAACACCTGTACGTCAAATCACATAGAGAAATAAGTTGCTTGCATCAACTCAAACCAGCAAAGTTGTGCTTTGCAGCCCATGCTGTGTCGCCATGTTTCCTGTGCCACCATAGTATGCCCACTACGTACCACCCTAACCATATGTTTTTAGGAATATGGAAGAAAACCAGAGCACCCAGAGGAAAGTTATGCAGTCACAGGGAGAACATACACACTCCTGACAGAATTGGCAGGAATCAAATTTCAATCTTACAAATAGTGCTGTAAAACAATGAACTAACTGCTACGCTACCTTGCCACTGATAATTTGGGTGTTCTTGTACATGAAACACTGATGGCTTGCTAGCTTAGGTTTAAGGGAAGAAGGGAAAGATTTAATAGAAGCCTGAAAGCAACTTTTTAATTATATACAGAGGGTGGAACATGTGTAGAGTGAGCTGCCGGAGGAAATGGTAGAGACAGGAACAATAACAACCTTTAAAAGATAGTTGTACAGGTATATAGATAGAAAAAGTTTAGAAGGTCATGGGCCAAATGCTGGAAAATTGGACTATCCTGGGTATCGTGCAGGTTATTAGAATAAGAAAATGATGGTTTTTATTTCAAAGGGGATGGAGTACTGAGGTAGTTAAGTCTAAAAACAGCTGCAAAGGCATTAGTGAGGACAACACTGTTCAGATTTGTTTCTTTTATTCAAGATTTATCATCACTGGAGGCAGTTCAGCAATGTTTCACAACAATGTTTCTGGTTATGGAGGGAATGACATTTTCTTTTAAGTACAACTACTTTCATATATAATTCGTGTTCAGTTTGCGCTCATTTATAATCAGAAGAGTGCTGATCTTACTGAAACACAATATTCTTAAAGGGCTTGACCAGAGCAATCCTTTTTTTATATATATATATATATATATATATATATATATATATATATATATATATAAAAGCAGTAGCCAATCAGAGATCATAAGCGTGAGAAGATATAGCCCACTCAGGTTCGCTATTCAGTACATAAGGCATTGACTTGCAGCAGTTTGGAGTTTTGAGCAGTGACCAGTCAACAACTGGGATTGATTGGAAAGAACAAATTAAAATAAGGCGGAGATGTGGAGCGGCCATTTTTGGAGTGGACAGTATTGGAGTAGGGAATTTGAGGCTTGGGTAAGAGAAAGCAAAAAAGCTGTAAATAGGTTTTATCCCCCCAGTTTATTTTTTTTCCTTCTTTATACTCAATTAGAGCAGTAGGGATGCCAGCCAGGATAGTTGAAGGCTCCTCTTACGGGATGTGGTAAGGCAGGGAGACCTCCAGTGTCCCCGATGATTACACCTGCGAGAAGTGCATCCAGCTGCACCTTCTAACACTCCACATTAAGGAATTGGAGCAGCAACTGAATGAACTCCGAATCATTCGTGAAGCCGAGGGGATGACAAATAGGACATATAGCAAGGCACTTACACCCAGGGCACAGGACACAGGAGACTGGGTGCCAGTCAGGACAGGGAAAGGGTTAAACAGCCAGTGCAGAGTACCCCTGTGGCCATCACTCTAAACAACAGGTGCACCACTTTGGATACTGTAGAGGGGAGATGATCTAGCAAAGGCAATTCACAATGATTAAGCCTCTGGCACTGAGTCTGGCTCTGTGTCTCAGAAAGGAAGGAGAAGAGGCAAGCTGTGGTGACAGGGGATTCGTTAATTACAGGAACAGGAAGGTGGTTTTGTGGAAGAGAATGAGATGCCCAGATAGTATGTTGCCTCCTAGGTGCCAAGGTCAGGGACATCTCAGATTGAGTCCTCAGCATTCTTAAGTGGAAGAGTGAACAGCCAGAGTCCGTGGTCCACGTAGATACTAATGGAACAGGTGGGAAGAGTGGCAAAGTTCTGCAAAGTGAGTTCATGGAGTTAGGTGCTAAGTTAAAGGGCAGGACCTCCACCATTGTAATCTCAGGATTGCACCCATGCCACATGCTAGTGAGCCCAGAAAGAGGAAGATTATACAGTTTGACATGTGGCTAAGGAGTTGGTGTAGGAGGAAGGGCATCAGATTTTTGGATCACTGGGGTCTCTTCCAGGGAGAGACGGGCAGTTTGTACCTGAACTAGAGAGGGACAAATATCCTTTCTTTAATTATTAATCTTTTTATTGATTTAAAAGGAGCATAAATACAACAAGAGGAGAATTATCTCAAAAAAATTATATATATCAGTAACAATATAAACCGAGATTAAGATAAACATTGTCAAAATCATAGATATTGTTAAACTAGTATAAAATATATAATAAAAAATGAAAATAACAATTCTCCTCTTATCAGTTTATGAAAAGAAAAAACATTGGGTTTTAAATTTTTAAAAACCACTACACTAAAAAACAAAAGGACTGGGCAGTCCATTTTGAGGATACAACCAAAAATAAAGAAAGACTTTCTGATCAAATCTAAAACTTCAGAAAAAAAGATTGAAAGAGTAATAAATCAAATTAAATGAAAATATTGAATAAAATGTCGCCAGATTTGCTCAAATTTAAAAGATGTATCAAATGTCCGACTTCTTATTTTCTCTAAACTTAAACAGGACATAATGGAGGAGAGCTAATAAAAGACCATAGGTGGATTAGGAGAGGGACAAATATCCTAGTGGGAAGGTTTGTTAGTATGGCATGGGGTGGGCAGGGGTTAAACTAGAGTTGCAGGGGGATGGAAACCAGAGTGTCAGTAGAGATGGTGGAGAGTTGTGAAGACAAATATTATTAAGACCTCAGACAAAGTCAGGAATAAAAAGGTTGAGCATGGTGCAACTAATGTCCTGATCTGCGCATATATTGTAGGAAAGGCATATGAGCTCAGGACAATAATCAACACATTGAATTATGATATTGTAGCTATTAGTGAGACTTGGCTGCAGGAGGGGTAGGACTGGCAGCTCAACAGTCTAGGGTTCTGTTGTTTGAGATGCAACAGAACGGCCCGAAATGTTGTTTACTCTTTTCCATAGATGCTGCCTGGCCTGCTGATTTCCTCCAGCATTTTGTGTGTGTTACTTAGATTTCCAGCATCTGCAGATTATAGGAAATTATTGGTCAGTGAGCCTGACATCAGTTGTGGGAAAATTATTGGAAGGTATTCTGAGGGACCAGTTTTATCAGTACTTGGATACACAAGGACTGATTAGGGATAGTCAATATGTGTGTAGGTCATATCTAACCAACCAACCTTAAGTTCTTTGAGGAACTTACCAGGGAAAGTTGATGAAAGCAAGGCAGTGGATGTTGGCTATATGGAAAATTTCTATTTAAGATGACGCTACCAAACATATGCAACATCTCACTGGTGGTTTAAATAGAGGCATTTCAGTAGGACCAACCAGGGTAGGTCTTACACAATGAACGGTAGGGCACTGAGGAGTGTGATAGAACAAAGGGATTTGGGAATACTGGTCCATAATTCATTGAAAGTGGCGAGACAGGTAGATAGGGTCATAAAGAAAGCTTTTAGCCCATTGTCCTTCATAAATCAAAGAATGAAAACAGGAGATGGGATGGTATGTTGAAGTTGTACAAGACATTGGTGACTCCGAACTTGGAGTATTGTGTGTAGTTTTGGTCACCTACCTACAGAAGAGATGTAATTAAGGTTGAAAGAGTACAAAAAAATTTTACGAGGATGTTGCCAGAACCGGAGGACCTGAGTATAAGGAAAGATTGACTAGGTTAAGACTTTATTCCTTGGAATGTAGAAGATTGAGGGGAGATTTCATAGGGGTATACAAGATGATGAAGGGTATAGAAAGGGTAAATGCAAACATGCTTTTTCCACTGAGGTTGTGTGGAACTACAGCTAGAGGTCATAGGTTAAGGGTAAAAAGTAAAAAGTTTAAGAGGAACATGCAGGGAAACCTCTTCATTCAGAGGGTTGTGAGAGTGTGCAAGAGCTGCCAACACAAGTGGTGCATACGAGCTCGATTTCAATGTTCAAGAGATGCTTGGATAGGTACATGGATGGGAGGGGTATGGAGGGCTCTGGTTCCAGTACAGGTTGATGGGAGTAAGCAGTTTAAATGTTTCGGCATGGACTAGATGGACCAAGGGGCCTGCTTCTGTGCTGTACTTTTCTATAACTATGATTAAGACAAGAGAGTAAAATTACATAATGAGTGTCAATTAAAATTCTTCGCTCAAAAGAATTACATGTCTTGGAATGACCGTTAGACATAAGAGACATAAGATGGGACTATTTGGCCCATCAAATCTGCTCTGCCATAGACTTAAGCACATACAAACTGTTTTTTCTTGTCAGTTGAAAGACGAGTCATCTCTTCTTTATCTGCTTTCAGTTCCTCCTCATTATACTGGAAATCCCGCACGATAAATCTAGAAAGAAAGCAAGAGAAAGCTGAATGTATCAGGTTTTTAAATATGCATAACTCTAATAGAAATTATTCAACCAGGAATTCTTACTTATTCTCCCTGGCCTTCAGTCGAAAGTCATCAACTGCCTTCCTGAACAATGTCACATTATATAGGCCACAATCAGAATCTTCGTATATCAATCTTGAATGGAGGTAAAATGGAAGAAATATTAATAAAGATTATTTGTGTAGATTTTGCTTGCCTTAGTCCATGGTGTGGTCACGTTCAGATGCACAGGGTTTTTTCCTCCCTAACCTCATGCATTCAAGTATGTTAATGTTCTCAATAATGGCAGGATCCAACACAATGGAGAAACTTTTATCCTAAAATTTGAGAGCCAGCAATGCCCCTCCCTTAGTTTTGCCAACATAGACTAGCATTTTAAGTGCTTTTGGATATCTGACAGTGCAATATGACTACTTAAAACATCCAGCAGTATTTGAACTTCGCGTAATGGGCAATGCTAGCACTCGCAGTGGTAGGCAGTGACTGAATAGCCCCACTAGCAATCTCAGCACAGTATGGCAGTGCTCAGTTGGATTGTGTTTATTTGGTTGAGTCCTTTCTCAGTTTTTAACATGAGATGGGGAGGCCATTGATAATTGATGAGCAGTGTATTGGATGGAGGGGAGGACAATAAGCCGAAGAGGAGCATGAAATGTGTTTTCTGAGCATTGAATAGACTTGCCCAACTTGGGCTGTGATGTCAGCCTCTCCCTTCCGAAACACCTCCCACAACTTCCCTTTACGTGCTGCCTACTGATTTATAGGAGCGAACAAACTACCAGTGTAGTAGAAAATTGTAGGGAAATTTTAATTCTAAAGGTGGTCCAGTGTGGTGATTTTTGAATAGGAGGTGTAAGTTTGAAGAAGAGAATTCTAGACCTAGGCCTACGGACAATTCTGATAAGCTTAATGATGAAGAATTACAATCTGAATCATTTCACTACACTAGTGAAACAACAGATACAAAAAAGTCCATCTTTTCAAATAAACCAGCTTATCAGTGAGTTTTATATGGACTGGTGATCCAAGTTGTCATATTCCACTGTGCCTAGTCGGTGGCAAACAACATACAAATGTAGCAATGGCTCCAGCAAAATTGAAAAGACCCTTAACTACAAATCACAGCCACATGACACATGAAAGTGCTGATTATTTTAAACTATTGGAATCTTAAAACAAACAGATTAAAGCTTTTGAAAATAAAGTCACAGTCAGTAAAACGATTCAGGAAGCAAGTTATTTAGTAGCTTTAAGACTAGTTCACTAGAGAATGTTTAAAAAACTGTGGAAACTTGGACAAAGAGCACACCAATCCTCTGCTACATACAAAATTGGTGGCTTAGCAGAGGAAGATTTCTCAACAGGGTGTTTGAGCTGAAAGATGAATTGCATGAGTGCTTTTCAGAAAATAGTAGGCCAGATTTTGCTGAGTGCTTTGAAGTTGCAGAATGGCTGCAGAAACTAGCCTACTTAACAGACATTTTTCAACATATGAACCAGTTGAACAAGTCTGTGCAAGGCCCTGGAGAAAATGTTTTGACTTCAAGTGACAAGATTCTTAGATTTAAAAGTAAACTGAATCTTTGGAAAAATCATGATGCAAAAGGAAATTGCGAAATGTTTCCGTTGCTACTTGGGCTCAAGAGTGAGGACGGATATCAGAAAGTCTTGAGTCTTATTGAAAACCACTTGGAAGAACTGCAGAACAAGATTGAACAGCATTTTTCCTCCCTTTCAACACATGTATGACTGGGTGAGGGACCCTTTCCCCAAACATTCTGCTCAGCCTGAGAACTTGACTTTGAGAGAAGAGGAAGAACTTTGTGAGCTGCACTCTGGTCGTGCACTCAAGGTGAGATTTATTAACCTGCCCTGGACAAGTTCTGGATTTCTGTGAAAGAAAAATATCCTGCCATTCATAGGAAAGCAATGAACATTTTGCTGAGTTTTCAACTTCTTACATGTGTGAGCAAGCTTTTTCTTGTTTAACATTTATGAAAAAGGGAAAGAGAGATTAATTTCAGAAAGGTAAGCTAAAAATTCAATCTCTACTCAAAAAAGCATTGACAGTTATTTTTGCATTATATCTACAACTTACTGATCACGCTAAAATACCGTGAGCTGTACATATAAAAATTTTTAGGCAGGGGTTCCCTGAGATCTGAAAATTATTTCAAGGGTTCCTCCAGGGCAAAAAGGTTGAGAAAGGCTGCTCTAGAGTTTACAGAGAATGGTGCAAGAAACAAAAAAAAAATCCATGGAGTAGCAGTTCTGTAGACGAAAGGACTTTGTTAATGAGAGAGGTCAGAAGAGAATGGCTAGACTGGTTCAAGTTAACAGAAAGGAGACAGCAATTCAAATAAACACACGTTACAACAGTGGTGTGTAGAACAGCATCTCTGAACGCACATGTCGAACTTTGAAGTGCACGGGCTACAGCAGCAGAAGAAGACCATTCTTGTACCAAATTAAGTGACCAATGAGTGTAGGTTTTAATGCACAAAGTTTGTTAGCTTGCTTGTACGTGGACACAGACTGAGCACTAAATTATGTGGATAGGTCTCATTTCAGATTCGTTCATGGTTTATCAAGTACATAAGATATAGAATGTGGTGTACTTTAAATGTAATCATTTCTTTGCAACAAATGTCATGCCTTCCCCAGTTCTAGTCTTGGACCAACAACACACCGAAGCCCAACCCTTGAAAACACTAAAATTTAAAGCAGCAATGAAATTGATAAATTTTTCCTTATTTATCAAGAAACTGCACACTTTCCAGTTCTTTCACCATTTAAAAAAAAATCACATGAACAATGTTTCGAAGGGTCCAGCAGATTTCCAAATTCTCACATCTGGAACTAAACACCAACTTGCACTGCCCGTCTTCAACAAAAATTCACATCCAATGTATTAGTATTCTGAAAGTGGAAGTAGTTATATGAACTTTAATCATTCATAGAAAATCCAACTTCACATGTATCATTGAAAATAATACCTGAATATTTATGAAAGCCCTAGTAAGTACAAATTTTAAAGCAAATGTAGTGGTGCTGTTCTGGAAGCATGCTTCATTGGAAAGTTAAGCACTCAAATATTTGTACTCTGATTAACTTTATGGTTGAGAACAAGTTGTCTTTAATCCCACTTAAAAATACAACTACTTTCCCCATAAAATTGTGTTTTCTTCCCCTATATTCTGCCCTTCCCATATAAGTTTACTCCAGGTTGTATCAGAATTTTCTACATACCCCCCCCCAAATGAAGCAAAAATTATCTTTAATTCAATTTGCCACACATCTCTATATACTCTTTCTCCACTCTCTTCCCACTGAACCAGAATTCTGAGCATCATTAATCTTACTATGCTGCTGAACCATTACACTACAGTTTCCAGGTTCTCTCCCCCTCTGCATCTTGGATACAATCTACAAATTATAACCAGTTTATTTAAGATGGTCAAAATCAAAGTCATAGCAGTAAGCATTGCTCAAATTTTCAATCAATACCAGCTGGAAAGTTCACAAGAAATAGATCATATCTCTTCCTTACTTGCTTGAACGTGGAACCACCATCTCTGCTAGAGTTTCATATGTTTTTTCCCATTCAGCATAATTTGCTCTAAAGAAGAAAAGCATTTTAATTAAAATATATTAACTCCAGATCCAGATATTTTTCCACATCTGATAAATACAGAAACAGAGCTCAGCAAGATGACCGCCTTTCCCGTTGAGAGTATTCCGTGACAGTGTAACATATACAAGTCTACCGATAATGAAAGCTAAATGGCAGAGGGAGCAGAAGGATGCAAAAGGATAGAAAGGTAAAGTAAAAAGCAGTGACAGAGAGTATAATAAAAAAGTCAGAATATGCACTTTAAATCAATGTAATAGAAAAACAAGCAACACACATAAAATTTGCGGGTGAACGCAGCAGGCCAGGCAGCATCTCGAGGAAGAGGCACAGTCGACGTTTTGGGCCAAGACCCTTTGTCAGGACTAACTGAAAGAAGAACTAGTAAGAGACTTGAAAGTGGGAGGGGGAGGGGGAGATCCGAAATGATAGGAGAAGACAGGAGGGGGAGGGATGGAGCCAAGAGCTGGACAGGTGATAGGCAAAAGGGATATGAGAGGATCATGGGACAGGAGGTCCGGGGAGAAAGACAAGGGGGAGGTGGGGAAAAGCACAGAGGATGGGCAAGGGGTATAGTGAGGGGGACAGAGGGAGAAAAAGGAGAGAGAGAAAAAAAGAATGTGTGTGTATATAAATAAATAAATAAATAACGGATGTGGTACAAGGGGAAGGTCGGGCATTAGCGGACGTTTGAGAAGTCAATGATCATGCCATCAGGTTGGAGGCTACCTAGACAGAATATAAGGTGTTATTCCTCCAACCTGAGTGTGGCTTCATCTTGACAGTCGAGGAGGCCGTGGATAGACATATCAGAATGGGAATGGGACGTGGAATTAAAATGTGTGGCCACTGGAGATCCTGCTTTCTCTGGCGGACAGAGTGTAGGTGTTCAGCAAAACGATCTCCCAGTCTGCGTCCGGTCCGCCCATATATAGAAGGCCGCATCGGGAGCACCAGACGCAGTATCACCCCAGCCAACTCACAGGTGAAGTGTCGCCTCACCTGGAAGGACTGTCTGGGGCCCTGAATGGTAGTGAGGGAGGAAGTGTAAAGGCATGTGTAGCACTTGTTCCGCTTACAAGGATAAGTGCCAGGAGGGAGATCAGTGCGGAGGGATGGGGGGGACGAATGGACAAAGGAATCGCGTAGGGAGTGATCCCTGCGGAAAGCGGGGGGGGGGGGAGAGAAAGATGTGCTTAGTGGTGGGATCCCATTGGAGGTGGTGGAAATTACGGAGAATTATATGTTGGACCCGGGGGCTGGTGGGGTGGTAGGTGAGGACCAGGGGAACCCTATACCTAGTGGGGTGGCAGGAGGATGGAGTGAGAGCAGATGTGCGTGAAATGGGGGAGATGCGTTTGAGAGCAGGGTTGATGGTGGAGGAAGGGAAACCCCCTTCTTTAAAAAAAGGAGGACATCTCCTTCGTCCTGGAATGAAAAGCCTCATCCTGAGAGCAGATGCAGCGGAGACGGAGGAATTGTGAGAAGGGGATGGCATTTTTGCAAGAGACAGGGCAAGAAGAGGAATACTACAGATAGCTGTATTAAAGCATATTGCAGATACTGGAAATCAGAAGCAAAGAAACAGAAATTGATTGAACACTCAGCCCAAACCTTTTGTCTCTTTCCACAGATGCTAAGACATTTCTTTCCACTGATGCTGCCTGAGCCTCCACAGTATTTTCTGTTAATATTTATAAGCAGTGAGTTTGAGCAATCTTGTTGCCTATAGTGAGATCTTGGTGCTCTGGTTCACAAGATGCAGAAAGTAATCATGCAGATAAAATAAGAAACTAAGAATACAAAAGCTTAAAAACGCAAACATGAGGAAATCTGCAGATGCTGGAAATTCAAGCAACACACACACAAAATGCTGGTGGAACGCAGCAGGCCAGGCAGCATCTATACGAAGAGGTACAGTTGACGTTTCGGGCCGAGACCCTTTGTCAGGACTAACTGAAAGAAGGGATAGTAAGAGATTTGAAAGTGGGAGTGAGAGGGGGAGATCCAAAATGATAGGAGAAGACAAGAGGGGGAGGGATGGTGCTAAGAGCTGCAAAGTTGATTGGCAAAAGGGATACAAGGCTGGAGAAGGGAGAGGATCAAGGGACGGGAGGCCTAGGGAGAAAGAAAGGTTGGGGGGGGGGAGGGGAGGAGAGAAATGCATAGGATGGGCAAGGAGTTATGGGGGGGGAGGGGGGAGGGGGGAGGGGGGAGGGGGGAGGGGGGAGGGGATGATATATATAGATAGATAAAGGGATAGAGTACAAAGGGGAGATGGGGCATTAACAGAAGTTAGAGAAGTCAATGTTCATGCCGTAAGATTGGAGGCTACCCAGACGGAATACAAGGTGTTGGCCCAGACGGAAAATAAGGTGTTGAATATAAGGTGTTCGTCCCCCCCATCCTTCCCCACCGATCTCCCTCCCAGCACTTATCCTTGTAAGTGGAACAAGTACTACACATGCCCTTACTTTTCCTCCCTCACCAACATTCAGGGCCCCAGACAGTCCTTCCAGGTGAGGCGACACTTCACCTGTGACACTCACATCACGCTGGACGAACTCAGCAGGTCGGGCAGCATCCGTGGAAACACTGACTGATCGTATCCACGGATGCTGCCCGACCTGCTGAGTTCCTCCAGCGTGTTGAGTGTTGCTTTGACCCCAGCATCTGCAGAGTATTTTGTGTTTACTTCACTTGTGAGTCGGCTGGGGTGAAATACTGCGTCTGGTGCTCCCAATGCAGCCTACTTTATATTGGCGAGACCCGACGCAGGCTGGGAGACCATTTCACTGAGCACCTACGCTCTGTCTGCCAGAGAAAGCAGGATCTCCCAGTGGCCACACATTTTAATTCCACGTCCCATTCCTATTCTGATGTCTATCCACGGCCTCCTCTACTGTCAAGATGAAGCCACACTCAGGTTGGAGGAATACCACCTTATATTCCATCTGGGTAGCCTCCAACCTGATGGCATGAACATTGACTTCTCTAACTTCCGTTAATGCCCCACCTCCCCTTCGTACCCCATCCGTTATTTATTATTAATTTTTTTTTCCGCTCTCTCTCTCCTTTTTCTCCCTCTGTCCCTCTCACTATAACTCCTTGCCCATCCTTTGGGTTCCCCCCCCTTTCTTTCTTCCTAGGCCTCCGGTCCCATAATCCTCTCCCTTCTCCAGCCTCGTATCCCTTTTGCCAATCAACTTTCCAGCTCTTGGCTCCATCCCTCCCCTTCCTGTCTTCTCCTATCATTCCGGATCTCCCCCTCCCACTTTCAAATCTCTTACTATCTCTTCTTTCAGTTAGTCCTGACGAAGGGTCTCAGCCCGAAACGTCGACTGTACCTCTTCCTAGAGATGCTGCCTGGCCTTCTGCGTTCCACCAGCATTTTGTGTGTATGTTGATACAAAAGTTTAGTTGGCTATTGCTTCAAGAGGACTGAAGTAAACACGTGGGTCATCAACTCATGCTTAATTCAATCACGCAATCTGTACTGCTTAGAATTCTCACCTTTTTTCATTGCAAATGAAGATTCTACAAGAATTATAATGAAATTAAATAGGACTTTGGTACAAGTTTCTTTGAGTACTGTATGCAGTTTTTTTTGTACCTGTGCTTAAAAAAAGCTGAATTTGTGTTGGACTCAAGAGTTATTTGGATTCACCATACTGATTTCTAAGATAATTATAATGAAGATATAGAGTACAAATGTTTAGTAAGAAACATGGATCAAGTGAACAGCTAGGTAGTTTTTCCCAGTTTGGAAATGGCTAATACAAGCTGCATAACTTTAAAGTAATTGGACAAAAGTATAGGGGAGGTGTCAGAGGTGTTTCTTTTTCCTTGTTTTTTTTAAAAAGAAGCAGAGTGATGCATGGAGCACACTGCCAGGAGAACTGGTAGAGGTAGATACATTAGGGCCATTTAAGAAACTCTTAAGCATGTGGATTATAGAAAAATGGAGGGAGGACATGTAAGAAGGGAAGTGTGAGAATGATCTTAGAGTAGATAAGAAGGTCGGCACAACCCTGCTGGTTGAAGGGACTATACTGTGTTGTCGTTTTCTATATTCTATGGAAGGCTCATATTTATATGAAATTTCAAAACAAGGTGTGATCTCACCAAGCTATAAAAGGTTCATATAAAAAGGTTCACAGAAGTTATTTCCTCGGGCTGGAAAATCTTGAGTTAGAGGTAGTATCGCAGGATAAGGAGTGGAGAGAAATTTCTTTAGACATATACATGTCACAAGATTGCACTGAGCTAGAACCTGCACCATTAAAGTACACCTCGTTGCTTTATAAAACGTAAGTTTAAAAGCATCTAATTTTGCAATTCTACTTTCAACCACTAGATGGAACATGAAACAACATTATCGGTACTTAACTGTCTAAATATATTTAACTCCATTTTAAGTATTAAGGTCTTATGATTCAAGATTTCATCTTCATAACAAATCCAGAGTTCAACAAAATCACATCTACTGTGGCAAGTGATTATCATCTTCGAACAAAACATGTGGATCAGAAACACGGAACAGAATCAGGAATCCATCAGAATCATGGTCCATTTCCAACACCTCCCTCCCCTTTCTGGATCTTTCTGTCTCTGTCTCTGGAGACAGCTTATCCACTGATGTCTACTATAAGCCTACTGACTCTCACAGCTATCTGGACTATTCCTCTTCTCACCCAGTCTCTTGCAAAAATGCCATTCCCTTCTAGCAATTCCTCCATCTCCGCCGCATCTGCTCTCAGAATGAGACTTTTCATTCCAGGACGAGGGAGATGACCTCCTTTTTTAAAGAAAGGGGCTTCCCTTCTTCCACCATCAACTCTGCTCTCAAACGCATCTCCCCCATTTCATGCACATCTGCTCTCACTCCATCCTCCCGCCACCCCACTAGGAATAGGGTTCCCCTGGTCCTCACCTACCACCCCACCAGCCTCCAGGTCCAACATATTATTCTCCGTAACTTCCGCCACCTCCAACGGGATCCCACCACTAAGCACATCTTTCCCTAACCCCCTCTCTCTGCTTTCCGCAGGGATCGCTCCCTTCGTGACTCCCTTGTCCATTCGTCTCCCCCATCCCTCCCCACTGATCTCCTTCCTGGCACTTATCCTTGTAAGCGGAACAAGTGCTACACATGCCCTTACACTTCCTTCCTTACCACCATTCAGGGCCCCAGACAGTCCTTCCAGGTGAGGCGACACTTCACCTGTGAGTCAGCTGGGGTGATATAAGGCGTCCGGTGCTCCCGATGTGGCCTTCTATATATTGGCGAGACCCGACGCAGACTGGGAGACCACTTTGCTGAACACCTGCTCTCTGTCCACCAGAGAAAGCAGGATCTCCCAGTGGCCACACATTTTAATTCCACATCCTGCTCCCATTCTTACATGTCAATCTACGGCCTCCTCTACTGTAAAGATGAAGCCACACTCAGGTTGGAGGAACAACACCTTATATTCCGTCTGGGTAGCCTCCAACCTGATGGCATGAACATTGACTTCTCGAACTCCCGCTAAAGCCGCACCTCCCCCTCGTACCCCATCCGTTACTTATTTTTATACACACATTCTTTCTCTCACTCTCCTTTTTCTCCCTCTGTCCCTCTGACTAAACCCCTTGCCCATCCTCTGGGTTCCCTGCCCCCTTGTCTTTCTCCCTAGGCCTCCTGTCCCATGATCCTCTCATATCCCTTTTGCCAATCACCTGTCCAGCTCTTGGCTCCATCCCTCCCCCTCGTCTTCCCCTATCATTTCGGATCTCCCCCTCCCCCCTCAAATCTCTTACTAACTCTTCCTTCAGTTAGTCCTGACGAAGGGTCTCGGCCTGAAACGTCGACTGTACCTCTTCCTAGAGATGCTGCCTGGCCTGCTGTGTTCACCAGCAACTTTGATGTGTGTTGCTTGAATTTCCAGCATCTGCAGAATTCCTGTTGTTTACAGAATCAGGAATCTAGTTCTCTCTTTGAATCTCAGCTCGTTCGAGATTCTGGATTGTTTATTGTCATTTTTCAGTACAAGTGTAAAAGAGAACAAAATGATTCTTCTGGATCCAATGCAGCATAAAAAATGCAATAAGCATAAAGAACACAAAAACCTCAATAAATAAAAAATATATAAAAGCAATCCTATAAAGCACAGTATACAAGGGCAGCACAGTCTCGGTGGTGCAAGAAGACTCATGCATTAGCAAAGGCAAATAAAAAGAAGGCAGAACAAGTGGAGCAGCATTGTGAGAATGGACCAGTGTTAGAATGGAGAGCCTTTGGCTAGGTACATATCTGGTAAGTTTCTTCTTATTCTTCATACTTTGTCTATTAGTATATAGTTAGAACAGTGAGAATGGCTCCTTGGGCTGTGGTGTGTTCTTTATGAGAGATGTGGGAATTCTGGAAGACCTCCAGCCTCCTAGGAAACCACATTTGGACCAGGTGCACCAAGCTGCAGTTCCTCAGAGAACGCGTTAGTTATTTTTTCTGGAACTACAGTTCAATGACCATCAGCTCATATACAAAACTGAAAGTGATAGATAGTAGCTACAGGGAGGTAGTCACCCCTAAGTTGCAGGAGGCAGGAAAATGGGTGACTGTCAGGAGAGGGAAGAGAAATGGGCAACTGGTACAGAGTACCTCTGTGGCTGTTCCTCTCAGTAATAGGGAGGGGGGGAGAAAGAACTGCAGCAACCAGGTCTCTTGGCATTGAGTCTGATGCTGAGGCTTAGAGGGAAGAAGGGAGAAGAGGACTACTGTAGTGATGTGGATTCCACAGTTAAGAGTAGACACAAGATTCTGTGGACCTGATAGACACACCTAGATTCCGGAAAACTAGCAACAGAGGAGCTGAGGGCAGTGTGGACAGGGCCAACGAACTTAACCTTCTTTAACAGATCTGACATTGTGACCCCTGCCCATCCCCCACATGAGCCATCTGTTGTCAGCCCCCAATCAACACATGTTCCACTCTCCCATCCTACCCCTCCTCACAGTCCCCCATCCTGCTCTCATGACTATACCCCTCCCCCACACAAAACCACCACGGTGAGCTTCACGGCTGAACAGGTGAGAAGACAGCTGAAACGTCTCAACCCAAGCAAGGCTGCAGGACCGGATGGTGTCAGTACCAGGGTGCTCAAAGCCTGTGCCCCTCAGCTATGTGGAATACTTCACCATGTATTCAACATGAGCCTGAGGCTCCAGAGGGTTCCTGTACTGTGGAAAACGTCCTGCCTCGTCCCTGTGCCAAAGACGCCGCGCCACAGCAGACTCAATGACTACAGACAGGTGGCATTGACCTCCCACATCATGAAGACCCTGGAGACACTTGTTCTGGAGCTGGTCCGGCCTATGGTCAGGCCACACTTAGATCCCCTCCAGTTCGCCTACCAGCCCCGACTAGGAGTTGAGGATGCCATCGTCTACCTGCAGAACCGTGTCTACGCCCACCTGGACAAGCCAGCGAGCACTGTGAGGGTCATTTTTTTTTTTTGACTTCTCCAGTGCATTCAACACCATCTGCCCTGCTCTGCTGGGGGAGAAGCTGACAGCAATGCAGGTGGATGCTCCCCCAGTGTCATGGATTCTTGATTACCTGACTGGCAGACCACAGTACGTGTGCTTGCAACACTGTGTGTCCGACAGAGTGATCAGCAGCACTGGGGCTCCACAGGGGACTGTCTTGTCTCCCTTTCTCTTCACCATTTCCACCTCAGACTTCAACTACTGCACAGAGTCTTATCATCTTCAGAAGTTTTTGGATGACTCTGCCATAGTTGGATGCATCAGCAAGGAAGATGAGGTCAAGTACAGGGCTACTGTAGGAAACTTTGTCACATGGTGTGAGCATAATTATCTGCAGCTTAATGTGAAAAAGACTAAGGAGCTGGTGGTAGACCTGAGGAGAGCTAAGGCACCAGTGACCCCTGTTTTCATCCAGGGGGTCAGTATGGACATGGTGGAGGATTACAGATACCTGGGGATACGTATTGACAATAAACTGGACTGGTCAAAGAACATTGAGGCTGTCTACAAGAAGGGTCAGAACCATCTCTATTTCCTGAGGAGACTGAGGTCCTTTAACATCTGCCGGATGATGCTGAGGATGTTCTATGAGTCTGTGGTGGCCAGTGCTATCATGTTTGCTGTTGTGTGCTCGGGCAGCAGGCTGAGGGTAGCAGACACCAGCAGGATCAACAAACTTATTCGTAAGGCCAGTGATGTTGTGGGGATGGAACTGGACTCTCTGACGGTGGTGTCTGAAAGGTTGCATGCCATCTTGGTCAATGTCTCCCATCCACTACATAATGTACTGGGTGGGCACAGGAGTACATTCAGCCAGAGACTCATTCCACCGAGATGCAGCACAGGGCGTCATAGGAAGTCATTCCTGCCTGTGGCCATCAAACTTTACAACTCCTCCTTTGGAGGGTCAGACACCCTGTGTTGATAGGCTGGTCCTGGACTTATTTCATAATTTACTGGCATAATTTACATATTACTATTTAACTATTTATGGTTCTATTACTATTTATTATTTATGGTGCAATTGTAATGAAAACCAATTTCTCCCTGGGATCAATAAAGTATGACTATGACTATGAGATGGTATGTTGCCTCCCAGGTGCCAGAGTCAGGGAAGTCTCAGATCTGGTCCACAACATTCTAAAGAGGAAGGGTGAGCAGCTAGAAGTCTTGATAACAATTACATAGGTAAGAAAAGCGAGGAGGCCCTTAAGAGAAAATTTAGGGAAAGTAAAACAACACACACAAAATGTTGGAGGAACAGAGGAAGCCAGGCAGCAATCCAAGGAAAAGAGTACAGTCAACGTTTTGGGCCAAGACCCTTTATCAGGACCAGAGATTGCTCATGCAGACTTGTCAATTGCATCAACTTCACAATGAACTTTCACCCTTCCTTCAAATTCACTTGGTCATCTCAAACACCTCTCTCCCTTTTCTTGATTACTATCTCCATCTTGGGAGACAGATTATCCACCGACATCTCCAACAAACACATCAACTCCCACAGTTGACTTGACGATACCTCTTCCCAACCTGTTACATGCAAGGATATCAATCCCTTCTCCCAGTTCCTCCCCATCCACTGCATGCAAGGATGTCATTCCCTTCTCCCAGTTCCTCCCCATCCACTGCATCTATTCTTATGGTGACGCTCTGCACTCCAGAATGTTCAAGATGCTCTTTTTTAAAAAAAAAACAGAAAAAGGGGTTCCACCCCACTTCTATTGATGGGGCCAACACCTGCATCTATTTCCCGCACTTCTGCCTCACTGCATCCCCCACTAGACATAACAGGGATATAGTTTCCCTTTTCTTCACCCACACCGCAAGCTTCTACATCCAACATACCTCCAGTACCTAATAAAGTGGACACTCAGTGTACGCTCAAGATCTGCTGCTGCAATAGCCCATCCACTCAAGGTTCGACATGCGTGTTCAAAGAAGCTCTTCTACACACCACTTTGTAACGCATGGTTATTTGAGTTACTGTTGCCTTCCTGTCTGCTTAAACCAGTTTGGCCACCCTCCTCTGACCTCTCTCATTAACAAGACATTTTTGCCTGCAGAACTACCACTCACTGGACACTTCTATTTACATTTTTTGCACCTTTCTCTGTAAACTCTAAAGATTATTGTGCATGAAAATTCCAGGAGATCAGCAGTTTCTGAGATACTCAAACCAACTCATCTGGCACCAACAATTATTTTATGGTCAAAGTCACTCAAATCATATTTCTTCCCCATTTTGATTTTTGGTCCAAACAGCAAAGGAACCCTTTGATCATGTCTACATGCTTTTACACGCTATTCTGGTTTATATAAAACTTCCATCTGATTGTACCACTTGCTGCCACACGATTGGCTGATTAGATAGTTGCTTTAACAAGCAAGTGCACAGGTGTACCTAATAAAGTAGCCACTGAGTATATTCTGTGCAATTTCCACCATCTCCAATACAACCTTATCACCAGTCACATCTGCCCTTCCCCTCCCCACTGGGATTGCTCTCTCCATAATTCCTTTGTCCACCCATCCTTTGTCACTGATCCCCCTTCCTTTTATCCCTGCAACCTCACTAAGTGCCACATATGTCCCTCCACCATCCATGGCTTAAATAGTTTTTCCAGGTGAGATAATACTCCAATTGTGAATCTATCTGTGACATTGGGGAAATGACACAGATTGGGGGAGGGGGTGGGGAGGCATCTTTACTCCATCAGCTGTAGCAGATAAGATCTCCCAAGAAACCAGCTATTTTCAATTACCTCCACTACTTTCAAGTTGAGGCCAGACACAGATGAGAAAAACAGCATCTCATATTCCATCTTGGCCATCTCCAACCTGATGGCATTAACATTGATTTTTCCAATTTCTCGTAACCACTCCCCTCAGTTGAACCCCCCAATCCTTTTGTTCTCTTTCCCTAGCCCGCTCTCTCAATTTGGCAACTATCTACACATTCCTCCCTCATCTCCCATCCTCACATTTCCTACCCTTTATTCCATGGTCCACTCTCCTCTATTAAGTTCCATCTTCTTCAGCTGTTTGTCATTTCCACCTATCTCCAAGGTTCTTACACCATTCCCACTCCTCCCTCGCCTACCTGCCCATCTTCCTCCTCTCCCATCGATTCGCCCATCATCCACCAGCTCTCGTTCCATCCCCTCCTTCCCCACTCTTCTCTCCAGTCCCAAAAAGGTTTCTCAACCCAAAACGTCAGCTGTCTGTTTTTTGTTAGTTGCTCTAGAATTATCTATTTTCATTCAGATGTCCAGACACCTGTAGTACTTAGATTAACAGCTTAAATATTATCTGCCATCTTCAAAGGTTTGAGTATGCAAATTTCAATGTGTTCCAATATATCCTATATAAAATTTTGTTGTATCATTTAGCCTACCTTCTATTCCTCATCAATTGTCCAAACTCAAATTAAGAATGTGTGATTGTACAATGGTTCAGAAGCTAAAGTCCAGGCAGATTCGGATTTATATCACGTACTGTACACTGAAACATAGTGAAATGCATCCTTTACATTAACAACCAACACATCTGAGGATGTGCTGGGGCAGCCCACAAGTTCAGGAGAAAGATGCACAGTGGGTTTCTGGGCATTTGAAATGGCCAGTGATGGTGAAAAGTGGTTGAATTCACATCCTCCAAATAAGAAATTATCCTGAGACCCTCCAACCAATTTGCAAGACACCAGAACACTGAACTGTCAACATCAGGCACACCAAGGGAGCAGCTGAAGATTCAAAGTGGGGCTAGACTTGGCCATAGTCTTCAGGAAACACAACCTCTGTGAATACGGGCATGGGTTATTGAAGGTGGCCTCACTATGGGAAAATGCAGGCAGTGGACAGCTGCAAAGTTGGGAGAAGGGTGGAGGGAGGGGTTTGAAAGGAAAAAGCCATAATGGAATTGGGTATGGACAAATATGCATATCATATGCATCTCTCAGTATACGTGTCCACGTAGATACACATGCATGCCAAGTCCACGTCTGGAATTACAAGTCCGCTGGAAGCCTGAGTTTGAACAAGGCCTTTCCTAGGGTTAGAGGGCTGTATGTGCATGGGTGAGTGACAGGGAGGAATGGGGCTTGTTTTGCTGTTGTTGCTTTGTCCCTTGCTAAGTTCCGTTGTGCTACATTATGTGCTGTTCTGCTGAGCATTGTAATATTACTTCTATGCTAGGTTGGCGTCAGTATGAATGGCCTCATTTACGGGTATCCCCTAGCACATCCTTGGGTGTGTTACTTGTTAATGCAAATGAAACATTTCACTGTATGTTTCATTGTACATGTGATAAATAAATCTGTATCTGAATCTCCTTGCCACAGAATCTTGCTTTGTCAACCCCATGCTGTAGCTAATGGGCAGCAGCTATCCTAGGTTAAAAGAAATCAAGCAAAAGCTCTTCTGCACTTGAGAGGCCTTAGATTTTTTTGATTAAGTAAAACCACCAAAATCAATATGCTCATTCTGATTTTTCAGTTATTATCAATATTTGTTTCTTTCCCAATCACTGCACCCTGGCATGAAGAGTAATCAATGCTAATGAAGTATGCAATTTAAACTTATTAAATTTAAAAATATATTTGAAAGTTACTTACTTGGGCACAACTACCAACAAAGTAGTAAGATAATCAGAGTCCATTACGAAGTCGTCCTTCTTCACAATATCAGCTAGGCTTCTTGTCATCAAACTTCCACTACAAATGACCACATGACAATACAAATTAAATACCCATTTCCTCTGGCAAAATCCATTGAAATAATTCTAAGATCCATTTACTGAAATTTGAAGGGCTAGGTTTGAAACCAAAAGTGAGAGAATTGAAAAAAAAAACTCAAAATTGTAAATTACATGGCAAGTGATAAGTATTTCATGTCCAGCTATAATATGGGTAATATATTAAAAGGTAACTTACACGTTCTTCCTCTCTAGATTCTGCAAGTTTCCTTTTAGATTGTTGTATGCTGATGCTCTTGCTTTTAGATCATTGTCAATCTGTGATACTTGCTGCAAATTTGCAAACAATTAATTAATGGTTTATTTACTTGAAAATAAATGGACATCTGAAAATGCCAAATTTACCTTGCATAATTCATGAAATTAACCGTTTCAAGACAGATTCCACTGCTATAATACTTAATTAAAACTTTTGGTGGGGGGGGGGTGGTGGTTATTGGATTTACCCAGAGCATTAGCAAAAGAACGAATGTCCAAATTAGCAAGGACAAACAAAAGGATTGGAAAAGCCCATTAGTGCCATGTTTCTCTAATGCTCTCATTTAATAACATTCAACTGCCTTTTCAAAGACATCCCTTGAATTTATATTATTTGCTGTGAATATACTTAATATACCCTGTACAGTGGACTCCAATTAACTGGGCTATCAGTTAATCGGGGCAGCTGCTTGTTGGGGTCAACTCAAAAAACTAAAACTAAATTGAGAAAGTAGCAGGAATTCCCTTCATTTATTTGGGACACTATGTTGTTTAATTGGTACAGGAGACTGTTGCTGAACAGTTTTTTTTTACAGGTGTCAGTCACATGCATCTCTATGGCTGTTAGACACCACACTGTGCCTAGAGGAAACAGTTTTAAAATAGCATCAATTGTATGTGTTTCTGTTCAAAATGCAGTGATTTTTGTCACTGAAAATTGGCAAGACAAACAGTGAGACAATTCAGAACTGTTTGCTCTTTGCAGTTTCAAGAACACAGGCTTGGAGATGCCAGAAAGGCCTGTGAGTGAAAATGAAAGTCAGGAATTATGAAGAATTTGAAGTTATCAGCAATCACCTTGAATGATACAATAAAAATGAAGATTTGGAGAATGTAATTGTCGAAAGCATCGTATGAAGGCAGTCTATTTTCTGCACTAGATGTCGGCACTAATTTTGTTCATTTACAGTTAATCAAAAGAACATGGCTGCGTACACTGGATGAGTTCCTGTTGATAACTATTGTGAACTAATACACAGATTTATAGTACTACAGTAGGATTGATAATGTTCTAATCTGTTCTGTATTTCTTTAAATACATAATCTTTATTCAGTTAAACTGTAGTTTGTCTTTTTTTAAGATATACCTTTCTAACTGTTTCCATGAAACTTCAGCTAATTGGGGCAGCCGCTTAATTGGACCTAAATGTACTGGTCCCAATGTGTCCCAATCAACTGGAATCCACTGTATTTGCACACCTCCAGTTCCTAAATGCAGTATAAGATCTGTTCTCTATGGGTCTTTTCAGTGCCATGTTTCACCTCATTTCTTCTATTCTGGTTTTACACCAGGAAAAACTTTAGGTTAAGGTTTAAAAGGTATAATTAATCAGTGAAATGAATCAAACAGAGACAAACATGGAGGAGGTCTCTTGTCCTCTACAAGTTCAAGTTTACGGTCATTCAACTATCATCATCATGTGCCATGTCCAGTTTGAGCTTTGACTGCCATGGCTCACACACTCCTGTTTTGGGTCAAGTGGATCAATTCATTGGTATTCATTTCCAATTCTCTAGCTGCTGTGTTTCCATACCAGACGGTGATGCAGCTGGTTAGGACAATCTCAAAAATGCTCCTGTAAAAATTGGTTAGAACAGGGTGGCGGGTGGGAAAGAGCCTCATTCACTTCAACTTAGGAAGTGGAGACATTGCTGTGCTTTTTTGTCCAAAGAAGTGCTGTTGAAGGATCAGGTAAGATTATCCACTATGGGCACTCTCAGAAACTTGGTGCTCCTAACACACTCCATGGAGCATGCACCATGAGGAGTGGTCAGTCTGCACCTTCTTAAAGTCCACAATCATCTCTTTGGTCTTGTCCACATTGAGTGTCAAGCTGTTATGGTCACACCATTCTACCTGCCACTCTACATCCTCTGTACACTGTCTTGTCATCGCCATTGTTGATGAGCCCTACCACTGGTGTGTCATCAGTGAAGTTGACAATTTGGTTTGAAATGGATCTAGCACTGCAGTCATGCTTCAGTAGCATAAACAGCATCCCAGTGTATGAGGCACCATTTTCTAGCTGGGACAGGACAGAGTGGAGTGCTAAGGTCAAGGCATATTTGACATCATCAGTGGACCAATTTGAGCAATAAGCAAACTGGAAAGGATCCAATCTAGCAGGAAGATGGGATTTAATGTGATCCATAACCAGCCGCTCAAAGCACTTCATTATTGTTGAAGTCAGTGCCACTGGACGGTTATTATTAAGGCAGATTACTGTTGTCCCCTTGGGCACCAGGATGATAGTGGCTACATTGAAGCCTGCAGGGACAGTGGACTGTTGCAGAGAGATGTTCAAGATGTCTGTTAGAACCTTCTTAACTGGACAGCACCTGACCAAGCCAACAGCCCAACAGCTTTACATATTGACTATTACATCTGTTGTGGCTCTTTGGGCTGAATCATACTTATCTTTGGCTGTGGCTCAAAAGAAAACAAGAAGCTATGATGCAAGTATCATAAATTGCAGGCAGGTTCAGGAGTCAGAGTTCCACGCAAGCAGAAGAATTGAGGTCCGGAAACCTCTAGGGTATGCGAATCGATGAGACTAGAGTTTGAGGCCTAATGTTCAGTGACCGACAGGTCCTGGGGTCAATGATGAGGATCAAGGCCCAAGGGGCAATTAGAAGTCCAGAAATCAAAACCAAATGGCTGGAGCCCCAAGTCTGCGGATCTCTGTACGTGTGCTGGGATAATCAAAGGGCCAATGTCTGTGAGTCCAAGTTCGCAGGAGAACAAAGACAGCCTACCTTGGAGTTGGAGGTCTGTGTGCATGGAGCTGGCTGGGATGGAAGAAAGTAGCTTGTTTTGCTGTTATTCTTTTGTTGTGTTCTGTGTTGTTCTGCTGAGCGCTGTTGGCACACTATGTTGGCGCAAAAGCGTGTGTCAACATTTGTGGGCTGCCCCCCCCACACATCTTTGGGCATGTTGGTTGTTACCACAAATGTTGTATTTTATTGTATGTTTCAATGTACATAAGTAAACCTTGAAGTAGTTGGCTTTATAAATTTCTCCATCTCCACACAGTTGCACATGAGTGCTGAACATATTGGTGCTACTTTTATTGTACATAACCCCTCTCACTGTGCTGCTGGCACATTACCAAATGTAAAGGTGTTTCTAGATCACCTGTACCGAGGGAATAGACGCAGTCTATTAAGCCCTTAACACTATAACCAGCAGGTGGTGTAGTGGCATCAGTACTGGACTTTGAGGCGAGTGGTTCCCATTTCCTTGCACCTTTTCCATCTACGATGGGTTGAGCGTTGAGCTAGCATCTCAGTCTCAAAAAAAAAAAAAGAAGAAATGGCAAGGCTGCTGCCTGATGCGCCACGAGGCGTGGAGAGGAATAACATCACAATTATACGGTAGTGTATCAGCACCAGTGACCTAGGTTCAATTCCCGCTGCTGTCGTGAGGAGCTTATGCATTCTCCCCGTGACTGCATGGGTTTCCTCTGGATTCTCCAGTTTCTACCCACATAGTTAATTGGGCGGTAGGGGGTCGTTGAGCTCCCAGAAAGGCTTGTTACTGTGCTGTATCTCTAAATAAATAATAAAATGAAATGGCCCTATTCGTTTCAATGGCATCGTTGATCTTTATTCAAAAAGACAAATAAGGGGCAACTACTTATTTCTACCTTTCGCTTTGTATTTATATTTTAAATCAATATACAAAAGTTCTGCATTTAAATATGAATTTTAATGAAGAAATACAGATAAATGTTTTTAAATGTCTATAATCAAAAGTATTTAGACACAGATGAAAAGCTATTTGACAGATCAAGCTATCTGAAGGCCAAACAGGTGATTTGGTGAACTGACCGCCAGGTACCAGCAGCCTCTCCTAGACTTTTATAGTGGTACATGGCCACAGACTGGCCCCAATCTAATAACAAATGTCACTGAATATTAAATCTAGTGACACACAATTGGTTATGTATCTATAGACTAGCATTTTAGGCAATGTAGCAAATCTTGCTGGTTGGAGCTATCAATTCAGAACAGAACAATCTTGCTGGGACTCACTTCTCATCTGATGAAATTATATCTTGTTCTTTACTAGTTACAGTTGAATTGAAGCAGTTTTATCAATTGATTAAATTAATCTAGAATGTTTATTAAATTAATTGAAATGCAACCTAAAATTAAATTTCACTCCATGCCAAATTTGATTAAAAGGATCTAAGACAATAAATTCACTACTAAGCAGAGCATACATTGGGATGATGTACTGATTTAAATTGTGAACTACTCCAAAAGTAGTCCAAGGCCCATTATCTGCGAGTTTGAGTCCACAGGCAGGTTGAGACAGACGATAGCCTGTCCTGGGGTTGGAGGACTACGTATGTGCATTGTGAGGGAAGAACAGGGATTGTTTTGTCGCTTGTTGTGTTTTGTGTTGTTCTACCAAGCATTGTCGGCATGCTATTTTGCCACCAGAATGTGTGGCGACACTTGCAGGTATACACCACCAGACACTCGGGTGTTGATTGTTAACACAATGCATTTTACTGTATGCGATGTACATGATAAATAAATCTGTATCTTGGATATCTCCATCTCAGAATATTCCTTTAAAAAACAAGCTGAATGCAATCCTTGGAATAATTTGCCAGAAGCACACTGCTGACCAGAACAAGTGCATAATCACCTTCATTTCAACCCTTACTCCTTGAACACATGAATTCGAAACAATTTAATACCATCAAAAGAGAATTCATTGTGGAGAGCTAAAAATGTCACATTCCCTGCAAATAGTTTGGACAGTATAAAGATAACCACCAGTTACTTTTGAAGATTCAGGTAACGAATGCATCCTTCTATTATCACTGAGAAATGACATAGACAGCTGATGCAATAGAAAAGCACTCGTGTCTGATTGCGACAACTGCTGAAAGTCTCAGATGCCTGATACCATGTAGATTCCGCTCCGAGGATTGTCACCTGATCACGATGGACAGACTCGAGTTCCTGAGATCCTGAGAGTGGTGCCATCTGCAGTTTAGCTACCTGGCGCTTAGCTTCTGGTAGGGTCACCCATGGCAGTAAGGTTCCAAACAAACAGCGATCCAACCAAAACTTCAAGGGTGGGACTGGCAGAAGATGATATCGGCACACCATAATGGCAGTGAGGCCAGAGAAAGGCTGTGGCAATGAAGAATTCCTAGTTGTCTTGCATTATGTACCACTGGACCCCGGCCCCGATCCGTCAAGGCCTACACATCAGCCTGCCCACATTAAAAAGAGTCATGGACAGATGTTCTCTATGAAGGGAATATACCCCAACACTCAGGAGAGGGCCACAACAGCCACCCAAGAACCCATCAATAGACAACCCCTTAGGAGAATATACTTGCCTCAAGTGATCACACTTGCACTACCAGGTAGAACAATGCAACCCAGATAGCTGATACTCCACTGCATACATTAATTTCCTGGCACAATGTGACTGCTAAGCACACAATTCCACCAATTGCATTGCTACTCTAAACAGCACCACTCAAATCAATCTAACACACT
The DNA here is from genome assembly GCF_030028105.1 of Mobula birostris. Lineage (NCBI taxonomy): Eukaryota > Metazoa > Chordata > Chondrichthyes > Myliobatiformes > Myliobatidae > Mobula > Mobula birostris. The sequence continues at coordinate 128,711,646 of NC_092370.1, forward strand.
CAGGAAGCACATGGGAAAACCACAACTTGCAGGTTCCCTTCAGTGTCACATCATTCTGACTTGGAAATATATCACTGTTCCTTGACTAACAATAGATCCAAATCTATTTTCTAATATCCTTCTGGGAAACTTGTTCAGAAGCACTGCAGAAGTTCAAGAAACCAGCTCACCACTACCATCTCAAAGGCACAGAGGAATGGACAAGAGAAAGCAGCTCACCACTACCTTCCCAAGGACACAGAGGAATGGACAATAAGTACTGCCCTTGCTACCAACATCAACATCTCCAGAATGAATATAAATATGTGATAGACATTGTACAACCAGGTGCCTTTAAGAGCATTACATCTTTTAATAACACCAACTTTAGCAAATTTACTGACTAAAAGCTTAGCTCATGTCAAATTATAATTTAGCTCTTATAGTTGGGAGGATAACCCTAGTCAAGACAAAGTGTATCTAACCCAGACAGAGTCATTTTTTTTTTTAAATAATTTAAACTTAAGTAGACAGCATATGAAATAAAACATATTTACATTTCTAAATTCCCTTATCATACAAGTATCCAAAACAAAAATATCAACAAAGCATCTCCATTTTGAACATTACAATTTCACTTTTTTTTTCTTAAATAAAACAAAAATAAACCCAAAATGTTCCAAAATTGCCACAAGGAAATTAAAATGACCGTAGTATTTATATTAAAGCGACATTAAGTTCAAGAAATAATCTAAATGACACCAACCTTGGTGATGATTTCAGAAATGTTTTTCAGAGACTGCTTGATTGGATACTTTGCCATGTCCCATTGAAACCTTGTGATATAGGTGACCAAGTCAACTAAAATTTTAAAAAAAGTTGTTTTAAAAATGTGGTTAAAAACTTCAGGTGTTTGTTAGAACAAACATAATAGTCTTGCTTGGTTTAATAATGGGAAGAAATGCAATGTGTGCAATTACCATGTTGTAGCAATGAACAATTTCAAATCAGTATACAAATCAAAATGTTTTACAAATATTATCAAATTATTTGAATATATCTGTGGTCCCTTTATGAGGTACATATGCTTGTTAATGAAAAATATCTAATCAGCCAATCATGTGGCAGCAACTCAATGAATAAATGAATGCAGACATGGTCGAGGTTCAGTTGGTGTTCAGACCAAACATCAGAATGGGGAAGACATGTGATCCAAGTGACTTTGACCGTGGAAAGATTGTTGGTGCAAGGCAGGGTGGTTTGAGTATCTCAGAAACTACTGATCTCCTGGGATTTTCATGCACAATAGTCTCTTTAAAGAGAATGATGCAAAACTCATCCAATGAGCAGCAGTTCTGTGGGCAAAAACACCTTGTTAATGAGAGAGGTCAGAGGAGAATGACCAGACTGGATCAAGTTGACAGAAAGGCAACAGTAATTCAAATAACCACGTGTTACAACAGTGGTGTGCAGAAAAGCATCTCTAAACACACAACACATTAAACCTTTAAGTAGAGTTTATTTTGTGGAATTTATGATCACAGGCAGCTGTGGAGGCCAGGTCGTTGAATGTATTTAAGGCAGAGCTTGATAGGTTCTATATTGGACACAACATCAAAGGTTATGGGGAGAAGGCTGGGGAGTGAGGCTGAGGGGGGGAAAAAAAGATCAGCCATGACTGAATGGCAGACATCCCACCCTGCAAAAACTCATTTCAGGGAGATAGCACCACAATTTCAGGGAGGTAGCACCCCCACCCCTGAAACCCCATATCCCACCCCCAGATCGACCTCCAAGGGCACATGTATACGGGATATTTGATTATGAAGAACACAACAATTTATCTGACACATGTTGAAACTATTTACATATATATATATATATATATTTTTTTTTACACATATACATACATACACATACATACATATATATATATTCCTTGTTGAGTATTTTGTTGGTAATCTCAATGTTAATGCAAATAGCTTTTCTATTTCTTTTGCAAACTTTCCTTGTACTGTGATGTGGCTCTGCTTAAAAGAACTGTGAAATACTTGAGCAGCCTTCCCTGCGATTAGCCTCCCTAATATGTTGTGGTCTCTAAAAGAAATAAAAGCATAAGGTGTATCCTTATTATATTGACTTATGTAATACTTTGTTTAGTGATTTTGTCTAATCTGTAAACCAATCTGTAATCTGTAAACTCGGTATATGCAGAAAATGTGACATTAAAATATGTGCTTATGTATTATCATGGAGTCGTTTTTTAATTCTATTACAACTTTAAGCATGTCTACAGGGAGTTTGGCCTCATCACGTAGGACATCAATAGAGTAGCTCCTTAGCAGCTAGCCAGCTAGTTTAAGTAACATTAGTTATGCTAATGAATGAATGACACCTGTTAAACTCACCTCAACATGTCCTTTACAGTCCTAACCCAACCATGGGCAATAGAAAAGTCACTGTTGCAAACAGTGCAGCAAGCAACACGGTCATTATTTTTGACCCCTATCAGGCAGGGGTACACTTTAGTGTAGTCTGGGGTGAAGTGCGTTTTTTATTTTCTTTTTTCGAAACACTTTGCCATGGCGGTGCAGGACACGAAACTGAAGTGATGGAGAGACAGAGGTTGACTGTAAAGCCTGCCCACAAAGAAAACTGATTGGTCTCTCTTTGTGCTAAGTAGACCTATCAGCATGGTCACTCTTGCTTCTGCTCTCATTCTCCCTTACGCTCTCGATCTCATTTCTGGGATATTGTATATAATTTGCGGGCGTCAGGGAGCTGCTATCAATATGCTGGAGACTCCCGGAACTTACAGGAGAGGTGGGATGTCTGGAATGGCAGAGCAGGCTTGATGTGCCAAATGGCCTAATTCTGCTCCTATGTCTTGTGGATGGGCTACAGCAGAAGACGACCAAAACATACACTCAGTGTATTGATTCAGGTCAGACAGCATTTCATACAGATATAAATGTAGTTGGGCTGGAACACCCATGAGCAGGCCTGCACTTGAGTTCACCTGCTGCAGGATCTAAAGGTTTGCACTGACTGCAAGCAACTCACAGCAATCCTAAATCCTCACTGACATGGCTAATCTATGAAGCAGAACCAACAGAAAGTGCCAGCAGACCCCAAACTGTGCAGTGAGACACATCCACCAGCAAACCCAGTTGTTAATGCTATTACATTCTAACTGCTCATGCTTTTTTTCATTGTAACAACAAATTTATCGAAACACTTTTAAAAACCAAATGAAAAATATGACTATAAACTTTGCCACATTCAACAAATTCAAAATATTCATATTTAAATGAAATTAAAACACTTACACAAAAGTCAGCAATCCATTCAGATGAAAAAGATAGGGAACTGCTTATAGACCTGACATGCCTTACTTAAAGCTGACAGGCCAGGTGCAAAGAGACTCTTGGCTCAACAAAATTAGGAACAACCAATTACCCCCACCCCCAGAAAATTATGTACTATGCGGTTCACACGTCCCCATTTTCTCCGTATTCTACAGTTTCTCTACAGAACTGCCAGCTAACAATCAATATAATCTGGTCTCAATGTCTCAATGCTGCACAAATATTTGAACTATCACATTTTTTGTCAGAGGAGTAGCAAATATAGCTCAATAACTTGTATTTACATAGTACCACAGATTTCAAAATGCTTTACAAAGTTCAAAGAACATTTATTATCAAACTATATATATTATACACAAAACTAAGATCAATCTTCTTACAGGCAGCCACAGAAGAAAATCAATAAAACCCATTTTAAAAAAAGACTGCCAAACACCTAATGTACAGGAAGAAAAAACAAATCGTGCAAACAATAGAAGTAAATAACATTCAGAAATGAAGTTCACGTAAGTGAGTTCACAGCCACAAAGACAGTCATCTTTGCAGCCAATTCAGGAGCCTATTAGCTGCAGTCCACAGCCCCAGTTCAGTACAGAGACCAGGTAACTTCACCGAGCAGCAAGCTGAACACCAGCCTATCCCTCTCCTCTGGTGCAGACACCCTGACCTTTACAATCTGGCACTGTGCTTAAAAGCAGCCAAACATCAGGTCGTTCCTCCTTCTTGGACCTAGGTCCTATTGCTTCGACCAATCTCGGGCCCAGGCTCCGCTGGCTTAACTTGGCCCATACCTGACCTTCCCATCTGGCCCAGTGCTTAAATCAGCCAAACGGTGGGTCATTCCTCGCTCTCTAGCCTGGGCCCCGCTGTCTTGACTCTGCCTCATCTTGGTTCTGCCGCTTCGAATCGCTTCCAAGTCCACTCAAGCAATGGCCAAACATTGGCCAATTACCCACTCTCAGACACAGGCCCAACCTCCTTGATTAGGCCCATACCCACCACGTCACAACCATCCTGCACCTTCGAGACTTCAGTTCACACTACAAAAATGCCAGGTCATAAAGGCAGTTTAAAAGCTCGACTCCAAAAGGAAAGTTACAGGCTATTGATTGCAGTCATAGTTTCTGAGAAAAAGAGTGATAAATAATGTAATTTATAGTTTTGTTTACTGCCAGCAAGTCATTGCTGTGCTTCACCAACACTATCTTAAACCAAACAATGAATGAGATACTTTTAAAATATGGTAACCAATGGTCCACTGATATACATGATAAATGAAAAACCCTATTCTTCATTAAAATTTTGCAACTAAATCTTTTGCATCTAACTTTCCTACATTCAATAGCAAAGGCTCTGCTGGCCGGAAAGAGCTTTGAAATATCTGAAGGTTGTAAAGGACACTGTATAAAGGAAAGTCCTATTTTTTTTGATGCTGCAACAGAATAGATAGCAAATGCAACAGAAAAGCACAAGTGTCTGCAACAAATATTAAAAGCTTCAGATGCACAATACCACGTATAATAGTGCAACCTTGATAGGTGGTACTCCACACCATATATTAATTCCCTTGCACAATGTGATTGCTACGTACACCATCAACAAATCACACTGCTGATCTCAACAGCACCACTCAAACCAAAGACAGCAAGCTCAGGAGGCACTCTGCACCCCCACAACTTGCAGGTTCCTTTAGTATCACACAATTCTAACTTAGAAATATATCACTGTTCCTTCACTGGCAATGGATCTAAATCCAATTTCCAATATCCTTGTGGGAAAATCTTCTTCAGAAACACTGCAATAGTTCAAGAAACCAGCTCACCACTGAATTCTCAAGGGCATTGAGGAATGGATAATAGAACCAACTTAACGCTACCAGTTTTGATTCTCATGCAGAACAATCCAGCACTGGGCTGGCATGTCTGTCTAGACAACGTGCTCAAATCTCATGACTGAAACTACACACCACAACCTCCTGACTAAAAGGGTCAGAGCATTATGTGCCCCACAAGAGACAAATCAAATAACACTGCAGTTGAGCAGCTTAACTGAGAAGTAATTGCAATTAGTGACTTCTGCAAAGCTGAGATGTAAAGTTATAGGTAGGCAAATTACAAGAAAGTAAAGCTACAAAAGAGTGACATTTAAATGGAGAAGTGTAAAAGCAATGCTCAGGGCAAAAATTACAAGGAGAACTCACAGATTGGAATGAGGGGAGATTTCATTGAAACATATTGAATATTCAAAGCAACACACATCAAAGTTGCTGGTGAACGCAGCAGGCCAGGCAGCATCTCTAGGAAGAGGTACAGACGACATTTCAGGCCAAGACCCTTCTTCAGGACTAACTGAAGGAAGAGTTAGTAAGAGATTTGAAAGTGGGAGGGAGAGGGGGAGATCCAAAATGATAGGAGAAGACAGGAGGGGGAGGGATGGAGCCAAGAGCTGGACAGGTGATTGGCAAAGGGGATATGAGAGGATCATGGGACAGGAGTCCCAGGGAGAATGACAAGGTGGGGGGGGGGGGGAGAACCCAGAGGATGGGCAAGGGGTATAGTCAGAGGGACAGAGGGAGAAAAAGGAGAGTGAGAGAAAGAATGTGTGTATAAAAATAAATAACAGATGGGGTATGAGGGGGAGGTGGGACATTAGTGGAAATTAGAGAAGTCAATGTTCATGCCATCAGGTTGGAGGTTACCCAAACTGAATATAAGGTGTTGTTCCTCCAACCTGAGTGTGGCTTCATCTTTACAGTAGAGGAGACTGTGGATAGACATGTCAGAATGGGAATGAGATGTGGAATTAAAATGTGTGGCCACTGGGAGATCCTGCTTTCTCTGGCGGACAGAGCGGAGGTGTTCAGCAAAGCGGTCTCCCAGTCTGCGTCGGGTCTCACCAATATATACAGGGCCACGTCGGGAGCACTGGACGCAGTATATCGCCCCAGCCGACTCACAGGTGAAGTGTCACCTCACCTGGAAGGACTGTCTGGGGCCCTGAATGGTGGTAAGGGAGGATGTGTAGCACTTGTTCCACTTACAAGGATAAGTGCCAGGAGGGGGATCAGTGGGGAGGGATGGAGGTGACAAATGGACAAGGGAGTCACGTAGAGAGTGATCCCTGCGGAAAGCCGGGGGGGGGGGGGGTAGGGAAAGATGTGCTTAGTGGTGGGATCCCGTTGGAGGTGGCGGAAGTTACGGAGAATAATAAGTTGGACGAGTGAGAGAAAGAATGTGTGTATAAAAATAAATAACGGATGGGGTTGCAAGAGAAAGAATGTGTGTATAAAAATAAATAACGGATGGGGTAGTGAGCATCCGTTATTTATTTTTATACACACATTCTTTCTCTCACTAACCCCATCCCCCTTGCCCATCCTCTGGGTTCCCCCACCTTGTCTTTCTCCCTGGGCCTCCTGTCCCATGATCCTCTCATATCACTTTTGCCAATCACCTGTCCAGCTCTTGGCTCCATCCCTCCCCCTCCTGTCTTCTCCTATCATTTCGGATCTCCCCCTCCCCCTCTCAAATCTCTTACTAACTCTTCCTTCAGTTAGTCCTGACGAAGGGTCTCGGCCTGAAACGTCGACTGTACCTCTTCCTAGGGATGCTGCCTGGCCTGCTGCGTTCACCAGCAACTTTGATGTGTGTTGCTTGAATTTCCAGCATCTGCAGAATTCCTGTTGTTTGAATATTCAAAGGTCTAGATCAGGGTTAATGGTAGGAGTCTATGCATATAAAAAAGTTGGGAAACCCTGGTCTAGATAGAGTGGACATGGAGAGGCTGTTTCCTATAGTGGTGGTGGTGGTGGTGGGGGGGGGGGGGGGTGGTCTAGTGGTCTTGGACCAGAGGGCGCAGCCTCAGAATGCAAGGACATCCTTTTAGAACAGAGACGAGAAGGAATTTCTTTAGCCAGAGGGTGGTGAAGTCTGGAATTCATTGCCACAGGTGGCTGTGGAGGCTAAGTCACTGATTATATTTGAATCAGAAGTTGATAGGTTCCTGATTAGTAAGAGTGTCAAAGGTTGGAAAATGGAGCTGAGAGAGATAATAAATCAGACTTGATGGGATAGCAGAGCAGACTTGATGGGCTGAATAGTCAAATTTGCTTGTGTGTTATGGTCTTATGGTCTTGTTTATGAATGGTGTTAAACAGTTAAGCGTAAAACTAAAGAGAGATAAAGGAGATTACTGATGTTGTACTTCTATCTAAACCACTATGTAGTCATCTACAAAGCAAATATATTTCTTGGCTGTGCAGTGAAAGCCACACTCTAAAAATCAGCCTAGTCAACAGACAAATAAAGGCTGTAACAGCCTGGGAAAGTTTTCACTGCTAACATAATGGGTCTTTCTGTAGAAGCAGTGTTTGGGTTGTGGTTAAAGATAACAGGTGCTTTGGAACGTGAGCCAAGTCCTTTGTTCGACGGGAGATGGAGAGAAGATGGTGGAAAGAACCAGTCGTACGATATGACCTGGTGCGGAGATCGTGAATGGAGCCAGGTAGCGAGATTGACTGAGGATTGGTGAATTGAGCTCCAACTTGAGGGCGGAGCGTAGTTACGATGGCGCTAAACAGCAACTTCTTTACTTGCATCTTCGGAAACAGCTCTATTTCCATCTTGAATATCCCTATTTTTCCCTTTCGAGCTTCTTTTGAATACCCTGACCTGCAGTTACACGCTGACTTCGGCTCTTTGCAGGAATGGGACCTGCTCTCGGAGTTTCATGACTGGCTGACATTCAACATGCTAGGATGCGGCCTAAGAGCTTAGCTCGCCTTCTGAGGTCCGGGATCTCATGGCTCTGGAGACAGGCAGATTAAAGGTCAGTGTCCTGGCAGGAATCAGTGTGTCGTGGAAGTCAGAAGATCTCTGGCTGTGTGCCCAGATACCCGAGACCTTTTGGCACAGAACTCAGAAAGAGCAATGCAACAGACTTTTAACATCATAAACCAGTGAGTTGTCTGTTATGCCTCCCCTCTCTTTGTGAAACAGAGACACTTCTTGCTCCCGGGGGGGGGGGGGAGGGGTGAGCATGCACGCATCTGTGGTATGTCAAATACCAGGTGAACAAGTAGTCTTTGGGGAGGGGGATCATTGCTTTGCTGCTGCTTATACACGGGAAGGACAGGAACTGCGAGGTACTTTGGGGTTCTAACATTTAACTTTCATTTTTGGGGGCACTCCTCTGTTTTTATGGATAGTTGCGAAGAAAAAGCATTTCAGGATGTACAGGTGTCCCCCGCTTTTCGAACGTTCACCTTATGACACCTTCTTGTTACGAAAGACCTACATTAGTTACCTGTTTTCGCTAACAGAAGGCGTTTCCACTGTTATGAAAAAAGGCAGCACGCGATAAAAGACAGCGCGCACCCCAAGCTCCTCCCCCGGAACTGTATTCTAGCCGGCATTGCTTAAGCACGTGCTTGTGAGCATCTGTGCTTTATGTCGATTTATTTTGAGCATCTGTTAGCAAGATGAGTTCTAAGGTATCGGAAAAGCCTAAAAGAGCTCATAAGGGTGTTACACTTAGCATAAAACTAGACATAATTAAACGTTTCGATCGTGGTGAACAAAGTAAGGACAAAGTGAGTTTGGCTTGTAGAAGTTGACGAAGATGATGTTGAAGAGGTTTTGGCATCCCATGATCAAGAACTGATAGATGAAGAGCTGATGCAATTGGAAGAGGAAAGGATAACAATCAAAACCAAATGCAGTAGCGAACAGACCAAAAGTGAAGTCGTCCAGGAAGTGAACATGAAGAAGATGACCTGCCTGCCCTGATGGAAACAGACGACGATGAGATGACACCCCAGTATCCCACCACCCCAACCCCTGGACTGCGGACCAATACATTGCCGCGGAGAATGCAGTGGTAGCCGGGACGCACCCAACACATCTTTAAGAAAAAAGCTGAAATAAACAAGCTAATTAATTAGGTGCCACCAGGCACATAAGTGTCGGCCCAGATCAGAGGCAATTGCTGATTGCGTCGTCTCTGATCTGGGCCGACATTAACGTGCCGGGTGGCACCTAATCAATTAGCTTGTTTATTTTGGCTTTTTTCTTAAAGATGTGCTAGGTGTGTCCCAGCTACTGCTGCACCGCTGCATTCTTTGCAGATCAGTATCGGTCGGCGGCCTGGAGGGTGGGGGCCACTGCACCACCCCAACCTGCGATGACTCAGCCTAACACACCATCATCAGTGTGCTCGGTGCTGTCTTCCCCAATTCCGGTAAGTGATACTACACTGTACATACATTATTTCTACTTTATATAGGTTGTATATTTTTATGCATCATTTGGTATGATTTGGCAGCTTCATAGCTTAAAGGTTACTGGAGACAGTGTTTCTGCCGAGAGCGCCTGCATGAGATTTTCGTTATGGAGAACAGTGCAGCAATGATTGTGGAAAAGTATTTCTACCTTATATAGGCCGTGCATTTATCATATCATTCCTGCTTTTACTATATGTTACTGTTATTTTAGGTTTTATGTGTTATTTGACATGATTGGTAGATTATTTTTTGGGTCTGTGAACGCTCACAAATTTTTCCCATATAAATAAATGGTAATTGCTTCTTCGCTTTATGACATTCCAGCTTACGAACCGTTTCATAGGAACGCTCTACCTTCGGATGGCGGGGGAAACCTGTAATTAAAGCAGATATGGATCAATATGTACTTTAAGGTATAAAAGACATTATTGGAAAAACGATCTAGTGCTGGGACTCAGGTTGGCTGGCGTTTACGGATTCCCTGTGAACGTGGAGCAGCGTATACAGTATCAGCCAGACGGGATGCACAGTAGAAACCCACATCAAGGAGAACACAAAGTGTATCCATTTGGGTTACCCGGAGAAATTGGTGGTAGCAGACACTGAATTTGCACTGGCCATAGGACTGACTTCAACACCAATGGCTTTTGGGACTGCCTGGTGAAGGAAGCCATTGAAATAAACTTAAGAGGAAAAGAATTTTAACAAAGCTGAGGGTCTCGCTCTTAGAACTGAAATTTGATTGTAAACAAGGTGGGAGAATGGAAACCTGATTGGTTAGTTCTCATCAAATCAGGAGTAACAGACTACATGAATATAAATACCACTGGACTAGGCATGCCCAGACATCATCCCTGATGAAGATGGCAGAGTTTGTCATCGAAACGTTGGTTATAATTGATACCTGTACCTGGCTTGTAGCCTGAGAAGAGTTTATTCAACATTTTTGGAGATGCAAAGGTGAATGTAGCATGTTGATTCTGCTAATACTGTGGTCAATCACCATTAGTAAAGCACCAGCTTATTAAACATAAAACACCTCTGCTAAATAAATGTCATTTTGGTTACTTATTACTATATTGCACTTACTAGTACACCAAACTTCAAAATAAATAAATCAGGGTACCATACACAAAATTCCTGAGTTCCTCCAGCACTGTCTGTATTACTCTGCATTTCCAGAATCCGAAGAATCTCTTGTATTTAAAATAACCAAAGCCGTTATGAAGCCCCAGTTAACTTCTTTCATATGAACTCAGTAATGCATTAGTTGCCTGAAGTGCAAGCAAAATTTGGATTCATGTAGCAACCTGGTGGAAGAAACTGCAGTTTTACACTCCAAGCTGTAGTGCCTGTTACCATGCCATGTCTCCAAATAACAAATAAAATCAAGGAACTATAATGGCAAACCTAATACTCCAAAGGAATTTGAAGCTTCTGTTAGGTTTCAGCAAGATGAAATATGGTGCATCAGTCTTGCACCTCCATATTACATACTGGAGTTTGGTGAACCAGAGAACCGTCGCCAATGTGGAATATAAAAACAAAGATTTGAAGCACTACAGTTGCAAAGAAACTCCTGACTAACAATTATGAAAAGCACACACACACACACAAACACCTGTAGTTCATTTTTCCTCACTACAAGGGGAACAAAAATAAGTCTTTTTTAAAGCAAACAGTTGGCCAATTCTAATGAATGCTGAAATAAGTGGATCAACAAAAGGGCACAAAGATTATAGTTCTACACTTAAGATTCCAGTAACAAGAATTATAATGCGCAGAAGTTAAACTACAAAGTAATGACTATAATTGTAAGATACATGAATATATTTACATCAAATTCTACCTTTAAAATGATAGTAGATTTGTAACCAAAATATCAACTTTAATGAAAGGTACAAATGTGCTTGTTGATAGAAAACAATAAACGGTTTATAGTAAATTGTTATAAATCTGTACTTCTGATTTAGTCAGATTGTTACTATCTTGCACTACCTGCAAACTATCATGACTATTAAAAGACAAGAATCTGTAAATTTCATGACTCCAGATTTCAATAATGGAAGAGACATATTTTGAGAGAAATTAAAGCAGCAATATCAACATGAAAAGAAAGTTCCGGCAGTAGTGTTTGAGTTGCAAGGAAACTGTTGGCCAGAAGAAACAGAGTCTGATCAAGGACGGGGGAAGCAGGCAAGCCAGTTGTCTTTGTTTTCCCCTCCATTTTGTGGACTCTGAATTGATTCTTGCTGTTGGATAACCTAATCAGACCAACTGAATGTGGACACAGGAAGCTTCAGGTAATCTGCTAAACCTGAGACCATTCTCAAACAAGTAGCCATTTGTCATGTAAAGGGTGTAGACTCTGAACTGATTCTTGACTCTGGGACAGTTAATCAGAGCAATAAATCTGGGACCATTCTCAGAGGAGTAGCTACTTGTTATGCAAAATGCCAGACCTACAAAAGAAACAATCTGTAATCTCTTTAGACTTTGACTACGTCCACACTAGACTGGATAATTTTGAAAACGCTGGTGTTTTTGAAAATACTTCTGTCCACATTAAAATAGGTATTTGGGCGAATCTCCTCCTACTGGGCATGTGCAAGGCACATCTACAGAAAACAAGTGAAGAGAAAACCGTATAACTATTTCCGTTTCCGTGGCCGCGTTGTGCTATTTGCATTGGGCAAAAACTAGAGTACCTACAAAAACAACGAAAGAAAGTTTTCAACAATGTCTGTCTTTGAGGAATACAAAGAAAACCTCTGCTGGAAAAAGCAGACCAGACTTCGTTTGGACAGACGATGAAGTCGAGCTGCTTCTGCGAGTTACAAACGACTACAAAATCAGCAAGAACGTGGACTGGGAGTCGTGTCGTGCCAAACCAAATACAACGACATCCTCGACTGCTATAAAGAACGCTATACGCGTTCAAGAAAACAATGAAATACAGCGCTGCCGCCACCATCTGTTCCGGTACATCATGGCAGCATTTTTAAAAAGCTCCGGTTACCCCATACACACTACACCACCCAACCAGCGTTTTCAGATTTACACACTCTGGAAAGCGTTTTAGAAAAGCTCCATTTTCAGGGGAGGAAAACGCCATTTCAGTGTGGACAGAGGGTCAAAACAAAGAAAAAAAGCTTTGGTTACGGATTTATCCGGTCTAGTGTGGACGTAGCCTTTGTCTGGGTTGCCTCATTTAACTGGCTTGGACCAGTCAGAGTGTAAAGACACAAATATACAAGGCTAGGATGGGTAGAACCATGAAACAATGTTGGTTGCAGCCCCGTACAGTGACCAGTAAGATGATGAACCAGGTCGGTCAGGTGACATTGAGCCAATAGGGTGGAGATCCAATGGTTCAATTAGTGAGGAACCGTACAAGACTCAGGTGCTCCAAAAACGCTGGGGCGATAACTCTCCAGCAGCCAGAGACCAACCATGGTGGATAAGGAGGACCCCACGGACACATGGAGATAGGGACCATGAGGAACGCCTGGCCAGCGTAGACTCCTCTCCCGGGTAATACCTTTTCTCTTCATTGACTTCATGGAGTGTCAGTGGTTCTCGTAGGGCGCACACAGGTAGATAGAGTGTGAACCTACACGCTTTTTAGTTAAAACAATAGAAGTTACTTGCCGATAAGCACAGATTCTCTGTACCTCACTGATCATTTTTAAAAGGGGTGATCCTTGTAACAAAACTAATTTCTTCAAGGCGTATAAAGTTAATTACAGCTGTTCTCACACACAACTTAATTTTGGATATTGCAGAGAACTAATAAGATTTCACCAAGAAGATCAATAGGTAAATCACAATACAGAACTCAAGTAAAAAAAAAGTGAAAATTAAATTGAGATATGTAAACCAAAGCCCAACAGTAAGAGTGTGCTTCTGCTAAGATGTCGGTGCAGTCAATCGCAGTGGCTTCTACGTGGCCAACCAAAGGTGTTATTATCTTTTTTAAATGCATCTGTTACAATCGCAAGATCCTACTGGGCATTAAGAATTTAAAGTACTACCCCATCAGCAAGTTGCTCATTGATGGAGAAACTAAAGGAGCTGGACTTGGTTCAGATCGTTCTCCTGCCTGCGTCACAGAGGCATCAGAGGAGTTGGCACATGAAGGCGGTGTGGAATCTAACAGCAAGTGCTCATCTTGGTTGCTTTTCCTGTGATCACAAGACCCTGTTGGACATTGTTAATATGGAACGCTGCAAGTTTGATTCATTGGCGGCTGGCAGGAGAGCTGCGTGGCCTTGATCGTAGCAAGGACTAGGCCTCAAGCCAGTGTCACCAGTTTACAGTTGCCTAAGAGAGGGGTGTTGGAGCAGGTGCATTTCACCAGAGTTGGTATGGCACAGCATCCAGGCTGGAGTCAGTGCAGCCCCCAGTGTTCACACTGGACAGAAAACAAACAGTATTGTGTTTGATTGTAGATTGTTGCAACATTAATGGATTCAGGACCTTGGACGATATTTTTTGTGTGACTATTTTACTGACATCTTATATGTGCTGTGTGTGACTGTTGGTGCTGTGTTTGCCCCGGAGTAATACTGTTTTGTTTGGCTGTATTCATGGTAGTCATGAATGGTTGAATGACAATTAAACTTGAACTTGAAAAGTACAAAGTACTGGAAAACTAACAGCCAAAAGAAAATAGTGAATGTTTTTAGGTTCAAGTTTACAACCAAATGAAACAACTTTCCTCTGGACCATAGTGCACCCACAACATACATCACACATAGTACATAAACCAAAACATTATACTATAAGTTAATAAAATACAATTCAGTATGTAGTAAAGTGCAGCACAGGTAAATAGCAAAATAAACAGTTTGTTATCGTAGTGACAAGGCCTCTGTAATGGCAGGGTATTCATTAGAGAGGCAGAGTCAGTGCACTCCACTGGAGGCGTACCGGAGCTTCAGCAGTAGGCAAACTGCAGAGTCCAATGTAGATGGAAGGTGGGATTTTATATGATTTCTTACCATCCACTCAAAGCACTTCATGATTTCTGAAATCAGAGCACTGAGTGGTAATCATTTAGGCAAATGCCATTGCTCTGTTGGGCACCAGAATTTTGGTGGCTGCCATAAAACCTGCAGGGTCAGTTCACTGTTTCAGAGAGATATTAAAGATGTCTATTAAGACTTCTGTCAGCTGGTTCACATAGTCCTCAGCACCTAACCAGGCATGTTGTCCAGCCCTACAACTTTGCATGGGTTTAACCTGGCGAGCGTCCTCCTCACCTGGGCTACAGCTGTACAGGGTGCCTGTTCCCAAGAAGAGAGGGGCCTTACCTCGGTCATAACATTCAATTGATCAAATTGTGCATAGAAAACATTCAGCCCAAAAGGGAGGCGCCACTGTTGTTGACGTGCAGGGTGAACTTGTAATTGGTTATGGGTTATACGCCTGGCCACACGCGTCGCATGTCCATGGTGTCACAAAGGTGGCTGTGGGTTTTCTGTGCATACTCACACTTTACCTTCCTGATGGCTCAGGACAGCACGGCTTTTGCTGACCTTGGAGTCATCCTGTCCTCCAATCTGAACGCAGCATAGATAATTAACTTTATCTTTTCACTGATTATTGCTTTTTAATTGCATTCTGTTAGTTTGTTTGTTTTTTTTTAATATATAAAAAGCTTCCCAATCCTCCAGTTCCCCACTATTTTTTGCATTATATGCCCTCTCTTGTTTTTATGCTATCTCTGACCTTCCCAGTCAGCCGTGGTTGTGTCATCCTCCTTTCATAATACTACGTCTTTGGAATCAATCTATCCTGCACCTTCCAAATTTCTCCCAGAAGCTCCCAGTGCTGTTTTGGCATCATCCCTGCTAGTTATCCTTTCCAATCAACTTTGGCCAGCTTCTTTCTCATGCAACTGTAGATCCCTTTACTCCACTGTAATAATGGTACATCAGATTTTAGCCTCTCTAGCTCAATCTGCAGGGTGAATTCTATCATGTTATGATCAGTCTCCAAAGGGTTACTTTATCTTAAGCTCTGCTTTAAACTGGCTGAAACTGGTTTGATCCAGACTGAACAGGTCAAAATCAGATTGAACTGGCCAAAACACTTCTGAACTAGCCAGAGCCCATTTGAACCAGTCAGAACCAGCCGGAATCCAATTGAACCAGTCTGAACCCGTTGGAACCAGTTTGAACCCACCAGAACTGGTTTGAACATATCTAAACCACATGGAACTGGCCAAAACCGAATTGAAACTTAATTCTGGAGTTATCACATTACGGATTAACAAAAAGAATCAGTCTTCAAGAAATAAAACCTGTACACAGTTTAAAGGGGCGGTCTGATTCTATCCCACCAATAAACTTGGGGAAGACAATGAATGTTCTATTGCACATGTATCCCAGCCAGTTCAGGACCGGTCCTTTCGGTTAGTTGTATATTCATGGAGCCATCCATCAACACTAACAAAAGCTCTACATTTTGGGTACAAACACAAGCAGTGGATTCTGGATAATTGGGACACATCATGACCAGCATATTATGGCCCAAGTAAGTGGCTGTCCCAACTATTTAAATGATATAGTTAAAAATATGAAAAAAGACAACAACCATTTCCTGAACAGATTATAGTCATAGTCATACTTTATTGATCCCGGGGGAAATTGGATTTTCGTTACAGTTGCTCCATAAATAATAATAAAACCATAAATAGTTAAATAGTAATATGTAAATTATGCCAGGAAATAAGTCCAGGACCAGCCTACTGGCCCAGGGTGTCTGACCCTCCAAGGGAGGAGTTATAAAGTTTGATGGCCACAGGCAGGAATGACTTCCTATGAAGGTCTGTGTTGCATCTCAGTGGAATGAGTCTCTGGCTGAATGTACTGCTGTGCCCAACCAGCACATTATGTAGTGGATGGGAGACATTGCCCAAGATGGCATGCAACTTGGACAGCATCCTCATTCCAGACACCACTGTGAGAGAGTCCAGTTCCATCCCCACAACATCACTGGCCTTACGAATGAGTTTGTTGATTCCGTTGGTGTCTGCCACCCTCAGCCTGCTGCCCCAGCACACAACAGCAAACATGATAGCACTGGCCACCACAGACTAGTAGAACATCCTCAGCATCGTCTGGCAGATGTTAAAGGACCTCAGTCTCCTCAGGAAATAGAGTTTTACACAGGGAAGACTGAAGCAACATACACAATTTCTTTGTTCCGCCATTATTACCTCGCCAACGACATTTTCATGTGGTCCGATGTCCAAGCTCATTTCTCTTTTCCTCTTTATATCTGAAAATTTTTAGTACCCTCATTTCTATTATGAGCTAGCTTACCCTATGTAGTTCATCTTTTAACTGATTATTGCCTTCTATTAGCTTTGTTTTTAAAAAGCTTCCCAATCCTCCAGTTTCACACTATTTTTTGTGACATTATATGTTCCCTCTTTTGCTTTTATGCTATTTTTGACTTCCCTTGTCAGCCATTGTTGCGTCATCCTTCCTTGATACTTATTCTTTGGGATGAATTGATCCTGCGCCTTCTGAACTTCTCCCCAGAAACTCCAGCCATTGCTGTTCTGCCACCATCCCTGCTAGGGTCCCTTTCCAATCAACCTTGGCCTGTTCCTTCCTCATACAACTTTAGTTCTCTTTATTCCACTATGATACTGGTACATCAGATTTTGGCTTTGCCATCTTAAACTGCAGGATGAATTCTGTCATATTATGATCACTATCTCCAAAAGGTTACTTTACTTTAAGCTCTGGTTTGAACCGATCCGAATCTGCTTGAACCATGTGGAGCTGGCCGAAACTGGATTTAACCATTATTGATAGCATAACTAAAATAAGAACCAGTCTTCAAGAAATAAACAATGTGCACAATTTAATAGGATATTCTGATTCTGTCCCATTGAAAGAACCTTTGGGAAGACAATGAATCTCCTTGTCGCACATCTATCCCAGCCATTTCAGGACAGGTCTGTTTCACAACTGAAGCTGCAATTTAAGGTACAGACACAAGCAATGCATTCTAGTGAATTGGGACACATCAGGACCAGTATATTATGGCCCAAGTAAGCAGCTGCCTCAAAAAGCCAAAGTTCCAATGAAATAGTTATAAGGGTCTAAAAGACAAACCACCATTTAACAGAATTACAAATTATGTATTGAATGAAATACAGAAATTAGAACACTACCAACACTATTACAGTACTATAAACTTTTATATTAGCTCCTAATAGTTATTAACAGAATTCAGTGTACACCATTTTGTTCTTTTGATTGACAGAAAATGAACAAAATCACAGATACCTAATGCAGATAATGGATTGCCTTCATTGTCTTCCTGCAATTTTTGAATATGCTCCGTTTAGAAAACAGTCTATGCCTTTATCTTTCTAACATATACTTCCATACACTGTCTGCCACCTTTGTCCATTTTCCTAATCCATCCTTCTGCAAACTACCTGCTTTCTCACCACTACCTGCTTCTCCACATATCTTTGTGTCATTTGCAAACTTCGCCATAAAACCATCAGCTAAATCAATGAAATATAATGTGAAAAGCAGTCCCAACACAGACCCCTGAAGATTACCACTAGTCACCAGCAGCCAACCAGAAAAGACCCCCTTTATTCCAATTCTTTGCCTCCTGCCAGTCAGCCAATCTTCTGTCCATATTGGTATTTTTCCTGTAATACCATGGACTCATCTTATTAAGCAGCTTCATGTACGGTACCTTAAAGGGCTTCTGGAAAATCGAAGTAAACATCCACTGACCACTTTTTGTCTATCCTGTCTGTTAGTTCCTCAAGGAATTCCAACAGATTTGTGAGGCAAGATTTCTCTTGAAGAAAACAATACTGGCTTCAGCCTACTTTTTCATGTGCTTCCAAATCCACCAAAACCTCATCCTTAATAATGGACTCCAACATCTTACCAACCACTGAAGTCAAGCTAATTGGCCTATAATTTCCTGTCTTTTACTACCCTCCCTACTTAAAGCAGGTGTAACATTTGCAATTTTTCAGTCCTCTGGAATCATTCCAGAATCCAGTGATTTCTTGAAAGATGGCTCCACCATCCCTTTGGCAACCACTTTCAAAACCCTGGTGGTCCAGGTGACTTATCTACATTTAAGGCATGTCAACTTCCCAAGCAAAACACCTTCTCCTCAGTAATAACACTACTCTCACTTCTGCCCCTTGACACTCCAAATTTCTGGCATACTGATGGCTTCTTTGAAGTGAACAATGATGTCCTCCATTTTTTTTGTCCCCCATTGTTGCCTCTCCAATGCCATGATAGGAAAGCTTCCCCTTGCTCCAGTGCATGATATCTGATTAACATCCCACTAAATGTCTGCTCTGTTACTGCATCTTAATTACATAATGGCTGCTCAGTATCATTGTTTCCAGCAAGTAAAATACGAACTGGACTGATCATGAAATTCCAGCATTTGATAACATTAGTCTCAGAGATGCAATAATCACTCATGCATGAACATGGGTGAAATTCAATTCCTACAACCTATTAAAAAGAAAGCAGGAATGTAACTGAAAGCAGGGTTAACAGCGCAAAATTCCACTGCGATTCAAGAGTTTTCTATTTACCTCCACTGGCCAAAAGGTTCTCTTGTACTTTGTCCCTACTGTCTTCCAACACATCAGCCATGTACTGGGCCACCTTCTTCACAACACTGAAACATTAAACAGATCATGGGTTATGGGTTTAAACAATACATTAGGGCAAATGCAACATGTACTGGCCTCTGCTCCACTGCATCCTACAAAAACATTGAGTATATGAACACATAATTGTGCTCAACACCATGATGATGTAGTGGGTAGCATAATGCTAATACAGCTTGGGGTTTGGAGTTCAATACCAGCATCCTCTAAATTTATACATTCCTTCCCATGTGCATTTCCTCTAGGTGCTCCAGCTTCCTCCCATAGTCCAAAGATGTATTGTTTAGTAGGTTAATTTGTCATTGTAAATTATCCTGTGATTAGGTTAGGCTTAAGTTAGTGGGTTACCGAGTGGTGCGGTCCCAAAGATTGGAAGGACCTGTTCTGCACTATATCCTTAAATAAAAAAAATTTACTATCAGGCAGGACAAAGCCAAGAGTAGAATGCCTCCAAAACTGAATTCAATAACCTGGTAATCAGTGCACTAGGAAATGACATGGAATGTTCAGAGTTGCAAAAAAAATAAAACCAGTACACTCAGGTCCTTTAGAAGACTGAAAAATCAAAAACCTGCAGATACTAGAAATCTGAAATAAAAATAGAGAATGCTAAAAACATTTATCAGATCAGCATATGTGGAAAGCAATACACTTCAGGCTGGAGAACTTTTGTTGGTTCTAGAAATGCTACCCTAGAACAGCAGAGGATGACGGAGTTAGGAGAAAGACATTCTGAAGACCAACTGATCAGAAACAATAAATAAGCCTAAAGATGTGGTTATTTTCAGAGTTGATGAGCAAGAATAACCAACATCACTCAATAATGGTGCCCCAAGAAGGGAACAGTCAAGGGAATTCCATTGACACGCGGATCTTCTCACAAATCAGCATCTTCTTCAATTATCCTTGGAACCGAGCACAACCTACCTCCAGTGGGTTCTGAGGGTATGCAAGTGACAGTGAAGCTGACATGACAACTGAAGAATCTTTCAGATGGGACATGAATTATAAGATAAGAGTAGCTTTATTTATCACACATACATCAAAGCATACAGTGAAATGCATTGTATGCATCAAATTGGTGAGGAATATGCTGGGGCAAGCTTGTCGCCACATAGCATGCCCACAATGTACTAACCCTAACCGTACGTCTTTGGAATGTGAAAGGAAAATGGTACACCCAGAAGAAACCCATGCAGTCATGGGGAGAACGTACAAACCCCTTATAAACAGCAGTAGGAATCGAACCCTGATTACTAATCACTGGTGCTTTAAAGCATTACAATAATAGCTACACTACCATGCTGCCCCCCACTCTCCTGAACTGCCTGAAAGGGCAGATGGGTAGGTAGTTGCAGGACCTCTGTACTGACTAAGCATGGACGAGGTGTACAAGGTGCTCAATACCATCCTAAATTTATCTTCTTCACCTAGAGTACTTACAAGCCAGGGAATCCCAACAGTCAATGGTGTTCTTGCATTTTCTCAAAAGGGACATTAAGCACAAGCTGTTTCTCCCCAGCCAACCGCCCCGCCCCCCCAAACCCTCTTCTCTAATGAGGTCTTGGGCATTATTTCAGAAGTCTGATAGCAGGCATGTGGAACAACATGACCTGGCCAGCACAGCCAGCTGTGCACAGCCAAGCCCCTAAGTGCCAACCTACAAATGGAAACAATGGTTTACTTTTCCTTCGGTGAATTGAGAATTGTGTAGATTCAGCATTGAGTTATCTTTTAAGTGTCTTGAGAGACTTGTTGTAGGTAGCCCAGACCTCATAAGATAGAGGACAGGGGGTCACCATTGCCCATTAGACAGAAATTTCACTCACCTCAACACTGAACTCATTCCACAATCTATGGGCTCACTTTCAAGGACTCTACAACTCGTTCTCAATCCATTTAATTAGGGCATTGATTAACTGGGGCAGCCAATTATTTGGGAGAACTCAAATAACAAAAACAAATCAAGAAAATAGCCACAATTGCCTTCATTTATTTGGGACACTATGCCACTTAATTGGGATAGGAGATGGTCAATCACATGAACTTGTGTGGCAGTTAGACACTGCACCATGCTTAGAGACAAGAGTAGCAGGTGATTGTGTTATGTTATTCATTTGGGCCAACAGACGCAGATTCAAAAAGCAGTCTTTTTTTGGATCATTTAGGTTTCTTTCATTTTGATTTTTTTAATATAAAAGTATTACCCTCATTAACCAAATTAAAAGCCATCTACCTAACACCCCGCATCATCAGCTGGCAGAGATGACCAGTTATTGAAATCTACAAATGGATGCTCGAGAAGAATGGGCATTACACAAGTGACAAATGGAAGCATCCCCAAAAGTGAAAGCATGAAGGTTGTGATGAACCCCTAGGTTTATCTTGCCGTGGACTGTCATTTTTAAGAGAGAGTGCCTGAGTGACGTCAGCCACCAGCTTTCTTGGCTCCTGTTTGATTCTTACTGAGAGAGAGAGAAGGCGGAGCTATGGGACTCTGCAGCTTGTTTTGAGTTAAGCAAGGACACTCACTCACACACAGTCAGTCGCAGTTGGAGTCGGACAATGGAAGGAAGCCAGTGACTAAGGGGTCACTGGTTGGAACTTTCGAGTGCCCCACAAGGATGGGTTGAGTATCGATCCAGCACATCGATAAGTGGCTATAACGTTGCGTGACTGGGGCAACCTTGTGGAATCTACCTATGTGTTAACCCTTGCCTAGGTGATAGTTCCCTTTGAAGACGGTACCCCTGTGATAAGCTACTATTGGTGATCATTCGTAAGTGGATTTGGAACGACGATGGGTAAAACCTACGGCGATTGTTATCCTGTTTACCACCGTTGAACGCGACATAAAGGCCTTCTCTCGATATTCACCTTGGATTACAAATATCTCTCACATCATTTAATCTGTGGATGAACTGAACTTTCATACCTTACCATCAAGATTTTAAGCCTGGTGCCGCCCCCCCACCCCCGAGCTCAATAGTTTGAGAGTTACATTTACACATATGTATACGCATAACACTTAACTTTTGATTATTCTTGTTTTAAGTTGCTATATTAAGTAGATACGAATAAAGATAGTGGTTTTAACATCAAAACCAGATTCCAGGTGTGGTCTATTGCTGCTGGTTCATTTAAACCGTTACGGGTACGTAACAACGTAAAGATCCAGATGTTGAAGAAATCAATGGTTTTCCATTGTAACTGGACAAAGTGTGTGTGTGTGTCTGTCTGTCAGTGGACCAATGTAAAAAAAAAAGTCTGAGGAGCTAGCCAAGAAACTGGTTCACAAAGATTTTAAAGCAACAGATGGTTATCTTCATGGAAATATCATCATCATCAGGTGCCGTGCCCAGTTTGAGCTTTGACTGCCATGGCCCACACACTCCTGTTTCGGATCAAGTGGATCAATTCATTGGTATTCATATCCAGTTCTCTGGCTGCTGTCTCCATCATCATTTGTCTTTGTCTTCCTCTTGCTTTCTTCCCTTCAATCTTTCCCATAATTACTGTGCGTTCTAACTCCTCTTTCCTAATCACAGGTCCAATTAAGTTATGTTGCCTTTTCATGATCTCATATTATTTCTTTGTATTTGTTCTGTTCATGACATCTTCGTTAGATATTCATTTCGTCCATGATATTCTTTGCACCCTCCTCAAAAACCACATCTCTGCTGCTTCAATTTGTTTCCTCATATTACCAGATATTCTGGGCAGTATGGAAATATAGACACATTAAATTCAAGAAAGCACACAGTGAGAAAAGTAGCACTGATACTGTAAGTGCAGAATCCTGGAAACCTACAAAAGGCCTCAACTTGTTTAAAAAGTTAGTCCTGACGAAGGGTCTCGGCCTGAAACGTCGACTGCACCTCTTCCTAGAGATGCTGCCTGGCCTGCTGCGTTCACCAGCAACTTTGATGTGTGTAACTTGTTTAAAAACTTTTTTTGCAAATGTTACCTACAACGCTAATATACCAGGCTACAAAACACGAAACACTATCAGGATCAAAGAAAGCAATGGATCTAATAATTGTGTTGTTCAAATACGCACGCTAGGAACTGATAAAAAAAATTGTTTGTTATTGGTAAGAGTGTTAAAACTCTTATGTTTTAAGGGGATAAGAATGGATAGTTTACTAATCAAGTACTCTGCCAGCATACATCCAATGAATGCCTGTCAGCAATTATGAATATACATTTCTATAGTACTGTAGTAATATTGATGTTCTAATTTGTTCTGTATTTCATTTAAATACTTAATTTGTTACTCAGTTAAGCAGTAGCTTGTCTTTTTTTTTATACCTTTTTAACTATTTCCATGAAACTTTAGATAATTAGTACACTTAATTGAGCTGAAATGTACTGGTCCCAATGTGTCCCAATTAACTGGAATCCACTGTACTTAATTCTTTTCTTTAAATTTTATGTTTACATAATTTGTTGCCTTTTATACATCGATTGTTCGTCTGTTTTTGTGTGCAGCTCTTCATTGATTCTGCTGTTTCTTTGTATTTAATGTGAATGCCTGCAAGAAAATGAATCTCAGGGTAGTATATGGTGACATACACATAATTCAATAATAAATTTACTTTGAACTCCACACCCACAACCTGACTTTACTTTAGTGATTCCACAATGTTATGAACTCACATTCATTCAAGGTCTCTACAATTCACGTCCTCCGTATTATTTATTTTCTTATTTATTATTATTACATTTGCATTTGGGAAAAAGACGACAGATTCGGAGGAGTGTGGAGGAAGCCTTCTTTGAATTTTTCGGTTCTTTTTTCCCCCCCATCGGCATCGAGAGAGTCAGGACTGCGCAGGCGTGTGATGTCATTGAGTGAAACGAGGAAGATTTAAAAAGACTCAAATCCTGATTCCAGTTTAATTGGGAGCAAGAAGACTGAGATTCGGAGCGGGATTGTGAAGGAAGCCTTTTTGGAATCTTTCGGGTTTTTTTCCCCCCATCGGCGTTGAGAGAGTCAGGACTGCACAGCATGTGACGTCGTGGAGTGAAACGAGAAAGATTTAAAAGGAACACAGCCTTATATAGCGGACAGCATAGTTTGCGGGCTGCGGAATGAGCAGGGAGCAGAGTGAAGGCTTAAGGGCTTTGGCTCAACGGGCTTAGGCGGAAACAGGCGAGGCGAAGAGGGTTTGGTTATTCATTTTTTTTTCTCCACTGTTATTTGAAGAGAGGGGGAAGTATGAGTGTGAGGGCAGCTTGTTGTTCTTAGTGCCGGATGTAGGAGGTAGTGGAGTCTCCAAGCCTCCTGGACATCCACATCTGCACCAGGTGCGTCGAGATGCAGCTCCTAAGAGACCGCATTAGGAAACTGGAGCTGCAGCTCGATGACCTTCGTCTTATCAGGGAGCGTGAGGAGTTGATAGAGAGAAGTTACAGGCAGGTGGTTACACCGGAGCCACGGGAGGCAGACAAGTGGGTCGAGGTTAGGAGGGGGAATAGGAAGAATAGAGTAATAGAGAGTACCCCCGTGGCTGTGGCCCTTGACAATAAGTACTCCTGTTTGAGTACTGTTGCGGGGGGACAACATACCCGGGAGAAGCAACACTGGCCGTGCCTCTGGCACAGAGTCAAGCCCTGTAGCTGAGAAGGATACGGAATGGAAGAGGAGGGCAATAGTAATAGGGGACTCAATAGTTAGGGGGTCAGATAGACAATTCTGTGGACGAAGTCAGGAGATCCGGATGGTAGTTTGCCTCCCTGGTGCCAGGGTCCGGGATGTTTCTGATCGCGTCCAAGAGATCTTGAAGTGGGAGGCAGAGGAGCCAGAGGTCGTGGTACATATAGGTACCAATGACATAGGTTGGAAAAGGGGAGAGGTCCTGAAAGAAGAATATAGGGAGTTAGGAAGGGAGTTGAGAAAAAGGACGACAAAGGTAGTAATCTCAGGATTACTGCCTGTGCTACGCGACAGTGAGAGTAGGAATGCAATGAGATGTAGGATAAATGCGTGGCTGAGAGATTGGAGCAAGGGGCAGGGACTCAGGGTTTTTGGATCATTGGGACCACTATTGGCGCAGGCATGACCTGTACAAAGGGGACAGGTTGCACTTGAATCATAGGGGGACCAATATCCTGGCGGGGAGATGTGCGAGGGCTACTGAGGTGACTTTAAACTAGAATGGTTGGGGGGAGGGAATCAAATTAAGGAGAATAGGAGAGGGGAGGTTGATGTAGGGGAAAAAGAAGAAGATGATAATAAAGTTGTTTGCTCAATTAAGGATAAACAGAGAGTGGGAGGTAGAGAGTATTTTTAAATGCATCTATTTTAATGCTAGGAGCATTATAAGAAAGGTGGATGAGCTTAGAGCATGGATTGATACCTGGAAATATGATGTTGTAGCTATTAGTGAAATGTGATTGCAGGAGGGGTGTGATTGGCAACTAAATATTCCAGGATTTCATTGTTTCAGGTGTGATAGAATAGGAGGGGCAAGAGGGAGAGGTGTTGCATTGCTTGTCAGAGATTATATAACAGCAGTGCTCTGGCAGGATAGATTAGTGGACTCATCTAGAGAGGCTATTTGGGTGGAATTGAGGAATAGGAAAGGTGTTGCGATGCTTATAGGGGTGTATTATAGACCACCTAATGGGGACTGAGAACTGGAGGAGCAAATTTGTAAGGAGATAGCAGATATTTGTAGTAAGCACAAGGTTGTGATTGTGGGAGATTTTAATTTTCCACACATAGACTGGGAAGCCCATTCTGTAAAAGGGCTGGATGGTTTGGAGTTTGTAAAATGTGTGCAGGATAGTTTTTTGAAGCAATACGTAGAGGTACCAACTAGAGAAGAGGCAGTGTTGGATCTCCTGTTAGGGAATGAGACAGGGCAGGTGACGGAGGAATTTGTTGGGGAGCACTTCGGGTCCAGTGATCAGAATACAATTAGTTTCAGTGTAATTATGGAGAAGGATAGGACTGGACCAAGAATTGAGATTTTTGATTGGAGAAAGGCTAACTTTAAGGAGATGTGAAAGGATTTAGAAGGAGTGGATTAGGAAAATTTGTTTTATGGGAAAGATGTAACAAAGAAATAGAGGTCTTTAAAGGTGAAATTTCGAGGGTTCAGAATCTTTATGTTCCTGTTACGTTGAAAGGAAAGGTTAAATGTGTGAGAGAGCCATGGTTTTCAAGAGATATTAGAAACTTGGTTTAGAAAAAGAGAGAGATCTTCAATATATATAGGCAGCTTGGAGTTAATGAGGTACTCGAGGAATATAAAGAATGTAAAAAGAATCTTAAGAAAGAAATTAGAAAAGCTAAAAGATACGAGGCTGTTTTGGCAAGTAGGGTGAAAATAAATCCAAAGGGTTTCTACAGTTATGTTAGTGGCAAAAGTGAGGGATAAAATTGGTCCCTTGGAGAATCAGAGTGGACGACTATGTGCAGAGCCAAAAGAGATGGGGGAGATTTTGAACAATTTCTTTTCTTCGGTATCCACTAAGGAGAAAGATATTGAATTGTGTAAGGTAAAGGATTGTGTAAGGTAAAGGAAACAAGTAGAGTAGTTATGGAAAGTATAACAATTAAAGAGGAAGTACTGGCACTCTTAAGGAATATAAAAGTGATAAGTCTCCGGGTCCGGACAAGATATTCCCTAGGACTTTGAGGGAGGTTAGTGTAGAAATAGCAGGGGCTCGGACAGAAATATTTCAAATGTCATTAGAAACGGGAATGGTGCCGGAGGATTGGTGTATTGCTCATGTGGTTCCATTGTTTAAAAAGGGTTCTAAGAATAAACCTGGCAATTATCAGCCTGTGAGTTTGACGTCAGTAGTGGGTAAATTGATGGAAAGTATTCTTAGAGATGGTACATATAATTTTCTGGATAGACAGAGTCTGATTGGGAACAGTCAACATGGATTTGTGCGTGGAAGGTCATGTTTGACAAATCTTATTGAATTTTTTGATGAGGTTACTAAGAAAGTTGACGAGGGTAAAACGGTGAATGTTGTCTATATGGACTTCAGTAAGGCCTTTGACAAGCTTCCACACGGAAGGTTAGTTAGGAAGGTTCAATCGTTAGGCATTAATATGGAAGCAGTAAAATGGATTCAGCAGTGGCTGGATGGGAGACGCCAGAGAGTAGTGGTGGATAACTGTGTGTCAGATTGGAGGACGGTGTGTAGCGGTGTTCCTCAGGGATCTGTACTGGGTCCAATGTTGTTTGTCATATATATTAATGATCTGGATGATGGGGTGGTAAATTGGATTAGTAAGTATGCAGGTGATACTAAGATAGGTGGCGTTGTGGATGATGAAGTAGGTTTTCAAAACTTGCAGAGAGATTTAGGCCAGTTAGAAGAGTGGGCTGAAAGATGGCAGATGGAGTTTAATGCTGAAAAATGTGAGGTGCTACATTTTGGTAAAACTAATCAAAATAGGACATACATGGTAAATGGTAGGGCATTAAAGAATGCTTTAGAACAGAGGGATCTAGGAATAATGGTGCATAGTTCACTGAAGATGGAATCTCATGTGGATAGGGTGGTGAAGAAAGCTTTTGGTTTGCTGGCCTTTATTAATCAGAGCATTGAGTATAGGAGTTGGGATGTAATGTTGAATTTGTATAAGGCATTGGTAAGGCCAAATCTGGAGTATTGTGTACAGTTCTGGTCACTGAATTATAGGAAAGATGTCAATAGAATTGAGAGGGTACAGAGGAGGTTTACTAAAATGTTGCCTGGGTTTCATCTCCTAAGTTACAAAGAAAGGTTGAACAAGTTAGGTCTTTATTCTTTGGAGCATAGAAGGTTGAGGGGGGGACTTGATAGAGGTGTTTAAAATTATGAGGGGGATTGATAGAGTTGACGTGGTTAGACTTTTTCCATTGAGAGTGGGGATGATTCAAACAAGAGGACATAGGTTGAGAATTAGAAGACAAAAGTTTAGGGGTAACATGAGGGGGAACTTCTTTATTCAGAGTGGTAGCTGTGTGAAATGAGCTTCCAGCAGAAGTGGTTGAGGCAGGTTCTATGTTGTCGTTTAAAGTTAAATTGGATAGATATATGGACAGGAAAGGAATGGAGGGTTATGGGCTGACTGCAGGTCGGTGGGACTAGGATAGGGTAAGGGTTTGGCACAAACTAGTCATAGTCATACTTTATTGATCCCAGGGGGAAATTGGTTAGTTGGTTAAATTGGTTAGCAGGGCCGAGATGACCTATTTCCGTGCTGTAATTGTTATATGGTTATATTTGCACAGATTGCCTTCTTTTGCACATTGGGTTGTTTGACAGCCAGTGTGTAGTTTTTCATTGATGCTATTTATTTCGTTGTTCTACTGTGAATGCCTGTAAGAAAATGAAACTCATGGTAGAATATGGTGACACACACTGTACCTTGATAATATACTTTGAACCCACAGGGCACAGTTTGGAGGCAAGAAAAACTGAACAAAATGTTAGGGCAGTAATGAAGCTTGGTTCAGCATAGACTATTATTGGACTGTGGTAGCACTGTAAACAAGATAAAAGGAATTTCTATGGCGAGCCCATTTTGAGGAGGGTGCTCTGCTGACCCTTCAAGGTGAGCATTTAAAAAAATACAGAATTTAAAATTACTGCTGAAATTAACACTGTAGAATTTGTATTGTAATCAAAACAGTCTAATTCCTTGGAAGCTACTCTGTAGAATTACCTCTTCTCTCTGAAATAATATTTTCAGATATAGGGTTTTGAATTTACCCATTAGGGAAGGGAGGAAACGTCGACTCAGACCATGAGAGGCCTGTGTCGGACATTTTCATGCCTTACAAGGCGCAGATTGAAAGTCTGTGTGGGGCGCCACTCCTCGCACAGACTAGAGCAATGTGTGACTAAGTGCCTTGCTCAAGGACACAAACACGCTGCCACAGCTGAGGCTCAAACTAGTGACCTTCAAATCACTAGACGAATGCCTTAACCACTTATAGTCATAGTCATACTTTATTGATCCCGAAGGAAATTGGTGACGACCCATCCTTGAGATAGAGGACTATGTTTGCATGTGGGTGAGAGGGAGGAATGGGGCTCATTTCGCTGTTGGTGCTTTGTGGCTTGGTTTGTTGCATGTTTTTCTACAGAGCATCGTAGGCATGCGATATTGGTGCTAGAATGTGTGCTACATTTGCAGGCTGCCTTCAGCATATCCTTGGGTGTTTTGGTTGTTAACACAAACGACTCATTTCACTATGTTTCAACATATATGTGATAAATCTAACTCTGAAATGTTTCTTGAACCCATACTCCTTCCCATTAAGAATTATTATTGAACTTTGTTCTTGATTACTAAACTGTGGCACCATTTTGAGCCAGAAAATTAAAGTTAGTGTGGGAAATTTGGCTGAACATGTATTTCTGATATTCAATTTGTTTTCATCACCAACTCATGATGTATCATTTTTTGGAATAAATACCATTAGTTAATAGTCTAATTACTATTGATATCTGTTATCAAAGTTGTGTATATCCTTAGAATAACCATACTTGTTAATCAAAAATATACCCTTTGCTTCAACACCAAGTTGGTAGATTTATTTAATCTCAGTTATTAGATTGAAGCCAATTGATTTTCAGAGAAGTGACTGGAATCCGACAGGGAGGTGATCTTAATTTTATTCTGTGATCAAAAATCTTTTACATCTGATTCCATCAAAGATTTTTCTCACTTTGATATCTATAACACTTTGATGAAAAAAGAATGCTGAACACCAGTTAAAATAATAAAATGTGACAAGTTTAAAATATTGGACAAATTGGGATGAGACAAAATTCAGAATGTGAAATATTCAGACAAGTCTTTTACTTGAACTGTACAAAAGGGAACATATTACACAAACACACACACAATACTGTGCAAAAGTCTACGGCAAATGCAAAAAACTTTTGTCAAGCAAAATTGCTTAAAAAAAATAAAATGAAAAGTTTCCAAGTATCAAAGAATTACCATAAAGAGCAGTAAACGGCAAAAAACTAAATCACTATGGCTGTCTCACTTGCTTCTGTCTCTCCAGGTAATTCCAGACAGCCTCGCTGATGTTGAAATCAAGGCTCTCTGGAGGCTATACAATCGAAAACCATATAAAATAATCTAAGGTGCCTAAAATTTTTCCATAATACTGTACATACCTTGATAATAAATGTATTTTGATCTTTGAAATAGTGCAAGGAATTTTTTAATATTGTATCTTTCATTATCTGTAATGACATAGTAAAAACAATAAAAGGGGTTCTGCTGAGGGAACTTTTGCAGCTAGTGACTAAATTAAAATGCAAAAGGTAATAATCTCCAGATTGTTATGAGCCATGCATAAATTGGCACAAGGTTAATAAGATCAGTGAGCTAAATGGGTGGTTCTAAAATTGGCGTGGGAGAAGTGGGTTTGAATTTGTGGGACTCTGGCACCAGTATTGGGGAAGAACGGAGCTATTCCAATGGGACAAGCGCCATCTGAAGCATGCTGGGATCAGGGCCCTAGCAAAATATAACTAGACTGTGGATAGGGCCTTAAACTATATAGTATTGGGGGGGAACGGGGGAGAAGGTCAGTTCAACAGCTTGGAAAAGTATCGATAAAGTAAAACGGAAGGAGAGTGCAGGAAGGATTACAGAAGTCTCCAGAATAAAGATTAAAAAGTTTAAAGGGATAAGAATTTAACTTCAGAGAACACGGAGACAAAACTGAAAAGGGTGACAAGTACAGGACTAAAGGTGTTATATCTGAATGCACACAGTACAAGAAATAACGTTGGTGATCTTGCAGCATAGTTAGAAAGTGGCAGGTATGACATTGTGGGCATCACTGAACCGTGGTTGACAGATCATAATTGGAATGGTGCAGCAGACTCAATGGGCCGAAACGCCTAATTCTGCTTGTCTTATACTTTACAGCCTAAATATTGACAACTGAGCATCAACCTAAAACTACATACTTAAATCTCTCGAACTGAGCTTGAAGCCAAAGTTACTGTGACTCAAAGGCCACTTGGCACCTCAGGTTTGATCAAGATTCAAGTTTGTCACTCGCACATTGAAACATGCTGTAAAATATGCTATTCGAATTAACAACCAACACACCCGAGAATGTACTGGAGGCAGCCCACAAGTGTTACCACACATTCCGATGCCAACATAAGCATACCCTTAATGCTCAGTAGGACAACATGGAACAGAACAAAACAGAACACAAGGAGCAGAACAACAGCAGCAAAACGAGCCCTCTTCCTCTCACCCAGCCAACCACATACACAGGCCTCTAACCCCAGGACAGGCCACCTTCTTCGGTCTCCAGTGGAATCAGCTTCACTGACGGTGGTCTCACTTCCCAGCAGACTCAGTTAGCAGACTCCGGGCTCCAGTCAATGAGCCTTGGCTTCTGGACTTCCAAATTGACTTCCAGGACACAAGGGCCTGCCAATCACTGAACAGCAAACCCACCAATCTCACCGATTGATGCACTAGTCATTTGAAAATTCAGCTAACCTTTTCTGCATTTCAGAACTCCACAATATCTCATCATTTTGATAATAACCTCCTTTTATCTTTTTGAGACACAAGAGACTTCAGGTGTTGGAATAAAGAGAAACAATCAGCAGAGGAACTCAGCAGAGCAAGTAGCATCTGTTAGTAGGGGGTGGAGATGAGTTGTCAATGATCTGGGTCAAAATTCTGCTCCTTTGATTTCTTTCCTTGTTGGAAAATCCAAAATTATCCATTTTGACATTACGTCAGATTTACCAGTTCTTTGTCTAGTCATTTAACCTATTTATAATCCACCTGTACCTATTATGACTTCATCAAGTCATACTGAGACAGGCCAGCATGCATGCCCTAACATAGATCTGCATTTTTTAAAAATTTAAGTCAGAATACATACCCAATCTGAAAATGACACACACATTTGGTTTCTGATGGGTTCAATTCACATAGCCACAATTAATGTGAACTGTAAACAGCAACCAGTTACTAGATTATCACCACATGTAATTTCGTCACTTTTAAAAATCAGACTTTCACAAAGGAACTGTCAGAAGCAATATAAATTCATCTTTAGAAATAATTTGACTATTTAACAAACTTACCTCTCAACAAAGGAGTCCAACTTGGCGAGTTCATCAGATAATCCCACCAAGACATCCAACGTTCCAACCTTTTAAGGGGAAAGAAAATCTCATATTAAAAGCAGTACAAAATTATGTGACAGCAGAATGGAAATTAAGATCCCAAACAATCAATAGCTTCAAAGACAATTGTTTTTTGTAGCTTTGAGCATTTCTACATTTTTCTTCCACAAAATGCCACCAAAAATTTCCACAAAACATTTAATGATATAAATGTACAGTCTGACCAAGCCTAAAATTACCAAGTGAATGATAAAAATGTGGAATCTAAAAAATGAATAATTTTACAAAATGCATTTACAATTCTCTGAATGGCCCTAAAGAAGGGTCTCGGCCTGAAACATTGACTGTTTATTCCCCTTCATTGATGCTGAGCTCCTCCAGCACTTGGTGGGTGTTGCTGTACAGTTCTGTTTATTTTATTCATAATTCTCCTTATTTGAAATAGTTTCAACATTGGTTTAATAACAGCAAAAACAAAATTAATAGAAATCTACACAAAGTTCAAAGTAAATTTATTATCAAGGTACATATATATCACCTTATACAACCCAGAGATTCCTTTTCTTACAAACATGTTCAATAAATCGATAATGGAATAATAACCATAATATAAATCAATGAAATTCCACACCAACTAGGCTTTCAGTGTGCCAAAGACAAACTGTGCAAACACAAAGAAATAATAATAATGTAATAAGCATGAAATATCAAAAACATGAAATGAAGATCCTTGAAAGTGAGTCCAAAGGCTATAGGAACATTTCAATGATGGGGCAAGTGAAGTTAGCCCTTTGGCTCTATGGCCTGGTGGCTAGGGGTAATAACCATTCTTGAATCTGGTGGTGAGAGTCGAGGCTCCTTTATGTTCATAGTCCCCAACTTTGATCTCAAATCATTTTTGTGGACTTCAGCCAGGCCTGTTTGAAAGAACTCCCTGCCCAATTACCATCAGCATATAACCTGCAGCTCCAGAGTCCCAACACACCATATCACTGTTATACTAACATAAACAATGGCTACCTTTCTATGCCCAGACCACATTTCAGGAAATGTGATAACTTGGCTGTCCTCCTCCTACCTGCATACAGACAAAGCTGAAGAGCAAGACTCCAGAGATTAGGACAACAAAGAGGTGGTCAAGGGTAGTAGAGGAGTGGCTACAGGGTTGCTTTTGAGTCAGTGGACTGTGTCATGTTCAGGGACTCATTTGTGGATCTGAATGAATACACCATAGTTGTCATGGACTTTATAAAAACAGTCGTAGACGAATGTGTAAATCATTCAAAGTCTTCCCTAACCAGAAGCGCTGGATGAACTATGAGATCCGCAATCTGCTAAGGGCCAGATCAAAGGCATTCAAGTCTGGTGATCTAGAAAGTTACAAGAGGTCCAGGTACGATCTCCAGAAAGCCATCTCATAGGAGAAGTGGAAAATCCAGACTAAACGTTAATCAATGAAAGATGCTAGACACTTGTGACAGGGCTTTAATGCTTTCACCTCTTAAGTAAATCTAAACTTTGTTTCTCCAAAATTCTCAAATTCATTAAACAAGATTTTTCTTGTGGCGCCATAGTTTTCATGCAAGCTCATGAAACCTTATACTACCATTCATGTAAGTGACATGTTTGGAGGCAATCTTTTTTCAACACTAACTAAAATTGCCCACCTTAGTCAAAATAAACATGAATAGAGTGTCAAAACATTGAAGGAAATCATTTTGCTATGACAAATTTAATGTTCAAATATTGTCCAGGATCATTCAGGTTATGTAAAACTTCGCATTTTAGAGGGACATTTATTTTGGTATTACTGAAAAGCAATTAACAATTCACATCAACAATCCTATGGTAGCTTTGGAAAAATTAAACAGCTGCACATTTTATAATACACTGGAAAATGGTGGGGTGGTATTGAGGAAAAGTTTCTGATGGAGATCAAATTACAAAAGGTAGGGGAAGGGTCGTGATGCAAGGTAAAAGAGAACAGCACAGAGTAAAGATTATGGAAGTGGTATAAGATAATGTGTTGAATGCCAAAGAATATTCTCACCTTCTGGAAAGGAAAGCAAGAGTAACAAAAAAGGGAAATAAACAGATTTGTCTTCAGGTCTCATCGACAATTTGCAGGGTAGTGATCAGTGAGGTAAAAGGATTAAAGAATACCTTTGTTACTTGTACATCAAAACATAATGTCATTTATGCTACAAATATGCTAGGGGAGACCCACAAGTGTCGCTATGCTTTCAGCGCCAACTTAGCATGCCTACAACTTACTAACCCTAACTCTGACATCGTTGGTAATTAGGAGGAAACCACAGCATATAGAGGAAACCCACACAGTCACAGGGAGAATATACAAGCTCCTTAGACAGTGGCAGGAATTGAACCCAGATCACTGATTGCTGGTGCTGTAATACATTGCTACAATGGCATCCCTATTATGCAAACTATAGGGAAGGGCAACTTCTCTGTGGATTGCCTCCTTGTCGTGGTGGAGAAGCTTGTGTGGTCCTGTGATCCCGAGAGCAATGCTGTCTGGAGCTATGCTCCTGGTAGGGTCACCCATGGTGGTAAGGTCAAGGGTGAGGTCCCTGACAAAGAACAATCCAACCAAGTCCTCAACAGTGGAATAGGCGGATGAAGTTACTTCAAACTCAATGGCTGTGAAGGTGGATGAATGCTGCAACAAATCCATCGGCTCCAATCGTCATGGTTTCCATGCCACGGAATCAGTTGGTTGATTTGTGAAGTATCGTGTGCTTCTTGGAGTGCAACATCAAGTACACGTTAAACAAATACACGCACAGGCGTTTTCACTCTGTGGGCCACTTCTTCAGAATAAAGACCATCATCCTCGACCTCGAGGGATAGCCACGACGACAAGGGAAGGGCAACATTTATTGACCATCCTCATTTGCTCTTCAGATACTTTCATCGTTACTGTTAGGGATTCGGGAGTTAAAGGATTAATGTGACTGTAACAGGCACTAATTCAACAGTAACAGCATATTGTCCTACATAAACGCGCATCTCCCACATAACATCAGCACCTGTCAAACTTCAGATCATGCCACTCAGGGACATGTGCTAATATTCTTTTGTGTCTGTATGCACTGAATCATGATTGTATGTGCTGTGACAATGTACTGTTTTGCGCACCTTAGCCCCAGGGGAATGATGTTTTGTTTAGCTGTATACACGTGTATGTTTGAATGACAAAAAAAAACTTGAACTTGAAAAATCTCATTTTTCTTTGCTAATAATAAACGTAACAAAGTACAAGTAAAATTTTAGTGCAATGTTTCAACTTTGATTTCTGTTCATTTATATTCACCTTGGATCACACAGTAGCACACAACCAAATTTCTCCTTTAATGTCAATGTGAAAATTCTCACTCAATAGGGTCTATTCAATATTACTTTGTATTGGTTTTATCAGTTTTCTTTCTGGAACTTAAATAATCAGAGAAACATTAACTCAATTCTCTTTCAGAGAAAAAAATATTGGTTTCATTGCTTCAAAAACACATGGATGAAGGAGCAGGATTGAGAACTTATACAATTTTATCTCAGTTGTTACATACCTTCAAATCTGGAATTGAAAACTTGAAGTTGGTAGAGAGATTATTGCTCCTCGTAGTTGCAACATTTAATTTGTCCCATGTCTGTTGACATGTTTTTTCTCCAGGAGCAGATATTAACCAAAATTCTGTCATCCTCAAATAAGTAAATGGTTTGCAAGATTGAGATACTGTAATAAGATGATAAAACTTAATTAGTGCAATAGAAATTCAAGGTTTTACCTTATGCATCAATACCTAGAATTATGTCTCTAGTCACAATTTTAAAATTGCTCATTCACTTAAAAGCAAATTACTTAAGATTCTGGAAATATTATGAAGTGTTGGGAATATTATCACCTTTCTCAGTTTGCACTTTCACTCGTCGTTTAATTTCTCTCATCTTCCACCCTATCACCATTTGTGTTTTTCTCAACTCTCCATCTTTTTCACATCTGAGCATTATTTCTAACCATTCTGCTGAAAGACTTTCAACCTAAACCCCAGACTCTCTCTCCCCTCCTACTTGGTATAATACAGCAGATACTAGCCAGAAGCTGTTTGGCAACAGTCTACTGTCCTAATTAAACAGCATTGCGTCCCAAATAAACAAAGGGAATCCCGTCTGTTAGAGCACTTTTGGAGTTTGGACATACAGCAAATAACTTCAACTCAGGACAAGCCAATGATCGGGTACAAATGCAGACAGTTGAATTGTACCACAGAGGCAAAATTCAAAAGGGCAAAGAATATAGGACTGAAGATGCTGTACTTAAATGCGCATAGCAATTGGAATAAGGTGGATGAACTCATGGTATAATTACAGATTGACTGGTATGACGTTGTGGGCATCACTGAGTCGTGGCTCAAAAGTGTCCATAGTTGGGAGCATAAACTTTGTATCGAAAGGACAGGCAGAAAGGCATAGGCAGTGGTATGGCTCTGCTGGTAAGAGATGAAATTACTTCTTTAGAGAAAGGTGACATAGGGTCAGAGAATGTTGAATCTGTGGGTGGAGTTAAGAAACCGCAAGGGTTAAAAAATACCATTATGGGAATCATATACAGGTCTCAAAACAGTAGCCAAGGTGTGGGGTTGAGATGACAAAGGGAGCTAGAAAAGACGTCAACAGTAATGTCACAATTGTAATGGGGGACTTCAAAATGCAAGGGGATTGGGAAAATCAGGTTGGTGTTGGATTGCAAGAGAGGAATTTGTTGCTGTGAGATGGCCTTTTAGAGCAGCTTGTGCTTAAGCCCACTCGGGGAAAGGCTATCTTAGATTGGGTGTTGTGTAATAACCCAGATTTTATTAGGGAGCTTAATGTAAAGGAACCCTTAGGATACTGTAATCATAATATGATTGAATTCATCCTGCAATTTTGAGGGAGAAGCACAAGACACATGAATCAGTATCACAATGGTATAAAAGGGAATTACAGGTATGAGAGCAGAGCTTGCCCAGGTGGATTGGAGGAGGATACCGGCAGGGATGACAGCAGAGCAGAGACGGCTGAAGTTTCTGGGAATAGTTCACAGTATAGATATGTCCTACAGAAGTAGTTCTCAAATAGCAGGGGTAGGCAACTGTGGCTGACAAGGGAAGCCAAGGACTGCACAAAAGCTGAAGAAAGGGCATACAAGGTAGCAAAAAAAAATTAGTAGGAAGTTGGACGATTGGGAAGCTTTTAAAATCCAACAAAAGGCAACTAAAAAAGCTATAAAAAGGGAAAAGGTGAAAGATGAGGGCAGACTAGCCAATAATATAAAGCAGGATACAGGTGTCCCCCGCTTTCCGAACGTTCGCTTTATGAAACCTCACTGTTACGAAAGACCTACATTAGTACCCTGTTTTCGCTAACAGAAGGTGTTTTCACTGTTACAAAAAAAAAATCAGTGCGCGATAAAAGGCAGCACGCACCCCGAGCAGCCGCTCTCCCCCGGATTCTCACCGGCATTGCTTTAACACGTTCCTGTGAGCAGCTGTTTGCAAGATGAGTTCTGAGGTATTGGAAAAGCCTGAAAGAGCTCGTAAGTGTGTTACACTTAGGGTAAAACTAGACATAATTAACTGTTTTGATTGTGGTGAATGAAGGAAGGACAAAGTGAGTTTGGCTTGTGGAAGCTGACGAAGATGATGTTGAAGAGGTTTTGGCATCCCATGACCAAGAACTGATAGATGAAGAGCTGATGCAATTGGAAGAGGAAAGGATAACAATCAAAACCAAATGCAGTAGCGAATTGAATGTGAAGCAACTGTGTGAGATTTTCCGCTGCAATGATAAAGTACGACTTTAATTTTAAAAGGGTACATAGGTGTAGGGGATATTTGCAAGATGGTTTGAGTCCTTACAAAGAACTGTATGATAGAAAAATGCGCGAGGCTCAGCAGTCAAGCAAGACTTCCACATCAGCCACAGCAGACGACAAACCTCGACCTTCAACATTGAGGTAGGCAGTCATAGGAGAAGACGAGCTGCCTGCTCTAATGGAAACAGATGATGAGATGACACCCCAGTGTCCCACCACCCCAACCCCCGGGCCATGGATGGATACCGATTCGCGGAGAATGCAGCGGTAGCCGGGAGGCACACAGCAATCTTTATGAAAAAAGCCGAAATAAACATGCTAATTAATTAGGTGCCGCCCTACACGTAAATGTTGGCCCAGATCAGAGGCGATGCAATCGGCATGTTTATTTTGGCTTTTTTCTTAAAGATCTGCTGTGTGCCTCCCGGCTACCACTGAACCCCTGCATGCTTCGCGGCAATGTATCGGTCGGCGGCCTGGAGGGTGGGGGCCACTGCACCACCCCAACCTGCGACGACTCAGTCTAACACACCATCATCAGTATGCTCGGCAAGCTGTCTTCCTGATTCCCGTAAGTGATACTACACTGGACATACATTATTTCTACTTTATATCGGCTGTGTATTTTTACGTGTTATTTGGTATGATTTGGCAGCTTCATAGCTTAAAAGTTTACTGAAGAGCACTCACGCCGTGTTTTTGCCAACAGCGCTTGCGTGAGATTTTCTGCTGAGCGCGCTTGCATGAGATTTTCGCTTCGGCGAACAGTGCCAGCAATGATTGTGGAAAAGTATTTCTACTTTATATAGGCCGTGTATTTATCATATTATTCCTGCTTTTACTATATGTTACTGTTATTTTAGGTTTTATGTGTTATTTGGCATGATTTGGTAGGTTATTTTTGTGTCTGCGAACGCTCACAAAATTTTCCCATATAAATAACTGGTAATTGCTTCTTCACTTTACGACATTTTGGCTTACGAACTGTTTCATCGGGACGCTCTACGCCCTCGTCATCTGTTTCCATCGGGGCAGGCAGGTCATCTTCTTCTATGTCTGCCTGCCTCGATGTCGAAGGTTGAGGTTTGTCGTCTGCTGTGGCTGATGTGGAAGGCTTGAAAAACGACAGTGTGCTTGACTGCTTAGCCTCACGCATTTTTCTATCATACAGTTCTTTGTAAGCACTCAAAACATCCTGCAAATATGCCCTAAACCTACATACCCTTTCAAAATTAAAGTCGTACTTTTCTGCAATCATTGTTGTCAATTGCAGCGAAAATCTCAAGCAGTTGCTTCACGTTCAGTTCCTAGACGACTTCACTTTCAGTCTGTTCGCTACTGCATTCGGTTTCGATTGTTATCTTTTCCTCTTCCAATTGCATCAGTTCTTCATCTATCAGTTCTTGGTTATGGGATGCCAAAACCTCTTCAACATAATCTTCGTAAACTTCCACAAGCCAAACTCACTTTGTCTTTACTTCATTCACCACGATCAAAACGGTTAATTATGTCTAGTTTTACACTAAGTGTTACACACTTACGAGCTCTTTCAGGCTTTTCCAATACCTCAGAACTCATCTTGCTAACAACTGCTCACAGACACGTGCTTAAGCAATGCCGGCTAGAATGCAGTTCCGGGGGAGGAGCTTGGCTGCTCGGGATGCGTGCTGCCTTTTATAGTGCGTTGCTTTTCTCGCGCGCTGCCTTTTCTCTCAACAGTGAAAACACCTTCTGTTAGTGAAAACAGGTAACTAATGTAGGTCTTTCGCAACAGCGAGGTTTCGTAAAGCAAACGTTCAAAAAGCGGGGGACACCTGTACCCTCAATAACTTTCCCACTACTGATGTTAGGCTCACTGGCCTATAATTTCCTGGTTTATTTTTAGAGCCTTTCTTAAACAGAGGAACAACATTAACTATCCTCCAATCCTCCAGTACCTCACCTGTCACTAAGGGTGATTTAAATATCTCTGCTAGGACCCCTGTAATTTCTGTACTTGCCTCCCACAGGGTTTAAGAGAACACCTTGCCAGTGTCTGGGGATTTATCCACCCTAATTTGCCACAAGACAACAAACACCTCCTTCTCTGTAATCTGCGTAGGGACACACAACTGCTTTGCCTCACCTCTGTAGACTCTGTGTCCATCTTCTGAGATGATATAGTTGCAAAGAAATTTGTTTAAGATCTCCCCCATCTTTTTTGGCTCCATGCATAGATTACCAAAGGATCAGATTTGTACCTTGTAATCCTTTTGCTCTTAACGTATCTGTAGAAATCCTTGGGATTCTCCTTTACCTTGTCCGCTAGGGCCACCTCATGTCTTCTTTTAGCCCTCCTGACTTCGTTCTCTTGCATTTCTTGTACATGAGTACCTCATTTGTTCCTACTTGCCTATACCTGCTAGGCACCTCTTTCTTTCTTTTAACGAGGGCCCCAATATCTCTTGAAAACCATGGTTCCCTAAACCTGGTATCCTTGCTTTTCATTCTGACAGGAACATACAAGCTTTGTACTCAAAATTTCACTTTTGAAGGACTCCCACTTCTCTAGTATACCTTTGCCAGAAAACACCCTGTCCCAATTCACACTTGCCAGATCCTTTCTGATGCCATCAAAATCAGACTTTCTCCAATTTAGAATTTCAACCTGCCGATCAGACCCATCTTTTTCCCTATTTACTTTGAAACTAATGGCATCATGATCTGCAGATGCAAAGTGTTCCCCTACACAAACTTCTGTCACTTACCCTGTCTCATTCCCCAAAAGATCACGTATCGCACCCTCTTTGGGAGTTACATGCACTGATTTACGAAACTTTACTGAACACATTAGACAAACTATCCTTTTAGTGAGGGAGACCTAGTCTATATGTGGATAGTTAAAATTACCTGCTATAACAACCTACGTTTCTTGCAACAGTTCATGACCTCTCCACAAATTTGTTCCTCTACATACCGCGGACTGTTGGGTAGTCTGTAATATGGCCCCATTAATATGGTCATACCTTTCTTATTTCTCAGCTCCACTCAAAGCTTCACTATCCGAGTTCTCCAGTCTGTCCTGACTGAGCCCTGCCTTGACATTTTCCCTGACCAGTAATGCCACCCCTTCCCTTTAATCACTCCTACTGTTGCGTCTAAAACAGTGGGGCCACGGAATAATGAGCTGCCAGTCCTGCCTCTCCTGCAACCACTGATGACTACAATATCATACTTCCATGTGTTGATCCATGCCCCAAGCTTATCTGCCTTCCCTACAATACTTCTTGCATTGAAATATACGCAGCTCCGGACATAAGTTGCACCATGCTCAACTTTTTGAATCCTGACTGTCTGAGGTATTGACAACATCTTTTGCCACAACCTCTCCAGCATCTGTTGTGGCACTCTGGTTCCCTTTAACCACTGCCACCCCCCCCCCCACCCCCGTGCAACATTAGCAATCCTTCCTTCTAGGATATTAGTACCCCTCCAGTTCAGGGGTATGTATATGTGTGCATGTACAGCACTTAGAGGCAGCACCATTCCCCGGTGAGATAGGGACACACCTGTCATCTGTCCTAGCATGCAAAGTCAGCTCCAGTGACAGGGCAGATGAGATCTACAGTGAGATCCAACAGCCAGGAAGGCAGTACTGCACATCTCTATGAAGAGCAAAAAGCATGGAGGGGCACAGAAAATGACATGGTCATCCACTGCAAGCAGGGAAGACCCCAGTTTGTGACACTTGTTCGTACCACTGGACCCAGACTGCTAAGGTCTAGAGAGTGGAACTGCCTCAGTACAATGGCTTTTCCAATTTAAAAACTCTCCCGTACAGGCTTCCTGTCATCATCGGATACGATGGACAACCATTGCGTGTATGTACGTGTATATATAACACATCATATAAAAGTAGCTACGCATTTATCTATAAAAGTACATATATCTGTATATGCATACATTTGTAACCCATTGTATTTTATGTATTTGTACTGCTGCCACAAAACAACTTTCACAACATGTCAGTGATAATAAACCTGATTCTGAATTGTTCCACAATGAGAGGTCTTTGTTTTTTTTTTTTGAATAGTGGCACAATCTATTTCATATCCATGTTACTTATCAATTTGGAGATGCAACTTAGAATCTTCACTACAATTAACCAATCTGGCCTTTTGAGATTTATCTTTAGAATTATCATCTGTTCAAAGTTACAGATCTAATAAATTACCTTAGGTTATTTTAAAAGTTACAACCAATAATTACAGGGAGAA
The DNA here is from genome assembly GCF_030028105.1 of Mobula birostris. Classification (NCBI taxonomy): domain Eukaryota; kingdom Metazoa; phylum Chordata; class Chondrichthyes; order Myliobatiformes; family Myliobatidae; genus Mobula; species Mobula birostris. Next base: position 128,754,229 of record NC_092370.1, read on the forward strand.
CGAAGTATTAGGCATCAAACATTTTCATCTATGAATTTAACATCATCCCTGATTGCTCAGCTGGCAAAGGAAGATCTGGAGTTCAATGTGACTAACCTAGCAGCTAGACTGACAAAGTCTAACAATTGACTTTGATATGCAGACAAAAATGGGGAAAAAGTCTGGAGGGACTCCAAGGAAGAATACAAGTGTAGACGTTGGGTAAAGATTCTGTTGTGGCCAAGTGATTACTATAAAAGTTCACCAACAGACAGTCATCAGTCATGACCTGGAGATTACAGCATGGCAAAACTTGCAGCTCTGTTAGAATCAGTTCCTTTAAATGCTTTGAAAATACCAGGGTAAAAGAAAATCCAAACATTTAGAAAATAAAATCCTAATTTTAATTGTCTCTCAAGCAACAGATGATAAAAATCAGTTCTAGTGACACTCTTTGCTCATTCTACCCAAGAAGGAAAAGATTCTTAAAATTCTGTACCAACTCCAGAATACTTGGAAAAACTAATTTCAAACATCCTGAGAAATATTAACAAATCATATTACACAATGAAATCTCTGAATTTTCACTTCTTCAAATACACACAAGGCTGACAGCAACTTCCCCACCTACCATAGCTTTCTATTTCTGTTTTCATTTTTCCCCTCATGTTACTCAAACCTCCTAGGCTAACCCATTTAAGAAAACGTGTACAATTTTGAAACTCTGATATTTGTATGCACTAATCATTTTCTAAACTGTATCAAGTTAATTAAAATATAGTATGACAAAATAAAAACAATCCCCTTTTTAAAATCTTGTTAGGAGTCTGTGCAAGCCTAACTGCATGACCAGTGAATTCGAATGTTAATTTTGAACTCAAAGAATCCAGAGCAGATAAGATTTCTATTTATTTTTACTGCAAAAGACAAATTTACAAAAATAATTTGAACTAATTCTTTTCCTTGAACATCTTGGATATCCAAAACAAATATTTAATCCATGCAGGTCCACATTAAAACTCCCAGCTTAATTCCATTCAAAGTTGAAAGACACATTTACTGCTTTTAAACTTGCCCTTTAAAAAGGATACAATAAAGGAAAATATGATTATTTTTTGTTTTACAAAATACAGTGGCATGCAAAAGTTTGGGCACCCCGATCAAAATTTCTGTTACTGTGAATAGCTAGGCGAGTAAAAGATGACCTGATTTCCAAAAAGCATAAAGTTAAAGATGACACATTTCTTTTAATATTTTAAGGTTACTTTTTTTATTTCCATCTTTTACAGTTTCAAAATAACAAAAAAGGAAAAGGGCCCAAAGCAAAAGTTTGGGCACCCTGCATGGTCACTAGTTAGTAACACCCGCTTTGGCAAGTATCACAGCTTGTAAACGCGTTCTGTAGCCAGCTAAGAGTCTTTAAATTCTTGTTTGGGGGATTTTCGCCCATTCTTCCTTTCAAAAGGCTTCTAGTTCTGTGAGATTCTTGGGACGTCTTGCATGCACTGCTCTTTTGAGGTCCATCCACAGATTTTCAATGATGTTTAGGTCGGGGGACTGTGAGGGCCATGGCAAAACCTTCCGCTTGCACCACTTGTGGTAGCCCATTGTGGATTTTGAGGTGTGTTTAGGATCATTATCCTGTTGTAGAAGCCATCCTCTTTTCGTCTTCAGCTTTTTTTTAAAAACTACTTACAGTGTGATGTTTGCTTCCAGAATTTGCTGGTATTTAATTGAATTCATTCTTCCCTCTACCAGTGAAATGTTCCCCGTGCCACTGGCTGCAACACAAGCCCAAAGCATGATCGATCCACCCCTGTGCTTAACAGTTGGAGAGGTATTCTTTTCAGGAAATTCCACACCCTTTTTTCTCCAAACATACCTTTGCTCATTGTGGCCAAAAAGTTCTATTTTAACTTCTTCAGTCCACAGGACTTGATTCCAAAATGCATCAGGCTTGTTTAGGTGTTCCTTTGCAAACTTCTGACACTGAATTTTGTGGTGAGGATGCAGGAAAGGTTTTCTTCTGATGATTCTTCCATGAAGGTCATATTTGTGCAGGTGTCGCTGCACAGTAGACAGTGCACCACCACTCCAGAGGCTGCTAAGTCTTCCTGAAGGTCTTTTGCAGTCAAACGGAGGTTTTGATTTACCTTTCTAGCAGTCCTACCAGCAGTTCTCTCAGAAAGTTTTCTTGGTCTTCCAGACCTCAACCTGACCGTTCCTGTTTACTGCCATTTCTTAATTACATTATGAACAGAGGAAACTGCTATCTGAAAATGCTTTGCTATCTTCTTATAACCTTCTCCTGTTTTGTGGGCATTATTTATTTTAATTTTCAGAGTGCCAGACAGCTGCTTAGAGGAGCCTAAGGCTGCTGATTGTTGGGACAAGGTTTGAGGAGTCAGGGTATTTATAAAGCTTTGGAATTTGTATCACCTGGCCTTTCCTAATGATGACTGTGAACAAGCCATAGCCCTAACAAGCTAATTAAGGTCTGAGACCTTGGTAAAAGTTACCTGAGAGCTCAAATCTCTTGGGGTGCCCAAACTTTTGCATGGTGCTCCTTTCCTTTTCCCCCCCCACTCTAAAATTGCACAAAACAAAAATAATACTAATCTTGCTTAAAATGTTGAAAAGAGTGTTTTATCTTTAACTTTATGACTTTTGGAGATCAGTTCATCTTCTACTCACTTAACTATTCACAGTAACAGAAATTTTGACCGGGGTGCCCAAGCTTCTGCATGCCACTGTACAATGATGTGAAAGTAACAAGCAAGGGAATTTCAAATACCACATAGTAACAATGCTATATTTTGTTCATAGGCAAAGGAAATGCTTCAAAGATTACATCAAAGGCAATAAATTCAACATTCCATCTAAAAACTAGGAAGGCATTACACTCAATAGGTACACCTGGAGGAAATCTGTTCAGGAGGGAGATGCTCTACATGAGAACAACCTCTGCTGTACCAGAGAACAAGTGACAGCTGTGAAAGGAGAGACTGAACAACCAAAGGATCCAACCACTAACCATGGCCACCATTTACTCTTGCCAATACTGCACCACAACGTGTGGATCCCAGGTCAGCATCTAGAACCACCCGGGTACCCACCAATTGACAAGGAGAACATTATACTTAACTTGAGTGATTACATTACTGATATTGTGCTTACAATCCACTAGCAAAAATCTGAACAACTGATTTTTTTTTTTTTTGAACAGACACTGTCAAAGCAAAGCTGAAATGTAACCTTAAAAAAATTGGGCCAAAGGTTCAGTTGAAGTACCTACAATGAAAAACAAGTTCCCTTGATTGATTGTGCCAGAATCAATTGGCATGATTGTAAACATAACTTTGCTGGATCAAATAACGACAGCACAAAAAGATTGTTACTTGTCTTTTCACCTGTTTATTTCTTCAAGTTCAGCCGGCGAGTGACCTTGGACCCGACGTCAGGGAGAGACCCTTTCTCATCTCCTCAGCGGTTCCACAAGTTCACTGCCCGATGTCAGAATTGTCAGAAGTTATAAGGCCACCGATATAAAAGAACAATCAGTTTGATAACTATTCCAGCCAAGTCAATGGACTATTGATACAAAGTACAATCAATTTGTTACACACTCCAGCCACCTAATTAAAGAAAGGAATGTCCTACCTGGTTTGCTGGAGCCACAACTTAATGACAAAGGTAAGAACATCCGTCAAATCTATGCTTTCATTAGGAAAGGAATTTTCTGTCCAATTTCCATTAGGCACTGCCTTTCGTCAAAATCAAAAGGTGTGATAAGCCCAGAGACATCTGATGTAGATCTGGGTGAACTTTAACCCTTATCTTCTCCAAAGGAAGCAGCTGAGAGACATTATTCAAACACACTGCAGTCACATAGTCAGTACTGAATCCATTGTTTTACAGGAATCTTGAGAATCCCCTTTTCCTTAAACTTTATCATCATAATACTGCAACCTTCTCCACTACACAGAGAGATATAGTACAAATACATGAATGTGCTTTTACAAGATCAGAAGACAAATTTAATTGTGATAAACATGAAAAAGTATGCAGATGCTGGAATCTCACTCTCTCACTCTCAGAGAAACTCAACAGGTCAAGCAGCATCTAGGGAAATGAATAAACAGTTGATGCTTCAAGCCAGGACACTTCTACATCACCCTACTTGTGACGTCAAGCAGCAAGATATAGGGTTTAAAGCCTCTACAAAAATTGGCAGTTACAATGAACATATGGGTTTGGGAATAAGAAAGTAAATAAATGACTCCAACACGGAAATGGTCACAAATCCCAATCTCAACACATCAAGTCCAGTTCCCCAAATCAACAGCGTAGTCATCAGAGTAGTATCTGAAAGCTAGGTCAGTTGTCCCGGTTCTAGTGCTAATTATTTCATGGCTGAATAAGTTGTTATCTTAAAAAAAAACACTATTTTGTGCTATGACCAAACCTTGGATTGTCAAGCTCAAAGTTCAATAACCTACATCAAGTGTTACTTTTGCATGTGTTTTGGGCCCAACATATTGGTGCAATCATGAAGGCAGCACACCAGTGCCTCTACTTCTAGTTTTAGGACAGTTGGTAGGTCACCAAACACCCAAGCAAATTCCGACAAATATATGATGGACAGCATCCTAATTGGTTGCATCAAAATCTGATGCAAAGGCTCCAATGCAAAGGATCACAAGAGGTTGCAGTGGGATGTAGACTCAGCCAGCTCTGTCAAGGACACAACCATCCCCACCACCGAGGACAGCTTTACAAGGCAGCATCCAACACGAAGGACTCTCACCATCCAGACCTTCCCTCTTCCCGTTTATACCATCAGCGAGGTACAGAAGCCTGAAGACCAACACTCAACAATTCAGAAACAGTTCCTTCCCCTCCACTATCAGATTTCTGAACAGTACAAGAGCAAAACAGATCAACTTGTTGAACATGTTGCAATACTTAACGTCAGGAAGACCAAAGAATTGATTATAGATGTCAGGAAGGAGATGTTGGCAGAACACACACAAATAGTCATTCTGAGGGGCCAGCAGTGGAAAGGGTAAACATTTTCAACCTCCTAGGTATCTACGTCTCAGAGGATCTATCGTGGGTCCACCATATTAATGCAATCACAGAGGCACACCAGTGCTATACTTCATGAGGACTTTCAGGAGATTTGGTACAGCATGTCACCAAAGAGTCCAGCAAATATCTATAGATGTCCCATGGACAGCCTTCAGACTAGCTGCATCACAGTCTGGCAATACACAGAATCTTGAGCAGCTTTAGAGGATTGTAGACTAGGCCAGCTCCATCATGCACACAAGCCTCCCCAGAGGACACCTTCCAAAAGTGGTGCCTCAAAAAGGCAGCATCCATCATGTAAGACCCACACCATCTGGGACATGCCTTCTTCTCATCAGTATCATCAGGGAGGTGGCACAGGAGCCTGAAGACCAACATTCAGTTTTAGGAATAGTTTCTTTCCCTGTTAGCAGATTTCTGAATGAGCTATGAACTCCTGAACACCAATTTGATCTTCCTGTTTTGCACAATTTTAATGCAACTTACAATCATTTAATGTGCTTGTATTTTAACGGCAAAACATTTCATTTTATGTCAGCAACAATAAACCAAATTCTGATTCCCTTCATGAAAAAAATTCCTGATGCATACAATATGCCAAACAAAACACTTGCAGTCAGTATAACTAGCACCATTAAAAATCACATATGTTTGGTAGATTTCTAAAAGTAGAACAGGAATATAGTCCACCTGATTTCTCAAAACATATTGAATAACACTTCTTGAAAAACTCCAATCTAACAAGAATTGACAAAAATCACCCAAAAGGGATATTACTGCATGACAAGCCTAGTGTACAGTGCACACGTTTTACAAACACCAACTTAGAGCGTCCCACCAACCTAAAAAGACAAATGTATCTTAAATACTCAAGCACTCGTGACAAGCAGCTCCATTTCTCCCCCAAGTAAGGAAAGAGGATTTATTGGGCGATTGCTTAATGGATTATTGCACTTCCCTAAACCTTAGTGTTTGTTTTTCGGGGGGAGGAAGCTGAACAAACTGTCACCGACCTTTACAGAGGAAAAATTAACACAGCACCACCCTCCTGAAGATTTCAAAGCCAATGAAGAAGAAAGCCTCAGTCGCCAAACTATGCCGTCTAATTGGCAGCAAAATGTGGGGAAGACTATGAGAGAAAGGGAGGCAAGGGTTCATCTCTCTCCTTCGGGCCTTACTCCTACATCATTCACCCCGGCACTTAAATGACAACCAACGCAAATACCACCACACAAGACAACCGACGCCGCCCAAACGTTCGGCGGCCTGGGAGAGGAGCCGAGGCTTTACCGAAGCAGCTCGATGGAAGAGGGGGTCTTCTGCGATGCCGTGGCTGCCCCGCTCTCGCCTTCACATCGCCCGCTGCTCTCGAGCAGCGCTACTCCAAGTCAGTCAGCTGAGCTTGCGACGCCTGCGCACACGCCGCCGCCGCTTCCGCTCTCGCGTGCGGCTACGCGCCGGCGCTCGCGCTCGCCCCTCGCGGCGCGACTGTCCTGGTGTGACCGTGTTTTGTGCGGCGCATTCCCGGGAGAAGTTAGGTCATGCGCGAGAGCCGGTGCAAAATGTTTTGTGGCATTCTGAGAGGCTGCGTGAGCTTTAGACCACAAGTAGGCTATTCGGCCCATTGAGTCTGCTCCGCTATTCCATCATGGTTGATTTATTATTCCTCTCAACCCCATTTTTCTGACTTCTCCCAGTAACCTTTGACGCCCTGACTAATGAAGAGCCGATCAGCCTGGGCTTTAAATATACCCATTGACTTGGCCTCCACAACTGCCTATGGCAATTAATTCCATACTCACCACCCTCCGGCTTAATTCCTCTTCATCTCTGTTCTAAAGGGGCATCCTTGCTTTGTGAGGATGTGCCCAATGGTCCTTCAAAATATTCTCCCACTATAGGAAGCATCCTCTCCACCTACACTCTATCCAAGCCTTTCATTTCATTTTTAAATCTTTATTATTGAAGATCAACAAAAAATCAAACAAAAAAACAAAAAAATCAAGTCAACATATCAATATGTACAATGAGGAATTAAATTACCAAATAACTGATTTACAAAGCTGAACAATATATCAATAATAAGAAGAAAAAATCAAGTGTTAAGGCTATTTTTTGGGGGAAAAAAACCCCTACTAACTTAAACAAAAAAAACCATTGGGAGCACAACCCCGGAGCTATACGCCATACAAGCTTCCATAAAAGAAAATTATCAATCTGCCAACTCAAATCCATTTAAACAATTAGAAGGAAACCATCTTAATTAACTCAGATCAGATTATAGTAGTGGGCAAAAGAACCCCACCTTTTCTCAAAGTCAAATCGAGGATCAAATGTTCGACTTCTGATTTTCTCCAAACTAAGACATAGCATCACCTGAGAGAACCATTGTATCAACGTGGGAGCAGAGGCATCTTTCCATTTTAATAAAATAGCCCTTCTGGCCAATAATGTAACAAATGCTGGTCTGATACAGAAATACCATGAATATATTGAGGGATTATACTGAACAAAACTGTCAATTTATTAGGTTGTAAATAAATTTTTAAAGCTTTAGGAATTGTAAAGAAGATAGATTTCCAAAACTGCTTCAATACAGAACGCGACTAAAACATACTCGGTTTTACATCTATCACACTGACTATCAACATTAGGAATCAATTTAGACAGTCTCTCCTTCGTCAAATAGTAACGATGTACAATTTTAAATTGAATTAAAGAGTGACTGGCACAAATCGAAGAAGAATTAACCAACTTCAAAATTCGTAACCGATCCTCTGTTATCAAGGTCATATTAAACTCCCTTTCCCAATCTTGCTTAATCTTAAGGATAATTGTACTGTTGTAATAGTAAATTATAAATTTTCCCAATAAAACCTTTAACTAAAGGATTCATTTTTAAAATAATATCTAACAGGTCAGAATCCTGTATATATGGAAAATGACTTAAATATTATTGTAAGAAATGTCTGACCTGAAGATATTGCAAGAAATGTGAGTACAAGAGAGAGTAGTTACTAATTTCTCAAAAGAAATCAATCGGCCTTCTTGGAACAGATCCATGAAGGAATAGACTCCTTCATTCCTCCAAAGAAAAAAGGTAGGATCACTTAGTGAAGGTTTAAATAAATAATTTTGATTAATTATACTGAGAAGATTAAATTTTTTGAGATTTAAAAAAATTACAAAACTGTTACCAAATTCGTAATGACTGCTTAATCATAGGATATAAATTTAAATTAGAAATTTTGACCAGTTGTATGGGTAAAGAACCTCCTAATAACAAGGTTAAGTAAAATTATTTCTCAGCTTTCAATTCCAAATCAGCCCAAAGTGTTCGTTCATTTTTATCAGCCCAATATAACCAAGAATACATATAACGTATATTAACAGCCCAATAGTACATTCTTAAATTAGGCAGAGCAAGACTTCCATCCTTTAATTTTTGTAAATGATATTTTTCAATTCCTGGTCTTTTATTATTCCAAACAAAAGATGAAATAATAGAATCAACCTGATCAAAAAATTTCTTAGTTTAAAAAAAAAGGAATATTTTGAAATACATATAAAAATTTTGGTAAAATCGTCATTTTGACTGCATGAATTCGGCCAGCTAACGAAAGTGTAAATGGATTTCATCTACAAAATAATTGCTTCATAAAATCCACTGAAGGAACCAAATTAGCTCTATAAAGGTCTCTGTAATTTTTAGTGATAATAATACCTAAATATTTAAAAGAGTCCATAACTTTAAAAGGAATGTCATCATATATAAAAGCAGAATCATTTAGAGGAAATAATTCACTTTTATGAAGGTCTAGTTTATATCCCGAAAACTTTCCGAATTCTTTTAATAATTTCAATAAACTAGGAATGGATTCTTCAGTATTCGAAACAGAAATTAAGAGATCATCAGCATAAAGGGAGATCTTATGAATAGTCCCATTTATGGAAATTCCATGGATATCTTTAGCTTCACGAAGTGCAATGGCCAAGGGATCCAACACCAAATTAAATAACAGGGGACTTAACGGACATCCTTGTCTCGTACCCCACGAAAGTCAAGAAAAAGGAGATCTGCAATTATTAGTAATAACAGTAGCAATAGGGCTTTTTTTGTATATATCATTCTAATCCACTTATTAAAATTAGTACCAAAGTTGAATTTCTTTAAAACGTTAAATGAGTATTTTCATTCAACTCTATGAAATGCCTTTTCAGCATCAAGAGAAACAACACATTGGAGAGTCTTAGAAAAGGACGAGTACATAACATTTAACAGTCTCCAAGTATTAGAGAAGGAATAACGGGCCTTTATAAAACGTGTTTGGTCCTGAGAGATAATTTTAGCTAGAATATTCTCCAGTCAATTAGCCATTATTTTTGAAAGAATTTTAGCATCCTCATTTAATAATGAAATAGGTCTATATGAAGCACAGTCAGTAGGGTCTTTATCTTTAAGTATTAAAGAAATAGAAGCTTCATAAAATGTGGAAGGTAACTCTAACAAAAAAAACTTTAAGTCCAAGCCTTTCAAGTTTTCCAGTATCTCTCATGTTCCATTTCTGCAGCCTCTTTAGACCACAAGACATAGGTACAGAATTAGCCCATTTGGTCCATCGAGTCAGCTCCACCATTCCATCGTGGCTGATTTATTATCCCTCTCAAACCCATTTCCCTGTCTCCTTCCGCAAGTTTTGACACTCTTACTAATCAAAAAACCTATCAAATATACCCAATGGCTTGGCCTCCACAGCTGTCAGTGACAACAAATTCCACAGATTCACAACCCTTCAGGTGTCCCAAGGCAAGTGAAGTTCTGGGTCGCCAGTGGCAGCCACAAGTTGCAGCATGTTCAGGTTGGGGATCAGTACAAATCAGAAAAGGATACCAAAGTATAAACATAAGAGATTCTGCAGATGCTGGAAATCCAGAGCAACACGTACAAAATGTTGGAGGAACTCAGCAGGTCAGGCAGCATCTATGGAGGGGAATAAACAGTTGACGTTTTGGCTGGGAAGTAATGGATCATCTGCAATATTGTTCCATGGGATTTCCCTTGGGAAATTCAAGACTCAAAAAAGTACCCTGATTTAACATCTCCATTCTGAAGAATGACCTTTGTTCCATTCTGCGCAGGAATACCATGCTCGATTTTTGTGATCAAATCCCTGAAATTGGATTTCAACAGACATCCTTGTAATTCAAATCCAAAAGTTCAAGTCACAGCTGACACAGAATAGTAAAAAATACAGGAGACTATTCAGCCCATCAAGTCCATACACGCTCTCTGTAAAAGCTACACCGAATCTCCCTTCCCCACACCCATTATTTCCTTTTAGATACTTAACCACACTTTTGAACACTACAATTCAATGGTCCTCCATTATAACACGAGTAGAGAAGTGCAGGATTATGAACACTATGTAGGAAGAATAAAAGTGTAGACTTTTTTAAATGGGGAGACAATTCTGAAATTGGAGGTGCAAAGGAATTGCGAATCCTCGTTCAGAACTCACTTAGGGTTAACTTTCTGGTTGAGTCAGTAGTATAGAAGGCAAATACAATGTTAGCATTCATTGTGAGAAGACATACAGATGAAATCATTACACAGTACATTGAGCCAGAACAAGGTAAATCAATAACAATACAGAATAAACTGGTAAAATCTACAAAGAAAGTGCAGTGCTGAACATAAAAGCAAGTATGTACTGTTGGGGCTTTATGAGGCATTGGTCACACCTCATTTGGAATATTATGAGCAATTTTGGCCCCTACATCTGAGGAAAGATGTGCTGGTCCTTGAGACAGTCCAGAGGAGATTCATGAGATTGATTCCAGGAATAAAGGGCTTGACATATCGGAAGTGTTTGATGTTTCTGGGCCTGTACTTGATAAGATCCATAAGGATGGGGGGAATCTCATTAAAACCTACTGGATTCCGAAAGGCCTGGATAGAATGGACATAGAGAGAACATTTCCATTCATAGAAGACTTTAGGATCAGAGTGCTCAGCCTCAGAATAAAGGGATGCAAGTAGGTACATTATTGTCACATATATCAAAGTACAGTGGAAAACCTGGCTTGTATACTGTCCATACAGATCAATTCATTGCAAGGTCATAACAAGGTAAGTTGTGAAGTCAAGTGCATTCTTATTGTAATAAGGAACATACAGTACATGGAGTAGTAGCTATGATTGAGCCTGCTGATATGTACTTGACTGGGAAGGGAGTTAAGGTTTACAGAAAGAATGTGGGAGAATGGGGGTTGAAAAAAAAAAATCAGCCAGGATTGAAAGGCCCAGCACACTCAATCAGTTGAATGGCCTAATTTTGCTCCTGTATATTATGGTAAACATTGTTATTAATGCATACTAATCAGTAAATATTCACAAAGTAATAAAACTATGACACATTTGGTTCTTTTGAAGGTCTGAAGTCCAGATGAAGCCCAAAGGTCAATTGGAAGTCTTAATCAAAGCCTGAAGGTCGATTGGAAGTCCAGATCAAAGCCCAAAAGTCAATCAGAGGTCCAGATCAAAGCTCAGGGGTCTATCAGAAGCCCAGAAATTGAGGCCTGATGGCCTGAACATGGGGCTGTGAATCTCTGCGAGCATGTTGGGGAAGTTGGAGCCTCGTGGCTGCATATCCACAAGTCCTCTGAAGGCCAAGGAAGACATCCTGTCCTGGGGTTAGAGGACTGTGTATGCATATGGATGGTGAGTGGATGGGAGGGAGAAACAGGGTTTGTTTTGCTGATATTGCTTTGTCACTTGGTATATTCTGCTTTGTTGTGTTCCAAGTTTTACATGGTGGACATGGTAAGTTGGTGCCAGAATGTGTGGTAACATAGGCTGCCTCAGCACACCCTTGAGTATACTATCGTTAACATAAATGACATTTTATTGTATGTTTCAATGTACACGTGATAACTAAATCTAAATCTTGATCTGAACTTCATTCCATCGGCCCTCAATCTAAGCCTTTCTACCATAGGAAGAATTGCTCTTTTCACTGTAGCCTTTGTGATATGAAATACAGTTATACGACTCTACTGTTCCAAGAAGAACAGTCCCAGGTTATCCAGTATATATTCAAAACTAAAGTTCCTCATCCCTGGTACAAATTCATTAAACGCAAACCATATGGGCTGCTGTTAGACGTATCTGTCCAGAGCTTTCTATGGATGTACCCTGTGAAGAGCATTCTGACTGGTTGCATCAACATCTGGTATGAAGGCAGAAATGCACTGGATCAGAAAAAGCTGCGAAAGGTTCCAGACTCAGCCAGCTCCATCACTGAGAACAACAGGAGATGCCTCAGAAAGACAGCATTCAGGACCCTCACCAGCTAGGACAAGCCCTCTCCTCATTGCTACCATTGGCACGGAGGTACAGGAGCCTGAAGACACACACTCAATGTCTTAGGAAAAGTTTCTTCCCCCAAGTCATCACATTTCTGAATGGAAAGTGAACCCATTAACACCACCTCACTTTTTGGTCTCTTTTTTGCACTAAATTTTTAAAAAAATATTTCTTATTGTACCTTAGTATTTTTTTAAATGTATGGTTCTTCTGCCACAAAACAACAAATTTTACGACATATGTCTGATAATAAACCCAATTCGGGTTCTGAGCAGTATCTGTGTGTGAAGTTTGCATTGTCTCACTGTGACCATATGGGTTTCTTTTAGTGCCCTACAGTTTCCTCCCATATCCCATGGGTTAATTGGTTATTGCAAGTTCTCCTTGGTGCAGAGGGATGAAAGATGAATCAAAGCATTGATGGACGTATGTGAAAAAACAGGTTACGTGGAAATATTTGGGGATAGAATTGATGGGAGTGTTTGGAGACTTGGCAATGGGCTGAATGGCCTTCAATATCAAAAGGGAAGTGTTAATATACAGCATGGAAACAGGCCCTCCAACCCAACTCATTCATGCTGACCAATATGCCCATCGGAGCTAGACCCATTTGGCCCATATTCTTCTTTGCTATCCATGTACCTACCCAAATGACCTATAAAATTGATTATTCTACTTGCCTCAGCCACTTTCCTTGGCAGCTCATTTCATATATTCTGAACCTTCTGTATGAAGAAGTTGCCCCTTGGGTCCCCTTATAATTTTTTCCCACTCTCACCTTAAAGCCCCTCTAATTTTGATTCCATTTCTTTAAGGAACAAGGAATATGTGTATTCATATGAAATAAATTTGCAATACATCACTTCTGCGTTCTTCACCATCTTTCCTAAATTATGGTACCCAGTACTGGACACGGTGCTCCAGTTGTGATAAAACCAATGTTTCATAAATGTTCATCATGGCTTACCATGCTCTTTCACTTGGATGTGCCCCAGGATCATATATGCTTCTTCAAGCATTTTCTTCATCTGTGCTGACACTTAAAGAAACTATGACTAGGCATCAGGCCTCGATAGTGTACCAGACCAGCTACTGAATATTGAGCCGACCAACTGTCTGGCATATTCAAGGGCATGTTCAACCTCTCGGTGCTACGTTCAGAGGTTCTGTCCAGCTTCAAAAGGACAACAATCATACTGGTGCCCAAGACTAGCAGATTGAGCTGCCTCAACAATTATTGCCCAGTTGCACTCACATCTATTGCAATGAAGTGTTTGAAGACATTGGCTGTGGCCAAAATTAATTTCTGTCTGAGCAAGGACCTGGACCCACTGCAATGGATCTACATCAGACACAGTCTCACTGAGACTCTCCACTCTGCTTTGGAGCAAGACATATCAGGCTACTGTTTATGGTTTACAGCACAACTCAAATGATACCTATAAATGTGACAATGACACAACTGTTGTTGAGTCTCAGGTGGATGAGGAGATGCACAAATGTACAGCTAGTTGAGTGCTGTTGCAACAACAGCTTTACACTTCATGTCAGTAAGATGAAGGAATTATGGACTTTAGGAAAGGCAAGTCAAGAGAACACACATCAGTTCTTATCAAGGGATCATCAGTGTAGAAGTTAAGCAACTTCATTGTTCCTGGATACCAAAATCTGAGGATCTATCCTGGGCCCAGAACATCTTGCAATGACACAAAAGGCTTGCCAGCAGCTGTTCTTGCTGGGGTTTGAGGAGATGTGACATGTCACCAACGACCCTTACAAATTTCTATAGATGTACAATGAAAAGCATTCTGACTAGTTGTACCTATCTCTATTATTCACAAAAAGGGTAATCATTGTGGCTGTTAACGGTCATGGTATTACTAGGCCCAAGACCTTCACTGCTTCAGATGTTCCATTTACCATAAGCTCAGAAAGAGGGAGGTTTCCTGATGATTATACTATGTTTAATCCACTTCCAATTCTTCTCAGCAAATGAAGCACTCCATGTCAGCAAATCAGATGACCAAAACAACATTCTAGTAGGGCTGACAACTGGCTAGCAACATTTATACCATAAAAGCAACAACTATCTCGAACAAGAAAGTATGCAACCACCAACACATGACATTTGATGACTTTCCATTTTGAGGGAATCACACACAGTCCTTATCGAGGGGTCGGCAGTGGAAAGGGTGAGCAATTTCAAGTTCCAGGGTGTCAACATCTGAGGACCTATCTTGGGCCCAACATATTGATGCAATTAAGGTGGCACACCAGCAGCTATATTTCATTAGGAATTTGAGTAGATTTGGTAAGTCTCCAAAGACTCACGCAAATTTCTAGAGACATACCACAGAGAGCATTCTAACTGATTACATCACCATCTGACATGGAGCAGCCTCTGCAGAAGGTTGCAAGTTCAACCAGTTCCATTATGGGCATTTGCTTCTCCAGCATCAAGGAGATCTTCTTGAGGCATTGCCTTTTGAAGGTAGCATCACTTATTAAGAACCACCACCCAGGACTTCTCTCTTCTGATTACTACCAGCAGGGAGGAGGTACAAGAGCCTGACGACACATACTCAATGTTTTTGGAACAGGTTCTTCCCTTAGCCACCATATTTGTAAATTGTCCATAAACAATATCCACTTTTGCTCTTTTAGCACTACTTAGTTTTTTTTTAAATTACATACAGTGCCTATGAAACGTATTCCACCCCACCCCCCCCACAGAAGTTTTCATGTTTTATTGTTTTACAGCAGTAAATCACAGTGGATTTCGTTTGGCTTTTTTGACATTGAGCAACAGAAAATACTTTTGTGTCAATGTGAAAACAAATTGCTATAAAGTGATCTGAAGTTATTACAATTATTAAACAAAATAATTGACTGAATAAATACTCACCCCTTTCAAGTCAGCATTTAGTAGATGCACCTTTGGCAGCCATTACAGCCCTGAGTCTGTGTGGATAGGTCTCTATCAGCTTTGCACATCTAGACACTGCAATTTTCCCCATTCTTCTTAACAAGACTGTTCAAGCTCTGTCAGATTGCATGAGGATCGTGAGTGAACATCTTTTCTTAAGTCCAGCCACAAATTCTCAATTGGATTGAGGTCTGGACTCTGACTTTGCCACTCCAGGACATTAACTTTGTTATTTTTAAGCTATTCCTGTGGAGCTTTGTCTTTATGCTTAGGTTCATAGTCTTGCTAGAAAACAAATCTCCAAAGTCCCAGTTCTCTTGTAGGTGGCATCAGGTTTTGCTGCAGGATTTCCCTGCATTTTGCTGCATTCATTTTACTCTCTACCTTCACAAGCCTTCCAGGGCCTGCTGCACTGAAGCATCCCCACAGCATGATGCAGCTACTACCATGCTTCACTGTAGGGATGGTGTGTTTTTGATGATGTGTGGTATTCAGCTTATGCCAAACATAGCATTTAGTCTGAAGGCAAAAAAGCTAAATTTTGGTTTCATCAGACTATAGAACCTTCTACATCTAACCTTCCAGCTGGCTTCAGAGTCTCCAACACACCTTCTGGCAAACTATCTGAGATTACATGTGAGCTTTTCTTCAATGGTGCCTTTCTCTTTGCCACTGTCCCATAAAGCAGCAACTGGCAAAGCATCCAGGCAACAATTGTTGTATATGCAAGTCTCTCCCATCTCAGCCACTGAAGCTTGTAACTCCTCCAGAGTTATCATTGGTCTCTTGGTGGCCCCCCTCATTAGTCCACTTCTTGCACAGTCACTCAGTTTTTGAGGACAGCCTGCTCTGGGCAATTTACAGCTATACCATCTCTTATCTACTTCCTGATGATTGACTTAACTGTACCCCAAGGGATATTCAGTAACTTAGAAATTTCCTTGTATCCATTTTTTGACTTGTGCTTTTCAATAACCTTTTCGAAGAGTTGCTCTTTTGTCTTCATGGTGTAGCTTTTGCTAGGATACTGACTCATCAGCAGTTGGACTTTGGACCTACAGGTGTATTTTTACTACAATCAATTGAAACACCTTGACTGCACACAGGTGATTTCCATTTAACTAATTATGTGACTTTTAAAACCAATTGGCTGCACCAGTGATGATTTGGTGTGTCATATTAAAAGGGAGTGAATGCTTATGCAATCAATTATTTTGTTTCATATTTGTAATTAACTTAGATCAATTTGTAGAGACCCGTTTCATTTTGACACAAAAATCTTATTCTGTTGATCAGTGTCAAAAAAAAAAGCCAAATTAAATAGACTGTGATTCAATGTTGTAAAACAATAAAACACGGGAACTTCCAAGGAGGTTGAATACTTTTTATAGGCACTCTATTTCTTATTGTAGTCAATAGTATTTTTATGTATGGCACTGTACTATTGCCGCAAACCAACACATTTCACAACATATATCAATGATAATAAATACTGATTCTGATTCCAATTCCAGCATCTGTAGTCTCATTGATGGATCCTTTCTCCTACCTAAGCCATCCAACGTTAAGGGACACTGACTTGGAATAACATGTCAGCCATTTAGGATTATCAAGATACGATTTTTAAAAAATAGTTGTGAACCTCTCTTAAAGGTACTGCACCACCAGACTAACATCAGCTTACTCCAAAGAGATGTATAGATGATTATAAAATAATGGAGTGTGGTGATAGAATAAGGACATCCATTTAAGCTGGGATGGCATGGTAGTGTAGCAGTTAGCACATAGCTTTACAGTGCCAGGTGTAAGATCGAGGTCTGATTCCTGCCATTGTCTGTAAGGAGAGTTCATATGTTCTTGATGTGACCATGTGTGTTTCCTCCCACATAACAAAGGTGTACGGTTTTGGTTAGTAAGTTGTGGGCATGCTATACTGGCGCCAAAAACATAGCAATACTTGCTGGTTGCTCCTTGCTGATTTGATTTGATGTGAACAACACATTTCACTGTATATTTTGATGTACATGTGACAAATAAAGCTAATTTTATAATCTAAGATCAGTCATGGTCACCTTGAATGATAGAACAAAATCAAGGACTGATGATGTGTTTCTGCTCCTGTTGTTTTTGATGCCAGATACATTGATCGGAAGTAAAAATCAGCTCATACAGGCCCACAAGGTGGCGCCTCTTTGCTTCTTCAACTTCAGATTCAGATTTTTTTGTTTTTTTTATGCAACACTCTTGTTAGTTAAGTCTGTTAACAGCCACGTGACTCAGTGGCGAGAAGGCCACCTTTCATGAACAATATACAGTACGTGCAGTGCTGGTATGATTTAGGGTTCAACCAAACGGGACAGTTGGAATGTTCTGTGACCAAATGACCAAGTTATCAGAAGATTGATGCTGATAAGAGAGATAAGAGAGAGACAAATGGGGGAAACATTCAAAATGCTAATAAGAGAGAGACGAGAGAGATTAACGAAAAGAGACACAGTTCCGAGTATTGTTTAGACCACTTGCTTTGAACCTGAACTGTTTGAAGTTTAATGGACAGGCGATACCCCAGCAGGGGGATGAAAGGAGTAGGTTCGCTAAGGCAGGAGACACCACCACACCACGAGATAACGAGACCCTGGAAGTGCGTTGTGCCCCCCCCCCCCCACAAGTTGGTGGAAGTTTTTGGAGGTTGCTCGCGGGACCGACCATTGACGCACAGGGTGGAAAGGTACGATCGGCGGGAACCTGGTGTGTGTGTCCGCGCTTGCCTGGGTGCCGGGTTCACTGCAGAAGAACGATCGTATCCGGAACGGAGGGGTCACAGTCGGTGACCTCAGAAGACATTACAAAGGGCTCGCCCGAAAGCTAACTGCGAGGAACATCAAGTTCTGTTTGAATCGAGAATTTGCATATTCATTCTTTCTCTCCCCAACGGCACAACAGCGATTACTGTGAACTGAACTAAACTGAACTGAACTCTGTGTCACTTGATGACTGATCATTTTACCCCTAGACTGCGATAGAGCTTGATTGATCCTATTACCCTAGTTCTGTGTACATGTGTGTTTTATCATTGCTAACCTGTTGCATTTATATCCTTATGATTAGAGTACTGTGTTACTTATTTCTTTAATAAAACTTTCTTAGCTCCAGTAATCCAGACTCCAACTAAGTGGTCCATTTCTGCTGGTTTGGCAACCCAGTGACAGGGTACGTAACAGTTCCGATTAAGGATCATTGATTGTAGCGAATTCTGTATAAATACTGCTCAGACACAATTATTGGTCGCCAAGAAATAACAAATCGTACACCAGCATAAAATTATAAAGAAAGTGTATTTACCAATTTTTAAACTTTATCAAACAGTTAACTGGAAAAGGACAGGAGTGCGCTTCGCTCAGCCAGGTCTAGGGATCAGGACAGCGAAAAGGGCCTATGCGGGCAAAATACATGGACACTTCTGTGACACAGGTGACACCACACAGATGTGGCAGGGAATTAAAGCTCTGACAGACTACAAGATCAGGCAGAAAACTGATGACAGCGACACCTCTCTACCAGACAGGCTTAACAATTTCTTTGCCTGCTTTGAAGCATCAAACACTACAGCAAGGGGGAGAGCCAGTCCCTTTTTACCATCTGACAAGCCGGCTCCAATCATTGATCCAGAGCAAACACGGAGGACCCTTGCCAGGGTCAACCCATGAAAAGCGGGAGGTCCCGACAACATCCCTGGACGTGTGCTCAAGGAATCTGCTGACGTATTAGCAGATGTCCTGACAGACATTTTCAACATCTCCCTTAGTCAAGCTATTGTCCCCAGATGCTTCAAAACCTCCACAATCATCCCTGTAGCAAAGTAATGAGTTGTAGCCTGTCTGAATGATTACTGTCCCGTTGCCCTAACCCCCATAGTGATGAAATGTTTTGAACAGCTTATCAAGCCTCATATCACAGCCAGCCTCCCCTCATCACTGGATCCTCTACAGTTTGCTTATCGTCCAAATCGCTCTACAGAGGACGCAATATCCACCACACTGCACACAGTTCTCTCTCACCTGGACGACAAAGACACTTATGCCCGAATCCTGTACATTGATTTCAGTTCAGCGTTCAATACCATCATCCTGCAGAGACTAGTGGAGAAACTGTCGCTGCTTGGCCTTAGCACTGCCATGTGTCGTTGGATTCTGGATTTCTTGACAGAGAGACCACAGTCAGGCCGTGTTGGCAGGAACATCTCTGACTACATCACACTGAGCACTGGATCCCCACAAGGCTGTGTGCTTAGCCCACTGCTATTTACACTGCTAACACGTGACTGTGCAGCCAGATTCAAGGAGAACCTGATCATTAAATTTGCAGATGATACCACAGTGGTGGGGTTCATCAGCAAAAATGATGAAACTATGTACAAGGAGGAGGTCAAACACCTAGAGAGCTGGTGCAGGGATAACAACTTGATGCTTAATATCACCAAAACCAAGGAGATGATCGTTGATTTCAGACGGTCTCAGCCTGAGCACACACCCCTCAGCATCAGCGGCTCCACAGTGGAGAGAGTGAAAGCATCAAGTTCCTTGGGGTGCAGATCTCGGACAATCTCAACTGGTCCAGGAACACCACTGGGATTGTGAAACGGGCCCAGCAGAGATTGCACTCCCCACTAACATCTTAACTACATTCTACAGAGGCGTGGTTGAGAGTGTGCTGACCTTTTGCATCACAACCTGGTACTCCAGCTGCAGTGCTGTTGACAAAAAAGCCTTGCAGAGGGTGGTTAGGGAAGCAGAGAAGGTTATTAGGGTCTCCCTACCTTCTGTCCAAGACTTCTTTCAGAGTCGATGCCTCCAGAAGACACGGTACATCATTAAAGACTCGTCACACCCTCTCCATGAACTGTTTGTTCTTCTGCCAGCAGGCAAACGTTACAGGAGCATCAAAACTAAAACCACAAGGCTACTAAACAGCTTTCTCCCAAAGGCAGTCAGACTGCTAAATAGTTGTTCCATCTGACTCTGCTTTGGACACTTTTAACTTGCACTGGACCCTTATAACTGATTTTAACTGACATGTGGCTGTTGTGTTTTACTATTTATTGTTATGTTTATTATTTAGTGTTGCGTTTGTTATGTTATGATTGCACTGCCCCTGAGAAACGCTGTCTCATTCTGCCCTGCAGAGCTGATGTACGGTTAGAATGACAATAAAGTTTTTTGAATCTTTTTTGTTTTGAATCTTTGAAAGAAAGATAAAGATCCCATTACAGTTAACCAGTCTAAATGTCTACATTAACGTTGAAGCTTGTTTCTGTAGTAGCTGAGTGCACTGCTTTACTCACAGCACTGAATTTCCATCACCAACCACAGGTAGAATTTCCCTTTTTGGAATCCTTCATCTCGCAAAGCACTCCTTGCAACAGGGTCTCCCCTTGGATGGGACCCTTCAGGCGTCTTCCCTGGCGCTCCTCCTGCCAAAAGACCCCAAACCACACTACTGCCCTTCCCGCTCAGCTCTCTAGGAACTTCTTTCGCATCCCACTGGGCAGAAAGTTACAACAGGTACTCAGACAGTCCTGATCGGCTGACACAACATTCCAAAGTTGGGCAACATGGTTCCTTATCTTTAGCCAAAGTCCAAAACACTCTTACGAGCAGGACACACTGTTTCACCGAAAATTGCTGAAATAAAAATACAGAATAGCAGTAGAAATCTTACCCAGGGCATTACATCCCCAACCCCCTCATCAGAAATAGTCATGTGCTCATGACTTTGGAAACTCATTTAACCATTTTTAATACCACAGTGTTCAAATTAATTTCATGATTTTAGAACCCCCAATCCATTTGTAAATGGATGTAACATGTCACACTTTCTTCCCCTGTGCATCATATGCCAGCCTGTCTGGGGGGCTTCTTGACTCTCTTGAGATCTCCTTATCTCATCCTCAGCTTCAGCCAATCCTTGTGACCGCTCTAGTCTACTAGGGGATGCCCCCCCGCCCCGTCTGGCACTCGTACTTTCTGGCTGCTTGAGTTCCCCTGCCACGTCACTGCACTCAGCTTCATCCCAAATTATATTGGAGCCCAGTTTCCCCTCACTGTCTTTCGACTATCCACCAGTAGTCTTCCCTACTATCTCTAAGTCAGAGCTGGGAAATTCAGACATCTTTTCATCAATTCTTAGGGAGTTTGCATAAAGTAAAGCATACAATACTCCCACTTCCTCATCCTCTGAGACTGTACAGTATTCAGTGGTTGGTTCCTCTTCGGGTCTCTCCACTGAAATCAGCTTGTTACCTTTCTGTTCTCCTTCTGTGCAGAATTCTCCTATTAGTTGTGGGTCCATGTCAGGCTCTGGGTCAACACATACTCATGTACTTCCTGCCCTAGGGGTAAAAGGTCATTCTGATAGAGAATTTTGACAGTATCATTTCCAACCTCTGGCTTCACCAGGAAAACTGGCAAATTTGGCATCTGGCTCTCCACTTCATAAAGCGTAGAAACCCAGCAGTCAGCCAATTTTTGCTTCCTTGGTTGCCCCAAATATCTTATTAAAACTCTGTTTCCAGGCATCAGTTGAGAGAACCTAAACTTTTGATCATATCTCTCTTGTTTGCTTGGTGGCAGAAAATGCTGCTAGCTCATAAGCTTTTTGCCGTTCTTTCCTCATGTCAGACACATATATGAGATATGTCTTCTGCGGCAAGTCTTCACCACCAGTTTCAAAACAGAGATCTACTAGTAATCTCGCTTCCTGTCCAAACAGCAAATAGTGTAGTGTGTAGCCGGAGTACCAGATGCTCAATATGCTGGCTCCACTTGCTCTTATGGCATCCAGGGTCCCAAGCATGTCTAGCAATGTCCGGTTGAACCTTTCAGGCCAAGGATTACGCTGAGGGTGATATGGCATGGTCCTTGACTTCTCAACTCCAAGCATGCTCTGCAACTCATGTATGAGTCAACTCTCAAAAAATCCCTTCCTTGCTCTCTGTGTATCCTTCTTGGGAGGTAATAATGAACAAAATACTTGTTCCATAATACTTTGATAACTGTGGGTGCTCTCTGATCCTTCGTGGGAAAGGCTTGAGCATATCTGGTGTAGTGGTCCATGATGACCAAGACATCCGCAATGTTACTGGAATCAGGCTCAATGGAGAGGAAATCCATACACACTAACTCAAGCGGTCACATACTCTGTAAATGAGATAATGGAGAACTCTTGTAGCCAGCTTCTTCCTCTGAATACATCGGATATATGACTTACAGTAATCTTCAAGCTCAGGCTTCATTTGGGGCCAATAGAACCAATCTTGGACCAATCCATAGATCTTTTCAAACCCCAATGACCTGAGTCATCATAAAGATATTTTAGTACAATCATCTGTTTCTTCTCAGGCAAAACCAACTGGGAATGCCAAGGCCTTTCTAGAGGACACGTGACCATGTTTAAAACCTTGTTCCTCAACTCCAGTTCATCCCATTCCCTCATCAGTAGGGGTATGTCAGGGTGTTTTGTCTTCTCAACTTTGGCCATATCCCCTTTGACAACAGATGACCAAACTGCACTTATATAAGGGCCGTCTTGCTGGGCTGCTGCCAATTCCACAGGACTCAAAGTGGGCAACTGCTTTGTATTCAGAGCGGTCAAGTTGCAATATGCTTGCGGAATGGCACAACTAGAAGCTCCCAAATGATCCACAGCTCTATCAGGCTACAGCCTGACCTCTAAATTCCTCACTGTGAAAAACTGGCACATCGTTTTAACACCAGAGGCAGGAACACCCTCCCACTCTCCGTCCATTTCCGGCACTTCACGCGAATGGCAAGACAATGCATCTGCATAAATGTTGCCACGTCCTTGCCAATATTTAAGGCTGAAATTATAAGCAGACAATACTGCTAACCAGCGATGACCTGTGGCATCCAACTTTTCCGAGGTCAGGATATAAGTCAATGGATCGTTGTCGGTCCTCACCTCAAACTTGGCACCATATAAATAGTAACTTAACTTATCCACCATGGCCAATTTCAATGCCAGAAACTCCGTTTTATGCATGGAATAGTTTCGTCTACGGGGTGACAGACTCCGTCTAATGAAAGCAACAGGCTTCAACCCTTTACCTTGGTCTTTATATAGAACACGGCCAAAACTTCCACAACTGGCGTCTGTATGCAGTATATATGGCAACTGGGGGCAGTCTGCAAAGGCCAGCACAGGTGCTTTAGTCAGCAACCCTTTCAGCAGCTGAAAGGCCTCTTTATATTTGCATCCCACCTTTCACTGAAAGACTCCAAAGGGCTAAGATAAACCTTGCCTTTTTCCCCTCTCATTCTCCTGCCTTTCTTCCCCAAGGGAGGGTAACCATACAGAAGCTGATTCAAGGGTGACTTACTCTGAAGTAGTCCTTCACAAGTCTCCTGTAGTACCCACAGAATCCAAGGAATGAATGTAGGGCACTTACATTCTTGGGCCCCATTAGCCATGTGGTTACCACCTCTATCTTGAAAGGATCCGTAGCCACTCCATTCTGAAAGACTATGTGCCCTACATAGTTGATTGATGTCTTACAGAACTGTTACTTGTCAGTTATGGTTTTAAACCTTCAGCTTTCAGGTGTTCTAACAGCTTAAGTAACCTTATCTTATGCTCCTTCAGTAATGATCCAAACACTATGAGATCATCAAGTACACCAGTACATCAAGCATGTCATGTCCCCAACTGTCTTCTCCATGACACGTCGTAAAGTAGCCAGTGCTCCTGATATGCCCTGGGACATTCTTTCAAACTGGAAGAATCCAAGTGGACATATGAATGCTGTCTTTTCTTTATAAGCTTCACTCATGGGTATCTGATAATACCCACTCCTTAGATCCAACACACTGAACCATTTTGCTCCACTCAGGCAGACCAGAGTACCCTTGATCTGTGGAACAATACAGTCTGAGACTGTACTCCTGTTCAGTGTCTGATAATCAGCACACATTTGTACATTCCCATTCTTCTTCCTCACCACCACTATGGGTGACACATAGGGACATCTTGACTTAATAATAGTTCCAGCTTCTTTCAGTCTCAGCAGGTGCTGCTAAATATCTTCAACCTTCGCTGGTGCTAGCCATTAGGACCTCTCTCCGAAAGGAGTGTCCTCTGTCACTAATAGTGTGGCAAGTACTCTTAGAGCAACCAAGATCAAACTTGACAGTAGAAAAGACATCTTCGAGCTTCAACATCTTCTTAATTAATCTAATTTTCCATTTATTGGGTACCAGGGAGTCACCAAAGTTGAATGGCTTTGCTGTTAACTTTCCCAATCCAAGAGACTGTCTCTCTCCCGGTGTTCTCACTGGAAAACTAGACATTACTGTCACAGGGAAAAGATGTGCCATTGGCATTCCCCATCTGAGGGTAACTTCTCTCTCAGAGGTATTCCTGATAATCACTGTCATCCTGTTTGTGTGGACAGCCAAAGGTTTCTGCAGTTCAGATCTCACCAGCACTCCAGCAGGTAAACACAACCCTTCTTTGTGATCCTCCAGAGTTTCCACCAGAAGGGCCTCAGCATCAAGCATTCTGGGAAATTTGGAATTTCCCGTCACTCTAGCTACTTCCCTGAGACGTAACTTGACAAGTTTGGACTGGGTATACCACATAGTTCCTCTTATATGCTCATCATCCTGCTTAGGACGAACTTGCATCTTCTCAAAAGCAGCTCTGAACACCAGGTGAATGGACAGCATTTTCAAAAATTTCCTCCCTGTCTCTTTTTGCACGCTCCCACGAGCCTTCTCATGATGGAAGCATTTGTCCCCACGTATGGAAGTTTCCCCTTTTTCAACTGGATCCAGGCAGACCAACGCTGGTGTATCAAAGGTATCAGCTACTCCAACATCTACTTCTGAAAACTCCAGTTTCAACAAGTAACCATCATATTGGTAATCATCAGTACTAAGGCCCAAAATTTCTAGGGCATTGAGAGGCGTCAATGGTAAATGCACCAAATACCATTTCTAAAACGATCTCTTAAGTAACTTGAGAAATAGTGTCAAGTATGGCTCTAGTATAAATACCCTCAATCTGCATGGATACATCAGAGTTTAGTTCCACTAAACCTTCGGGAATAGGGTTTTTCACTTTAGTATTTCCTTTGATACACTGATTGGAATGTGTTTTCTCCAGAATGCCAGAGCATTCCCTTACTGGGTCTCTCTGAATTTTCCCGACTTCCTTTTTTGTTTAAGCAACTGCTGGGTTACTGTCTGAAGGTTTTCCTGTCCTTCACACTCCCGCTTGAATTGTCCACCTTCTCCACAGTCATAACAGAAAATACTGGTCGCTTCCCATGTCAAAGGCCACTTTCAGCAGAATTCCTCTGCTTAGGATGTCTCACAGGTGGGTCAGGTTTTCTATCAGACTTGTCACGCTTAGTTGCAGCACTAGCCGACATCAAACAAGATACCTCAGCTTGCAGGTTTTTCATTTTATCTTGCAAAACCCCCACTTGTGTGGCATCAGGGGTCACTTCAGCAACAGAGGCTACTACCTGGACATATACCGACTGATGGAAGGCTGCCACTCCTCCAGCATGTTTTCCTCCTCTCCAACTTCCCTGATCAGCTCAATAAACAAGGGAGGGGGACACATCTTGAGAGTCATTTGAATGCTTAAAGCAATCACATCATGTGGCAGTGCGCCCTTCATAACTTGCTCCATCCTTAGTCAATTTATCACAGCCAATTGAACGGTCCCTTTACAGCACAAGCAAAGCAGCTATCTCTCTGGACTGAAAAGGTAGGCAGAAAGTTTCTCCCCTTTCTCCTGGAATGTGTGCCTAAACTTCATCACAGGATCAGCTGGGCTGTCCATCATGCCAAAATACTTTCAAACACTTGCCTGTAGTTCAGGTGACAACAGGTTTTCTGCCTTTAGGGACCTCACCACTTCAGCAGCCAGACCTTTTAAACTCTCTACCAGTCCCTGTCTTTACATATTATCTGAGCAGTAAGTGAGATGTTTGCTCTACCCAAGCCTCATATTCTTCTTCCCCACCAAGGGTAGGCTTGACTCCAGAGAACACTCTCAGTCTATGATAACTTTGGCTTTCTGCAGATACACCTGGTATTTATTAACCAGTGATGTAATAGCCAAAACCAGCTCAGAATTTAAATTAACCACTGAAGGACCCATTAGACCTTTCACATCAGACAATCACTTTCCCTTACTTCGCAGAAACAAAAGCAACTTGTCTTTGAAGTCTTCACCCTCAGCTACATTTCCCTTTCTCTAAAATTATGGACTGCCCATGGGCCCCGCCTCTCCAGGTGCTCTTATCTTATCAGGCAGTGTAACTTCAGTCATGTCATTGGTAGCCTGGACTACATGATATCCTTACCAGCTGATTGGTCAAAACACCGTTCAATCAGCATAACTTTCCTCAATACCTTTACAGAACTCAGCTCTCTATCTAGCAGTTTGTCGGGAATTTTAATATCCACCCCGCTCAGAATACAAGCATTGCTTATTGACACAAACACGAGGAAATCTGCAGATGCTGGAAATTCAAGCAACACACACAAAATGCTGGTGGAAAGCAGCAGGCCAGGCAGCATCTATAGGAAGAAGTACAGTAGATGTCTCAGTTCGAGATCTCGACCCGAAACGTCGACTATACTTCTTCCTATAGATGCTGCCTGGCCTGCTGCATTCCACCAGCATTTTGTGTGTGTTGTTTGCTTATTGATATTCTCTTCAAATCACACCAAACTTTAACTCCCAGCAACCGTAATAAATTAATTTAATTATGGTGTCACTTCACTTTCGCAAACACTAATTTAAACACTGGCTTAAACACACAAATAAACTGCTTAATAAATCCTTAAGCAGCATTCAGTCAGCATCTGAATCCCAGATGAGCCCCCACAAATGTAACCCTCTCACTGGCACTCATATACAAATTTGGCTTGTTAGTTAAGTCTGTTAACAGCCACGTGACTCAGCACTAAGAAGGCCATCCTTCATAAACAATACATGTCTAGGGTCAGTAAGATTTGGGTTTCAACCAAACAGGACAGATGGGATGTTCTGATTAAGGAACATTGATTATAGTGAATGTTGTGTAAATATTGCTCATACACAATTATTGGTCACAGGGAAATAACAACACACAAACATTAGAGCTCTTTTCTGTAGTAACTGGCTGAATTGCTTTACTCATGGCGCTGAATCCACAGGTAGAACTTCCCTTCTTGGAATTCTTCATCTCACAAAGCATTTCTTGCATTAGGGTCTCCCCTTCAGATGGGACCCTCCAGGTGTCTTCCCTGGTGTTCTTCTCTCTGCACCTCCCACCAAAAGATCCCAAACCACACTACTGTCCTTCAGAAATCTCTTCCCACTCAGCTTGCTCAGAACTTCCCTTGCATCCCATTGGGCAGAAAGTTACAACATGTATCCTGACAGTCCCGATGGGCTGACACAACATTGTTAAGTTGGACAACATGGCTACTTATCTTTAGCCAAAGCCAAAACACTCTTACGAGCAACACACACTACTTTACAGAAAACTACGAAAACAAAATACCTCACGGCATAGTAGTAGAAATCTTACCCAGGGCATTACACTTATTTAGAGATACAGTACGGTAAAAGGCTCTTCCAGCTCAATGAGCCCGCTCCACCCAATTACACACATGCGACCAATTAACCTACTAACCTGTACGTCACTGGAATGTGAAAGGAAACTGGAGCACCCGGAGGAAACCCATGTGGTCATGGGGAGAACATACAAACTCCTTACAGACAATGGAGTAATTGAATCTGGGTCACTAGCACTGTTATATAATTGCGCTACCGCTACGCTAAACCGTGTCTACCACTTAGTAGTAAATTTCAAAGAAATATTGAAATGAATTTTCTACAATTTGAACAGATATCATTATTGCTACAAAGTAAAATGATTTTAATTAATGAAAACTGATCTTGTGATAAGTTCTGCATTGGCCTGGTGGAACAGGTCCTTATTAATTGGAACATATGAAACAAATACTGAATGCTCTCAAGCTGAAGTGAGTACTTTTTAAGAGGTGTAACATTAATTGGACTTCCCTCAACCGCTTCTCCAACACTTTTCACTCCAGCATTGAAAGAACCTGCTCTATATTAAGTGATCCTACCATGAATGGTTTGTGATTACACAATTTCATTTTGTATATTTTATACAACTAGCCCTGCTAACTAACCCCTCCACATCCCTTAGGAAGTCCTGTTTCCACATACTTAAACACTCCACCCCCACCCCCACCCCCCCAAAGTCTTGCATACTGGAAGCTGTATACAAGACTGGAAACTGCATACATTTGGCTTCTGTATCGTTCAGTGCTCAGTTCCTTTTTTGTGGCATAACCACAATTAATAAGTTTGCAAGTAATATCAAGATTAGAATTATAATTATTAATAAAGAATTGCATGACTGGTCTGGTGGGCAAAAATGGAATTCAATCCAGAAAACTGAGGTAAAGTAATGCATTTGGGGCACGCAAACAAAGCAGACAGGGACTGAACTATGCTTGAAGAAAGGAACCTTCAAGTCCATGCTGAGCAATAAAATACATAAACAGCAAAGTCATGCTGCAAATAGGCAAGACACTGTTTAGGCCATGACTAAAGTTCCTTAGGTGACAGCTTTATAGAGGGTATAGTAGAGATTGAAAAGAATGTTGAAAGAGATAAAGAATTTTAGTTTCAAGATTAGCTCAGCTGGACTTACTTTTGTTGCAACAAAGGTGGTGGAAGAAAGGTTTAACAGAGCTGTACCGTATATATAAATACAGCTATTGTCAAGCATACAGTCATAATAGAGTAATTTTTTGTCAGAGTATGTATCTAAGTAGTAAATGGCAACATATATGTACTTTCATTTGTATAAGATTGTAAGTCGAGACATGGTAAAGAGGAAGGAACTACTTCATGTAGGAGATAGGTCAATTACTAAAGTACAAGATTCAAGGGAAAAAGTGGAAAGATTAAATTCACGATTCAAGATTGTTTATTGTTGTTCTTTGCTACACAAGTGCAACGGAGAACAAAACTATTGTTATTCTGGATCCAATGCAGTATGAAAAAAACACCAATAAGCTTAAAGAACACAATAATAAACAATAAATATAAATACGTCTGATTAGCTTACATACATAGACTGATTGTACATACATAAAGTGATGTTAGGAACAGGAGTATCTGTACATAAGATGACTTTGACAGGAAATTATAAAGTAGTGGTGGGGGGGGGTCGTATGGGAGGGGGTTGATCAGCCTGACAGCTTGTCAGAATAGGAATGGGGAATGGAATCAAAATGATTGGGACATCTCAACCATTGGTGTGGATGCTGCGTGGCCTCTTCCCTGATGGGAGTTGTGGAAAAATATCCAACCTACATATAGTGGGATCTGGAAATCACTGTTTAAAAGCATTTTGGAAGTGGAAAAGATCAATGTAATAGAAGTGCCATTTTCTATAAGGGAACAAACTAAGAGATGTGACAAAGGGATAGACTAAATTGTTTTGCCTATAATTGGCCAGATGATCCTCCCACTGTGCTATATGTTTCTTCAGTTTGGTGATTAACAACATGCTATTATTTCAGAATGATGTCAAAATGGTTATTGTGATACATTTAGTGTGATAGTGTAGTGGGTAGTGCTTGTCACTCTCACTTTCAGCTTCCACCACTGACTAGTAGTCTCACGGAAAGGAGAGCGGAATGTGTAATTCTCTCCCTGCCAGTACATAGCCTCTCCAACAGTGTGCCTCTTCGCTGGTAACACATGGAAACTGAATTCCTTTCAGACTCAGGCTGAACTACAGAGGACGGGGAGGAGATCTGGCCCCTGCACACGTAGCATGCAGGCCCAGCGGCGTCTGGACATACTCTGATCTCATGAACCAGGTTCCAAAGCTATGGGTAAATAGCCCCACTACCTTGTGGGCAGTCTTGGGAGAGATGAAGGCTACAAGAGTAAACCCAGACAGCAAATCCAGAGTGGAGCCCCTAAGGCAGCTGGACGTCATTGAACATCCTTCTGGCAGCTCCCTGTAGCCAAACCAGTGCCAAATGTATTGCTTCATAAGCTTTCCTTTGGAATACACTAGTGAGGCCAAGATCTTGATGGCTGGGCATCTCAGGATCTCCATACCTTCTGGCCAGGCTTGTGATGATGATCATCACCTATTGTCCTTTGAGACAGACCACCACCCTAATTCCAGAGTGTAAAGT
Source organism: Mobula birostris (assembly GCF_030028105.1). Taxonomy (NCBI): domain Eukaryota; kingdom Metazoa; phylum Chordata; class Chondrichthyes; order Myliobatiformes; family Myliobatidae; genus Mobula; species Mobula birostris. Next base: position 128,784,863 of record NC_092370.1, read on the forward strand.
CCTGGAGTTCCTAAAACCGACTGAGATGTCCCAACCATTTTAATTTCACTCCCCATTCCCATAGTTCTTCTACTGCCACAATAAGGGCAGTCTCGGGTGGGAGGAGCAACACCTCATACACTATCTGGGTAGCCTCCAAACTGATGACATGAACATTGCTTTCTCTAACTTCCAATAATTTTATCCCCCTTTGCCCCTTCCCTCTTCTTCCATTCCACACCCTGATTCTCCTCTTATCTCTTCTCCTCACCACCTTCTAGTGTCCCTCCTCCTTCCCTTTCTCCCATGGTCCATTTTTCTCTCCTATCAGATTCTTTCTTCTTCAGCCCTTTACCTTTTCCATCTATCACCTCCCAGCTGCTCATCTTACTTCACCTATCACCTGCCAGCTTGTACTCCTTCCTCTCCTCCCACCTTCTTATTCTGACTCCTTCTCTCTTCCTTTCCAGTCCTGATGAAAGGTCTCAGCCTGAAATGTTGACTGTTTATAGGTGCTACCTGACCTGCTGAGTTCCTCCAGCATTTTGGGTGTGTTACTCCACAATTCCAGCAGCTCCAGAATCTCTTATGTTTAGAAGAATTTATACTGGGTTGAAAGTGACCACTACTTAAGAAATTGTACACCCGTATTGATTTAATGACTTTTATAGAAGGGAGAAAACTGTCAGAGAAAGGAAAAGGTGCATAAAGCTGCTAAACAGATAATAGCTCGTGATGTTACAGCATGTCCACCCCTCCAGTCTCCCAAACACAGATCCCTGTATATAAACTATTCATAAGACAGGCATGTGTAAGCTGGGAGAAACTATATATACATATAGACCTAGCAGAACTGCTTTGAATCTTCAGTAGTGGTATCCGTTTCAAAAGCCCCCTTGAATACAATCTTTAGACACCCAAAATATCCCTCTTTAGTTGCAGAGGTGAAGGATGGCTCTATGAATATACAACCATCCAGTTCTCAAAATTCAAAGCTCAAAGTAAATTTATTATCAAAGTACATATATGTTTCCATATACTGTACTACACAAAGATTCATTTTCTTGCTGGTATTCACAGTAGAACAAAGAAATACAAATTTCCCTCTCAGTCCCAGTCTCCTGCCTTCTCCCCAAATACCTTCATGCCCTGACTAATCAAGAATTTATCAACCTCAACCTTAAATATACCCAATGATTTGGCCTCCACAGGTGTCTGTGGCAATGAATTCCACAGATTCACCAATCTCCTCACCGCCATTCTAAATGGACATCCCTCTATTCCAAGGCTGTGTCCTCTGGTCTTAGACTCCCCCACCATAGAAAACATCCTCTCCACATCCACTCTATCAAGGCCTTTCAATTTTCGATAGGTTTTATTGTCATTCCTCATTCCTCTGAATTCCAGTGAGTGGAGGCCCAGAGCCTCATATGACAAGACTTTCAATCTCAGAACCATTTTCGTAAACCTTTGAACCCTCTCCAATGTCAGCACATCCTTTCTAAGATAAGGGGCCCAAAACTGCTCACAATACTCCAAGTGAGGCCCCACCAATGTTTTATAAAGCTTCAATATTTCAATCCTTCCTTTTATATTCTAGTGCTCTCGAAATGAATGCTAACATCACATTTGCCTTCCTCGCCATTGACTCAACCTGAAAATTAACCTTAGGGAATGCTGCACAAGAAATCCCAAGTTCCTTTGCACCTCAGATTTTTGAATTTTCTCTCCATTTAGAAAATAGTCTATGCTTTTATTTCTCCTACCAAAGTGCATAACCATACACTTCTCTACACTGTATTCCATCTGCCACTTCCTTTCCCATTCTCCTAATCTGTCTAAGTCCTCCTGTAACATCTCTCCTTCCTTAAAACTATCTGTCCTTCCACCTACCTTCATATCACCTGCAAACTTGGCCATAAGCTATCAATTCTGTCATTCAAATCATTGACATATAACGTAAAAAGAAACGGTCCAAACGGTCCTGCGGAACACCACTAGTCACTGACAGCCAGCCAGAAAAGGCTCTCTTCATTCCCACTCTTGGTCGCCTGTCAATGAGCAAATGCTCCATCCATGCTAGTATCTTTCCTGGAATATTATGGGCTCTTAACTTGTTAAGCAGCCTCACGTGTGGCATCTTGTCAATACAATGTGGAAGTTGGACTGCAATCAATCACTGATCGGGAATATGAGAAGAGAGCTACATTTTCAATTAGGTTCGCTCTCAAGATTAAATAAGCAGAAACTTGTGGCAGTTTTTCAGAGTTGGATTGCAATCAATCACTAGAATGGGTGAATAAAAATAACGTTCATTAGAACAGGTGAATAAAAATAATGTGTTTGGATTGGCTTTGGCTCCTTGGGTTCAGGCGAGATCACACTTGAATGAGGTATCTGATAAGTTTCTTTTTTTCTCCTTGATTCTTCATTCCTCATCTGTTAGGGCATAGTAGTGCAGTGAGAAAGGTTCCGGGGCAGTGTTTTGTTCTGCTTGTGAGATGTGGGAATTCTGGAAGACCTCCAGCCTCCCAGGTAACCTCGTCTATACCAGATACACCGAGCTGCATTTCATTGATCTTTGGCTCATATGGGAGAATGAGGAGGTGATAGATAGGAGCTACAGGGAGGTAGTCACCCTAGGTCGCAGGAAGCAGTTAACTGGGTGACTGTCCGGTACCAGTGACCCCTGTTTCCATCCAGGGGGTCAGTGTGGACATGGTGGAGGATTACAAATACCTGGGGATACGAATTGACAATAAACTGGACTGGTCAAAAAACACTGAGGCTGTCTACAAGAAGGGACAGAGCCGTCTCTATTTCCTGAGGAGACTGAGGTCCTTTAACATCTGCCGGATGATGCTGAGGATGTTCTACGAGTCTGTGGGGGCCAGTGCGCTCATGTTTGCTGTTGTGTGCCAGGGCAGCAGGCTGAGAGTAGCAGGCACCAACAGAATCAACAAACTCATTCGTAAGGCCAGTGATGTTGTGGGGATGGAACTGGACTCTCTGACGGTGGTGTCTGAAATGAGGATGCTGTCCAAGTTGCATGCCACCTTGGACAATGTCTCCCATCCACTACATAGTGTAATGGTTGGACACAGGAGTACATTCAGCCAGAGACTCATTCCACCCAGATACAACACAGAGCATCATAGGAGGTCATTCCTGCTTGTGGCCATCAAACTTTACAACTCCTCCCTTGGAGGGTCAGACACCCTGAACCAATAGGCTGGTCCTGGACTTATTTCCTGGCATAATTGACATATTACTATTTAACTTTTTATGGTTTTATTACTATTTAATTATTTATGGTGCAACTGTAATGAAAACCAATTTCCCCCAGGATCAATAAAGTATGACTATGACTATGTCTGGAGAAGGAAGGGAAGTGGACAGCCAGTGCAGGATACACCTGTGGCCGTTCCATTCAATAGCTAGTATACCACATTGGATAATGGTGGGGGTACTACTGGGGAGAGCTGCAGTGACCCAGTCTCTGGCACTGATGCTGGTGCTGTGGCTCAGAGGAAAAGAGAGGTGAAGAGGTCCGCAGTGGTGACAGGGGATCCCATAGTCAGAGGAAATGAGACAAGGTTCTGTGGGCACAACAGAGACACGCGGATGGTATGTTGCCTCCCAGGTGCCAGGGTCAGGGATGTCTCAGATAGGGTCCACAGCATTCTTAGGGGGGAGGATGAGCAGCCAGAAGTCTTGGTACATATTGGCACCAATGACATACAGTAAGTAGGAAAGGTGAGGAGTTCCTGAAGAGAGCTTTAAGGAGCTAGGTAGAAAGTTGAAAAACAGGACCCACAGGATATATTCTCCAGATTGCTTCCTGTACTATGCGCCAGTGGGGGTAAGAATCGGTTGATTTGGCTGATGAATGTGTGGCTGAGGAACTGGTAGAGTGCACAGGGATTCAGATTTATGGATCATTGGGATGTCTTTTGGGGACAGTATGACCTATACAAAGGGACAGGTTACACCTGAACCCGAGGGCAACCAATATCCTTGTGGACAGGTTTCCGAGAGCTGTTGAGAAGGGGAATGGGAACTGGAGTGATAGTGCTGAAGGTAAGGCGGGTGGGTTACAGATACAGTGTGTAGTGAGACTTCCAGCAAGGAGAGGCTGATGACAGGGCAAAATTGCAGTCAACAGAATGAGTTGCAGTGTAAAAGGTGGACAAAATTGAAAAGGGTGAATACAGGACTGAAGGTATTTGAATGTGCAAGGTGTATGTAATAAAGTAGATGAACTTGTAGTGCAGTTGCAGATTGGCATGTATGACATTGTGGGCATCATTGAACTACGGCTGAGAAAATATTATAGCTGGGAGCTTAACATCCAAGGATACACATTGTATCGAAAGGACAGGCAATAGGCAGAGGGGGTGGCATGGCTCTGTTGGTGAAAAATGAAATCAAATCATTAGAAAGAGGTGACATAGGGTCGTAAGGTGTTGAATCGTTGTGAATAGAAGTAAGGAACTACAAGGGTAAAAGACCTTGATGGGTTACGTACAGACCTTCAACCAGCAGTAAAGATGCCGTCTACAAATTACAATGGGAGACAGAAAACGCATGCCAAAGAGGCAATGTTACAATAGTCATGGGGGATTTCAATGTGCAGGTAGATCGGGAAAATCAGGTTGGTGCTGGATCCCAATTTCTAGAATGCCAACCAGATGGTTTTTTTTAGAGCAGCTCTTGGTTGAGCCCACAAGGGTATCAGCTATTCTGGATTAGGTGTTGAGCAATGAACCAGAATTGGTCAGAGAACTTAAGGTAAAGGAATCCTGATGGACAAGTGATCATAATATGATCAAATTCACCCTGAAATTTCAGAAGGAGAAGACTGAGAGAGGAGCTGGCCTAAATTAATTGGAGAAGAATATTGACAGGGATGATGGCAAAGCAGCAATGATTATCTGGGAACAATTGAAAGGTGCAGGATATATACATCCCAAAGAAGAAAAAGTATTCAAAAGGCATGATAACATAACTATAGCTATGATGACATAACTATATAACAAGAGAAGTCAAAGCCAACATAAAAACCAAAGACAGGAAATATAATAGAGCAAAAATTAGTGGGAAGTTAGAGGATTGGGAAGATTTTAAAAACCAACTGAAGGCAACTAAAAATGTCATAAAGAAGGAAAAGAAGGAATATGAAGGTAAGCTAGCCAGTAATATTAAATAGGATATGAAAAGTTTCTTCAGATACATAAAGTGTAAATATTGGACCACTGGAAAATGATGCTGGAGAAGTAATAATAGAGGACAAGGAAATGGCGGACGAACTTATTAAATATTTTGCATCAATCTTCACTGTGGAAAAACACTAGCAGTATGCTGGAAGTTCAAGAGTGCTGGGGGTAGAAGTGCGTGAAGTTGCCTTTACTAAGGAGAAAGTTCTTGGGAAAGTGAAAGGTTTGAAGTTAGATAAGTTATTTGGATCCGATGGTATACACCCCAGGGTTATGAAAGAGGTGGCTGAAGAGATTATGGAGGCATTGACAATGATCTTTCAAGAATCAATTGATTCTGACATGGTTCCAGAGGACTGGAAAATTGCAACTGTCATGTCACTCTTTAAGAAGGGAGAGAAACAGAAGAAAGAAAATTATATGCCAGTTAGTGTGACCTCGGTGGCTGAGAAGATGCTGGAGTCGGTTGTTAAGGATGTGATTTTGGGATACTGGAGGTTATGAAAAAATAGGCTATACAGTAGTCAGCATGATTTCCTTAAGGGAAATCTTGCTTGACAATTCTGTTAGAATTCTTTGAAGAAATAATAAGCTCTAAAAAGCCATCTCATGGGCATTCTAGAAATTCCTCCTCTTGAGTTCCAGAACCAACCTGATTTTCCCAATCTACCTGCATATTGAAATCCTCCATGACTATTGTAACATTGCCCTTTTGACATGCATTATCTGTCTCCCGTTGTCACTTGTAAACCACATCTTTTTTACTGTTTGGGGGCCTGTAGAAAACTCCCAACAGGGTATTTTAATCTTTGCGGTTCCTTAGCCCTACTCATAATGATTCTCCAAACAAGCTAATGTGAAAAAGAAGACAAACTTGTGAAAATATTAATAATAATAGTAGTCCAAATGTTCCTAGCAATTGAGAAATGGGCGTGCTTGGCTATGCCTATATCTCAGGTTTCACCAGCTTGAGCTGATAAAAAATAAAAACATAATAATAATAAATAAGTAAGTAAATAATACTGAGAACATGAGTTGTAGAGTTCTTGAAGAGTGAGTTCAGAGGTTGTGGAATCAGTTCAGCATTGAGATGACTCAAGTTATCCACGCTGCTTTAGGAAGCTGCCTGACGGATGACGGTAATAGCTGTTCCTGAACATGGCGGTGTGGGACCTAAGGTTTCTGTAGCTTGTGCCCAGTGGCAGCAGCGAAAAGAGAGCATGCATGGATGGTAGGGGGCCTTGTTGACAGATGTGTCACAATCACGAACTCTGTTGCAGAGTCTGGGCACCCTCACTGGTGGGCAGCTAAATGGGATCGGCAGTCATGTTCGTGAGTATGCATGTTCCAGCCAATTAGTGTTTCATTGTGGTTGTATTTACCTCCCTTCCTTTTGTTTCAATCTTATGGAGTCTTGACCAAGGCACAGCGACGGCTACGTGCCCTGCTTACCTTACTCATTGTTCCAAAAAGAAGACTACAGCTTAGATTGACACTGTAAAAGGAGCTGAACTAATTTACTAATAAGAAACAGCTTCTGAACTGCAATGTTGGTGTTAGCTTTAGTTTGAGAGTTTTAGTTAATAGCCCTGGTGGTCTAGCGTTTATTATTTTTCCTTTTGTTGTGCACAGATCTTACTAAAATTCAGTGAATTGTTCAATCTGCTTCTCCGTTTCTCGCTCTCTCTCCCTCTCCCTCTACCCCTCTCTCTCCCTCCCTTCCTCCCTCCACTTGGCCATCACCGCAAGCTCCAAAATTGACCCAGCAGCTGACCATGGCCCTGACATTCATTGGACAGGTCAGAGAGAATTTAGTGAGTGGAGTCTGCATTGGCAGATGAGGCTCACATAGTGTGACAGGTACTCAGAAAATGACATGCCCAGCCCAAATTGAAGTTTGTGGAGAATTTAAAGTAAGTAGAGTCTGATTTGGCAGAACTGACTTACAGTGCAACAACTACATTCACAGTGGCAAACCCAGTCCAAGCTGGAAGAACAGGTGTCAACACTCGCAGCAACAGTTCAGCAACTGACCACAGACAGCCAGAGTCAGGAGGCAGCCATTACCGTTCTCACTGCCACTGTTCAGCAGCTCATTATTGACAATTAGAATCAGGAGGCAGCTATTACTGCTCTCATTGCCACATATCAGCAGCCTTCAGCCATGACAGTCCCACTTTCAGCACTAGCACCTCACACATCCTTCTCTATAAAAATCTTATCTGCCTCAGCTACTGATGACCCCCCTCCTGCAACAGTGTTCGGACCAGAGCTAAATATTCCTCCACTGGGCAGATACTCCAGTGACCCTGATGGCTGCAAGAATGAAATGACTTTCCAAGCATAGCCAGGTCAGTTCAGTGAAGATGCGCGTAAACTGGCTTACATGGTGAATCTCTCAGGCAGATCCCCACTCATCCAGTTCAATGCCCTACAAGAACAAGGTTCCCCTGCAGACCAGTCTTTCCAGCAATTAGTAGTCGACTTCAATAGAGTGTTTGATCTTCCAGTATGGGGTCAGGAGGCTGCCCACTGACACCTGAATCTGCGCCAAGGGTAAGAGGCAGTGAGAAACTATTCAGTAAAGTAATGAACGCTTGCAGTTGAGACAGGGTGGAAGGAGAGATCCCTCATCACTGCTTTCCAGTGTGGGCTGAGCACAGGGATTTGGCATGAAATTGCAGTACGTTATGAGCAGGACAGCCTGGATGACCAGATAGATCTGCCCATTCGAATTGAGAACCGGTCAACTGAGTAGTGCAGAGAAAGAAAAGCTTCCTACTCTTTACATCACCATCTGTCTTCACCCTTGCTCTCATCACCTGGTACACAGCCTATGTAAGTGGGATGCATGCACTTATCCCAGAAGGAACAAGATTGGCGCAGAACAGGTTCTCATCTCGAATGTGGCACTCCAGGACACTTCTGGGCATCATGTCCCAACTGCCCAATAAAACAGGATACTATCAGGAGGAAGGGGAATTCTGATGGGTAGATTCTCACTGCAAGCATCATCCCCTAATCACATAATTCTCCCAGCTTCCTTGTCATGGAGGCCCCAGACCCATGAGCTTCAGGTATTTATTGACTCTGGGGCAACCAGGAATCTCATGGATAACTCTTTGGCTCAAAGATGGAAAGTTCCAACTCAGCAATAGAGAGAAAATATCGATGTCAAGGCTTTGGCTGGTCAGCCTCTGGGCACTGGCAGGATCCATCTTTCCACAGAACCCCTCCAACGTGCTAGAAGGCAACCACAGGGAATAGCACTCCTTCTATTATGTTGATTCGCCTGAACTGCCGCTAGTGCATGACCTTCCCTGGATATCTCAACACAACCCATGGATCGATTGGTCCATACAGGTGGTCCAAAAGTGGGGACTGGCATGCCTGTCTACCTGTTTGGGTCCAGCTTGAGCTCCTTTCAGATGTATCTCCTCCTGTGCCAACTGCTAGTGTGTGGTGTTCCAGCTGAATATGCTGATCATCCTGAAGTCTTCAGTGAGAAGCTCCCATCCCTGTCTCCACACTGGCTATACAACTATGTCCCTGACTTCTTACCTGTTACTAGTCTTCCAGGGGACTAGCTCTTTTCCATCTCTCATCCTGAAATGGTGGCCATGGAAGAATACATCAAAGGAGCATTGGCCTTAGGATTTGTTGAATAAGTTTGTTTTTGTGTTATTCGTATGACATTCTTATCTTCCCTCGTTCTCACCAGGAACATGTTCAGCATGCCTGGAGGGTTCTCAGGTGGATCCTCAAGAACAACCTTTATGCCAAGCCAGAGAAGTGTGAGTTCAGCAAAGAACAGATGTCATTCTTGGGCTAAATCCTCACCCCTTCCACTATTCAAATAGACCCATGTAAAGATCAGGCAGGCCCAAACCACTTACAGTCAAACAGGTGAGGCACTTTATGGGGTTTGCAAAATTTTATTGCCGCTTCATCGGAAACTTCAGTTCCATTGCAGCCCCCATAAATGCATTCAGCAAGAAGATCCCTGCAGGATTCCTATCAACAGGTGAAGCAGACCAAGCATTTTCCCAACTAAAGTGATGCTTCACCACTGACCCAGCGCTGCAATATCCTGACCCATCCCATCCATTCAGCATTCAGGTTAATAATGTCAGCATTGGAGCTGTACTCTCCAAGCACTCTTCTGTAGGTAATCAGCTGTAGATAATCCTGGTTCCAGCATATGGATGCCATTACAAAGAAGGCACAGTAGTGCCTCTACTTTCTTAGAAGCTTGCAAAGATTTGGTATGTCATCCAAAACTTTGACAATCCTTTATAGATGTACGGTGGAGAGTATGCTGACTGGCTGCATCACAGCTTCATAAGAAACCACCAGTGCTCTTGAAAAAGCCTACAAATCGTGGTAGGACACAGCTCAGTCCATCACAGGTGAAACCCTCCTTTGTAGGCTGGTACCCACAATGGAGCCGACTAAATTTACAACCCTCTGCAGCTTCTTTCAATCCTGTGCAGTAGCCCCCCCATATCCGACAGTGATGCAGCCTGTCAGAATGCTCTCCACGGTACAGCTATAGAAGTTTTTGAGTGTATTTGTTGACATACCAAATCTCTTCAAACTCCTAATGATGTTTAGCCGCTGTTTTGCCTTCTTTATAACTGCAACTGATATGTTGGGCCCAGGTTAGATCCTCAGAGATCTTGATATCCAGGAATTTGAAACTGCGCGCTCTCTCCACTTCTGATCCCTCTATGAGGATTGGTGTGTGTTCCTTCATCTTACCCTTCTGGAAGTCCACAATCAGCTCTTTTGTCTTATTGATGTTGAGTGCCAGGTTGTTACTACGACACCACTCCACTAGTTGGCATATCTCACTCCTGTACACCCTCTCATCACCACCTGAGGTTCCACCACCAAAGGCTGTATCATCAGCAAATTTATAGATGGTATTTGAATTATGCCCAGCCACACAGGCATGGGTATATAGAGAGTAGAGCAGTGGGCTAAGCACACTTCCCTGAGGTGCACCAGTGTTGATAGTCAGCGAGGAGGAGATGTTACCACCAATCGGCACACCACTTGACTCCCATTTTAAAATGTAATGGCGCATAATAGGACTGGAATGAGATACAAACAATAAACTAAAATGGAGGCCAAATGGAAGAGCTTATTAATTTGTATATTTGTTATCTGGACCTGCAAACCTAACATTACATAGATCTGGGAGAAAACATTCAGATAGGGTACTGTATTTGGACGGGAGAAGAAGATGGTGGCGCGATGAAGCGCGCGCGGCCTCTCCGGTGATGAATATCTGTAATCTGTCAAGTAGGATGCTGTGCACAATTCTGATTTGATGGAGGCAGATGTGAGAAACTTCTGAAATGCCTTTTTCGCTGCCACTGCTACTGTGCGATCTGATACCTCCAGAGGGGAAGGCCCCGAATCCTTGGTTTTGCCTGTTGCTTGGCGGCCGGGGCTGGGGTCGAAGCGCTCGACAGAGATGGTGTCAGAGGCACGAAGCTTTCGTACGGACTCAGAGTCAGACTGTAGTTGGGTGCTTCCAGGATGCTGCATCAGCAAGTTTGCGGCGCTAGAAGCTCATGACAGGGAGAGTTTCTCCCTTCTACCGTCTGCGTGAGATGTTGGCTATCGGGACTTTTTTTTACTGTGCCCATGGTCTGCTCTTATCAAATTACGGTATTGCTTTGCACTGTTGTAATTATATGTCATAATTATGTGGTTTTTGTCAGTTTTAGTCTTGGTCTGTCTTGTGTTTCTGTGATATCATACCAGAGGAACATCGTATCATTTTTTAATGCATGCATTTCTAAATGACAATAAACGAGGACTGAGTGTCTTCATAATCTAATCTAATCTAAAAATACTTTGCAAATCAAAATATTAACCAAGAACACTGAAACTACACCCAGTAGCCACTTTATTAGGTACACTTGCTCGTTAATGCAAATATCTAATTTGCCAATCATGTGGCAGCAACTCAATGCATAAAAACATGCAGACATGCTCAAGAAATTCAGTTGTTGTTCAGACCAAACATCCGAATGAAGAGCAAATATGATCTATTATACTGATACATATTATTTGCCTTTTTGATCTGGTTTTATTAATTGCAACAAAATAATATAAAAAGGAGTTGCTTTTGTTTAGATGCACTGAACAACCAATGACTCCTTTTGGGTTCAGAGAAAAGGCAGAGTGTTCCAAATTATCAGTACAACCTGATCTCAGTGTACTGGTTCATAAGTGCTGTTAATGAGCAACATTGTTAAAAAAAAATTATTTATATAATCCACTTTGACAAAATTGTTAGAGGACCCAGCCAATTCAGATGTACCAAATGCAGATTAAGGCAATTAGTAACAACCTTCTATGAAAATATAAACACACACACACACATACCTTAAAGCAGTTCCTTGGGATCAAGACAACTTGCTTCCAATCCTGTTTGGTCGGCTCAAAGATGGCTAATATGGAATCGGTCTGTGCCTCAGGTAGGACAGCAAGTATTTGATGGGGAGGAAAGATAGATATTTTGGAAGCTGTTGCACTTCTGACAAATGGATTCAAAGTTCCCAATGTGATCATTAGTCCTCCTCCACTTTGATTTTGAATGTACATGGGCTTTAGGGAATCTTATTTTTCAAGCAGGCTTTGAGAATATCCTTGCATCTATTTGTTTGATGAAGGTTCACAGATTGAAACATCAAATATTTATTTCTCTCCATAGATGTGCCTGACCTGCTGAGTTCCTCCAGCATTTAGTATGTGATACTACCTATTTATCTGCAGTAATATCTTGCTGGGACCAAGTTTAGAGTATGGATCCTGTTTTTGGTAACCTGCTATTGGAGAGGATTTAAGCCTGATTTATACTTCTGTGTCAACGCGACACCATAAATACTGTGTCGCCGCAAACCCTACGCAGAGCCGACGCGGATCCCTACGCCAGAGCCTGACGCGCACCTCTCCCAAAATGTAACTACGCATCGCAGCAATGCAGAATGCAACAGCTGTGATTGGTCCGCTTGGTAGCATCGCATTTCATCCTATGCCGCACTAGCTTCCTATTGGGCGACTGAAGGGCAGGGAAGGAACTCTGGCTGCAATGCTTTCCATAAAGCTTTACAGACCTCTGAAATTATGGAGGACACATTTCGCTTTTATGAGAAAAGACGCTCGCTTCTTGTTTTTCCCGAGAAAGTCTACCATGACCATGAAGCCTTGCACGGGCAGGTGTGTGGGCATGCGTGACGTGCGCGAATTGCAGAGCCACGCAGTCACACCAACGCACAAGTATAAATACTCACAATGTGCGTAAGTCACTTGCGTAGGTTACCGCGCCGAGTTAACGCAGAAGTATAAATCAGGCTTTAGGGGCTCAATGCTGGGTATGTTAGCCCGAGAGAGGACACTGATATCAGTTTACTTAGCCTGCCAGTGAATTTGGATAAATTTGTGGAGACTGTATAAGACAAATAATAATAGACATGAAAGAAAAGGAGGTGGGGTAGCATTGCTGGTTAGAGAGGAGATTAACGCAATAGAAAGGAAGGACACTAGCCGGGAGGATGTGGAATCAATATGGGTAGAGCTGCATAACACTAAGGGGCAGAAAATGCTGGTGGGAGTTATGTACAGGCCACCTAACAGTAGTAGTGAGGTTGGGGATGGTATTAAACAGGAAATTAGAAATGTGTGCAATAAAGGAACAGCAGTTATAATGGGTGACTTCAATCTACATATAGATTGGGTGAACCAAATTGGTAAGGGTGCTGAGGAAGAGGATTTCTTGGAATGTATGCGGGATGGTTTTTTGAACCAACATGTCGAGGAACCAACTGGAGAGCAGGCTATTCTAGACAGGGTATTGAGCAATGAGGAAGGGTTAATTAGCAATCTTGTCGTGAGAGGCCCCTTGGGTAAGAATAATATGGTGGAATTCTTCATTAAGATGGAGAGTGACATAGTTAATTCAGAAACAAAGGTTCTGAACTTAAAGAGGGGTAACTTTGAAGGTATGAGACGTGAATTAGCTAAGATAGACTGGCAAATGACACTTAAAGGGTTGACGGTGGATATGCAATGGCAAGCGTTTAAAGATCGCATGGATGAACTACAACAATTGTTCATCCCAGTTAGGCAAAAGAATAAATCAGGGAAGGTAGTGCACCCATGGCTGACAAGGGAAATTAGGGATAGTATCAATTCCAAAGAAGAAGCATACAGATTAGCCAGAAAAAGTGGCTCACCTGAGGACTGGGAGAATTTCAGAGTCCAGCAGAGGAGGACAAAGGGCTTAATTAGGAAAGGGAAAAAAGATTATGAGAGAAAACTGGCAGGGAACATAAAAACTGACTGTAAAAGCTTTTATAGATATGTGAAAAGAAAAAGATTGGTTAAGACAAATGTAGGTCCCCTACAGACAGAAACAGGTGAATTGATTATGGGGAGCAAGGACATGGCAGACCAATTGAATAACTACTTTGGTTCTGTCTTCACTAAGGAAGACACAAATAATCTTCCGGAAATAGTAGGGGACAGAGGGTCCAGTGAGATGGAGGAACTGAGGGAAATACATGTTAGTAGGGAAGTGGTGTTAGGTAAATTGAAGGGATTAGAGGCAGATAAATCCCCAGGGCCAGATGGTCTGCATCCCAGAGTGCTTAAGGAAGTAGCCCAAGAAATAGTGGATGCATTAGTGATAATTTTTCAAAACTCTTTAGATTCTGGACTAGTTCCTGAGGATTGGAGGGTGGCTAATGTAACCCCACTTTTTAAAAAAGGAGGGAGAGAGAAACTGGGGAATTATAGACCGGTTAGCGTAACATCAGTGGTGGGGAAACTGCTAGAGTCAGTTATCAAAGATGTGATAACAGCACATTTGGAAAGCAGTGAAATCATCGGACAAAGTCAGCATGGATTTGTGAAAGGAAAATCATGTCTGACGAATCTCATAGAATTTTTTGAGGATGTAACTAGTAGAGTGGATTGGGGAGAACCAGTGGATGTGGTACATTTGGATTTTCAAAAGGCTTTTGACAAGATCCCACACAGGAGATTAGTGTGCAAACTTAAAGCACACGGTACTGGGAGTAAGGTATTGATGTGGATAGAGAATTTGTTGGCAGACAGGAAGCAAAGAGTGGGAATAAACGGGACCTTTTCAGAATGGCAGGCAGTGACTAGTGGGGTACCGCAAGGCTCAGTGCTGGGACCCCAGTTGTTTACAATATATATTAATGACTTGGATGAGGGAATTAAATGCAGCATCTCCAAGTTTGCAGATGACACGAAGCTGGGCAGCAGTGTTAGCTGTGAGGAGGATGCTAAGAGGATGCAGGGTGACTTGGATAGGTTAGTTGAGTGGGCAAATTCATGGCAGATGCAATTTAATGTGGATAAATGTGAGGTTATCCACTTTGGTGGCAAAAACAGGAAAACAGATTATTATCTGAATAGTGGCTGATCATGAAAAGAGGAGGTGCAATGAGACCTGGGTGACATTATACACCAGTCATTGAAAGTGGGCATGCAGGTACAGCAGGCAGTGAAAAAGGCGAATGATATGCTGGCATTCATAGCAGGAGGATTCGAGTACAGGAGCAGGGAGGTACTACTGCAGTTGTACAAGGCCTTGGTGAGACCACACCTGGAGTATTGTGTGCAGTTTTGGTCCCCTAATCTGAGGAAAGACACCCTTGCCATAGAGGGAGTACAAAGAAGGTTCACTAGATTGATTCCTGGGATGGCAGGACTTTCATATGATGAAAGACTGGATCGACTAGGCTTATATTCGTTGGAATTTAGAAGATTGGGGGAGATCTTATTGAAACGTATAAAATCTTAAAGGGATTGGACCCTTTAGATGCAGGAGGATTGTTCCCGATGTTGGGGAAGTCCAGAACGAGGGGTCACAGTTTGAGGATAAAGGGGAAGCCTTTTAGGACCGAGATTAGGAAAAACTTCTTCACACAGAGAGTGGTAAATCTGTGGAATTCTCTACCACAGGAAACAGTTGAGGCCAGTTCATTTGCTATATTTAAGAGGGAGTTAGATATGGCCCTTGTGGCTAAAGGGATCAGGGGGTATGGAGGGAAGGCAGGTACAGGGTTCTGAGTTGGATGATCAGCCATGATCATACTGAATGGCAGTGCAGGCTCGAAGGGCCAAATGGCCTACTCCTGCACCTATTTTCTATGTTTCTATATTTGAAGTTTCTGCTGCAGGTATTCATGTATCAGAAGCCCCATGTTCCAAGGTTCTTCTTGATTAGCAGAGTAAAATACTTTTAGCACCCTCCCCCCACCTTCTACTTGTTACTCCCAGTACTGCTCTGTGGACACTTTAAACTACTTTTATAATGCTGTTTATATGTAAGTACATGCAGGTATTTATGCACATTTTATTTCATATCCGTCTTTTAACCTTCAGCTTTATTTTTTAAAGAATGAAGAGTTATATATAATTGTCTTCATTGAAGGTCGTCACCTTGGAGAGGCTGATAAGTTCCTGTGATCTTGAGAGTGATGCCATCTGGAGTTCAGCGATCTGCTGTTTAGCTGCTGGTAGGGTCACCCATGGCAGTAAGATCAAAGGGTGATCCAACCAAGACCTTAACATCACAACGGCAGTGAAGCTGGAGGAAGGCTGCAGTAGAGAAATGTGCCCAGTTGTCTAGCATTCCATGCTACTGGATCCTGACCCCAATCTGTCAAGAATTGTTCGGTGGGTGCCTGTGCATCAGGCTCCCCACGTCAAACAAAGGCACGCAACAAGTGTTCTAAATCAAGGGAACCCACCATAACAACCGCGACTCCACTGTTCACACTAATGTATAATTGTTCAATGTTTTTCCTTTGCTGCATGTCACAGCCTGACCAACACAGCGGCAGTAAATTCATCATGTCAGTAAATGTATATGGCAAATAAAGTTGATCTTGATCCCTTTGTGAAGTCAGAAAGACCACATATTGTTGTTGACACTAGTCCCTGCATTTCACCCGGGTGGTGCAGGTACAGGTCCTCTCCAGGTCATAACACAACTCTGTTGCCATTCATAACTCAAGCAGTTCACAAGTTGGAACTGCACCGTGAACAGAGTTCATACATAGTATATGTCTGTAACCCCACAACATCTAGCAGGTCCACCCCACCAGTCTCCCAATCACTCATCTCTGCATATAAACGCGTACATAGGTCTGACGTGTGTAATCTGGGGAGAACGTAGAAATCCCATTAACCCACCCCGTCGCCACTACTTTATCATTTCCTATCAGTCAACCTGTATACAGATATTCCTGTACCTAGCATCACTTTATGTACATGCAATCAGTCTATGTATACAAGTTATTCTCACATATTTACATTTGTTGCCCTTTTTTCATGCTGCATAAGATCCAGAGTAACAATCATTTTGTTCTCCATTGCACTTGTATACTCATGAATGACAATAAACAATCTTGAATCTTGAAAACACACCAAGCTGATTAGTGCAACTCAAGTATGTACAACGGGCAGATAAGGTACATAATAAACACAAGAGATTCTGCAGATGCTGGAAAACCAGAGCAACACACACAATGTGCTTGAGGAACTCAGCAGGTCAGGCAGCATCTACGGAGACGAATAAAGAGGTGATGCTTTAGGCCAAGAGCCTTCATCAGGAATGGAAAGAAACGGGAAGAGGAAGGTTTTTGCCTGATCAGCTGAGTTCCTCTAGTAGTTTGTGTGTATTACTCTGCAGAATCTTGTGTTTTCCCCTTCCTTTCTAGTCCTGATGAAGGATCTTGGCCTGAAATATCAACTCTTTATCTTCTCCATGGATACTGCCTGACCTGCCGAGTTCCTCTAGCATTTTGGATGTGTTACTCCAGATAAATCACATTCCAACACATGCTCAAAAGCAGTAAGTTTTATTCTTATTCCCCGAGGAAGCCGATTTCACACTTGAGTGTTAACTTCTACCCATAGGCATGGATGCAGGAAATCCAAAGCACAAGAGATTCTGCAGATGCTAGAAACCCAGAACAACGCACACAGAATTCTGGAGAAGGTCAGCAGGTCAGGCAGCATCCATGGAGAGGAATAAACAGCTGAATAAGTGAATTGCAAGTGGCATAAATGTACTTTAATTTACTTTGAACTTTGAAATGCCGGAGGAACTCAGTTCAACCTGTATCCGCCAGTCTGTTTTATTTTAAATCAAAATAAATTTTATTCAAATGTTTTTTAAAAATTTACACGGATTAACCGGTCAATGCCTTTTCATTGGTTCTTGGCTCTTGATCCTCCAAAATATTCCACATGGAATTTAAACTGGAGGTGGCGGAGGGTAGGTTTAAGAAGGACGTGTGTAATAGAAACATAGAAAATAGGTGCAGGAGTAGGCCATTCGGCCCTTCGAGCCTGCACCACCATTTATTATGATCATGGCTGATCATCCAACTCAGAACACCGCCCCAGCCTTCCCTCCATACCCCCTGACCCCCGTAGCCACAAGGGCCATATCCAACTCCCTCTTAAATATAGCCAATGAACTGGCCTCAACTGTTTCCTGTGGCAGAGAATTCCACAGATTCACCACCCTCTGCGTGAAGAAGTTTTTCCTAATCTCGGTCCTAAAAGGCTTCCCCTCTATCCTCAAACTGTGACCCCTCGTTCTGGACTTCCCCAACATCGGGAACAATCTTCCTGCATCTCGCCTGTCCAATCCCTTTAGGATCTTATACGTTTCAATCAGATCCCCCCTCAATCTTCTAAATTCCAACGAGTACAAGCCCAGTTCATCCATTCTTTCTTCATATGAAAGTCCTGCCATCCCAGGAATCAATCTGGTGAACCTTCTCTGTACTCCCTCTATGGCAAGGATGTCTTTCCTCAGATTAGGGGACCAAAACTGCACACAATACTCCAGGTGTGGTCTCACCAAGGCCTTGTACAACTGCAGTAGTACCTCCCTGCTCCTGTACTCGAATCCTCTCGCTATAAATGCCAGCATACCATTCGCCTTTTTCACCGCCTGCTGTACCTGCATGCCCACTTTCAATGACTGGTGTATAATGACACCCAGGTCTCGTTGCACCTCCCCTTTTCCTAATCGGCCACCATTCAGATAATAATCTGTTTTCCTATTTTTGCCACCAAAGTGGATAACTTCACATTTATCCACATTAAATTGCATCTGCCATGAATTTGTCCACTCACCCAACCTATCCAAGTCACCCTGCATCCTCCTCACAGCTAACACTGCTACCCAGCTTCATGTCATCCGCAAACTTGGAGATGCTGCATTTAATTCCCTCATCCAAGTCATTAATATATATTGTAAACAACTGAGGTCCCAGCACTGAGCCTTGCGGTACCCCACTAGTCACCGCCTGCCATTATGAAAAGGTCCCGTTTATTCCCAGTCTTTGCTTCCTGTCTGCTAGCCAACTCTCCACCCACACCAATACCTTACCCCCAATACCGTGTGCTTTAAGTTTGCACACTAATCTCCTGTGTGGGACCTTGTCAAAAGCCTTCTGAAAATCCAAATATACCACATCCACTGGTTCTCCCCTATCCACTCTACCAGTTACATCCTCAAAAATTCTATGAGATTCGTCAGACATGATTTTCCTTTCACAAATCCATGCTGACTTTGTCCGATCATTTCACTGCTTTCCAAATGTGCTGTTATCACATCCTTGATAACTGACTCCAGCAGTTTCCCCACCACCGACGTTAGGCTAACCGGTCTATAATTCCCCGGTTTCTCTCCCTCCTTTTTTAAAAAGTGGAGTTACATTAGCCACCCTCCAATCCTCAGAAACTAGTCCAGAATCTAACAAGTTTTGAAAAATTATCACTAATGCATCCACTATTTCTTGGGCTACTTCCTTAAGCACCCTGGGATGCAGACCATCTGGCCCTGGGGATCTATCTGCCTTCAATCCCTTCAATTTACCTCACACCACTTCCCTACTAACATGTATTTCGCTCAGTTCCTCCATCTCACTGGACCCTGTGTCCCCTACTATTTCTGGAAGATTATTTATGTCCTCCTTAGTAAAGACAGTAATCTTAGTAATCTGGGGAGAACGTAGAAATCCCATTAACCCACCCCGTCACCACGACTTTATCATTTCCTATCAATCAACCTGTATACAGATATTCCTGTACCTATCATCACTTTATGTACATACAATCAGTCTAGGTATACAAGTTACTCTTACGTAATTACATTTGTTGCCCTTTTTTCATGCACAAGATCCAGAGTAACAATCATTTTGTTCCATACACTCACAGTCAAAACTATCAACACTGTTTTACTACATTACTACACAAAAATAGCACTCTTGCCACTCATGTGGCCTTCTGCGATGGTACACTACCATAATTGCTGGAAATCCAGAGCAACAAACGCAGACTGCTGGAGGAATTCAGGCAGCACCTGTGAAAAGGAATAAACAGCTGGCGTTTCGGGTCAAAACCCTTCATCAGTCTGGATGAAAAATCTCAACCCGAAACATCGCCTTTTAAAATTAGTTTTAGAAAACTTATTTATATAAAAAAAACTACAGAGTGGCACATAGAAATGAAAGAATCTCAGGGCGACATAACGTACTTGGGTAATAAATCTACTTTGAACTTTGAAATGCCGGAGGAACTGAGCAGGTCAATCCGCACCGTCGCGTCCTGTTGTGTAGGCTGCCGTGGACGTACCGTGGCACTGAAGCCCTATCTGACCCAGACCGATGTATTTATAGATGCTGCTGTCAGCGGCGGCCCTTCTCTGGGCCAGGTTGACCAGCCGCTGCCCAGCATGGCCAGGCGGGCGGTTGTTGTGGTAACCAGGAGGGAGGGGGCGGGGGGGGGGTAGCATCAACATCCGGGTCCCCGGACCGAGGCTTTAAAAGGCCGCGCTGGGCGGGAGGCTGTTCCTTTTACACGCTGTCCACCGCCGCTGTTGGGTTGTATGCGTCGCTCTTTCCTAATCGGCCGGGGCAAGGTTTTATGGCAAAGGGAGGTCGTCATCTTTCTCTTGTGCGTCCCCCAATTACTTTTTAAAAATTCCGCCTAAAAAGAGAAGACGCTTTACCAAATCTTTTGGGCCGTTATTTCGCGTAAGTACTATCAGTGTGTTTGAAATACGTTTCATGAAGGAGAGGATGCCATGTTTCTGAAAATCTGAGTGTAAACCGACTGTGCTTGAATGGGGTCGGTGTGACAAACATTTTCGTGCCGATGAGAGGATGGACATTTGTGTATG
Source organism: Mobula birostris (assembly GCF_030028105.1). Classification (NCBI taxonomy): domain Eukaryota; kingdom Metazoa; phylum Chordata; class Chondrichthyes; order Myliobatiformes; family Myliobatidae; genus Mobula; species Mobula birostris. The sequence goes on from NC_092370.1 coordinate 128,805,314, forward strand.
ATGTGAAGGGCTGATATTGTTACGTTGGGTCGTCCATGGGTTTCGGGGTTGGGTACGGGTGGAGGGAGCCTACGAGTCTGCAGACAGCTGCTTGGCCTCGGGTTCCCCCTCATTGAAGACGAGACTGGAAATCCCAGTGTCCATTGCGGCATTTCCCTCCTTCCCCGCCTCTCGCTGTTGCTGACTCGCTGGCCGGGGCTGTCAATCGCCATTACGTCAGTGTGGGCCGTGACGTGCGCGGCCGGCGTTCCCCGCTGGCGGAGTTTGGAAACGGAATTTATATTTTTGAAAATGAAGCGTTACGTTAAAATCGAAATATCCCGATGATGCCGCCAAATTTGTATACGTTGGGGCAACGAGTAGTACCTTCCTGAAATGTCGTCTTGTGTCAGAGTGAATTAGATGAGGAATGATGCTGGCCTCCATTTCGTTGCTCGATTGTGCAAAAGGATTCGCCGCTGTCCCCGGTATTACATTAGATACAGGAGCAGAATTAGGCTATTCGCCCCATTGAGTCTGCTCTACCATTTAATCATGGCTCTCTCAACCCCATAACCCTCCGTGACAACTAATTCCACCATCTAAAGCGGCTAAAAAAAAATCATCACCTCTGTTCTAAAGGGTCGTCCTTTATTCTGAGGCTGTGCCCTCTGTAGACTCCCCTACAATGGGTAACATCCTCTCCAAATTCACTCTCGGCCTTTCAATAGTCGATAGGATTCGATGAGACCTCTGCTCTCCCCCCCCCCCATTCTTCTTAACTCCAGGGAGTACAGACCCAAGCCATCAAATGCCCCTCACATGTTAACCCTTTCATTCCCGGGATTCTTGTAACCCTCTGGACCCTCTCCAATGCCAGCACGTCCTTTCAAATTTAAGGGGCCCACATTTCTTTAATAACCGGACCGAAAAGGGTCATCTGCGTTACAAAGACAGTAATGCAGTGATGGCTGCCCGCCTCCCCTTGTGAGGGGCGAGTCTGCCGCAGCACTTGCTCCTGTGAAGGAGACAGCGTTCCGAGCTCCTCGGTGCCTGGGAGCTGGACTGGCAACCTCTCCAGAGCCCTCCATCCACTCGTATAAAACTACCTCTTCTGAGAGGAAAAAAAAACACAATACAACGACCTTTGCAACCACAGTTCCGACATAACGGGAACGATGGAAACTTTGAGGCGTGCTGTAATGTTTTTGAATGGTGGCGTTTCCCTCTTCGATTGTTTGTTTTGACGATAAGAAATTTTCCAACGATTGTAGCCAGATTTTTTTGTGGAAGGAAAAGCGAACGGATAATTTCCACAACCATCCATTAACTTTTTAAGTTTCCCATATCATCTATATTGAAATGCTACCACCATTTCATTAATAATTTAAAATCTTAATTGGAATCAAATATAAACAAGGATAGTTTATATAAAGAGTTTGTTTTGTGTTAGGACATTGGAACAACATAATTGCATGTTTTGTTTGAATTTCTCTCCGCCCTTCCGTTTCTGGCTTTGAAAAGGCGCCGGTGCAATATGAGTGGAAAGTGTGCGCCTGTTATTCTTATTTTGAATTAACAGTGGTGAAAGTGTTCCGGTTGGGACCGGCACGAGCCAGATTGATACCATTGTTACGTGTGGACAATAATGCCGGCTGTGCGTGTGGTAATGAAAATTCAGGCCAGGCGGAACGGAGCAGGACATGCCATGTCTGGCTAGCAAAGCAATATTTCTAAGCTTTGTCAACGAGTCAACTCACGAGGAGCTTACCTTAATGTCTCGAGTTGCATATTCTTTTTTCAGTTTTAAGATGCAAAAGTATAAAACTTTGCATTTTACCACATCGCTTCCCTGCGTAATTAAGATATAGTATCCCTCCAGGAAAGTTGGCCTTTTTTATTTACTCATTAGCGGGATGTTAAATCAACGGGTGACAGTTGAGCCGAAGAGAAAATGAACTCGAAAGGAAAAGCGTCATTTCAGTTTTGTTACTGTGGCATTGATAAGTCAGAGCAGAATATATATACCCCTCAATATGAAATTAGAGTGGGGATAATCGACAAAAACTCAAACTGGCAGGATATTGCCAATGCTGCCTGCAATTATTCGTCTTGTATTACCCAAATAATGGGATAGTTCGCCCCACCCGTGTAAGATTTTCCAGTGACAGCAAGACAAATGTAAGCGGTATATATGGAAACGTTAGGGGACTAAGGTATTAATAGATCAAGCAAATGAATTTTAATGGGCAAAATATGAGAATCTATTTTGGACGGTTAAAAAACAATCGCCTATTTCCTAAATAGTGAAAATACATAGTATATAGTGATCTAAAGGACTGACGAGTACACAGCCTTAGCCCATAAGTTTTGCGGCAGAGATTTGTCAGGGAGTAAAATTGAAATCTGACCCAACCAGGAGGGGTTAGTTTTTTTAGATCATTGGGTCATGTTGGGATCAGGTTAGATAGCTGGAACTACAGTCACTATTGAGCAAACGACTGATGCTTCAGTTTGAGGCTCTATTTGCTTTATAGCTTTTTCTTGGCTTTTCTGAAGGCATTTACATTGGCTCCTGATTTGCTGCCCACATCCAGGCTGCCTCCCAGCTCAAGTTCACAAAGCCCTTTATCTTGTTTACTGTATACACTGCTGCCACACAGTGATGTAATGAGTCAAAAGATAATATTTAAAATTTACTTAAAGAGCTACATTAAATTGACTTGAGCCCAAGGATTTCACATTCATATTTCAAGGCTAATCCAAACCAAACACAAGGTCCGGTCGTGACAGGCTTTGGTCAAGTAGCTAGGCACTTAAAGGTTTGTGTTTGTCAAAGTCGTCTAGTGCTGTGATGACCCCCATTAAGAGGAATGAATTACAAGCTCTGTACGAAGTTCCAATGCTAACCTTGACTATTTTGGGCACATCTAGACAGAAGACCTTAAAAGGAAAGTATTCTTCAAGTGAAATGTAAGATTTACAGTGGCATGCAAAAGTCTGGGCACCCCTGGTCAAAATTTCTGTTACTGTGAATAGCTAAGCGCGTAAAAGGTGACCTGATTTCCAAAAGACATAAAGTTAGTGATGACACATTTCTTTAATATTTTAAGCAAGATTACATTTTTATTTCCATCCTTTACAGTTTCAAAATAACAAAAAAGAAAAGGGCCCAAAGCAAAAGTTCAACAGTGCGTGACAGGGTATGAGGACAGGTGCAGCTGACTTATATCGTTTCATATCGCCAAATCATATTGTTTCCTTGCTGCCCAGTACCACATTCCTTGCAGCCCGGTGGTTGGGGACCACTGTGCTAAATCTTTCTGAAGGTCTTTTGCAGTCAAACGGGGGTTTTGATTTGCCTTTCTAGCAATCCTACCAGCAGCATTCTCGGAAAGTTTTCTAGTTAATTACATAATGAACTGAGGAAACGGCTATCTGAAAATGCTTTGCTATCTTCTTATAGCTCTCTCCTGCTTTGTGGGCATCATTTATTTTAATTTTCAGAGTGCTAGGCAGCTGCTTAGAGGAGCCCATGGCTGCTGATTGTTGGGACAAGTTTTGAGTAGTCAGGGTATTTATAAAGCTTTGGAATTTGCATCACCTGGCCTTTCCTAACGATGACTGTGAACTAGCCATAGCCTGAACAAGCTAATTAAGGTCTGAGACCTTGGTAAAAGTTATCTGCGAGCTCAAATCTCTTGGGGTGCCCAAACTTTTGCAGGTGCTCCTTTCCATTTTTTCACTCTAAAATTGTACAGAACAAAAATAATACACTAATCTTGCTTAAAATGTTGAAAAGAATGCTTCATCTTTAACTTTATGACTTTTGGGGATCAGGTCATCTTCTACTCACTTAACTATTCACAGTAACAGAAATTTTGACCGGGGTGCCCAAACTTTTGCATGCCACTGTATCAGAATGAAGCCAAGACTCTAAAGGTTAAAATTGGAAAAGCTTCTAAGTTACAGAATGCATTCATATTTTTTTAAATACTGAAGGGAACTGAGAAATGTAATGGTTAGCAAGATGCTATTACAGCTTGGGGCTTCACTGTTCAATTCTGACGTTCTGTGTGTTTGTACGTTCCTTCTTCAGACTCAGGTTTAATATCACTGGCATAATCATGAAATTTGTTAACTTGGTGGCAGCAGTACAATGCCATGCATGATGATATAGAAAAAATAAAATGAGTAGATCATTTACCGTAAGTGTGTGTGTATATATATATATATATATATATGTGTGTGTGTGTGTGTGTAGATTAGATAGTTGAATTAAAATTCGTGAGAGAACAGAAATAAAGTGAGGTGGTGTTCATGGGTTCAATGTCCATTTAGGAATCATATGGCATATGGGAAGAAGCTGTTCCTGAATCATTAAGTGTGTGTCTTCAGGCTCCAGTACGTCCTTCCTGATGGTAATGATGAGAAGGGGGCATGTTTTGGGTGATGGGGGTCCTTCATAATGGATGCTGCCTTTCGGAGGCACTGCTCTTTGAAGATGTCTTGGATACTATGGATGCTAGTACCCAAGATGGAGCTGACTAATTTTACAACTTTTTGTAGCTTCTTTCTGTCCTGTGCAGTAGCCCCCCCCCCCCCATACTGGACAGTGATGCAGCCTGTCAGAATGCTTTCCATGGTACAGGTTTTTGAGTGTTTGAGGTGACAAACCAAATCTCCTCCAACTCCTAATGAAATATAGCCACTGTCTTGCCCTATTTATAGCTGCATCGATACGTAGGGACAGATTAATCCTACCCTTTCTGAAGTTCACAATTAGGTCTTTGACATTGAGGAGTTGTTGCCGCAACATCATTCAACTAGCTGGTATATCTGGTTTCCGTAATCCTCTTGTCTTTGAGATTCTACCAACAATTGTATCATCAGCAAATTTATGTATGGACTTTGAGCTATGCCACACCCAGGCATTGGTATAGAGAGAGAAGAGCAGTGTGCTAAGCACACATCCCTGAGCTACGCCAATGTTGGTCGTTGGCGAGGAAGAGATATTACCAATCTGCACAAATTGTGGACTTCCATTTAGGAAGTCAAGGATCCAGTTGCAGAGGGAAGTATAGAGGCCCAGATTCCATAGTTTATTGATCAGGACTATAGGAATGGTGGTGTTAAATGCTGAGCTATAGTCGACAAACAGCATCCTGACATGGGTGCTTGTATTGTCCACGTGGTCTAAGGCCGTGTGAAGAGCCATTGAGCTTGCGTCTGCTGTTGACCTGTTGTAGCGATGGGCAAATTGCAGTGGGTCCAGGTGCTTGCTGAGGCAGGAGTTGATTCTGGCCATGATCAGCCTCTGGAAGCACTTCATCACTGTAGATGGTGAATGCTACAGGATGATAGTCATTAAGGCAACTCAAACTACACTTCTTGGGCATTGGTATAATTATTGCCCTTTTGAAGCAGATAGAAACTACTAGAGCAATGAGACTTTGAGAGTGTCCTCGAGTACACCTGCCAGTTGGTTGGCATAAGTTTTCAGAGCCTTACCAGGTACTCCATCAGGGCCTGCCACCTTGTGAGTGTTCGTCCTCCTGAAAGACAGCCTGACATTGGCCTCCAAGACGGATCACAGGGTCACCGGGTACAGTGTGGATCTTCAAATCTATAGTTATATCCTCCATTTGAAAGCAGGCATAAAAGGCGTTGCTCGTCTGGTGGTAAAGCATCACTGCCATTAATGCTGTTGGGTTTCACTTTGTAGGAAGTAATGTCCTGCAAACCCTAAGAGTTGACATGCATCTGATGTCGCCTCCAACCTCGCTAGGGATTCTGTCTTTGCTGTTGAAATAGCCCTCTGCAAGTCGTACCTGGTTTTCTTGTACAGGCGAGGTTGCCAGACAAATGCCACCGATCTAGACCTCAGCAGATAACAAACCTTCTGGTTCGTCCATGGCTATTGGTTTGGGAATGTACAGCAAGTTTTCGTAGGCGCACACTTGTCCACACAGGTTTTAATAAAGTTGGTAACAACAGCGGTATGCTCATCCAGATTTGAAGATGAATCCCTGAATACAGTCCAGTCCACTAAGTCAAAGCAGTCCTGTAAGTGCTCCTGTGCTTCCCTTGTCCATACCTTCTTGGTACTGACTGCTGCTGCTACTGTCTTCAGTCTCTGCCTGTACTCAGTGGAAGTACAACCAGATGATCAGGCTTTCTGAAGTGTGGGTGTGGAATAGCACAGTAAGCACTCTTGATCTTAGTGTAACATTGGTCCAGTGTGTTTTCTCTGGTACTACAAGTGATTATTTGATGACTTTTGGGTTAAGCTTTATACTTTATTGTCACCAAACAATTGGTACTAGAACATCCAATCATCACAGCGATATTTGATTCTGCGCTTCCCACTCCCTGGATTACAAATACTAAATATTAAAAATAGTAGCAATTAGTAAATATTAAAATTTTAAATTATAAATCATAAATAGAAAAATGGAAAGTAAGGTAGTGCAAAAAAACTGAGAGGCTGGTCCGAATATTTGGAGGGTACGGCCCAGATCCGGGTCAGGATCTGTTCAGCAGTCTTATCACAGTTGGAAAGAAGCTGTTCCCAAATCTGGCCGTATGAGTCTTCAAGTTCCTGAACCTTCTCCCGGAGGGAAGAGGGACGAAAAGTGTGTTGGCTGGGTGAGTGGTGTCCTTGATTACCCTGGTAGCACTGCTCCGACAGCATGCGGTGTAAAGTGAGTCCACGGACAGAAGATTGGTTTGTGTGATGTGCTGTGCCGTGTTCATGACCTTCTGCAGCTTCTTTTGGTCTTGGACAGGACAACTTCCATACCAGGTTGTGGTGCACCCTAGAAGAATGCTTTCTATAGTGCATCTATAAAAATTAGTGAGGGTTTTAGGGGACAGGCCAAATTTCTTTAGTTTTCTCAGGAAGTAAAAGGCGCTGGTGGGCCTTCTTGGCAGTGAACTCCGCTTGGTTGGACCAAATCAGGTCATTTGTAATATTGACCCTGAGGAACTTAAAAGCTTTTGACCTGTTCCACTTGCGCACCACCGATGTAAATTGGGTTGTGCGGTCCGCTACTCCTTCTGAAGTCAACAACCAATTCCTTCGTCTTGCTGACGTTGAGGGATAGGTTATTGTCTTCGCACCATGCCATCAGGTTCTTAATTTCCTCTCTGTACTCAAACTCATCATTACCTGAGATACGGCTTACAATTGTTGTGTCATCAGCAAACTTATATATTGAGTTTGATGGAAACTTGCCTACACAATCATGGGTGTACAGTGAGTACAGCAGGGGGCTGAGTACACAGCCTTGTGGGGCACCAGTGTTCAGAGTGATTGTAGAGGAGAGCTTGTCCCCTATTTTTACAGCCTGGGTCCTGTCTGTGAGGAAGTTGAAGATCCTGCTGCAGATCTGAGTGCTAAGGGCCAGGTTCCGGAAACTCCCCCAAAATAATGCTGAAGGCTGTTTCTTGCATGTTGATTGCATTGCTCAGATCATCTGTGGTGGAATGTACACTGCTGCTAAAAACATTGCTGAAATCTACTAGGACACGTAAAATGGACCGCACTTAATTGTAAGATTCTCCAGGTCTGGAGAGCAAAATTGGGACGTCACCAACACATTAGTACATTAGGAGGAGTTGATCATGAGACATACACCACCAGCTCTGCTTTTGAGAGACTCGACAGTCTTATCTTGATGATGTATAGTGAACCAGCAGTCTGAATTGCTGTATCCGGTACAGAAGGAGCTAACCAGGATTCCGTGAAGCAGGGGACGTACGCTGTCCTAATGTCCCTCTGTTACAGCACCCAAACTCGGAGATCATCAGAGTGCACGCGTGGGTTTACTCTGGGTGTTTTGGTTTTTTCCCCCACAGTTCAAAGAGGCACTAGGTTAATCAGCCATTGTAAATTGTCCTGTGGTAGGACTCTGGTGGATTGGTTGCCTAATCGATGGATTGCTGGACAGTGTATCTCATATGGCTGAAAGACCTTATTCTCTAACTAAGATAAAATTAAAATCAAATTAAAAGATTAGAGAAACTATTTCACAACACGCTGGAGGAACTCAGCAGGTCGGGCAGCATCCATGGAAACGATGAGTCGACGTTTCCACGGATGCTGCCCGACCTGCTGAGTTCCTCCAGCGTGTTGTGAGTGTTGCTGTGACCCCAGCATCTGCAGAGTATTTTGTGTTTGAGAGAAACTATTTCCCCTGCTGGGGAACTAGGACCAGAAAGCAGAGTATTAATGAGGCACGTCAAGAATTTCAGAAGTGAAGTTTAGAAACACCCACAGAGGATAGTTGAAATTTGCTGTCTTTCATCAAAGTCAAAGTAAATTTATTATCAAAGTATGTACAGTGCCTTGTGAAAGTATTCAGCCCCCAAACCTTTGTTCACATAAATGGCTATTATAATCGTGGATTTTGATTAATTTAACCGAGAATTTTTATTTGTGAATCACATGCTCCTTTTTTCACAGTAGAGCGCAGAAAACAGGGAAAATTGTAAAACATGAAAAGCTACAAATTCTAAAGCTGAAATGTCAGCAGTTGAAAAGTGTTCATCCCCCATTGGCTAACGCATGACTGTGTCGCAGGATCCAGCTCAAACCATGTCATCAAGTTTGCGGATGACACAGCAGTGGTTGGCCTTATCAAGAATGTTGATGAGATGGAGTATGGAGAGGAAGTGGAGTGGCTGGTGGATTGGTGTGAGAACAACCCAAGCCTGAATGTTGAGAAGACAAATGCAGACGAACCATCCCCCTCTCCAAATGCATGGCTCCTCCATAGAGAGAGTTAAATGCACCAAGTTCCTGGGAGTTCACATCATGGATGACCTCATAATATCACCTCCCTGAACAGGAAGACAAGCGAGGCTGCCACTCCCCATCTTAACTGCGTTTTACAGGAGCACGATTGAGAGTGTCCAAACAAGTTGCATCTCCGTCTGGTGTGGGAGCTGTCAAGCATCAGACCAGAAGTCCCTACAAAGGACTGTGAGAACAGCTGAGAGGATCATAGGGGTCTCCCTACCATCCATCGGGGACATTTATCAGGAGCGCTGCATTCACAGGGCTGTAGAATTATTAAGGATCCCACCCCCCCCCCCCCCATCTATCCAACGTTCTTTTTGGCTTTGTACCATCAGGCAGGAGACAATGATGCAGAAAGACAAGAATGGTCAGGATGAGAAACAGTCTTTTCCCCCAGGCCATTAGCCTTCTGAACTCCCAGCCACATTGTCTTCAACATGCCTCTGGTTAATCTTTTCCGTACCTTCCAGTATTTAAAATTAATACACTTTAGTTTGTTATTCATGTGTGATTCATCTGTAGATTTTATCTTTACCTTCCTAAGTTATCATGTGTTATGTGTGCTACTGTGCTTTACACCCTGGTTCGAAGAAACATCTGGTTTTATATTATATGGTTATATATATGATCTACATGGTTATGAATATAGTTAAATGACAATAAACCACCCACCTCACAACTATTATAGCCAGTAGACTTTTTGGATAAGTCTCTATTAGCTTTGTACAACAGGACAGAGCATGATTTGCCCATTCCTCCTTGCTCAAGCTCTGTCAGGTTAGTTGGGAAGTGACGGTGGACCTTGAGGTCTTGCCAGAGATGTTGAATCAGGTTAAAGTCAGGACTTCGACTGGAACACTCAAGGACATCAATTTTCTCGGTTTGAATTTACTTCATGGTTACTCGATACAACACTTTGGGTTGTTGTCCTGCTGAAAGGCAAACTTCCTCTCCAATTTAAGCTTTCTGGCAGATGCTAGCAGATTTTTATCCAGGATCTCACTGTATTTATCAACATTCATCTTTCCATCAATCCTGATCAGATATCCAGTCCCTGCTGCTGCAAAGCATCCCCAGAGCATGAGGCTACCTCAGTCACATTGTACAATAGGGAAAGTGTTACCTGGCTGATGTGCAATATTACATTTAGGCCACATGTACCTCTTGGTTTTGAAGCCAAAAAATTTCACTTTAGTCTCATCTGACCGCAAGACCTTCTTCCACATCTTTACAATATCTTCTAAGTGATGCTTGGCAAAGTCTTGATGGGCAAGAGCTTCTTCCTGCCACTCTACCATTTTTGTGCAAGGCCTTAGAGATTGTGGAGCCATGAACTTCATCTCCAGTTGCATCCTTACAGCATCTTCTAAGTGATGCTTTGCAAAGTCTTTATAGGAAAGGATATGCTTTTACTTACTGGTACGTGTGGCATAAATTTAAAATTGCACATCAGTGCATTGGGGTTAATTGATCTCAGTTAAATTAATTGAAATCCCTGGTGGTAATACTCATTTATGTGAATTGGGACTGAATACTTTTTCAAGGCACTGTATATGCCACTGTAATGCCACCTTGAGGTTTATTTTCTTGCTGGTATTTACAGGAAAATAAATAGAGTGGAATTTACAAAAGACAATATATAAAGACCGACAAACAACCATCGTGCAAAAGACGACAAATTGTGCAATTTAAAAATAAATAATACTGAGAACGTGAATTGCAGGGCCCTTGAAAGTGAGTCTGTAGGTTATAGAATTAGTTAGTTGTTCTGAGTGGAGTTTTCCACGCAGGTTCAGAAGCCTGATGGTTGCTGGGTAATAACCGTCCCTGAATCTGGTGATGTGGGACCCAAGGTTCCTGTACCTCCTGCCTGATAGTAGTAGTGAAAACGGAACTTGGCCTGGATGATGGATGCTGCTTTCTTGTGGCAGTGCTCGTTGCAGATGTGCTCAGTTGTGGGGGAGCGTCTGTGTTGGACTAGGTGGTACCCACCACTTTCTTAAATCTTAATTTTCATTTTTAAATCTGAAGATTTTGTTGTTGTTACCCCAAAGTATTAAAGGGTGTGGGCAGCAGATCATAGATAGTCATGATCTTATTGAATTCAGATAATTAAGTTAAATAGTCTACTTCTGTCCCTATGCAAGCAAATGTTTGAATATGATTTTGGACAAGATGGGCTTGGAATTGCTGCTGTAAGTTACCTGGAAACTTGTTTCAAATGCATCTGACAAAATAAGGAAGAAGTCAGTAGATGAGTGGTGCTGCAAATATCTGTTCTGAAGCTGGATTAATAGCTCAGATTGACAGCAGCTAACCTGACTTTGAGACTTGTCATTTAGACATTACTGTCAAACAAATTGGGTGTGTTACATCAAAAAGACATAAAATGTAATTAGCAGTTTAAAGTACACTTATTTGACTTCCTGCCAGGTAATAGGAACTCTGATCTTCACTGGGTCCAGGTGAGATATGGTTCAAAGTATCCTGAAACTTGGAGTGTATTTTGTTTTAAGTAGATTTAATAACTGTATATTATTGTGTTATCTCAGATTCTTTTGTGTGGCCTTCACAACTGAAAATATAAATGGATCAAAATTGTAAAATAAACTTCAAAAGAGATTCCTTGTAATTTACAATAAACCTTTTCAAAAACTAGCTTAGTGTTAAATATAACTATTCTGACAATAGTCTAATTCTCATTAATGTCAAATGACAGTGCTATAATTAAGTATCTTAATATGGCTTTGTACACTTTGCAGTTGGTCAGCACAGTGGCACAGCTAGTGGAGCTGTTTTCTCACAGTTCCAATAATGATGCTCAATCCTTTCCCCAGTGGACTTTGCACATTCACCCTGTGACTATGTGAATTTCCTCCCATTTTCCAAACAGGTGTGGGCTGGCAGGTTAATCGGAGATAGTTAGTTGTCCCCAATGTGTAGATGATTGATAGAATCAGGAGGAACTTGATGAGAATATCGGGGATTTGAGAAAATTGGTGCTTAATGGTCCACAATGAACTGGTTTTCATGCTATGTGAAGCTTAATGGTACGCAAATGTCATTGGGTATCCTTGCCAAAACTCAAGATCACTACAGCTGGTACTTGGATAAGAATGGGAATTATTTCAGGAGTTTATTTCTCTCAGCTTTCTTATTGATTGCTCAGTAACACTTTGTATGGTGATTATAGTCAACCATGAATTCTGCACTTGTTTGACTGCAATACAAGGTGATGGACTGTTGAAAGGTTGCGCAAATAACAATCAATTGTGCATCTTAACTTACTGTATTCAGTTGGCATCTTTTTTGCTAGTTTAAAAAAATGTTGATCCTAATCTTTTATCTAAGCAAAAATAATCTGCACTTCTCAGTGTCAATCTTGTACACATTTTGATCCATCACCCAAGTTCAACCTTCCTGCTATTTCTTGTGTGTGTCCACTGGCTACTTGATTGAAAAGAACGTTTGAGGCCCCTGTGGACTCTCAGACATCCCTCGCAACCTTCATTTCAATTTGGCTCTCCAGTGTTCTTGCTGGAGGCTAATCCTATCAATTTTATTCCTGTGTAATCCACTTTTCCTATTGCTGGTCCTGTAGACTCTGCCATTGATTCAACTAATAGTTTCCCTTTCTATGTTATCTCCAGAAAATGTGTTCATGTGAAAATGGCCCCTTTCAGACCTGGCTTTGTCAATGAAATCTTCACAATAGCATGGTTAAATATAAATTTAATGATTCTGTCTTCATGCCTTGTCCTCACAAGCAGCTCCCTCTATTTTTCACTTTTCTACTTACTGGTCTGGCTACAACCTTTTACCGTTCAGCCACCCCAAGTGGTTGGAGTCACAGTGCATCCTCATTATTAAACTTCTTCTCTTTTCATCCATTAAAAATGTATTCTTTTACCTTGGATAGTGAGAGTAATGGAATTTCTGTAACTGAAGTGGTAGAGTTCATTGTTTAGTAAGGGGTTTGCAAACAATGTTTTCGTTATAATAATGCATCTAAAAAAAAAGATTAATATTGCAGCCATGGGGCACCACTGATGAAGGGAATGTACATAGTCCTTAGAGGGTGGAAGGGCTGAGGATTATGCAGACTCCTTTTAAAATGCTTATTTCCTCTTTCAACCCCTTTACTAATTTCTCTTCCTTTCCTAATTCTTGCTTCCATCTCAATTAATCCCTTCTTTCCTTAACATCACTTAAATTACACAGTTGGACATGGTAGGTACCTGGTCGAACTTAGCATTGTGGTGCACTGAAGGAAAGGCAATAAATATCCAAGACGGTATCTGACTCCAATTCTCATAGATCAGAAATGGAGAGAGTGAGCAATGTCAAGTTCTTGGGTGAAAATATCTCTGAGGATCTACCCTGGCCCCATCATATCAATGCAGCTACAAGGAAAGCAAGACAGCGGCTATATTTCATTAGGAGATTTAGTTTGTCACCTAAAACACTTGAAAACTTCTACAAATGTACCATGGAAAGCATTCTAACTGTCTGGTTTGGCGGGGGGGGGGATGTGGGGGGATGCTACTACACAGGATCAAAAGAAGCTACAGAATGTTGTAAAGTCGGTTGGCTCCATCATGGGTACTAACCTCCATAATATCCAAGACATCGTCAAGGAGCAGTGCCTCAGAAAGGTGGCATCCATTATTAAGAACTCCCATCACCTAGGACATGCCTTCTTCGCATTGCTACTATCAAGAATGGGATACAGAAGCATAAAGGCATACACTCAGCGATTCAGGAACAGCTTCTTCCTCTCTGCTGTCCAATTTCTGAATGGACATTTAGAAATGAACACCGCACTTTTTATTATTTCTGTTTTTGCACTATTTTTAATATAAGTATTTAATATCCATAGTATACTTACTAAAATTGATTTTTTTCTATATTCATCATGTATTGCAGTGTCCTGCTGCTGCTTAGTTAATAAATTTCACATTTGCTATTGATATTAAATCTGATTCTGACTTGTCAGTAATGGTATTCCTCTGCCTGTGATGATGAAACTCATTTTAGTAAACTGTTGTGTTCCAGATTTTAAAAACTGTTTCCCTAGTCTTTGCAGGATTTTAAATCTGCCTCTGTCCTAGCACAGATACCAGAAGGAATTGTTTTGCACCATTAGTTTGACTGTTGGTAATGAGATTTCCTTTGCCCAAAGAGCAATAGTTATATTGTCTAGTCTTTCATTCCTGCTATCTTTCAGTCAAACCTCCTCCATGTCATCTCATTGTCTGAGATATCAAAGTGTGGTTCCAAGAATTATGCACAATGTTCCAAGGCCTATCCAATAACTTGCAAAAATGTAACATGGCTTCCTTGTCTTTTTGATTCATTGTCTCTATTTACAAATACATACCTCCCTTGCAGTTCCCGAGCTACGTTGTTCTGGCTTGTTCATTGACATATACCTCCACTTCCTCATGCATCCCCCTCAAATTGTAGTCTAGATTGAAGTAATTACTCAATTTACATGGGAAATAATTTCCAGGAATGCATCCCATTAGGATAAATTTTATAAGTCAAGTTTTTCTCTCTGGTTGTGTACCACAGCTTAAGAATTTTGGCCAAAACAATGTAAACATGTAAATAAAAGAATCAAATAGCACTTTAAATAATTCTTACACTTTAAATTAAAATATCAGTAATTTACTGTTTTTTCAAGGTATGTTGAGATGACAGAGCAGGATGTGAGAGGCAGAGCATTAGTGGTATTGAAAAGGTATCGTTGAGGAATCTTGGCTGAATGGAATTTGCAGTGTTGATGATGAGGGTTCTTCAGATAACTTTTCATAGGTAACATATGAAGTCTAAGGAATATATTGGGGATCTAAACAGCTCTCATTCATCTGTATTTTGTAGCATACAGTGACATTTAATCCTAAGGGATTGTTGCCTTTAAAATGGCTCTCAATAGTTTAATGTGGAAAAGCCTTTTCATAGTGAGCTGTTTTGATGCTGGTGTTATGTTGGCAACTGTTTCTGTTGTGATCTCTGCTCTAGTTTTAACAGATGTTAATTTGTTAATCTCTTTGGCATGAGATTCCAGCAACTCTGTCATGCCATCCTATTTCAAATCGAGACCTGCCACCCTTTAAAGGTTTCTTGAGGTTTGTAAACCCACAGAAGTCAAACGTACATTCTGATCATGTATCTTCCGTCTAGCATTCATCATAATGTGGATTATGTCCTCCCAAGATGCACTGATGCACTTGTTGGCTATCTTGACATTCTAGTTCTCGCAAATTGTTAATGGCATTTGACTCTGAAATGGCATTCCTTATTGCATGTAGTACCATAAAGCATGGGAGCAGAATTTGCCTATTCAGCCCATCAAGTCTGCTTCACCATTAAACAGCAGCACTGTCACCAGGGGTTTATGTTGGAATACTGCACCACTGGAAAAGAAGCCTTGGAATAGGTCTTTAGAACGCTTGATTCTACAAAAGTCTTTTTTTAAAAAAAAAAGATAAAAAAAAATATTTTTTGGTATGGTAATGTCTTAAAGCATGGAACAATTTGAGTGTCCCTTCAGATGAATGGACAATGAGGTCACTTCTCTTATATCCACATTTACACTTGTGTTATGAGAGTCTCCACCTTCCATGCTGATTTGTTTCAACTCCTTATGAAGTTTTTTTTTGCTACCACAGTGTCTGTACTTGGTCCCTTCTAATTAGCCACATTCAAGTTGGCTTGTTAATGGAAAGTTGGAACCAGCCTCAATTGGTCTTAAAAGTATCAGCACTTTGGCATGGTCAAGATCGATGTCAATTGAGGGTGTTTACCTCAAAGTCAGTGGCATTATAGCCAAAGGCTTGGGTTCTGTTCATACAAGGTAAGATTGATAGGCAATAGAGAGGAAATAGCTTAATTAGCTTGGAAAATCTTGAGCTGGTTGAGATGGAGCAATGAAATAGGTAGGGCAGATTTTTTTGTGTGATGTATATTGACTTTCAAATACAAGATTAAAAATTGTTTAATCTAAATTCTTGTACACAGGTATAAAGGAGAATTAAATAATTGTTGCTGTGGATCGGATCAATGTAGCCCAAAAAAAAACTCAATAATTTAAATAAAAACACAATAAATAAAATACATAAAGATGCTTATGTAATTATATGTCCATAAAGTGACCGACAGGAAAAAAAGTAAGGTACTGGTGGAGTTAGTGGATGGGGATATTGATCAGTCCTACTGCTTTGGGGAAATAACTGTTTTTAAGTCTGGTGGTCCTGGCATGGATGCTACATAGCCTCCTCCTAGATGGAGTTGGACAAAGTCCATGAGCCAGGTGGGTGGGATCCTTCATGATGTTACTGGCCCTTTCCTGGCACCTTTCTGTATATATGTCCTTGATGGCTGGGATACTGGTGCTAATGATGCACTGGGCAATCTTGACACCCCACTGCAGAGCCTTCCTGTCCGCTGCAGTGCAGTTTCAGTATCAAACAGTGTTGCAGCTTGTCAGGATACTGTGCTGCACATCTGTAGAATGACGAGAGTATTGATGTGCAAAGTCCAGCTCTCCTCAGCCTCCTCAAAAAGAAGAGATGTTGGTGAACTATCTTGACTGTAGGATGTGTTCTGGGACAATGCTAGGTTGTGTGATGCATTCCCAGAAGTTTGAAACTGCTTGCAGTTTCCACTGCTATACCACCAGTGTGAGTGGTGCGACTTATCCTGAAGTCAATAACCATCTCCTTTGTCTTGTTGACATTAAAAGAAGAGGTCATTTGCCTGGTGCCAGCCCTCAAGTTCTTCCACTCCTTCACCTTTGGCCATCTTATCATTGTTGGTGATGATCCTACCACTGTTGTGTCAATGGTGATCTTGATGTGATTGCTCAGATGTTTGGCCAAGCAGTCATGTGTGAGCAGAGTGTACCGCAATGGGCATTGCTGGGACAACAGCTGTTTGCAGTTTATATCAGTGATTTCAATGGGCAAATCAAATGTAATGTATCCAACCGTACTGACGCAAATAACTGGATAAGAATATGGCAGTGATGTACAAGTTGTAAACTAGGAGGTCATCCACTTTGGTAGTAATATGAAATATTGATTCCTGGGATGGCAATACTGCTGTAGGAAGAGAGATGAAGCAGACTGACCTGTACACCAGTCTTGGGTTCCCAACTTTTTTTTATGCCTTGGACACCCCCCCCCCCCCCGCCCACCCACTGCCATTAACTGCTGAAGGGTCCATGGACCACAAGTTGTGAATCTCTGATCTAGAAGAATGAGTCATGATATTGCAGCGAAGTTTGACAGAGTGGATGAGGATTGTTGTATGAGGGGTGTGGTACCAGGATACTTCTGTCCTGAGGTACCAGCCATTGAACCTGCAAGTTTGTAAGTGTCTTAATTCATCCAGATCATCAGTGTTCAGGCTGTGCTTGGGTTACAAATGCATGACCCTTACATAAGAATAAGCTCTTGTAGTATTAAATTCAGAAGTTCCATGTACATACCTTGTTTTTTACAGATAGCAGAACATAGTAATTGTTTTCTCTCAATAGTCTTGTATGCTTTTGATGTCATTCATTCCAATATTGTGGAGGTATGGTTACTACAAGTAATTTTGCATGTATTTTCCAATTATAGACCTTTCCCTATAACTCAAGTCCTGGCAACTTCCTTGTAAATTTTCTCTGCACTCTTTTGATATTATTGATATATTTCTAGAGTCTGTAATTGGGCTACTAATTTGAATAATCAGAAGGTGTTTTGAACCAATTTCATTATGCTTATCTGCCTGTGTTAATATTATATAATTGCTTGTTACAGGGCAGAATTTCTGATCGGGTGTATAACAGTTATCCAGAAGGTCTGGGAGTAGCACTCTACAGAGAACAGTTTGACTTTAACGCCGAGCCTCCTTGGGACCCCAGCTGATAGTGGTGGTATTCCATCTCCCAACTTGTCCATGTAAGTCTTGTTAGAGTTGAATAAAAATGACTTATTTTTGCATTGACGGTATTGATTGACTAGAAAAGGTTGTCTTGCTTAATAAATCAGAAGTAAATAACGTCAGGAGTTGTTGTGGAACTTTGTGAACTGCAAATCTGCCATGCAAGTGGCAATGTTGTAATAAGTTAATACTCTGTCTGCTGATAACAGTCCTAATATTGTATTCTGTAGAACACTCTGTCAAATTAAAAGCAAATAAGGTTTTGTTGAATTAAGTTAGCCTTGTATTTCATAATTCAGTTTGTGTAGTGAGTTTCTTGTTATTGCCAAATCATTTCCAATTGATCTTTGAAGCAAGAGTCAAATCCTCAGTAAGTTGCTCAGTGATGGTGCCTGCGAGAGATAGTGTGCTGTGACAAGGTAATGTTTTAGGTGGGGAATATTCTTTGTAACATAAGTCAAATTTGAATTTCAGTCAAGGCTAGGTTGGTACTCAAAATTGCCACATTAATAGAGAACTAAGTTACTATGAAGACAGTTTTTGAAAGTAAACAGTTGTGGTCTAGATGTTGCATTGTCCTTGTCTTGTTTTAACAACTTATCAGTTCAAAACAAAAACTGAACAAGCAAGAGTGCATATGTACTTAAAAGTGTAAATTTACATCCTGTCACATTCCATTAGTGCACAGCCACACTCAGCAGCAAGAGTGAGAACTTTTAAACTTTTTTTTACAATACACAAAATATCAAATTCTCATTCTGCACATCACAATAGAAGGAAATGTCTGACATTGTTGTATTAAGATGAGAAGTGTGCAGTAGACCCTGTATTTGACATTAGGGGATAAATGTGGGAGTGCAAGATAATGTTGGAACTTTTAGAACCAGCACATTCAGTCCTTATGGAAGAAGCAGGGTGGAGCATTCATAAGTGGTTTGGCAAATGGGGGGAAACTGGTTAGTCATGGTTTTGAAGTATGAATGGACAACGCGGGAGCCACAGAGATTCCGGTAATGGCACTTAGCAAGGCTATGGATAAATTTGGGAAAAAAAACTAGGCTAAATGAAGTATATAACAAAAGAAATTCTGCAGATCCTAGAAATTCAGAGCACATCACAACGCTGGATGAACTCAGCAAGTCAGGCAGCATCTATGGAAGGGGAAAACAATCGATGTTTTGGACTGAGATGCTTCATCAGGACAGGTCCATATTCTAAATAATCTATATTTTTGGTGATAAAGTGCCTTAAAATTTGAAGTGAACAGGATTGTGGAATTTGATGAGTTGAACCTTTTGCACAGTTGAACCAGTAGATATAACATATCTTGTATGTTGTAGTTAGTATTTTTCCCCCTAGCAGTGTAAGCACATTCCCACAAAGAAGTAGAGGTGAGACTGTCGAATCAAGAATACCTCCTGTCCCCTGCTCTGGACTCCTTTCAGATGGTAAAGTGCACAGAGAGTGAGTGAAGGCAAAAAAAATCTTGTGTTGGTCACTGAAAGCCAAGAAACCAATAGAAAACCTAGAAGTGCAAAAACCTAGGAGTGAAATTAATGGGGGAAGGAGGAAAGTATGAGAAATAATATCAAGTAAAAACAGATAATTCAAAATTAATTCTAAAGAGTGAGGTGACTATGAAAACAGGGCATGTTCATGACCATAAATAGTGTGTGGAGATCAATGGTGTGGCTGAGGTTGCTAATATTTTGATTATCTTCACAGAAGTGGGGGATGATGCCAGTCTTGAAGTCGAGGAAGCATGTGTGACATATAGGGTAGGTTCAATAAATTAAGAGAAGGGTTTAAGGGACTTTTGGAAACTGCTGGGGTGAAATTTGTGGAGCCTCTTAACTGCAATCTTCCAATCCTTGTCTACTATGGTGCCAGAAAAAAGGACAACTGCTAACTATTCTGTTGCTTAAAGACACAAGAAAGGAAAAATTATAGGATAGAGTAAACCTTCAATAAGAAATGCACAAGTCATTCAAAGACAATCATTACTGATTTCTTAGAAAGACAGAACATAGAACACTACAGCAGCTCTTGTGTGAAGATTTTAGGGAGGATCAATGAGAGCAGTTCTTCCACCTCAGATGTTATCTCTGCACACTGTTGCTGATGTGTGAGATGCTGTGTGTTTCAGGTGCTTTCTGTTTTGAGGAATGCAATGCTTTTGATTTAGACTATAGGGACTTTAGCAAAACCTTTGGCAAGGCCCCACATAATAGGCTAGTCAGAAAAGTAAAAGTCCATTGGATCCAAGGGATAATGGCAAATTAAATCCAAATAAAGTTCAGTGGCAGGAAGCAAAGGTTGCTGGGTGTTTGTGATTGCAATACTGATCTGTGGGGTTTCACGGGGCTCGGTACTGAGCACTAGGTTTTTGTAATACCTAAGAATGAATTAGAGTTAAATGTACAGATGACATGATAAAACTAACATTAAGGAAAGCTATGGATTTCAGGAAGAGAAGATACTAAATGGATAGTTGGACAGAAAAATGTCATTAGGAATTTAAGACTGAAAATTCCAGGAATTATGGGGTAATACATTTGTTAAATGCAAGAGATTATGCAGATACTGGAAATCTGAGTAACACAATGCTGGAGAAACTCAGCAGGTCAGGCAGCATCTATGGAGGGGAATAAACAGTCAACGTTTCGGGCTGAGACATTTCTTCAGGACTTGATGAGTCCTGATGAAGGGTCTCAACCCAGAACATCGACTGTTTATTTCCCTCCATAAATGCTGACTGATTTACTAAGTTCTTCAGCATTTTTTGTGTTTTACTCGTGTCTAATACAATAGCTGAAGTTCAACAAGGTACATGGATTACAATAAATGGGTGAATACTGAGTAGTATAAAGGAATGGATGAATCTTCAGTCCCAATCTAATTGTCCTGTCATAAGGTAGCAGGACTGGCCAATATATGGCATGTAGGATGCTTTCTTCTTTTAGCTTATAGAAGGTGGGATGTGGTTGTTTATCAGCTAAGACAGAGTGGAATAAATGGCCACTTGCTGTGACAGACATTGTCCATGATTCTGATTTCTGTTCTCTCCCCACCTATCAATAAATGCAGAGTAGGTCATTGTTCTGCAAATAGAATATTTGAAATGGGCAAAGTTGGCGAGAAATAAATAGCAAGACCAAAAAGATGGGGACATTGTGATGTTGTTTGAATTGTGTGGCAAAATTAACATATTCAATTTGTGCAACATTAGCTCTCCTTTTCCACTAATGTTGCTTGACTGGTACATTCCCAGCCTTTTTCTGTTTTTATTACAGATTTCCAGTCTAAAGTGTTTTCATTTTGTTTTTCAACTATAATATTTTTAAAGCTGAACCTTAAAAATAGAAACCACTCAGTGAATCACCGAAGGCACTTAATAATTTGTTGAACTCCCCAGGGAAACATAATAGACAAATGTAAGCTTTTTAATTAACAAAATCACAATTTACATCTGCCAAAGTTTGTCATCAATATATTTTTACCATCTGCAGTCAAACCTGAAATGTTAGTCTGTATGAAAAATATTGCTTGCTGTCTCCGAAAAGTCACATTAAAAAAAATATTGCCTGCACTTTCAGTTGCTTTTACAAGTAGTAAGGAAAATGTGTGCTTCTGTCAATAACATTTTTGATGAATTCATCTCTTGATATTTGCAAATATGCTGATTGAGACACTGTATTGTTTTGTCCACATTCTTTACCCTGGCACATGGTGTAAACATGAATATTCATTGCATAGAAAATAATACCATTGAATAACATTCAATAAACTCTGTATATCTTTTTGAATCTAAACAAATATACAGGTGGAAATAGCCCATATTGTTGCTGCTCATGTTTAAATAGTAAACATATTTTGAACAATTGACGTATAATGGGGCAAATGTTACAGGAAATAAGTGTGAAATGTGCTGGATAGCTGATACCTTTTACATATTTAGATATGTCTTGATTCAGTTTCCATTTGTTTAAGAGAAGGCGTAAAATCCTTAGTAATCTAAGATTTGGTTTACTTTTACAGTTTGTTGCATATTTTAAAAACCCCGATATTGAAGGCTCGGTGAGGACCTTCACTTGGTGTTTGGTTTAGCAGTGTTGGCTTTGTGGATCACCCCAAAATGAAAGGATTTGTTGAACTTGAAGAAAGCTACCCCTTTGACCTTCTGGAAGAAAAAACCACACTTAATGATGTGATTGACAACCATATTCGTGATCACATGCTTGAGGTAAGAATATTGTAATGCAGTTAATATATATGGATTAGTAATGTGCAGAAGAGTAGAGCTAGCCTGTGGTCTCACAGTCCTGCTCCTTGCTTCATATTGCCGCAAAGGTTGCTCTTTGAATATCTATTCAATCCCCTTATACAATAATATCTATGTTCCCACTACCTCTTCACAAGTGTATTTTTGATCAGTCTTTTTAACTATACAGAAAAGCTTGCCTCATCTCTGTAATTTCCCCATTAGTGTAAGCCTGTAGCCTCTAATAACTGAGGTGTGATGATGCAAATCAATTTACTGGTTTGAAAAACCTGTTCCTTGCTCCGTTGTATCACACACATATCTATGTCAGTGGAGAGTCTTTACCACATTATTCCTAAAGAGCGCTTTTACTCTAACGGATGTAATGTTTGCATCTTTAAAGGTTCTATATAATTATCAAGCACAATGTAGGTAAGATTGCGAACATTTTTTTTTGTATGTAGCGGAAAGTTTGTCTTGTCTCTGTAATTTCCACATTTGTGTAAGTCCGTTGTGAGTGTAATGCAAAAGTAATTTTTTTCGATGTACTGCCAATGTTATGCAGTGCTGTGTTGTATTATGTAGAGAGTATATAGTAGCTCTGAGCTGTCCCCCAGTATGTCCTTGGGTGTGTCGATTGTAAATGCAAGTGATACATTTCACTGTATGTTTCGATGTACATGTAATAATTCTGAATCTAATCTGTGAGTGACTGAGTATAGACAGCTTCCAAACTTCCGGTTTGAATGTATTTATTGACGAAGGTAGTATAGTTAAAATTAGAACTGATCAGCCTTTCTATAGGAGTGTATTTTAAGTGTGGAATTTAAAGTGAAGAGCAAGGGTACATTTAAGGGAAATTAGGTAAGTACATAAATGAGAATTGAATAGAAAGATACAGTATATTACCAAGATTAAATGAAGTAGTCTGAAAGGCATAATGGCTTAATGTTTTAAGCTGGGCAGATCATTTGACTGTTACAGATTGTAAATTTTATATTATCTCTCATGGGGTGGCACCTACAACATTCAAGCCGTATGATAAAAGTACGATCAATGATTTCAGGTGAATACTTATAACGTGTAGCAAACTATGATCAAGGTGGCTTGAAACAATGCTCACGTGTGTGGCATGATTAAATTTGTTTCAGCTTGAAAAGGGGAAATTTAAGTTTCTAGGTTTTGATGTTTCATTTGCCAGGTGACAGCCATTGATGATAGCAAGCCAGTTAGTGTTGTTGTGAGATAAGAATGCAGATGAACAATGGGAGATTTTTTAAAATCTTGGTATGGAACCAGACTATAACTTCTAAAGGTAAAAGATCTATTTAATGTCAACAGAGATGATGCACCATTTAAAAACACAAAGAATAGTGTAAATCCAGGACGGCTATACAAGGCCATATTTTCAAGAAATGCAAAAACTAAGCACAAGAAGAAATTTGCTACGGATGTCAAGGGTATCGAGAGTGGTATGAATGACACAGTAATAGTGAAAATCAAAAAATTGAAATAGCAGGCCTCTTGATTTCTCAATGTCAATCTTCATAGTAAAGGGAAGTATATTAAAAGGAATTGAATAAGAAGGTAAACATAAGTATATCAGTGAAAAGGATGTAGGTGACAAAATTGGACATGTATTCAGCATAATCATCTAATCCCCTTTTAATTGGGATTGGAATGTTATGAATGTGGTTTCATCGGCCTGATTTTGTTGAACATTGTTCACTGCCTTTACAATTTACCATGTCCATGTTCAGAAAGAAAATATTACTGGCCAAATCATTCTGAAGCTGAATAACAAGGTCCTATCTGGGTGACTCTGGCTTATAGTGATAAGTGATCGGTGAGATCTGAGCTTTGGCTATCAGTTGTGTTTTTATTTACTTGCCTAGCGCAGTCCTGAAGCACCTTGTATCCAAATCTAGCGATAGCACAGACAAAGCGAATGTAACAAGTAGCAATAGAGGCAGCATGAAAACATGGAGAGATTGGAGTGATCTGTGGGTGATGGATTTCACAGCAAGTTAACTCATTTTTGTGTCAAAATAGACCTGTGCATTTTATGATGAAAAGCTACAACAGATCATGATGTGGTAAATAGGTACATTTTGCAAAATCACAAGGCTAATGGAACATTCATCTTATGACTGGAAAGTTGTTAGTTTTGTTGTAACCACAAAGCTCTGGTTGGATGTTACATGCCATATTGTCATATTTAATAGTTCCAATGCAATATTTCAGTTTGCTGACAGCACCACTGGTGTTGGCTGAATGAAAAGTGTGTGTAGTTTTTAATTGATTCTATTGTATTTCTTCTACTGTGAATGCCTGCAGCAAAATGGATCTCGGTAGTATATCTATTCGATAATCTTACTTTGAACATGAAATTCTGTGCACAGATCTCGCACTACACTTCTGAAACTAAATTGGCCTTGACAAGTAATGCAGGCTAATCAGAATATCGTACCGATGAGTTCAACTGACAACTGTTTGTAAAAATGAAACTTGTATCTTTTGGATTATTATGATCTGTGTAATCATTTGACTAAGGTTCTTGAGATTTTGAAGCAATTGTTAGGTAAGATAGAAAGAATTGTCCATTTATGGGAAGCCAAAGTTAAAACCAAATTTAAGCTATTGAGCAGAGTAGTCAGAAGACATTTGTTCACATGAACAGTAATGGAAATATGGGATAATCTCTTGAAGTTGTATATACCAATTTAATTTTAAATCTGATTTTAATTGCTGGATTAATGAACAGGCGGATAGAGTTAGGTTATAAATTGCCCAAGATCTTGTTGAATTGTACTACAAGTTTGAAATTAATAACCTGTTTCTGTTTGACTGCGTCTTTGGTGATTTGAGTTTCAGACTTTACAAACAATATCAAATGCTAGCCAGTTAATACAAATTACTTAGACACATTTCCTTCAGCTTTAAATTTGTAATATGTTTTTAAAAAAATGAACTAGCCATATTTAGTTTTGTAAGTGTGAGTAATTGTTTAACTGGAGTACTGAAAATGCAGCAAAAAGCTTATTCTCTGTGTTTTTCCTTGAACTTAGAAGGTAACCTTGGATTTTGTGGATCAATGTCATCTAAGTCATATGTGGCATTCAACTACTTCAAGCTTTCCATTGTGAACTTTATGTTGGGGCTTTCAAGCTATATACTAATACTCGAGAAACTCAAAGACTTTTTTAAAAAAAAAAAAAATATAGGCTTTTGCAGAAAACAAATGTTAAGCAACAGTTTTGTTTACCATTGGCATTTGTGCGATGAGACTATAGCTACATGTCACATGAGGTTTTATTTCCACATATCTTGAAGGTCATCTCCAGGATGTTGAGGGTCAATGAGATCAGGGATGCAGGTTGGCAGGAGCTGCAGACAACATTATACCGACATTTGTCAGATTTAGTGCAGGAGTTTGAATGACCTCGACAAGAAATGGGAGAGGTTAGCAGACCATGGCAACTTTTCCACATAAAAAGGCTATTTAATCCATTGGGTTCATCTCAGCTCAATAGTGAACTCCAATAATGCTTATTTCTCTACATCCCTGCAATATATTTAATCTCTCTTGCCTATAAATGCTTACTTGATTAATTTGCTGCTTATTTACACTAACAGGTAACTTACAGTAGCCAGTTAACCTAGGCCTTTGTGGTGTGGGAGGAAATTGCAACACATGGTGGAAACCCCCACAATCAATGTGCAAACTCCACATTGACAGCAACCAAGCTTGGGATCAAATCTGAATCATGGAGTCATAAGGCACATTTCATGCCATTCTTCCTCCCCCACAACAAAAAAAAAGAGGTAATTGTTTATTGGTTTTAATTTTAACACAGTGGCATGGCTGGTAGAGTTGCTGCTTCACAGCTCCAGTCACCTGGCTTCATCTGACCTTGGGTGCTGTCTGCAGTTTGCATGCTCTTCCTGAGGCTGTTTTCTCCATTTGTTGGTTTCCTACAACTTTTCAAAGATGCATGGATTGGAAGGATTGATTGGGAGATACATGGATTGGTTCCAGTATGAGGATTAGTAATAGAATCTAGGCAAGAACTAGACCATAAGAAACGTTCTCTCAATATCCACTCTATGTAGGCCTTTCAATATTCGTTAGGTTTCAATAAGATTCTTCTCTCCCCCCCCCCCCAATTCTTTTAATCCCCAATAGTACAGGCCCAGAGCCATTAAACGCTCCTGATATCTTAACCCTGTCATGCCCAGGCCATTCTCATAAACCTCTTTTAGACTTTCTCTAACGCAGCCTATTATTTCTTATATAAGGGGCCTAAAAACTGCTCTCAGAACTCCAAATATGGCCTTATAAAGCCTCAGCATTACATCCATGCTTTTATCTTCTAGTCCTCTCAAAATAAATGATCACATTGCACTTACCTTCCTTACTACTGGCTTAACCTGCAAGTTAACATATAGGGGATCCTACACTGGGATTCCCAAGTCACTTTGCACCTCTTGATTTTTGAATTTGCTACCCATATAGGAAATAATCTAGACTAGTGTTGGGTTAATGTGAATGGGTGCTTGCTGATTGGCACAAACTGAGTGAATCAAAGCCTTAGTTCTATGCTGTGTTCCTCTCTGACCTTGTTGGTTCCCCTCTGACCTTGTTGGTTCCCCTCAAAAGCTTAAGAACAGGGTTTATCATTCCTTAACCCCCTAAATTTCAAAGCTTCAGCCATTGTTTATACCATATTTCTTGGTACTTTAACCTTTGAAATATAAATATTCTGGTAAATCTGCATTGCACACCCTCCATGGCCAGTATAGCCTTTCATGAGTATGTTGTATGAGAAACTGAGAATCTTTTTGATTATCTTAATGGGCAAATAGTTTTTTCAAAAATTCATTTTATTATCAAAGTATACACTTACAATACAACTGATATTTGTCTTCACTTGATAGCCATGAAGTACACATGAATGGAAAACTCGCAGATCCCAGAATTCCTCACCCCCTCCCCCACAGAGAAAAACACCGTCAATAGCAGCAAATCACCATTAAGATTCAAAAGGAGATGCCAGTTTATGGATACTGATGAAGCTCATATAGAGAAAATAATGGGGTGTTATAATTGCTGTGCTTTAAAGGGAACTTTTTAAGGTTCAAGGTTCTCTATTTCCTACGGAGTTATTTCCATCAATGGATAGATATGTGACAGAGGACAAGAATTTAGGAAAATGAATCATTGTGTTTCAGCCAGTTGCATAAACTTGGCACATCTGCTGGCCTCCCACTTAAACCGGCATGCTATAGACGCAGAGAGCCTGCTGAACAAACCCTCTGTACTAAAGCACTGTCCTTCAAAAATACCTCTCACTTTGGTCTGTTAGCTGCTTCAATATTTAAACTATTTATTCGGTAACAGTGGCACTCGAGTTAAAGTTCAAAGTAAGTTTGTTATCAAAGTTGGTATGTCACTATGTACTACCCTGAGATTCATTTTCTTGTGGGCATTCAGAAAGAACGAAGAAATGCAGAAGAATTTATGAAAAACTATACACAAAGACAGACAAACAATGTGCAAAAGAAAAGCTGTGCAAGTAAATAAAGATAAACTGAAATTTTTTAAAAATCAAAAGTATATTCAAGTACTAGAAATTGAGATAAAACATGTGAACTGGTTGCATAGATTTTCCCTTTCACATTTTTGTTAACCCCTAAAACCGAATAGGGTCATGTTTTTTCTAGCCAGCTTTCCTTAGTTTAAACTTGGGCTCTTTAGTCTCAGAGAGAGGGAGTCCAGCAGTGGGTTGGGTGGCCAGGTGCACCTGGATATTGGGAGTGAGATGAAGAGTGACTATTAAATCCAGAACCACTCATTAAAGGTAGACAAAATCCAAGGCAATGAAAGTAGTATTGCTGTTGGAAAGGGATAGATATGATACATTGAATGTTGACTTGCGCTGTAAAATGCCAAATTAGTAACTTTTTTTTTAATGATACACTGACTACAATGTCATTAGAAATGATTAGCTGATAGGCTATTCAGTGTTAAGATTAACATATGTGGAACTAGTCTCTTGGAATTCTGTGCTAGAGTTTGCAGGTTATTTGACTATTCTGGATATCCTGTTCACCATTCTGGGTTCTCTGGTTTGAGAGCTGGTAATTTTCAGTATCATTCATTGCTGTCTTCCTTAGGACACAAATGAATACCTACAAAAGTCACAGTGAATTAACAGCTTTCACAAATGATTGATTTTGGTATGTGTTTATTGATAAAGAATAGAGTCTGTTGCTTAAAAGAAACTTAAATTAATTAAGGTTGACGTTAACTAAATGGAAACAAAAAGAACATTTGCGGTTTAATGTGAATCAGAGTCACTTGTACATTTAGAGGAAAACAAGAAATGAGAGCCAGCACTCGATCCATAGATACTGAAAACCATGAATGAATAGGATGATTAAAATGTACAAGTCCTTAAAGCATGAATGAGAAAGGGCAAAGTATTAATAAGCATCATTCATACTTTACTAAGTTATAAAAAATACAAATGAAATAAATTTAAGTAAAATATTAAATTAAGCAATAGTTAAGTTTGCATGCCACAAACATTAGACAGTGTGGATTTAGATACTACTTCATGAATACAGACATCCCACCCTGCAAAAACTCATTACAGGGAGGTAGCGCCCCCGCCCCTCGCAATCCCATATCCCCCCCCCCCCTCCGGTCGACCTCCAATGGTGTATGTAATACTTTGTTTAGTGATTTTGTCTAATCTGTAAACCAAGTTGGGTATATGCAGAAAATGTGACATTAAAATATGTACTTATATTATCATGTTTATTCTATTACAATTTTAAGCAAGTCTACTGGGAGTTTGGCCTCATTACATAGCACATCAATAGCATAGCTCCTTAGCAGCCATAGCAGCCAGCCAGTTAGTTTAAATAACATTAGCTACGCTAATGAATGAATGACACCTGTTAAACTCACCTCAACATGTCTTTTACAATTTAACCCACCATGGGCAATAGAGAAGTCACTGTTGCAAACAGTGCAGCGAGCAACGTTGTCATTATTTTTGAGGTCAACTGTAAAGCCCGCCCACAGAGAAAACTGATAGGTCTACTTAGCAGGGGTCTCCAACCTTTTTTGCACTGCGGACTGGTTTAATATTGACAATATTCTTGCTGACCGGGGGCGGGGGTGTTAATCACGACCGGAATATAGGTGATAAGTCAACTATAAGTCAGTTATAAGTAGCTAATACACTCAATTTCGTTTCTAAAAGAGTTTATCTAACGAATTTAATATTAAACACACAGTGCATATTTTCCTCGCATGAATATAGTGATAAATCAATTGTAAGTCAACAGCATCATAACATTTTAGTAACATTTGGATATTAAACACACAGCGCATATTTTCCTCGTATGAACATATAAAATCATTGCAACACACCAATATCGCTGAATCAGTGGGAGCCCTGGGCTTGTTTTCCTTCAACAAGACGGTGCCATTGAGGGGTGATAGGAGACAGCGATACTCGAAGGGGGTTCCTTATGTCCAGTCTATTCCGCAATTTAGTTTTCGTTGCATTCATTGCAGAAAACTCCGCTTCACAGAGATATGTTGGAAATGGAAGCAACGTTTTCAGTGCTTCCGTGGCTATCTCAGGATATTTATCCTTGACTTTGATCCAGAATGCCGGCAGAGATGTTATGTCAAACATGCTTTTCAGCCCACCATCATTTGCAAGCTCAAAGAGTTGATCTTCCCACGCTGAGATGGATGACGCGTGCGTAATGACCTTGTGTGCGTTCAAATTCAACAGTGCGTGACAGGGAATGAGGAAAGGTGCAGCTGACTCATATCGTTTCATATCACCAAATCATATCATTTCCTCACGGCCCGGTGGTTGGGGACCACTCTTAGCATGAAGAGAGACCAATCAGGATGTTCGCTCTCCCTCTCCCTCTCAAAAAAATCGATTTCTGGGACATTGTATATAATTTCCAGGTGTCAGAGAGCCACTATCAATATGCGGGAGACTTCCGGAACTTCCGGGAGAGGTGGGATGGCTGTGAATATGTGCAACATTCATTCCTCAAAAGAGCTTAAAAATAAATCACTTCTAAAATAAAGCAAACTTTTAAATGGACCATTCCTGATAACAGTGAATGTCGGTATTACACATCTACTTCACTGAACTTTGGCAAAACACATTCACTATTTGTCTTATTTTCTCCAACTTACATTGGAGTAGGTGATCTGGACCTTAAAGCTTGTTGTGCCAAATCTTGCCTGATTTCTACCTGCACTATCCACTTCCCTTTGATTCCTCTAATACTCAGAAATCTTATTTCAGATGAACTAAATTACTTGGCTTCCATGACCCTCCAGGCTAGAGAATTTCCAAGTCACTACATGCATTCGGACACTCAGGTCACGCCCTCTTCTCACTTATGCAATCAGGAAAAAGATACAGGAGCCTCAGGTTCTTGAACCGGAGGGGATAACTTCACTCAACTGCACTTGTCCCATTATTGAACTGTTCCCATAACTTAGGGACACACTTTTAAGGATTCTTCATCTCATGTTTTTGATATTTAATGCTTGTTTATTTATTATTACCTTTTTTTTGTTTTGTATTTTGCACTTTGGTTGTCTGCCCTGTTGGGTGCAATCTTTCATTCATTCTGCAGTGCCTTGTAAAAGTATTCAACATAAATGAATATTGCAACCAGGGTTTCAGATCAATTTAACTGAGAATTTTTAATATGTAAATCACATGCTCCCTTTTTTCACAGTAGAGCCCAAAAATACAAATTCAAAAACTGAAGTGTCAGCCTTTCTTAAGTATTCATCCCCCTTTGCTCATATTTAGTAGAACCACCTCTCACAACTATTACAGCCAGTAGTCTTTTTGGATAAGCCTCTGTTAGCTTTGTACAACATATTGGAGCAAGATTTGCCCAGTTCTCAGTGCAAAATTGCTCAAACTGTGCTGGTTGTGGAGTAGCAGCGGTCAGGAATCTTGAGATCTTGCCAGAGACGTTTGATCAGGTTAAGGTCAGGACTCTGACAAGGCCACTCAAAGACAACAGTTTTTTCATTTGAAGCCACTCCACGGGTGATCTGATGGTGTGCTTTGGGTAGTTGTCCTGCAAAACGACGAAGTTCCTCCAGTTTAAACTTTCTGGCAGAGGCTAGCAGGTTTTTATCCAGGATCTCTCTGTATTTAACAGCATTTATCTTCTCATCAATCCTGACCAGATTTCCAGTCACTGCTGCTGAAAAGCATTGTCACAGCATGATGGTACCTCCACCGTACTTTACCGTGAGGATGGTGTTACCTGACTGATGTACAGTATTAGATTTACGCCACACGTACCGCTTAGTGTTGAGCCACTTTCATCTTATCCGACCATAAGACCTTCTTCCACTTCTTTATGGTATCTTCTAATTGATGCTTTGCAAAGTTTTGACAAGCAGGGATGTATTTTCTTTTAAGCTGGAGATTGTGGAGCCATGAACTTCATCTCCAGTTGCAGCCATTAACTTCTACAGCTCATTAAGTGTGACTGTTGGCATCACAGTGACTTTTCTTGTAAGTACCATTCTTCTCCAACGACCAAGTTTAGAAGGGCGGTCTGACCTAGGCAGTGTGGTGGTTTCATATCTTTGCCACTTTTTCACAATGGACCCTGCACTAAGCTCTGAGGTATGTTCAGTGTCTTTAAGATGATCTTATGTCCTTCCCCAGATTTGTGCTTCTCTGTTATCATTTCCCTGACTTGCCTTGAGTGCTCTTTTGTCTTCATTTTGGTTTGGCTGTTGAAAATCTACCATACTGTTGGTCCTTACAGAGAGGGTTTATTTATTGTTATGAATTCATTGAAAACAAGTGACTTTCCAATTTAATACATTAACAAATTGGGCAAGTTGGTAAGGTAATATACAGTATTGAATAGTTTTTCAGCCTCAATAATTGTTGAAGGGTTTTGGAATTTTTCTTTTGATTTGACACGATGCACAATGCTTTGTAGATTAGCTCAAAAATCCCACAATATATTTTAGATTTAGAAACTGAGACAGTAAAATGTGAAAATAGTTGTGGGGTCTAAATACTTTTTCATGGTACTATATTATGGTTGTTGGATTTACTGATTATGCTTGCAACAAAATGAATCTCTGGGTTGTATATGGTGTCCTACTTTGAATTTAAAAGTCACCATCTCAATTCCAGATGGACTACCCCGGAAGATTTTTGGAAAAGTATTGCCAGACTTAATATTATTTATAGTTTTGCATGGGAGACGCTGGTGAATTGGGTGGAAGGATTACACACAACATGAGTAATGTGCTCCACTTTATTCTGGGTTAATTTGGCGGTTTTAATTAGGTATAAAATTAATAGTTGTGTGGTTTTAACCATGTACTGTGCACCGTAAAGAAGCTCTAAATGTAACTTAAACATAAGTATGAATGAAACCTTGTTAGAATATTTGGGTTGCTTGACCTGGAGTTTGAGTTCAGAGCTAACTGTTTAAATGTTGCAGTCACCATAAGAACATCAGAGCCTGCAGATAAATGTTAATTTTGTTGGAGTCCTGAGAGCTAAGGCTACAAATAACATAGATGACAGTAAGGGAAAAGTAAGAGGGACTGTGACTTAAAGCCTCTACAAATACCCCGAAGGATCAGAGGGGTGGATTAAATTGGTCACCAGATGTGGTTATATAATTTTTTGCTATTTGTTAATCTTAGCTTCTGTCCTTAAATGTATTTTTATTTAAACTTGACATATTCTGACTTGTGCTAGTTTTTATTGAACGAAGATATTTTAGGATTCAAGAAAAGCTTACAATAGTGTTCACAGAGGTCTTCAATCTCTCAGTGCTGCAGTTGAAGGTTTCAAACTGCTTCAAAAGAGCGTCAAACATACCAGTGCCCAAGAAGGATACAGCAAAGCTACCTTAATGAGTATCGCCTGTAGCAGTCATATCTACTATGAGGAAGTGCTTTGTGAGGTTGGTCGTGGCTGGAATTAATTCCTGCCTAAGCAAGGACCAGTTCAGAGATTTTGCAAGTAATGTTTGATCCATATCAGAGGAACTATAGCTATGAGGAGAGACTTGTGATTATACAGAGTTGTGGAAGTCAAGGGAAATGTGTAAAAGATTTTATTTTTAAAGAATAATCTTTGTGGATTAAGTAAGGTGAATTAGCAAGACTTCTGTTTCAGGATTCAAAAGGGTTGTTAATGTTAAGGTAGTCACTGAGGAAAGAAAATGGAGGAAAGCTGTAGAACATGGAATGCTTTCTCAGATTTATTAGCTGGGGAAGTTGGATGAATATTTGAATCTGGGACAATAAGGTTTTAGAAATTCTTCGTTAACTCCAGCAAAGAGTGTGAACACAGTGTTATAAACAGGGTTTTGGTGGTGTAGATTAGAGAGGAATAGATGATTATGAATTCAACTTTTGTTTGGTTTATTCTAAGTATTTTTGTGCAATTTATTCTTACAGAATTCATGCTGGGGGAGAAAAATACAAAATATGAAACAAGTTTTGTCAATTTTAGTCAGTGCTATGTGGTATTAAGATTTGGATATGATGTTGGATCGGCAGCTACAGTCAAGTCACTTTGTCACATCCTGTGCTCAGACATTTGAATGCATTGCTATTGAGCTCTTTATCAGTGAGGATTTTTTCCCTGATACTCTGTATTGTGGGGAACCATAGTAGATGTGGAAAGCTCTTTAATCCATTGGTCTTCACACCACTTCCACTAAGTCACCATGCTTTAACCTATTAACCCCTTCCCCCAAACGCCTATACCAGCTTTCTCCTGTAAGCCCTATACCCTTCCCTGAAATATCTCTATTTTCTAGATCCTTTCCTAATTCATGAGTCTTGCAGATAAAATGTGTGGCAGCGCTGTACTCTAATATATCTGTTTACATGTCCGTGGACTGGAGAAGGTGTGACTTATTCTGGACCATTGTGGATAACTTCACTCACCACAACAGTAAACTGATTCCGCAACCTGTAGACGCGCTTTCAAGGACTCTGTAACTCATGTTCTCAATATTTTTTATTGTACTTTGTGTCTTCTTTTGCACATTGGTTGTTTGTCAGTCTTCACTTGCATATAGTTTTAATAAATTC
Source organism: Mobula birostris (assembly GCF_030028105.1). Taxonomy (NCBI): domain Eukaryota; kingdom Metazoa; phylum Chordata; class Chondrichthyes; order Myliobatiformes; family Myliobatidae; genus Mobula; species Mobula birostris. The sequence continues at coordinate 128,839,448 of NC_092370.1, forward strand.
TATTGTATTTCTTTACCTTCTTGTAAATGCCTACAAGAAAATGAATCTCAAGGTAGGATATAGTAACATATGTGTACTTTTATAATATGTTTACTTTGACCCAATCAACATGGTGACATGGCATGGTAGCGTAGTGGTTAGCACAATGCTTTACAGTACATGCGACCCAGGTTCAATCTCGCCTCCGTCTGTAAAGAATTTGTATATTCTCCCCGTGACTTTGTGGATTTTCTCCAGATGCTCTGGTTTCCTCCCACAGTCCAAAGACGAACCATTTGGTTGGTTAATTTGTCATTGTAAATTGTCCCATGATTAGACCAGGATTAAATTGGGGGATTGCTGGGTGGCGTGGCTCGAAAGTCCAGAAGGACCTATTCCATGCTATATCTCAATAAATAAATGAAAATTAATTAATTAATTATATCCAAATCTTTTTGCTTCATAGCATTGAGTGACTAAAACTAAAATTTTTGCAAAATTTGTTATTTCTGTTTGGCAGTCCTTGTCTCGTGTTTAATGTTGAACTTGGCTGTTGAATAAAAGAATTGGGTCACTTGCTCATCACCAATAAAATGACTTAACATTAAAACGATAACATTCTGTAGTAATTCATATCCACATAACATGGGATTCAAAGGGAAAAGAAATCAGCAGTTCTGAAAATTGTGGTATCAATTGTTCTCTAAGAATGTGATCCCCTCTTTCCCCTCAATAATATGGTACAGTATCTGTGACTTTACTACTATATAATTGCCCTTTGCAGTTCCTTTCTAAAAAGAAATAGTTTGATTAGGGAAAAATACATGCTAAAAGAATTATTTAAATCCATTTGTTGTTTCTATGTTGAAGTTTTTGTACATCATTTGTGAAAACTTAAAATTTGTAAATTTTGTAAGACACCAAAATGTCATATTTATTTGATGCATTCTAATTTGTTCCACAACTGCTTTTCTGAGAAATTGTGTGCATGTAAAATGGTAGAAACACCCTCAAGAGTGGAGAATATTTTCTTAGAAAACTGTCATAATGTGAAATACTGCCATATATGCATGAGCAAAATATCACAAGTTGAAAAGAGCAGATTTTAGTCTCTGTCTCAAAGCTTTGGGTCGTAGTTGTAAAATGGTGTAAGATAGAATTTCCATGACTCAAGTGGCCTGTCTTTGACTCAAAATCCAGACGTTTCCATTTAATGTAAATATGCTAAATATTTTGTTCCATGCTCAGCTAAGGATATATTATTCCACTTTTTGTTGTGAAATTAATTTGACTATGAATCCCATGACATTTATTGATGAAGTTTTAAACAAACGTTCTTTCTCTATTATTTTTGTTTTCACTTTCTCTTGTGAAAGAAAGATAATATTATAGAGATGCAGTTCTTGGTCATTTTTGGAAGATTGAAAATTGGGAACAATAGGATTCAGACAAAACTGGTCTCCATGTCTGATTTAAACACACTACACACAAAAAAATAACTGGCTAACCAAGTAAAAGGTATCCAAGTTAGAAGTCTTTACATAACCCTCCCAGCTTTATTCTTTATTAGTGTTGGTAATTGTGAATGGTCCCAGTGTTAAACAGGATTTTACTAGAATTTGACATTTACACCTTCATTTTAAGAGGATTGCCAGATAGGATTCAGGTAGATTATAAAAGCCAATCAAATTTGGTTGTGATAATCTTGTTTATGGTCAAGTTTCTCCAAATATAAAGTAATCAAGGTTTGGAGAATTTTACTTTCTGTAACTGTTGCTGCTAAAAAGATAACTGAAACCATATTACCACAGAGTTCATTTGAAACTAATATTTTTATAATCAATTTTAGCAAACTGAAAGGAATGCCTTTTTTGTTGCTGATCTTGGGAATGTTATGAAGAAAAACATTCGATGGCAGAACGTGATGACGCACGTGAAACCATTTTACTCAGTCAAGTGTAACAGCAGTCAATCTGTAATTGAAGTCCTGGCAGCTCTTGGAACAGGTTTTGCCTGTGCAAACAAGGTGACTGTTGCTATAGTTTGAGTTTGCGTTCACTTTTATTTCATAGTTCTGAAATGTTCTTTAAATTAAACGAGTAGCGATGCTTTACTCAGATCTTGTGTATTTTCTCACACAGAATGAAATAACACTTGTGCAAAGCTTGGGCGTAACACCTGACAATATCATCTACATAAACCCATGCAAGCAGGTCTCCCAGATTAAGTATGCAGCCAGAAAGGGAATAAATATCATGAGTTGTGATAACGAGGCTGAACTTCTGAAAATTGCACGTAACCATCCCAGTGCTAAGTAAGTGTATAATGCTAGCTAAAATATTCATTAGCATATTCTGTAACAGAAACAAGAATGTTTTTTTTCCTCCTTGTACTGCTATTAGGCAATATATATCATTGTAAAATCTTTAATATATTTATAATGTTGATTGTTCAGGGAGTTACTAGTCTAGGAATTAATCTGTATCACAAATTAAAACTTGGTCATAAATTCGTTAAAGTATCCATCTGATTTGAATACAAGCACAAATAGAATACTGCACATGAACAGGCTCTTTGGCCCACAATCAAATGGCTAATTAAGCTTATGCCTACTCAGTCCGTATCCCTCCATTTTCCTCAGATTGGTGTGTCTGTCTAAGCATCTATTAAAAGTCCCAAATGTCTCTACCTCTACCACCACCCCGGGCAGCACATTCTAGGCGGCCACCCCTCTCTCCTCTCCCATCTCCCCCACCCCACCTCCTTGAGCATTACCAGATAATGCTTTATACACCCAAGGCCCTCAACATTTACCAAGTAACATCTTTTTTTTAGATGCTTTTCCTTTTATGTTAATGTTTTACATGTGAACATTGATATTTTGTGATAAATATGTGTATCCAAAACCCCTTTGGGTCCTGCCGAATAAGATAATTTCAGGTTTTCCAAAGCGTTGTGTTTCTTGGTAAAAGACAAGTTATCATGTCTTGATTTATACATTTAAAAAACTGAAACCTCTGCATTATGTTTGGAAAATGTATCACTATTTTACCCAAGGAGCCAATTTATTTAGACATTACTCATCAGGAAGTTTGGCAATAATTGTGAGTAAGAAGGCTTGAATAGATGCAAGGCAGTTTTTTTAGATGCCACTCCACCTAAAAGTGTCTTCATTTATACTAGGTGACGTGACAAGTTTATGTCGTTGACAGTCACAAACAGTAGAAATGTTGTCAAGTGCCAGAATGCAGGAACTGAGTGTCCTAGTGCGGTACTTGCCAATCTGCTACCCCACTGTTCCTCTGCCACCTGAAGTCACTCGCTGCCAAGTTGCATGTTTCCTAAAGGTGACAGCAGTCTTCTGAGTATGAAACTAGGAGAACAGAAAACACATTTTCCAGTGCTAACTATTATTATGTTCATCCCTATGAAAATAAATTAAAAGTTAAATATATGCCATGGAAATAAATTGATTAGACTTTTGACTTCAAAATAGCTTTAGAAAATACTGTACCATAAAATTTACCAGTTTCCCTAGATGTCCTTGACACTTCTGTACATCTGTAGATGGTTTATAGCAGATGTGTTTCAGAACTGGATAATAGATTGTTCTGCTATACTCCATATGCTACCAGGAATTGTATTTTTAGCCTAGAAAGTTGTATAATATTACAATCTGATGACAAAAGATCTGTCACGCTTTCATTATTACTTTCAGAGTAATAAACAGAAGCTGAAATTACAGAAAAGGGCCTGTCCACCTCTCACCCCCCCCCACCCCCCAAACCAAAGGTGAAGTTGGAAAACAAGGTACCAGAGGGCATTTAGCATCAAGGTTGATGTTCATTACTTACATCGAGCCTGCACAACACAGTGGCTTGTTTTCCTTGCCCATTCTACACGTTCATACCTTCCATCAGGAGTTTGGATTGGAATGGAATATTTCACCTCATGCTCATATTTCAAAATACTAATGATCTCCTATATTCCCACCTTAGTCAAGATAATGTATAATAATTTCATGCTGATTGAGTTGCTATGAGTTGTTAGATCATTAATAGAATAACTAACAACTTTTTTTTGGTACTCTGACAAAAAATGTGATAGATTTTGTTAATTGGTAAACTTAAGTCAGCTAATTAATTCAGTCCACTATTCTTATTGTCTTTTGTTACAGTATCCAGTCAACTCTTGATGAATCATTCAGTCTTGGCTTGCTACATATTTATTCTCCTCCCTGTCCTTTACATGTAGCTACATGCCGAGGCCCTAATCATCAGTTTTCTCTCCTGCGCAGGATTTGTTCTCATTTAGGTGCACATTCGGAGCTTGGAAGTGGGAGCTTCTGCCAACATAATCTTCATCATACTTCTGAAAGTCTTCAAGCTACAAATATGATGATATAAACCAACTGTGCCCCAATCATCTTCCTCTTCTCTTAGGCTCTTGGTAGACATTGCAACTGCAGTTTCAAATGAAGAAAATGAGATGGGTATGAAGTTTGGAGCTACATTGAAGGACTGCAGGCACCTTTTGGAATCTGCCAAAGAACTAGGGATTCAGGTGGTTGGCGTAAGGTGAGCAGAATTTTAAAAAATTTAATAATGTACTGTATTGGATCAATTGTGCATGCAGCCAGTTGATTATGCAGTGAATCGATGGGGCCTCCTATGCGCAGAGCTTTCTCTTTTGTGTGCGGGCTTTCGAAGTCACATGCTTTCATTTTGCGGGCTCCGTTCATTGCTTCCACACTAAGTTGGCCAGCGTATAATATTACTAATGACTCAGTAAAAATGTCCATCATTTCTACTGCGTTGTTGTTCTTGCTCCGTGCACAAGTAACAAATACTACAAAATTCTGGTAAGACATCATGAAACTCAGCCATATGCTATGCTTGCTTATTTAACATCAAACAGTGAACTGTTAAATGTAGAGCATATTCCTGATCTGTGCTTCTCGCCCATGGCATAAAAATACGAGTTTTTTTACGCGGAACATAAAAGGCCCAGCAAACTTCTTGGCAATTTAAATCTGAGTGAGAATGCTGGTTGTCGCAGAAGAAGCAATTGGATAGCTTTTCATTGCATATTTTAAAATACCTGTGAGATCTTTCTGGCTTCCAGCTTCCATCAGCATTTCTACAATTTCTTGCAATATAGCGTCAATGGCATAATTCTTATCAGTGAGGAGGAACAGAGGGATCTTGGGGTCCTCATTCATGGATCCCTCAAAGTTGCTACACAAGTTGATAGGGCTGTTAAGGCATATCATGTGTTGGTCTTCATTAGTTGAGATTGAGTTCAAGAGCCACAAATCATTGTCACAGCTCTTTAAAATCCTGTTTAGATTACACTTAGAATAATCAGTTCTGGTCACCTCATTACAGGAGGAATGTGGAAGCTTTAGAGCAGGTGCAGAGAAGATTTACCAGGATGCTGCATTGATTAGACAGCATGTTTTGTGAAGATGGGTTGAGCAAGTTCGGGCTTTTCTTTTCAGAGTAAAGGGGAATGAGAAGCAACTTGATAGAGGTGGACAAGAAGATAAGAGGCATAAATCAAGTGGATAGCCAAAGACTTTTTTTTGCCAGGGCAGAAATAGATAATACTATGGGCATAATTTTAAGATTGGAGGAAAGTATGGGGGGTGTATCAGAAGTAGGCATCTTGCACAGAGAATGGTGAGTGTGTCAGACCAATTTCCCCCAGGATCAATAAAGTATTACTATACTATACTATATAGTGTGTATGTATGTGTATGTATATGTGTGTGTGTGTGTATGTATGTGTATGTATATATATATATATATATATATATATGTATGTATATAGAGAGAGAGAGAGACGCACTGCCAGGGGTGATGGTAGAGGCATTTAAGAAACTCTTAAGATAGGCACGTGGAAGATAGAAAAATGGGGGGCTTAGTAGTAGTAGGAGGCAAGGGTTCGATTGATCTTGGAGTGGGTTAAAAGGTCAGCATGACATTGTGGGCCAAAGGACCTGTACTGTGCTGTAGTATTCTAGAATATGTTCTGTGCTCCTGGGATGACTTCTGTGGGATTGTAAATTACCTTTCCAATCACATGAACTTGAACATTCCAAGTTTGTAGGCTGGCAAAAGCGCTTGTGTTCACCATGCATTCCAGTCTACAGGTCAATTGACTATTATGCTTTATAATGTACTTTTCAATTTTGAGTAATCACTCATCTTCTAGGTGAATTCTGTCTTTGTATTGACATATTTTTAAAAAATACATTACTTCCCTCCCATTTTAATCTGATCATCCTTGCCATAACAAAAATTGGAGCATGTATTCTGGAATGTGAGTTTAGAGAAATTAATATAATTGTGACTGGAAAATACCAAACAGTTGTGCATGATTATGGGAAGCCCCATAGCTTATTCATTCACTCAGTGCACGCTGTGGGATTGTCACTGAGAGTAGCCACCTTAATTAAATAAATTGCATGATCAGAAACACTCTGATTTTGGTAAAATGAGATATAACCAATGTAGCTCAACATAGAAATATTTTGAACAATATTTTATTCTTTTGGTCAATGCCAAAAAAAAGTAATTGTATTTACGCCATGCTATTTGAGTTATAAAATTGCAATAAAGAACTTCATACACCAAGTCACTGTTATGCTTTCTAACGTGGATCTCTTATGCTAGCCAGTAGTACAATATCAGTAGTTGGGATGTGGGCCAATAGCATCTAGAGTTGGGATTCAGATTTTGGGATTTTAACACAGGATCAGGAATGTGTGTAGGTCTGTGGCCTGAAGCCCAGATCCAGAATGCTTGTATTTTTCACCTTGACGACACAGTCTGAAACTTGCACAGAAACTGTTGCATCCATGTAGGAGAGCTACTGCGGTGACAATGGAGGTGTCCTTGTTTTTCTGTTTATCTACAGTCTGTTACCCAATCACCATTGAATAATGAGGAACTAATCTAAATACGACCTTTTAGTTTATGCATTTTCTAATTAAGTCTGTGTCTTGTGTTGTAGTACATGCTTTAGCTGGACTATAAATGATGCTTCATTACTCAGCCAAGTGCATAAAAGCATGCAGACGTGGTCAAGAGGTTCAGTAGTTGTTCAGACCAAACACCAAAATGGGGAAAAAATGTGATTTAAGTGACTTTAACCATGGAATGATAAGTGCCAGACATGGTAAACGGAGAACAGTAAGCAGAGGAATGGGCCAGTCGGCCCACAATATTGCCGAACCAATTAGGTTAGTAATCAATAGCAGTTTGGGTATCTCAGAAACTGCTGATCTTCTGGGACTTTCACACACAACAGTCTCTAGCATTTACAGAAAATGATGCTGGAAAACAAAAACATCCAGTGAGCAAGAGACATTAAAATGCTGGAGAAACTTAGTAGGTCAGGCTATGGAAATGAATAAACAATGACATTTTGGGTTGAGACCTTTCATCCAGTGAATGGCAGTTCTGTGCAGAATAGCATCTCAGAATTCACAATATGTCAAGCACACTCAGTGGCCACTTTATTAGGTGCAGGAGCATCATTTATATCTAAATGCTTTGGTGCAAGCTTCAGTTTGTTTTATTACTAACAATGGTATAAGCATTGTGACAACTTTAATCCTTGATTTTATTGGACAAAACTCTTAAATACAAAATGTTAACATTTCTTTTGGCCATTTAAGCATTCAATACTTTGTTTTATTTTCATACGCAGCTCTGATAGACAAGGCAGTTGAATTTAGATAACGTTAATTCCTGTGCTATATAGTTAAATCACTATAATTTAAGGCTAATAAGTTAAATAGTGAAATATAAACAGAATGCAGGAGACACTCAGATCTGGCAACATCTATGGAAAGCATAATGAACAGTTTCAGGTCAAAAACTCTGTCATTACCAAGAAAGTGAAAACAAGTTTTCAGTTTCAGGGGATGGGAGAGGAGTGGGTGGGACAAAAATCTCTAGATTAAGGCCAGATCAATTCAGGCCACTTTAGAAACGTAATGTTTTGTTTAAAATGTTACATGTAGGCTTAAAAAAATTATAGGCATTTAAGTTATTCATTGTTAGATCTGATTAAGGAGAGGCTTGTAAGATGAGTAAATGACCAGTACTAAGTGGCAGAGAATCCAAAATATTATATATATTTATTATTTTCAACAGATTTCATGTTTCAAGCCCAAAAAGCAATATAGAGACTTACCTGCACGCTTTATCTGATGCTCGTTGTATCTTTGATATGGGTGTAAGTATCATGTTAATTTGTGGATTCTTTACCATATGATGTTAACAAGATACAGTCTGAAGTGTGATGTTTTTACTGTGCAGAATTAGAATCATAGAACACTACAGCACATAAACAGGCAATCGACCTGTACCTGGACCATAGCCCTCTGTACCTCACCCATCCATATACCTATCCAAAATTCTCTTAAACATTGAAATGAAAATCACATCCACCACTTGCATCAGCAGCTCGTTTCACACTCTTACCACCCTCTGAAGAAGTTTTCCCTCATTTTCCTTAAGCATTTCACCTCTCATCCCTAATCCATGACCTCTAGTTGTAATCTCACCAACCTCAGTGGAAAAAGCTTGCTTGTATTTACTCTGTCTATACCCCTCATAATTTTGTATACTTCTATGTTCCAGGGAATAAAGCTTTAACCTCTTCAATCTTTCCTTATAATTCAGGTCCTCCAATCCCAGCAACATCCTTGTACAATTTTTTGTACTCTTTCATTTTTTAAATCTTTCCTGTAGATAGGTGACCAAAAATGCACACAATACTCCAAATTAGGCCTCACCAACGTCTTGTACAACTTCAACATAACATAAAAGTTCCTGTACTCAATACTGTGATCTATAAAGGCTAATGTGCCAAAAGCTTTCTCTACGATCCTATCTACCTGAGATGCGGTTCTCAATGAACTATGAACCTGTATTCCCAGATCCCTTTCTTCTACTGTACTCATCACACTTGAGTGCATTAAATTCCATTTGCCATTTTTCAGTCCATGTTTCCAGCTGGTGTCCAGATCTTATTGCAAGCTTCGATACCCCCCAATCTTGGCATCATCTGCAAATCTGCAGATCCAGTTAACCACATTATCATCCAGATCATTGATGACAAACAACAACAGACCCTGCACCGACCCCTGCGGCATTCCACTAGCCACAGGCCTCCAGTCAGAGAGGCATCCATCAACAACCACTCTCTAGCATCTCTTGCAAAGCCAATATCTAATCCAATTTACTACCTCATCTTGAATGCCGAGTGACTGAACCTTCTTGACAAACATCCACTGCCTTGCTAACATCAACTTTCCTGGTAACTTTCTTGAAAAACTTTTTAAGATTGGTTAGACATGACCTACCACACACAATGCCATGCTGACTCTCTCTAATCAGTCCCTGCCTATCCAAATCTTCATTTATCTGGTCCCTTATGAATACCTTCCAATAACTTCCCCACTACTGGTGTCAGGCTCACCGGCCTATTATTTTCCTGATTTTTCTGGGGAGGGTATCTGGGATTGTTATTGTCGCTGTTCTTTTTATGCATTGACAGGATGGGGGGATTCAGACGTCTGAGTTTTGTTTCTTTTACTTTTTCATGTGTATTTCATGGCTATCTTGAGAAGACAAATGTCAGCGTTGTACATGTATACTCTGACAGTAAAATGAACCTTGAGCCTATTAGAGCCTTTCTTAAACAGCGGAACAACATTAGCTTTTCTCCAATTCTCCAGAACCTCATCAATCGCTAGGAATATTTTAAATATCTCTGCTAGGGTCTCTGCAATTTCTGCACTTTGCTCAGAGTCCGAGCGATTACTTTGTCCGGCCCTGGGGATTTATCCATCTTAATTTGTCTCAAGACAGCAAACACCACCTTCTCTGTAATGTATATCAGGTCCATGAAGTTGATGCTGCTTTGCCTTACTTCTATAGACTATGTCCATCTCCCAAGTAAATAACAGATGCAAAAAATCCATTTAAGATCTTATGTTCTCTTGCATTTCTTATACTCGTCAAGTACCTCATTTGTTCCTACCTGCCTATACCTGCTATTAGTTAAAAAGTTAAAGTCTGTCCCGAGCCTTATAGGCCCATCAGGCTGGTGCTTATTCTGGTTTCCTTGGTGTGAAGCGACTGAGAGTACGAGACTCCCCCCCCCCCCCCCCCCCACCACCACCGGATAGGACACCAGTCCATCGCAAGGTTAACCCCCAGCATTTTTGCCGGTGCCCATTTTCAGCTGTGTGGACTGGAGCAGTGTGTGGTTAAGTGCCTTGCTCAAGGACACAACACGCTGCCTCGGCTGGGGCTCAAACTCATGACCTTCAGGTCACTAGTCCAATGCCGTAACCACTTGGCCATGCGCCCCACTATACCTGATATGTACCTCCTTTTTTTTTTCTTAACCTGGCCCCTAAGGTTCCCTAAACCTGTTTTCCTTGTCTTTTATTCTGACAAGTATATACGTACTTTGTTTTCTCAAAATTTCACTTTTGAAGGCCTGCTACTTACCAAGTACACCTTTGCTCAAAACAGCTTGTCCCAATCCACACTTGCCAGTTGCTTTCTGATACCATCAAAATTGGCCTTTCTCCAATTTAGAATCTCAACCCGAGGACCAGACCTGTTCTTTTCTATAATTACCTTGAATCTAATGGCATTATGATCACTTCAGGCAAAATGTTCCCCTACACCATGGGTTTTCAGTCTGGGGTCTATGGATCGCTTGTTTAATGGTAGGGGTCCATGGCATAAGAAAAGTTGTAAACCCCTGCCCTATACAAACTTCTGTCACCTGCCCTGTCTCATTCCCTAATAGGAGATCAAGTATCACACACACTCACATTGAGACTTCTATGTACTGATTAAGGAAACTTTCCTGAACACATTTGACAACCTCTAACCCATCTAGTCCTTGTTCAGTATGGGTATCTTAGTCAATATGTGGAAAGTTAAAATCACCTACTAATACAACCTTATGTTTCTTGTAACACTCTGCGATCTCTCTACAAATTTATTCCTCTGCACCCCACGGACTGTTGGGTGGTCTTCATTATAACCCCATTAACGTGGTCCTGCCCTCTTGTTCCTCAGTTCCACCCATAAATCCTTACGAGATGAGCTGTCCGGTCTATCCTCACTGAGCACTGTCACAACATTTTCACTGACCAGTAATGCCACCCTCCTCTTTAATCCCTCCTGCTCTGTCACATCTAAAACAACAACCCTGGAATACTGAGCTGCCAGTCCTGCCCTTCCTGCAACTAAGTCTCGCTAATGGCTACAATATCATAATTCCATATGTTAATTCATGCTCTGAGCTTATCTGCCTTTCCTACGATACTTTTTTGTATTGAAATATATGCAACTCAGAATATTAGTTCTACATGCTCAACCTTTTGATTCCTGACTTTCTATGAAGACTTAACAACATCTGTCTTCACAACCTCTCCACTCTCTGTTCTGGCACTTTGGTTTCCATCCCCCTGTAATTCTCATTTAAACCCCCCTGCAGAACTAGCAAACCTTCCCTTTAGGACATTAGACTCCCTCCAGTTTTAGTGCAAGCAATCTCTTCTGAAAAGGTCCCACTTTTCCTGGAAGAGACCAATAATCCAAAAATCTGAAGCCCTCCCTCCTACACCAACTCCTTAGCCACAGCTAAACTGTATGCTCTTCTTATTTCTAGCCTCACATGGGTTGCAATCCTGAGATCTCAACCCTGGAGGTTCTGTCCTTTAATTTAGCACCTAACTTCCTGAATTCACTTTGCTGTACCTCATCCCTCTTCCTACCTATGTCGTTAGTACCTATATGGACCACAACCTCTGACTGCTCACCCTTCTACTTCAGCATGCTGAGGACTCGATCAGTGATGTCCTAGATCCTGGCACCAGGAGGTAACATACAATTCAGGAATCGCATTCTCGTCCACAGAACCTCCTTTCTGTTCACCTAACTAACAAATCCCCTGCCTGCACAACTTGCCTCTTCTCACCTCTATTCCTTCTGAGCCAGAGCCAGACTTGGTGTTAAAAACCTGGCTGCTGTGACTTTCCTTTGCTAGGTCATCCCCACCCCCAGAAGTATCCAAAGTGGTATACCTGCTGTTAGGGGGGATGGCCACAGGGGCACTCTACACTGGCTCTTTAATCCCTTTCATCCTCCTAACTGTCACCCAGTTTCCTCTGTCCTGCACCTTGGGTGTTACTACCTCTCTGTGTCCTGTCTCCCACCCCCTCAGCCTCCTAAATGATCCAGAGTTCATCCAGTTCCATCTCCAACACCTTAATGCGGATTGTTAGAAGCTGCAGCTGGATGCACTTGCAGTTGTAGTCATCGGGGCACGGGAGATCTCCCTGCCTTCCCACATCCTGCAAGAGGATCATTCAGATATCATACTTGGCATCACTACTGCTTTAACTGTGCAATTATAAAGAAGGAAACAATAAATAAACTGAAAAAAAAATCTACCTACAGCTTTTTGCCAGCTCTCACTCAATCTTCTCGCTGAAGTCTCAAAGAGCTAAAGATTCATATCCCTCTCTAACACTATCCACTCCAACAAAGGCCGCTCTGCTTGCCCTGCCTCATTTTTATCTACCCTTGCTAATGAATCCTGATCTCTGATTGGCCATTGTTCAAACGCTGAAACTCACACGAAGCACACTCGCTGACCTGTGTGTCATCTCTTCTTTCGCTCCCGATCTCTGATTGGCCACTGTTCAAATTAATCCAAAAGAGGGCGCTACTCAAAACATTGCTAATGGTTTACAAAATTTTATTAATTGTAAATTGATGGCTTAAATATCTACTGTCATTTCAGGGTATATATTAAAATTGGATGCATTTGATAGAAATGAGGAATACAGCAAAGATTGTACAGTGTGACATCTTGAAATTTCTGCCTCTGCACTCTGAAGGGTCAGGTTTAAAATTGTTTCTATCTGTGGCCATTGTTACAATTAACAGTCCACCAACCCAACTTAACCATGCTTTACAGTTTAAATTTTGTTTTAAAAAAACTTGTACCCTTGAGGTAATGTGTTCATAGTTTTATCTTTTATATTTATATCGTTTTAAAGGAAGTGTAGTTTACAAATCAAGATTTTTGTTTTAAAACAAAATTGAATACAACTTCCAGTGATTCCTCATGTTTCTGTTATAGAAAGAATTTGGTTTTGATATGAGTCTGCTTGACATTGGAGGTGGATTTTCTGGAACGGATGGTGAATTGCAGCTTGAAAAGGTGTGAAGATCTTTTGTTTTAACTTATTCCAAATTTGAGATAAAAATGTCCTGTACGGGCAGTCCCCAAGTTATGAACGTCTGACTTACAAACAACTCATACTTACGAATGGCCTATTATGTAAAAATTAGCCTATTATATATAAAGCGTGTTATATTAAAAATTAGTCGGCATCCGCCATTTTAAGTTGGATCACGTTGCCGTTAACACTGTGTTGAGTGTGTAACTTTGTATTTGGCTTAAATTTTTCTTAGCAAGATTCACCCTGACCCCGCTTTTCCGGTCAGCACTGCCCTCACTTGTCCCATTTAACCTGTCTTAGTGTGGGTGGACTTTAGGACCCAGGGGAGCTCAGACCCGCCACCCGCGGCTGCTGCTCAATCCACAGTGTTTCTGTTCTGGTGACGGAAAATGATCATGATTGAAAATAAGGTGGAAATAATAAAGCAATTGGAAAGAGGTGAAATGCCATCGGTCATTGGAAAAGTGTTAGGCTACAGTCGGTAAACAATCAGAACAATTTAAAAGGATAAAGTGGGAATAATGAGCATGTGAAAGGCCCTGCCCCGATGAAAGCTATAGTTATTACTGAGCAACGCAGTGGTTTACTTATTGAAATACATAGGTTTCTTAAGTGTTTTATATGCATAGAAAGGTAAAATATATACTATATTCTAAGACAAATGTTTGACCAACTGATACTGAATAATACCAGATGTACCTGTTCTGCCTTGCGTAAAAATCCAACTTAAAGATGGACTCAGGAACAGAACTCGTTCATAACCCGGGGACTGCCTGTATATATTTTTTATAAAATAGCAATTTCGCCAAGCTCAAAATCTTTGCTTGTGATTAATTGGCAAGTGTAGGAAAACGTCAAAACTGTTCTTGTGCACATGATAATGGCTGTTTGGAAACCTCACTCACAAAAGCCTGATAAGTTTACTCCACTACACATCACCTCACCAAATATTTTGGAGACTATGTATAAAGTAATAAACTGCATAGAATTTTGAAAATGAGATTTGTCTATCTTAGTTTGCTGATTGCACAAACCTTGTCTACAAAATAAATTGTAAAGATTTTGTATATCAGTAGTGATGAGTTTGTCCTTAAATTAATGATTGATTTGTAGAGCATTATCTAGTAAACCTAAGAGTTAATATAACAAGATTCAAGATTGTTTAACATCATTTCCAGTACACAAATGTAAAGGAAAACAAAATAATTGTTACTCTGGATCTGATGAAGTACGAAAAAAAGCACAATAAGCATAAATATATATGCATGTATAGATCATATGTCTGAGTCTAGACACAGTGGAAGTGATTGAGTTTTCATTACTTATTATTCTCCAATTCTAGGTTTTTGATGCCATAAATCCACTCCTCGAGATTTACTTCCCCCCTGAAAGTGATATTAAGATTATTGCTGAACCTGGTAGCTACTATGTGAATTCTGCATTCACACTAGCAGTTAACATAGTAGCCAAGAAGACTATTGCAAGAGACTTACAGAATCAGTCTGAAGGTAATCCCGTGGGTTTCCACTAAGTGTCATTATTAATATGCTGTTTGCTCCATGTATGCAATTCACGCGTAAGATATAGGATATTTGTAATACCATCCCAATAATTGACTTTCATGTCAAATTATTATCTTTGTATCTTTTAATGACAAGTGCTTTTTGTTTTGATATACTGGAAATAGCTTTTATCAGCCCGTGTGAAAGATTGAGTGAAGCATTCATTTTTGAATAGAACAACACACACAAAATGCTGAAGGAACTCGGCAGGCCAGACAACATCAATGAGAAGGAATAAAGAGTCAATGTTTCAGGCTGAGACCCTTCAGGACTGGAAAGGAGAGGGAAAGGAACCATAATAAGGTCAGGGGAGGGGAATATGTGCAAGCTGGGAGGTTATAGGTGAAGCCAGGTGAGGGGGAAGGTGGAAGGGTGGGGGAGCAGAGGCATGAAGTGAGAAGCTGGGAGGTTATAGGTGGACAAGGTGAGGGGGAAGGTGGAAGAATCTGATGTTCAACCTTGGGGGCAGGAAGGGAAGGAAGGGGGCACTGGATGGAGCTGATGGACAGATAAGAAGAGAAAGGTTAAGAGGGGAGTCAGAATGGG
The DNA here is from genome assembly GCF_030028105.1 of Mobula birostris. Lineage (NCBI taxonomy): Eukaryota > Metazoa > Chordata > Chondrichthyes > Myliobatiformes > Myliobatidae > Mobula > Mobula birostris. The sequence continues at coordinate 128,854,829 of NC_092370.1, forward strand.
GAATGGAAAAAGAGAGAAGAGGAGGAAGGAGAAATTGCCAGAAGTTAGAAAAATCAATGTTCATGCTGTCAGTTTTTGAATAGAATGCTATTTTTTCACCAATAGTATACATTTTGTCTTATTAACCAAAATAAGTTCCCCGTATTCAATAGTTCACTCCCAGTTCTCTTCCTCACCGCCACCCATCTCTCCATATGTTCAAGTTTCTCGAAAAGAGGACTCACATTTATCCTGTGGAGTTTTAAATTCTCAATGGATTAGTTTGAACCCATCAGAAACTCTAAAATTTAGATTACTATAGATACTGCGGGGGGGGGGGGGGGTGAAATTAGCTAATAAAGCTCATCTTTCCATGCAACCTTACAATTTCTTGAATAATGCCATTTATCTATCTTAAGTGATTTGTATCGCTTGCCCTACCAAAAGACTGTTTCTGATATTTGACATGATAGAGATTTGGCCTGATTTGTATAGTTTTCCTAATTGTGCATCTTTAGTATAATGGAAGTAAAACTTAAAGTTAACATTTTTAATCCATGTGTTTGTACATCACTGTGACGGTTCTCCGTCTTACAAGTCCTGAAATTTTTCTCTAACCTTTCCTTTGAAACCATATTATTTATAAAATCACTGAATTGTTATATATTCATTCTGTTGGTCTGGATTGAATATGACTTCATTGGAAGAATTGTGTACATATGTCCTGATCTGCAATCTACAGTGACCATTTAATTATATGAAATGAAAATTAACAAAAAAATTGAGTATCAATTAAGATTTCTTTCTGTCTTAGTTCCTTCTCTGAACGATGAGCCATTCTTCATGTATTACATAAGTGACGGTGTTTATGGCTGTTTTGCAAATAGCTTGTATGGAACTGTGAATGCCATTCCAATTCTTCACAAGGTGGGTTAACGATTTTCTAAAGAGCATGTGAAAATATGAAGCTCAGTACTGCATGCATATTAGGTGTGAATGCAGTTTTGCTCAGTATTAATACAGTAAGCTTAGTGTTTAACGCAGTCACTTTACAGCGCCAGTGACCACTGTTCACTTCCTGCCGCTGACTATAAGGAGTTAGTAATGCTCCCCGTGGCTGTGTAGGTTTCCTCCAAATGCTCCAGTTTCCTCGCACATTCCAAAGACGTACGGATTAGTAGGTCGCATGGTTGTAATGGGGTGGCACAGACTTGCCTGTTACCATGCTGTATCTCTAAATAAAATAAAATATCTTTCTGAACCGGTAAGACCATAAAGGTGTAGGCTCTGAATTCGGCCATTTGGCCCATCAAGTTTGCTCTGCCATTCCATCATGGCTGATTTATTATCTCCCTCAACTCCATTCTCCTGCCCTTCTCCCTGTAATGTTTGATATCCTTACTAATCAAGAACTTGTGCTTTAAATATACCCAATGACTTGGCCTCCACTGCCACTGTGGTATTGAATTCAACAGATTCGCCAGCTTCTGGCTAAAGAAATTCCTCCCCCTCTCTGTTCTAAAGGGATGTTTTTCTCTTCTGAGGTCTCCTCTCCATGTCCACTCTGTCTAGGCCTTTCAATATTCGATATGTTTCAGTGAGATCCACCCCCTTATTCTTCTAAAACTTCAGCGAGTACAGGCCCAGTGTCATCAAACACTTACATGTGATGAGCCAATTGTTATCAAAGGACTGATAGCAGAGGAATGTAAAGCTTCTGAGTGGTCTTGCATTGGAGTGAAAATAATGGAAGGTAGCTACTAATTTAGTGCTGCCTTAGTTATACGTAATATCTTTCCATTCACTCTTGGTATTAATTATATATTTAGAGCATGAAAATGACACTATTTGGTTTTCTGGATGAATATGGGATAATCCAATATAGCTGAAAATTCATTCTGATTTATTTTTTTCCCCATCAGAAACTTAATTCAGGAGAGCCTGTATTTGCCAGTAGCCTGTGGGGACCATCCTGTGATGGGCTTGATCAGGTTGTAGAGCACTGTCTTCTACCTGAATTAAGTGTAGGTGATTGGGTCATCTTTGAAAACATGGGAGCATACACATTGAAGCAATCTGCCTTTAACGAGTTCCAGAAACTGCCCGTTTACTGTGTGATGTCAATAAGTGATTGGTGAGTAGCCCTTGCCCTTACTCAAGTAAATATTTAGTTCATATTTCCATTTTCTCAGTCCTATAAACAAAACGTTCCTTCTGAAGTGTGCATTCTATTCACTTCCTCCTTTCAATATTAGAGTTTCTGATGGCCCACTAACACCTAGTGTAGTACTATGCAATTAGATTTTTCTCATAAAGTACAGCAAGCAGTCATGGAAGATCAGACCAGTACTCTACAAGTCGGGTTATATAAATCACTGCATTTATTCAAGATCACGTTTGTTTATTGTCAATATTCAATACACAAGTGTAAAGGAGAACAAAATGATTGTTACTCCAGGTCTGATGCAACACAAAAAACACAATAAACGTAAAGAACACCATTTTAAAAAAACAGACAGTAGATAGAAATCTAAAAGCAATCCTATAAAACACAATGTACAAGTAAATGTTTGAGTGTGGCCATATCTACACAAGGTTAGCTTGTATAAATAGACTGGTTGTATGTGCTTAAAGTAACACTAGGTAGCTCTCGGTAGCAGCAGGACAGTGAGGTATGAAGTGTAAGTAAAGTGGCAATGCATGGGGGAGATGAAGGCTGTTCAGAGGCTTTGGAGAGGAGTAACTGATGAGGATGTAGTCACGCTGGTGTGGGTTAATGGGTGGAGATGTTGATCAGTTTGATGATTTGGGTGAAGTAACTTGAGTCCCAGTGATTCTGGCATGGATGCTGCATAGCGACTTTCTTGATGGGAATGGGGCAAACAGACCATAAGTGTGGTGATGACCACTACTGAACTTAGGCAGGTGGTTGTTTTTTTAATTCTTTATCTTTGATTTTCTTTTCCTTTGTCCCAGGTGTTGGATGCAGGAAGTTGGTTTAACATTGGAAACATCAGTGAAGAACTCTTCATGTGTGCCTTCTTGTTTCCAGCTGAGCCGGGAAACTGGCTTTCCGGCTACCGGTTTGTCTGGCATCAGTGCTTAAGTTACAGAATTGCCATTCTGTTCAGTCGCATGCCTGGTTGACTTTCCAACACGGAAGGAAACCAGTGGAACAATCTTGCTTTCTTAATGTTTTTGTTTAAAATTTAACTTGAACACTTGATGTAGTTAATCGGGACCAGGCAGAAATTGGCTAGAATAACTACCAGTGGTCATGCAAAAAAAAGAAATTAGCATTTAACCATCTGAAACAAAGCCTGTGAGTTGATGTAACTTTTTACTTTCTCCCTCCCTCCCTTCCCCCACAAACCAACAATAAAATATGCAACAAAATGGATGACTTGGAAGAGGTGGAAACCTATCACTGGGTTCCCTGCTTAAACAGTTTACATATTCACAATTTTTATACAGATATTCTTGTCATAGATGTCTTGAGGTTTTCATTTGCCCATTTAACAGAATAACCAGAGCAATTTGATGTGTAAAATGTTTAGAATGTGTAAAATATGTGCTTCATTCTGTAGTTTAATAAATGTAAAATTGCAGCAAACTTTATATGATCTATTGTCCCTGTTACTGACTTCCAGTAAAATGTATATCTCATTTTTGTTTACCTCAGGGTTTTTGTTAATCGAACCCTGATTGTTAAAGATGAGAACACTTGAGTTACAGTGCAAATCTGATTAAAAATATTGCTGTACAAAACCCTACACAATTATTTACAAAAGGGCCCTACATTTTCTTTGCTACAGATAAGGTGAGTTTCTCAAGTTTTCTTTCCTTCTGTTATTTAAAGTGGATGAATATAAAACAACTACAAATAGAGAAGAATCCAAGCTGACTGACATGTTTTTCTTGGAGCGCTCGCATTGATAAAATGTCTTAGCACATCATAATATCACTTCAGTGCTTACCAGCAGAGAAGAATCAGGGTTAATATCACAGCCATATGTTGTGAAATTTGTTGTTTCATGGCAGCAGAACAGTGCAATACACAGAAGTTACGATAGGAAATAATTTTTTTTAATTTAGTTCAAGAATTGAGGGAAAAAATAGTGAGGTAGTAGTTATGGGTTGGTTCATTGCCCATTCAGAAATCTGATGGCAGACGGTAGACAGTAGGTTTTGACTGACTGCTTCATCTGGATATTTTTAGTGCTGTTTTTAAAAGCCACAATTGTGTTGCTATTTTAATATTATTTGCTACCCACGTTCACAAACATTGAGTTGACTGTATATGAAATATTAACCCTTTCCACACCAAAAATCCAAGCCTTGATATACTAGGAATTCTAGACTTCTACATGCGAGATATCTATACCCATCTTTTACCAATATTTATAATCAGAAAATAATGAGCCATGTGCTTCTGCCTCATTGAGGTAATATAAAAGATTGGCAATGGTGATTCCACTTGGAAAGAAGAAATACTGTACTTCATGATTTAGAATAAGATTTCTGGAATCAATAACATTGACTTCCTTTGCCTTGATGAGAATAGCTTAGTGTCTTGTACCATAATTAGGGTATCATCTGATTGCCACTGTCTGCACCTATTGGCTTTTCAACAAGCAGACGAAACAGCCGTGGTTCATTTGTTTCAGAGATACAGCACAGTAACGGGTCCTTCTCGACTAATGAGCCTGCGCCACCCAATCACACCAATGTGACCGATTAACATACTTGGAATGTGGGAAGAAACCCGCGAGATTACAGGCAAATTGTACAAACTCCCTATAGACAGCTGCATATCTCTGTGATGGTGTACGAACATTGTGAGGTCTGTTTCACAGAACTTCAATGAATATGATGTGGAAAGAGGCTGGCTGAGCTTTTCAAGTCCTTCCCCAAAGCTGCACAGATACTCTCTTTGAATGGTATAATTAAACTGACTCCACTACTATTGCTTTTTTTTAATTTCCTCTGGTCTTGATGAAGGGTCTCAGCACAAAACATAAATTCTTTACTCTTTTCCATAGATGCTGCCTGGCCTGCTGAGTTCCTCCAGCATTTTGTGTGTGTTGCTTGGATTTCCAACATCTGCAGATTTTTCTCTTTGTGAATCCGCTACTCTTCCAGTAGGCATGTGCCAGACACTGAACCCTCACTTAGTAAAGAGCTTCATGGACTATTCAGAGATGTGATGGCGGAGGGGAAGTTGCTGTTCCTAAATCATTGACTTTATGTTCAGGCTATTGTACCTCCTTGATGGTAGCAATGAGAAGAGATTGTGCTTGGTGGTGAGGGTTCTTAATGATGGGTGCTGACTTTTTTGAGATACTGCCTTTTGAAGATTTTCTCAATGGTGGTGAGACTTGCGCCTATGATGGAACTGGCTGAATCTACAACCCACTGCTACTCTTCCAGTCCTGTGCAGTGGCCCCTCCATGCCAGGCAGTGATGCAAGCAGTCAGAATGCTCTCCATGATAGATCTGTAGAAATATGTGTAGCCCCCCCCACCAAGCTTGCTAACAGCCACGGAACTCCATGGTGGGAAGGCCACCTTTCACAAACAATGTACATCAGGTTGGTATGATAGAGGGTTCAACCAAACAGGAATGTTGCGATATTCTGATTAAAGAAAACTCAGTTTGAGCGAATGCAGTGTAAAAGCTGCCCATACACATTTGTCAGTCAGCAAGAAATAATAGATCATGCACCACATAAAATTGTAAAGTATATTTAAAAATGTCAGCTTTATAGAACAGTAGGAACAGAAAGGTACCCATTACAGTTAAACCAGTCCAAATATACATGTAAAGTTAAAGTTCATCTTGGAGCATTTTTAAATCACGTGCTGAACCCATGGTCTGCATCAAAGCACAAACCACATTCCAAACTTGGCTCAAACTCCATCTCAAGCAAATGGGTGCTCTCTCAGGAGTATTAGCCCTTCTTCCTTGGGAACATTCATTTGCACAAAGCATCTCATGCAAAGGAGATGCTGTTTCCCACAGCATACTCAGCCACCTTTCCAGCTCCTGCCAAAGGAGCCGTGAAGTGCACCCTGTCACCAAAACTTCCTGGGACTTTCTCCCGATACCAGGATTCTGATTAGCTGACGCACATTCCTAAGTGGAACAGCAGGCCTCTTATCTCTAGCTAAAACCAAAACATTCTACCAGCAGCTCACACTGCTTTTGCAGAAAACTGTTGAAATGAAATACCTACAGCATAGCAGTATAAGCCTTAACCAGAGCATTCTATATGCTTTGGTGACATACCAAATCTCCTCAAACTAATGAAATATAGACACTGGCCTGCCTTCTCTGTAATTACATCAATATGTTGGGTGCAGGATAGACCTTCAGAGATGTTAACACCCACCCACACTCAGTGGTCAATTCATTAGGTACACCTGTATACCTGCTGTTTTAACTCAAATATCTAATCAGTCATTAGTTTACAGAGAACAGTGCAAAAAAAAAAATCAGTGAGAGGTAGTTCTGTGGGCAAAAATGTCTTGAGAGGTCAGAGGAGAATGCCCAGACATGTTCAAGCTGACAGGAAGACAACAGTAACTCAAAAAACCACACGTTACAACAGTGATGTGCAAAAGAGCATCTCTGAATGCACAACAGGTCACTTATTGAAGGGGAAGGAATACAGCAGCAGAAGACCAGAAACATGCACTTAGTAGCCACTGTAATTAGGTACAGGAAGTGTCTAATAAAAGTGGCCACAGAGAGTTCCACCATTTCTTTGTTCCTGTTTATAATTCCTTCCATTTTGGACTGTGTGGGTCCCACAATTGTGTTCGCTAATCCTTTATGGTGCAGCCAGTGGCATAGAGCAGGGTACAAGACCATAAGATATAGCAGCAGAATTAGATCATTCAGCTCATTGAGTCTGTTCCACCATTCGATCATGGTTGATTTATTGTCCCTCTGAAGACCACTTCCACCTCCCCGTAACCTTTGACAATGTATACAGGCAATGGGATAGGGTTCTATGTGTAATGAGAGAATGTGAAAGCATGTAATAGGAAATACACTGAGTGTATGTCCATAGTCTTCTGCTATACCCATCCACTTCAAGGTTCAGTGTTTAAGGTCCAAGAACTTTTTATCAGAACTGAATAAGAGAGAAGCAATTTAGTCTAAGAAGGTGGGAAAAGGGGTGGTGAAACAAAGAAAATGTCTCTGACAAGAGTGAAATCAGATGACCTAATGTGGCTGTTTTGGGGAAGTTCAAGTCAGACCAAGCTTCTTTGTGTAATGTGCTACTCTTCTGTATGACATGCCCAAACAGGGCAGCAGGGTGTACAAAGAACATAATTTTAAAAAATAAAAAAACTGAGCCAAGATGACAGTACTGCCTAACAGTTCTGATACAAACAGGAAGAAAGTGAAAACTAACTAAAGTTGAAGAAGTGCCCAGGTGGAAGATGAGGTGTTGTTCTTCAAGCTGGCAATGAACCTCACTGCGGGAGTCCACAGAGAGAATGATAGTGGCTGGCTTCAGGTGGCTCTGAGGACTGAACACGGGTGTTCCACAAAGCAGTCACCCACTCTTGCTTTCGGTTTCTCCAATGCAGAGGAGACCACATTATGAGTGCAGTACACTAGACTAGAAGAAGTGCAGAAAAATTGAAGCATGCAGTGTGTTAGCCTTCATTATTAGGGGGATTGAAGTCAAGGGCGTCAAGAAAATGTTGCAGCTCTATAAAATCCTGGTCAGACTACACTTAGGATATTGCGTTCAGTTCGGGTTGCCTCATTGTAGGAAGTATGTGGAAGCTTCAGAGAATCTTCAGAGCAGATTTACCAGGATACTGCCTGGATTAGAGAGCAGGATAAATTGAATGAGCTAGGGTTTTTCTCTTTGGAGTGAATGAGGATGAGAGGTGACTTGATAGGGATGTACAAGATGATGAGAGGAATGGTTTGGGTAGATAGCCAGAGACATTTTCCCAGGGCAGAGAGAGCTAATGTGAGGGGGCATACTTGAGGAAAGTTTGAGGGGGATCTTAAAGGTATGCTCTTTATACAGAGAATAGTGGGAACACCCGGGGTGGTGGTAGAGGCAGATACATTAGGGACATTTAAGTAACTCTTAGGTAGGTACAGGGATGATAGAAAAAAGCCCTATGTAGGATGGAAGGGTTAAGTTGATCTTAGAGTAGGTTAAAACATCAGCGCAGTATCATGGGCCAGAGAGTCTGTGCTGTGCTGTAATGTTCTATGTTCTTGAAGGAATGTTTGGGTCAGTGGAAGGGAAGAGTAAAAGCTTAGGTTTTGTACCTTCTGTAGTTGTTTGAGAAAGTTCTGTAAGTAAGTGAGTGGTTGGTGGAAGAGTGGACCATGGAGTCACAGGTTGGGTGACCCCTTTGAAAAACTGAAAGAGAAGGAATATGTGCCTGGTTCTGTAATCTTGATGAAGCTGGCAGAAATTGCAAAGGATGATCCACTGAAGGCTGGTGGGTGGAAGTTGACAAGAGGCTCCCTCCTTGCTCTTTCCAGTAGGAGATAGGGTGAAGAAGATGTGCGGGAAATAGATACTGTTAAAGGCTCTGTCCACTATGTGGTGGAAACCTCAGTTCAGGGACAACTAAACATTTCAGAAGTACTTGTGTGGAAAATCACATAATTGGAGTTAAGGTGACAGAGACAGGAACTGAGGGAATGGAATGTATTCCTTACAGGAAGCATGGTGGGAGCAACATAGAAGATAGAACATTACAGCACTCTACAGGCCCTTTGGCCCATGATGTTGTGCTGACCTTTTAACCTACTCTATGATCAATCTGTTCCCTTCTACATAACCCTCCATTTTCCATTATCCATGTGCCTATTTAAGAGTTCCTTAAATGCTCCAGTGTATCTGCCTCCACCACCCCATCAGTGCATTCCATGCACTTGCCACCTACTCTGACATCCCTCTTATACTTTTCTCTAATCACCTTGAAATTATTCCCCTTGTACTAGCCATTCCACCCTAGAAAAATGTCTCTGGCTGTCCACTCCATGGGCTCTTATCATCTTGTACACCTCTATCAAGTCACCTCTCATTCTCCTTTGCTCCAAAGAGAAAAGCCTCAGCTTGCTCAACCTATTCTCATAAGACATGTTCTCTGGTTCAGGCAGCAACCAAGAAGCATGCTTAAGATAGTTGGGGTATCTATTTTCTTGTAGCCAGTCTGTGCTTTGAGACGCAGATGGAGTGATCCAGCAAGGGAGGGGAAGTGTCAAAGATGGATTTTGTGAACGTGAGTCTTCGGCGGAAATTGGAAACATTCCAGTTCTGCACAAGTGCAGGAGGCAGCATCGACAGCTCACCAATTTCCTGGAGAAAGAGTTGTGGGAGCGGGCCCGAGTGAGAATGTAACAAAGATTGTTCTATGTCTTCCCCAAGGCGCAGTGCCTGCAGCCAATGAGATGGACAGCAGGACATGCAGGTTGTTTTTTAATATTCAGTCAAGGAATGTGGGCATTGCAAGCTAAGATGGCATTTAATTGCCCATCCTTAGTTGCCCTTGAGAAGAACTGATGAGCTGCCTTCATGAACCTTTGCAATTCATAAGGTGTGGATAAACCCAACATGCTGTTGATGAGAGATCCAGGATTTGGATGCAATGAATGTGAAGGAACAGTCATCTACAGTATTTCCAAGTCAGGATGGTGCATGGCTTGGAGGGCAACTTCCAGCTGGTGGTGTTCCCCATGCATCTGCTCCCCTTGTCCTTCCAGCTGGTAGAAGTTGTTTGGAAAGTGCTGCCCAAGGAAAGTTGGTTAGTCCCTGCTGCACACTCTGCAGACAGTACAAAAGCTACGACATGTGCTGAGTATCCAGTGGAGATCAAAGGCAAGTGAGCTGCCCCAGAATGGACATGACAAGCCCCTTCACCAGAGGTTCTACCCCAACCTGTACACCCTACACACCCCTCAGAGGTATTACTATCTTCAGTGATAGTAATTCAGGATTCAGTTCCTGGGGATGATCATTGAGCAGAAACTGAACTCAGGAGTGGTTGAATGGTTGTGAATGGAATGCCCATCAAGTGGACTACCATGTCCATCATCTTGAGTGTGGTTGAAGCTGCACTCATCCAGGCAAGTGGAGAATATTCCATCACACTCTGGACTTGAGCCTTGTAGATGGTGAACAGGCTTTGGGGAGTTAGATGATGAGTTTCTCACCACAGGATTTCTCAAAATGCAAAAATTCAAACTTAAAATTATATTTATTATCAAAATACGTGCATTCAGTGGCCACTTTATTAGGTACACATCTACACCTGCTCATTAATGCAAATATCTAATCAGCCAATCATGTGGCAGCAACTCAATGCATAAGAGGATGCAGACATGGTCAAGTGGTTCGGATTTTGTCCGGACCAGACTTCAGAATGGGGAAGAAATGTGATTGTTGGTGTCAGCAGAAACTGCTGATCTCCTGGGATTTTCACACACAACAGTCTCCAGAGCAGGAGCTCCCAACACGGGGTCCACAGACCCCTTGGGTAATGGTATTAGTCCATAGCATAAAAAAGGTTGGAACCCCAGCTCTTCAGTTCACAGAGAATGGTGTGAAAAACAAACTGTCCAGCGAGTGGCAGTTCTGTGGGCAAAGATGGCTTGTTAATGACAGAGTTCAGAGGAGAATGGCCAGACTGGTTCAAGCTGACAGGAAGGTGACAATAACTCAAATAACCACATGTTACAACAGGGATGTGCAGAAGATCATCTCTGAATACACAGTTTGTCGAACCTTGAAGTGGACAGGCTACAGCAGCAGAAGAGTACGAACAGGAGGTACCTCATAAAGTGGCCACTGTGTGCACATGCCACTATATACTACCCTGAGATTTATGTTCTTGCAGGCATTCATAGCAGAACAAAGAAATACTGCTGATCTGCTCTTATAGTCATCTGTATACACCTGACTACTGTACTCCAAGTTCAGTATCTGTTCAATGGTCATTCCTAGGATTCAGTGATGGTAACGGCATGGAGGAGAGTATGTGGAGTCCAGGGAGGGGCAGTACCTCTGGTGAAGGGGATTGTTGCATCCATTGAGGCAGCTCATTCATTTTTGGTTCCAGCTCTCACTTGTGGCTCCGTGGCTGTTTGCATGTGACAGTGGCCACACCGCTTTGATGGGCTGGCTAAACTAGGTGAGGATAGCCAGCAGGCCTCATACCCAGTGAAATAGGGACATGCCTGTCCCAGCAAGGGAAGTCAGCTTTGCTTTGGCATGGCTGGATAATATTAACACAGAGATCAAACAGCCAGGAATAAGGTTCTGCAATGTTTCGTGGAAAGTGAGGGACACAGCGAGGCACTGAAGTCTGGTTCATCCACTGCAAGCAAGAAAGACCCCAGTCCGACTACTCAGACTTCTAGACCTGGACCTCTGAGGTCGAGAGAGTAGAACATCCCCAGTGCAATGGCTTTTCACTTTAAAAACTCTCCCACACAGGTTTCCTGGCATTGATGGACACAATGGATGACCACGTCAATCAATGAGCGGGGATTTGTTCTTGCTAGTTATTGTCATTGCCTGGCACTCTTCTTGCAATTGTGTGGTGTGAATGGTAATACCGAGCAGAATGTGCAGCCAGTGGAAGAGAGAGCAGCTCATAAAGGACACAGAGTTGTCCATTCGGCCCTTTGGATAGAATGCTATATTGACACCCAGCAGTACATACACTCAGTGGTCACTTTATTAGGTCTTCTGCTGCTGTAATCCTTCCGCTTCAAGGTTCAAAGTATCGTGCGTTTAGAGATGCTCTTCTGCACACCACTGTTGTAACGTGGTTATTTGAGTTACTGATGACTTCCCGTCAGCTTAAACTATTCTGGCATTCTCCTCAGAGGCCCCTCGTTAACAAGCCATTTTTGCCCACAGAACTGCTGCTCACTGGATTTTTTTTTTGTTTTTGCACCAGTCTCTTTAAATCTAGAGTAGTGGTTCCCAATGTGGGCAATATTGCCCCCCCCCCGGGAGAGTTGGAGTTTCCAAGGGAGCAATAAAGATAAAGGGGGTGGTAGGGGGAGGTGCTTAGTAGTAAGGGGGGAAGCTGAGGGATTACAGACTTAATTTAAGAAATTAATTACTTTTTATAAGCATTTGAACCTCATTATCTCATAATTCAATACAATGATCACGTAATCACCTTATCTCTTGCTAACCCACCATTCTCTTAGAATTTGTTTGAAGCACGTTATAGTTGTTGAAAAGCAATGTGACACTTTTGTATCTGGCGTAACATGAGGAATCTGGACTGAAGAAATCATGTTATTTCCAGCCCCAGCCCCCCACCAGTTATTGCCATTTACTACTGTAGTACAGTTTCAGCTAGTACAATTCACATACTCTAATCACACAGTGACACAATTCTTGTAAATAAGGGTATGACATTCAGTGGGGTAAATTTCAGCATTTGCCCTTTCGAATGGTCTTGACCGCATTTTCCTTGCCCATGGTCGAACTGAGATATCACTTCCCCACTTTCTGTACCTTCAGCCTAAGAGTCAGGTTTTTCCTGAGCTATGATGATGTCATAACTTTCCCCCTTATTGAATGCAGTGCCTAAGGTTGGACTTAAACAACAGACGATTGATTGTGGTCATTAATCCATAACAAAAATGGCAGAAGCAGACCAAACAAAAAAGAAGAGTAGACGGTATAGTGTAGAGTATCTGAAATATGGATTTATACCAGCACCAAACAACCAACAGCAGCAAATGTGTCTGTTGTGTAAAAAAAAGTGTTTTCAAATGAGGCAATGAAACTATCCGGGCTGCACCTAACATATTTATCATTCTTTGGATAATTCACTGACAACATCCTGTATAAAACCTAGTGATCAGCTGCAGAAATCATTAAATACTGTTATCACAGCAGTAAATAAAATCAAGTCTTTTGCTCTCAATTCTTGACTATTTCAAGAGCTTTGTATTGAGAATAATGAACAGTTTGAACATTTACTGTTGCATACAGAAGTCAGATGGCTCTCAAAAGAAGATTGCCTGAGAGGCTTTTATGTGCTTTTTGAAACTGTGATAAAATTCTTTGAAATTTGAATGCTTCATTCAGTAATCAACTAAAGAATTTTAGGCATAGCATTGCTTATTTGTTAGAATTATTTGCAAAGTTTAACTAAATCAATCTTCAATTTCAAGGAAATTATATGAATCTTATCAATGTTAAATAAGTCATCTCCACTTTTCTGAGCAAGTTAGCTTTCTTTAAGTGCAATGTTGGCTGTTGTGACCTTTTCCAATTTCTGAGCTTCTCTGATTTGGAAGAGAAAGAAAGAATACCAGATGACGATCTTCAAGTATACTGAGCCCACCTGGGTGAGCTGCATAAATACATGTCATAGAGGTTTCAGAATCTTCTCTTGATCCAAATTCCAGATTGGGAAATGAATCCATTCCTGAACACTTGTAATGAGGAACTAACAGGAAGGATGGAGGAAGAACTGATCTCACTATGAAATGACTTTCCAGCTGAAGCCGAGGTTCAAAAGTCATATCAAGACTTTTGGTTGCAGAAAGAAACCTCTGAGGACTACCCTGCACTGTGGAAAAAGCTCAAGACGTCTATCCAACATCATATTTAGTGGAGTGTGGTTTCAGTGCAGTCGCCCAACTTCTTTCAAAGCAATGAAACAGGCTAAATGTAGGGATCTGAAACTCCTTCTGAGTGACAATCGCCCTGACATTGAGAAGCTGACATCACTGCACTAAACCCACTCATCTCATTGAAAGGTGAAAAAGCAAAGAAGTAGTGAAGAGTTAGGTTACTAATGTGCACTCTAAAATTGTTTTTACTGTAAGTAAAATAAATAATTGTATTTGTAGCTTCAAATAGATTTGAATAATTCTTGCAATTATTTCTCACTGTTTTAAAGTTGCTTTCACTGCGCGTCGTAAATCAGAATTCTTTATAGATTTTATGTAATGGCTGAAAAGGGAAAGGGGAACAGGGAATGTGGTCTGGGAACCAAGAGGGTGGTAACCCAAACAAGTTTGGAAATCACTGATCTAGAGATTGTTGTGCATTAAATCCCAGGAGATCAGCAGTTTCTGAGATTCTCAGCAACACACACAAAATGCTGGAGGAACTCAGCAAGCCGGGCAGCACCAATGGAAAAGAGTAAACAGTCGCCGTTTCGGGCCGAGACCCTTCATCAGGACTGGAAAGAAAAGATAAGAAGTCAGAGCAAGAAGGTGGGGGGGTGGTGGGAAGGGAGGAAGAAACACAAGGTGATAGGTGAAACTGGGACTGGAGGGGGTGAGGTAAAGAGCTGGGAAGTTGACTGGTGAAAAAGATAAAGGGTTGGAGAAGGGGAAGTCTGAGGAAAGGACAGAAGGCCATGTAAGAAAGAGAAGGGGGGGGGAGCTCCAGAGGGAGGTGATGGGCAGGTAAGGAGATAAGGAGAGAGAGGGAAATGGGAATGGGGAATGTGAAGGAAAGGAGGGGGCATTACCAGAAGTTCAAGTTCTCATGGATAAGCAGCAGGATGGGGGAGGTGCAAACAGAGCACAGTGCACTGAGCTAGGGCCATAGTATTAAAGAACGGCAGGGGAACAGAAGGCCGTGTATGTAGCCAATGAGGAGAGGGCAGTTCATTCAGCTAGGGAGATAAAAGAGAGGTAAATAAAGGAAGGTGGAGAGATAGCCAAGTGTTCACACAGGGAGTTAGTGAGCAGCTTTTATATGTAAGGGGGTAGATAGCAGTGCATGCAGACTTACAGATGAAGTCCATTGCATTGCCTTTGGAAAGTTAAATTTGAAGGCAGAATGCAGGGTAGGATTGGCAGGATCCTCAGCAGTGTGGAGAAACAGAGGGATCTTGGGGTCCTTGTCCATAGATCCCTCAGAGTTTTCAGGTTGTTAAGTGTGGTGTGTTGACCTTCGTTTGTCAGGAGGTTGAGTTCAAGAGCCACAAAGTAATGCTGTAGGTCTATAAAACACCGGGTAGACCACACTTGGAATATTGTGTTTATTTCTGGTTTCCTCATTATAGGAAGGATGTGTAACCTTTTGAGAGGGTGCAAAGGAATCTACCTGGATTACTGGAATCCGGGAATTATGGATTTGAGAGCATGTCTGATGAGGACAGGCTGAGTGAGCTGGGGCTTTTCCCTTTGGGGCAAAGCACAATGAGATTCAATAGAGATGGATAAGATGATAAAAGGCATAGACCAAGTGGATGGCCTGAGATTTTATCCCAAGGTGGAAATGGCTAATATGAGGGGACAACATTGAAGGAAGGTATGGGGACGGATGTCAGGGGTAGGCTTTTTTACAGATATCGGTGAGTGTGTGGAACATGCTGCCAGGGGTCATGGTAGAGGCAGATACATGAGAAACATTTACAAAACTCATAGATAGGCACATGGATAACAGAAAAATGGAGGGAAGGGTTAGATTGATCTTTGAGTAGGTTACAAGCTTGGCACAGTATCATAGGCCAAAAGCCCTATACTGTGGTGTAGTGTTCTATGTTTTATGTAGCCATTGCAATACGTATTTCCAGGCTTATCCACAGGGGTGTAAACAGCAGGAACTTCAGCCAATGGGTTAGAGATTAATATATGATCAGACCCAGTGAAGGACAGGCATTCCAAGGAGGTGGCTATCGAGATGCTCTACAGTTTCTGGAAAAGTTCCTGCTGATCCCAGGGATGCATGATTCAGAAAGAAGAGACAGGAACATTTACAAAACTCATAGATAGGCACATGGATAACAGAAAAATGGAGGGAAGGGTTAGATTGATCTTTGAGTAGGTTACATTGGCTTAATCACCTGACATTGGTGTCTGCCAAAATAATGAAAACCATCGATGTTATAATATCTAAGACACTTGGAAAATAATAATATGAATGAGCAAAGTTGACATCAAAGTGATTTCTCATCAAAGGAAAATCACATTCGATTAATTTGCTGGAGGTTTTGAGGAGGAAAATATAAGAAATAGAAACCAAATATGCTTCTTGGTCCTTCGAGCCTGCTTCGCCGTTCATCAAATCCATGCTGATCTCCTCACTTTCCCAACATTCCTCGATCCCCTTAATTTTCAGAAATATATCAATGTTTGCAGATATATTTGCAGCTATATAGGACCCTGGTCAGACCCCACTTAGAGTACTGTGATCACCTCTGGTCGCCTCACTACAGGAAGGATGTGGAAACCATAGAAAGGGTGCAGAGGAGATTTACAAGGATGTTGCCTGGATTGGGGAGCATGCCTTATGAGAATAGGTTGAGTGAACTCAGTCTTTTCTCCTTGGAGCGAAGGAGGATGAGAGGTGACCTGATAGAGGTGTATAAGGTGATGAAAGGCATTGATCGTGTGGATAGTCAGAGGCTTTTTCCCAGGGCTGAAATGGCTGCCACAAGAGGGCACAGGTTTAAGGTGCTGGGGAGCAGGTACAGGGGAGATGTGAGGGGTATGTTTTTTACGCAGAGAGTGGTGAGTGCATGGAATGGGCTGCCAGCAACCGTGGTGGAGGCAGAAACGATAAGGTCTTTTAAGAGACTCCTGGATAGGTACATGGAGCTTAGAAAAATAGAGGGCTATGGGTAACCCTAGGTAATTTCTATTGGAGGGACATGTTCAGCACAACTTTGTGGGCCGAAAGGCCTGTACTGTGTTGTAGGTTTTCTATGTTTCTATATCAATGTTTCTTTTAAATCGACAAAATTATTGAATTCTGCATCCACTCAGGGTGGAGTATTCAACAGGGTCAATGTCTTCTGAGTGAAGACACTTCTCATCTCAATCATACATGGCTGTGCCCCCTGATGCAGCACACTTCCAGCAGGAGGAAATTATTATCAAAGAACATATATTGTATTTCACCATATACTACCCTGAGATTCATTTTCTTGCTAGGTATTCAGAGCAGAACAGAAAAAATACAGTGGAAACAATGCCAAATTCCATACAAAGACTGACAAACAACCAATGTGCAAAAGAAGACGAACTGTGGAAATAAAAACAAATAAATAATACAGAGAACATGAGATGCAGAGTCCTTGAAAGTGAGTCTGTAGGTTCTGGAACACACAGAATGCTGAGTTCCTCCAGCATTTTGTGTGTGTTGCTCGCATTTCTAGCATTTGAAGTTTTTCCTCTTGTTTCTGTAGATTGTGTAATCAGTTCACAGTTGAGGTGAGTGAAGTTATCCACTCTGGTTCAGGAGCCTGATGGCTGAAGGATAATAACTGTTCCTGAACCTGGTGGGCGTGGGACCTAAGGCTCCTGTACCTCCTTTCTAATGGCAACAGCGATAAGAGAGCATGGCCTGGATAGTGAGGGGCCTGGCTTCGTGTGGCAGCATTCCCTGCAGATGTGCTCAGTGATGGAAGGGCATTGCCTGTGGTGGACTGGGCTGTGTCCAACAGTTTTTGTAGGTGTTCCCAGAATTGGTGTTTCCAAACCAGGCTGTGATGAAACCAGTTAACTCTCAACTGTGCATCTATAGGGGTCTGTCACAGTTTTAGATGACATGCCAAATCTGCACAAACATCTAAGACAACTGAGGTGTTGTCGTGCCTTTTTTTGTGATGACACTTATGTACTGGTTCCAGGACAGATAAGGCCAAGGGATTTAAAGTTCCCTCCTCCTCCAATCCCCCAAATAAGGAATGGATCATGGACCTCCAGTTTCTTCTTCCTATATTCGATAATCTGCTCTTTGGTTTTGCTGACATTGAATGAGGGTTTGTTGTTATGGCACCATTCAACCATATTGTCAAATCTAGCATGCAACCTGCCAATCCATCCTCAAAGAACCAAGATTAGTCAACACACACAAAACGCTGAGGGAACACTGCAGGCCAAGCAGCGTCTGTGGCGAGGAATGGACAGTCGACCTTTCCAGAGTCAGGGCAACAAGGTTATCAAGCACCTCTCCCGTTTCTGAAGCGCAATTGCACTTCATTTGCTGAGTTCCTCCAGCATTTTGTGTGTGTTGCTTGGATTTCCAGCATCTGCAGATTTTCTCTTGTTTGTGATTTCATTTCATTTTCTTTTTGGCTCTTTGCAAATCACATCTTCAAAAATGGAGAGTGCTATCACTCTTGAGATTTGGGGGCAACAGTGAGCCATCAATTAGCAACCGGGTAGCCAACGCCCTGCCAATGCACGTCCTTGGTGACTGGTTCAAAGGTGGCCGAATGTCCGCACTGGTCCAATTGACTTTAGTCACGGAGCACCGCAAGATAAACTTCGTGTCCTATCTTATAGGTGTGCAATGTAATTTCGCGACAATCTTTGCGGTTTCCTTTTCTCCGGAGCCAGATCTCATCATCACGTACAATTGCATAAATAACATCATAAAGTTCTGATTCCCTGCACGTCTCCGGTTGTTTGTTTGCTTCTGTGATGTATCGCGACTGATGAGTCACGCACTGCTGCTCCAAGGGCGAGTTTGTGAGTCAGGACTTTCCAGGAGCCACCCTCGGTCACACACTCAACTCGCCGCCCGCGAACCGCGCATCAACGCCGTATCCAGCACCCGGTCATGCCAGCCACCAGCCGCTGATCACGCAGCCCGCGCCCTGCCATTGGTCGCTGCGCCGCACACCTTTGTGCCTGATTGGCCGGCGCCCGGGGCCCGCGGCCCCGCCCCCGCGCGCGCTCCACCTGAATGGAGCGCTGAGCGGGGCGGGGCCTGGCGAGCCGGTGTCAACAGCTGCGAAAAGCGGCTCACTGTGTCCGTGCGGCGCCGCTGCTGTGAACGCGTCTGCGTCCGGTTCATGAGTTTCGTCGCCGAGAGCCACGATTCGGGAAGCGTGTGAGTATCCCTTCTCTTACTGGGTGCATTTAACAGCCTCCAGCCCTTCGCAGCGGATCGCTTTAGTGATGTGCCCGGGGACAGGCTCGTGCCGCTTTTTTGGGGGGTGAATCAGATAGATTTTCACCAAGTCCATTCTGCATACGTGTGGCGAAGCACTGGGTAAGTGTTTCATTCTAACGCAACAGCAATGCTAACACAAGCCTCTGAGCAGCAATGTTCGTTTTAAGAAAAAGCTGCTTGGTGATTTCATCTCTCCCCCCCCCCCCGCACCCCCCACCCCCACCCAGTCTCATTGGGAATAAACCGGCGGTCGCTTTAAATTGAACGCGGTTGCTAGGTTCGGGCACAATTACGTGTCGATGAGGGGAAGTTTGTTTTTTTTCCCTTTGTAATTTGGTAAAATAGTTCTTTGCCCTGTCCTGCGCCGGGTTTTCCCTGGGAACACTGATGCAAGTGACGCCGCCGCCTATTCTCTGCCTTGTTCGCTCGGGGGAGGGGAAAAGGCTGTGTCGGAGCTTGTCTGGAAAGTGGGTGAAAGGTTGCCGCGGTGACTGGTTCAAGTTCGCGCACGGCCCAGCCCGAGCCTGCGCCGACTTCGCGGCTCCCGCGGGTGGGGGCCGTCCTCACCTCGCCTCGGCTTATCAAGTCTCTTCGAGCTGGCTAGTGAGTAGAATAGCGCCCGAGACTGCCTGCGTGGACGTCTGCATTCCTTATCCTCTCCCTCTACAAACCACATCTCTGTAATTGATATAAACCTGAACTAAAAGCGAGGTGACTGACTTTGTGCTATAACGCTGCCAAGAAATTCTAATACTAGGACTCTTAAAATATTGAAGAATGCGAAAGGTTTGTGGGGACTGGGAGAGGAAGAGGGCGTGTATTGGGCGAGGTGGGAAAAGGCACAGTAAACGAGGGGAAATTAGGTTCGGGCTACATGACCACCGATCCATAAAAACAGCCGGCAGAGTTAACAAAATGCATTTTCTTTATTACTTTAGATTTTTATTGTAATGTGCTCTATGACGCTATTAAGTACATGGAGGGGAGGAGTATGGAGGACTATGGTCCAGATGCGGGTCGAATAATGTGCTGTAGTGCCCTTAATACTTTATTCCTAAAACATAGATAATACAATAAAATTAGTACACATCTTTATACCACCAAACCAACAACGCACTTGGAGCAGCCTTGGGTCCCTTATCTATGAAAGGAAGTGCTGGCATTGAAGAAGGGCCAGGGGAGGTTCACGAGAATTAGTCTGGGAGTGAAAGGGTTAATATATGAGGATTTTTAGTCTCTGGGCCTGTACTCGCTGGAGTTTGGAAGAACGAGGGGGGTATTTCGTCAAATCCTTTTGAAAGGCCTAGAGATGGAGAGATGTTCTCTATAGTAGGGGAGTCTAGGACTAGAGGTCATAGGTTACAGGGAGAAGGCAGCAGAATGGAGTTAGGAGGGATAATAAATCAGCCATGATAGAATGGTGAAGCAGATTTGATGGGCCGAATGGCTTAATCCTGCTCTATGTCTTATATTCTTCCTGGTTGACCCCTAAAGTGTTTGAGGGTTGTTACATGGGACCCAGCCATTCAGTGTCCATTAGCAAGCAGACCCTACACCATGGCCCTTCCCCTCAGAGCCTTTGTGGAGATTGTACCCAGACTCTGTGCATCTCCTCTGCACCCTGGAATGTGCCAGCTGGCAGCATTCATTGTCGGGCACTTCATTACGCTGGAGAATCAACCATTGTCGAGCAGGCCAAAACATGTACTCCACTGAGTAAGTGGAAAGTACTGATGAGCACAAGACAGGAAAGATATGACTGTTCGCATGAGATTCTGCAGATGCTGGAAATCCAGAGCAACACACACAATATGCCAGAGGAACTCAGAAGGTGCGGCAGCACCTATGGAGAGGAATAAACAGCTGATGCTTTTGGCCAAGAGTCTTCAGAAGGTTGGGGAGAGGAAGGAATGAAGTTGGCCAGATGAGGGGGAAAGTAAATGGGTGGAGAGGGGGCTTGGAGAGGCTGGGTGGTGATAGGTGGAAAAGGTAAAGCGCTGAAGAAAGAAACTGATGGAGAGGGGAGTGGCCCAAGGGAGAAAGAAAAGGAGGAGGGGCACCAGCGGAGAGGGGAGCCAGAATGGGGAATGTAAAAAGAGAGAAGGGAGAGAGGTAGAAATTACTGGAATTGATGTTCATGCTGTCAGGTTGGAGGCTATGCGGTCGGAATATGAGGTGCTGCTCCTCCAACCTGAGAGTGCCCTCATTGTGGCAGTCGAGGAAGACATGGATCATCCTGTGGGAATGGGAAGTAGAGTTAAAATAGGCGGCCACCTGGAAATCCCTTAGTTGGAGTGAATTGGACTTGGATCAGCGTTGCATCCTAACGGCAGCATCATCACTCGTTCAGCTCTTTGTTAATTCTGCACCGAAGCAGAGATTTTTCCCAAGAAGGAGTCTTTAATTCGCAGCTTTCTGACTCTGATGCAATTTAGCTGTTTTGAATTACTTCTCTTTCCTGGTTGTGCAGCTTTATATTCTGTGAACCGTTAGTTAAAATCCCATGGCATGAAGGTATTAGCTGTGTAGCTGTATAATTGATAGGATCTGTTCTGATGATGATTATGGGCAGGCTACGTTAGCGCCGGAATGTGTGGCAATAGTTGCACAATCGTAGATTGTGTTGATTGTAAACGCAAACAGCACATTTCACTGTACGTTTGATGTATATGTGATAAATAAATGAATCTTGCTCTGAAGAGCCGTTCATTTGGTATGCTCCATTCTACCCATCACTCTTAATATAGCTGAATTTGTGTGCCTCCCCGTAGAGTCGGATGGGATCCAGTTGCGATATTCTACAAGTGTGCCTCCTTTACAGACCAAGGACTGAGAATGGTCAAAGTGTTGTCATGTGTTACTCCTATGTGACAAACAGTTAAACACCAGGGGAGCATTTGGGAAATATTCATAAATGTGAAAGACATCCGAGCAGCATTTTCTATTTTCAAAGCAAATCTTCTGTCAAAGATTGGGGTTAAAGAGAACTATCATCATTTTTTTTGAATGTTATACTTGCTGACCCTGCCTATGGCTCAAAAGGTACTACTGACTTTCTGCCTCAGGGTTTTGTTTTATTACACTAAAAATTGCTGTCACCAGAAAGTCCATCAGCTTGTTGGTTCCCTTGAACTCCATGTACAGTCAAACAGTAACTTTCCCTGAAGTATGAATCACACTAAGCCCAACTTGAACATTACCCGGAGCAATTCTATGTGCAACCTCACTTGTGAATTAGTCAGGGTCTATAGAGGTATGTGTGATTTGTGCTCTGAGTACTGCTCACTGGCTTCCAACTGACCGTGAGGATTCTAAGTATAGAAAAGAGAGGGCTGTCTCATCATTTTGAAATTATGAAACAGAATTATGGGTAAAAAATTCTTTTTTTTAAAACTGTGTGTCAATTTTTTCATTATTTGGATTACTTTATTCATTATTAACATGTTAGAATTACAAATTCTTCTTAATACAAGTTTGTTTTTTTAATCCCACTATGAATTCCCATGTCCATAGTTATATGCTGTGGCCACTTTATTAGGTACCACCTGTGCCCAGTAATGTGGGCGCTGAGTAGGTTTGTGGACTTCTGCTACAGCCCGCCCACCTTAAGGTTCAACGTGTGTGTTCAGAGATGCTCTTCTGCATACCATTGTTGTAATGTGTGGTTATTTGAGTTACTGTCGCTTTCCTGTCAGCTTGAACCAGTCTGGCCATTCTCCTCTGACCTCCCTCATTAACAAGGCATTTTCACCCACAGAACTGATGCTCTCTGGATTTTTTTTTTCTGGTTTTTGCATCATTCTCTGTAAACTCTCGAGGCTGTCGTGTGTGAAAATCCCAGGAGATAATAAGTTTCTGAGATAATTAAACCACCCTGTCTGCCACCAACAATTGCTTAGGTCACATTTCTTCCCCATTCTGATGTTTGGTTAAACAAGAACTGAACCTCTTGACCATGTCTGCATGCCTTTATGCATTAAGTTGTTGCCACATGATTGGCTGATTAGGTATTTGTATTAATGAGCAGGTGCAGCTAATAAAGTGTCTGCAGAGTGTATGGTGGCTGTGTAAACCTTTCACTGCTTTATTCCTAGCAGAGGAAGGTCATAGTAGTAATGTATCTGGAACTGAGTCCTGCTCTGTTCCTCAGAAGGGGAGGGGATAGAAGAGTTTAGCTGTCGTGATAAGAGATTTATTGGAGAGGGGAACTGACAGAAGATTCTGTGGACGAGAACAAGGTTCCTGGATGGTATGTTCCTCCCACGTGCCAGTGTCAGGGGCATCTCGGACTGAGTCTACAACTTTCTTTAGGGAGACGGTGAACAACCACGTCAGATCTCGTGACATAGATAGGAAGGGTGACGAGGTCCTGCAAAGTGAGTTCAGGGAGTAAGGTGCTAAGTAAAAGGACAGGTCCTCCTGAACTCGGGATTGCTACCTGTGCCACATGCTAGTGAGGCCAGAAATAGGAAGCTAATAGTTTAACATGTAGCTTAGGAGTTGGTGCAGGAGGAAGGCCTGTATTTTGGATCACTGGGACCTGTACAAATGGGACAGATTGCACCTGAACTGGAGGGGGACCAATATCCTTGGAGGGAGGTTTGTGAGTGCTGCATAGGGGGTTGAAACTGGAGCTGCAGGGGGATGGGAACCAGAGTGCCAAGGCAGATAGTGGAGTGGTGGTGGGGAAGATGTTGTTAAGCTTGCATACAAAGACAGGGACCTGAATGTTGAGCATAGTGGGACTAATACTCTTGAGTTGCATCTATTTCAATACAGTGTTGTGGACAAGGCAGATGAACTTAGAGTATGGATCAGTGTGTGGAATTATATTGAGACTTGGTTGCTGGAGGGGCAGGATTGGCAGCTGAATGTTCCAGGGTTTCCGTTGTTTTTGACATGACGGAGGGAGAGGTTTTAAAGGGGAAGGGGTGGCATTAGCAGTCAGCGAAAGTGCTCAGTCAGGACAGACGAGGGAACTTGTCTACTGAGGCAATATGGATGCAACTGAGAAATGAGAAAGAGTTGACTACATTAATGGAATATACTCCTAACAGCGGGATTTAAAGGAGATTTGAAATTTGTGGAGAGATATCACATAGTTACAAGAAAAATAAGATTGTGATAGTAGGTGATTTTAACTTTCCAGATATTGATCAAGATTCCATACTGTAAAAGGGCTGGATGGGATAGAGTTTGTGTTCAGGAAAGTTTCCTTAATCAATAAATAAAGGTCCCAACTAGAGAGAGCATGATATTGGATGTCCTTTTTAGGGAACGAGACAGGGCAGGTGACAGAAATGTGTGAAGGGGAACACTTCGGATCCAGTGATCGTAATTCTGTTAGTTTCAAGATTACTGTTGTTCTGCCGAACATCGTGGGGCATTCTGTGTTAATGCCAGAATGTGTAGACCCCCTGGAGTGGTAAACTACTACAATAACTGAGGGGCTTCCTCACCCTCCCCAGCCCCTCTGTCTCCAGTAGCAGAAGAACCCTGTACTACAGTCCTTCTCCACTGAGCCTTTGCGGTGGCCGTAACGAGTTTCAGTGCATCCTTCAGCAAGTACTGTTACAGCTTTGAATGTGCCAGTTGGCAGCATTCCTCAACAGCCATCTTGACTTGTCGGCAGACCAACAAGTTTCAGAAGAGTGACACCTGGAGCATTGATTTACTGGGGTGGGGGGAGGGGAGGTGGCACAGCAGCACAGTGGTTAGTTAAAAGTTTTACGGTTCCGGCGACTGGGGCAAAATCCCCCCATCCCCAACCTCCCTGCTATCTGTTAGGAATTTGAATACCCTCCCTGTAAATGCGCCGGGTTTCCCCAGGTTGTTTGGTTTCCTCCCACATTCCAAAAGCATACAGGTTAGAGTTAGTAAGTTCTGGACGTGCTATGTTGCTGCCTGAAGCATGGTGGGACTTATGCACTGGCCCCAGCACAATCCCCTGAATTGACGCAAGTGATACATTCCATTATATGCTTCCAGGTACATGTGACAAATGAAGCTAATCTTGTTAAATTTTTGGAGAAAGAGGGAACCGCTAATCTACACCATCAGTTAAACCAGGACTCAATGTGAGTTTTCTCTTAACAGGAAGAAAGGATGGAGATGGGCTTCGGAGCACGCAGAGACAGTAAGTGTTACTGGGGCAGCCGAACGGAACAAGGGGACATTGAGGCTGTCGAAGCACTCGTGTCAATGAGCTGCAACTGGAAGTCAGACGGCAGAAGGTACACCGATCTGAGACCACTAACACCGGCCTCCGATGTATCTGAAGAATCCGAGGATAGTTTACCGTCCATTTCTAAAGATCTCCACACATTGCCCCTTCTTGTAAGTAACTTTTGTAGCAGTTAAATCTACTAAGAATGGTAGATAAAACCTAATGAAGACTGGCTTTGCACTGGTGCCCTAGGTAAATGTGAGTTGTACTGAGTCATCAGATCCAAGACTTCTTGCTCCTGTAGAGCCGTAGTTTCTCAGCATTCAACACGTGGACACTGATGAAAAGGAGAGGAAAGAATCTGAGCAGAGAAAGAGGGATTCACTTTTCAACGTACTTTACAAAGTTCAAAATAAATTTATTAACAAAATACGTAGTTGTCACCATGTACTATCTTGACGTTAATTTTTTTGCAGGCATTCACAGGAAAATAAAGAAAGCTCAAACTAAATTTATTACTGACATACACTTATGACACCATAAGCTACCCTGCAATTCATTATCTTGCAGGCGTTCATTGTGGAAGAAAGTAATGTGATAGATTAGATGAAAAACTACACACATACAAACATTGACAACAATCAGCATGCAAAAGAAGGCAAAGCATGCAAATTTAAATACATACATGCATACTGAGAACATCAGTTTGTACAGTTCTTCAAAGTGAGTCCTTAGATTGTGAATCAGTTCAGAGTTGAGGTGGTTCAGGAGCCTGATGGTTGAAGGGTAATAACTGTCCCTGAACCTGTTGGTGAGGGGCTTAAGGCTCCTGTACCTTCTTCCTGATGACAGTAGCAAGAAGAGAGCATTGCATCATAAGAAAGTCCTGAGTGCTTCACGCACAACGAATTGCTCTAAAGCATTGTTCACAAGATCCATAACAGCAAGATGAATAACCAAGAGTAACTTGCAATATTTTAGTCAGAAAGTAAGGACTTAGCTTGTTGAAGAATAGTCTCCAGAATTTTCACTTACATGTGAATGGCTCATGTTAACATCTGATCTTCATGTCTACATCATTGAACACAGAATCCTCAGTGCTGCCCTATTCTGTATTTTTTATCTGCAATCTGTGTGTGAAATAAGATGTACTCCCAGTAGCCACTTATTAGGTACCTGCTCTACCTAAGGAGGTGGCCTGTGAGTGGGTGTTTGTGGCCTTCTGCACATCACAGTTGTAGCTGTTGGTTATCTGAGTTGCTGTCACCTTGAACCAATCTGGCCATTCTCCTCTTGACACATTTCATTAACTAGGCATTTTCATCCACAAAGCTGCTCACTGGATTTTTTTTGTTTTTTTTTGCAGTCTCTGTAAACTCTAGAGCATGTGTGTTTAAAATTCCAGGAGATCAGCCGTTTCTGAGATATCAACCACCCCGTCTGGCACCAGCATTCATTCCACAGTCAAAGTCACTTAGATTGCATTTCTTCTCCTTTCTGGAGTTTGGTCTGAAAAACAACTGAACCTCCTGACCATGTCTGCATGCTTTTATACACAGAGCAGCTGCCACATGATTGGCTGATTTGATGTTTGCATTAATGAGCAGGTGTACCTAATAAAGTGAC
Organism: Mobula birostris; assembly: GCF_030028105.1. Classification (NCBI taxonomy): domain Eukaryota; kingdom Metazoa; phylum Chordata; class Chondrichthyes; order Myliobatiformes; family Myliobatidae; genus Mobula; species Mobula birostris. The sequence continues at coordinate 128,881,486 of NC_092370.1, forward strand.
CACCGAGTGTACTTTGGGAATGGATGGACTCTCACTTTTGTTTTCTCTGTTTCTAGTGTTTAACCCCACCATATAGTCCTCCAACGTTTGAGGCATCTCAAATGGCCCACCCTACAATTCCGACCCCCTCCGCTCTACCTAAAGGAGGACTTCCGTTATCCAGAGAAACGACCAGGGCTACGGCAGTGCCGGAGCTGGTGCCCGTAGATGCAGCATATGTAAGGAGTCCGCAACCAGCCAAGGTAGCCACAGGCCAGCGGTCCCAGGCAACAAGCGTGATTCGCCACACCGCTGATGTCTTGCCCTGTACAGATGGTTCTTGTCCGATTAGGATGGTCCAGGAATCTGCTAGGCTGCAAACAGCAGCCGTGGGTGGAACTGAAGGGAAAATGATGGGAAGCGATGGCGCTGAAAAGAGAAACTGTATATCGCAGGAACTGAGTTCTTCTGTCAACCCAGTAAATGAAAGCAATGAAGGACCAAACGAAGATAAGAAACAAAACCAAAACTTGGCTCTAGCAACTAATTCCACAGTAGTTACAGGACAAGCTCTTCTTTCAAGGACGCATCCTCCCAGCAACACTGAGATTCGGCAAAATTCGGTGCTGGTCTCGCCTCCGGCCTCTTCCAGTGCCCCTCCACTGCCCATCATCTGCCAAGTTGTACCGGTCGCTGCAGGCAACCCTGTTATGACTGCTGTAGTGCCCAACACTCCGGGTAAGCACCCGACCATGATCCCTCCTCCCCTTGTCTTCATGGGAACTCCAGTTTCGAAGGGAGCCCTGATGTTTGTCATGCCACAGCCCGCGGTCAAGCAAGTGAAGCCGGGGGTCACCAGCCTCAATGGCACCCGACTGTCACCCATTGCCCCTGCCCCCGGGATCCTGCCACCTGTCCAGAAGGAAGAAGCCCAGATTGATGTGTGTCGACATCGCAGCCACATCTGCCACCACCCAGGCTGCGGGAAAACCTACTTCAAAAGCTCCCATCTGAAGGCCCACATGAGGACCCACACAGGTATGGGGAGTACACTCTCAGCTCTGCTTATAATTTGCCACCAGGAGGTAGAATTGAATTGAGTCCAGCGAGAAGTTGTTGAATCTTTACTGATTGTGTAACCCCAGAGCCCAGTGCTGGGCAGCTAACTACCTCTGACCAAGGCCTGGGCAATGGTGCCTTTTTGTTTTTGCAGTGGAGTGCAGGTTAAGACTATAGGACTTAGGAACATAATTAGACCATTCAGCCTTTGAGTCTGTTCTGCCATTCCATCATGGCTGATTTACTAACTATCTCAAATTCATTCTCTTGCCTTCACCCTGTAACCTATCAACCTCCATTTTAAATACACCCAATGACTTGGCCTCCGCAGCCATCTGTGGCAACGAATTCCACAGATTCACTGCACTCTGGCTAAAGAATTTCCTCCTCATCTCTGTTCTAAAGGGACAATCTTCTATTCTGAGGCTGTGCCCTCTCATCCTACACCTCCCCCACAATAGGAATCCTCCTCTCTGCATCCACTCTATCTGGACCTTTCAATATTTGATAGGTTTCAATAAGCTCCCTCTCTCATTTTTCTAAACTCCAAAGAGTACAAATCCAGAGCCATTCAAGCTCCTCATATGTTAACTCTTTCATTCCAGGGATCATTCTTGTGAACCTCTTCTGGACCCTCTCCAATGCCAGCACATTTCTTCTTAGATAAGAGGCTCCCAGCTGCTCACAATACTCCAACTCTGGTCTGACCAGTGCCTTATAAAGCATCAGCATTATGTCCTTACCTTTATATTCTAGTCCTTTCGAAATGAATGTTAACATTCCATTTGCCTTCCTTAGTACAAACTCAACCTGTAAGTTAACCTTTAGGGAATCCTACACAAGGGCTCCCAAGTCCCTTTCCAACTCTGATTTCTGAATTTTCTCCATGTTCAGAACATAGTCTTTGCCTTTATTCCTCTATCAAAGTTCATGACCATCAACTTCTATACACTGCATTCCATCTGCAACTTCTTTGCCCTTTCTCCTAATCTGTCCAAGTCCTTCTACCGTATCTGTATTAATTTTCCTATAAAGGATGAGAAATTTTGTTTGTCCCACTCCCATCAAGGAAGGGGCTATGCAACATCTGCATGAGGACCACTAGGCTCAAAACCAATTACTTTCCCCAAGACATCAGACTGATCAACACCTCCACCCATTAACCCACTCCATCACCCCACTCCATCACCCCAAACCTCCACTACTTTATCATTTCCTGTCAAGATCATCTTATATACAGATACTCCTGTACGTAGTGTCACTTTTTGTACATAAATGTATACGTGTACTGTATAAGCTAATCCTATGTATTTATATTTATTGTTCTTTTTTAATCTTTTTATTGGTTTCATAATGATAAACATACCATAGTATTGATACAAAGTTATTGGGATGACATTGTTATAATTAACATAGTTAAATATAAACCCAGTTGACACATGGGTTTTAAACCTCCCAATCATACAGGATGCAAATGTAATATACAAAAAAAAAGAAAAAAATCATGAAAAAGGAAAAAAAATATAAAAATATACCCCAAAAGAAAAACTAACCTAAACAGTGTTAATCAACTAAACTAAGGAAAAAAAGACATGGGCTGTTATGTAACATCAAAAAAAGGAACCATTAGTGTCATCAACTCTGCTCCTCTCAACATATATTAAAAAGAAATAGAATAAGTTTGGAAAAGGTCAAATTACATCATATGGAAATGGCCTCCAAGTCTTTTCAAATTTAATAGAGGAATCATAAATAACACTTCTAATTTTTTCTAAGTTTAAACACAACATAGTTTGAGAGAACCAATGAAATGTGGTGGGAGGATTAATCTTTTTCCATTTCAGTAAAATGGATCTTCTAGCCATTAATGTAAGAACTGCAATCATCCGACAAGCTGAAGAGGTTAAATATTTATTGTGTTCTTTATGCTTATTATTTTTTTTAAACGCTGGATTGGATTCAGAGTAACAATCATTTTGTTCTCTTTAATGTGCGTGTACTGAAGAGTGACAGTGAACTATCCTGAATTAAGCTACAGTATCTGAATTTTCCAACCTAATTAAATGATAATTATGGATTGCATTGCAGCAAATTAAATTGAAATGTGTAAGTTTTTTTTTAGTTCGAGGGTAAGACTGACTTTGATTTAACATGATGTGCCAGAGATGTATTGTAAATTGCACCATGAATCCCATTACAGGTGAGAAACCGTTCAGCTGCAATTGGGAAGACTGTGACAGGAAATTTGCACGCTCCGACGAGCTGTCTCGACATCGCAGGACCCACACGGGAGAAAAGAAGTTTGTGTGTCCCATGTGCGAGCGGCGGTTCATGCGGAGCGATCACTTGACCAAGCATGCTCGCCGCCACCTCTCTGCTAAGAAGCTAAGCAACTGGCAGGTGGAAGTGAAGAAGCTGAACGACTCCATCTCCCCAGTGTCAGCTCCTTAGTCCTTGTGACTCCAGCAGTCATATTCACATTAACCAGTGCAAGCATCACCTAATGGGAACGGTCGTTCAGTTCTGCTGAAAATGATGGAACTGAGTGAATGCAAGTTTTTATGTATTATGTATGTATCTTGTAAATGTTTATGCTTAGATGTAAGCAGAGCATAGCATGCTGAACTGAGAGATTACAGAAATACATGAAATTTGTATGGAGGGAATATGTTACCTTCTGAAAAATGACTGGTTAAATGCAGTTCTTACGTGCACAGTGCACACTTTGGGAAGGCAGCGAGTAAGGTGACCTCTAACTGTGAGAGAAGCGAGTTAGTTGTTCACCGTCTCTGGCCCCAGAAGCGGCAGACTGCTGGTGAGTATGCTTGCCAGCACCGAAGTCTACGTGAGCTGTGGTCTGAAGTATCGGGTGGCAGCTGTACACAGTGTGTCACTTCTCAGCGGTGAAAGGAGGGAAGGAGAAGTGAAGGATCAGGATCTTCCTGCATTCATATCTAGTGAATGGAAAGGGTAACGGGGGGAAAACAGTAGGGGATTTCGGGCGCTGTCTGAGACGGCAAGGAAGCACACTCTTCAAAGTTCACAATAAATTTATTATTGAAGAATGTGTATGTCACCATATACTATCTTGAGATTCATTTTGTTACGGGGATTCACAGTAAATGCATAGAAACACAATAGAATCAATGAAAAATCATACACAAAAGTGGACAAACAACCAGTGTGCAAAGGGCAATAAATTGTGCAAATATACATATTTACCCCATACTTGCTTTTGCCCAAGATGTTGGGGTAGAAATTTCTATTTGTGTAGTAGGTGGGATTGCATTAGCACAACCAAATATTCTGGAGCTGAATGCTGGGACTTGCCATCAACAGGCAACTAAAGCAGATCACAATGCCCATACCAAATTTTCTCCCCCGAGTATTTATCTTTGCCTTATGAAGTTCTGGCCAGAGGGGATGAAGACAATTGTCCAAATTCTGATTTAAAAATTGTCATGGGCGAATACTTAAACTAGCTATTTTTGTGACTAAATGTTTGCCAGATTTGCAAATATAACAAAAAGGAAATTAATTGTTCTTTTTCTCAGCAAAGATGGAAACATGTCATATCTTACAATATGAGTTTATGACTTACGTATCACTGTATACATTTACATGTTTTGTAATTACTTGTGTTGCTACTTATTTATTTCATACTGTTATCACAAACTATTGATTAATAATCTACTTGGTCACTTAACTTTTTTTGTGCTTGTCTTCTTGGTGTACAGCTCATTTGCTCCCTCTAATGACGTTGTTCTTCTCGTTTGCAAACTTAAGACCATAAGACACATGAACAGAATTAGGTAATTTGGCCCATCAAGTCTGCTCTACTATTCTATCATGGCTGATGTTGCTCTTGTTTGTAGCAGTTTGGTGTTTCCTGCATTATTTTCTAATATTATAAGACAGCAACACTTCAAAGAATGCTGCACTGGTTGTCGAGAGATGTGGGATATACTGAAATTATCAGACAACCATGTACCCATGAAGTTACACAGGATCTAGCCCCTTAGTGTTCAAGTGATCCAATTCACAAGGAATAGGACACAAGCGAGAGTCTTGTTATAAAGATAAAGATTATTTGTCACACGTGTGTTGAAACATACAGTGAACTGCATCATTTGCGTCAAAGCAAATCAGCGAGGATCGTGCCAGCAACTGTCGGCACAGTTTTGGCAGTAACAGAGCACACCCACAACTTACTATCCCTAACTACATCGGAGGAAATCCACATGGTCAGATGTAGCCAGCCCTGCAGAACCAAGTGCCCTAATTGATGATGCTGACTAATTGATGGCTCTCCAAATAAGGAGGAATATGGTTAGGGGAGGTTGCCCTCGTGTATATACCCATGGAACCTGCTGTGTTGCTGTGAAGGCAGAATACATCTCTGCTGTCTGCACTGTACCACCTGTGAGCCCAATGAGCCACCCCAACCCAGGTGAGGATTATAATGCCCTTCAGTCCTCAGCCATCACTCTCTAGCTGCTGGACAACTTACCCATACTAATGTCCGCATAAAATAACAAAGTAATTTGGCTGTAGTCACGGTGCAGAATCAAATTCAGATTTATTTATCACATACAGTATACATCGAAACAAACAGTAAAATGCATCTTTTGTATTGAAAGCCAGCACACCCAATGGTGTACTGTGGGCAGCCCACAAGTATCACCACGCATTCCAGCATGCCCACAGTGTTCCACAGACCAAAACAAGCAGCAACAACAACAAAACGAAAGATAACAGCCAAACAAGCCCTTGTCCCATCGCTTCCACCCACCCCCTCACACACCCAGACATGTCTCCCAACCCCAGGACTCTGTGCTGCCAATCCTAGTCCCCTGGATTCTCAACCTTCAGCTTTGGACTTCACGCCAGGACTCTCCAATCATGAGTTTGACCTTTGGGCCTCAACTTCTGGATTCGCAAGGACCTCCCTCCCTGGTAACCCAGCCCTCGGAACTACTTCTTTGGGCCTTTACCTTTGGTCTTTGACCCTCAGCTTTGCCCTCTGTACTTTGCTGGGTTAGATGTTCAGGCCTATATCCTATGATCTCTTTGACTGAGACTTCATTGGGCTGTTGGTAACCATAAGGTCAAAGGGCTACAGGGAAAAGTGCGATTTCGTATTGCTTTATTATTGTCACATGTGCCAAGATACAGTGAAAATCTTTTTGTTTTGCATATCATCCATACGTAACATTTCAAAGCATGAACACATCAAGGTAGTACAAAGGGAACAACAACAGAATGCAGAATATACATTCAGGGGCTACTTTATTAGGTATCTCCCATATCTAATAAAGTGGCCACTGAGGGTATGTTCGTGGTCTTCTCCTGCAGTAGCCCATCCACTTCAAGGTTCAATGTTTGCATTGCAAAATGCTCTTCTGCACTTCACTGCTGTAACGTGTGGTTACTTCAGTTACTGTCACCTTCCTGTCAGCTTGAACAAGTCTGGCTATTCTAGTCTGATCTCTCTCGTTAACAAGATATTTTGCCCACAGAACTGCTGCTCACTGGATGTTTTTTTTGGTTTTTTTTACTAGAGTTTTTAAAGTTTAGAGTTTTTACTAGAGGCTAGAGTTTACTAGTTGATTTGAAAATCCCAGGTGATCAGCAATTTCTGAGCTACTCAAACCACCCTATCTGACACCAGCAATCATTCTACTTAGATTACATTTCTTCCCCATTCTGATGCTTGGTCTGAACAACAACTGAACCTCTGACCATGTCTGCATGCTTTTATGAATTGAGTTGCTGCCACATGATTGACTGATTAGATATTTGCATTATTGGGTGTAGAGCAGGCAGACAATGAGGTGCATGGGCCATGTTGAATCCTGGTGCTTTTATGATTCAAAGATTCTTTGGAAATCAAGAATGAAGCACAAAACTTACTGCTTACAGCTGTTCATTAAGCATTACAAGAACAAAGAATGAACAAGAAGGAAGAGTTGAGAAAACAAAGAAAAGATAAAGGAAAAAAGTAGTCGTGATCGTGTCATACTCAGACTAGAAATAACAAAATTCCGGTGATAACAACTAACCTACAACACAGCCAGATTCCAGTGGCATGGTCCTGTGCTACTGAAAACTAAGACATTTCTAGAAAAATACAGAAGTGACTGTACCATAATTGCTAGAAAATACATTAAATAATTGCATCCAATTATATAAAAATATAAGCAAGCATAAGAAAGTTGAATTACAAGAAACGTAACAATTGTGCACCTAATCTAACAGTAGATGTGAAGTCAAGTTTTCATCTGTATTGAATCAGAATCAGGTTTACTATCACTGGCATACGTTGTGAAATACGTTAACTTTGTGGCAGCTGTACAATGCAGTATACGATAATAGAACAGAAAACTGAATTACTGTAAGTGTATATAAAATAGTTACATTAAATAAGTAGTGGAGAAAAAATAGGAAGTGAAAGAAGTAATGAGGTAGCTTTCATGCGTTCACTGTCCATTTAGCAATCGGATGACAGAGGGAAAGAAACTGTTCCTGAATCACTGAGTGTTTGCCTTCAGGCTTCTGTACCTCCTTCCTGATGGTAACAGTGAGAAAAGGTGGTAGAGGTCCTACTCTGAGGCACCGCTTCTTGAAGGTGACCTGGATATTGTGGAGGCTAGTACCCATGATGGAGCTGACTAATCTTACAACTCTCTGCAGCGTACTTCAATCCTGTGCAGTAGCCCTTGTGCAGTATCCCCTCCTGTATAAGGGGTTTGTTCAATAGTCTATATGCAGTGGAATAGAAGCTGTCCTTGAACCTGGTGATGCAAGTTTTCAAGCTCTTGTATCTTCTGCCTGATGGAAGGGCGGTTGGCGGGGGGGGGGGTGGTGTGGAGAGAAAATGCTTAGGGTGGGAGGGACCTTGGATTATATTGGCTGCTTTCCCCTGGCAGTGCAAAGCAGAGACTCAGTTAAAAGAAGTTTAGTTTGAAATGAAATGAAATATTTTTATTGTCGTTGCATAGTACAATTCATCATGCACCAATACAGTGAAAATGAGTTTGCAACTCTCGTACTCAATGCTATAAAACAACAAATAAAATAAATAAACAATAAATAAAATTAGGTAACCAGCTAGTACAAGCAATGTCCAGCAGTACAAAAGCGCAACTTAGTTGCATGACAGCCATAAAACCAGTATTAAAGTAGCAATATAACAATTTATGGATGATGATTGATCGATTGGTTCACAGCAGTTATAGCTCTGGGGAAAAAGCTATTTTTCAGTCTGGAAGTTTCCATGATGGACTGAGTTGTGTCCACAGCTGTGCGCAGTTTCTTGCAGTCTTGGCCAGAACAGTCACAGCATCAGGATGTGATGAATCCAGATGGTGTCGCGTGTGCAGGTCGGTTTATCAGAGTGAAAATCAATGCACCAGGGCAGCCTGTGGGTGCATGAGGATTCCTTGATGGGACAATTTTGGGAATGGACTCACAAGGGACAATCACAAATCAGAATCAGCTTTATGATCACTGATATATACTGTGAAATGTGTTGCTCTGCAGCAGCAGTACAGTGCAATACATGAAATATATTCTGCTGCATAATATATAAAAAATCAAATAAGTGATGCAAAATAGAAAAAAAAATAATGAGGTAGCATTCATGGGTTCACGGACTGTTCAGAAACCTGACGGCAGAGGGGAAGAAGCTGCTCCTAAAACGTTGAGTGTGTGTCTTCAGCCCCCTCCCTCATGGTAGCAATGAGAAGAGCATGGTCCTGGTGGTGGAAGTCCTCAACAATGGATGCCAACTTCTTGAGGCATCGCATTTTGAAGTTGCCCTTGCTGATGGAAGGCTAGTGCCCACGATGGAGCAGGCTGAGTTTACAGCCCTCTACAGCTTTTTCCGATCCTGTGCAGTGGCCCCTCCAATACCAGGTGATGCTCTCTATTGTACATAAGACCATAAGATATAGGAGCAGAATTCAGCTATTTGGCTCATGGAGTCTGCTTCACCATTCCATCATGGCTGATCCATTTTTCCTCTCAGCCCCAATCTCCTGCCTTCTTCCGGTATCCCTTTATGCCCTAACCAATCAAGACTCTGTCAACCTCTGCCTTAAACATAAATACAGACTTGACCTCCACAGCTGCCTGTGACAATTAATTCCACAGATTCACCAATCTCTGGCTAAAGAAATTCCTCTTCATCTCTGTTCTATACTGAGGCTGTGACCTTTAGTCTCAGACTCTCCCACCATAGGAAATATCCTTTCCACATCCACTCTATCAAGGCCTTTCACCATCCGATAGGTTTCAATAAAGTCACTACTCATTCTTCTGAATTCTAGTGAATACAGGCCCAGAGTGTCACAACCATGGATTCAGCAGCGCAGTAGATACGGCATTGCGCTTGTGAATTTGCACGTGTCAGCTAATCGTTATTTAATCGTGATAGTATTTAACTCCATATTTGTCGTCGTAGTGCTAGTCGAGACTTGGACAGAGCACAGCAACATTTCACTGCCTGTTTGCTTTCGGCCCTGCCTGAGAAATTGGACTTGCGAGACAACTGATTCCGAAGACTAATGGTATTCGTTTAATGTTTAGATAGTCTTTCCAGCTGCAGTATAGGCTTTGTTTCCCATTTGAGAGTTTTAGTTAATGGCCCTATTTGGCCTGGCGTTTATTGTTTATTTTCCCTTTAACACTGTTCACATTAAAGTTTGTGAACTATCGACCTGCTTCAGTGTCTCTCACTCCACACTTGGGCCATATCTGAACGGGGTAACACAGCCATCAAATGTTCTTCAAATGACAAGCCGTTCAAATCTGGAACAATTTTCGTGAACTTCCTTTGAATCCTCTCCAGTTTCAGTATATCCTTTCTAAGATAAGGGAACCAAAACTGCATGCAATACTCTAAGTGAGACCTCACCAGTGCTTTATAAAGTCTCAACATTACTTTCTTGCTTTTATATTCTAGTCATCTTGAAATAAATGTTAACATTGTATTTGCCTTCCTCACCATAGACTCAACCTGCAAATTAATCTTAAGGGAATCATAAGACCTTAAGACATTGGAGCAGAAATAGGCCATTTGGCCCATCGAGTCTGCTCCACCATTCAATCATGGCTGATCCTTTTTTATTCTCCTCCTCAACCCCATTTCCCGGCCTTCTCCTGGTAACCTTTGATGTCATGTCCAGTCAAAAACCTATCAATCTCTGCCTTACATACACCCATGACCTGGCCTCCACAGCTGCATGTGGCAACAAATTCCACAAATTCACCACCCTGTGGCTAAAGATATTTCTCCACATCTGTTTTGAATGGATGCCCCTCTATCTTGAGGTTGTGCCCTCTTGTCCTACACTCTCCCACCATGGGAAACATCCTTTCCATATCTACTCTGTCTTGAACTTTCAACATTTGAAAGTTTTCAGTGAGATCCCCGCACATTCTTCTAAATTCCAGCAAGTACAGACCCAGAGGCATCAAACATTCCTCGTATGATAACCTTTTCATTCCTGGAATCATCCTTGTGAACCTCCTCTGGACTCTCTCCAATGCCAGCACATCTTTTCTAAGATGAGGGGCCCACAGTACTCAAGGTGAGGCCTCACCAGTGCTTTATAAAGCCGCAGCATCACATCGCTGCTCTTGTATTCCGGATCTCTTGAAATGAATGCTAACATTGCATTTGCCTTCCTCACCACCGACTCAACCTGCAAGTTAACCTTTAGGGTATTATGAACAAGGACTCCCAAGTCCCCTTGCATCTCAGATTTTTGGATTTTCTCCCCATTTAGAAAATAGTCCACAGATTTATTTCTACTATCGAAGTGCATGGCCATGCATTTTCCAACGTTGTATTTCCTTTGGCACTTTCTTGCCTATTCTCCTAACCTGTCTAAGTCCTTCTGCATCCTACCTGTTTCCCCAACACTACCTGCCCCTCCACCAATCTTCGTGTCATCTGCAAGCTTGACTACAAAGCCATCTACTCCATCATCTAAATCATTTATATACAGCATAAAAAGAAGTGGTCCCAACACCGACCCCTGCGGAACACCACTAGTCACTGGAAGCCAACCAGAAAAGGACCCTTTTATTCCCACTAGCTGCCTCCTACCAATCAGCCAATGCTCTAACCATGTTGGTAACTTTCCTGTAATACCATAGGCTCTTAACTTGGTAAGCACCCTCATGTGTGGCACCTTGTCAAGGCCTTCTGAAAGTCCAAGTATACAACATCCACTGCATCCCCTTTATCTATCCTACTTATAATCTCCTCAAAGAATTCCAACAGGTTCATCAGGCAGGATTTTTCCTGAAGGAAACGAGGCTCACTTTGTACTATCTTGTCCATGTACTCCATCGCCTTATCCTTAACAATTGACTCTAACATCTTCCCAACCACTGAGGTCAGGCTAACTGGTCTATAATTTCCTTTCTGCTGCCTTCCTCCTTTCTTAAAAGAGTGGAGTGACACTTACAATTTTCCAGTCCTCTGGCATCATGCCAGAGTCCAATGATTTTTGAAAGATCATTTCTAATGCCGCCACAATCTCTAACGCTACCTCTTTCAGAACCTTAGGATGCAGTTCATCTGGTCCGGGTGACTTATGTACTTTTAGGTCTTTCAGCTTTCTGAGCACCTTCTCCCTTGTAATAGTAACTGCACCCACTTCTCTTCCTTCATACACTACAACATCTGGCACACTGCTAGTGTCTTTCACAGTGAAGAATGATGCAAAATACTCATTTAGTTCATCTTCCATCTCCTTGTCCCCGTTATTATTTCTCCTGCCTCATTTTCTAGCGGTCCTATATCCACTCTCATCTCTTTTTATTTTTTACATACTTGAAAAAGCTTTTACTATTCACTTTGATATTGTTTGCTAGCTTTCTTTCATTTTTCATCTTTTCCCTTCTAATGATACCTTTAGCTGCTCTCTGTAGGCTTTTAAAAACTTCCCAATCCTGTCTTCCCACTAATTTTTGCTTTGTTGTATGCCCTCTCTTTTGTTTTTACATTAGCTTTGACTTCCCTTGTCAGCCACAGTTGTATTATTTTGCCATTTGAGTATTTCTTCATTTTTGGAATACACATGTCCTGCACCTTCCTCATTTTTCCCAGAAACGAATGCCATTGCTGCTCTGCTGACATCCCTGCCAGCAGCTCCTTCCAATTTACTTTGGCCATCTCCTCTCTCATACCACTGTAATTTCCCTTACTCCACTGAAATACTGCTACATCAGACTTTTATTTCTTCTTATCAAATTTCAAGTTAAAATCAATCATATTGCGATCACTGGTTCCTAAGGGTTCTTTTACCTTAAGCTCCCTAATCGCCTCCAGTTCATTACATAACACCCAATCCAGTATAGCTGAACCCCTAGTAGGCTCAATGACAAACTGCTCTAAAAAGCCATCTCTAAGGCATTCAACAAGCTCACTCTCTTGAGATCCATTACCAACCTGACTTTCCCAATCGACCTGCATGTTAAAATCTCCCATGACTACCATAACATTGCCCTTTTGACTCACCTTTTCTATTTCCTGTTGTAACCTGTGGTCCACCTCCCAGCCACTGTTGGGAGGCCCGTATATATCTGCCATCAAGGTCCTTTTACCCTTGCACTTTCTTAACTCAACCCACAAGGATTCAACACCTTCCGATCCTATGTCACATCTTTTCTATTGATTTGATGCCATTCCTTACCTGTAGAGCCAAACCACCCCATCTGCCTACCTTCCTATCCCGTGGATACAATATTGAACCTTGGACATTCAGCTCCCAACTACAGCCATCCTTCAGCAACGATTCAGTGATGGCCACAACATTCCACCTGACAATCTGTAATAGTGCAACAAGGTTATCCACCGTATTTCTTATACTCCGTGCATTGAGATACAACACAATCCTGCACAAGAACTCCCAAGTCCCTTTGTGCCTCCGTTTTTTTTGTATTTTCTCTCCTTTTAGAAAATAGTCAACCCCTTAATTTCTTCTACCAAAGTGCATGACCATACACTTCCTGACTATATATTCTATCTGCCACTTCTTTGCCTATTCTCCTAATCTAAGTACGTTTGTACTTCTCTAGCCTCTCTTCTTCCTCAAAACTACCTGCTTCTCCACCTATCTTCATATCATCTGCAAACTTTGCAACAAAGCCATCAATTTTATCATCTAAATCATTGACTAATAATGTAAAAAAGAAGAAATTTGCTAGGGACACTCAGGGGAGTCAGGAGTAGATTACAACCCTCTGGATCAGGTGTTTTATGAGATGTTCGTAACAAAGAAATAACAGAGTATTACTGCAGCATGTAACATGGCAAATGTAACCAATTCACTGTAACAAATAACCTGCCTTGTGCTCCTTCTTTATACTGAAAACCAGTTCAAACTGGACAATTGAAAGGAATCTTCTCTGATAAGCATCCACACCAGGACCACCAGATAGCTACTTTGCCCAAGCAGTAAGGCTGACCAACAGCTCCACCTACTAACCCAGCCCACCACCATGAATTTATCATTTCCTGCCAGTCACCTTAAGTAAAGACATTCCTGTACCTAGTGTCACTTTACATACAATCAATCTGTGTATATAAGCTACCTTATGTACCTATATTTATTGTGTCTTTATTATTGTGTTCTTTATCTTGTGTTTCTTTTTGTGCTACATCTGATCCAGAGTAACCACTATTTCATTCGCCTTTGTATTCATGTACTGAAAATGACATTAAACAATCTGGAATCTTCAGTCTTGAATAAAAACAGCCTGACAGACAACAAGTGCAGTCTTAATTTACGTTACCATGACATCTCATGCTTACAGTCAGAAAAACAAAGTATATAACCAGTTATACTACGTTTCTGAAAATCCACTAAACATTTACAGGTAAACAGGTAATTATACAAGCATAAAGAAAGTTAAATTACAAAATAAAACCATTTAGACCTTAATCCAACAGACTGATATTAGCATCATTAACAAAATACTGGAGGAACTCAACAGGTGGACATGGGGATGAAGGACATCCATAGTCGTCAGGCTTTCCCGGGTCGGTGTATGTCCTGGTGAGCAGGAGGCCCGAGGAAGCACAAGGGCTGGTGAGTCAGTGTGTTGGCAGTTTGTGCCACAGGGTTCTGTCATTGACTTGTCCAGGGGCTGATACCGGACATGGGTGCCTGAAGTCTGGAAGTCACAGACTGATGGTCGAGGCCAGGACACTTGTCCTGGAGGTGGAGCACTGTCGTGTTTGTGGTGGGAAAGAGGAAAGGGGCTTATTCTGTTGCTTGTTGTGTTCTGTATTGCTCTGTTGAGCATCGTAGGTGTGCTCCGTTGGTGCCAGAGTGTGTGGTGACACTTGTGGGCTGCTCCCAGCACATCCTTAAGTTGTGTTGGCTGTTAACAGAAATGACACATTGCACTGTCTGTTTTAATTTACATCTGATCAATAAATCTGAATCTGAACACTTAACGTCAAGGGTAGTCACTCTTACTTCATCTCGGAAATTCAGCTCTTTGGTCCATGACGGGAACAATGCTCTGGAGTGACAAAAACAATACCAGGCATCGGTGAACAGCTCCTGCTCGGTAACTCTGTCCGGGCTGTTACAAATGTTAGCTGTGAAATGGCATGAGATCACTTGGTATACAGGAACCATCATTGAGATTAGATATGCAGCGGAATGGGACTGCTCAGTGCTGATCTATTACCAATGTCAGATGAGCAATAGGTTGAGATCATTCAATTCAATTACTGACACTAGGTGAAGGGGCTGGTGGGTGCGGATCACAATATGGGTGACCATCACTGGTACGTAGTTGTACCATGGGGTGACATCATTAGAGAGAAGGCCAGGATTGTGAAGACACATACTCAAAGTTTTAGGAGCAGTTTCCTCCCTTCAGCCATCAGATTTCCCAACAAATGGTGAACCCACGAACACTACCCTCGCGATTTTTGTTCTTTTTGGTTTTTTTTATGTAGTTTGACCTTTCTCGAATCCTTTTTTTAAACTAAAAATATATGGATCGAGGAGTGGAGTTAACAACATTAATGATTGTATCCGATGTAATATGTTAGCCTGACTTTGCTTTAGTTTTGTTTAGTTAGTCTAGTTTTGCTTAGCTTAATTTAGTATGTTTTTTTTTCTTTTCTAGTTTGCGGTTTTTTTTTTAGTTTTTTTCCATTTATCCTTTACCATGTTCAATTATATTTAGAGTTGGGGAGATCTAACATACTTGTACTATCAGCAATTTTATATTTGCTAATGTTAGCTATCAATAATGTAATCCCATTCTCTTTTTATTAATATTATTGTTTTGTTTATAATTTTGAAAATTAATAAAAAGATTGGGAAAGGTTTTTGTTCTGTTTTTGAAGCACTTATTTTTCATGATCATTTCTTATTATAAATTATAGTATATTGTTAATGTATTGCAGTCACAAAATAGCAAATTTCACAACACATGCTAGTGAAAATAAACATAATGTTGATTCTGATTCAGCACAGGAGCAGTTATTAATTCAGCTGAGTTCTGGGAGTGCAGTTTCTGATCTGATTCCAGGAGGCACCCTCCCACTGGAACCACTGGATGTTCAGTCTGCTCATTTCACGTACAAGTCTACTGCTCCGACAATTGTACAAAGCTGTTAACAGCTCTGAGAACTTACTATTAAAGTGTGCTTTCTCAATGGCCTTTCTCTGCACTCTCCGATCAGTGACAGCCTGTGAGATTACTGGACACTTAAAACATACTAATTTCTTTTTCAAATTTCTTCTTTGAATTTAGAGATACCGTGCGTTAACAGGCCCTTCCAGCCCAACGAGCCTGTGCCGGCCGGTTACACCCACGAGACCAATTAACCTTCTAACCCGTACGTCTTTGGAATGTGGGAGGAAACCGGAGCACCAGACAAATCCCACATGGTCAAGGGGAGAATGCACAAACTCCTTACAAACGGTGGCAGAAATTGAACCCCTGTCATTGGTGCTGGAAGCGCATTACGTCAACCACGACGCTCCATGCCACCTCTGCTTATTTTCCTTCATTACTTGTCTCTCCCCTTGTATTTACCCAGTGTGACGTACCTGCTTTTAAGTCTGGTTCATGTCTGCATTGTCCTGTCTGATGGGTTCAGAAGGCACACAACTTCTCTTCCAGTTCACCCAGCCTGCAGTTCCCCGAACTCCCCTGCCCGTCCAACAATGAGGTAAGTTTTTTAGGCATTTTAAACCACCTGAGAACAAAGCTAACTAAACACCACAGGGGAAATTCCCTATCTCATTGTGAACTGGTCAGTATTATGTTCCTTTGTCCCTTTCAAAACATTAGTGAAACCTCGGTCAATCGGACTCTGCAGAGAGGGCTTTGGTAGCAATGGTCTGTTTCAGATGCTCTGGCATCAAACTGGGAGGGACATGTAGGAGTTATGAGAGTTTTGTTTTTGAAACAACACATTACAAAGCAACGCACACAAAAGACTGCAGGTTAAGCAGCATCTATGGAGGGGAATAAACGGCTGGTGTTTCAGGCCGAGGCCCTTGTTATGTTTTGTAACTTCAATACATTAAACTAATTCAAATGAAGACATGGGAGTACGAAATGTGGGTATAACTTCGAGTTTACTATTAAGTGAGGTGCGCACATATCCCCTGGTAGCGTGAAGACATATGCAATTCAAATATTTATACATATAACCCATAACAAATTGTTTAAACGAACAAGAATGTTTAACCAAATAGTATATATATACAAGATTACTCAATTACTGAAATATTAAAGACACAACACTCCTCCCTGCTTAGTTATAAACTTATTATATTATAAACTTCCTCATAAAATGCATCTCAAATATATACTGTACATAGTTTACTATATAATACAACTACTGTATACAGGCATCCACATCATAGTAAATTTTAAATTGCTCCATTCAGGCCTAAAGATTTAATCACAGTGGAGGATTCCTTACTCTTGGGAGATAACATCTTTCACTCTGCTTGGCAGGTGAGAGGTGTGGGTGTGAAGCAATCTCGGGTTCTGGGCCCTCCTTCGTGGTTGTGGGAGCTGACTCTGGGAGTGCAGGAAGTGGGTCTGACAGCGGTAGCCAATTTCCTTCTCTAACAATTGACTCTGCTCTCCTCAGCTGATCGATGTGTCATCTCCGGATGACATCAATGCAATCTCCACCGTGCAGGAGAGTGAGAAATCTCTTCAAGAGGACTGGTGTTCCAGAATGCTTAGTCAGTGACAATGGACCACAGTTTGGGGGGGAACAGTTTCAATCATCCCTGAAATTGAATAGAATAAGCCATATTACATCTGCACCAAACCACCCAGCTACAAATGGCAGCCTGGCGCTAAGTTTTGTCTGGAGTCTAAAGAACATTTACCTGAACAACATCAGCAGAACACACTACACCAACACTAAGTCAGTTCCGGCCCTAATCTTTCCATGTACCCATTTTTGATCCTCTCTATAGTCCCTCGCTTATCTAGGAGTGAAACATTGAACCTCCCCGTTTGCAGAGCCCTCAGTTTGTCTCAGCTGTTCGTCCTGTGTCCTGCTTCTGACACTGGGCTTGGGGAGATCCAAGCGTTAAGGCAAGGGATGACCCAGGAACAGCACAGCTGATGGGGTGTTGCGTGTGGAGTGTATTGTGTGCAAGGAGGGATTGGTGAGCTTCTGATTCAGTGCAGTGTGTTCTGCTGACATTGCTCGCAGTGCGCTTTTCAGACTCTGGAGAAACCTGTCCACCAAGCTGCGATTTGTAGCTGGGCGGTACGGTGCAGATATGTCTTATTCCGTGTATTTTTAGGAATGACTGAAACTGTTCCCCCTTGAACTGTGCTCCATTGCCACAGACTAGGTGTTCTGGAACACCAGTCCTTCAAAAGTGACTTATCAATACATCAACAGTGTGTGAGGACGTAATGGAGACTGTTGGCATTACTTCTGGCCACTTCGTAGTTTCATCCCCTACTACCAAGAAATTTGTACCCATGAATAGTCTGGCGAAAGCCAGATGAATCCTCTGCCTGGGCAATGCAGGACAATCTCAGGGACTGCGAGGCATCTTCTGGACGTGTTGGCATCTGTCCAGTGCATGACCAGCTGCTCGGTCTGCTGACCTCTCCCAGGCCAGCAGACAAAGTTTTGCGCCAATGCTTTCATTTTGACCACGCCTAGATGAGCAGCTCCTCCAACACTTTAACTCTCAGCTTGGATGGTACAGCAACTCTCAATCCACACCTAAGGCAACCCCTGTCAAGGGCAAGTTCATCCCAGCGATGGTAACAATGGGGGAACTGGAATTTCTGCTCCACATTCCAGCCATGTTGGGTTGCCCTGTAGACCTGAGACAGTGTGGTGCCTTTTCTGGTTTCCCTTTGAGTCATCTCTGCCGTAACAGGGAGACTTTGGACTTGCATTAGGGAGAATACGTCAAGAGGAGTGTCTTTTTCAGTAAATTTTTCCAGTGCTTCTGTTTCTGAAGGTAAACAGGCCAATCCATCAGCATTTCCATGATTGGTCGGCCTCTTGAATTCAATCTTGTAATGGTGTCCTCCAAGAAATGGAGCCCATCTCTGTGTTCATGCTGCTGCTGTTAGTGGAGCACCTTGCTGACGACCATACAGAATGAGACCAGGATCAGGTCTAACATTACCGCCACACGTCACGAAATTTGTTGTTTTAGCACATTATTATTATTACGCAATACAAAATAATAAAATATCTGAATTGCAGCACATACATATATGGTATATAAAATAGTTAAATTAAATAATTAGTGCAAAAAGTTCATGAGTTCCATGTCCATTCAGAAATCAGATATCAGATGGGAGAGGGGCAGAAGCTGTTCCTCAGTCACTAAAAGTGTGTGGCTTAGACTTCTGTACCTCCTCCCTGTTGGCAGCAATGGATGAGGCTACGCCCTGGGTGATGGGGGTCCTTAATGATGGACGCCACCTTTTCTGAGGCCTTGCACCTTAGAGGTATCCTGGATACCAATGATGGCTAGTGCCCATGAAGAA
Source organism: Mobula birostris (assembly GCF_030028105.1). Classification (NCBI taxonomy): domain Eukaryota; kingdom Metazoa; phylum Chordata; class Chondrichthyes; order Myliobatiformes; family Myliobatidae; genus Mobula; species Mobula birostris. The sequence continues at coordinate 128,900,566 of NC_092370.1, forward strand.
GCTGACTGAGTTCACAACTTTCAGCAACTTCTTTCGATCCTTCCCACCGCCCCCCACCCCATACCAGACGGTGAAACAACCAGTTGGAAAGCTCTCCACAATACATCCGTAGAGATTTCTGAGTGTCTTGGGTGGCATACCAAATCCCCTCAAATTCCCAATGAAATATAGGCGCTGTAGCGCATTCTTTGCAGCTGCATTAATCAGTACTGTTTCAACCAGTACTTGTAATCTGATTCTGTAAACTCTCTCCTGTACAGAATCAGGCACGTTTTACACCCCAAACCAGACTCAAGGCCTTTCTGTCAATCTGCGCGTAATTTTCCTCTGCAATGGTAAGGGAACGTGATGTAAAGGTTATGGATCATTCTCTTCCATCACTCATAACGTGTGACATGACTACACTTATACCATAAGGTGAGGCATCACAGGCAAGCTTCAGTGGACGATGTAGATCATAACGTGTCAGTACAGTGCCTGACATCACTACACATTTTGAAAGCCTCCTCTCACTGCTTTGTCCATTACTATTTCTTTCCGATCCACAGTAATGAGTTCAAAGGGTGGAGCACAGTAGCCAAGTTTGGCAGGAACCTGTTATAGCTCCTGTTCTGTGTCAATCTCTATAATTCTGTTCTATGATACTTCCGCTCAACTGTTCTCATATAAAAGAATTACAGCGACAGACACAGAAAAGGAACTATAACCTTTACTTCTTCCAACTATCACCCTCAGTTTTCTTACATCATCCCCTTCTCCCCTACACACCACCTTCCCCCTCACCTGTCTCACCTAGTCTTACCTAATTCCTGCGAGTTTATACTCCTCCTCTCCTCTCCCCTCCCACCTTCTTATTCGGGCTTCTTCCCCCTTCCTTTCCAGTCCTGGTGAAGGCTCTCAGCCCGACATGTTGATAGCTTATTCCCTTCCATAGATGCTGCCTGACCTGCAGAGTTCCTCTAGCAGTTTGTGTGTGTTGCTGAGGATGTTCATCTGTCAGAGCTCTTCAATGCATGCAGGAGGTATAAATAAGGCTTTTATCCACCAGGCCCCTCCAATCATTTTCCATCCATTGAGACAGTTGAATCATTCAATAGTACCACAACAACAAACTCTCACTCAATATCAGCAAAACCAAAGGAACGGATTATTGATTACAGGAGGAACAAACTGGGGGTCCACGAGCTGGTCCTCATTAGGGGTGAGAGGTGGAAGGGTCAGTAATTTTAAATTCCTTCGTGTCAGAGGATCTGTCCCGAGACCAGCATGTAAGTGCCCCCACAAGCAGGCACGTCTACTTTCTTCAAAGTTTGCAGAGATTCAGCACGTCATCTAAAACTTTGACACACTTCTGTAGGTGCACAGATTGGAGAGTGTCCTAACATAAAACAAGAGAAAATCTGCAGATGCTGGAAACCCAAGCAACACACACAAACACACACAATGCAAGGAGAACTCAGCAGGCCAGGCAGCATCTATGGAAAAGAGTACAATTGATGTTTTGGGCTGAAGTCCTTCATCAGACCTGATGAAGGGTTTCAGCCTAAAACGTCGACTGTACTCTTTTCCACACGTGCTGCCTGGCCTGCTGAGTTCCTCCAGCATTCTGTGTGTGCTGCTGGGACAGTATCCGAACTGATTGCATCACAGCCTGGTATGGAAACACCAATGCTCAGGAATGGAAGGTTTACAGATAGTGGTATACGGTACTCAGCCCTGTCCATCACAGGCCAAGGCCTCACATGCTCAGGAGTGGAAGGTTTACAGATAGTGGTATACAGTACTCAGCCCTGTCCATCACAGGCCAAGGCCTCATCACCACTGAGCGCATTAACATGGAGTGCTGCCACAAGCAAGCAGCATCCATCACCAAGGACTCTTGCCATCAAGGCCATGCTCTCTTCTCACTACTGTCATCAGAAAGGAGGTAGAGGTGCCTTAGGTCCCACAAAACCAGGTTCAGGAACAGTTGTTCCCCTCCAACCATTAGGCTCCCGAACCAGTGTGGATAAATCTTCACTCTCCTCAACTCTGAAATTATTCCACAGCCTACAGACTCACTTTCAAGGACTCTGCAACTCATGTTCCCAGAATTATTTATTTTTTATTTGCACATTTTGTTTTCTTTTGCACATTGGCTGTTTACACATTATTGCTTTTTCATAAATTTTATTGCATTCCTTTCTTTTCCTGTAGATGCCTGCAAGAAAATAAATCTCAAGGTCACACGTGGTGACATATACGTACTTTGATAATAAATTTACTTTGACTTTGACCTTGACAGTGTCTGATGCACACTCCGAGTTTTTGTTGCTCATTCAGCTTCTTGGATCAGCTGAGAGCAAACTATTAATCAGAGACTTCTTTCAGTCCCTCACGCATTCCAACCGCACAAGCCCCCCTCAGAACTATTAATTTAGCAGAAAGCAGACCTTGCCTCACTGGGGTAGAATGAGAGAGACCCTGCAGCAGAGTCATTCCCAGGCTCGCCAGCTTTGTCACTAAACTTTTCCAGTACACTCAGAGAAAAATAACCTCCCTCAGTCAACACACATCAAAGTTGCTGGTGAACGCAGCAGGCCAGGCAGCATCTCTAGGAAGAGGTGCAGTCGACGTTTCAGGCCGAGACCCTTCGTCAGGACTAACTGAAGGAAGAGTTAGTAAGATATTTGAAAGTTAGAGGGGGAGGGGGAGATCCAAAATGATAGGAGAAGACAGAAGGGGGAGGGATGGAGCCAAGAGCTGGACAGGTGATTGGCAAAGGGGATATGAGAGGATCATGGGACAGGAGGTCCGGGGAGAAAGACAAGGGGGGGGGGAAACCAGAGGATGGGCAAGGGGTATAGTCAGAGGGACAGAGGGAGAAAAAGGAGAGTGAGAGAAAGAATGTGTGTATAAAAATAAATAACGGATGGGGTACGAGGGGGAGGTGGGGCATTAGCGGAAGTTGGAGAAGTCGATGTTCATGCCATCAGGTTGGAGGCTACCCAGACGGAATATAAGGTGTTGTTCCTCCAACCTGAGTGTGGCTTCATCTTTACAGTAGGGGAGGCTGTGGATAGACATGTCAGAATGGGAATGGGATGTGGAATTAAAATGTGTGGCCACTGGGAGATCCTGCTTTCTCTGGCGGACAGAGTGTAGGTGTTCAGCAAAGCGGTCTCCCAGTCTGCGTCGGGTCTCGCCAATATATAGAAGGCCACATCGGGAGCACCGGCCGCAGTATATCACCCCAGCTGACTCACAGGTGAAGTGTCACCTCACCTGGAAGGACTGTCTGGGGCCCTGAATGGTGGTGAGGGAGGAAGTGTAAGGGCATGTGTAGCACTTGTTCCGCTTACAAGGATAAGTGCCAGGAGGGAGATCAGTGCGGAGGGATGGGGGGTACGAATGGACAAGGGAGTCACGTAGGGAGCGATCCCTGCGGAAAGCAAAGAGAGGGGGGGAGGGAAAGATGTGCTTAGTGGTGGGATCCCGTCGGAGGTGGCGGAATTTACGGAGAATAATATGTGGGACCCAGAGGCTGGTGGGGTGGTAGGTGAGGACCAGGGGAACCCTATTCCTAGTGGGGTGGCGGGAGGATGGAGTGAGAGCAGATGTGCGTGAAATGGGGGAGATGCGTTTGAGAGCAGAGTTGATGGTGGAGGAAGGGAAGCCCCTTTCTTTAAAAAAGGAGGACATATCCCTCGTCCTGGAATGAAAAGCCTCATCCTGAGAGTAGATGCGGCGGAGACGGAGGAATTGTGAGAAGGGGATGGCATTTTTGCAAGAGACAGGGTGAGAAGAGGAATAGTCCAGATAGCTGTGAGAGTCAGTAAGCTTATAGCAGACATCAGTGGATAAGCTGTCTCCAGAGACAGAGACAGAAAGATCTAGAAAGGGGAGGGCCGTGTCGGAAATGGACCAGGTAAACTTGAGGGCAGGGTGAAAGTTGGAGGCAAAGTTAATAAAGTCGACGAGCTCAGCATGCGTGCAGGAAGCAGCACCAATGCAGTTGTCAATGTAGCGAAGGAAAAGTGGGGGACAGATACCAGCATAGGCACGGAACATAGATTGTTCCACAAACCCAACAAAAAGGCAGGCATAGCTAAGACCCATACAGGTGCCCATAGCTACACCTTTAGTTTGGAGGAAGTGGGAGGAGCCAAAGGAGAAATTATTAAGAGTAAGGACTAATTCCGCTAGATGGAGCAGAGTGGTGGTAGAGGGGAACTGATGGGGTCTGGAATCCAAAAAGAAGGGGAGAGCTTTGAGACCTTCCTGATGGGGGATGGAAGTATATAGGGACTGGACATCCATGGTGAAAATAAAGCGGTGGGGGCCAGGGAACTTAAAATGATCGAAAAGTTTAAGAGCGTGAGAAGTGTCACAAACATAGGTAGGAAGGGATTGAACAAGGGGGAATAAAACTGTGTCGAGGTATGCAGAAACGAGTTTGGTGGGGCAGGAGCAAGCTGAGACAATAGGTCGGCCAGGACAGGGAGGTTTGTGGATCTTGGGTAGGAGGTAGAAACGGGAAGTGCGGGGTGTGGGAACTATAAGGTTGGTAGCAGTGGATGGGAGATCCCCTGAGTGGATAAAGTCGGTGATGGTGTGGGACCCTGAGAGGATAAAGTCCCTCAGTCAGCTGAGTTGTGTGGCTCAGTGCTGTCACAAGCGTTTGAATGATTTGTCAGTGAGCTCATACAATCTCATGTGTTAAGAAGACAAATCTTTCAAAAGAGGTGTTCAGAATCAGATTTATTTATCACATGAACATCAAAACATGCAGTGAAATGCGACATTTGGGTTAACGACCAACGCAACCTCAATCAAAATGCTGGAGGAACTCAGCAGGTCAGGCAGAATCTACAGAATAAACAACATTTTGGGCCGAGATGCTTCATCGGGATGGGAAAGGAAGGAGGGCGAAGCCGGAATAAGAAGGTGGGGGGAGGGGGGAGGAAGTGAGAAGCTGGCAGGTGGTAGGTGGAAGGGGTAAAGGCCTGAACAAGGAATCTGGTGGGGGAGCAGAGTGGACCGTGGAAGAAAGGGCAGGAGGAGGGGTGCCAGGGGGAGGTGATAGGCAGGTGAGGAGAAGAGGTAGGAGACCAGAGTGGGGAATGGAAGAAGAGGGAAGGGTGAGGGAGCAAAATTACCAAAAGCTAGAGAAATTGAAGTCTAAGCCATCAGGATGGAGGCTACTCGGATGGAATATGAGGTGTTGCTCCTCCAAATCCTACTCATTGCGGACGGAGTGAAGGTGCTCAACAAAGCAGACCTCTAATTTACGGCGGGTCTCTCCAATGTAGAGGAGGCCACATCTGGAAAACCCAATATAGCAAACAACCCCAAGAGACCTGCAAGTGAAATGTTGCTTCACCTGGAAGGACCTGAGTGGAAGTGAGGGAGGAGGTGATTGGGCAGGTGTAGCACTTCTTCCTCTTACAGGGAAAAGCGGCAAGAGGGAGATTAGTGGAGAGGGACGAGTGGACAAGGGAACCAACGAGTGTGATCCTTGCGGAAAGCAAAGGGGACGAGGGGGAGGTACGGTGCTGTGCAAAAGTCTTAAGCACATAGAAAGAAATTCAGTAAAGTGAAGATACTTCCAAAAATAAAGAAAGGAAACATTTCTAAATATTAAAAGTAAAGTACAATAGAGAGCAGTAAACAGTAAAAAATTAAATCAAATCAAACTTCGGTGTGATCACCCTTTGCCTTTAAAACTGCATCAATTTCCCATTTCACGCACATCTGCTCTCACTCCATCCTCCCGTCACCACACTAGGAATAGGGTTCCCCTTGTCCTAACCTACCACTCCACCAGCCTCCGGGTCCAACAAATTAATTCTCCAAAACTTCCGCCACCTCCAACGGGATCCCACCACTAAGCACATCTTTCCCTCCCCACCCCCACCTTTCTGCTTTCCGCAGGGATCGCTCCCTACGTGACTCCCTCGTCCATTTGTCCCCCCCCATCCCTCCCCACCGATCTCCCCCCTGGCACTTATCCTTGTAAGCGGAACAAGTGCTACACATGCCCTTACACTTCCTCCCTTACCACCATTCAGGGCCCCAAACAGTCCTTCCAGGTGAGGCGACACTTCACCTGTGAGTCGGCTGGGGCGATATACTGCGTCCGGTGCTTCCGATGTGGCCTTTTATATATTGGTGAGACCCGACGCAGGCTGGGAGACCGTTTCGCTGAACACCTACGCTCTGTCCACCAAAGAAAGCAGGATCTCCCTGTGGCCACGCGTTATAATTCCACGTCCCAATCCCATTCTGATGTGTCTATCCACGGCCTCCTCTACTGTCAAGATGAAGCCACACTCAGGTTGGAGGAACAACACCTTATATTCCGTCTGGGTAGCCTCCAACCTGATGGCATGAACATCGACTTCTCTAACTTCCATTAATGCCCCACCTCCTCTTCGTACCCCATTCCTTATTTATTCATTTATTTCAACCAACACACATAAAATTTGCTGGTCTCGGCCCGAAACGTTGACTGTACCTCTTCTTAGAGATGCTGCCTGGCCTGCTGCGCTCATCAGCAACTTTGATGTGTGTTGCTTGAAATTCCAGCATCTGCAGATTTCCTCGTATTTGCGTTATTTATTTATTTATTTGTTCATTTTTTTCTTTTCTCCCTTTTTTTTCTCTCTTTTTTCTCTCTCTGTCCCTCTCACTATAACTCCTTACCTGCTCTCCATCCTCTGGGCTCCCTTCCCCCTTTCTTTCTCCCTAGGCTTCCCGTCCCATAATCCTCTCCCTTCTCCAGCCTTGTATTCCTTTTGCCAATCAACTTTCCAGCTCTCAGCTCCATCCCTCCCCCTCCTGTCTTCTCCTATCATTTTGGATCTCCCCCTCCCCCTCCCACTTTCAAATCTCTTACTAACTCTTCCTTCAGTTAGTCCTGACGAAGGGTCTCGGCCCGAAACGTTCACTGTACCTCTTCTTAGAGATGTTGCCTGGCCTGCTGCATTCCATCAGCATTTTGTGTGTGTTACTTGAACTTCCAGCAGCTGCAGATTTCCTCGTGTTTGCGTGTCAGCTGTTTATATTCATCTCCATAGATGCTGCTTGACCTGCTGAGTTCCTAAGCATTTTGATGTGGATCTGCTGAATCTCTTGATGCTTACAATACAACGTAAGGATATGTTGGGAAAAGCCCACAAGTGTCGCCACTCATTCCAGTGCCAATGTAGCACGTTCACAATGCTCACCAGAGCAACACAGAACACAAGGAACAAAACAACAACAAGAAAACAAGGCCCTTTCCTCTCCTTCACTCTCTCTCTATGCGTGCGCGCGCATGCACACACACACACACACTCTCCTTCAACTCCAGGTCTGGCCTCCGGCTCTCCAGTCTCCAGTCCAGTGGATTTTAAGGTTTTTGATCCCAAGTGATACATAATTGTACATTGTACTTCGATACAATAACATTGTGATTTTAGATAGGAAACAATACAATTCAATGCAATGCTGTTAGGCACAAGGAAATATAAAGGAATGTGAAAAATTCTTGATGAGGGGTCAGGGGTCCAGAGTCCTGTCGAAGGGTCTCGGCCCAAAACGTTGACTGTACCTCTTCCTATAGAAGCTGCCTGGCCTGCTGCATTCACCAGCAATTTTTGTGTGTGTTGCTTGAAATTCCAGCATCTGCAGATTTCCTCGTGAATGTGAAAAGTTGTTTTTTTTCATCAATAAAATAAATCTGATTACAATGTCATGCCAAGGGGTAAGATTTCTGCTTATTTTTACTAAGTCCATCAACCAATTTAGCTCTCGCAATGTAAAGGACTGGGAAATTTTATTCATAGTGGGCTTCCAATAAACGCACCTGCTTTTTTATGTTTTCCATAGACCTACACCAGCTCAAGACCCAATACACATAAAAGGCTGGAGGAACTCGGCAGGTCAGGCAGCATCTATGGAGAAGAATAAACAGTCAACATTTTGGGCTGACACCCTTCAAGGACTCAAAGTTTAAAGTAAATTTATTATCAAAGTACATTTTTGTACTACCATACGCTACCCAGAGATTCATTTTCTTGCAGGCATTCACAGTAAAACAAAAAGATACAACAGAATCAATGAAAAACTACACACAAAGACTGACAAACAACCAATGTGCAAAAGAAGACAGACTGTGCAAATAAAATAAATAAGTAAATAAATAATGCTGAGAACATGAGTTGTCAAGTCCTTGAAAGAGAGTCTTTGGGTAGTAAATTATTTCAGTGATGAGGTGAGTGAAGTTATCCACACTGGTTCAGGAGCCTGATGGTTGAAGGGTAATAACTGTTCCTGAACCTGGTGATATTGGATCTAAGGCTCCTGTACCTCCTTCCCAATGGGATACACCACAATTCATGTTCTCAGTATTTATCTGTCTATCTATTTATTCATTTTTTATTTGTATGTTGTCTTCTTTTGCACATTAGTTGTTTGTCAGTCTTTATGTATAGTTTTTTTTCATAAATGCTGTTGTATTTCTTTACTTTCCTGTAAATTCCTGCAAGAAAATGAATATTAAGGTAGTTTATGGTAACATATACGTACTTTGATAACAAATTTACTTTGACCCAGACTTGACATTTACATTGCTGTTGTTAACTGCTTTAAAACTTACCTAATTCTACTGTTAAGTTCCCAGCCCAAAATATCAATTGTGTGTTCCCTTAGATGTTGCCTGACATGCTGAGTTCTTCCAGCATTTTGTTTGTTTTGCTCTAGATTTCCAGCATCTGCAGAATCTCTTGAGTTTACAACCCCTGAAACTGCTGGCCCTCTAGAGGGCACTAGTGAGAAGCTTTGAAGCTCCCCACAGACGTTGAGCTCTTCCTGAAAATCAGGAGAATATATTAACTTTACTGTGCAAACTGCATCGAATGAGAGTTTGCTCTTCTCTCCTTATAGAGACCTAGATGGGATCTATCATGTTTATTTGCAATCCACTTTACTTTGTCAGATCTCAGTGGAATTTGCCCAAGAAGAGAATGGCCAAATTTTTGGTTTGGCCTTGACAACCACATCCAGTACTGGAGAAGAAACAAGAGGAATATTCAGTTTCTGGAGATGTGTAGAGGGCGGAACCAGTGTCTAGAACATGGGCTTTGAGTAAATGTTCAGATAACTTTAGAAAGGCCCCCAACACATCCCTAGGTGTATTGGTTGTTACCACAAACAACACATTTCATTGTATGTTTCAATATAAGTGTGATAAATAAATCTGAATCCAAATCTCAATTGTATGGTAATGGATTGATTGTTAAGGGAAGGAGAAAATATTGATGTATAATATTGCTTTAAGTGTAAGTGTGAGTGAAGTATTGGGTGGCACATGGTTGCAAAGTGAAGAAAGATTCTCGTAGGATTTATAATAGCATTTCTGTTTACACAAAGAGCCATAGAAAAAAGGCAACATCCATCACAAGAGACCTCCACCATATGGGACATGCCCTCTTCTCATTACAACCATCAGAGAAGACGGTCAGGAGCCTGAAGACACCCACTCAACTTTTTAGGAGCAATTTCTTCCTCTCTGCCCTCAGGTTTCTAAACGGACAATGAACCCATGAACACCACCTCATTATTTTTGCACTTATTTAATTTTTAATATGCATTTCGTATTGTAATTTATAGTAGATTTTACGCATTGCAACGTACCATTGCCTTAAAATAGCGAGATATTTCACAACATATATCATTGATAATGGACTTGGTTCTGATTCTGAAACACAAGTGGAATAAAGATACAGCAAAGGTGTAAAATATTTGCGGATGTAGCCTAAAATGTTGAGTGTCCTAAGTGCAATGATCTTCATATATGTTTGTGAGAGGGCATCGAATATAACAAAAATTAATGGGAAGGTAGAGAATTGAGAAGCTTTTGAAAAAACAACAGAAGGCAACTAAAAAAGCCATAAGGAGAGAAAAGATGAAATATGAAGGTAAGCTAATTAATAATAGAAAAGAAGAAACAAAAACTTTATTCAGATATATAAAGAGTATCAGAGAGGTGACAGTGGATGTTGGGCCATTGCAAAAATGACGCTGGAGAGATAGTAATGGGGCACAAAGAAATGGCAGACAAACATAATAAGTATTTTGAGTCGGTCTTCACTATGGAAGACGCTTAGCAGTAACTCAGAAATTTTGAGAGTGTCAGGGTGCAGAAATGAGTGTAGTTGCTATTTCTAAGGGGAAACATCTGAAAGTAGATACATCACCTGGACCAGATGGTCTACACCCCAAGTTTCTGAAAGAGGTGGTTGAAGAGATTGTGGATGCATTGGTAAAGATCTTCCCAGACTCACTAGATTCTGGAATGGTTCCAGAAGACTGGAAAATTGCAAATATAACTCCAATCTTCAAGAAGGGAGGAAGCTAGAAAAAAGGAAATTATAGGCCAGTCAGCCTCTTGGGAAGATGTTGGTGTCCATCATTAAGGATGAGATTTTGTGGTACTTGGAGGTGCATGATAAAGTAGGCCGAATTCAGCATGGCTTCCTTTAGGGGAAATCTTGCCTGACGAATCTGTTGGAATTCTTTGAGAAATTAACAGGAAGAATAGACAAAGGAGAGTCAATAGATGTTGTTTACTTGGATTTTCAGAAGCCTTTGACAAGGTGCAGCACATAAGGCTGCTTAATAAGATAAGGGCTCTTGGTATTACAGAAAATATTCTAGCATGAATAGAAGATTGGCTGGGGACAAGTGATGTCCTGTCTAGGTCAGTATTGGGAGCGCTACTTTTCACACTATATTTCAATGATAGAATTGATGACTTTGAAGCCAAGTTTGCAGATGATACAAAGATGAGTGAAGGAGTAGGTAATGTTGAGGAAGCATGCACTTCGGTAGAAGGAATAAAGGTGTAGACTATTTTCTAATTGGGGAGAAAATTCAAAAATCAGAGGTGCAAAGGGACTTGGGAATCCTTGCGCAGGATTTCCTAAAGGTTAGCTTGCGTGTTGAGTCAGTGGTATGGAAGTCAAATGCAATGTTAGCATTCAATCCAAGAGGACTGAAATATAAGAGCAAGAATATGATACTGAGGCTTTATAAGATATTGGTCAGTCTACACTTGTATTGTGAGCAGTTTTGGGCCCCTTATCTATTAAAAGATATATTGGCATTGAAGAGGATCCAGAATAGGTCCATGTAAATGATTCCAGGAATAAAAGGGTTAATGCATGAGGTGTATTTGTTGGCTCTGGGCCTATACTCACTGGAGTGTGGAAGAATGCGGCAGGATCTCATTGAAACCTGTTGAATATTGAAAGACCTAGATAGAGTGGATTTGGAGAGAATGTTTCCACTAGTGGTTGAATCTAGGACCAGAGGGCACAGACATCCATTTAGAACAGAGATTAGGAGGAATTTCTTTAGCCAGAGGGTGGTGAATCTGTGGAATTCATTGCCACAGATGGCTGAGGAGGCCAAGTCATTGAGCATATTTAAAGTGGAGGTTGATAGGTTCTTGATTAGTCAGGGTATCAAAGGTTATGGAGAGAAGGCAAGAGAATGGGGTTGAGAAGGATAATAAATCAGCTATGTTGGAATAGTGAGCCTCACACGATGGGATGAGTGGCCTAATTCTGCTCCTATGTCTTATGGTCTTATGGACTCTTTACAGTTCATGTTCTCAGGATAATTTAAAAAATAATAATATCGACGTCTCTCTTTCACCCATCCGAGATATTTATCTTGAACGCTTGTATACACAGGGACCTTAGCATTGTCAATGGTTCCTTCCATCTATCCAGCAATCTCCTTGACCCCCCCCCCCACCCTTACCATCAGGCAGGAGGTACAATGGCATTAGGATAAGGGGAATAGCCTCTTCCCCCAGGCTGTGAGACTACTAAACTCCCTGCCACCACCCAGACTCACCACGAATGAAGCACCAGTAGAGTTATGCTGTTTACTTTTTAACTTGTGTCATAAATGCACTTTATTATTTGTTACGTTATTTGTGGTAATATTATTTTATATATTGTGCGTGCGTTATAAGAACTTTATTGTGCAACTTGGTCCGGAGGAATGTTGTTTCATTTGTGAGTATACATGTGATTGGTTGAATGACAATAAACTTGAACTTGGATTTTTACTTGCAGTTTGCATTTTGCACATTCATTGTTTTTGTCAGTCTTTGTTTAATGTATCATTCTTCATAAATTCTATTGCATTTCTTTATTTACCTGTGAATACCTGCAGAATGGAACAATACCAGCATTCTAGCAGGCAGGTTTGCCTCTACAACACAGGTGTGTTTAAACTAAGTAGAGGGGGGGAGGGGATGAACTGGAAACATAAGGATGGAGATAAAGGGAAAGTGAGAATACGAAAAGTTAAGAAAGACAGCAGAATCAACAGAGCAGAAAGCTCAAGAAGGGATCGTACAGTATGGCCAAGTGAAATAGGAATTGATGTGGGAGGTGAGGGGAGTAATGAATTAAAAGTATTGTATATGAGTGCACGGAGTATAAGAAATAAAGTGGATGAGCTTGAGGCACAGTTGGAAATTGGTAAGTATGATGTTGTGGGAATAACACAGACATGGCTTCAAGTGGACAGGGCCTGGGAAATGAATATTCAAGGATATACGTCCTATTGAAAGGACAGACTGATGGGCAGAGGGGGTGGGGTGGCTCTGTTGGTGAGGAATGATATTCAGTCCCTTGCGAGGGGGGACATAGAATCAGGAGACGTAGAGTCAGTATGGATAGAACTGAGAAATTCTAAGGGTAGAAAGACCCTAATGGGAGTTATCTACAGGCCCCCAAACAGTAGTCTGGATGTAGGGTGTAAGTTGAATCAAGAGTTAAAATTGGCATGTCGCAAAGGTAATGCTACAGTTGTTATGGGGGACTTCAACATGCAGGTAGACTGGAGGAATCAGGTTGGTACTGGACCCCAAGAAAGGGAGTTTGTGGAGTCCCTCCGAGATGGATTCTTAGAACAGCTTGTACTGGAGCCTACCAGAGAGAATGCAATTCTAGATTTAGTGTTGTGCAATGAACCGGATTTGATCAGGGACCTCGAGGTAAAGGAGCCATTAGGAGGTAGTGACCATAATATGATAAGTTTTAATCTACAATTTGAGAGGGAGAAGGGAAACTCGGAAGTGTCAGTATTACAGTTGAACAAAGGGAACTATGGTGCTATGAGGGAGGAGCTGGCCAAAGTTCAATGGAACAATACCCTAGCAGGTATGACAGTGGAACAGCAATGGCAAGTGTTTCTGGGAATAATGCGGAAGGTGCAGAATCAGTTCATTCCAAAGAGGAAGAAGGATCCTAAGGGGAGTAAGGGGAGGCTGTGGCTGACAAGGGAAGTAATGGACAGTATAAAAATAAAAGAGAAGAAGTATAACATAGCAAAGACGAGTGGGAAGCCAGAGGATTGGGAAACTTTTAAAGAGCAGCAGAAGGTAACTAAAAAGGCAATACGCAGAGAAAAAATGAGGTATGAAGGTAAACTAGCCAAGAATATAAAGGAGAATAGTAAAAGCTTCTTTGGGTATGTGAAAAGGAAAAAAAATAGTTAAGACCAAAATTGGGCCCTTGGAGACAGAAATGGGTGAATTTATTATGGGGAACAAGGAAATGGCAGACGAGTTGAACAGGTACTTTGGATCTGCCTTCACTAGGGAAGACACAAACAATCTCCCAGATATAATAGTGGCCAAAGGACCTAGGGTAATGGATGAACTAAAGGAAATTTATATTAGGCAGGAAATGATGTTGGATAGACTGTTGGGTCTGAAGGCTGATAAGTCCCCGGGACTGGATGGTCTGCATCCCAGGGTACTTAAGGAGGTGGCTTTAGAAATTGTGGACGCATTGGTAATCATTTTCCAATGTTCTATAGATTCAGGATCAGTTCCTGTGGATTGGAGGGCGGATAATATTGGCCCTCTCTTCAAGAAGGGAGGAAGAGAGAAAACAGGGAATTACAGACCGGTTAGCCTGACGTCGGTGGTGGGAAAGATGCTGCAGTCAATTATAAAAGATGAAATTACGACACAACTGGATAGTAGTAACAGGATCAGTCCGAGTCAGCATGGATTTATGAAGGGGACATCATGCTTGACTAATCTTCTGTAATTTTTTGAGGATATAACTATGAAAATGGACAAGGGAGAGCCAGTGGATGTAGTGTATCTGGACTTCCAGAAAGCAGTTGATAAAATCCCACGTAGGAGATTAGTGGGCAAAATTAGGGCACATGGTATTGGGGGCAGAGTACTGACATGGATTGAAAATTGGCTGGCTGACAGAAAACAAACAGTAGCGATTAACGGGTCCCTTTCGGAATGGCAGGCGGTGACCAGTGGGGTACCGCAGGGTTCAGTGCTGGGACCACAGTTGTTTACAATATATATTAATGATTTAGATGATGGAATTAAAAGTAACATTAGCAAATTTGCCGATGACACAAAGCTGGGTGGCAGTGTGAAATGTGAGGAGGATGTTATGAGAATGCAGGGTGATTTGGACAGGCTGGGTGAGTGGGCAGATGCATGGCAGATGCAGTTTAATGTGGATAAATGTGAGGTTATCCACTTTGGTGGTAAGAAGAGGAAGGCAGATTATTATCTAAATGGAGTCAAGTTAGGAAAAGGGGCAGTACAATGAGATCTAGGTGTTCTTGTACATCAGTCACTGAAAGCAGGCATGCAAGTACAGCAGGCATTGAAGAAAGCTAATGGCATGCTGGCCTTCATAACAAAGGAATTGAGTATAAGAGCAAAGAGGTCCTTCTGCAGCTGTACAGGGCCCTGGTGAGACCACATCTGGAGTACTGTGTGCAGTTTTAGTCTCCAAATTTGAGGAAGGATATTCTTGCTATTGAGGGAGTGCAGCGTAGGTTCACAAGGTTAATTCCTGGGATGACAGGACTGTCATATGTTGAAAGATTGGAGCGACTTGGGCTTGTATACTCTGGAATTTAGAAGGCTGAGAGGGGATCTTATTGAAACATATAAGATTATTAAGGGATTGGACACACTGGAGGCAGGAAGCATGTTCCCACTGATGGGTGAGTCCAGAACCAGAGGCCACAGTTTAAGAATAAGGGGTAGGCCATTTAGAACGGAGTTGAGGAAAAACTTCTTTCACCCAGAGAGTGGTGGATATATGGAATGCTCTGCCCCAGAAGGCTGTGAAGGCCAAGTCTCTGGACGCTTTCAAGAAAGAGATGGATAGAGCTCTAAAAGATAGTGGAATCAAAGGTTATGAGGATAAGGCAGGAACTGGATACTGATTGTGGATGATCGGCCATGATCACAGTGAATGGCGGTGCTGGCTCGAAGGGCCGAATGGCCTACTCCTGCATCTATTGTCTATTGTCTATAAAGTGAATCTCAAAGTATTATATGACAACATATAAGTACTTTGATAATAAACTTTACTTTGACTTTCTTTGACTTTGACAGTTTTCGGCCCCTTATCTAAGAAAGGATCAGTCAGCGTTGGAGAGGATCCAGAGGAGGTTCACTGGAATGATACTGTGAATGAAAGGGTTAACATATGAGAATTGTTTGATGGCTCTGGGCTTGTACTCATCGGAGTTTAGAAGAGTTGGGGGTGGGGGGCGCGGAATCTCATTGAAGCTTAATGAATTTTGAAAGGCCTGGATAGAGTGGACATACACAGCCTCAGAGTACAAGGAATTCCCTTTAGAACAGAGGTGAGGAGGAATTTCTTGAGCTAGAGGCCAAGGCATTTGAGTATATTTAAAGTTAGGTCCTTGATTAGTAAGTGCACCAAAGGTTATGGGGAGAAGGCAGAAGAATGGGGTGGAGATGGACAAAATGATGGAGCAGACTCAATGGGCTGAATGGCCTAATTCTACTACTACTGTTGAGATAACTTATTCAGAGTCATTGCATTGATCAGTACGACTCATGCACGTGTTCTCCTCAGCAGCGCAATGCAGCTGAGATTTGCAACGCTGCACTTTGGTCAAATGCAGTCCTTTTTATATTTCACAACGCAGTCACAATTTCAAGAGCCCAAACCTCCAAAGCAGCACTTCCCTCAATCAATACAAATCAGGGTAATCTGAAATTATGCAAACACAAGGAAATCTGCAGATGCTGGAAATCCAAGCAACACACAAAATGCTGATGGAACACAGCAGATCAGACAGCATCTATTGGAAGAGGTACAGTCAACGATTCGGGCCGAGACCCTTCGTCAGGACTAACTGAAAGAAGAGATAGTAAGAGATTTGAAAGTGGGAGGGGGAGGTGGAGATCTGAAATGATAAGAGAAGACAGGATGGGGAGGGATGGAGCTAAGAGCTGGATACAATGTCATGGTCCGGTCTGTGAAGTCCATATTCTGGTTCACCGTCCGGTCCATCGATCAGTATTCCAGGTTTTCCGGTTTTCTCTTGTCCTGTTGTGTGCCTTAATGGAAACACATGATTCTCATTTTGGGCTAGCTACATAAATAGCTCCTGGGTTCAGCTTCAGTTGTGGACTGTTCTCTTCCCTTGACTGCAAACTTTGCCTGAAGCCTTGGCCTGAAGACTTGTCTGCAACCTCGCCTGTACCGCTGTCAAGTTCTACTGCCGGAGCAAGACCGGAGCCTTGCTGTGTCTAGATAAGGAACTGTCTTTTGTTGTTTGGAACTGTCTCTTTGTGTCCTCACCTTTGCTAGGTAGGTCCGGCCACTTGCCAACTACTTTGAGTTGAGAACTGTCTCTGTGTCCACGCCTTCGCTAGGTAGGTCCGGCTGTTTGCCGCTACCTTGAGTGGAGAACTGTCTCTCAGTGTTCTGTGTATAAGTCCTGGCCCTATGTCCTGCTCCCTAGGAGGGGCCCTGACTCTGTGTAGAGCCCCGGCCCCAAGTCCTGTTCCCAAGGAGGGGTCCCAGCTCTGTGTTCCATATTCCTTTCTGCCAAGACCAAGGCTCTGTGTTCCTGTTCTGCCAAAACCAAGGCTCTGTGTTCCTGTTCTGCCAAGACCAGGGCTCTGTGTTCCTGTTCTGCCAAGACCAAGTCAAGGCTTCAGGTTCTTGTCCTGTCCATGTGCCTCGTCCAGCCCAGGAGTATCTTGTCTTGCCCAGGAAAGCCTCGAAGAATCCAAGCCTCATCCAGTCCTGTAGCCACGTCATATCTTCGCCTAGTTCTGGAGTCCGAGCCCGAGTCAAGACCCAGGTTCTGGGTCCTAGACCAGTCTCTGGCTCAGAGTCCATACCCAAGCCTCGAAGAACCCAAGCTAAGTCCAGTCCTGTAGCCATGTCTTGAAGAACCCAAGCCATGTCCAGTCCTGTAGCCACGTCTCGTCCTCACCTAGTCCTGTGGTCTGAGCCCAAGTCAAGAACTAGGTTCTGGGTCCCTGTCCAGTCTCTGGCTCGGAGACCTAGCCCAGGCTCCTAGTTCCTAGTTCCTTGTCCTGGTTCTGCTTTCTTAGGCTAGTCCTAGCCCAGGCCCTGTATCCTAGTCTCGTCCAGGGCCTGTGTCTTGTCCAGCGTTGTTTCTTCCCCACTTCCCTTGCTTTCTTGACACACTTAGTCCTGTTCCTAGTACTTCAGTGTCTGCGTCTTTCATTTGAGTCCGCCATCAATGCCCCCTTATGACATACAAAACTGGAAAAGATTAATCTGAATAATCTGAAATTATGATCCCATTTATTCAATGCAATAATGGCAGCATTTCAATTTTGAAAGTCATGTTTAAACTAAAGAAACATTTTTTTATTTTACCATTTTTCACATGCATGGGATCTAAGTCATTCTCGACTGAGTCATTTTACAAGTTTTTATATTTTATGATTATCTGTGCCAGCATATAAACTGCATGCTGGTTCCCAGTGGAACTTCAGACTGGTACAGATTGTTAATTAAGTAGAAAATTGTTAGGTGTCAACTCACATGACAAATTGCCAACTTAACACATTTAAAATGGAGGTTATGTCGGCAATATTAATCAGCAAATGTTTAAAGTACATGAACCCAGTTAAAATAAACTAGTTCATGCCTCCATTGAAAGAATGTATGAATAATTATGATTTTGCATTTGCTTTTCAACACCATCACCTGTGATGTTATTGAAACTTACACTAGTTTGTGATTCTTAACTCTGTGTGTACTCTTGAAAAATCTGGTGGAATAGGTATTGTCCTGTGGCTTTGCACACAGCAGATTTCTGTGTTTGCTCTATTGTCTGCAGTAAGACATTTCCATTTTCCTTCAAGCGGTCATAGACGTTTCTCCATTCCAGAGTATTCCCTGAATGCATGTAATTCTAATGTATAACCATTTACTGCTGTACATTTGAACTGATCTGTTAGTACGTCCTTTTTAATTCAATGTCAGCGATGCGGCTTTTTCCTGCACTGTAATTACTTGCATATACTAATTTGGTCTGATTGCAGACCAGACTGTCTCTGTCTCTGTCTCTGTCCTAGTTCCCATCAAATTAATTGGGCAGCACTGTCAATAACACTTACTGCCTTAATGCTGAAAGCTACACTCAGTGGCCACTTTATTAGGTACACCTGCACACCTGGTCATTAATGCAAATGTCTAATCAGCCAATCACGAGGCAGCAGCTCAATGCATAAAAGCACTCAGACATGGTCAAGAGGTTCAATTGTTGTTCAGACCAAACATCAGAATGGAGAAGAAATGTGATCTAAGTGACTTTGACCCTGGAATGATTGTTGGTGCCAGACAGGGTGGTTTTCACAATCTTAGAAACTGCTGATCTCCTGGGACACACCGCTGTCTCTAGAGTTTACAGAGAGTGGTGCGAGAAACAAAAAACATCCAATGGGCGGCAGTTCAGTGGGTGAAAAGGCTTTGTTAATGAGAGGTCAGGGGAGAATGGCCATACTGGTTCAAGCTAGGAGGGAACAGGGACTAAACTAACCAGGCATTACCACAGTGGCGCACAGAAGAGCTCCTCTGAACATACAACATATTGAACCTTGAACTAGATGGGCTACAGCAGCAGAAGACCACAAACATACACTCAGCGGCCACTTTACTAGATACAGGAGGTACCTAATAAAGTGGCCACTGATTGTAGCTGCAAACAGTGAGCTGGGCACACACTAATTAGCTGAGTCATTTCAAGGGTTCTGTCATGGAGATGGTGGTTACCTGTATTTTGCATGGCCCAGATGTTTTAGTCCATGGAGAACGTCAACTAGCAACTAATGCACGGGGGCACCTTGCCTTATTTTTCTTAGGCATTTCCTTCGATTGAGGATGACTAGTTCATCCTGGTTCTGAGGACTTGTGGGTGCCTGATGGGGGCCAAGGTGGGGAACACAGCCTCTTCCTTAGAGTGGAGCGGTCGGTACTTGATGGGTGGGTGGGTGGATAATCGATGAGATGCTACACACAGCTTGTGGGTATACATTAATGACGCAAGGTTCTCAATAACACCCCAGAATCTTCCTCCTTCACTCTGAGCGGTCATGGACTGACAAATCCCAAGGATCAGCGGGGACATTGCAGTTTTTAAGGAAACTATGAGCACCTCTGTTGTCTGCTTTTGCTATGTCTGCCAGGTTGGGTAACAGAATGGATATTTTGAGAGGCGGTGTCAGGCACGCCAACCCCAGGCGTAGCTCAGGGGCATAATGGGAACATCAGATTCAGATTCATTTAGTTATCACACATACACCCAAACACACAGTGGGATGCCCCGTTTGCATTAACAACCAACACAACTTATGGATGTGCTGGGGGCAGCCCACAAGTGTTGCCACACATTCTGGCACCAACACAGCATGACACCATGTTCAGCAGAGCAACACGAGCATCATCATCATCAACAACTATGACAGAAAAACAAGCCCCTTTCCCACCCTCCCATCCAACCACCCTCTCACACGGTTTAATTTGACATTGTGTTCAGCACATGCTGAGCCAAAGGGCCTGGTCCTGTGCCTGTACTGTTCCGTGTTCTATGTTCATTGCCTCTCACTTTGGTGGCAGGAATCTCACCTGCCACTCTGAGCCCACGTCTGAATGTTGTCCAGATCTTGCTGCACGCAGGTACGGGGGCTTCAAGTCCTCAGGAACTCTGACGAGAGCTGAAGACTGTGCAATCATGAGTGAACGTCCCCTTCTGGCCTTCTGGCCTTCTGGAAACATAGAAACATAGAAAATAGGTGCAAGAGTAGGCCATTTGGCCTTTCGAGCCTGCACCGCCATTCAGTATGATCATGGCTGATCATCGAACTCACAACCCTGTACCGACCTTCTCTCCATACCCCCTGATCACTTTAGCCACAAGGGCCATATCTAATTCCCTCTTAAATATAGCCAATGAACTGGCCTCAACTGTTTCCTGTGGCAGAGAATTCCACAGATTCACCACTCTCTGTGTGAAGAAGTTTTTCCTCATCTTGGTCCTAAAAGGCTTCCCCTTTATCCTCAAACTGTGACCCCTCGTTCTGGACTTCCCCAATATCGGGAACAGTCTTCCTGCATCTAGCCTGTCCAATCCCTTTAGAATTTTATACGTTTCAATAAGATCCCCCACAATCTTCTAAATTCCAGCGAGTATAAGCCTAGTCAATCCAGTCTTTCTTCATATGAAAGTCCCGCCATCCCAGAAATCAATCTGGTGAACCTTATTTGTACTCCCTCTATGGCAAGAATGTCTTTCCTCAGATTAGGGGACCAAAATTGCACACAATACTCCAGGTGTGGTCTCACCAAGGCCTTGTACAACTGCAGTAGTACCTCCCTGCTCCTGTACTCGAATCCTTTTGCAATGAATGCCAGCATACCATTCGCCTTTTTCACTGCCTGCTGTACCTGCATGCCCACTTTCAATGACTGGTGTACAATGACACCCAGGTCTCGTTGCACCTCCCCTTTTCCTAATCGGCCACCATTCAGATAATAATCTGTTTTCCTGTTCTTGCCACCAAAGTGGAAAACCTCACATTTATCCACATTAAATTGCATCTGCCATGAATTTGCCCACTCACCTCACCTATCCAAGTCACCCTGCAATCTCTTAGCATCCTCCTCACAGCTAACACTGCCGTCCAGCTTCGTGTCATCTGCAAACTTGGAGATGCTGCATTTAATTCCATCGTCTAAGTCATTAATATATATTGTAAACAACTGGGGTCCCAGCACTGAGCCTTGCGGTACCCCACTAGGCACTGCCTGCCATTCTGAAAAGGACCCATTTATTCCCACTCTTTGCTTCCTGTCTGCTAACCAATTCCCTATCCACATCAATACCTTACCCCCAATACCGTGTGCTTTAAGTTTGCACACTAATCTCCTGTGTGGAACCTTGTCAAAAGACTTTTGAAAATCCAAATATACCACATCCACTGGTTCTCCCCTATCCACTCTACTAGTTACATCCTCAAAAAATTCTATGAGATTCGTCAGACATGATTTTCCTTTCACAAATCCATGCTGACTTTGTCCGATGATTTCACCGCTTTCCAAGTGTGCTGTTATCACATCTTTGATAACTGACTCTAGCATTTTCCCCACCACCGATGTCAGGCTAACCAGTCTATAATTCCCCGGTTTCTCTCTCCCTCCTTTTTTAAAAAGTGGGGTTACATTAACCACCCTCCAATCCTCAGGAATTAATCCAGAATCTAAAGAGTTTTGAAAAATTATCACTAATGCATCCACTATTTCTTGGGCTACTTCCTTAAGCACTCTGGGATGCAGACCATCTGGCCCTGGGGATTTATCTGCCTTCAATCCCTTCAATTTACGTAACACCACTTCCCTACTAACATATATTTCCCTCAGTTCCTCCATCTCACTAGACCCTCGGTCCCCTACTATTTCTGGAAGATTATTTATGTCCTCCTTAGCGAAGACAGAACCAAAGTAGTTATTCAATTGGTCTGCCATGTCCTTGTTCCCCATGATCAATTCACCTGTTTCTGACTGTAAGGGACCTACATTTGTCTTAACCAATCTTTTTCTTTTCACATATCTATAAAAGCTTTTACAGTCAGTTTTTATGTTCCCTGCCAGCTTTCTCTCATAATCTTTTTTCCCCTTTCCTAATTAAGCCCTTTGTCCTCCTCTGCTGGACTCTGAATTTCTCCCACTCCTCAGGTGTGCCGTTTTTTCTGGCTAATTTGTATGTTTCTTCTTTGGAATTGATACTATCCCTAATTTCCCTTGTCAGCCACGGGTGCACTACCTTCCCTGGTTTATTCGTTTGCCAAACTGGGATGAACAATTGTTGTAGTTCATCCATGCGACCTTTAAATGCTTGCCATTGCATATCCACCCTCAACCCTTTAAGTATCATTTGCCAGTCTATCTTAGCTAATTCACGTCTCATACTTTCAAAGTTACCCTTCTTTAAGTTCAGAACCTTTGTTACTGAATTAACTATATCACTCTCCATCTTAATGAAGAATTCTACCATATTATGGTCACTCTTACCCAAGGGGCCTCGCATGACAAGATTGCTAACTAACCTTCCTCATTGCTCAACACCCAGTCTAGAATGGCCTCCTCTCTAGTTGGTTCCTCGACATTTTGGTTCAGAAAACTATCCCGCATACCTTCCAAGAAATTCTCTTCCTCAGCACCCTTATCAATTTGGTTCACCCAATCTATATGTAGGTTGAAGTCACCCATTATAACTGCTGTTCCTTTATTGCACGCATTTCTAATTTCCTGTTTAATGCCATCCCCAACCTCACTACTACTGTTAGGTGGCCTGTACACAACTCCCACCAGCGTTTTCTGCCCCTTAATGTTATGCAGCTCTACCCATATCGATTCCACATCCTCCCGGCTAATGTCCTTCCTTTCTATTGTGTTAATCTCCTCTCTAACCAGCAATGCCACCCCACCTCCTTTGCTTTCATGTCTATACCTCCTGAATATTGAATATCCCTGAATGTTGAGCTCCCATCCTTGGTCACCCTGGAGCCATGTCTCTGTGATCCCAACTATATCATATTCATTAATAACTATCTGCACATTCAATTCATCCACCTTGTTACGAATGCTCCTTGCATTGACACACAAAGCCTTCAGTCTTGCTTTCACAACACTCTTAGCCCTTATACAATTATGTTGAAAAGTAGCCCTTTTTGACTCTTGCCCTGGATTTGCCAGCCTGCCACTTTTACTTTTTGCCTTTCTACTTTTTGCTTCTACCCTCATTTTACACCCCTCTGTCTCTCTGCACTTGTTCTCATCCCCCTGCCACATTAGCTTAAATCCTCCTGAACAACAGTAGCAAACGCTCCCCCTAGGACATTGGTTCCAGTCCAGCCCAGGTGCAGACCGTCCGGTTTGTACCGGTTCCACCTCCTCCAGAACTGGTTCCAATGCCCAAGAAATTTGAATCCCTCCCCCTTGCACCATTTTTCAAGCCACGTGTTCATCTGAAATATCCTCCTATTTCTACTCTGACTAGCACGTGGCACTGGTAGTAATCCAGAGATTATTACCTTTGTGGTCCTATTTTTTAGTTTATCTCCCAACTCCCTAAATTCACCTTGTTGGACCCATCCCATTTTTTACCTATATCGTTGGTACCTATGTGTAGCTATAGGGAGTTGTCTATCCCAGCATGTGAAGACAGACTCCGGCGGATTGAGCGGACGAGACAAATGGAAAGTCCAATGGTCAAGAAGGCGGTCTCTGCAAGCGTCGTGGAACATGTAGAGCAGGACAAGACACAGAAGATGTCCTGGTCATCTACTGCACCTAGTCCCATCTCCAGCCATCTCGACTCTGTCTTGCCACTGGATCCAGATGGGAATTGGGAAGAGAGAGTGAGGCTGACGCTGCGCAACTCTCCCTCACTTAAATCCAAATCATGCGCCAGTCGCGACACCATCATTATGGTGTCGAGGTCCTCATCGACGTCAATGATGGACGAACAACCATGTGCACCACGACCACTGGCTGTTCACCTTCCCACTCCAGAATGTCCTGCAGCCACTCAGAGATATCCTTGACCCTTGCACCAGGGAGGCAACATACCCTCCTGGAGTCTCGTTTGCAGCCACAGAAATGCCTATCTATTCCCCTTACAATCGAATCCCCTATCACTATAGCTATCCCACTCCTTTTCCTTCCCTCCTGTGCCGCAGAGCCACCCATGGTGCCATGAACTTGGCTGCTGCTGCCTTCCCCTGTTGAGACATCTCCCCCAACAGTATCAAAAACAGTATATCTGTTTAGGAGGGAGATGACTCCTGCACTACCTGCCTACTGCTACGCGGTCTAGTGGCCACCCATTCCCTTTCTGCCTTTGTAGCCTTTAGCTGCGGTGTGGCCAACTCACTGAACGTGCTATTCACGACTTTCTCAGCATCGCGGATGCTCCAATATGAACCCAATTTTAGCTCCAGCTGCTCAATGTGGTCTGCCAGAAGCTGCTGCTGGACACATTTCCTGCACTGAAGGTCACTGAAGAAGCAGTTGAAGATGGTTGAGCACAGGACACTGTCCTGAGGAATACTACAACAATATCCCGGGGCCTGGAATGTCTCCAACCCCAGAACGGGTCTCTGACCTCCAATCTTTAGCCTCTGAGAATAATGTTGGGGATACTGGCATTGGAGAGGATTCTCACATTAGTTCATTTTATCCTTCCAGAAGATTTTGCAGGAACAGTATTTTGATGTCAGTTTCAGAGTTTCTGAATCTTGAAACCCACTTCTTATTAAATACTTTATTGGCAGCTAAGGTGTTCCTTCCAGAGCCCTGAACTTCCTGCAGAAGGTAATTCAGGTCTCGGAAACACATTGGAGGGTAAAGATCACTGCTGATCAGTGGATGACTTATTGTACCGAGCCATTTGATCTGATCTCTAACAATCCTTTCCTCGGTCGTGTGTTGTGTGCTTATCTGTCCAGCTTCGTGGGCATGCGTGGTGACACTTACGGGCTGTCCCCCCGCACACCCCCAGGTCGCGTTGTTGATGAAATGACATGTTTCACTGTACGTGTGATAAATAAATCTGAATCTGATCAGTTGACCAAAGGCTGCGGAGAAGGCAATGGCAAATTTAGTCATGGAAGTCTGCCCTGTGTAGATGACAAGGGGGGTGAGGAGTTGTGAACGGATCTGAAAGTTACGTCTTCATCAGCAAACATCTGCGTTTCTGACCTCATCATGGAAAGAAGGTCAGGGATGAAGCAGCTGAAGATGGTTGGTTCTGGGACACTGCTCTGAAGAACACCTTTACCCCTCACTGAGGCTTGGTGCCCATTTATTTCAAATTGCCAAGGTACCTCAGTGCCACACTTAGTAAAATGCTGACTTGCTCCCAAGGGTCTCACTATCACTCCACCTCTGAAAATTCATAATACAAATATGTCCTCCAATGTCATATTCAAGTTTGCTGACGACACCACCGTAGTGAGCCAAATCAAAGGTGGTGATGAATCAGAATATAGGAGGGTGATTGAAAATACGTCACAACAACAAACTCTTACTCCATTTCAGCAAGTCCGAGGAGCTGATTAACAACTGCAGGAGAAGGAAGCCAGAGGCCCATGAGCCAGTCCTCATCAGAGGATCGGAGGTGGAGAGGGTCAGCAACTTTAAATTCCTTGGTCTTATTATTTTGGAGGACCAGCCCTGGACAAAGAAAGCATGCAACGCTTCTACTTCCTTCGGAGTTTGCGAGGATTTGGCATGATGTCTAAAAATCTGACAAACTCCTATAGATGTGTGGTGGAGAGTATGTTCAGCAGCTGCATCATAACCTGGTATGGAAACACCAATGCCTTTGAATGGAAAACCTTACAAAAGGTGGTGGATACAGCCTAATCCATCATGGGTAAAACTCTCCCCACATCTACAGAGTGTTGTCGCAGGAAAGTAGCATCCTTCACCACGAACCCCACCACCCAGATCGTACTCTCTTCTCACTGCTCAAGAATCAAGAAGGTACAGGAGCCCTATGGCTCACACCACCAGTTATTACCTCTCAACCATCAGGCTCTTGAACCAAAGGGAATAACTTCACTTGCCCCCATCACCGAAATGTTCCCACACCCTATGGATTCACTTTCAAGGACTTGTTGTCTCATGTTCTCAATATTTGTTGCTTATTTATTTATTTGTTGTTATTATTTCTTTCTTTTTGTATTTGCACAGCTTCTTGTCTTTTGCACACTGGTTGTCCACCCTGTTGGTGCAGTCTTTCATTGATTCGATTATAATTATTATTTTTTATGGATATTGAGTATGTTTGCAAGAAAATGAACCTCAGGTTTGTATATGGTGACATATACAGTATGCACTTCGATAATAAATTTACTGTGATCTTTATTGATGATTTCATCAAGTAAGCCTGAACCTAGATTCTCATCTTGCAAATACTGAAATATGAACGTTAATGTGTAGGAAACTTAACTCTGACATCCTGACTATAACCTTAAATTATGCCCTCTTACATTAGCCATGTCCGCCCTGGCAAAAAGTTTATGGCTATCCACTCAATCTAGCCCTCTTATCATCTTGTACGCCTCTTTCAAGTCACGTCATCAACAAATATGTTTACTTATTACAAGCCAGTATGATACTTGACCTTTAATTAATTGATGGTGGATAATCATGACCTCTTCTAGATCTGGGAATTTGGATCAAAAGCTACAGATAACAATATGAAATTCCCTAGGCATGATCTGGAGGTGAATGAGAAAAGAACATCAGAACTATTTCTCAGAGTTCAGGTTAGAAAACTAATCAAATCATATTAGTAAACGAAAATAGAAGACCACAAACCTACACTCAGTGGCCACTTTATTAGGTACAGGAGTTTCAACCTCCTGCAGAAAGCATAGTGATTATAAGCAGATAGTGCATTTTTATTTTGTTGGTTGAGGGATATGTGATGGCCATTGGCGAGCCTCTGTTCCTTAATTTGACATTTAGTCTCACTTCATCTCATTGGAACAGCAGCACATCCAGTACTTCAGTACTTGCTCTGTACTCACTGGAGTGATATCCTAACGTTTTGCCACCAAACCTCTGGAATGTTCGCAGCCTTCTAACCAGTAAGCTGCTACCAAATGAGCAAAATCAAACAGCTTCATCTCAGGCTGGACAAATAAACGAAAGCTCGCTGCAGTTTCTTACCTGTTGACCTCTATTCAAAGTTTCAAAGTTCAAAGTGAATTTATTATCAAATATGTATATGCCACCTTGAGGTTTATTTTTTTTGTGGGCATTCATAGTAGATCAAAGGAATACAATAGTCGATGAAAAACTACACAAGAAACATTGACAAACAACCAATGCAAATTTTTAAAAAAACTTGTTTTTAAAAAAAACAAGTGAATGAGTTAATAAATCATTCTGAGACCGTGAATTGTACAGCCTTTGAAAGTTACTCCAGAGGTTGTGGAATCAGATCAGAGTTGCATTGAATGAAATTATTCTCACTGGTTCAGGAGCCTTATGGTTGAAGGGTAATATCTGTTCCTGAACCTGGTGATGCGGGACCTTAGACTCTAGTACCTCCTTCCTTCCTAATGGCAGCAGCAAGCAGCACGTTAGTATGGCCTGAGTGATGATGTAAATCTTACATTGTCCTGAAAGGCATCAAAGGTGCGCCTGGTGAAAACAATGCCTTCACAGCATTTGCAACCAGTGTCTCCCTATCTCCTGTGGACCAAACATTTGTTGATACATTTTGAGGCCCAAAATTTGAACTGGAAGTCCAGAAATCAAGGCCTGTTGGCCAGAGCCCTCAGTCTGCAAATCTGCTTGGGTAGCCAAAGGCCCAGTGTCTGCATATCAGAGTCAGCTGGAGGCCGAAGATGACAGTCTGTCTTGGGGGTTAAAGGACTGTACGTGTGGGTGGGTGGGAGGAAGGAACAGGGCTTGTTTTGTTGTGTTCTGTGTTGTTCTGCTGAGCACTGTAGGGATGCCATGTTGGTACTGGAATGTGTGGTGACTCTAGTGGGCTGCCCCTAGCACATACCCAGATGTGTTGGTTATTAACGCAAATGACGCATTTTACTGTCTGCTTTGACATACACGTGATAAAGAAACTTGAATCTTGAGCATCTTTCATTTCCATACTTTATTAAACTCACGTTGGTCAATTTTGCTTTGAAATACTGTGATTAAATAAAAGGTTTTTCTATAAACCTTCCGTGGAAAATGATAGTAATATCAAAATTCAAAGTAAGTTTATTATCAAAGTACATATGTGTCACCATATACTACCCTGAGATTCATTTTCTTACAGGCATTCACAGTAGAACAAAGAAATACAACAGAATCAATGAAAAACTACATACAAAGGCCAACAAACAACCAATGTGCAAAAAGACCGACTGCAAATGCATATAGATATATAACTGAGAGCATGAGTTGTTCAGTCATTGAAAGTGAGTCCATAGGTTGTGAAATCAGTTCAATGATAAGGCGAGTAAAGTTATCTCCACTGGTTCAGGAACCTGATGGTTGAAGGGTAATAACTGTTCCTGGACCCAGTGGTATATAAAATTAATATTTTTTTATTATTTAGAGAAGTAGTGAGGAACAAGTTCTTCTCGCCCAAATGAGCCCCACCACCTAGCAACCCACCTATTGAACGCTAGCCTAATCACAAGACAATTTACAATGACCTATTAGCCTACTAACTGGATTGAGGGACGAAAACCACCTGCTCACAGGAAAGATGTACAAAGATCTTACAGGCTGCGTCGGAAATGAACTCCAAACTCCAACGCCCCTAGCTGTAATAGTGTCGTGCTAACCACTACTATACTGTGGCACACATATTAATATCTTAACGTGATTGAATAAGCTGCTGCTGCTTATTGCAATGGGGGGGGGGTCACCTTCCAGAAGACAGCAGAAAAACTGGCAACAGACAGAGACACTCACAAATTTTGAATATCCTCTTTTTGTTGTTTTAGTTTTATTCGTGTTTTGTTAATATTATTAGTCAGTGATTCTTTGATACTTCCTCTTCATCCTTACCTAATTTAAAGATTGTCCTGTTTAGCTGTGAGATGGCCCAGTTATGCCATGCCCGGTGGTAAATCTTTATGTCCCAGATTTTATTTGCTAGGAGTTTTTTTTTTGTAACTGCAAAATTTATACTGCTGTGTAAGACAGGATACATATAAGACAGGTTTCATTGTTAATATGCAGCCACTGTCAAGAGGCTGCACAAGAACTGACAGTACACATGAAAGAAAACTAACTGGGAGACATAGACCTCACTATATAGTATGTGATGGTGCATCGCAAGGACAAGTCTTCTGTTTGAGTAGTTGATGACTATCACTGTAGATCTTTCAAGGATGGTTTTAGAAATGAAGAGGCAGGAGTTCGGGGATGAGGGATAGGATACAATTACATAAAGTTAAATAAGTTGAGGCCTTCTGTCTCTCATCACATTTCTAACTTCAGCTGTAAGTTGTATGTTGCTTCTTTCAGAGAAGCATGTCGATCTTGAGCCTAGAGTGAAAGGCGTTGTTTGCGTTAACAATCAGCACAGTCCGAGGACGTGCTGGGGTTAGCCCACCAGTGTTGTCACACTTCCAGCGACAACACAGCATTTCAACGACTTACTATCCCTAACTAACCCGTACGCCTTTGTAATGTGGGAGGAAGCAGGAGCACTGTGAGGAAACTCGCAGTCGTAGGAGAATGGTTAGTAGGCAAATCTGCCAGAAGTCTTTTAGATAAACACCCCAACTTGCATTTATTCCTTGTGGCACAGCCTGTTTATTGTGATCCAGGCATTTTTCAGAGTTTAATTAGTGTTTAATCTGGCCTTGGGCTTGCTGCTGTTTTATAATAGTCACAAAGTCATAGAACACCACAGTACAGAAACAGGCCCTTTGGCCTATCTAGTCCATGCCGAACTATTATTCTGCCTAGTCCTATCAACTGGCACCTGGACCATAGCCCTCCATAACCCTCCCATCCATGTACCAATCTAAATTTCCCTTAAACATTGAGATTGAACCCACATCCTCCACTTCTGCTGGAAGCTCGATCCACACTCTCACCACCCTCTGAGTGAAGACGATGCTCCTCATGTTCCCCTTAAACACTTTTGTTTTCACCCTTAAACTATGACCTCTACTTCATGTCTCACCCAACCTCAGTGGAAAAAGCCTGCTTGCATCCACCAAATCTAAACCCCTCATAATTTTGTACACCTCTATCAAATCTCCCCTCATTCTCCTACATTCTAGGGAATGAAGTCCTAAGTTGTTCAGCCTTTCCCTATAACTCAGGTTCTCAAGTCCCAGCAGCATCTTTGTAAATTTTCTCTGCACTCTTTCAATCTTATCAATATCTTTCCTGTACATTCTGTGCTGACAGAAATCACGAAGGAGATTTTGTTGCCAGTCCTAACTGACTGAGCTCTGCTAGCGAGGAAATCAAGGATCCAGTTGCACAAGGAGGAATTGATGCCAAGGTTTTGGAGCTTATTGATTAGTTTTGAGGGGATGACGCTATCAAATGCTGAGCTGTATTCAATAAAGAGCACCTGGGTGTACATACCTTTGCTCTCCAGATGTTTCAGGGTTGAGTGAAGAGCCAATGAACTGGCATCTGCTGTGAACCTGTTGCTCTGGTAGGCAAATTGGAGCGGATCCAAGTTGCTTCTCAAGCTGGAGCTGAAATATTTCGTCACCATCTCTGAATTATATTCACATTTACAGATGTGCAGGTATTGAATTCTCACTGCCATCTATGCTAAAGCACCTCAAAGTTCCAATATTAGTCAAAAAATTATTATGACCACTGCTAACATCAAGTCCAAACGATGGACACTGGCTCCGGTCTTCAAATTCTCTGAGAGGAACTGTCTCTACACTGCAGTATGTTGCATTGGAGCTCAATTAACAAGAGACTAACCTCCGTGCGAATAGCCCTGAGAAACATGTTGGATGGGGAATGGTTTGTAACATTAGAGGAGGGGGAAAGGCTGAATGGGCATTCTGCATGACCTAGACAATTGAGGATAGGAAGTGGTATGGTTTGCAAATGGTGTTCTTCACAGGAGGCCTAAGAAGGGTCTGAGAGTCATACATAGAACATAACAACACAGTAAAGGCCTTTGTTGTGCCAATATTTTAACCTACTCTAAGATCAATCTAACCTTTTCCTCCTACATATCCCTCCATTTTTCAATCATCCACGTCTTTCTAAGAGTTTCTTAAGTGTCCTTAATATATTTACCTCTACCACCACCCCTGCTATTCCATTCCATGCACTCACCATTCTCTGTGTAAAACCTTAGCTCTAACATCCCCCATATATTTTCCTCCAAGCACCTTAAAACCCCTCATTTTAGCAACTTTCACCCGAAGAAAATGGCTCTGGCTATCCTCTCAATCTATGCCTCTTATCATCTTGTACACCTCTATCAAGTCACATCTCATCCTCCTTCACTCCAAACAGGAAAACCTTAGCTCACTCAACCTATACTCATAAGACAGGCCCTCTAATCCAGGCAGCATCCTGATAAATCCCCACTTCACCATCTCTAAAGATACCACATCCTTTCTATAATGAGGTGACCAGAACCGAATACAAGAGTTCAAGTTTGGTTAAACCAGGGTTTTACAAAGTTATAACATTACAGCATGGCTCTTGAACACAATTCCCAACTAATGAAGGCTTACACACCATACAGCTTCTTAACAACCCTATTAACTTGAATGGCAACCTTGAGGGATCTATGGACATGAATCCCAAGATCCCTCTGTTCTTCCACACTGCTGATAATCCTGCCATTAAGCTTATATTCTGTCTTCAAACTCGACCTTCCAAAGTGAATCACTTCACACTTTTCCAGGTTGAATTCTGCCTGCCACTTTTCAGCCCAGCTCTGAATTCCGCCAACGTTTTGTTGCAACCTACAACAACCTTCTACACTGTTCACAACTCCACCAACCTTCATGTCATCCGCAAACTTACTAACTCACTCTTCCAAATGATTTAGGAACATCACATAGAGCAGGGGTTCCATAACTGATCCCTATGGAACACCACTGGTCACCGTTCTCCAGGCAGAATACACTTCATCTATAACCATCCTCTGCTTTCTGTGGACAAGCCAATTCTGAACCCGCACAGCCATGTTTTCCTGGATCCCATACCTCCTGACTTCCTGACTGATCCTTATCAAATGTCCCACTGAATTCCAGATACACCCTATCCACTGCTTTACCTTCATCAATGGGCTTTGTTACATCTTCAAAGAATTCAATCAGGCTTGTGAGGCATACATAGAAACGGGCCCTTCAGCCCATTGAGTCCTTGTTGACCATCAACTACCCATTGACACCAATGCTACATTAAACTCGTTGTTTTTATTGTCCCCAGATTCTCATCCACTTCCTTCAGATTCCACCACTACCTATACACTAGGGGCAATTTATAGTGGATAACTAACCTCTTTGGAATACGGGTGGCATTCAGAAGAAACCCCTGCAGTCACAGAGACAACTCCACACTGACAGAAGCCAAGTTCAGCATTGGAATCACAATTCCAGTTGAATCAGCATCTCTGGCACAACTTACCATTAGTTCGATTTAAGGGTACAACAATACAAAAAATGCTGGAGGAGCTCACCAGGTCATTCCTCCAGTATTTTGTGTTTTGCTCTGGATTTCCAGCATCTGCAGAATCTTTTTCACCAAGACCATATGATATAGGAGTAGAATTACGTCATTTGGCCCATCGAGTCTGCTCCACCATTCCTTCATGGCTGATATATTATCCCTCTCAATCCCAGTCTCCTGCCTTCTCTCCTTAGTTTCTAACACCCTTATTAATCCAGAACCTATCAATCTCCACTTTAAATATAGCCAATGGCTTGGCCTTCACAGCCATCTGTGGCAATGAATTCACCACCTTCTGGAGATAGAAATTCCTTCTTTATCTCTGTTCTAAAAGGACATCTTTGTATTCTGAGGCTGTGCCCCCTGATCCTAGACCTCCCATCTATAGGAAACATTGTCTCCATATCCACTCTGCCTAGGCCTTTCAATATTTGATAGACTTCAATTAGATTCTCCCTACATTCTTCTAAACTCCAGTATGTACAGGCCCAGAGCCATCACATGCTCCTCACACATTAACCCTTTCACTCCTGGGATCATTCTCATGAACCTCCTCTGTACCCTCTCCAATGCCCACACATCATTTCTTAGATAAGGGGCTCAGAATTGCTCATCATATTCCAAATGTGGTCTGACCAATGGATTACATCCTTTCTTTTATATTCTCATCCATTATTTCAATTTAAGGAAACAACAATTCTGCCAAGGATTTTCTGTTTAAGTGCTTGCTTAGCTTTTCACATCATTTGGCTTTTCATTCATAAAGGACCTTTTCAGTACTCATTGAAGAGGTGATACTTGGCTCCCCTCCATTTTAGGAAACTTGTGCTCCATATCATTATTTTTGGGACATCAGTGCCCTTTCTTTTCCCTGTGCTCGAGTAGAGCACAGAAAATCTGCTTCTCTGTTCACATTTTCAGACGTTCTTATTGACTATGAGTTTAAAAAAAAAATCCCCATTCTTGGAGATGCCCTCCATGTACATGTACACCCGGTCTGAATGCCCTGTTGCACCCCCGCTGCCTCCTCCCCAACTCACTCCACACTCTCATCCTGTGCTGGTCACTTTTCATCTTTTATCACTGCTGTTTCCCATATTTCTACTTCTGCTTGTTTTATTCCAATAGTGCCAGTAACATTATACTGTTTTACGTAAACATGCACCTTGCACTTTATGTCAATCTGTCAATCTTCAGGCTTTGTCACTCACAGACGAGCTAATATTATTTTTTGACTATATGTGCTGGATCGTAACTATATGTGCCGTGTGTGACAAAATGTCCTGTGGTTTCTACTTTGGCCTCGAGGAACAATGCTTTGTTTAGTTGTATATACGCATATGGTTGAATTACTCTAAACTTGAACTTGAAATTCTTTTATTTGCTTCTTAAAATTGGAATACTTTAGCCCTGCAAATTATTGTTCTGAAAGCCATTGGTCCAGAAGGGAAAGTAATGTGTCTCTCAGTTTTTCTCCGTATATTTTATCCTCTTTTGGGATCTTGGCATTGCTGACAAGGCCAGGATTTTACTGCCCATTCGGGAAGAAGCTGGTGAACTACCTTCTGAACCACTGCAGCTTCCCACTGAGATCGGGTAAGACTAGAACTAGAGGTCATGGCGAAAGGTGAAATGAACAGGAGCATGAGGGGGAACTTCTTCACTCAGGGGGTGATGATAGTGTAGAACGAGCTGCCAGTGCAACTGGTGGATGCAGGTTTGATTTCAACATTTAAGAAAAGTTTGGATAACTACATCGACGGGAGGGAAATCCCCAGAGCCACAGATATACCAATAGAAGCTCTGAAGACTTCGTCTCTGGGAGAGGAAAGACCTTCAAAGATGGGCTACATGTGGGGACAACTTGAAAGACTGGCCCAGGACAGGGGACTCTGGCGAGCTGCTGTTGGTAACCTATGCCCCAGTAGGATTGATGAGCTTAAGAGGAAGAAGAATGCAAGAAATGCTCAATTGAAAAGTGAAGTTTTTTTCAGGCTTGATGAAGAACTATAACATGCATTAAAGATGCATAGTAAAACAGAGAGCTACATTTGGTGGGAGGGGGGTGCTGCACCACATTCATTCCAGGTTGCAACGGAATGATTGATTGTTATGAGTTTGCTTGCTTTCCTCTCCATGGTCCACTTGTAATCACATATTCAGGCTTCTGTATTGCAGAAATGGCATCAAATAAGAGTTGTTGTCCACTTGACATCCCTGCTGCCTGTTCAGTATCACTTATGAACAGGTCGATCACACTTATGTGCAACTCAAAGTCACACCATATACAAAATGCATTAGGAAGTGGTGATACATTTTGCACTCAATTTCACAGCATTATTCAACTGCAACGTGTGTAAGTGATCAAATTTCAAACCTTTTCTAGATAATTTACTATGCTTCATCAAGTTTGGTTACTCCATATCTTCACCTTAAAACATAAAGGAAAGATAACTTACAATTATTTAAATACACTTAGTGGCCACTTTTTACCAGGTACACTGGTATGCCTGCTCACTAATGCAATTTTCTAATCAGTTAATCATGTGGCAGCAACTCAATGTATAAAAGCATGCAGACATGGTCAAGAGGTTCAGTTGTTTTTCAGACCAAACATCAGAATGGGGAAGAAATGTGATCTAAGTGACTTTGACTGTCCAATGATTGTTGGTGCCAGATGGAGTGGTTTGAGTATCTCAGAAACTGCTTTTCTCCTGGGATTTTCACAAACAACAGTCTCTGGAGTTTGCAGAGAATGGCGTGAAAAACCAAAAACACCAGTGAGCAGTCATTCAATGGGCAAAAACACCTTGTTAATGAGAGAGGTCAGAAGTTAATGGCCAGACTGGGTCAAGCTGACAGGAAGGTGACAATAACTCAAATAACAGTGATGTGCAGGAGCATCTCTGAACACGCGACAAGTCGAACCTCGAAGTGGATGGACTACAGCAGCAGGAGACCATGAACAAACACTCAGTGGCCACTTTATTAGGTAGAGGAGGTACCTAATAAAGTTGCCACTAAGTCTATGTTTCAAATGTACCAAGAGATGATTTTATTTATAGCAAATTTACAAAGCTGCTAATACTATATTTAGAAAACAATTAGTGAATTCTTCATTGTATGCTCATGTTGCAATAATAAGACTTGACTGAATAATTTAATTCATTGGACTGTGTTAATTTAATCATTCCCTTGGGGGTAACTATTAGGATCTTAGTACTTTGCACTTCATTGCTTTCTTCCTGTTCAGAACTAATTACTCTCTAAGAACCACAAGTTATACTGATTTAGATTACGTAATATTGCAAATCCTACGTGGAAAATAATGGACCAGCTAATCATAACATTTATGTAATCTGTTAAGAAGACCATTGCTACCTCAACCCAGAATAAAAAGAAAATAGATTCAGGTATTCATGGTTTTTCAACAGCTGAAATGAAACAGGATAATATGCTAAGTAATCAATTGTTTTTTAATCATTCTTGTTTGAGACTAACTCATTTTACAGACAATAACTTGTTCAGATTTTGTATGGAAGTTATATGAGACACAGCATGAGGGATGTGTATAGTATCCAGAAGACAATAAAGAGATTTTGAACCTGCATTACGAGAGCTCTCCAAGGTATGATTGGAGACATAAAAGACTGCAGATGCTAGAAATCTGACCCTGATGAGCGGTCTTGGCCTGAAATGTTGACTGTTTATTTCTTTCCATAGATGCTGCCTGACCTTCTTAAAGAACGTTTTCAAAGAAAAAGATAAGCTTTATTTGTCACATATACATTGAAACACATGTTGTGTATTTAATATTTCAGCAGTATTTGAATAATATTGCAAATATATTGTTTGATTAAACATTCTTATTCAATTAAATAATTCATTATGGGTTATATGTAAAAATAAGTGAATTACATCCACCATGGCGGTACCATGTCATACATGCGCAGCTTTTTCAAAGTAAAAACAAACAAAGAATCGCATCTGTCGGCTCCCCATTTTCCTTTCAATTTGTTTTGTGTTTTGGAGTACAAAACACAACAGTGACGACAATGCATTTTAAAAACAAGCCTGAGACAACTACCTACCAGTTGCAGCACAGCGAGATGCTTGAGTTGAGAAAAAAAACGCAACGAGAGATGGTCAAGTTAAAATAAAAAGCACAGCATAGTATTTTTTTCAGAGCAGCACATTTTCCTTGCAAAAGCAAAGATAATCAAGTTCTTTAAAAGGCAGAAAATGGAAGAATTCACAAGTTCACAAACAGTTAGTACTAGGTGATATTGATCGCTAAAATAAGCAGAAATTGCTGGCTACTTCAGAAAGATTGACATGTTTGACTACTCAATGGATAACTGGTTAATATATACTGATCTTATTTAGCACTATTTTAAAGCAAATGAAATAGCTAATGAGAAGCCAGTGCCAGTTTTGCAGAGTGCATTGGGTTTAAGGGCATACAGTTTGCTTAGAAATTTAACTGCTCCAACCATACCAGCTGAATTGAGTTTTGCTGACATTATGAAAGTAATGTGGGAACATTTAGAATCAAAACCATTATTGATTGCAGAATACTTTATATTACTTTTCTTAAGTGAAATCAATGGAAGGGAAGTCCATTTCAGTGTATGTGACTAAATTGAAGAGATTATCTGAGAATTGTCATTTAGGTAATGGGCTTAGTTTGTAGAATCTTACAAGAAAACATTCAAAAATGGCTGTTGTCTGAAGCACAACTTACATTTAAAAGAACAGTAGAAATAGCTGTATCAATGAAAATAGCAGACAGAAACATAATTGAGTTGCAGTCAGTAATGAAAGTGAGTGTGAACAAAATTGCAGTATCTAAACAGAAAACAGTCTGTCTGAACAAATTGTGTTACTGCTGTGGTAGGGGCATACATACACCAGACCAATGCATATTTAAAGGCAAAACTTGCAGAAAATGCAACAAGGTAGGACAGATACAAAGAGCATGTCAGGCAGACAGAAATAAATGGGCTGCATAGGGAAGAGAAAAAGATAAAAATTCAAGTTGCAGTTTCAAGCAGAGCACTATTCTGCATGTTTTTGATGGAAGATCTGATAATGATGAATGTGACACAGGACTGGGTAGCCTTGGGATTTACAAAGTGAAAACTAAGTATATAGATTACACCATAAGTGAACTGCAAATTAATTAAAATGGAATTGGATCCTGGTTCAGCTGCTTAATTCCACAAAATGAGTTTGAACAGCATTTCAAAGATACTGAGCTGAAGCCTGCAGATATCTAACTAAGAATTTACACTGGAGACAAGATAATTCCTGTGGGAACAACATACATAACAGTGAAAAAACAACAACCAACACTCCAAATTGAGCTTCTATGTGTTAAAAACAAAAGGTCCAGCACTGTGGGGCATACTTGACTGGGGCTACTACAACTTGATTGGAGATCCACACACAACTTGCATGCCATATCCCCTGCAATAGAGTTAACTGAAAGTGTTTAAGAAATGTACAAGACAATGCCAAATTTTCTCAATATTGTACATCATGAACCATTGCCCAACGAGGGCAAACATTTGTGGGTGCTAACCTCTGTGCCTCTGGTTGGAAAGCCTACTGGACAAAGGAAGGACCATGCTGCTCAGAGGAATCATGAAAGCGATTAAAGCAGTGATTCAACCACAACAGATTTTGTAGGCGACATATCCGAGAAAGCTTCTGATATATCATTCAGGCAGTTACTTGCGTAATATGGCTTGGTTTTAAGCTGGAAGAGAGCTCAAGGAGATTCAAGAAAGTTGCAAGCATTCAGGTTTTGTGGGTATAAAGAACCAGAATCTATTCTGCATACATTAATGTTATTGCATGAACTGGGAGACAAAAAGTTGCTTGTAAAAGTAGATGCAAAGGCCAAACCCAAGAAGGATGAATGGATGAATGGAAGGCCAAAACGAAAGGAGTCAATGGAGATATGAAGACAGAGGATTTATCAGATGATGTTGTGGATGAGGAAACCAACAGGGTTGTAAAGGGAACAACAGTAGGATTAATTAGAGAATACTCCAGTGAACTAAATGGACCTTTCCGAGATCAAGATGCACATCCTAGAAAGATGAAAAAGGGAAAAAAACGAGGAGGATGACAAAAGTGCTATGGAAATGAAAGAGGATAAACAAGACTGAATTTCTTGAGAAATTAGCACACTCAGATACTCACAAGAGGTTAGGAGAAGAAAAATGAAGACAAGAAAAAGAAAGAAGTTGAAAAAAAGAAGAGATAGAGAGAAAGCACATGATCGAGAAAGAGAGAAGAAATGTGAGAAAGTAAAAGAGCGGGATGAAGAAAGAGAAAGAATCTGGGACCGGGAAAGAAGCAAGGATCAAAGTAAATCTGAAAGCTGTCAGAACCACTTCCTGTTGTCTCAGAGTCAACTCCTATGACCACCATGGAGGAAGTCCCAGAACCTGAGATTGCTTTCCCATCCACATGTCTAACTGCCAAGCAGAGGGACCTCTCTTGTCAGAAAAAGACAATATCCCACAAGAGTAAGAAATCCTCCACAGTGATTAAATCTTTAGGCCTGAATGGAGCAATTTAAAATTTACTATGCTGTGGATGTCTCTATAGTAGTTGTGGCATTACCTTTTGAAGATGTCCTCTATGCTGAGGAGGCTAGTGCCCACGATGGAGCTGGTTGAGTTTACAACCCTCTTCAGCTTTTTCCGATCATGTGCATTGCCCCCCCTCAATACCACATGCTGATGTAACCTATCAGAATGTTCTCCATGGTACATCTGTAGAAACTTGCTGGAGACTTTGGTTTGAAATTCCCTCAATTTTCTTATTCAGTATAGCTGCCGATGTGCCTTCTTTATAATTACATCAATGTGTTGGGCCCAGGATAAATCTTCAGAGATGTTGATACACAGAAACTTGAAAATGCTCAACCTTTCCATTGCTGGCCCCTTCATAAGATTGGGTGTGTGTTCTCTCGACCTCTTCCTGAAGTCCACCATCAATCCTTGGTCTTACTGGCTTGAGTTATTGTTGCAACACCACTCAATCAGCTGATCATCACCATCTGTGATTGTGCAGACAACAGCAGAGTCATTGACAAACTTATAGATGGCATTTTTGCTGTTCCTAGCTACACAGCCATGGGTGTAGAGACAGCAGAGCAGAGGGCAAAGCATATATCCTTGAGGTGCGCTTGTGTTGATTGCCAGTGAGGAAGAGATGTTATTTAGAATCCGTAGTCTTTTTCTGCCTAATGGCCCTGAAGCTCCTCACTGTGTTTACTCTTCTGGTCCATAAAGAGATTGAAGAATAACAGGTCTGTGATAGCCTTGGGTTGGCTGCAGCTTCTCAGAGGGATAAGTGTGTCCAGCCAAATAAGATTGAACACTAATACCACGATACGCTAGCGGTTAGCACAAAGCTATTACAGCTTGGGGCTTTCCAGATTTTGGAGTTCAATTCCAGTGCCATCTGTAAGAAGTTTGTACGTTCACCCCATGAGTGCTTGAGTTTCCTCCGGGTGCTCTGATTTCCTCCCACAGTTCAAAGATGGACCAGTTAGTAGGTTAGAAAACATAGAAAACATCGAAAATAGGTCCAGGAGTAGGCCATTCGGCCCTTCGAGCCTGCACCGCCATTCAGTATGATCATGGCTGATCATCCAACTCAGAACCCTGTACCAGCCTTCCCTCCATACCCCCGATCCCTTTAGCCACAAGGGCCATATCTAACTCCCTCTTAAATATAGCCAATGAACTAGCCTCAACTGTTTCCTGCAGCAGAGAATTCCACAGATTCACCACTCTCTGTGTGAAGAAGTTTTTCCTAATCTCGGTCCTAAAAGGCTTCCCCTTTATCCTCAAACTTCCCCAACATCGGGAACAATCTTCCTGCATCTAGCCCGTCCAATCCCTTTAGGATTTTATATATTTCAATAAGATCCCCCCCAATCTTCTAAATTCCAACGAATATAAGCCTAGTCGATCCTGTCTTTCATCATATGAAAGTCCTGCCATCCCAGGAATCAATCTAGTGAACCTTCTTTGTACTCCCTCTATGGCAAGGGTGTTTTTCCTCAGATTAGGGGACCAAAACTGCACACAATACTCCAGGTGTGGTCTCACCAAGGCCTTGTACAACTGCAGTAGTACCTCTCTGTTCCTGTACTCGAATCCTCTTGCTATAAATGCCAGCATACCATTCGCCTTTTTCACTGCCTGCTGCACCTGCCTGCCCACTTTCAATGACTGGTGTATAATGACACCCAGGTCTCGTTGCACCTCCCCTTTTCCTAATCGGCCACCATTCAGATAATAATCTGTTTTCCTGTTTTTGCCACCAAAGTGGATAAACTCACATTTATCCACATTAAATTGCATCTGCCATGAATTTGCCCACTCACCTAACCTATCCAAGTCACCCTGCATCCTCTTAGCATCCTCCTCACAGCTAACACTGCCGCCCAGCTTCGTGTCATCCGCAAACTTGGAGGTGCTGCATTTAATTCCCTCATCTAAGTCATTAATATATATTGTAAACAACCGGGGTCCCAGTACTGAGCCTTGCGGTACTCCACTAGTCACTGCCTGCCATAGGTTAATTGTTCATCGTAAATTGTCCTATGGTTAAATAGTGGGCTGTTGGGTGGTGCGACCAAGTTGGGGTCCAGCCCGAAACACCTACTCTTTATTCCTTTCCATAGATGCTGCCTGACATGTACTCTGGATTTCCAGCACTGGCATAATCTCCTGTGTTTTATGGGGAGTGAATTTGGCTCCTAAACATGGGGTTCAGAAGTAAACTTCTAAGTTTAATAAAAGTGAAAACAAAGGTGGACTGCTAACTGCAAAATAATGGAGAATTTATGTAATCTGCATAAAAGGCTATTGCTGTCCCAACCCAAATTAAAAAGAAAACAGATTTAGAGATCCACGTTTTTTTCCAACTGAAATGAAACAAAGTAATATGCAAAGTAATCAATTGTTTTTTAATCTTTCTTATTGAGGCTAACTCATTTTACTGACAATAATCTGTTCAGATTTTGTATGGCAGTAATGCCATACAAATTGTTATCATACTGGTCACTTAAGTAGCATGTCCAACATTCAGGCATAAAAATACACAAAATAAGAACAAAGGTTATTTGCTTAGCAGGTCTGTTCCTTTCTTCAGAAATGGATGCAAAAAGGAGCTACGTATTTGGACCCTTTGCATTCTCCCCAATCCAATAAGATCATGGCTTTTTTTTAACCAATGTGTACCTTTTCCGCACAAACACCCCACACCACTTGATTCCTGAATATTCTGAAGTCCACCAATCTCACTTCTGAATTTGTTCTTTGAATGACCACTGACTGCCCTCTTGGTTAGAGAAGTCTTACACTCCAAAGAGAACTATTCCTTGCGCTCCAAGAGAAGCAGTTTCTTTTCTTAAAATGCCCTGAATGGCTTACCCTTATCTTGAGTTTATGATCTCTAGTTCAAAGCCCAACAGCTTAGAGAGATGCTATCTTTTCTTTTGCCCTGTTTTAGAAATACTGCCTGTTTCATTAAGGTCAGCTCTCATGCTTCTGAGTACTAGCTTAATCATTTCTCAATTCTTAAAGGGTATATTTAAATTGGAGGTTGATTGGTTCTTGAGTATTAAGGGTGTCAAAGGGGGGGAAGGCAGGAGAATGGGCTTGAGAGGGATAATAAATTAGCAGGAATGGTGGAGCAGCCCTTTTGGGCTGAATAGCTTAATTTTGCTCCTACTGTATGTCTTATGGTCTAAATTTCCTTTCCCAACAATCAGTTTGGTGAAATTCATTGCACTTCCTCTATCACAAGTGTTAGGTATGGAGACCGACCTGCACAAAATATTATAGGAGTGGTGTTACTGGATTTCTATCTAACTGCAGTAACATATGTAATGCCTTGGTTCACATGGTTCATATTTTTTCTCTGTTATGCTTTCCTGTTCTCTGTGTAAGCTGCATGTTTGGGTTACTATTGAAGATAAGAGATAGGAGAGCCATCCAATTGGGATGAACGGATTCAGGGGAGGTTTCTCTGGTGAGGGACACTAAGGTTGGGCTTGGAGCTTTAGAGAGGGGAGAAGAGAGAAGACGGCAGAGAGAAGAAGTCGGAGGAGTTGATCCAGAGTGGGGCTGTGATTCGATGAAGCCCAGGGAAATTGAAGAAGGATCAGCAAAAGGGAAATTGTGAGCTCCAACTTTTGCACATTAGACTGTTTCATTAAAATGGGCACTTTTCTTTTTTTGCTTTTTCCTTACTGACCCTTTATCAAATTAAGAATTATAAAGCTAAATCTTTTAATTGTATGCAGTGTACTGTCTGTTATTTTGTGGTACTTATTTGTAACAGGGTAACAAATTACGCAGCATCCACTCAACAGAGGGATTTGAGGGGCTTGCACTTCAATCTCACGTTTGACGGGGCCAGAGGGTGTCTTCCCTGGACTTACACAGCTGACAGAACGAGATGATTTTACATTTGTACTCAACAATAGAAACCAACATACCATTTGTCTTCTGAGTGGCTTGATATCCCTGTATATACACATATAGGTTCTGTTGTGCACCAACACCTTTTCATTTCACCACACTTAAAAGGTACCCTCTATTTCAACTTCTTTCTATCAAAATAGACAATTTCCAATTTTTCTGCATTTATTTGTCATGATTTTGCCCATTCAATTAGAGAGAGTAAAGGTTAGCTTAATTTGTCACATATACATTGAAACATCAAAATAGACAGTGAAATGTGTCCATTGCGTCAAATTAACAGGGATTGTGTTGGGGGCAGCCTGTAAGTGTTGCCACGCTTCCGATGTTTCTATAGCATGCCTTCAACTCACTAACCCTAAATGAACAAGGAAATGAAGAAATAGACTACGTTCACATTTAACAAATGCAATTAAGTATTTAGGAAATAACTTAATTGCTTTTCCCAAAGTCCTTTAGGCTTTTCTTCTTAATAGAAGAACCTGAAACAGTTAGAAGATGCCATGGAAATTGTCCAGAAAGAGTTTATTTTACAATTGGGACAGTAGTAGAGTGGTTAAATTATCTATCATAATTTTTAAATGATTGTGGATTAATTTTTTCATACATTAAACTATTAAGAACTGCATTTTGATCACAAGGAAAAGGTAACACTGGATAACAATTTTTTTTGAAAGTGTTGCTTACTCAGAAATGTGTTTTGTTTATGATAGACCCGAACGCAGATATGATTTCAGACTACCTGCATCACATAGGAATTTGGAGAAATAGAAAAATTTGGCTAACTTTTATTGAATATAATGCCATTAATTATATAATGGTGCTGACACTTTGCAATAGTTCAATGAAGCTAAAAATGTTTTATTGATGCTTTTCATTTGTACTCAGTGTCTGAGGCTTCTTGTTTAAGTATGTAACAATAATCAGCAACATTGTTGGATTCCATTTACCCGGATACTGTGTTTCTCCATGACCGTAATGTCCTGGTAAAACCTTTCACCATGCTCGTCACTGATAACGCCAAGATTTGCAGGGAAGAAGCCTAAATAGGAATGCAGAAAATTAATCTTTAGTAACATGCTGCAATTAAAGCTTTTGTATGCTTGAAACATGTTGTCAACCAGCTGCACGTAGTTTGGTGCTCTGTAGTTGCCGAGAACATTTTCAACAACATCCTTGAATGCCTTCCATGTGATTTTCTCTGATCCCTCTAAAAGTTCTTCAAATTGCCTGTCATTGATGACCTGTTTGATTTGTGGACCAACAAAAATGCCTCCCTTAATCTTGGCATGAGTTAATCTGACTTGAATTATGAATTGAAATAACAAACAGAAGCAAATACAAAACAAAATGGTGTGTGATAGGGAAATTTTATGGTGATTTTCAAGATAAGCAGCCACAAGTCCATAAGATATACCCAGAAGTATTTAGGAAGCAAAATCTTTGCTGTCCAGTGTAATCATTACAATTTTTGATATCAGGCTGGTTTATGTTCAGTATTAGCATTCATTTTCCCAAAGTAAGCAAGTAGACACAATGGTTGCTGGGCTAGAGATTGGGGTTCTGGAGTCTTAACTGAGAGACATATGTTTGAATACCATGCTAGGGGATTTGATTTTGAATAATTGAGTGAACTTAGATTTTCTTTTTATTTAAACAATTCTAGCCTCAATAACATTG
Organism: Mobula birostris; assembly: GCF_030028105.1. Lineage (NCBI taxonomy): Eukaryota > Metazoa > Chordata > Chondrichthyes > Myliobatiformes > Myliobatidae > Mobula > Mobula birostris. The sequence continues at coordinate 128,945,309 of NC_092370.1, forward strand.
ATCCTAAAATTATTGTATAGTCATAAAATAAGCAATCAGTTTACTCATGTCCTTCAGGAAAGAGAAATCAGTCATTCTAGCTTGATCAGGCCACTGTGACTCCAGAGCATACAGTGTAACTGTCCCTTATTTGGGTCAATTAGGCTGGACAATAAAGACTAGCTTTGCCAGTAATGTCTATGCCCCGTGATTGAATAAATAAAAATAAAGTGGAACTGTTTGTATGTCAAGGGGGTTAGGTGTATGGGGTGTCCAGGGAGGGGTAGCACCTCTGGAGAAGGGGCATTTTGTGTCCATTCTGTGACAGCTCATTCAGCTTTTGTCTCCATCAGACACTCAGGTCTCAGCTGTGGCTCCAAGTAGCTGTTTGCATGCGACAGCGGTCACACCACTTCATCAGGGTGAGTGTAGCTAGCGGGCCTCTTACCCCAGTGAGATAGGGACATCCCTGTCCTAGCATGTTAAGTCTGCTCCAGTGGACTGGGTGGATGAGATCAACAGTGAGATCCAAAGGCCTTCTAATGAGAATGGCAGATTGGTTCATTGACAGGAAGATGACATAACTCAAATAACTACGTGTTACAACAGTGGTGTGCAGAAGTGCACAACACATCTAACCTTGAGTGGTTGGGCTACAGCAACAGAAGACCACAAACATACTCTCAGTAGCCACCTTACTAGTTACAGGTTAGGGTTTATCTTTCCACATATGTTGTCTGAACTACTGAGTGGTCTGCAAAGAGTGTAGGATATAGCCCAGTCCACCACAGGCAAAGCACTCCCCACCATTGAGTACACCTACAAGCAGTGCTGCCACAAGAAAGCAGCCTCCAGACCATGCTCTTTTCTCATTACTACCACCTGGGAGGAGGTACAGGAGCCTTAGGTCCCACACCACCAGGATCGGGAATAGGTATCACCTTTCAAGCATCAGACTCCTGAACCAGCGTGGATATCTTCACTCGCTGAACACCGAACTGATTCCCCAACCTACAGACTCACGTTTCGAGGACTCTACAACTCATGTTCTCAGTATTATTTATTGATTTGTTTGTTTTATTTACACTATTTGTTTTCTTTTGCAAATTGTTTGTCAGTCTTTTCATAAATTCTTCTGTATTTCTTTATTTTCCTGTAAATGCTGCAAGAAAATTAATCCCAGAGTAGTACTTTGATAATAAAGTTACTTTGACTTTGAATGTTTCTCCCATTTTCTGTTTTTATTTCAGTTTCAGGCATGTGCATTTTTTATTTCCAATTTTTACTGGCTTGCTTTCCAATAGTGCGTGGACAATTTTATGTTAATAATAAATATTTACATTTTTTCTGACTGTTGATTAACAGCTCATTTAGTGGAATTGAGTTTTGTTTGATAATCTACTGAACTCAAGTGAGCTGTGATGAGCTTATGTACCCTAGTGACTGAGTAAACTCTGCTCACCACGTGAGAATGGCTAGTTGATCCAGAATTATATTTCAGCACGGAAGTGCATTGCTCTGCAGATGCAGATCGGATGTAAGACTTTTAATCATACTGGTAGGTTTACTAACAGGCTGTAGGCAGAGTTTCAATCATAAAACCACAAAGACTAAGGAGCAGAATTAGGCCATTCGGACATTGAGTCTGCTCTGCCTGTTCAATCATTGCTGATTTATTATTCCTCTCAACCCATTCTTCTGCTTTCTCCCCATAACCTTTGGCACTCTTTACTAATCATTAATCTATCAACGTCTGCTTTAAATATACCTAATGACTTGTACTCCACAACGTTCTGCGGCAATGAATTCCACAGATTCAGCACCCTCCGGCTAAAGGAATTCCTCCTCATCTCTGTTCCAAAGGAATGTCCTTGTATTCTGAGAATGTGCCCTCTGCTCCTAGACTCCCCCACTCTAGAAAACATCCTCACCACGTCCATGCTATATAGGCTTTTTAATACTTGATAGGTTAGAAAGTTCAAAGTAAATTTATTATTAAAGTACATATCATTCACAATTTCATTTAGATTCATTTTCTTGCAGGTATTCAGAGTAGAACAAATAGAATCAATGAGGAAATACATACAAAGATGAACAAACAACCATTGTGCAAAATAAGACAAACCGTGCAAATAAAAAAATAATAAATAAAAGCATAAATAAATAATACTGAGAACTTTGACTTGTAGAATCTTTTATAGTTAGCCTTTGGGTTATGGAGCCAGATCAAAGTTGAAGAATGCTGAAAGTCAGGCTTCAATGAGTCCGCCACTCATTCCTCTAATTCGCTCTGGGCATGTACTCATTTATTCCAGTGAGTACAGGCCCTGGACCACCAAATTCCCTATGACATATTTCGTGATGTTTCTGATTTCAAGGTTAATCCCACATACTTATTTGATCTTTCTTGTATAACGGGTAAAATACCTAACAAATGTAGAGCTGTCCAGTAACCAAAGAGCATCAGTAACTGGGGTGATTTAAGTTTTATTTGATTGCTGGCCAATTCTTTAAATCTACCATCTGAAGATACATTGGACCCTTGATTCTCTTTACATTGCAGAATAATTTATTTGGTACACAGTACTGTGGCGATGATTCTAATCAGCAGTAAAAACATTATAATTACTTTATATAACTTTCCATGTAATTTTCGGAGGTCACCTGGAAGAGATAGTAACCATATAACCATATAACAATTACAGCACGGAAAGAGGCCATCTTGGCCCTTCTAGTCCGTGCCAAACTCTTACCCTATCCTATTCCCACCAACCTGCACTCAGCTCAAAACCCTCCATTCCTTTCCTGTCCATATATCTGTCCAATTTAACTTTAAATGATTCATACAATAGTATGAGAGGCCTGGACTTTACTGAAGCACCTGTGATTTCTGCTCAGCCAGTTATGGAATTTTAATCTTACTTTTGACTCAGACCAAAGAATGGAGTGACACTGGGTTAGAATTCATAGAATAGTACAGCACAGTAAAGGCCCTTTGGCCCACAACGTTGTGCCAACCCTCAAATCCTGCCTCCCACATAAGCCCCCAACTTAAATTCCTCCATATACCTGTCTAGAAGTCTCTTAAACTTCACTAGTGTATCTGCCTCCACCACTGACTCAGGCAGTGCATTCCACGCACCAACCACTCTCTGAATAAAAAACCTTCCTCTAATATCCCCCTTGAACTTCCCACCCCTTACCTTAAAGCCATGTCCTCTTGTATTGAGCAGTGGTGCCCTGGGGAAGAGGCGCTGGCTATCCACTCTATCTATTCCTCTTATTATCTTGTACACCTCTATCATGTCTCCTCTCATTCTCTTTCTCTCCAAAGAGTAAAGCCCTAGCTCCCTTAATCTCTGATCATAATGCATACTCTCTAAACCAGGCAGCATCCTGGTAAATCTCCTCTGTACCCTTTCCAATGCTTCCACATCCTTCCTATAGTGAGGCAACCAGAACTGGACACAGTACTCCAAGTGTGGCCGAACCAGACTTCTATAGAGCTGCATCATTACCTTGAGACTCTTAAACTCTATCCCTCGACTTATGAAAGCTAACACCCCATAAGCTTTCTTAACTACCCTATCCACCTGTGAAGCAACTTCCAGGGATCTGTGGACATGTACCCCCAGACCCCTTTGCTTCTCCACACTACCAAGTATCCTGCCATTTACTTTGTACTCTGGCTTAAAGTTTGTCATTCCAAAGTGTACCACCTCACACTTTTCCGGGTTGAACTCCATCTGCCACTTCTCAGCCCATTCTGCATCCTATCAATGTCTCTCTGCAATCTTTGACAATCCTCTACACTATCTACAACACCACCAACCTTTGTGTCGTCTGCAAACTTGCCAACCCACCCTTCTACCCCCACATCCAGGTCGTTAATAAAAATCACGAAAAGTAGAGGTCCCAGAACAGACCCTTGTGGGACACCACTAGTCACAATCATTCAATCCGAATGTACTCCCTCCACCACAACCCTCTGCGTTCTGCAGGCAAGTCAATTCTGAATCCACCTGGCCAAACTTCCCTGGATCCCATGCCTTCTGACTTTCTGAATAAGCCTGCTGTGTGGAACCCTGTCAAATGCTTTACTAAAATCCATATAGATCACATCCACTGCACTACCCTCATCTATATGCCTGGTCACCTCCTCAAAGAACTCAATCAGGCTTGTTAGACACGATCTGCCCTTCACAAAGTCATGCTGACTGTCCCTGATCAGACCATGATTCTCTAAATGCCCATAGATCCTATCGCTAAGAATCTTTTCAAACAGCTTTCCCACCACAGCCGTAAGGCTCACTGGTCTATAATTACCCGGACAATCCCTACTACCTTTTTTGAACAAGGGAACAACATTCGCCTCCCTCCAATCCTCCGGTACCATTCCCGTGGGCAACGAGGACAAAGATCCTGGCTAGAGGCTCAGCAATCTCTTCCCTCGCCTCGTGGAGCAGCCTGGGGAATATTCCATCAGGCCCCGGGGACTTATCCGTCCTAATGTATTTTAACAACTCCAACACCTCCTCTCCCTTAATATCAACATGCTCCAGAACATCAACCTCACTCATATTGTCCTCACCATCATCAAGTTCCCTCTCATTGGTGAATACCAAAGAGAAGTATTCATTGAGGACCTCGCTCACTTCCACAGCCTCCAGGCACATCTTCCCACCTTTATCTCTAATCAGTCCTACCTTCACTCCTGTCATCCTTTTTTTCTTCACATAATTGAAGAATGCCTTGGGGTTTTCCTTTACCCTACTCACCAAGGCCTTCTCATGTCCCCTTCTTGCTCTTCTCAGCTCCTTCTTAAGCTCCTTTCTTGCTTCCCTATATTCCTCAATAGACCCATCTGATCCTTGCTTCCTAAACCTCATGTATGCTGCCTTATTCCACCTGACTAGATTTTCCACCTTACTTGTCACCCATGGTTCCTTCACCCTACCATTCTTTATCTTCCTCACCGGGACAAATTTATCCCTAACGTCCTGCAAGAGATCTCTAAACATCGACCACATGTCCATAGTACATTTCCCTGCAAAAATATCATCCCAATTCACACCCGCAAGTTCTAGCCTTGTAGCCTCATAATTTGCCCTTCCCCAATTAAAAATTTTCTTGTCCTCTCTGATTCTATCCTTTTCCATGATAATGCTAAAGGCCAGGGAACGGTGGTCACTGTCCCCCAGATGCTCACCCACTGAGAGATCTGTGACCTGACCCAGTTCATTACCTAGTACTAGATCTAGTACGGCATTCCCCCTAGTCAGCCTGTCCACATACTGTGACACGAATTCATCCTGGGCACACTTAACAAACTCTGCCCCATCTAAAACCTTGGAACTAATCAGGTGCCAATCAATATTAGGGAAGTTAAAGTCACCCATGATAACAACCCTGTTATTTTTGCACCTTTCCAAAATCTGCCTCCCAATCTGCTCCTCTGTATCTCTGCTGCTACCAGGGAGCCTATAGAATTCCCCCAATAGAGTAACTGCTCCCTTCCTGTTCCTGACTTCCACCCATACTGACTCAAAAGAGGATTCTGCTACATTACCCACCCTTTCTGTAGCTGTAATAGTATCCCTGACCAGTAATGCCACCTCTCCTCCCCTTTTTCTGCCCTCTCTATCCCTTTTAAAGCACTGAAATCCAGGAATATTGAGAATCCATTCCTGCCCTGGTGCCAGCCACTTCATCATAATTCCATGTATGAATCCAAGCTCTCAGTTCATCACCTTTGTTCCTGATGCTTCTTGCATTGAGGTACACACATTTCAGCCCTTCTACCTTACTGTCTTCACACTGTTTATTCTGCTTCTCTTTCCTCAAATCTCTCTACATGTTAGATCTGGCTTTACTCCATGCACTTCTTTCACTGCTCCATCGCTCCGGGTCCCATCCCCCTTGCAGATTAGTTCAAACCCTCCTGAACCATGCTAGCAAACCTACCTGCAAGGATACTGCTCCCCCTTGGGTTCAGGTGCAACCTATCCAATCTGTACAGGTCCCACCTTTCCCAGAAGAGATCCCAATGATCCAAAAATCTAAAACCCTGCTCCCTGCACCAAATCCTCAGCCACACATTCAACTGCCATCTCCTCCAATTTTTACCATCACTGTCACGTAGCACTGGCAGCAATCCTGAGAACGCCACCCTTGAGGTCCTGTTCTTCAGCCTTCTGCCTAGTTCCTGAAACTCACACTTCAGGACTTCATCCCTCTTCTTGCCTATGTCGTTGGTCCCAACATGTATCACGACTTCTGGTTGCTTTCCCTCTCGTACCAGGATGTCGTGCACCCGGTCAGAGACATCCCGGACCCTGGCACCCGGGAGGCAACAAACCATGCGGGTGTCCTTCTCACGTCCACAAAATCTCCTGTCTGCTCCCCTTACTATAGAGTCTCCAATGACAACAGCTCTCCTCTTCTCCATCCCATGTTTCTGCACCACCGGGTCAGACTCAGTGCCAGAGGCCCTGCCACCGTGGCTTACACTTGGTCGGTCGTCCCTGCCAACAGTATCCGGGACGGTAAACTTATTATTCAGGGGAATGGCTACAGGGGTGCTCTGCACTACCTGTCTGCTCCCCTTCGCTTTCTCCCCTCTGACTGTCACCCAACGACCTGCTTCCGACAGCCTAGGTGTGACTACCTCCCTGTAGCTCTCATCTATGACTGCCTCATTCTCCCTCATGGGTCAAAGGTCATCCAGCTGCTGCTCCAGATTCCTTACACGGTCTTCCAGATCGCCCAGCCGCATGCATTTCTGGCAGATGTGACTCTGTGGGAGAGGGGTGTTCCCCCAAGACTCCCACATCTCACATGAGAAGCACATCACCATCTCAGGAGACATTGTAAAGACTAACTGGGAGCAAGCTCGTCCTCCACCTCTTCTCGTCAAAGCCTCAAAGCTCCACTCCTTCACTGGGCCACTCACTCACTGGCTGCTTCCACAGGCCTCATTAGGAGATGGAAGAGAGAGCGGTTTGGAAGATTTTGGCAGCTGTCAAAAAATTTTAATGTTTCTAAGGATCGTTGACGTAGAAATATATAGATATCTATAAAGAATTTAAAATAAAATGGAAATGATTAAGAGATGCTTAATTTTAAAATGACATTTTGAACAAAACTTTTAAACCTTTTTTGCACTGCGGACCGGTTTAATATTGACAACATTCTTGCAGACCGGTCGACCGGCTGGGGGGTGGGAGGCGGGGTAGGGTTGCCAATGGACAAGAGTAGCAATCAATATGTTGTGTTTACCCCGAGAAAGACTACAATGACCATGTGTACCTGCCGATTTTTTTTCTGCAAATCGTTTTTGGCGATTCTGTTCGGTGGGGGGGGGGTGTTAATCAAAACCGGAATATCGCTGATAAGTGGCTAATACACTCAATTTTGTTTCTAAAAGGGTTTATCTAACGAATTTAATATTAAACACACAGCGCATATTTTCCTCGCATGAATATAGTGATAAGTTAATTATCAAGGGAGGACAGGGAAGCTTCCAGTAAGTGTTGAACGAACTTCCAGTAGAAATGGTAGAGGCAGGTTCGATATTATCATTTAAAGAAAAATTGGATAGGTATATGGATAGGAAAGGAATGGAGGGTTATGGGCTGAGTGCAGGTCGGTAGGACTAGGTGAGAGTAGCATTCGGCACGGACTAGAAGGGCAGAGATGCCCTGTTTTCGTGCTGTAATTGTTATATGGTTATATAAGTCACGTATAAGTCAATAGCATCATAACATTTTAAGTAACGTTTGGATATTAAACACACAGCACATATTTTCCCTGTGTGAACATTGCAACACACCAATATCGCTGAATCAGTGGGAGCCCTGGGCTTGTTTCCCTGCAATAAGATGGTCCCATCGAGGGGTGTTGGGAGACAGCAATACTCGAAGGGGGTTCGTTATGTCCAGTCTATTCTGCAATTTAGTTTTTGTTGCATTCATTGAAGAAAACTCTGCTTCGCAGAAAAATGTTCCAAATGGAAGCAACGTTTTCAGTGCTTTTGTGGCTATTTCAGGATATTTAGCCTTGACTTTGATCCAGAATGCCGGCAGAGATGTTATGTCAAACATACTTTTCAGCTCGCCGACATTTGCAAGCTCGAGGAGTTGATCTTTTTCCCGCGCTGACATGGATGATGTGCGGGTAATGACCTCGCATGCGTTCAAACTCAACAGTGCGTGACAGGGAATGAGGAAAAGTGCAGCTGACTCATATCGCCAAATCATATTGTTTCCTCATGGCCCGGTAGCACATGCTTTGTGGCCCGGTGGTTGGGGACCGCTGTTTTAAATGATCAACACCATTAAATAACGTTAAATGAACCATCAAATTGTTAATGAGAAAGCAATTTAAATCAAAGTTCAAAGTGAATTTTTTTATCAAAGTACTTATATGTCACCATATACTACCCAGAGATTAATTTTCTTGCAGGCATTTACAGGAAATGTTTTTGTGGTCATGTTTGCTGGAATATATTACTACTGATCTACAATTCAAAATACTTTCTGAATTTTGAACTTGGCTCAAATGAACAGAATAAAGCATCTTTTGGCCTGTCATTATAATCTGTCCTCTCAAATACTAGCCAATCCATTGCTTATATCGCAGCATTTGGTGGTTTAATAGCAAGACATACATTTTACAGATGAATTCAATACAGGAGACATTCCTTAAAAGAATGAAGCCTCAGTTTGAAGCCAGCTTGGAAAGGAATACATAATATATTCAGAAAATTCACAATACACAATAACCCCAAAGCATACACGAATCAATGGGAAATAAGGTTAAGAGTGAGATATGGAAAACTAAGGAAATATGAAAGAAAAATATTGTAAGATATTTTACAAATCACCAAGTTATTTTACCTACAGAGCAGTAAAAAGAACGATTAAGGAAAAATGGCAACACTAAGAGGAAGTGCAGAAGAGATTTACCAGGATACTGCTTGGATTAGAGCGAATGGCTTGTGAGGATAGGCTGAGCGAGCTAGGGTTTTTCTCTTTGGAGTGAAGGACCTTGAGAGGTGATGATAGAGGTGTACAAATTGATACACCTCTCGATTGAGTGGACATCCAGAACTTTTTCCCAGGGCAGAAATGGTTAATACAAAGAGCATAACTTTAAGGTGTCGTGATGAAAGTACTGTATAGGAGAGATATCAGAGGTAGGTTCTTTTACACACTGGAATGCACTGCCAAGTGTTTTGGTACAGGCAGATACATTAAAGTATTGAAGAAACTTCTTAGAATGGCACATGGCTGAAAGAAAAATGGAGGACGATGTGGGAGGGAAGGATTAAATTGATAGAATATAGCACTCAGAAAACCTACAGCACAATACAGGCCCTTCAGCCCACAATGCTGTGCCAAACATGTACTTACTTTAGAAATTACCTCGGGTTACCCATAGCCCTCTATTTTTCTAAGCTACATGTGCCTATCCAGGAGTCTCTTAAAAGACCCCATTGTATCTGCCTCCACCACCGTCACTGACAGCCCATTCCACGCACTCACCACTCTCCGCGTAAAAAACTTACCCCTGACATTTCCTCAGTACCTGCTTCCAAGCACCTTAAAACTGTGCCCTCTTGTGTTAGATCTTGGAGTAGGTTAAAAGATTGGCACCACATTGTGGGTTGAAGGTCCTGTACTGTGCAGTTATCTTCTATATTCTATGAATTTCAGATTGCAGAGTACCAGCAAAGAATAAATGGCAACAACTATTAAATTGCCATTTTGCAGTGGTGTCTACTAATGATAAAGATTTTTTGAGAAGAGGTGAACTCGAAAGCAGCAGAATGAGATGAACAATATCATCTAATAAACTGGTTCAACTCCAAGGCAGGGCTGTGTGGAATCTTTCCTAGGGGTCTGAAAGATCTGGAAGTAAATTGAAAGGAATTAGATGTTATACTTAAAGGCTCTGTTGAATCTGGATTTGTGCCAAAGAGAATACCCGCTTTATAAAAGATAAACAGAGATAAAGTGAGTATTTACAAGCCTGATAACTTTTGTCTCAATGACGAAAGGTTTTAAGGACTTTTTTTAAGGATGCATAAACTAGAAAAAAGAGAAAATTGTTACAAGTGATGAACAAAGATTTCAAAAGTACTTTACAAATTGTTTTTGATCTACACAGTATTGATATGCTTATATAAACATCAATGCAGAAACATGAACAAAGATCATTCAGAACTAAACCACAACAGAGGCGATATGCTTCCCTGGTTTAGGAATTGCAGCTGTAAGACAGGAAAATGGAGAAGCTAAGTTGTAATCCTCTGAGCAAAGAAGATTTGATCAAGGTGCATAAGATCATGACTGGTTCAAACAGGGTATGTGGAGAGAAGATGTTCTCATTAAAAGAATTCATGGACAACAGTTCACAGATTCCATGGAAAAAGAATTATAAGGAATAACATTTTTACTCAGAATAACTGGGACTAGAATGTACAGTTTGTAAGTGTCATGGAAATACAATCAAGTATGACCTCTGGAAGACGATTGGTTAAGCATCTGAGCAAAAGTAATTTGCAGGGCTGTGGTGGAAGGGAGTGCTCTGCTAGAGGTTGCATAGATTTGATGGAACATTTATCGACTTTATGGCACAAATCCACTTTTGCTGTAGAGATGGCCTGGATCTCCTCCATTTACTCTACAGGTAAACAGCAGATGCAATTTCTCTGACTCTAACTCTCCTCTGGACCATCAGGACAAAAGGAACTTGTATGTTCATCTGCTGTTCATCAACTACAGCTCAAACTTCAACACAATCATCCCATCTAACCTCATCATCAAGCTTCAAGGCCTGGGGACATATACCTCCCTCAGCAAGTGGATACTCGACTTCCTCATCAGCAGACCTCAATCACTGAGGAAACCATCTCCTCCTAACTGACTATCCATTCTGATGGTCAGAAATAAATAGCTTCTTTCTGTAATGTGATCATTTTATAGTTTGGTAAATATAATTTGGAAAGGTATAGCAAGGGAATTTTATTGTATGCGCAGTTCAAGGTGCAGCTGTCAGTGGTAAAGTGAAGGGAATAGTGGGTGCGCAAAAGGCCAATAATGGGAATTCATAGGTTATTGACTTGGATTAGATTATGGAAATGGTAAGGTGAGGTGTGACCCCAGATTCAGGTGCAGATATCACAAGTACATGGAAACATACAGCGAAATGTGGCATTTGCATTAACAACCAACACACCCAAGGGTGTGCTGGGGGCAGCCTGCAAATGCCGCCACATATCTCGGCGCCAACATGGCATGCCCATGATGCTTGGCAGAACAATAACAGGACAACATGCACCCTGAAAAAGCAACAACAGCAAAACCAGCCCCATTCTTCCTCCTTCTCAACCACCCATGCACCTAAACTGTCTTCTAATCCCACAGGAGAGGCCATCTTCGGTTTCCAGCCTCCAGTGCTCTGTGGATTCAGAGTAACCGGGCCCGAACTTCTCTAACAGACATACAGATTCGCAGATTTGGGGCCTGTCCTGTAATTTTCCCTTCATCCCTGCCTCTAAATCCTAGCCCAATCTCTAATTCCCCTCTCTGCCAAAATCAGAATCAGGCTTAATATCATTGCCATGTGTCTTGAAATTTGTTGCTTTACAGCAGCAGTACATAATTTTAAAAACTATAAATTACAATAAAAATAATAATAAAAATTTAAATTAAGTAACTAGGTCAAAAAGAAAGCTGTAAAAACAGAATAGTTAGGTAGTGTACATGGATTCACAAACAAGAGAAAATCTGCAGTTTCTGGAAATCCAAGCAACACACACACAATGCTGGGTCTCAGCCGGAAACATCGACTGTGGTTTCTTTCCCAAAAGTTGCAACCTGGCCTGCTGAGTTCCTCCAGCATTTTGTGTGTGGTACACGGATTCACCGCCTGTTCGGAAATCTGATGGCGGAGGCGGTAAAAACCTGTTTCTAAAACGTAGAGTGTGTTTCCTCAGACCCCTGTACCTCCTCCCCGATGGCAGCAATGAGAAGACAGCACGTCCTTGGTGATGGGATTTCTTAATGATGGATGCTGTGTTAATGATGTATCACTATTTGAAGATGTCTTCGATGCTGGGGAGGCTAGTGCCCATGATCATCCCTACAAACATAAGAAAAACCTAAAAACTGACTAAATCTGAGCAGCAGTCTCAATGGAGATCACAGCTCAATGGCACTTGGGAAAGGAAGTGATATCATGGCAATGTTTAAAATCATGAAAAAGAAGAAACACAAAGGGGCACATCGTGTTAACTGAACCATGCTGTTCATCACGTTAGTTTATAAGGACCTTATAAGCATTTCTTAACAGCACAGCACATCACATAGACCAATCTTCCGTCCTTGGACTCACTGTACACCCACGATTGTGCAGCCAAGTTTCCATTGAACTCAATATATAAGTTTGCTGATGACACCACAATCGTAGGCCGTATCTCAGGTAATGATGAGTTTGAGTACAGAGAGGAAATTAAGAACCTGGTGGCATGGTGTGAAGACAATAACCTATCCCTCAACGTCAGCAAGACGAAGGAGTTGGTTGTTGACTTCAGAAGGAGTAGCGGACCGCATTGGTGGTGCAAAAGTGGAACAGGTCAAAAGATTTAGGGTCCTCGGGGTCAATATCACAAACGACCTGACTTGGTCCAACCAAGCAGAGTCCACTGCCAAGAAGGCCCACCAGCGCCTTTACTTCCTGACAAAACTGAAGAAATTTGGCCTGTCCCCTAAAACCCTCACTAATTTTTATAGATTCGCAGTAGAAAGCATTCTTCCAGGGTGCATCACAACCTGGTATGGAAGTTGTCCTGTCCAAAACCGGAAGAAGCTGCAGAAGATCGTGAACACAGCGCAGCACATCACACAAACCAATCTTCCGTCCTTGGACTCACTTTACACCACACGCTGTCGGAGCAGTGCTGCCAGGATAATCAAGGACACGACCCACCCAGCCGACACACTTTTCATCCCTCTTTCCTCCAGGAGAAGGCTCAGGAGCTTGAAGGCTCGTACGGCCAGATTTGGGAACAGCTTCTTTCCAACTGTGATAAGACTGCTGAACAGATCCTGACACAGATCTGGGCTGTACCCTCTAAATATCCAGACCTGCCTCTCGATTTTTTTTGCACTACCTTACTTTCCCTTTTCTATTTTCTATTTATGATTTATAATTTAAATTTTTAATATTTACTATCAATCTGTACTCCATGGAATGCGAAGCGCAGAATCAAATATCGCTGTGATGACTGTACGCTCTGGTATCAATTGTTTGATGACAATAAAGTATAAAGTGTAATGTTTTATTTTTTGACTCTGCCTTTGCTGAATTATTCCTGATACTATCATTCATTTTTTAAAATTAACCTCTTGGGTTAATGATTTCAATGTTTTCATGGTTATTCTCTCAACTAGCCCATCTCTCACTAGTCTTTGGTGTGGCTCAGTATTCAATGTTGCCTAATAATGAAGCTTTGAAGCTTTGAAGCTTTTGGGTACATATTTCTGTATTAATGGCTTTTGGTCAAATCTGCCAATTAGATAAAGACAGGTAGAGGGACAGGTAGTGTTGAGAAAGCAGGGAGTCTGCAGAAGGATTTAAACAGATTAGGAGAATTGTCAAAGAAATGGAAGAGAGAATACAGTGTATGGAAGAACATGGTCATACTTGCTGGTAGAAGGAATAAAGATGTAGACTATTTTCTAATTCTTCAGAAATCAGAGGTGCCTCATGGTTCGGGGGAGTAGATTTAGGATGGAACTGCTTTACCCAGAGATTAGATTAGATTATGAGGACACACAGTCCTCTTTTATTGTCATTTAGTAATGCATGCATTAAGAAATGATACAATATTCCTCCGGTGTGATATCACAGAAACACAGGACAGACCAAGACCGAAAAACTGACAAAAACCACATAATTATAACGCAAGCAATGTCGTAACTTGATGAAGAACAGGCCATGGGCATGGTATAAAAAGTTCAAAGTCTCTCAAAAGTCCCATACCTCACGCAAACAGGAGAAGGAAGAAAACTCTCCCTGCCATGCCCGACCACAGTCCGACTCTGAGTCGTCCGTAAACTTTGAGCCTCCAACCAGCCCTCCAACACGGAGCACTGGGAGATTCTCGATTGCACAGTAGCAGCGGCAGCGAACCGGGCATTTCAGAAGTTTCTCCAGATGTTCCTCTGTGCTTCTCACAGCTGTCTCCATCAAATCAGAATTTTGCACGGTACCCTATTTGACAAATACGATATCATTTCACCGGAGAGGCTGCATGCGCTGTGTCGCGCCGCCATCTTCTCCTCCTGCAGGAGAGTGGTGAACCTGTGGAATTCTCTGCCCAATGAAGCAGTGAAGGCTACCTTAGTAAATATATTTTAGATAAGGTTGGCTAGATTTTTGTATAGCAAGAGAATTAGGGGTTATGGGGAAAAGGCAGTTAGGTGGAGATGAGTCCATGGCAAGATCAGCCTTGATCTTATTGAATGGCGGAGCAGGTTCGACAGGCCAGATGGCCTACTTCACTCCTTTTTTGTATGTTCTTAAGTTCAAAGGAACTTGGAAGTCATAGTGCAGGATTCCCGTAAGGTTAATTTGCAGGATGTGTTGGTAGTAAGGAAGGTAAATGCAATGTTAGCATTCATTTTGAGAGGACTGGAACATAAATGTGAGAATGTTATGCTGAGGCTTTATGAGGCATTGTTTGGACCATATTTGGAGTATTGTTTTGGGCTCCATATCTACTGTAAGAAAGGATGGAGAGAGTCCAGAGGTTCACAAGAATGATCCTGGGAGTGAAATGATTAACATATGAGGAGCATTGTTGGTTTTGGGTCTGTACTCGTTGGAGTTTAGAAAAATGAGGGGCGATCTCATAGAATTCTATTGAATATGGAAAGGCTTAAGGATGTTTCCAATGGTGGGGGAATCTAGGGTCAGAGGACGCAGCCTCAGGATACAAATATGTCTCTTTAGAACAGAGATGAGAAGGAATTTCTTTAGCTAGAGGGTGGTGAATCTGTGGAATTAATTGCTGGAGACAGCTGTGGAAGCCAAGTCATAGAGCAGATTTAAAGCAGAAGTCAAGAGGTCCCTGATTAGTAACAGCATCAAAAGTTGTAGGCAGAAGGCAGGAAAATGGGGTTGAGAAGTAAAATAAATCAGCCATGGCTGAATGTTAGAGCAGGTTCAATGGACTAAATGGCCTAATTCTGCTCCTATGTCCTAAGGTTTTAATGTTTGATAAATATTTATTTGTTTATTGAGATATAGTATGGAATAGGCTCTTCTGGCTGTTTGAGCCACGCCACCTAGCAATCCCTTGATTTAATCCAAGCCTAATCACGGGACAATTTTACAATAACCAATTTACCTACTGACTGGTACGTCTTTGGACTGTGGGCGGAAACTGGAGCTCCCAGAGGAAACCCACACAGTTAGGGGGAGAAAGTACAAACTCCTTAAAGGCAGCGGCAGGAATTGAACCCGGGTCATCTGTACTGTAAGGCATTGTGCTACTTTGCCGCTCCATATACTGTAAATATAAATTACTACTGTCTGAATGGAAAATAACAGTATTCATAGGTTTTGTTATTTACATTTCAGTTCCTTCATGTCAGTTTATTATGCTCAGGGCATTCAAAATCCTTCCTTGTACCATCTGCATTTTGTTCTCACATCAATTGACCAATATCTTTTGGTTTCCATATTACTGATCTCTTAATATGCAGCCTACAACTCATAGAACCCTAGAATGATATAGTACAAAAGAGGGAAATGCCATGATGGTTCTTAGGAAAAGTGTTTTGGTGAGTTCTGTTTCCATGCTATTTCTCACGTGTTGACACATTTTCAAAAATATGTTGCTTGTACTTTAATATGTTATTTACCACTCAGATAGATGTCACTAATCTATCTGAATTTTTTATGTCACCCCCCCCCCCCATAGCACACATCATTATAAATTTCTCCAATCCCTCAAGTATCTTACACAACTGAGTTTCTTAAAATTTATTCTTTGGAACATCCTGATTTTTCCTATTCCACCACGGCAGCTGCCCCCTATGTCCCAAAATTTGAGAATTTCTTTCCTAAACCTCTAGTTTCATAGCTGCAGTCCTTCATCGCTACCGTCTACTGATCGGAAGACCACTTCGACGAGCATCTTTGTTCCATCCGCCTCCAAAGTTGAGTTTTCCTGGTAGTCACTCATTTTAATTCCACTTCCTATTCCCATTCTCATTCCAACATGCTCATCCTCTACTGCAACGATGAGGTCAGTTTCAGGTTGGAGGAGCAACACCCCTTATTCCTCTGTGTATCCTACAAGCTGATAGCATGAACATTGATTTCTCTAACTTCTGTTATTTCTGTCCCTCATCCTCCTCACTTTTTCCATTCCCTATTCTGGCTGTCTTCTTACCCATTCTTTTGTCCTCACTTACCCATCACCTACTGTACATCTGGTACCCCCCTCCCTTCCCGTTCTCCCATGGTCCAGTGTCTTCTCCAGTCAGATTTGTTCTTCTTCAGCCCTTTACCCCTTCTGCCTATCACCTCCCAGCTTCTCACTTCATAAGCCTTCCCACCTACCTTCCCCTAACCTAGTTTCACCAATTACTTACCAGTTTGTACTCCTTCCCATCCCCTACCTTCTTATTCTGGTTCCTTTCCCCTTCCTTTCTAGTTCTGATGAAGGGTCTCAGCCCAAAATGTTGACCACTTATTCCCCTCCATAGATGCTACCTGTTCTGCTGAGTTCCTCCAGAATTTTGTGATTGTTCTTTCTTACCTTTTCTTTTCACAGACATTTTGAGCACTTAATGATGTCTTCGGGTATCAAACTTTCAACAAAACTTCTATGAAACTGATTCAGATGCTTTGCATGGTTTACATGAGCCTCCTAAGGTGCTGCAGGTAAGTTTTTCGTTGCATCCATGCATACATGTGCTCGTACATATGGCAACAAACTCGACCTTGACTTGGAGCTGATAGAGTACTCTATTCAAAACAGCAGCGCTCCAAGTATATATTTTTAGAATGTCTTATGAGGATAGATTGAGCAAACCCATCTTTGGAGCAAAGGAGGCTGAGAGGCAAGTTGATACAAGATGGTGAGAGTCGTAGATCGAGTGGATAGAGTCAGAGAAAAATACAACACAGAAACAGGCTCTTTGGCCCATCTAGTCCATGCCAAACTATTTAAACTGCCTACCCCCATCGACCTTCACCGGGATTATAGCCCTCCATACCCCTACCATCTATGTACCTATCCAAACTTCTCTTAAATGTTGAAATCAAGCTCACATACACCACTTGTGCTGGCAGCTCAGTACACACTCACGACCCTCTGAGAGAAGAAGTTTCCCCTCATGTGCTCCTTAAACTTTTCACCTTTTATCCAACCTCAATGGAAAAAGCCTGCTTGCATTTACCCTATCTATACCCCTCATAATTTTGTATACCTCGATCAAATCTCCCCTTAATCTTCTACATTCCAAGGATAGTTAGAGTCATTTTCCCAACGTGGAAACGTTCAGTAAGAGGGAGAATAATTTTACGGTGATTTGAAGGAAGTACTCTATGGGGGCAAGTCAGAGATGTTTTTTACAAACAGAGTGCTTTCCAAAAAGCTCCAGCACATCCTCTTTGATATCTACTTTCTCAAGCTTTTCAGTCCACTGCAAGTCATCCCTACAATCGCCAAGATCCTTTTCTGTAGTGAATACTGACCCAAAGTATTCATTAAGTACCTCCGCTATTTCCTCCAGTTCCATACACACTTGATTGGTCCTATTCTCTCACGTCTTATCCTCTTGCTCTTTACATACTTGTAGAATGCCTTGGGGTTTTCCTTAATCCTGTCCACCAAGGCCTTCTCATGGCCCCTTCTGACTCTACTAATTTCATTCTTAAGCTCCTTCCTGCTAGCCTTATAATCTTCTAGATTCCTATCATTACCTAGTGTTTTGAACCTTTCGTAAGCTCTTCTTTTCCTCTTGACTAGATTTACAACAGCCTTTGTACACCACCGATCTTGTACCCTACCATCCTTTCCATGTCTCATTGGAACGTACCTACGCAGAACCCCACGCAAATATCCCCTGAACATTTGCCACATTTCTTCCGTACGTTTACTTGAGAACATCTGTTTCCAATTTATGCTCCAACTTCCTGCCTGATAGCCTCATATTTCCCCTTACTCCAATTAAATGTTTCCCTAACTTGTCTGTTCCTATCCCTCTGCAATGCTATGGTAAAGGAGATAGAACTGTGCTCACTATCTCTAAAATGCTCTCCCACTGACAGACCTGACACCTGACCAGGTTCATTTCCCAATACCAGATCAAGTACAGCCTTTCCTCTTGTAGGCTTATCTACATGTTGTGTCAAGAAACCTTCCTGAACACACCTGACAAACTCTACCCCATCTAAACCCCTCACTCTAGGGAGATGCCAATCAATATTTGGGAAATTAAAATCTCCCACCACAACAACCCTGTTATTATTACTCCTTTCCAGAATCTGTCTCCCTATCTGCTCCGCGATGTCCCTGTTACTATTGGGTGGTCTATAAGAAACACCCAGCAGAGTTATTGACCCCTTCCTATTCCTAACTTCCACCCACAGAGACTCCGTAGACAACCCCTCCATGACTTCCTCCTTTTCTGCAGCCATGACACTATCTCTGATCAACAGTGCCATGGCCCCACCCCTTTTGCCTCCCTCCCTGTCCTTTCTGAAACATCTAAAGCCTGGCACTTGAAGTAGCCATTCCTGCCCCTGCACCATCCAAGTCTCTGTAATGGCCGCAACATCATAGCTCCAAGTGCTGATCCACGCTCTAAGCTCATCTGCTTTATTCATAATATTCCTTGCATTAAAATAGATACATCTCAAACCATCAGTCTGAGCGTATCCCTTCTCTATCACCTGCCTATCCTCCCTTTTGCACTATCTCCAAGCTTTCTCTAGTTGTGAGCCAACCTCCATTTCCTCCGTCACTTCAGTTCAGATCCCAACCCCCTGCAATTCTAGTTTAAACTCTCCCCAATAGCCTTAGCAAAACTCCCTGCCAGGATATTGGTCCCCCTTGGATTCAAGTGCAAACCGTCCTTTTTGTACGGGTCACAACTGCCCCAGAAGAGGTCCCAATGATCCAGAAATCTGAATCCCTGCCCCCTGCTCCAATCCCTCAGCCACACATTTATCCTCCACCTCATTCTATTCCTATACTCGCTGTCATGTGGCACAGACAGTAATCCCGAGATTTCTACCTTTGAGGTCCTGCTTCTCAACTTCTTTCTTAACTCCCTGTAGTCTGTTTTCAGGACCTCCTCCCTTTTCTTACCTACGTCAGTACCAATATGTACCACGACCTCTGGCTGTTCTTCCACACCAAGATATCGTGGACGTGATCAGAAATGTCCCAGACTCTGGCACCTGGGAAGCGCATCCGCGTTTCTTTCCTGCGTCCACAGAATCGCCTGTCTGACCCCCTAACTATTGAGTCCCCTATCACTGCTGCCATCCTCTTCCTTTCCCTACCCTTCTGAGCCACAGGGCCAGACTCTGAGCCAGAGGCGCGACCACTGTTGCTTCCCCCAGGTAGGCCATCCCCCCCCCCAACAGTACTCAAGCAGGAGAACTTATTGTTAAGGGGGACAGCCACTGGGGTACTATCTAGCACCTGCTTCTTGCCCTTCCCTCTCCTGACTGTTGCCCACTTCTCTGCCTCCTGTGGTCCCGGGTTGACTACCTTCCTAAAACTCCTCTCTATCACCTCCTCACTCTCCCTGACCAGACAAAGGTCACCGAGCAGCAGCTCCAGTTCCCTAACATGGTCCCTAAGGAGCTGCAGCTCGACACACCTGGTACAGATGTGGTCGTCTGGGAGTCTCCAAGAC
This sequence comes from Mobula birostris, assembly GCF_030028105.1. Taxonomy (NCBI): domain Eukaryota; kingdom Metazoa; phylum Chordata; class Chondrichthyes; order Myliobatiformes; family Myliobatidae; genus Mobula; species Mobula birostris. Next base: position 128,965,240 of record NC_092370.1, read on the forward strand.
CTCCCACATCTGACACCGAGCACAGAAAACTGGCCTCACACACATATCTTGTCTGTATTCTAAGCAGATAACCTATCTGGCCTTGACCCTTTATCGCCGAAGCCCCGTTGAGCCAAAGCCTTCCTACTCTGTCTCCCGCTCCTCTGACGTCCGCTCTATAAATCTGTCTTCTTTTTAAATTCTCCCTGCTGTTCTCACTGGCCGACCTCCATGCGCTTGCACAGTCGTGCCCTGTTCAAACTGCTGAAGAAAATGTGCTGTCCAACTTTGCTTTGTGGTCTACTAGATACTACAACTGATGGTTCGTCTGGGACTCAATCTGTACTGGTGTTGCCACTTAGCATCTCCGATAGCTTATGGAGGGCCTATCTCAATTTCTTGTAAAGGTCAGTATCACCTGATTTGAATGCTGCAGACATAGACTTCATTAGACAGCAGGTCTTCCAGTATGGGAACACCCCAAATGTCCTCTATCACCCTTCTGATGCCAAACCACACACAATATGCCCGTGATAATGAACATGATTTTGATTTCTATCAAGGATATCAAAAACTAATTACATACTTCCTTCTGAAAGATTTTTAAAATTGCTCTTTTTAACATTCACTTACTAATGAGTGACTGCTTCAACAAATTAATTTTTGACAGATGAATAAATCGTGTATGGCACCGGGGAGCTTTGAAGTTGATATTTAAGGCCCTCCTTCTGTCATGTGTCCGCCCCTAACAATGGCCGTCGGCTGACCCGCAGTCACATGGCCAGTTACGCGTCACCTGAACTGCGCCCAATGTTTTTTTTCGTCTTCTCCTTCACTCGCCTTCAGCAGTGACCAATCGCGTAGCTTGTTAGATGCGGCAGTTAGCCGAGTGAGCGCAACCAATAGCGAGGTAGCTTTTATTGTGAAGGCTCATCAACAGTAAGATGGCGGCGGCTGCTTGCTGAAGCGGCGGGTGTCCAAAAAAAAAGAATAAGCCGTCTGGCTACAAACGTTTGGGGAGCTTCAAAAACATTCAAAGGAATTAACTTCATTTAGCATTGATTTATCTATTTGTTTTCGCTCCCCGGGCCCCTGCTTCGGTCTCTTTTCCCCTTAGTCTAGGCTAGCGCCGCGCGGGTTCGGCCGGTTACTCTCCCCTTCCAGCCGACGATGACGTCCATTCACTTCGTGGTGCATCCCCTACCGGGCACCGAGGATCAGCTCAACGACAGGTGAGCAGTGCGCACTCAGGCCCGGGGGAGGGGGAAGGGGAAGGGGTGGGGGTGGGGGGAGGAGGTTCACAAAGGAACTGCTCTGGTTTGCGCCGAGGTGGCTCGTCGCCGAGGCTTGCCGGGCCTGATGGGTGGCTGGGCCAAAAAGTTACCGAGACAAAGCGGCTTCAAAGGTGGGTGATGAGCGGATGGAGAGACATCGGAAGGTGGGGGATGATTACTCTGGTTTCTCTTCTGCAGCAAAGGACTGGAGCACAGTGCTTTGTGTCTGTCTCTTGTTCTCACCGCGATCAGTGCCTGGGCCTGGGGTTGGATTGGGCTGGGTGCGTGTGGGGAAGAGTCCGCTACTTTAATGCAATTTATTTTATTGAGGCATGACACATGAAGCACATGTTTGTGTAATATTTGAGTGAGGGTGACCGACAGAGAGTATCGGTTTATCTCAGGGTGACTAGGGAGCGGATTTGTGTCAGTCGATGCGTCATTTGTAGAACGATTGTTTCTCGCCCCGGCTCGCTTGGGTTGTTGAGCTGTGAATGTGCTCCATATTGACCACTGAGAACATTTGTTCATTTAGTTGTAAATTCTTCTGATGTGTGACATCTCGACAAGTGTTGAAGGAATATCATTTTAGTTTAAATTTGATTCTGTTTGAGCTGTTCTGCTAATGCTGCCGAATGTTTCACCCCCATAACTAGAAATCAGTTTGTGATTTTATATCTTGTCTATGATAGATAAACTTGTAATACACACATGGATCAAAATACCCTAAATTATGGGGATTTGCCTTAGTTCTATAGGATGTTCACAATGAATTTTAATACGTCAGATGGCAGTTCGATGACTATATTGGAAGTATAATTTGGATTAAAATGCGAGATTAATAGTCTAAACCAATTGGGTACGAAGTAACATAGATTTTGAAGTAAAACGTGGTTTGTAATATATATTTGGAAAACAGACCATTTAACCAGCTGTTTTTTTAAAACATGTTTTTCCTACTGCCATTCAAATATATTCAGTATCTAAAATAGGGCAAGTTTGAAGATGCCCCCGTATTTAGTTATTCTTATTGTGCACTCTTGTAACTTTTGCCATGCATGTTTAGTGTCAAAAGAAAAATCATTAGACCACCATTCCTTTTTTTGGGGGGGGGGGAGGGAGATAAGTGCTTCAAGTTTTTTGTGTTTAATCTCTGCATAATGGTATTGTTTAATTAACTGGTTCTTGCTATCAAGTGAATAAAACAATTTAGTAAAGAATGGAAGAGCTACTGTCTTGAAGAGATTGTTTCAGAGATAAAATGGGAACAAAATAAACATCATTGCCTTTTTGATTGGAGGAATGGTAGTGATAGCAACAGATTTAACATGCAGATTTGCTGGATTGAGAGTGAGGTCTAATGGGTGGTATCTTTTGGTCATGCACTTCAATAAAGGACATAATATCAGATGCTGCTATGTTACAGTAGAGCCTCATTACACTTTGGGGAAAATTTGACAAATTAGTTAAAATCAAATTAAATCTTAAACTGATCAATTTCGCCAGTAAAGTGGTCAGAAAATCGAACAGGAAGAGATGCAAATTACTTCAGTTATGTTGGATGTGTATTATACACGTGGAAGGGAACATAGAAAAGTACCGTAGTGGTGGCATCGTGAGTATGATTACTTTTTGGTTCAGCACAAACTGAGAATCAAGACCAAGAGGTTCTTACGAAACCTCTCCTTAAAAGCATGCAATATCTTTGACAATGCCCAGTGTTGCCATTACCCTTGCAGCTGCTCAGTCTGGTATAAGGCTTGTACAACAAGAACTGTGCTGCATTGCTTGTGCCTTGATTGTGTTCTATCAGATATCTTTACTCTGTTTTAATGATAATGCACAATTAAACCTCAGACTCCACATGCATTCCACTCTCAGGACTACTTATTTGAAGCATTATTTACTGCTTCATCTGAAACCTTTCTTGCATTTTGTCAAATAATGGTTTGCAATACTTCAATGCATTCATTACTTACCATCATTTGCAATTCCAGTTATTGTATTGTAATATTTATCCTATGTCCTTGTTGCTGTGGAAATACAAGCTTTCATATTCTATGCCATATATATCTGCAGCTAGTCTCCTGCTTACAAAACTTCCAATCTATATTTGTAGTTCTCAAGGACTTTTGTTCAATCGCTAAATGAATTGACAGTTCTTGCACTTGGGTATATTTTGCTCTCCTCTTTCAGAGTAGGTGGAGCTTGTTCCCAATTGTGTTTATAACTGCATCGGCACCTTGTAATAAAGAAAATACAACTGTCTGAGCATATGATTGGTCTTCTATGAATTATTTTCCTGCTCAGAGTTGCTGTTCTCCATTGCAGAGTGTCACAGATTTTTTTAAAGTAGCAAATTATTGCTGTCAAAATGCAGAACATTCCTCCAGAGATCTTTGTTTTCTTGCTCTTCCTTTCCCTCAACATGGCTATATAAAAAAAATCTGGTTACTGAGGTTAAAAATCCAGAATTTTTACCCATTTGAACTTGTACTCTTTGAAACAGAATTCATTATGTTAGGTAGTTATATGAGAAGAGAAATAAATTTGGTGGCAAGTATATGTAGCCTTGCTGTAAAGCAAGTTAATTCTATTATTGAACAATTGTGTTTGCATCAACCTAATATGAAAGCAAAAATGTTAATCATGTCCTTTAAGTTTAAATAATTGGAAAAACTTGAATTTCTGGTGTTTCAATTTGTTTACTGTTTAAAATAAATGTAAATCTTTTAGTTTGATCTGGTTTGGACATTTCTTCCAAATTGTTACATGAGTTCTGATTTTCTGTCATATATTTAAGAGAATGTCCTCAACTCCTGACTGTTAAGTTAGGCAAAAAAAAGGAACACTGACTACATTGTAGTACCATTTTATAATTAAACTTGCCTTGAATGGAATACTCACTGTGGTCAACCAAGGTCATGTTTTGAAGAAGCTAATATTATTGATGTGGTAAAATGTTACTGCCAGATTTGTTAAATTTGCTATATTTGATGTTATAAAATATGCTTTAATTCAACTGAATAAAATGGGTTAAATTTGTATTAAACATGGCTGTATCTGTATGCTTGATGTGCAAATAGTGAATTAAGCAGAATATTAATGGGATTTTTCATACCTCACTCCAGTTTTTGAAATGCTTTGGAATTGTTTACACTCTGTGGCTGAGGTGTGCATATATCTTTAACAGAGTAAAACTGATTTTCTGTGTTTCTGCTTCATCTTAGAATTTGATTTCACTCTCTACTGCAACATGGTAAAGCTATTCTGTAGCCCTTCTTGCTCCAAACCTGTCTGTGCTGCATGGTTTACTTTTATTTCTCTCAAGTACAAGTTGTTGGTGAGACCACACTCGGAGTATTGTGTGCAGTTCTGGTTGCCCAGCAATAGGCATGTCATTAAGCTGGAAATAGTGCAGAAAAGACTCATGAGGCTGTATTTGGCACTGGAGAGCTTGAGTTGTAAGAGAATGTTTGATAGACTGGGAATCTTTTTGTCTGGAGTCTGAAGGATTGCTTGGTAAAGGTATATAAAATCCAGAAGGGCATAGATGAGGTCATAATCTTTTTCCCAGGGTAGAGGAATCTAAAACTAAACAGCATAGGTTTAAAGTGTGAGGGAAAGTGACCTGAGGGGCAAATTTTTCTACATGGAAAGTGGTAGGTAAATGAAACAAGCTGCTGGAGGAAGCTTTTGAGGCAGCTACATTTAAAGGCAATACAATCAGATAGGTATATGGGTAGGAGTGGTTAAGAGGAAAATGAGCAAAAGGCAGGCAAGTGAACTGGCTCAAGTAGATAACTTGTTCAGAATATATGAGTTGGGCCAAAGGACCTGTATTGTAATGTATGACTACAATCTCTTTCCCTCACTGCATTCCTATCTTGCTGTTACTTGGCAGTTATATCCCAAAGAAACACCGTTGGGCAATTCAGTCAGTAGAACAGTAGAATTGAGTGATGGTGGTGATTAGAATTCGAAACCTAATCATGTTCAAGCCATGGTACAGGGATTCCATTGTAAGAAGGTGACAGTTGTGCATATAACAATTAATTTAATAAGGCATATGAATTTTTGTACTTAATCCTGCATACCGTGCATCAGTAGATTTGTTCTCCATATTATCTGAATGCATATGCTGTAGTAGATATGAGATACAAATTATATTCAAGGTGTGATGTTACTTCTATAATTTGGGAAAAAATTAGCACATCATGTGGCTCACATTCTTTAATATTGCTCAGTAACTGTGCTGTATTGTGTTAGCTCTGTGAACCCTCTTCTCGCAGAGGAAAAGGTGACATGTTTACAGCCAGTATTTTTTGACAGTGCAAATGAGTTTGGGACTTCACTTCGCCATTTTATTTGATTTGCTTAATTATTTCTGAATTTAGTATTTCAAGGAGCTTTCTGAATACAATAAAGTTGGATACATTGGAAGTTTTAGTGGAAGTGTATTTTGCACAACTTTAATACTAAGTGGATCATACATTTGTTTCTTGTGTAGTCATGTTGTAACAAATTCCTTGTGAATGCCTATTTTGCAGATTTATTGAAATGTTACCTCTGAAGTTGCTGTAGGAAAACAGGTTTCATCAGCATATTCAGGGTTTTACTCTCTCTTCAGTGTTGGGGAAATTTGTTGACAACTGAAGTTTATGAAATGATCATACACTTGAAGTTTCAGTTGGCATGAAGTTGGTTATTTCTATGACCCTACCTTTGCACTTTGAGACATCAACTGATCTTGAAATTTGAAGGTCTGCAAAGATCAAGTGATCTCTGTGGACTTTCAGACATTTTCTGATGTCACTTCAGATGTCAATTGTAGGAAGCTCTGACACGAGCAGCAGGGTTGCCTCAAGTGCTAACTCACTGGGATGATTTTCAGTGCAGCAAAATGGGAAGTTCAAGCTATAAATTGTAACTCTTCATAGAACAATAAGTCAGAGAATATTTTGACATATTAAAGAAGGTGGATTTGATCAAAATTAATTGGATTTTAAATTGTGCATGGAATGATCAACGTAGTTTTTATGTAGTGAAAGAAGTGGTGAAGCAGTCATCATGGTTAGTCTGCCACTAAACCTATTTATGCTTCAGGTAACTCAGTGAGCATTTTCAGAATTTTTATGGTGGGAGTAGACGATGAATACTAATAGTTCTTATAGGTCACTTAATCCTAGAAATTATTTTGAAGCTGGCTGCCAAAGACAACAGGCAGTCGAAGAGCAGGGAATCACTGACAAGAACTTATAAATTTGAATTTCTGTGAGATTATGGACTGTAGAATTTGCTGTCATTTTCATGGTGAAATGACGGGATATTGACAGATGAGTAGAATCTTGGCCAATTAGTTGACTAATCTCCAGTGGAAATAGCCAACCTTGCTCTGTATTGATTAAATTTGTAAATTACAATTAGGAGTTTTTTGCTATAAAATTATATTATCTGGTGAAGAATACTACAGAAACATTCATCATTATTGTTGAGTAACCACGTTACTCAAAATCCCTATAAACCCCTTTATGCAATTATGATAATTGTACTTGATTTTTCTCCTTTGAGTAAATTAATGCAACTTTGGAGGATAATAATTTGAAAATTGTCTTGCCAATTACATCATTTGTATAATCTGTGGCCACTGGTGCATTTTATTGGAGAAAAATAATGTATCTATGGTCTACTGGTTTGTTCTTGACTTGATATACACTGGGTTTGATTCTCATTATCCTACAGGCATGCAGAACAGAAGCATGTCATTTGCCTACTGAGTCTGTGGCAACCATCATCCACCTATTTACACTAATCTCACATTAATCCAGTTTGTTTTTCATTTTCCCCTCCCAGATTTTCAACTCCAGCCTCATTACCAATCACTCAACACACCAAATGCAATTCACTGTGCAACTTATCTATATTTTCTCTTGATTCAGCAAAGAATATGCTTGGTGCAGCTTGATTATATAATTCACATGAAAGTATGTTAACATGAATAACATTCAAGTGTTTGTGATTTTAGTACATGTAATTTGTTGCTTATCAAAGAAAACAATACTACTGCCTCAATAGGGAGAAAAAGCTAAGGCTTTGATTCTGCTCCTTGGAAAGTTCCAATGTACTTAAGAGACGAAGAATGAAGTTGCGTCTAATTGTATTAATTGATAAAGCAAGACTGTGGCACAGTGAATTAAATGACTGTCAGTGGTTACTGGCCTGTATTTTGAAATGATAGAAATTGGGACAAATTGAGTTCTATTCTTTATCTTTCAGACCTTTTAAATTGAGTGTAAAACTTTTGAAAATATCATCGGCACCATGTCTTTGGAAATGATTGACAAGTTAAAAGGTCTGAAATGTCTTTCCATTATGAGCACCAGACTTGCCAATTCCATTGTAATTGAGTTTTAAGTTTCATAATATGTTGACATTGAAATCAAGATTGTAGTTTAGTGAAGTTTTTGATGGGTTATGTGCATTTGTGCAAAACCTGATCTTTGATTTTATTTAGAATAATATCTGGAGAAGTCTGCTAGATTTATCTGATTGTAAATCTAATTGGAGTTAGGAGTTCAATTCTGGCATAGTCTGTAAGGAGTTTTATGTTCTCCCCATGACCATGTGGGTTTCCTTTGGGTACTATGATTTCCTTCCTCAGTCCAAAGACGTACCAGTTGATAGGTTCATTGGTCATTGTAAATTGTCCTGTAATTGGCTAGTGTGAAATAGTTGGGTTGCTGAACAGTGTGGCTCATTTGGCCAGAAGGGCCTGTTCTGCAATGTATCCAAATGAAAACAATAATGATTATGGCTAGGGTGTGAGCAGCTGAAAAAGTATTGGATGTAGCCCAGTACATCACAGGAAAATATCTCCCTACCATTGTGCACATCTACAAGGAGCACTGCCACAAGAAAGCAACGTCCATCGTCAAGGACCCCCATGCCCAGGCCATGCTCTTTTTTTCCACTGCTGCCATCAGGCAGTAGTACAGGAGCCTTGGGTTCCCACGCCACCAGGTTCAGTAGCAGTTATTGCCCCTCAGCTATCAGACTCCTGAACCAGCATGGGTAACTTCAGTCACCTCATCTGAACTGATTCCACAACCTATGGACTCAAATTCAAAGACTCATGTTCTCACTATTATTTATTTACTTATTATTGTTATTTTTGTATTTGCAGTTTCTTTTGCACTGTCGTTGTTTGTTGGACTTAGTGTAGTGTTTTGTTGATTCTACTGTATTTTTTCTATGAATGCCTGTAAGAAAATGAATCTCAAGGTTGTTATGATGTCCTATATGCACTTTGATAATAAATTTGCTTTGAACTTTGGAAGCTTCATCACAGGAATTTTGAAAGATTTTTTTCTGATCTCCATGAATAAGGCTTGACTTATGCTGAGTTTCAAACCGGTGTAGTCATTTTATAATTGGTACATGCAGGTTGCAAGAAGTTGTTCAAGATAATTGTTTTTTGTGGGGAGGGGGAGGAGATAATTTGTTTTGGTCTGTTTTGAAGTGAATTGGTGTTCTTTGATTTTCTGTCATTTCTACAAGACTGGTCTGCTTGCAAGCCTTGTTGAAGAGAATTAAAAGTGGAATATTCAGGTTGCATAATTACTAGCTTTGTGGAGTATATTGGTCGTGATATTAAGCTGAAGGAAGATTTAAAATTGTTCAGTAGTTAACTTTTCAGTCCCATGTTTATGATTTACTTTGAGCAGTTGACATTAAATATTCTTTCACCAACAATAATGTGCTCCTTGTTCAAGGATGATTGCTGTTTGAGATTTAATACTGAAGCCTTTTTCCAATTAACCTATTTTTCGCAGCAGTTTTGGTATGATGGTTTTTCACATGGAATATAGTAACTTGTATTCAAAACTAATTTTTAATTCAAACACTTTAATACACTTTATCGGAGAAAATAGGCTAACAGTTGACAAAGATTGGGTTCTAAATGAAGGCATTTAGGGAGGGAATTCCAGAATTCATGGCTTAAACAGGTGAAGGTGCACCTAGTGATGGTGATGCAAGGTAGTATAGAATGCATGATGCCAAAGTTGGAGAGATGAATACTGGAGAAGTTTTCAGATGACAATTGAAACCATAAGTGGGAGTGGCTAACATGAGTGGGATTTAATACAAGTAATATGGGTGACAACATAGTGAACAAGTTACAGTTTGTGGAAATTTAAGACCGTTTCATTAGAGCAGAAAGTAATTAATTGGAAATGGCAAAGCCAAATGTGATAATAGAGCATAAAACCATAAAACAGAAGATCAAAATTAGGCCATTTGGTCTGAGTCTGCTCTGTCATTCAATCGCGGTTGATTTGATTTCCCTTCTTCCTGCCTTCTCCCTGTAACATTTGACAACCCTACTAATCAAAAAATCTATCAACCTCCACTTTAAATGTATCCAATGACTTGGTCTCCACAGCTATCTGTGACAGTGAGTTCCACATATTCATCATCATCTGAATAGAGACATTTCTTCTCATCTCTATTCTAAAGGAACATATTCTGGGGCAGTGCTGTCTGCTTTTAGACTCCCCCACTATTGGAAACAGAGGATCCTCTCAACATCCACTCTATCTAGGCTTTTCAATGTTTGGATTTCAATGAGATTCCTTCACATTCTTCTGAGCTCCAGCAAGTACAGGTCCAGAGACATTAAATGCTCCTCACACATTAACCCTTTAATTCCAGGTGTTGGATCCAACTGTTTAATTCTTAGATTTATACTATTGTTTTCTTTGCAGTGTCACAGGTAATTTTCTGCTTGTATTTTAAGTAGTTCTTAATATGCCTCTAGTGGATATACAAAGTATAATTCTGGAAAGCTCTGGAAGTCTATTTGTTCCGCATTAAGTGAATGAGTGGTTTTTCATTGGTTAACTTGGTACTGCAGTAGTGAATAAACCTTTCTTAGATAAGGGGCCCCAAAACTGTTTACAGTACTAGTGCGGTCTTTATAAAGCCTCAGCACTACATCCTCATTTTACTATTCTAGTCCTCTTGAAATGAATTAACATTTCATTTGCTTTCCTTACTACCAACTCTACCTGCAAGTTAATCTTAGAGAATCCTACACGAGGACTCCCAAGTCCCTTTGCACCTTCAATTTTTGAATTTCCTCCCCGTTTTAAAGAAAAGTCTGTGCCATTATTCCTTCTAACAAAGGGCATAACCATACACTCCCCTACACTATATTTCATCTTTTACCCATTCTAATCTAAGTCCTTCTGCAGACTCTCTGCTTCCTCAACATTGCTTGCCCTACTATCAATCTTTGTTTTGTTTGCACACTTGGCCATTAATTCTGTCATCCATATAATTGACATAAGATGTGAATAGAAGAGGTTTTGAAACTGATCCTGCAGAACACCACTAGTCACTGGAGCCAACCAGAGAAGGCCCGTTTATTCCCACTCTTTGCCTTCTGCCAGTCAACCAATCTTCTGTCCATGTTAGAATCTTTCCTTTAATACCTGGGCTCTTATTTTGATAAACACTTTGTCAAAGGCCTTTTGCGAATCCAAGTAAACAATATCCGCTGACTCGTTGTCTGTTCTCCCTATAATTTCCGCAATTAAAATAGATTTTTCAGGCAATATTTCTCCTTTAGGAAAACATGCTGACTTCTGCCTACTTTATCTTGTGCCTCCAAGTATCCCAAAACCACATCGTCAGAATCGGGTTTAATATCTCTGGCATATATCGTGAAATTTGCTGCCTTGCTTTAGCAGTACATTGCAGGGTGGCAAGTTGGAGATGTGTTTCTACTAAAGGAGGTGTAAGGTGCTCCTTCCCTCTGCTAGCCTGCAGGTCATCCTTGGGCATGGTATAGCGTGTGAAGCTATGGGAGCAGGTGTATGGTGCATACCACACGTCCTGGTTATGCGACCACTGATGCTGGGTAACCTCTGAAGAGTATTGATAATAGCTGGGGTCACCATCTTGTAAACACATTGCCCAGAGGAAGGCAATGGTAAACCACTAATATAGAAAATTTTGCCAGAAGCAGACATGGTGATGGATCAAATGCAGCACAGCACATAACAAATGAACGATGAGTACATTGCAATAAGAAATAGTTAAAAAAGTAGTGCAGAAAGTAAAAAAAAAAGTGATTTAGTGTTCATGGGTTCATTATCCATTCAGCAATTTGATGACAGAGTGGATGTACTGTGTCTAAAATGTTGAGTGTATTATTTCAAGCACACTTTCTCCCTGATGGAAGCAGTGAGAAGAGGGCATATGCTTTGTGATGGGAGACTTTAATGATGAATGCTGTCCTTTTGAGGCAATACCTTTTGAAGATGTCTGTGGCTTTTTTCAGTCCTGTGCAGTGGCCCCTCCATGCCATACAGTGATGCAACCAGTTAGAATGCTCTCCATGGTTGATCCGTAGAAATTTGCTAGTGTCTTTGCTGACATACCAAGTCTCCTCAAACTCATGAAATTTAGCCTCTGTTGTGCCATCTTTGTAATTGCATCAGTATGTTGGGATCAGGATAGATCTTTACAGATGTGGATTCTGAAGAACTTGAAACTGCTCACCCTTTCCACTGCTGATCCCTCGGTGAGGACAGGCCACAATTATTTCCTCAGTCTCACTGGTGTTCAGTGCAAGGTTGTTGTTACAATACCACACAACCAGCTAATCTATCTTACTTCTCACACTCAGTCCTTAATAATTGACTCCAACATCTTCTCAACCACTGAAGTCAGGCTAACTGGCCTATAGTTTCTTGTCTTTTGCTGCCCTCCCTTCTTTAATAATAATAATAAGAAAGCCCTTAACTCTGAGTGGAGTCATCAGGATGCCGTCATGACGGCATTTTTTTTAAGCAGGCTTTCTTATTTTTACGAGGCTGCGTTTACGAGGCTTGACACTCAACCCAGCATGGATGGAAAGCGTGCAAGGGAACTGGCTGGATTCGAACTCTGGAGCCTTCGTTCCGAAGTCCGGCGCTGATGCCACTACACCACCAGCTGGCTATCCCTTCTTAAATAGTGGAGTGATATTTGCAAATTTCCAGTCCTCCACAACCATTACAGAATCCAGTGACTCTTGAATAATCACTGCTCATGCCTCCAGAATCTTTTCAGCTACTTCTTTTAGAAGCCTGAAGTGTAGTCCATCCATCTGGTCTAAGTAACTTATCTACTGTCATACCTTTCAGCTTCCCAAGAACTTTCCCCTTAGTAATAGTGACTACACATTGTTGACCCCTGAAAATATGAAAAATTTGAAAATAGATATTTTATAAAAGGACACCTGACTTTGATGTTTTGTTCAAGATCAAATATGCTGGTTGATTGCAATCAGTCTATTCAGCCTGAGAGTTTCTAGGAATGATGGGTGATTGTAATGGGTAGAGAACTAGTTGTACTAAGCTGACATGTAGAGGACGTTGTCATTGTAGTTGTCTACAGCTGTTGACAGAAGGGGATGGAGGAAAGGAAACGCCACCTTGTGTACAATTGGAGAGGATAGCATTTTTGAATTTCGACATTTTCATTACTATGGACAGGATGAAAATTAGATTGGTCATGAAGCATGCAGTTAATGGCAGGGTAGGCACAGATTTGTGAAGCAGCAAGATGTTCTGCTTTGGTTTTTAAATAAAAACAGAATTTGTAAGGTTGCACTGCCACAATCTATATACTACTAAAACTCTCATGCTCTGTTTGTCTGTTTGTGACTTCCAGTTAGCGCAAACAGTGCATTACTGCGGCACTATTTTTGGCTAAATCGACTTAAAATGCACTAACTTACAAATGCAGGCAGAGTTCAGGGTTATATATTCGTACAAAATCACTCACTTGCCAAAATCAGACGCCCCGCTTTCACCCAAGAGCCGATGTCAGCTATGTTGGAAACCATGACGCGACACTATGACGCATGTGCACGGTCAGCCTCAGAAGCGACTCACGATGCTCACAGCAGCGACACCAACCGGAGCAAAAGGGCAGTGCAGCTCTATTTCGAGCGGTCACATTCTGCTAATCACCATCAGCGTGTGCAGGATTGGGACAGATCAAACTGAGACCCATCAATAAGAGATAATTAAATCTTACTGTAATGACGAACTTCAACACACCCATCAAACGCTTTGCTGCATTCAGAGGACAGCAGTGACTATGTCACGTCCATTTAGGAGAGCGCCAACCACATCATCAAGAATAATCAGCATCCTGGAGGCTTTGGTGTTACTGCTTCGTATCTTCTATCCAGCTTTAGGGTAAAAAAAAAATGGTCAGCCTAATTATGCCGCGTGGAAATAGAAGGGGGACATTATGGTCAAGAGATGATGCCAAACGTCATCGGGAAGCGGCAAGGAGAGGGAGAAACAAGAATCGGATGAGGCCAGGGCTGCACGACTCCAGGATCAAAGAATCAGGACAAAAAAGATGAGAGAAGAAGAGACAGAGGAAGAGAGGCATGCACGTCTTCAAAGCGACAACAACTGGCATAGAAGGAGGAGAGACGAAGAGACAAAGGAGCTGAGAAATGCACGTCTCCAGGATCAGAGACAAAGAATAAACAGCAGAAGAGATGAAGAGACGGTGGATGAAAGGACTGCACTTCTCCAGAATGACAATGAGAGGCACAAAGGTGGCAGATCAACCAGAAATGATGTCATCAAAAGTGTCCTTTGTTAAATGAGGAGGAGCTATATTTGCCTTGCTACGCGTCATTCTTCTTTAATAAACTGAGGTTTTCTTCTTCAATTTCCAAAGCAAAGTGATACCAATAGCATTCAGGAAAATTTGATGTTCATTGTGGTCACATCAGACTGCACTACCCTTCTCTCAAAGGGTGCCCCAACGGGTTACCCCGTTGTCTAGCTATTTTTAACAGGGATATTTTAGCAATGTCATGTTATACATGGAGCAGCCTCTAATTTGATAAAGGAAAAGTATAAGATGAAATCTAAATATTTAAATATACAGATTACTTCAGGGGTCCCCAACCTTTTTTACACCGTGGACCAGTTTAATATTGACAATATTTTTGGACCGGGGGGTGGGGTAGGTGTTAATCACAACTGGACACAACTGGAATATAGGTTATAAGTCTCTTATAAGTGGCTAATACACTCAATTTCGTTTCTAAAAGGATTTATCTAACAAATTTAATATTAAACACACAGCGCATATTTTCCTCGCATGAATATAGTGATAAGTGGATTATAACAGTGGTCCCAACCCTCCAGGCTGCGGACTGATACATTGCCACGATGAATGCAGCAGTACAGTGGTGGCCGGAACGCACCCAGCACACCTTTAAGAAAAAAGCCGAAATAAACAAGCTAGTTGATTAGGTGCTACCTGGCACGTAAATGTCGGCCCAGATCAGAGGCGACGCAATCGTCCGGTGATGTCTACACCGAAAAAGTTTAGATTCTCTCTTCGACGGGAGTTCAGTGAAACCATCCCTCACTGCTCCCCATCTGTAATTTATTCGGCTCTTCAACTTTTCGACCACACTTTGACTCGGACTCGCTATCACAGCCATATATCCTTTCTTGGAACGTGCCTCCGTCGCCAACTTAGTCCAGTTGGCTTTAGGATTCGTTTCCAAGCCTCTGAATTTGGACCTTCTGAGGATCCCAGGTACTCACATTTTATTGACTCTGCCTCTCGCCGCTTATCCCGTCAAGCTCTCAAGGCGACTCTCTCCACCATGAGGAGGTACTTGGTGTCCCTATCGCAGACCCTTCCATACCTTCGGGACACTTTCTTCGCCGTCTGTAATGGTCCTACCCGTTATTTCATCCTCCGTCGGATTCACGCCTGCAATCGCCGTTTTTTTGACTTTGTCATGTTAGGCAAAGATCGCAAGATCCTACATCTACGGACTCCAGAGCCTGCTGGCCATGAAACTAGCAGGCATGAACTTCAGATTGCGGCCCCTGCCACTGATCTCGCCGGCTCCAACACCTCAGGGCATATTCAAAACCCGGACTCCAGCAACGACCATGGACACATTCAAAGTGATTGCGCAACCACCAACTGCGACTCCAGCCTTGAACTCCAGGCCGGGTCTTTATGTGCTGCTATTGTGACTCCCGTCTCCCCTTCCCCCACCACCACTCTGCAACCCCGTCTCCCTCAGATCCCACCGTCAGCTCCTGGGCCCTCAGAGGCTCCATCTTCCGCTCACCCCAACCCTCTCCTCTCCATTGACACCCCCAGCCTCCCCCCTCCCTCCTCTGATCCCAGCTCTCATCCATGCCGGGTCTTTACCATCCCCTCCGACCTTCAAATGTCGGAGGCAGAACGCTCTGTCCTCAATAAGGGCCTCACCTTTGTCCCCCTTCGCCCACA
Organism: Mobula birostris; assembly: GCF_030028105.1. NCBI lineage: Eukaryota > Metazoa > Chordata > Chondrichthyes > Myliobatiformes > Myliobatidae > Mobula > Mobula birostris. The sequence continues at coordinate 128,980,836 of NC_092370.1, forward strand.
CCTCAGCGAGTTCCGTGTCGCCATGATGCGGAACTTTTCTTCTGCCGTCTCCGTCTCCGAGCCTACTTCTTCGGCAAGGAATCTTCCACCCACACCAATGACCCCTTCTCCCGTCTTCAACCCTCATCTTCTTCATGGACACCTCGCTCTGGTCTTCTGCCTGCTCTGGATCTCTTTATTACTAACTGCCGACGGGACATCGACCATCTCGACTTCACCGCACCTTGTCCCCATTCCAACCTCACTCCTTCGAAACGCTCTGCTCTCCACTCTCTCCGCACTAATCCTAACCCTATTATTAAACCCGCCGATAAGGGGGGTGCTGTTGTAGTCTGGCGTACTGACCTCTACCTTGCCAAGGCACAGCGACAACTCGCGGATACCTCCTCTTATTTACCCCTCGATCGTGACCCCACTAAGGAGCACCAGGCCATTGTCTCCCACACCATCACCGACTTTATCTGCTCAGGGGATCTCCCATCCACTGCTACCAACCTTATAGTTCCCACACCCCGCACTTCCCGTTTCTACCTCCTACCCAAGATCCACAAACCTGCCTGTCCTGGCCAACCTATTGTCTCAGCTTGCTCCTGTCCCACCGAACTCGTTTCTGCATACCTCGACACTGTTTTATCCCCCCTTGTTCAATCCCTTCCGACCTATGTTCGTGACACTTCTCACGCTCTTAAACTTTTCGATGATTTTAAGTTCCCTGGCCCCCACCGCTTTATTTTCACCATGGATGTCCAGTCCCTATATACTTGAATCCCCCATCAGGAAGGTCTCAAAGCTCTACGCCTTTTGGATTCCAGACCTAATCAGTTCCCCTCTACCACCACTCTGCTCCATCTAGCGGAATTAGTCCTTACTCCTAATAATTTCTCCTTTGGCTCCTCCCACTTCCTCCAAACAAAAGGTGTAGCTATGGGCACCCATATGGGTCCTAGCTATGCCTGCCTTTTTGTTGGAAAACTTGGTGGAACAATCTGTGTTCCGTGCCTATTCTGGTATCTGTCCCCCACTTTTCCTTTGCTACATCGACGACTGCATTGGCGCTGCTTCCTGCACGCATGCAGAACTCGTTGACTTTATTAACTTTGCCTCCAACTTTCACCCTGCCCTCAAGTTTACCTGGTCCATTTCCGACACCTCCCTCCCCTTTCTAGATCTTTCTCTGGAGACAGCTTATCCACTAATGTCTACTATAAGCCTACTGACTCTCACAGCTAGCTGGACTATTCCTCTTCTCACCCTGTCTCTTGCAAAAACGCCATCCCCTTCTCGCAATTCCTCTGTCTCCGCCGCATCTGCTCTCAGGATGAGGCTTTTCATTCTAGGACGAGGAAAATGCTTACCTTTTTTAAAGAAAGGGGCTTCCCTTCCTTCACTATCAACTCTGCTCTTAAATGCGTCTCCCCCATTTCATGTATATCTGCTCTCACTCCATCCTCCCACCACCCCACTAGGAATAGGGTTCCCCTGGTCCTCACCTACCACCCCACCAGCCTCCGGGTCCAACATATTATTCTCTGTAACTTCCGCCACCTCCAACGGGATCCCACCACTAAGCACATCTTTCCCTCCCCCCCCCTGCATTCCACAGGGATCGCTCCCTACGCAACTCCCTTGTCCATTCGTCCCCCCCCATCCCTCCCCACTGATCTCCCTCCTGGCACTTATCCGTGTAAGCGGAACAAGTGCTACACATGCCCTTACACTTCCTCCCTTACCACCATTCAGGGCCCCAAACAGTCCTTCCAGGTGAGGCAACACTTCACCTGTGAGTCGGCTGGGGTGATATACTGCGTCCGGTGCTTCCGATGTGGCCTTTTATATATTGGTGAGACCCGACGCAGACTGGGAGACCGCTTTGCTGAACATCTACGCTCTGTCCGCCAGAGAAAGCAGGATCTCCCAGTGGCCACACATTTTAATTCCACATCCCATTCCCATTCTGACATGCCTATCTACGGCCTCCTCTACTGTAAAGATGAAGCCACACTCAGGTTGGAGGAACAACACCTTATATTCTGTCTGGGTAGCCTCCAACCTGATGGCATGAACATTGACTTCTCTAACTTCCGCTAATGCCCCACCTCCCCCTTGTACCCCATCTGTCCATCTGTTACTTATTTTTATACACACATTCTTTCTCTCACTCTCCTTTTTCTTCCTCTGTTCCTGTGAATATACCCCTTGCCCATCCTCTGGGTCCCCCCCCCCCTTGTCTTTCTTCCCGGACCTCCTGTCCCATGATCCTCTCGTATCCCTTTTGCCTATTACCTGTCCAGCTCTTGGCTCCATCCCTCCCCCTCCTGTCTTCTCCTATCATTTTGGATCTCCCCTTCCCCCTCTAACTTTCAAATCCCTTACTCACTCTTCCTTCAGTTAGTCCTGACAAAGGGTCTCGGCCTGAAACGTCGACTGCACCTCTTCCTAGAGATGCTGCCTGGCCTGCTGCGTTCACCAGCAACTTTTATGTGTGTAGCTTGTTTATTTCGGCTTTTTTCTTAAAGATGTGCTGGGTGCATTCCGGCTACTGCTGTACTGCTGCATTCTTCACGGCCCGGAGGTTGGGGCCCACTGAATTATAAGTCACTTATAAGTCAATAGCATCATAATATTTTAAGTAACGTTTGAATATTAAACACAGCACATATTTTCCCCGTATGAACATATAAAATCATTGCAACACACCAATATCGCTGAATCAGTGGGAGCTCTGGGCTTGTTTCCCTGCAACAAGACAGTGCCATCAAGGGGTGATGGGAGACAGCGATGCTCGAAGGGGGTTCCTTATGTCCAGTCTATTCAGCAATTTAGTTTTCGTTGCAGTCATTGCAGAAAACTCCGCTTCGCAGAGATATGATGTTGGAAATGGAAGCAACGTTTTCAGTGCTTTCGTGGCTATCTCAGGATATTCAGCCTTGACTTTGATCCAGAATGCAGGCAGAGATGTTATGTCAAACATACTTTTCAGCCCACCGTCATTTGCAAGCTCGAGGAGTTGATCTTTTTCCCGTGCTGACATGGAAGATTCACCGGAAACATACACAAATGGGTCACGGACCCATTCCTTTGCATGTCTTGGGTCACTGATGACCTCGCGTGCGTTGAAGTTCAACAGTGGACGTGACACGGAATGAGGAAAGGTGCAGCTGACTCATATCGTTTCATATTGCCAAATCATATTGTTTCCTCACGGCCCGGTAGCGGTCTGCAGCCCGGTGGTTGGGAACCACTGGATTACTTCACAGTACTGTGAGCGTACACTGGAGCTGTTTTCATGTCTACTGCAAAGGTAGATTACAAAGAGCAAAGTTTATCTTGAGGTTAACATGTGCCATACTATAGCACCAAGTTGATCAAAAACATTGAAGCATTGCTACTTAATTTAACCATTCTGTTTCCAATATTAGGTGTGTTTTTAGAAAAGTATTATATTGAACCTGTCCAGAATTCAAATTTGAAATAAAACTGGAATTTTTTTTTAACCATTAATTGTTAGTATGGTAGCAAAGTAATGTTTGAAGAAAAGTTTGTATTTAGCATCTTCATGCAGTGTTTAAAAATTTCCAGGATTTTAACATTAGTGGATGTAACTATAATATGTGATATTGGGAGATAACATTGAAGCTGAAAGACAGAATTTGTATAGAGGATGCTGGAAAATCATTAAATAACTGGAATATTATTATTGCATTGCTTCAACTAGACTTGTTTCTTTGCAGATTACGAGAAGTATCAGAAAAACTCAACAAATTCAATCTTAGCAGGTATTGTGAATATTTAACTTCCATTTTTATTTTACCACCGTACTTGGTACTTAGAATTTTAAATAATTTACTCTCTGGCTTGTTTTTAGTTTGGCCAAAAGTAAGTAAGTACTTGATGGATATTGTAAAAATTAAATATGCCTGAATTTTATTTTTACTATTCTGTAGGAGATAGAAAATTGTGTTTTAAGTGTAAAACTAACTGGAATTAATTTATTGTAGCACTAAATATTGGAATTTGGAGTAGTAAAGAATGTTTTGCTCTTTGTTCCACATGTAGAGATCTGTTGTTCACTGCTATCTAGTGTATATGGGAATAGAGCATTGATGCTCTCTAAACATCACCATTTCTGGGTTTATTTCTATTTGCTGATACTTTAATGTTGTGTATATTTAACGTTTGTGGCCCCGGATTGAGTTTTGCAGTTATTTGTTTAATTACTCTGAATGATAAATCCACTAGAGGATTTCAAAGGAGCAGATTTTTCTATATCAAGTTGATTTGAATGGTTTCCATTAAATGTTAGATGTGTCTTCAATGGCTGTCATCTAAAAATCCTGCCATTGAATTAAAATTGTATTGATAGGTAACTACAGCCAAGTTAGCCATGGAAATGGCAGAATCCTATGATTGTCTGCAGGGACGTCACCTTTTCCATTGACATGGTTTAATATCTTCCCCATATTATTTCTAACTTGGTTTTACTTGGTAGCCATTGGACCTGAACTCCAACTTGTTTAACTTATTGCTGGTGGTTCAGGCAGATATAAAACATTCCATGACATTGAGAGAATTCCTCCTGGTCCAATATTCCTGCCTCAGCACGATCATCAATAAAAGTGTTTAAATGTTTAATTCATTTAGTATTTGTGGAACTTTTGCCTTAATGACAGTGCAATTTGATCTCATAATTTAAAGGTGTGAAATAGTTTGGGATGTCACAAGCACGTAATGTGACCATAATTTATGTTAGGTAACATTCTTATAGTAAGTGATTAGAGCAGTCTGTAGGTTAAGTAGATGGGAAGGTGGGACAGTAGGTTTGAGCATTTGTTCCTTTATTTTAATCTTGTGAAGATGCAGTGGTTCATTATTTAAACAATGCTAACTTAAAAGCGCAGCAACTTGGGCTGCAGCTGAATCCAGTGGTGTTACTAACAAACTGTAATGAGGATGGTATCAGTTGCCATGCATGTTTAACCTATTTTTGGCAAAGTTTGGAAATCCAGTGATAAATTCTTAAAATGGGATTTTTAGTTTAATTTGCGTTAGTATTAGTTTCTCATTTCTAAATTTTGTGTTACCTGCATATCCCCTGAGAGTCTTATTTAAAGTTTGACAATTAAATATATTGCCAGGTCATGTTTTTCATCAGAAATGTACTAGTAGCACATCAGATTGGAATCAGTCCATATTATTTGCTAAATTTGAGCACATACAGAAATTACATCAATTTATAAGTCAGTTGTATTGTATGTAGAGAGAGAGAGAGAGAAAACATATCTGCTAAAAGTTTAGTTAGTGAGGAGCCTAAACTACAGATAGAAAGGCAGCCATTGATGCCGAGGCCTGTGCAGAGCAGAGCCTAAGCTGCTGTTTTCTTTAAGGCCAAGTTGAGTCAAGTTAGCCCCGGTTTTAAATTAGTAAATTTTAGGCATGCTCCCTAGATCACTTTATACAATGCAAAAAGAAAATGAATTTTGGCCCAAAGTATGGGAAGGAAGGTGGCAAGTTGAAGTAATTCATCAAGGAAAAAAGGTCTGTTTTTATTTGCAAGATCTATGGAATTTCAGTTCCTTTGAGATACTGATAGATAAATTTGAGCATCAGTAATTTTGTTTGCCAGACTGGGAATAAATTGTAATTTATTGGTGTTCTAATGACTGGCAGTAAATCGTCACATTGATTTCTGTAAAGCCAGCATTCTGCATGGGTGGTAGATCCTAAGTTATAATTAGGACAACACATATATGAAGTATATAGGTTAGCAGTAATGTATTTCAAAACTATCTGCTTTTAATATCCAAAACTAATAATGTTTATTTATAAATATTGAGAGGGGAGATGAAAAAATTGAAAAAGTTGTGGCTATAACATTTATTTCCTCAAATACTATCTATCTTTTAAAAAATAGCTCAATCCCCTTTAGATTTAAAAGATCCACCATAGATTTGCATCTTGAAATCAGCTCCCCTGTTTATCACTTTTCTAATCAATGCCCATCTTTTCCCTCCATACAAGATTTGCTCCTTTCCAATCAGGCTTTTTTTTAAAACTGCTCTGGCATGAAAATGAGCTTGGGTCATCATAAATTGCATTTATAATCATATATCATTCTACCTTGTACTTTGGCCTTTCTAAAGCTTGTGATAGAATTAATCCCTTCCAGAAGCTCATCTTGATACTCCAGCTTGCTATCGTCCAGATGTAAACATGTCCTCAGTTGCACCTTAAAGTCCTATCTGGGCCATCACATTTTTCTTTGACCCTTGGTAATGTAATTTTAAAGTGATGGCTAGACCTTCCTCTCAAAATACTGAGTCAGGTTGCTCATTTTGAATTGATTCAAATGGTAAGTAATTTAAACAGGTGTTATGTAGTTAGTTCTTCTTAAGCCCATCATCCCTACTGGGGCATGGGCTGCCAACTGCAGCTCGCTAGAGTCTTCTGTCCTGGGCAGAAGGTTGATTACCCCTGTGGCTTCTGCATTCATCACACAACTTTATATGTCTTCAAGGCAAAGATCTCTCTCAGCGATGAGGTCTTTGGAACTTCTGTTGGTGTTTCTGTAGCTCTTAGCTTTTGCAGGATGGGGTTGCTGGCACAATGCCCAATCCTCCTTTTGCAGCTGGGCTTGGGATCGTTCATGGCGGAGTTATGGTTTGTGCTCCAGTCCCATAACTCCAGAGAGCAGCTTGGTGCTACCCAGGTGGAGGCTGCATTTTCTTTCTTTAACTTCAGAAGACACACCGGTGGATTAATTGGTTATTGTTAACTCGGTTTATGGAAGTGGTATATAGCCTAAAAGAGTTGATAGATGTGAGAAAGAATAAGTTGTAGGGTTGAAGGCAGAAGGAGAATTGGGTTGATGTGATTACTCTGCTGAGAGCTGACATGAAATTGATGGGCTAAGTAGCCTCAGGTTGTAATCAAGCACTGGGATAGCCAAAGCTAATGTCTTTGTTCTCTATTCCATTTGTAGATTGTGTGGCCACCTGTCTTCATTTCAGAGGCAGCTTGCAGCACACAGTTTGAAATTTTAATTCTTCTCTACACCTGCATTCTGATCCATCTGTGCTTTGCTGCAGTATTATGTGTCCAATGTAAGCTTGAGCAGTACCTCATCTTCTGTCTGGGCACATTGAATCCCTCTGAACTCTATTGAATTTGGCAGATTCAGCTGACTTTATCTGAAGTGTCTGTTACCATAGCTATTCCTGAACTACTGAGTCTCTCACTTTCTGCTTTAATGGGTTTCAATATCCTTCCATTCACATAGCCATGGGCTGTCAACAACTTGCATCCTCAACATCCTGTTGACAAAGTTCTAGCCATATTCTACCTGTCAAAGGCATGTTCTTCCACCTAATTAAAGTTCTCTACTTTAAATTCTGCTGCAAATCATTTGTAATTCCTGTCTTTGCTGCTTCAGGGCTCTATTTTATGATCACCAATGTTAGACACTTCATAACTTTCAGCTGGTCTACGGCCTACCTGCCCAAAACGCATCTATTTTCTTTCCTGTTCATGCTGACTTGAATCTGCTTGTGGTCCACTGCCAGTTTGATTTTAAATCTTGTTAGTGTTCAGGTTTCTCCATGTTCTTTCTCCCTGTCTCTTACATCTTCCAATACCTTTTAAAAGAATTTTATTCCTCAAATGCCACTACTGATAACCTCTCCAGCTCTTTCAGCCATTTGCTTTGGGGTTCATGAATCTCTCCATCATTTTCCTCTGTCCTAAGATACTTATTAACTTAGCATATTGTTCAAGCTTTTTGACATTTTGTTTGGATATATGGAAAGCATTTTTTTTGAGGGATTGAAAGATTCTGTGAAGTACTTTGAAGAAATGAGAATTTCCCACACCCTCATTGGAATCTGGCTCATGACAGCTTAAAGTGGAGGAGAATTTGGGATGGAACTGAGAATCTTGGGAGCACACAAGAAGCCCTATGTAAGGTGTGCACTTACTCAAACTGCCCAGTTGTCTGTCTCATCATACATTTGCCCTTTGTGGAAATATCTGCATTTCCCACATTGGCTTCATTAGCCATTTAACAACCTGCAAAACCATAGTCTAAGCGAGGTATCCTTGATCTCCAGCAACTGCGTAAGAAAGAGGAGTTTTCGGAATTTTTATTTAAAGCTCTTGTAAAAATAACATTAAATTAATGCAAATAACTAGCATGGCTTGGATGTGTGAAAATTAAGCTCCCAGTGGTATTTACGAAGACTTTCAAATATGAAACTACCGTACTGACTCTACTTGTTCCCTGTTTAAGGAGTGCTATCTGGATTATGTGGAATCCAAATTACTTTTTCAAAGATTTTTAGTTACGTTGGATGTAGCTTAATTGTACAGATCTCTGGTACAGTACTTTCATCTTGGACCAATACTGGTGTCCCACCATCATTGTAATTAATTTCAAGTGATTTAGACTTAGTTTAGTGAGTTACAAGTTTTATATTAGTTTTGATGACAATAGAGACAATACAAAAAGTTCGATGCGCAAAGTCTCAAATTCTCCTTCTGCATTACAGCTCCAGTGAAAGTTTTTTTTGTCAAAATGTCATATGGCTAGCATTCAGAAAAACAGTATTGTTCACTGAAAGGAGCGGTTCAGTTCTAACATATTGAAAGTAATATGACAGGAAATCCATTCATGTTTTGCTACCATTAAATTGGAGGTGGGTTGAGGAGGGCAAAAAATTGTGAAGGGGTTATATTTGGATGTGTTGCAATTTCTAGTGCAACCTTTGGTTTTGCAAGTCAAATGTGCTGGTAGATGTAAGAGCACATTCCCTAAAATATTTTTTGGTTCTAAAACATGGTTCAAATATTTATTCATTATCCCACTATAAATAGATTTATGGAAGCGATTATGTCTGATCTTACAAAGATATTGTCTGGTCCAAGTTTGAAAGCCTGTACATTAGATGTATGGGCCAACATCTGTGAGTAGAACTGTGCAAAATTAATATGAAAGCAGGAATCTGGAGGGCCTGTTTATTAAATTAGACAATAGGGCTTTGTTCTGACTGGATACTTCATATTGAACAGATTTTGCTGGGGGTGTCAAATTGAAGTACCAGTTTATTTCCTCAAGTCCAAGAGTAGCATTTGAAGATGCAACTTGCTAAGTTTTCACATTTTCTTATTTTTTTGTTTAGTATGGCAGGTAATGCTATTAGACCTGCGATACCATGTAAATCTCTTTGAGACGTGTAGTATCAACTGTTAATTTTAATAAAAGAAAAACATCATATGCAGAGCCCTCCCTTTATCAGATCTACCTTCAATGGTAAATTGTGGGTGATCTCATAGGGAACATTTCAAAATCTAGTTTTAGCTAGCATAGTTATTTTTCCCTCCCATTTTTGTTTAGGCTGCTGGAACCATAGCTTGTATTTTGGTGCTAGTGTCAGTAAGTGATTTTATTGGTTTAATAAAGACATTTTAAAATTAAAGAGGAGCTCAGTTTACTTTGAAGAATGCTATTTGCTGAACAATGCAAAAAGGTTGGTTTAAATGTAATGTTTTAGTCAATTCCATGGTTCTTTCCTGTCAGGTTATGTCTAGTTTCAATTCCAATGTAAAAGAGTGTTGCTCATTGATTACTATTAATTGAATTTCATGTTAACTTACCAGCTCGTAAGATGGATTAAAAAAGCACAACACTATTTGATAACGAGTGGAATAATTTTTCCTGACTGTTATATTTAAGCCCCTGACCATTAGAAATGCCGATAGTCATAGAAAAATACAGCACAGAAACAGGTCCTTTGGCCCATCGAGTCCATGCCAAAAGCATTTAAACTGTCTATTTGCATTGACCTGTGACTTTAATTTGGACTTTTATCATTACTTCTGTTTTTTTTAAGGAATTGGTGGTGAGATTGGCCGTATTTCCTGCATTACAGCAATGACTGCACTTAAAGCAGTACTTTGGCTAACATAAAGTCAATCCAAGTCTTAGTTTTGAACTTTTTTAAAGAAAAATAAGGCTTCCCTTTTTGAGCTGGAAATTTGTATTTTAAACAGTGATTATCCAAATTTATCATTTTATATCCTTGTATCTTTTTATATTTGTCATTGATTTTATATAGTGGTAATTGAATGTTGAATTAGGTAGTGTTTTGAAAATTATACACTCCCATCTCAATTGTACTTCCTTAAATATTCAAGCTAGTAACATCTCAATAGTGCATAGATTTGATATTAAAATAGTTAATGTTAAATACTGTTGACAGAGTTTTGACAGATAGTTGCTAAACTTAGATTGAAGAGAGAAATAGACTAGTAGTTTGCAGCTTAATTATGCAGAGATATTTTTAATATTTTCTGTTTCATTAGAAAAGCAGAATTGCCATAACAGGCAGTTGTAAAATCTGAAAATCATTGATTAACTCATAAGAGACTGGTCCAGCTGGCAATTTTAAATACTTATCTATTTAAATGTTGACAGAGCCTTAATTAACATGATATTCTTGCACAGTCTAATGTGCTTTGATTAATGTGAGCTTTGAAAGCCGCATAATAACGTGTGTTACTGTATAAGTTGCATTAGTGTTACTGTACAACCTCAAGTGATACTGTTCCATTGAACTTTGTTTCCCTGTGGATATGCTCGGTTCAAGTCCAAATTAGTTGAGATAGTTGTCATTTGACAACTTAACCTGCAAATTCAGAAATACTGGAAGAGTTTGGAATTCTCTATGAAGAAGTAGAATATTGGTTTGTTTATGCATTTAACAGGTGACTACTTCGATTCATTTTGTGCAACTATGCCAAAATGGGAGCCAAAATAAAATGCATCTTTGGGTGCTTGCTTGTAGTAAGTAACATTGAGGGCTTGGGAGTCTGTCTCCAGTTTGCCACAGAGGGGAATAGAGTGGAAGTGGTCATACATAAAATGTGAAGTGCTGTTTAAGTCATTAGCTTACGTACGAACTGTCTTTCGGCAAAGATTGCTCCTTGACTAGATATTTTCAGCATTTTCTTCTTTAGTTATATTTTTAAGTACTTTATATTTTAAATGTTGAGTAACCTCATAATTTTTTTTCCAGTCACCCACCTCTGAATGTTTTGGAACAGGCTACAATTAAGCAGTGCGTGGTTGGACCAAACCATGCAGCATTTCTTCTGGAGGTAGCGTATATTTATTATGAACATATATTAAATGATTAAGTAAGTGATAACGTGTGTATTAAACATTGCTGAGGAGTTTTGTACTTTGAAACAAATCCGAAAATAACACCACGTTCTTGAAGTTAGTCATTGGAAATTTGTAATGACAGTAGAAATTAAGGTGCAAGTATATATAATCACCATCATGTTATCCTGAATACAGCCTCAAATTCTCTGAATCTAAGTGTATTATTGGAATTTCTTGTACTTTGTCAAGTTTAGGATTCTGTGGTTCCTTAAGAATGCTCTTATTCAATAGGACATTTCTTCCTGTTGCTCATAACGACCTGATTAAAAGATCTATCTTTTGCGTGGATATATGTCAATTTTCTGCTTCCATGACTCTCTAAGATAGACTATTCTAAAAATTTATGACCTCTGAAGAAATTCTTCTTTGGTTGTCTTAAATGGGTGACCTCTTACTTTGTATCTATGCTCTGTAGTTCTGGATTCACCCAATGGAGAAACATGTATGCTGTCCAGGTACTTTTCTTTTTGTTGATCCACTGCATTATCCTGACAACTTTTTTTCCCCATCTATTTTTATTGTCAGTGACTTTAGCTATAGCAAACTTGCAGTCCTTTCATCTAAATTAGTAAAAAATGTAAATAGTTCAGCCATAGCATTGGTGTTTGTGCTCCACATTGGATGTAACTTAACCTGAAAATGGCGACGTTATCCCAATTTAGTCCTATTCTGTAGGTTAGGCATTCCTTGGTCATGCTAATGTACTGCTGTTGGTGCCTTGACTATTTATTTTTGCAGTAATCTATTATTTAGTACCTAATGAAACTTTGTGCTTTTGTTACAACAGTTGATGTTTTACCCAAAAGAGTATATATCAGAACTGAAAATCTTGCAAGGTCCTTCAAAGGCATTATGGAAAAAGCAAGAAGGATTTGGGGAAGAGAATTAAAGCTTCTGCATTTATAAGAACTAGGAAAAGTCAGATGTAGAAGGTTCTAACTGTGTAGAGAAGTGTGCACATTTGTAACAGATGGAAAGGAAAGGTGTTTAACAAGTTAAAAACAAAGTTTAAACTGGAAAATTGCTCTGTGATAGTAAATGTAAAGGTGCAAAATATGTGAATGTAAATAAAAGAATTAATAACTGAATCTCAACTCATTTGAACTTGGAATACTAAAATGTCAAGTCAAGGTAAAAATTTGAGTTTTGCTTTATTGCAACAATATGTGGTGGGTGGGTTGATGAATTTGAGTGTAGCAACAAGAATCTTTAATTGGGAATGGGAGGGATGTTTTTGAGTGACCGAAGAATAAACCAAAATGCTAGAGAACAAATCATTTTCTACTTTTCTGCATGTCTACTCTTGTCCCTTCCTCTTTGCAACATGTTGAAGATGCCCTTATTTTCAACTTTCACTTCAACAGCCTTCACATTAAGCAGATTAATTGAGATTTCTGGCACCTCCAGCGCTCTACCAAGCGCTCTGGCCACTGCATCATCAGCCATTTCATGCATTTCTAAAGGGCTAATTCCTCACTGACATGCTAATCCAAAGATATAGAACAGGGATATTTCCATCAGTTTACTATACGTTGCTGATATAGATTCATTCCCCAAAGGGAAGGCTAGATGCAGCTTGAGTAACAGCTTTGCAGAACACATTCCATTTTACTTCTGTTAGCCCCTGTGTCTTGTTTAAAAAAAAACTGATACGCTGTTTCCCGACTTCCATTGGAACAGGGAAGATTTTATCCAGTTCTGTCATTGAATTTAACAGATTCTTAATTTATCCCATTATCAATGTACCATTTTTTTCCCCAGTCATTCTTCCCCCATGCCATACCTCCATCTCATTTGGTTCCTTCTGTCTTCCACCTCAAAATAATTCTCTCTTGTCTGTCCTTGCTTCAAGATGCACCTGAGGAAAATTGCTTGTTTTAGTTTGAAATTTCTTCAGTTTCAGGCTATGATTCTGAAATCTCTAATTCCTTGAAGGAATCACGGGAGCACCTCTGCTCAGGAGTTTGTGAAGATTTGCCATGACATCTAAAACTTTGACAAACTTCTATAGACCTGTGGTGGCAAGTATATTGACTGGCTGCACCGCAGCCTGTATGGAAACACCAATGCCCTTGAATGGAAATCCTATATAAAGTAGTGGATACAGACCAGTCCATTACGGGTAAAGACCTCTCCACTGTTGAGCACATCTTTATGGAGTATTGTCACAGGAAAGCAGCATCCATCATCATGGACCCCACTACTGCCATCAGGAAGAAGGTATAGGAGCCTCAGGACTTGCACCACCAGTTCAGGAACAGTCATTTCCAGAACCTCAGGCTTCCTTAACCATCAGGCTCCTGTACCAGTAAGGATAATGTCACTCAACTTCACTTGCTCTATCACTGAACACACAGCCTACGGACTTACCTTCCAGAACTCAACTCATATTTTTGATATTTATTGCATAGCAGTTATTGACCTTAAAATCAAAATAGGCTACGTATGATTCCTTGAACACAATATCATTTAGTTAGATAATTATGTGATTTTTTTTTCCATCTTGGCTTCACTTTTTTTTGTATATTCTTTATATCCATTGACCTCACAGTTGATTATAATTCTAGCCATCTCAGCTTACATATATTTAGTGATTTTCAGTCTTCATAGCTCTGGTGGAGAGCATTCCACAGAAATTTCTTATCCCAGTTTAAATGGATGACTCCTTATTTCTGAGCACTTTACCTACCTAACCATTCCAGCCGCCCCACCAAATTTTAAATTCCTCTGAGCATGAACATTAAGACTTCAATGTTTTGTGTTTCAGTAACATAAGGTGCCATTGTAAAGTCTGAGTGCATGTCTACCCCGTTATCATGGGTATAAATCTTGTGAACTTCTGAACTGCCTATGCTTGTATTGTATCCTTCAAGTGTCACCTTTATAGAGGGGATCTCTGTGTTCTCTTAGATCCCCTCGAAAGCAGTATTCTGAAGTCTTTCTGTATTTAAGCATTGTTTCTATTTTTCTGATCCTTCCTTCATCTGGCAGTAACGCTGTAAATGGATAACTTTCCCTATCCACAGATATTACCTGAGCATCTAAGTATTTCCAGCATTTTTTTGTGTCTGATCTCTTTACGAAGGCAGTTTGGGGACAAACTGGGAAGACCGTGATATTTTTTTCCCCTTCAATTCTAGTTGACTATTTGTGAATTGAATTTAATTGAACTGACTTTTCTTACATCTTTCACATACGTGAGGAGTAAAAATCTTTACGTTACGTCTGTCTGAATGTGCAATGTGCAAGTTGTAGTAATTTGTGATAAGTAGTATGTACAGTAAGATACAACAGAACAGTCTTAGAAATACAATTGTGTCAACGTGAAGTAATCATTCTGATGGTCTGGTGGAAGAAGCTGTCTTCAAGCCTGTTGGCCCTGGCTTTAATGCTGCGGTACCGTTTCCCGGATGGTAGCAGCTGGAACAGTTTGTGGTTGGGATGACTCGGGTACCCAATGATCCTTCAGGCCCTTTTTACGCATCTGTCATTGGAAATATCCTGAATAGTGGGAAGTTCATGTCCACAGATGCGCTGGGGTGTCTGCACCACTCTCTGCAGAGTCCTGTGATTCAATGAAGTACAGTTCCCATACCAGACAGTGGTACAGCCAGTCAGGATGGTCACATATGGAGTTGTTGAATCAAGTGTAGTTTTCAGATAAATAATAATCACACTGAGATTTCATCCTCATGACAATGATTTTTGAATGTATTAAATTTTTAGGTTGGGTGTTTAGCTTGAATGAAAGGAATTGCCAAAAAAAAAATGGATAGATAATTGCATATGATCAACTGCAAAGAAAAGGAATGATGGAAGAATTTTAGAATGAAATCAGCTGACATTCTGTTATGGAAGGCACTAGCACTTCAGAGACTTTACAAACATGTAGCAGAAATATCCTTAACCTATTTTTGACTATCTTTTAAAATTAATCTTCACTTCCTAACCTAGATTTAGAAGTTTTTTAAGTGCCTTATTAAGCCCTGATTTGGAAGAACTGTTTGCGGGGGGGTGGGGGGAATGTCTGTAGACAGTTGGAACAAAGTGGATTTGGCTGACAAAGGTTGGCTGCAGGGTTCATTATGGTTAAAATTCATTTGAAGCACAGAAATTTGGCATAACATTTAGAACACCAAAGGAGAATGGGAAATTTGCAGTATTTATCTCAAGGGAAGGGCAGACCATATTACCAAAGGTGAATCTTTAAAGCAGGTTGTTTGATTTTGGGTACATTTAGTTCAGACCCAATTTGCTTTGCACATTGGTTTGAAAAGGTGGGTTGGCTCATGTCTATAGGGGGGAAAAAAGCAGTTTGATTATGAGTAGAAAGCTTAAAGAGAAGCTTCTGAGAATGTTGGAAATGTTATTTTCATCATTCTGAGGTAAGTTCTTGTGTTTAACATGTCAATTTTTGGTCTCCTTTAAAAATGTAATGTTCTTAAAAAGTAGCCCAGCTCAAAAAATAGCTTTTTTTTTTGTCTTTAACACTTGCATGTTTAACTGTAATGCCAAAAAGGTCTCTTTTCTTAAATATAACTGAGGCAGCACCCAGCAAATAATTGGTGCTAGTAATTTCTCCTTTACAGAGGCAAGGCAAAGCAATCTTGACTAGTGCCTTGATATGAGTTTTGTTTATAATGGGCTTTGCACCTTCAAGATATCCTAAAAGGATTGTAAAAGAAGAGTGCCACATATGAAAGAGGTTGGATGATGTCAAAGGAATAAACATTTCTTTATATTTGTAATGCAGAATTCTCTATGTAAATAGGATTCCTGAATAATCCATTGTTCAAGTAAAAATAAGTCATTTATTGTATTATAATTAGGATAGCTTTACTATTGGTAGCACTTTTATATGGGTTACTAAGATGGGACTGTAGAACTGAGGTAATATTAAATGCAGAGTTGAATCTTGGGGTCAGGATGCCTATATTCTAATCAGAAATGGCTTTATTATTACTGACAAGTCATGAAATTTCTTGTTTTGTGGCAGCATTTTCTGAGATGCTGATGGTGCTTAAAGCTGCTTGCCCTTTCAACCATTGACACTTCAATGAACACTGGTGTGTGTACTCCTAACTTTCCCTTCCTGAAGTCCGCAATAATTTCCCTGGTCTTGCTAACGTTGAGTTCAAGGTTGTTGTTGTGACATCACTGAACTAGCTGATCTGCCTTGTTCCTTTGTGCCTCCTTGTTACCATCTGAGATTCAGCAAACAACATTGGTGTTAATGGTGAATTTATAGATGGTGTTTGAACTGAGCCTCACTACACATTGGGCTAACCACACGTCCATGTGTTGTGCCTATGTTGATTGTCAGCAAGGAGATCCACAATATGGTCTCCTGATGAGGAATTCATGGACCCAGTTGCAGAAGGGGGGGTGGGGTGTAGGTACAGAGGCCCAGGTTTTGAAATCTGGTGGTCTTGGCGGTCCAATGCCAAGTGGAGAGCCACGTTCATAAGCTGATTGGTATAGTTAAGGCATATATATTGAGTTGATGTTAAATTAGATATTGAATGGAATACTAGGAGTTATGGTGCCCTGATATTTGGAGTAATAAGACTTGAAGAAACTTAACCATTTCATTTGAGGGTGAAAAATGAAATTCATAATTTTAGATATGGGTCCAAAAATATGTGAGGCTGAGAATGGAATGAAGTATCTGAAATAGGGTCAAAACAGTCTTTTACTTTGATCTATTTAGAAGTGTTAAGAATGAAAAATCAACAAATTTCAAAATATTTGAGATGAATACTTAACCTCGTAATATTAAGAGCAATTAGTGCAGTGACTGGATCCTTGTCAATATTTTGTTTTTAAGAGGCCTTGTGGCACATGTTAAATTTGTCCTAAATATAAATTTTTAAATGCAAGATATATTCATCATGCTATCATAGAGCACTACTTGCTTTAATAATTGAGATGTCCAAACTGATTTTAGCAGATGGGTATAAAATTAAGTTGATGCTTTTAATATGGAAAAAATACAAAAGAATCATAGTGCTACTATTTAAAACTTTGAAAGCTAATTCAAATTGGCATGTGTTTGTTTTAAAAACTTCTGTGGCTTCTGAAGGCAATACATGTGGCTATATTATAGGCCTATAGGATTTCACTAGGTGCCTTGTTCAAGGATTATTACTGTGAACCAGTACATCCTCATGGCATGCTTGGCTGCAGGCAGAATGAAAGCTTTCAAATCCCATCTTCCACTTCTAGAATTCTCTAGCTTCCATTAGTGGTCATTTGGGTAGTAGTATTTTTTTTTTCTCTGCCTGTTTGAACTACAGTTTGTTCCTACCATTTGGCTGAAATTAGTGAACTAGAGAGATTCTTTGGTGATTTTGCTAATTATGGATCATTTGACAAGTTTGCTTCAGAGATGAATTTTGCTCTATTGTTAATTGAAACTTCAGCAAAGGCATACATTGCTGAAAGGCCTGGATAGAGTGGAGAGTGGCCTGGAGAAGATAATTTCATTAGTAGGAGAGTCTAGGAATCAAGGGAACAGCTTCAGAATAAAGGGATATCCCTTTAGAACTCAGATAAGGATTTTTTTCATCTAGTGGTTGGTATCTGTGGAATTCATATGCAAGTTGTTAGGTGTATTTAAGGTGGAGATGAATAGATTCTGGATTGGCAGAGCGGTTAAGAGTTATGGGGAGAATGAGGATGAGGGGAAAAAAACTTAGCCATTTTGAAAGGTGGACCAAGTACCGATTTTGCCCCTTTGCATCCTAGTCTTATTGCAGGATTTAGTGACTGTGATAACTGTTGTGAATTGATTTCCAGCATATTGCTTTGTAGTGAGTAGATTAAAATCATTAGGGTTTTATTTGATTTTCAAAATAGTAGATTATTATGTGAGTGCAAGTTTCTTTTCTTAATGTCTTTTGTGGATTTTCCTTTCAAACTAGCTGTTAAATTTTTGTGTGGATGCATCAGTTCATTGCTACTCTGCTACTATTATTCATAATTAGAAGAAAAATTTTTATGGCATGTTTTGTCTGTCACATTTAAATTATTGAATGAACATTTGCACCAGAAAGAAGTTGCTTGTAATTTTGGGAATGCTGCAGTAAAAAAGTACTGGTTGAAATGTCTGAAGTCTTTCAGTGACATTTAATGAAAAGACATTCAGTTGAATGATATGTAGTGTGAATGGGCATAAATTGTGAATTACCTTCAACATGATTTGTAATTTTCAGTTCACTTCAGTGGTAGAACAAGTTATCCATTATGGTAAAGTTTCCTTTATGAGGTGGTGGTTTGATTTCTTAAGAAGTACATAATACTCGGTCCTCTTGATTTTGTAACTTCTAAAAATATAGAAAATAGAAACGAGTGGGCCATAGAAGCATATGTCATTACTCCATAGAATCTTCTGTTTCCACTTTCTTCCTAAATTGCTTAATGCCTTATATGTCCAGATACTTGTCTGTCCTTAAATACTCAGCAAATTAACCACATTGTCTTGTTTTCTGTTATCTGTACCAAAAGTCACATCCTCAGAAACTTGTTGGTCTGTTTATCATTTTCATAAATCCATGCTGATTTTGTCTATAATCTTTTTGATACCACATCCCTTGTAATAGACTTTAGAATCATCCCTAAGACTACTGTTAGGCTTGTTGTGTCATTTTTTTTCTCTCCCTCTCTTTCTTAAATAATGGAGTTACAGTCATTGCCTTCCCAGAATTTTAGAAGAAATTGAAAGAGATGGCTATTGAAATATTGGAGGTATTGTTAACATTCTTCCAAAGTTCTGAATTTTGTTAATTTTTGATCAAGACATTGAGTGCGACTGTATTTTGGAGATGGTGTGGGTGGAAAGTCTTGTTCAGACAGTTAATTAAAGCTATCTCAACTGTAGATTTTCATGATTAGCCGTTAATAAGCCAGGTGTTCCATTTCTCATAAGGTGATTTTGGAATTTTATATAGAGTTTTGTTAATTTAGAACTTTATTGTAAGAAATAAGATAATCCTGAAAAGATTCAAATAATTTGTATAGTAATTTGTAGTTGATATACCAATGCATTTTATGTGTTAGTCAATCAAGATTCTCATTTTTTAAAACATGTTTTTCAATGATTTCTTAAAACTGTGCACAGGATTTCCTCTCCATTTGGAATTTGCCCCATTTGGACAGCTAGTAAGGTTACAGAAACATCTGAGTGCAGCACTGGATTTTTAAAGATTAAAGATTAGATTAGCTTTATTTGTCCCATGTACATTGAAATATACAGTGAAATGTGACGTTTGCATCATATAAATCAGTGAGGATTGTCTACACAATTATTCAATGCAATAGCTGTGACCAGGCGATTGTGACATGAGTTTGGACAGTATTCCATTCTGTTCCTTGTGGGGGAAGGGAAGATGAAATGTTTGTGATGACAGGAAACGGTCTCTGATTTCTAAATTGATCATCTCATTTAAGCAATCAGCTCTCATAACCCAGTCAATTCACTCCTATATGTGCTAAAATTTCTTGTGTCTAGTTGGTCTTGTAAATCATAAATACAGAAGAGTCGGAAATCAAAAGCAACACAAAATCACAATCTTGGAGGAACTCAGCAGGTCTGGCAGCATCTCTGGAAATGAATACTGTGGATAGTTGACGTTTTGTGCCAAGATCCTCCTTCAGGATTGCAAAGGAAGTGAGGGCCTTGTTAATTTTAAGATTTGGTATAGAGTATAGCGTTGTTGCTTCCTTATTTAAACATTCCTATAACAAACATACACCTGTTACTAGTATCTTTAGAATACTGCATTTTAAGGGTTCGTTTCACGTTTTTCTATTTTAGAATTTGGGTTCATGTGCCTGCTTGCACATGCACAAAAAATTGCAACTTGATATTGTACTTGAGGATTGAAGTATGAAGATTAAATGTTTACAACAGTTAATTCAACGACATTGTTGACATAGTAATATATTCTAAATCACAGAAATATGATCAAGCAAACTTCAGCATCAGAGCTATAATAAAATCAGGAGAGCATGGTACAGATGGATGGGAGCACAGTGAATTTAGATGAAACAAGGATTTCGTTTTTTCTGGAGTTTGAAGGTGGAGTAAAGAGACCGTTGGTTAGGTTTGAATTGTCAAAAGTTTTGGTAACAAAGGCATGAATTACAGTGTTAGCAGTTACAAGCAAAGGAAATGGAGGAGGCATTATTAAATGGTGGAACTAAGTGAATGTTTGTAGGCATCCAAGGCCATCTCGTAATGAAGCAAGATGTCAAAGTCAAGGGCATTTCTTTAAGTTGCAGCTATCAGGATTTAGTTGGTGGCTAAAAAACCCGAGTTTATGGCAGTCTGAAGTTGACGAGTTTGATCTTGCTGATACTTCTAGGAAATTTGCTTATGTAGTCTTGAAGATTGCACAAACAATCTAATAATATATTGATTGCTTGAAGGTTAGGAGTTGCCAAGAAACTTTCTGTGCTTTGCTGTGTGGTGGCAAGTATAGGCCCTTGGGGGAGACTATTGATGATAGAAGCGAATTGTTGCAGGTAGTTCTGACTATATTCTGGGTACCTGGCTGAAGGCTACGGTTACCTTATAAGGTAACTGGAGAATGCACCCTAACAGGTGCATGTAACAAGCAAATCAATGGAATGTCATTGTGCCCAGATGGGCATTGATCTGATCGACAGTGATGCAGTCTATGGACAGCTTGAAGAATATTTTGTTGTCTTTGAGATCCAATCTGTCATTGCAACAGAGGAGGCCATCAGGTTGTTGGGATTGAGATGGTGAATGAAATGTAGCTTGGCTTGAGCTAAAGAAATAAACTGGAAGGCTCAAGCATTGAGGAGATGTGTATTGGTTAACTTGTGAGGGAGGTGATAACAATGGCAGACCCAAGAGGAAAGAACCATAAATTTATATCAGGAAATCTTCTGGGGCGCCTAGGCGAGACTCAAGTAACAACAGTACTCTCAATGAATACGATTAAATATTCCTGTTTCAGCCTGATACAGGTTTCCCCGCTATCTGAAGATAGACCGTTCCTATGAAACCGTTTGTAAGCTGAAATGGCGTAAAGCGAAGAAGCAGTTACCATTAATTTATATGGGAAAATTTTTTGAGCATTCCAGACCCAAAAAAATAACCTACCAAATCATACCAAATAGCACAACAAACCTAAAATAACACTAACATACAGTAAAAGCAAAAATGATATGATAAATACACAGCCTATATAAAGTAGAAATAATGTTTGTACAGTGTAGTGTCACTTACCAGAACCGGGGAAGATTGAGCCAAAACTGATTTGTAGGAAAAAAATCAGCACGTACACGCATGCGCACACACCTGCCTGCGCAAGGCTTCATGGTCATGGTAGTCTTTCTCGGGGTAAACACAAGTTTAAAGTGGGCGTTTTTTTCCGTAAAAGCGAAAATCCTCTTTCAGTTAGCGAAAACAGGTGCTAATGTAGGTCTTTCATAAAAGCAAAATGTCGTAAAGCGAACGTTCGGAAAGCGAGGGACACCTGTACAGCTAAAAAGCACAACTGCTTCCAAGGTCAGTACAGTCAACAAAGATGTCTTAATGCATTTAAATGAACTATTGCTGCTTAAAACCGATGGAAACAACACCGGTTGTGGTCGAAAGTGCCCATGGAGGACACCTCGGAGGAAGCATGGGTATAGATCAGTATTACAAGTGCGTTTAAGGAAACAGGGTTTTAAACTTCCTATACTGACTATTTTGCTGGTGAACAGGCAGTCTCCGGTGAAAAAAATCGATGATCTCAGAGCCAGGGTGCTGAATCAGAGGGACATTAGGACTGCGTGTGTCCTTTGTTTCATGGAATCCTGGTTAACGTATCCCTTGACAATAACAATAACCTATCCCTCAACTTCAGCAAGACGAAGGAATTGGTTGTTGACATAAAAAAGAGTAGCGGACCGCATGACCCAATTTACATTGGTGGTGCGCAAGTGGAACAGGTCAAAAGCTTTTAAGTTCCTCGGGGTCAATATCACAAATAACCTGACTTGGTCCAACCAAGCAGAGTTCACTGCCAAGAAGGCCCACTAGCGCCTTTACTTCCTGAGAAAACTAAAGAAATTTGGCCTGTCCCCTAAAACCCTCACTAATTTTTATAGAAGCACAGTAGAAAGCATTCTTCCAGGGTGCATCACAACCTGGTATGGAAGTTGTCCTGTCCAAGACCAAAAGAAGCTGCAGAAGATTGTGATCACAGCACAGCACTTCACACAAACCACTCTTCTGTCCTTGAACTCACTTTACACCACATGCTGTCGGAGCAGTGTTGCCAGGATAATCAAGGACACGACCCACCCAGCCAACACACTTTTCGTCCCTCTTCCCTCCAGGTGATGGCTCAGGAGCTTGAAGGCTCGTACGGCCAGATTTGGGAACAGCTTCTTCCCACTGTGATAAGACTGCTGAACAGATCCTGACCCGGATCTGGGCTGTACCCTCCAAATATCCAGATCTGCCTCTCGGTTTCTTTGCACTACCTTACCTTCCATTTTTCTATTTTCTATTTATGATTTATAATTTAAATTTTTAATATTTACTAATTTTTTAAAACTATTTTTAATATTTTAATACTTAATATTTGTAATCCAGGAAGTGGGAAGCGCAGAATCAAATATCGCTGTGATGATTGTACGTTCTAGTATCAATTGTTTGGCGACTATAAGGTATAAAGTAAAGTATAAAGTAACCCCTTCTGTACCGGATGCAGCGATCCAGATTGACGGGTTTGCTATACACCGTCAGGATAGATCTATAGACTCTCAAAGGCAGAGATGGGGAGTATGCCTCATGATCAACTTTTCTTGATGCACAAATATATCCGTGCTGTCCCAATTCTGCTCACCAGACCTGGAATATCTAGCAGTAAAGTACCGTCCTTTTTACCAGCCACGGGAGTTCTCTGGGGTCATTTTGGTACCAGTTTACATTCCATCTCAGGCTTTAGATGATCGGAGTAATGGGATCGACATGCATAAAACAGCTCACCCTAATGCCTTCATCATCGTTTTGGGAGATTTTAACCAGGCCAGTCTGAAAGAATTACTAAGCAACTACCATCAACAGATCACTTGCAATACCAGAGGAAACAACACACTGGACCGTTGCTACACCACCATCAAGAATGCCTGCTGTTCCACGCCCTCACTTCAGTAAGTCTGATCACCTAGCTGTACTTCTACTCCCTGAGTATAAGCAGAGACTGAAGACTGCAGCACAAGCAGTGAGGACCTAGATGGGTATGCTGCAGTTGTTACTGACTTCATTAAAACCTGTGTGGATGAATGTGTGCCCACAAAGACTTACTGTACATTCCCAAACCAAAAGCCGTGGATGAACCAGGAGGTACATCGTCTGCTGAAGGCTAGATCTGTGGCATTCAAGTCTGGCAACCCAGGCCTGTACCAGAAAACCAGGTATGATTTACGGAGGGCTATTTCAAAGGCGAAGAGACAGTTTCGAACAAGGTTGGAGGGGACATTGGATGCACGGCAACTCTGACAGGGTATGTAAGACATTACTTCCTACAAAGCAAAACCCATGAGCATGAATGGCAGCAATGCTTCACTGCCAGATGAACTTAATGCCTTCTATGCACGCTTTGAAAGGGAGAACACAACTGCAGCTGTGAAGATCCCTGCTGCGCCTGATGACCTTGTGATCTCCGTCTCAGAGGCCGATGTTAGACTGTCTTTAAATAGAGAGTGAACCCTCCCAAAGCGGAAAGTCCCGATGCAGTACATGGTAAGGCTCTGAAAACCTGGGCCAACCAACTAGCAGGAGTATTCAAGAATATTTTCAACCTCTCATTGCTATGGGCGGAAGTTCGCACTCGCTTCAAAAAGGCAACAATTATACCAATGCCTAAGAAGAATAATGTGGACTGCCTTAATGACTATTGCCCGGTAGCACTCACATCGACAGTGATGAAATGCTTTGAGAGGTTGGTCATGACTAGTTTGAACTCCTGCCTCAGCAAGGACCTGGACCCATTGCAGTTTGCCTATTGCCACAATAGGTCAATGGCAGACGCAATCTCAGTGGCTCACCACAAGGCTTTGAACCACCTGGACAACACAAACAGCTTCGTCAGGATGCTGTTCATTGACTATAGCTCAGCGTTTAATACCATCATTCCCACAATCCTGATTGAGAAGTTGCAGAACCTGGGTCTCTGTACCTCCTTCTGCAATTGGATCCTTGACTTCCTAACCGGAAGACCACAATCTGTGCAGACTAGTGATAACATATCCTCCTTGCTGACTGTCAACACTGGTGCACCTCAGTGTGTGCTTAGCCCACTGTATTGCTCTCTCTATGCACGTGACTGTGTGGCTAGGCATAGCTCAAATACCATCTATAAATTTGCTGATGATACAACCATTGTTGGTAGAATCTCAGGTGGTGGTGAGAGGGAAGAATCCATTCAATATACGTAATTGTTTTACTTGTTTATTATTATTATTTCATTTGTTATTTTTTATTGTATTTTTTTTTCTCTACTGGATTATGTATTGCATTGAACTGCTGCTGCTAAGTTAACAAATTTCACATCACGTGCCGGTGATGATAAACCTGATTCTGATAAATTGAATTAGGTAAAGTTGAAAAAGATCACAATAAGAAGTGAGTTAATGAAAGAGGAGCTGGACTTGCGTGAGTTTGGAGAGTACGAGGGCAGGTAGGAGGTAAATCAGAGAAGGGTGAAGTTTCAGGGTTATGGTAGTGGGGTGGCTAGGAAGAAATTTCAGGGTAAGTGGAGTCGTGGCAGAGCTGGCTGATGTCATGAAGATGCAGATCACAAGAAAGTTAATGTTTTTTTACGCTGAGGATGGAAGATATGAGGTTTAGGGTGTGTTTGTCATTGTGGACTACTTTGTCTTTGACTAAACTGTCATTGTTTTGGGCTGAGACCTTTCATCAGGATGAAGGTTCTCAGTCCAAAATGTCGATTATTTACTCTTGTCCATAGATGCTGTCTGACCTGTACAGTTTGTCCAGCATTTTGTGTGTAGCTTTGAATTTCCAGCATCTGTAGATATTTTTGTTTATCTGTATGGCTGTCATAGTATATTACATTGTGTAATGATTCCAATTTCACATGCTTACAGCATAGTGTAAATGGTTAGTTGATCAGAGTCTGTGCTGATCAAGTACCCTTTCGTATTGATCCCATTTGATTCTCCCCACATTTCCATTAACTCGCCCCAGGTTCTACTGCTTGCCAACACACTAGGTGTAATTTGTAGTGGCCATTTAACCTACCAGACTGCACATTGATAAAGATGTATGTCTTTTCACTCTACTGCAAACTTTCGAGCAGCACACTGACAGCGATTAGAGCTGCTGTCTCAGCTCATTGACCCAGTCCTGACCTTGAGTTCTGTGTGGGATTTGCACATACTTTGACCACACAGATTCCTCTGCACTTGTCAGACCTGTCTAAAATACCAAAACAAGCACCAAATGCCTTGTCTCAGGGTCAAGATATTGATAACAGTCTTTCATGGTAATATCATTACTGAACAGGTGTAGTGCAATGTTGGACCATTGATGGAATCCATTGTAAGTGTGAAATGAACAGTAAGTACTCTGAGATTATTGATAACAAAGGTCTGCAAAACGGAATTAATTTGAGGCACTTGGTGTTGTTGCACATATAAGGACAGTAGTAGCTGCAAGGGTAAGTTAAGGGTGTTAAGAGGAGTAAGGAAGTTGTTAGCATGGTGGTAAAGAGACCCACCAAGCTTAATAGAACGTAGGAGAGTTGGTGCTAATATAAAGGTTTAGTGTAAGGGATTTGGGAAGGCAGGTTTATTAAAATCTAGCAATTTTGTCATGTTCCCATGCCAATATATACATTGAAGCTGGTTAAGTGATTGTTCTGATATCACTAATGATTTTCAAAATTCACTTCTGGGATTTGTTAATGTGTAGCTGCAAACTGTAAATCATTTTGAGCTATTATAGAAGTCATTTGTATTTTGAGTGATATAGAATGGTATTTCATACTGGAATCTTTTCTCTTTATTTACCCTTCCTTCCAAACCAAAAACCCTTCTCATTAGGATGGCCGTATCTGTAGAATTAGCTTTGCTGTTCAACCAGACAGATTGGAGCTGGGAAAACCAGATACTAGTGATGGGTAAGTATTTGTGTCTGCTCATCTTTTACTCTCTCTTTACTTAATTTGCAGTTGCATACTTTTTAAATGTGTACATATTCAATTCTGACATATTGTTGACGTTCCAATTTCACATGCATGAGTATAGGAATGAAAACCTTTTAACACATGCAGGCTTTATTTTTTACAAAATAATTGAACTTATTTTGAATCTTCATTTGAAGACAACAATTTGTCGAAGAAAATTAGATGTACTGTATAATTATTTCTGAATAATTGACCACCCATCTGTTTACTGTGGTTTGGTTGTGATTTACTCGATGTCTAGCAATCCTTTGCTATTTATACAAAGTATTTTATCCTGACACATGGCTGTAAAGCGATAACAATACTGTACCTAAATTTGGTACTAGTTTCGGTTGGCTTGGCTGTGTATTGATCCATGAAAATTGTTTGTACCACATTTTCAGGGTTTTTAAATCAGAAAGCTATTTTAAAAATTGGTGAAATTTTAAGATATCTAATATGAATTCAGATTTATAAAAATCGGTATCATAAACAAATTGTAGCCATGCTCAAAACTATGAACATCTGTTTTTTAAAAAAAAACTTGGCAGTAACTGAACAAATATTGAAAGCTAAAAATTGCCCAAGGGTGTTGCACTGTCTGGTCATTCACCAGTTACAGAAAGCTGCGAGGCTTGGGATACCTGTGTTGTAACCCATCTCCCATCTTTGTTTCCAGTTCAAAGTTGAGCAGTGGTTCAGGCACAGGAAGGACTTCCAGGCCAGGCAGGAGTAGTGATTCCCCATGGTTTCTGTCTGGTTCTGATACTCTGGGCAGACTGGCAGGCAACCCCCTTGGGTAAGTTTTGGCAGGGTTCTAGGTCATCATGACCCTCAAATTAGCCCACGTGCCAAAGAAATACACATTGCTAGGGTGGTTAAAACTTGTCTTGAAACTGCTGGATGTAAACTTTAGCTGTTATTCATAGCGCATGCCATGATGCATTTGGGAATCTGACTCATTATTCCTGCTAAAGTGGGTTGCTTGGTTTCCTTTATGGGCTTTCTGCTGTTAAATACCACTTGTCTACTTTTACCAAATACTATGTTAACAATTAAGTTGGACCCAGTCATAATGAAATATTATGTGCACAAACATATTCTTTTGAATTTGTGAATGGTAATCTTAGTGACGGCTTTTCTAACACTGCCACTTACCTTAAGCATTTGCGAAGTGAGAAATGCTTTATTCTGTTCATGTCCAGTTGATGAAGTGTTTATACTACATCCACTAATAATTCAAACTATGAACTGTTGTAAATGGTCAGTGAAATGGAATTTGATGTCATAATGCAATAATAAGCATACTTGTCAATTAATTACTAGTATTAATATTTGAACTGTCAAAATTGTCCAAAAAAAGCTGAGATTCTGAAAACAGCTTCATTAGCATACGTTTATAAACAGAATCTAGCTAGGAAGCATTAGAAATACAATTGGAATATCATCTGACAAGTGATTACAGGTTGAAACAACAGTTACATTGTGCAATCTTCCGTTGCCATGGGAATTTGCCTGTGCACTGAAGAATTTTAGAAGGCAATCCAAAAATTTTGTGTAAAGATGAAACTGTTGAAAACTAACCAGTCTACCTTTTGGAATATTTACCAAGGGTGGCTTGGTACTTCATTAAAACTAAGGTTTCCCTCTCTGAAGGATTCTGCCGTTTGCTATTTTGAGTGTTTACAATGGATGTTTTGTTTATCCTGGCTGGAAACAATTCAGATATTTAGGCAAGTAGACAAATTGTTAATAAATACTCAAATTATATAAATAAGAACTGCTACTGATCTTTTAAGTATTTGTATCTTCCATAAATTGGAATTTAAGAAATGGAGGTTTAATGACAAGCATTAGCTGAAAAACCCATTAAATAATAGCACTGTGCCAAATTCCCATTAATGCATGTTTGTGAATTTTGTACTTGCAATTCACTTGCACTTGTTACAAGCTATGGTTGGCTGTTCTGGAATGCATTATTTTAACCTCTGCTTTTTGCTATTATTTTCATTTGAGAATAAAACATTTAAAGATAAAAAATGCTCCTGGAGTTTTTATTTAATAAAGGTGGTTTGTATATTATAATCTCTCATGATGCATACAGGTTTCTTTGAGCCTTTGTTTTCATCCCTTTCCAATGGCTTTTAGACTAGTTTTAACTAATACACACTTCATGAATTGCGCATTCAGGAGTCGTTGGAGTTCTGGAGTGAGTGGTGGGGCCTCAGGAAGATCATCCACAGGGACAAGGGACTCGCGGAGGCAGACTAGAGTGATACGTACTGGTCGCGATCGAGGATCTGGACTTCTGGGAAGTCAGCCACAGCCAGTTATACCAGCGTCAGTCATCCCAGAGGAACTGATCTCTCAGGTAGCGTATAAGAAACTATTTCTGTTCCAGAAGAGCATCAAACTACTTTGTATGATATAATTTTAAAGGAGGAATAAGAATGGGATATCACTTTGTTGGTACAATACGGTCTGTGGAAGTGTTTTCAAACATTTTCCCTAGAGATAGCTCAGTTTAAAGATTTTGTAGAACAAAGCCTGAAATTCAGTGAACAAAGTTGGGTCAGGATAATGAAGAATTTGAACTTTTAAGTACTAACTGAACATTAAATGCCAGATAATAGAATTGACGTAAGCAAAATGCAAGTATATACTGCAAGATGGTACCAGCAGCCAGTGCGACCAACGGGACATTCTGCAGGCAGTTCACAAAGCAGCTACTTCTTTTAAATGCAGTTCTGTTACTAAACTGCATGTGATTGGAAGCTGTAATTTGCAGTTTGATAATGTGTTTTTGGGCCGACTGAGCGATCTGGCACTTTTGCTGTCTCTGGGGGAGTTCAAGGTTGAGAGCAAAGTGTGTGGTCTGATGGCAGAGTGCAAGTTCATGATCACCTCCATTATACCTTGCTGATCTCGCCAATTAAGTGTTGAGCAAGATTGAAATTAATGAGGATGAGAGCACGTGTTTGGTGCAGTCTGACTGCGTTTGACTGGTCTCGCTATCCATTTCCCCCTCACTCGCTGCTACCTACAGAATATGCAGGAGTCCTGGCTCCCACACTACAAGATTTGATCAGCGGTGCTCGTAGCTGTGAACTTGTTTTGGAGGACTCTGTGGTTCATGTTACATGGGTTTCTGATTACTTGTTTTGCTGTTTTGCATGATTTAATCAGGGCGCTTTGGCGTAGACTGGCTCTGTGGCCTTCAGTCAACAAATAACACAGTGCAAAGCTGAACACCCTGAGACTGTTTCGAGGATCCTGTGATTTGATGTTTAATATTCTGTGTTATTTACTTTTTGCTATTTGTGCAATTTGTTTTTTATTTTGTACGTTGGAAGTTTGATATTTTCTTTAAATGGCTTTGTTTTGGGCTGCCTTCAAGTAGGTTAAACTTAGGTTGTGTACTGTATACATACATTGATATTAAATGTACTTCAAAGAGTTAAAGTGTAGTTTATTACTTGTGGTGAAGTTTATCCATTGAATGGCGTGATTAATAAACATTAGTTCAGAGGTAATACCATGTCAAATAATTTTTCATTTAGCCTTGAAATTGCACGTAGAATTTTAGTTACCTTTTATTTTTGGAATTGATAGCTTAACTGTACAGAATAATTTTAGATTTGATATTGCTTAAAGGTTGCAATCCCCTTGTAAGAAAAAAAAATTAGCCCAGTTGTAGAATGAATATAAAACAGAGTAGAACACTGGACAGCCATTTGACCCACAACATTGTGCAGATCTTGATGCCAATTTACTCTCTTTCAATATTTTTATTAGTTTCTACATAAGAGAATGCAGAGTACAAAAAAGTATATATAAAGGTAAAAAAAAAACAACTACCAATTATATCCATTCATAATAACAATCTCATTACCCCTTATGTCAGTTAGTCAAAGTTATATTGAAATATACTAATTTATTATAAAAAAAAATCTAACCCCTACCAAGACTGAAGCTGTTTATTAAGGATAAAAAGGTAAAATACCTTCTCGTTTAATAAAAATTAATAATAGCCAACATCTAAATTTAAACGAATTGAGGGTTTTGAAAATAATTCAGGAAGGGTCCCCACAATGTTTGAAAGTCTTGACGAGATTCAGAAATTGAACAACGAATCTTCTGTGAATCTAAGCATGACATGACGTCACATAACGGTTGAGCATGAGTAGGAGGAGAAACATCTCTCCATTTAAAGCACTGTCCTAGCTATAAGAGAGCTAAAGGCCAAAATATGTAAATCAGATGTCTTCAACTTGATATCTTGTCCAGCAACAATACCGAATAGGGCCGTCAGAGGATTAGACTTAAAATTGACTTTGAAAAGTAAAGAAAAAGTTTGAAAAACTTCCTTCCAATATTTTTCAAGACATGGACAAGTCCAAAACATATGAATTAATGAAGCTTCTCCATTATTGCATCTGTCACAGTAGGGAGATATATCTGAATAAAAACGATATAGCTTATCTTTAGTCATATGGACTCTATGTACCACCTTAAATTGTATGAAGGAATGGCAAGCACATAGCGGTGATGTATTAACCAGTTTAAAAATTTCATTCCAAGTTTCCTCAGATATTGATGTCTGTAAGTCTTGTTCCTAGAGATTCTTAATTTTGTCTAAAGGAACATTCCAATTTATTCTAAATATCCTATGTATAATATGAATCCCTCCCAACTTGCCCCTCACATTGTCTTTAAACCTACCCCTCCCCCCCCCCACCTTAAAAGCATGTCCTCTGGTATTTCACATTTCTACTCTGGGGAAAACACTCTGGGGCACTATTTATGCCTCATGTAATATTAAAATTGTCTCAGGTCTCAACTCAGCCTCACACTCTAGAGAGAACATCCCAAGTTTATCCAACGTTACAGCATCTTGTTCAGTTTCAAAGTTCAAAGTGTGTGTACATTATAGAACCTTGATATTTGTCTCCTTACAGTCAGCCACAAAACTAGAAACCCAAAAGAATCCATTTATAAAGAAGACTGCCACACACCCAATGTGCAGAGAGAGGGAAAAAAACAAATCATTCAAACAATAGAAGTAAGCAAATAGCATTTAAATGAAAGTGGGTCCTCAGGCACGGAGCCTGGAGCCGGCCTCAGCCTCAGTTTAGGACATAGAGGAGTAAACGTCGCAGAGCCCAAAGACATGAAACCCGGAGCAGGCCACATCCTCAGTTTGGCACATAACGGAGTAAATGTCATGGAGCCCAGAGCAAGCCATGCTGCAGTCTCAGTGCAGCAAAGAGTGGAGTGAAAATCATGGAGCAGTGAGCAGAACCGACTCAACCCTTTCCTCTGGTCCTGACACTCTGTCTTTTCAATCCATTTAGTCCTCCATTTAAATCGTCCAAATATGATTCTTCTCATTAGGACCCGGGCCCTCTCACATCAATACTCACTGAGCTTGGATCCGCCACCACATTTTGGCCCATGCTGGACCTTTCCAAATCGGCCCAGTACTTAGATCAATCAAACCTCGCTCTTGGTTTAGCTGGATGGGCCACGAATCTGTTTTTGCTCTGCTCTGATCACCTCGACTTTGCCTCAAATATTCCTTAATCTTGCCTCAACCTCGCCCTGACTTCACCTTGCACCAGCACATTTCGATCCTCAACTCAGCTTTGGTTTCGCTCACCTCTTCATCATTTACCATAATTTTTTCCACAAAATAATGTTACTAATGAAGTATTTAGTTGTATTTGTTAACCATCAGTAAGTTGTCGCTCACCTACAGCAACGCCATCTTAAGCCAGAATCTGTACATCCTACCTCTAATAGGGCAACCAGAACTGCACGCAACATTCCAACTACGGTGTGCCTAAATTCTAATGTGGCTGAAGTATGACTCAACACGCCTACCAATGAGTAGCCACTTCCAGTGAGCTATGGACCAGGACCTGAGATCTTGTACCACAATGCTATTAAGGGATTTGACATTAACTACATATTTTCTCCTTTCATTGATCCTGCCCCCCTCCCCGCCCCCATGTGCATCACCTCACACTTGCCTGGATTAAGTAACATCTGCCAGCTCTCTGCCCATATCTGTGACCTATCTGACCTGCTGTATTATTTGTTAGTCTTTACATTGTCCATGACTTCACCAATCTAGATGTCATCCACTCATCTGCATTTTCATCCAGATCATTAATATTTATTACAAACAGAGCACCCAGCACTGATTCTTGCAAAACAGCACAGGTCATGGACCTCCAGCCAGAATAATAGCCTTCCAAACCTACTGTCTTCTATGGGAAAACCTGTTCTGAATTCAAGCATGCAATTTACTCTGAATCCTATATGCATCTTTATCTTCTGAATCAACCTCCATGTAGATAACGTTCATGTTCCTGCCCTCATCAAGCTCCTTTGTCGCCGCCTCAAAAAACTCAGGTTTGTGAGGCATGGCCTGCCCCCGACAAAGCCTTGCTGACTGTTGCTAACCAAGCCATGTTGTTTCAAATGTGGACAAATTCCTATCCCTCAGTAGCTTCCCTACCGCTGATGTTGTATCACTGTTATTCTACCTAGTCCTATTACCCACACCTGTCCCATCCAGGTGCTTATTCAGACTTCTTGCATGTTTGGTAGCGTAGTGGTTAGCGCGATGCTATTACAGCTTGGGGCGTCGCAGTTTAATTCTAGCATCCTATGCAAGAAGTTTGAACATCCTTCCCGTGAATACGTATGTTTCCTCTCATGGTCCAAAGATGAACTGGTTAGTAGGTTAGTCATTGTAAATTGTCCTGTGCTTCAGTTAAATAGGTAGGTTGCTGGGTGGTGCAGCTTCTGGACTGAAAGGGCCTATTCTGCACTATATCTCTAAATAAATAAATTTTGAAATAGAACCCACATCTACCACTTCCTCTAGTACCACCCTCTGAAGAAGTTCCCCCTTGGGTTCCCCTTAAATATCTCACTTTTCACCCTTAACCTTTGACCTTTGTTCTATATTCACCCAACCTCTGTGGGAAATGCCTGCCTGCATTAACCCTATCTATACCCCTCATAATTGTGCATATGTCTACCAAATCTCCCTTCATTCTCCTATTTGCCATGGAATAAAATCCTAACTTGTTCAGCCTTTCTCTATGACCCAGGTCAGGACCTTTAAGTCCCAGCAACATCCTCGTAAATGTTCTCTGTACTCTGATCTCAAACCTCCACTGCCTTGTGGCTATACCCACTCATGGGGAACATTTCAGGAGTAAGCCTCAAGGAAAAATCTGGAGCTGGAGTCTGAAAGGCAGTCCTACGCTGAGTTCGAAGGGCATAGAGTGCAATACTTCATTAACATAGCCAGCCATCCCAATAGTGTTAGTAGTATCCTACCTATGTTTTATTTGCAAGCTTACTTGACCATACCTCAGGAATAGATAATAAGAGGTTTCATAGTTAATGGAAATGATGTTTGAGTTTTCACTTTATTCTAGAAATTAATGTCTTGGGTTTCTAAATGAAACAAAATTTTCATTCTGCCCCAGTTTAGTTCTTTCTCTTACACACAGGCACAGGTTGTATTACAAGGCAAATCCAGAAGTGTTATTATCCGGGAACTACAGAGGACTAATTTGGATGTTAATCTTGCTGTAAATAACCTACTTAGCCGCGATGATGAAGACGGAGACGATGGTGATGATACAGCAAGTGAATCATATTTGCCTGGAGGTTTGTGAGCTTGATACTGTGATTTCAGATTCAGATGTGTTTTGCTTTCTTGTATAGTTAAGTCCTTCAATTTTGTGAAATTGTAATTCGAAAATTTTCTGTCACACTGTGCCTAATTTTTGTAGGTCGTGTGTAACTAAGGGAGCCTGAGGCTTCATATTAAGTGTTAACCTCCTTGTCTTTTCAGTCTTATCTGTTTTAGATTGCTGTTCAGACAGCTTAAATCAGATTTGCGTCAATACTACCCATCTTCCAACTTCATTTCTGAAAGATTTTGATATATATTTTATCTGATCAAACATGCTACTTGAATCTAATTTCTGTAGCTCTTTATGTAAAATGGTCTTTTAGCTTTCACTTCTCAATTGAAGAACTGATTCTACAGGAACAACAATATTTTAAAGCAGGAAATATTTATTTTCATCTATAAAAGATAATATACTTGTATGTATGTTTTATTAAGCATTGTACCATGGAGAATGCTTACATTTGTACTCATGATAATCAGATCTTATTTTATTTTGTATTGGGGGGGTAAAATATATGATACTAATCTTAATTGGAATAATATAGCTAACATATATCGCATACTTAAGAACCTTGTTTTGTACTATTAACAGTGCTGTGTTCCCTTCTCAGAGGATCTCATGTCATTGCTGGATGCAGATATCCATTCTGCTCATCCGAGTGTCATCATAGATGCTGATGCTATGTTTTCTGAAGATATCAGCTATTTTGGTTATCCTTCCTTCCGTCGCTCTTCTCTACCCAGACTAGGCTCATCAAGAGGTATTTTGAAGCCAAGATAATTTTACAAGCATTGTGCCTTTTTCAAGGTGTTTTCTCCTAATCGCCAGTAGCAAGAATAAGAACACTAGAAAACATGTTCTTAAATCTCCCTCTGTCAGCAAACTCTGGACAGTGAAACTAGAGCACTACTTATCTCCATTTGAGTATTGCATTTCCAGTACACAAGTGTGTACAGGAGAAAGAAATAATTGTTACTCTGGATCCGATGCAGCACAAAAAAATCATAATTAAGATAAAAAACACAACAAAAACCCAATAAATATAAACACTAAAAATAGCTTGTACACATTGATTGTATGTCTGTTAAGTGACACTAGGTACAGGAGTGTCAGTATTATAAGGTAACTGACATGAAATGTTAAAGTAGTGGTGGAGGGGTGTGTTAGTGGATGGAGGTGTTGATCAGCCTTCCTGCTTGGGGAAAGTAACTGCTTTTCAGTCTGGTGGTCCTGGTGTGGATGTTATGTAGCCTCCTCCCTGAATGGAGTATGATGGAAAGGTTCAATTTCAGGATGCCTCCATGTCGGTTTGTTGTTTTTTTTAAAACAGCACCTTTTAAGGCACAACTGCATGACCAAGTACAGTGCTTTCTTTGTTGTGCTTTTGATTTTTTAAAATATTTGAGTTTATCTTTTAGGCTTTCAAAAGTAACTTTTTTTTCCAGGTGAACAGTGAAGAATGAGAAAATGATGTTCATTCAATTATCCCAAACAGTTGTGATATTTAAAAATATACTCTGCCCCACCTAAACATTGCAATTTCCTCAAAGGTGTGAATAGTCACATTAAAAACCTACTATTTTGAGTTGGGATGTGAAATTGGTAAATTTTATTTAGATTGCTACCACTCCTCTCTGTCTGCATCACCATGCCGCTGCATCCTCTTTCTTTTCATAAATCCGAATTTGCTACTTGCCTGTAATGTTTCTCTGAAATGTAGAGTTCCACAAGTTTGGTTTATCGTGATGATCAAGATATTTGTTTACTGAAATTAGTCTCCAGTATCTATTGAAAAGTGAGCATTTGACCATTTTGTAAAAGGACAAAGTGCTTTTGTTTTGTCCAACAGTGGATTTTAGACAGGAGGGCAAAGGGTGCAAATTTAGAATCTATATTTAAAAAATAAACTTCGTTGCTTTAAAGTTAAATGTCAAGTGTACTAAACTACACCTGATTGTTCAAAAATAGTTTTCATTAAAATGATCAGCTTAGTTTTTGCTTAAAATTTATTGCAAATTGATAGATTTGTACTGAAGTTGGATCATTGGTTTATAAAGAGAAGCAATATTTGGAACACTAGTGTGTATAATTAATGCTAAAATAATGCAGTTTTAAGAAAGAAATGTTCCAATGTTATTGTAAGATACAATGAAAGGCTTTTAAGGTTTTATACTCAAATTGCTGTGCATATAGTCCCCATTATTCTTTGATTGCAGAGCACAGACCTGTGTATTCATGGCCCTCGGCTGCATTTTAGGTTTAATTTTGAACAGATGTGTCTGTGCACACATACACATCAAGTAACTAATCATTCTCTGTATAAGTAAGGTAACTGGTTTCCACACCACTTGTATGAAGTGACTCCTGTATTTATACTCATGTGTTAGAATTCTGACTTTGTGTACATATCTATTCCTTATAATTTCAAAACTGATCAATGACTGTTAGTGCATTTAATCAAAGTAGCTGGTTGTTAATATAATTTTCCTTTAGGTATTTTAACATTTTAATGTTTATGAATACATTTTTAATGTTTTTAGAACATCGGGCTTATTTGTTTATTTTGGGGGTACATTGAATACAAAGAGAGCCTTGGTGGTTTTTTTTTTTGCTAACTGCAGGCAGTCCTTGTCCTTTATAACCTATGATTATCCAGGACTTGGTTTACAATTATATAGAATTTTAGATGTAGATAATTGCATACTTATTTCACTTAAGCTATTTATCCATTAGTGCAGTAACATAAACTAAGAAATGGGAAGATATAAATCAAGAAGTTTCCTGAGTTTGTATTATTATATGCACAGTGTCAGGATCAAAAGGTAATGAACGCCCTTTGCCCATATGACATTTCAATTTAAAATGTACATTTGGCATTTTGTCAAATGTACTAGGTTTGGAGCAG
Source organism: Mobula birostris (assembly GCF_030028105.1). Taxonomy (NCBI): domain Eukaryota; kingdom Metazoa; phylum Chordata; class Chondrichthyes; order Myliobatiformes; family Myliobatidae; genus Mobula; species Mobula birostris. The sequence continues at coordinate 129,017,892 of NC_092370.1, forward strand.
TTTCTAAACTTGGGGACTGTTTTCATTACTAAAAATAATCAGGGGAGGTGCAGCAATAACTTTCAGGGTGTTAAAGGAGGTTGCAAGAAGATCTCTGTTCTCAGTGCTGCAAGTGCTAAGAAAAGACTGAAGCATTCGCATTCATGCTTAGCCATCTTCATATGCTTCTGAGATCCCCAGGACAACAGAAGCCAATATCCAGCCAATTCAGTTGTCTTTGTGATGTCCAGAAACAGCTGAATACACTGGGTACAGTATAGCATCCTTGTTGCAATACAGAAGTCTTGCACTCCAGAACTGAGCCCTTCGCCAAACAGGACCAGTAAAAGTTGCAATTATACTGGAAATATGGAAAAGTCATAAAAGTAAGATGGATCTATTCTGTTTATTACTGTTATGTATGTCTAATCTTGATCATCAGAAAAGTGATATCAAGCGGCACATAGTCACCAATGCCCAATTTGGTTTTCACCAAGATTACTTTGTCTCCAGACCTAGTGATGGGCTTGGTGTGGACATAAGTTGAAGAGTTCAGGGGATGAGAGGCCTATAATATCAAGGCAACATTGGACTGAGTGTGACATTAAGGCTGTGTAAAGATAAAGTCAGTAGGGATGAAATAGAAAACTTAACTGTGGCTGAAGTTGTGTATGGCACTAAGCAAGGTAGATGCAGATATCATGAGTTGAGCATCTCAGAACCTCTGCAGGGGTTCCTCAAGGCAGGATTCTAGACCCAGATATATTCACCTGCCAGTTGTAGCATCTTTGATAAGTTCATCATGTTACTCTGTCATATTGAGCCAACTAGGAAATTAGTTTCATCCAGCTACTTAATGGACAAGACACCTCTAGGCTGTAATGAGAAAGCTTGTCTATAGACCACCATTTCTGGAATGCAAGTCTTTAGGTTGCATCTGTAAATGTTTACAAGGTCACTTGTCTTTGCCTCCTTCAGAATGCTCAGCTAATTTTTGGAGTAAATTGAATTGGCAGAACTCTGATGTGACTCTTCTGGCCAAAGGTGGTTGCAAATAATTCAGCCTTTTCTTTTGCACCTATATGCTGGACTCTGCCATCATTGAGGATGGGAATGATTTTAGCACTGCTATGTTATTTTACTTTAATTCTTCAGGACCAAGGGGACTAGATGAGTCAAGATTATAGATTTGATCTAATTGTTCTTGAACTTAATTATAACCTCATCAGAATATGTCTGGCAAATGCTGCAACTGGCATGCTCTTGTACATTTCTTAAATCTACATCAAGCCTTGGTTTGATAGTAATCATAGCAAGAAATATATGGTAGATATTGTGATGGAGTAAATTGTACTGTAGCCCCACTGTGTTTCACAGGTGCCTAATTTTGAAATCCCAAGTGCTGTTGTAAATTTACTATGCTAAAAGAGTTAGTGTCGGGCAGGTATTCTAGACAGAAATGACCAATTGTTTGGTAACCAATGTTCCATTTAGTTTACATCAGGGCAAATCTGCAGGGATAGTACCATACGTTATGATGGTTGTGTTCATTGTGAAGGCAGGACTTGGTTTTTGCAAGGACATGATCATGTCCAGTGTTGACACTGGCAGGTAGATTGGTGAGTACCAAGTCAACCAGATTCAAATAGGTACAGCTAAGTCCTTCTGGAGCTAATCAGCGGCTGTTCTATAAAACTACTCTTGGTGATGGACCTTTTAAGAGCCTCTGCCCAAGAGTACATTTTTTTAAGTGGCGATCATCATGGAAAAATGCAGATCGATCAGTTGAAGTATTGTGGTAGGTGATAATTAGTAGATATTTAGTTTTCATTCCCATGTTTAACAAGATATTTTAGGATTTTATAATGTCAGAAGTTAATTTTGAGGAGCCCCAAAGCAACTGCTCTCTGCATGCTACAAATCCATTGCCTCTTAATTTTTGGCGGTTTTGATTCTACATTACTGTGTTGCCTGACTGGTCCTTAGGGCTGCTTTTCCAGTCTTGTGTCCCTGTTCACTGTGGTTACATGAGTGGAGATGTCTGGGGTAGGTAAGAATTTATCCCCTGGGAATTGTTTACCTTAGTTCATTTTTTTTTAAACTATATGAATAATCCAAGATATGACATTGGGAATCAGTCTTTTTATTTTCAGTTGTCAGTTTTGGCATGTGTGATTTGGCTTGGTGCAGAGTTGTTATCCACAGGTCTTGTGTGTAACACTGCTATTGTTCTGTGGAGGGTTTTCCTAGAGATTGGCTTATTTTTATTCCACTGGTGTGACCCTATTGCATACCAGTTCTCCTTCTTCCCTTAGAGAGAGACTCCGATCTGTTGCGTGAACGTGAATCAGTTTTACGTTTACGTGAAAGGAGATGGCTTGATGGTTCTTCATTTGATAATGAAAGAGGCTCCACAAGCCGTGAAGGTGAATCGAACTTGGATAAGAAAAGCCTTCCCATCCAAAGCCCTGTCTCCTTGGGAGAGGAATTGCAGTGGTGGCCTGATCGGGTGAGTAATTTTGCATTGGTTAATTAAATTGAAGTACTCGATTTTAGTGGTGACATTCTGGTTCATTAACAGTTATTGCTCTTGTAAACACTATTCTGGCCATAAGAGTAATAATTGCTGCAACATTGACCCCTGAATGGAACTAAACTTAAGTTTTTTTATTAAACACATTATTCTAATATCTTGTGTTTGCTAGGTTATAACAAAGCTGACCATTTGGCAAAAATTAAGACACTGCCATTGTTTAGTCAAGGAAAATTGAACATGCATGAATGGAACTTAATTGGGCATTCAATTTCTAGTTTAAATAATCCTGCTGTATACATTGCTTTTAAGAACCGTGCATTTAATGAAAACCTGAAGCAATAAAAGGCTCTTTTTGGTGGAACTCAAACTTAATTAAAATAAGTTTTGTAATTGTACCTAAATCGTACTATGCAGCTGAAATCACTGGCTAAAGCTAAATGGTTTTTCTTATAAATATTTTATATTAATTTGGTTCCAAGTACTAGAATGGTAAAGTTTGTGATCACACTTGTGTGAAAATTAGTTAAATACGAATGAATGAGCAAATGTCATATTTTAATGAAACAGCAACTATCAGTCATTAGGAATGGGAAATTTAACGATTTAATGTTTTTGGAGCTATGCAAGAGTTTGAGAAGTAGAAAAAGCCAAGAACCATCTTTTTGCTACAACCCTGATTCAATTTAAGTCTCAGAAAGACTGATGAAGGGCATATGAAACTGGATTGGTTTTGTTAAACCAGTCACATTAAAATTGTTGGCTGTTGGTTCTTCATGTGCCTTGCGTGTTATGCGCTTGGGCGATCATGGCACTCCACATCGAACGATCCCTTGCAGCGTCAATGATATCTCGCACACTTAGACCTGTTAGCTCTTTCACAGTGTCCATATATTTTCTTCTTTGCCTTCCTCTTTCGCATTTCCCAGGCATATGGCCTTGTAATGCAAGGCATTCTATTTCTCCCTTCCTGATGACATGACCCAGGAACTTTAAGTTTCCTCTCATTTAATGTTCTCATTAAAGATCTTTTTGTATGGGCATGTTGGAGTATTAGTTACCCTATCTCTATATGATATTTTCAGCATTCTTCTAAGAAACCACATTTCTGTTGCTTCTAAGTTTCTTTGCAGTTCTAGTGTTATAGTCCATGTTTCGGAAGCATACAGCAGGATTGACCAGATGTAACATTTTAGTAGCCTAAGCTTTGTTGTCATAGAAATGTGTAATATAGAACATAGAATAGTACAGCACAGTACAGGCCCTTTGGCCCACATTGTTGTGCCGACCCTCAAATCCTGCCTCCCATATAAGCCCCCACCTTAAATTCCTCCATAACCTGTCTAGAAGTCTCTTAAATTTCACTAGTGTATCTGCCTCCACCACTGACTCAGGCATGTATTCCACGCACCAACCACTCCCTGAGTAAAAAAACCTTCCTCTAATATCCCCCTTGAACTTCCCACTCCTTACCTTAAAGCCATGGCCCCTTGTATTGAGCAGTGGTGACCTGAGGAGGAGGCGCTGGCTATCCACTCTATCTATTCCTCTTAATATCTTGTATACCTCTATCATGTTTCCTCTCATCCTCTTTCTCTCCAAAGAGTAAAGCCCTAGCTCCCTTAATCTCTGATCATAATGCATATTCTCTAAACCAGGCAGCATCCTGGTAAATCTCCTCTGTATCCTTTCCAATGCTTCCACATTCTTCTTACAGTGAGGCGACCATAACTGGACACAGTACTATAAGCTTTCTTAACTACCCTATCTACCTGTGAGGCCTATAAGCTTTCTTAACTACCCTATCTACCTGTGAGACAACTTTCAGGGATCTGTGGACATGTACCCCCAGATCCCTCTGCTCCTCCACACTACCAAGTATCCTGCCATTTACTTTGTACTCTGCCTTGGAGCTTGTCCTTCCAAAGTGCACCACCTCACACTTCTTCGGGTTGAACTCCATCTGCCACTTCTCAGCCCACTCCTGCATCCTATCAATGTCTCTCTGCAATCTTCGACAATCCTCTACACTCTCCACAACACAACCCACCTTTGTGTTGTCTGCAAACTTGCCAGCCCACCCTTCTACCCCCACATCCAGGTCGTTAATAAAAATCACGAAAAGTAGAGGTCCCAGAACAGATCCTTGTGGGACACCACTAGTCACAACCCTCCAATCCGAATGTACTCCCTCCACCATGACCCGCTGCCTTCTGCAGGCAAGCCAATTCTGAATCCACCTGGCCAAACTTCCCTGGATCCCATGCTTTTTGACTTTCTGAATAAGCTTACCGTGTGGAACCTTGTCAAATGCCTTACTAAAATCCATATGGATCACATCCACTGCACTACCCTCATCTATATGCCTGGTCACCACCTCAAATAAGTCTATCAGGCTTGTTAGACACGATCTGCCCTTCACAAAGCCATGCTGACTGTCCCTGATCAGACCATGATTCTCTAAATGCCCATAGATCCTATCTCTAAGAATCTTTTCCAACAGCTTTCCCACCACAGACATAAGGCTCGCTGGTCTATAATTACCTGGACTATCCCTACTATCTTTTTTGAACAAGGGAACAACATTCGCCTCCCTCCAATCCTCTGGTACCATTCCCGTGGACAATGAGGACATAAAGATCCTAGCCAGAGGCTCAGCAATCTCTTCCCTCGCCTCGTGGAACAGCTTGGGGAATATTCCGTCAGGCCCTGGGGACTTATCTGTCCTAATGTATTTTAATAACTCCAACCCCACCTCTCCCTTAATATCAACATGCTCCAGAACATCAATCTCACTCATATTGTCCTCACCGTCATCAAGTTCCCTCTCATTGGTGAATACCGAAGAGAAGTATTCATTGAGGACCTCGCTCACTTCCACATCCTCCAGGCACATCTTCCCACTTTTATCTCTAATGGGTCCTATCTTCACTCCTGTCATCCTTTTGTTCTTCACATAATTGAAGAATGCCTTGGGGTTTTCCTTTACCTTACTCACCAAGGCCTTCTCATGCCCCCTTCTTGATCTCCTCAGCCCCTTCTTAAGCTCCTTTCTTGCTTCCCTATATTCCTCAATAGACTCATCTGATCCTTGCTTCCTCAACCTCATATATGCTGCCTTCTTCCACCTGACTAGATTTTCCACGTCACTTGTCACCCATGGTTCATTCACCCTACCATTCTTTATCTTCCTCACCGGGACGAATTTATCCCTAACATCTTGCAAGAGATCTCTGAACATCGACCACATGTCCATAGTACAATTCCCTGCTAAAACATGATCCCAATTCACACCTGTTGGTAAAAATGGGTTTCATTTCTTGGAAGTTGGTTTTGGCAATGGCAATTCTTTTTATTTCTACTTTACCTCTACAAAAGGCTTAAATATTTTACTGATGAAATTCTTCATCCACTCTGTCTTTCTGTGGATCAGAATTAATCCTTTAAGTACAGAATAAAGTATGATTGTCATTTGGATCAGATTATGTAATTTTTTCAATGAAAATAGAAGAGCTGTTATAAATGACTGAACTTTCTTCCCCAGGATGGTACTAAATTTGTAGCTATTGGAGCCTTGTATTCTGAACTGGTGGCTGTAAGCAGTAAAGGTGAATTATATCAGTGGAAATGGAATGAATCTGAACCATATAGAAATACACAGGTATGAAATTATAATTATTTTTTGTTTTAGCTTTCATACTTAGCTAATTGAATATCAATGTTCATGTTAACTGAATTGTTACATCTTCATTCCCCAAAGAATCCTTCAGTGCACCATCCTCGGACTACGCAGTTAAGTTTAACAAATGAAAAAATTGTCCTTCTGGCTGCCAATAGCATTAGAGCCACAGTCACTACAGAGAATAGCAAAGTAAGTATAATTGAAAAATTTTGAACTGAACTACCTCTTTTACTTGCCTTACCCAAAATTCTTCCCTTGTGCCTATTTATTCTATGCAGTATATCGGCAAAGCTTTGGATTAAGGTGCTGCAATGTGGGTTTTACTTTTATAAGATATTGGAGTCATAGAGCACTACAGAATAGGAACAGGTGTATTGGCCCATCCAGTCCATGGTGAATTGTTATTCTGCCTAATCCCATTGACCTGCACCTGAACCGTAGCCCTCCATATCTCTTCTATCCATGTAGATATCCAAATGTCTTTTAAATGTTGAAATTAAACTCTCATCCACCACTTCCTCTCACAGCATGATGTGCTGACTAATCAGATCTTCAAATGAGATGATTGTACAGGTTGTATTTGAATGATGTCAACTATTAATGTCATATTTAACTAGACTGCATGAAACTTTTTAAAGATTATGGAATAGACCCTCATTCCCTGTTGCTACAAGGTGGTGAGATGTGAGAAGCATGCAGAGAGATTTCAAGGGGGAGTATAGATCGATTAAGTGAATAGACATGGGAGTATTTCTTTAATAGTGATGAAAGTCAATATAAATTTATTGCATGTATACATATGCAACCTTGAAATTGAGGAATAGTATTTAAAAGAAACCTAGCTACTGTCGTACACAAATCACTAAAAATTAACATGCAGCTTCAGTAAACAGTTATGAAAGCAAAATGAAATGTGAAGTTGAGTTTAACAGGTGTAGTGTCAATTATGAAACCACATCTGGCAGGTTCTCAGCAGATCTGATTTACTATATCTGCAAAAGGAAGGATATCCTTGAAAAGGAGAGAGTATATCTTTTGAACTCATCAGGATATGAGGGTTGGTCATTTGAAAATTTATATGGGACTTGATAGGGGAAGTTCTGAAGTGATGTTTTCCTTGATTGAGTTGTCTAGAATTGGAAGTCACAAACTTAATGAGGGGTTGACCATTCATATGAGTTGTGCTCTGATACTTCGCAATAAATAACTTGTGTTGTAATTTTAGAAATTGTATGGTTCTTTAAATCGGAGCTGAGGAACTGAATAACACACAAAATGCTGGAGGAACCTGGGTCAAGCAGTATCCGTGGAAGGGAATAAACAGTCGATGTTTTGGCCTGCAATGCTTCATTAGGACCTTTCATCAGGATTTCGGCCCAACATATTTTTTCCCTTCATAGATGCTGCCTATCTTGCTGAGTTCCAACAGCATCTTGTTATTTCTGGATTTCCAGCATCTGTAGAATCTCTTGTGTTTGTAGGGAATTGGTTATTTGTTTATCTGTGATTGTAGTTTATCCTTCACCTTTTGTCTTTAGGTTGCCACTTGGGTTGATGAAACATTATGTTCTGTAGCTTCTAAACTGGAGCACAGTGCCCAGATTTTTCCTGAGCTGCAAGGAGAAAAGATTGTATCTTTGTATTGTTGTGCCCTGTATACATGTGTCCAGCTGGAAAATGGCCTCTTTTGGTGGTAAGTATTGAATGCATTTATAAATATTTGTATATTGACAGTATATTAACCATTAGCGAACTGGCTTTTTCATTGTGACACTGAATTCTGCTTAAGTGATAGCCCAAAGCATTTGGGGGAAAAGTAGTTTAAATGAAACATTTAATGATCTTCCCAAAACACCAGTACAGGAGTAATTTTTGTACGTTTTCGTAATTGGTTAAACTCAAAAATTTTTATCTTTCAGCTATTTTGAGTACTATTCTGTCATACATGACTGGTCTTCGTGTTCCAATCTTGTGCCATTACGTATGTCCATTTTTCCAGAGCTTGTAGTAAAACCATCTGTTAACTCTCGTGGTTAGAAATAGTTTTTCTGCTCTTTACCAGAACTCTTTGTTCATCTACTTTTTTCCCCTAGCTTCTAAATGATTGCAAATTCTGAATTTAGAAAATGTGGTTTAATTTTCCCCTTTGTTTCCTTGTTTTCACTAATGACTGTAGCTCTGTTAATAATACACTTTTTCAATTTGATTAATGCTTTACTCATTAGTTTTAATGGAATGAGTTCTTGTTCATTATTTTTGTAATGACAGAAGAGCCATTATTAAACATCAAATTTGCCCAGAAAATACTTACCTGGTAATTCCAAAATTACGTAATATTAAATAACTGCTGAGCATATTTCATTTTATTCTGATTAAGAAAGTCATTCTCATCTATGTATGGAATTGGTGAAGCATGAATAGGAAGGGTTTGTCTTGGTGTTGAGAAAATTGAAAGCTCCGTTGTATAGGGGTACTGATGCAGATTGTACTAGTTGATATTTCTAATTCAACGTTAATTTCAATTATCTGTGAAATATTGAGATTGTGGTAAGAATATGTATCCTGATATATTCACATCATGAAATGTGAATCTAAGTGTTTTGAGCCAAATTCCAGAAATTATGTTTATTTGTTTACACTCTATATTGCTAGTATCTTGCCTGGTCAATAAAAGTATGGATGTGTGTATGGAAATACCCTGATCAGAAATGAACTGTTCCAAATCATTGGAATATCAATATTGCAGTCTACATTAAAATACCTTGAATGAGGCTCTATAGATCCAAATAAAATATTTTGCTCCATGGTTTCTGTGGTTGCCAGGTACATTTCTAAAGCACAAGTTAAAACTAAGATGAATACATGTTAATCTTCAGTCTGCAGTCAGCATGAGCTTCAAGAGAATAGAAGATTAGAAGGATCTTTTGGCATAAATCTGTTCTGCAATTTTCCCAATCTATTTTACCATTTAATTTATCTCTCTGATTTTTGACTTCCATGTCTGAAAGTTTGCCATTCTGTATGGAAAAGATGGTTGCTCTCAATTTTAAACTTGGCTTTTGAGAGAAACATCCCAGGTTAACATATTTAAGAAATACTGCAAACATTCAGCAGATCATACAGCATCTATTGAAAGAAAATTAGTTAATATTTTAAGTCAAATTGCAGAGAGTCAATGTCAGAAATTGACAGAACAAACTTTTTAATATATTTCTGGTAGTGTGAAGCTAGGATTCCTATAAGTCTATAACAGGGGTGGCCAACCTTTTACATTACGTGCGTCAATTTTTTCACGCACAAACTCAGATGCGATTTTTTTTTTTCACACACGAGTTCTATATTAACATGTTTTTACAAGAATTGAATGGGGGTACAAGAGTTGTATGGTGCATCTGAACTCATAAAAAAAATTGACGCATGGAATGTGAAAGGTTGGCCACCCCTGGTCTATAACATAGATGAGATTATCCAATCAATAGGGGCATTTAAAGGAACTGAACAAAGGAACAAAATTGTTAAAATTGAGGGCTATTAAAGAGTGGAAAGCATGTGAGAGTGATACATTTGCAAAATGCAGAACTGTAGGATATGCCCAGCATGCTGTGCTAATGGAGAGGAAAAACTGTGCCAATACGATGGGTGCTCTGGTCAGTTCTGATGCAGAGCACACCAGTTGCCTGAAGTTGTTGAATTCAATGCTGAGTCTGAAAGGTTATAACTTGCCCAGACAGAACACGAGGTGCTGTTCCTCAAGCTTACATTGGGCCTCATTATAACATTGCAGGAGGCCACATACAGAGAGATCAGAGTGGGACTGGGATGGAGAATTGAAGTGGCAGGCAACAAGAAGTTCAAGGTCAACACTGCGGACTGAATGCAGGTACTCTGCAAGACGGGCACATAAATCTGTGCTTGGTTTATCTAATGTGGAGGAGATCACAGGAATTGGTGCTACACCTAGAAAGACTGTTTATCTACTTGCATGGTGGGAAGGGGAAAGGTAAAAGGACAGATGTTGCATCTTCAGCAGTTGCAATGGAAAATGCTTTGAGGAGTGGTTGATGGAAAAGCAGACCAGGAAATTGATTAGGGAGCAGTCCCTTCAAAATGCTGAAAGTGGAGGGGTGGTGAAGGTGGTGAAATCTCACTAAGGGTGATGCAAATTATGAAGGAATTCTAATTTCCCAGCTCATTTCCTTCGATATCCTTTTGAGATTTCTTGCTCTTGAACTCTTACCATTCCTCACAAGCCACCCTCTAATGATCATGTCTCTGTTCATTTGCTCACTAAAGGAAATTAGTGAAGTACTTTTCACTGCATCAGAACTTTCAAAGTGCCTCGCAACCGAAAAAAGATTGTTATATAGTTACTATTGTAAGGTAGAAAAACATATCAGACTTTTTAGAGAGTGTAGCGGAGAACAGCCAGTGATTCCGCTCTCCAGCTTTCCTGGCAGGGCTGTTCCAAGTGTTCCTTGTCAATTTACAGATATGCAGATGGATTATCCAGCATCCTAAAGACTGTTTGTGTGCCAAATTGTGCATTTGTCATTCATGTAAAAAAGGTTTTACATTTGTAGAAGTTGGCACTGGATAAATTAGACTTCACCTGTAAAATGTCCAACAAAATTGATCAAAACTGTTTACTTTGCCTTTTTCTTTCTAATGAAGAAGTATTTGTAACTGCATGGTCTGCGGGGAAAAACTCAATGCAGCACGTTATTTATTGTTTTTAGAAAAAGTTGTTTGAAACCTAATTGCTACTCTGTGAAGTTGTACCTGCCTTCATCTAATCAGCCAAGAAAGATCTTTTTGCTCATTTTGCTCAGAGCAAGCAAAAAAAAATCTGATTTGTTCCTTTAGGGAGGTTTTCTTTCCAGATTTGGTGGTCTCCAGGAGTTCAAACAGACCATAATGCAGTAAACTTGCAGAATCCCATCTAACTGCTGTTAAATTGACAAAACCAAGAGGACCATTTTTCTCTTTTAGCCACAGCTGTGAAAATTGAAATACATTTCATAAAAAATCTCAGTCTCCCATTGCCTATTCTAATTTGTATCCCAACCTCTGCTGAATTTATCTTTTATAAATTTATCTGAATTTATCTGCTGAATAATGTTTCCCACCTTTTTGGCAAGACTTCCCAGCGAGACAAATTCTGTACTGTTGGCTGGTCATTTACATTTGAACAGTTATTTCAGTCCTCCCACAGCAAGCCGTTTTTAATCAATTAAAATACATTCATAGAAATATTATCTGAGGATTTTTTTGAACCAATGACACATATCAGCGAGCTTGCCAGTAGGCTGATGTTTCTGATTATCTGAATACCTTTTGATTATCTTCCAGCAGAGGGTTGTGCTTTTATAATTGGTCAATATTGGGGAATGTGCCCTTTCAACAATCATTAACTCTTTTATGCAAAAAAACTTCTAATGTGGAGTCTTGGCTGATTATTTACTCATGCTGACAAAGGGAAACTTGATCCTAAAGTGATTCACAATGTTTTTTCACACAGGGGTTATCTATTATGCATCTCTTGCATCTGAACTGAATATTCTACTCTTTCCAAGGATTAACATTTTCTGTGTCTATATTTTTGAAGTTTAGATAAATAACATTGCAAAGGGACTATTGTGTTTATAAATCTTCCAATTAGTTGAAATGGTCTATTTCAGTGCAGCACAGGAACAGGCCCTTTGGCCTACAGTATTGTGCTGATCCAATTAGTAATCAAATGGACAACCTAACTAATGTCCTCTGCCTATATAATATCCACATTCTTCCATTTTCATGTGATTATCTAAACGTCTCTTAAAAGTCTCTAATGTATCTGCCTCTGCCACCATTCAATGCAGTGCATTCCAGGCACCCACCTCTCTGTGTTTAAATAAACCTTGCCCCTGGTTTCAAATTATCTCTCCCCCAACCCCCCCCCCCCACCTAAACTCGCCTTAAATGCATGCCCTCTGGTATAAGAAATTTCAACCCTGGAAAAAGATGCTATCTTCGTACTCTGTCCGTGCCTCTCATGATCTTATAAACATCTATCAGATCTCCCCTCAGCATTCGCTGCTGCAGAGAAAACAACCCAAGTTTGTCCAACCTCTAGTTATATAGTACATGACCTCGAATCCAGGCCACATCCTGGTAAATCTCTTCTGCATCCTCTTCAAAGCCTCGGCATCCTTCCTATAATGGGGTAACATGGTAGTGTAGCAGTTAGTATGGCACTATCATAGCTCAGCATTTTGAAGTTCAGAGTTCAATTCTAGCGCTGTTCCGTAAGCAATCTCTGTATGTCCTCCCTGTGGAATGCATAGGCTTTCCCTGGGTGTTCTGGTTTCCTCCAACAATCCAAAGGTGTATGAGGTAGGTTAATTGGTGATTATAAATTGCCCTGTGATGAGGCTCGGGTTAATTAGGGTTTTTGGGTTGCTGGGGTGAAGAGCTGGAAGTGCCTGCCTCATGCTGTGTCGCTAAATAAAACTGTTTTATAAAGCTGCAATATAACTCCCTGAGTTGTGAACTCAATGCCTTGACTAATAAAGGGAAGCATATCATATGCCATCTTAACCACTCTATCAAACTATGTAGCCACTTTCAGGGAGCTATGAACTTGGACTCAAAGATTCCTTGACCTTAGCAGTGTACCGTCTCTTTACATTTGGCCTGCCAAGGTGCAACACTTCACATTTGACTGGGTTAAACTCAATCTGCCATTTCTCTGCCCATATCTGCAAATGATCTAAATCCTACTTCCATTCTTTGCCAGTACTCTACACTATCCACAACACTAATCTTGGTATTATCTGCGAACTTGCTAACCCACCCAGCTAAATTTTCATCCAGGCAATTTGTATACATCACAACAGCAGAGCTCCCAGCACACACCTCTGCGGAGCACCACTAATTCCAGACCTCCAGCTCAAATGAGTCCCTTGGACCACGACCCTCTGTTTTCTATTGGCAAGCCAGTTCTGAATCCATACAGCTTATTCACCATGGATACCATGCATCTTAATCCTCTTGATGAGCTTCCCTTGAGGGACCTTGTCAAGCACTTATTAAAATCCATGCAAACAACATCCACCTCTCTACCTTCTTCAATCACACTTGTCAATAAACTCAATCCAGTTAATAAGATTGACTTGCCCCACACAAAAGCTATGCTCACTCTCCCTAGTTAGGCTATGGCTCTCTAAATGCTGATAAATCTTACCCTAATTCTCTGCAGTAACTTACCAACATTTATGTGAAACTCACGGGTCTGTGGTTTCCAGGATTTATCCTTTGTTCCCTACGTGAATAGTGGAATAATATTAGCTACTTGCCAGCCCCCACCTGGGGTATGTCCCATCAGACCCTGGGAACCTATCCACCTTGATCTACTTTGAAATGCCATAGCATATTAATACACTTGGCACTGATCTCCCTATCCTTCATGTCCTTCCCTTTGATAAATACTGATATAAAGTACTCATTAAGAACCTCACCCATATCCTCTGCTTTCAAGCAAATGTTCCCCCCACCATCATCCTTGAGTGGCCCTGCTCTCTCCCTAGTTACCTTCTTGCTTTTGACGTATGTATAGAATGCTTTGGATTCTCTTTAATCCTACCTGCCAAGGCTTTATCATGGCCTCGCCTGGCTTTCCTAATTCCCTTGTTCTTTTCTAGCTTCTTTATAATCCTCAAGGGCTCTAGGATTTTAAGATTCTAGAGGGTTAAAGATCAAGGATTCTAGCTTCCTAAGCTTTACTTATTTTTTTTTTTGTTGACTAAATTCATCACCTCTCAACATCCAAGGTTCTCTTAGCTTGCCATTCTTGTCTGTCCTTCTGATTGGAACATGCATCCTGTACCCTGCAGGTCTTTAAACACCCTCCAGATGTTGGACTTACCCAAAAACATCTGTTCTCTAATTCTCTCTAGTTCCTGCCTACTGTTCTAGTGATTTGCTCTGCTCCAACTTAATACTCTCCAGCAAGAACCATACTTATCTGTATCTACATAGCTATCTTAAAATTTAAGGAGTTGTCACTATTCCCTAACTGATCATCCAAGGTCAATCACCTGGTCAGGCTCATTACCCAACACCAGATCCAGTACAGCCCCTCCTCTTGTTGGACTATCTATGTATTGAATTACAAAACCCTCCTGTACCTAACAAATTCTGCCCCATCTAAACCTCTTTTACTTGGGTCTCAACTATGTTAGTGAAGCTGAAATCCCCTATGACAACAGCCGTATAGTTTTTACACCATTTCTTAATCCATCTGCATACCTGTTCCTCAATGTCCTGATGGCTTTTAGAGTGGTGTTTGTGGTACAATTTCATCAGAGTGATGCAGCCTTCTTATTTTTGAGTTCTACCCATGTTGACTCAGTGGATGGGTCTCCATTATGTCCCATTTGAGTGCAGCTGTGATATTGCTCCTGATTAGTCGTGCAACTCCTCTCAACTCCTCTTTTACCTCCCTCACCTTTTCTAATACATCAAAACCCTGGGGCATTAAGCACCCATTCCTGTCTGTTTGTCTGTCTGTCTGTCTCTTGCTCTCTTGCTCTAGTATCATAGTTCCATATTGATCCATGCTCTAAGTTCATCACCTTTACCCATAATACTCCTAGTGTTAAAAGAAACACACTTCAAACTCTGTCCTATCCTATCTATTACTTTGCTCCTGCCTGTTTTTACTGGCCCTGACATCTAACTTCCTCTCCCTCCCTCTACTTTCTGGCCTGGTGCTCTGATTCTCGCCCCCCTGCCAAACTAGATTAAACCCTCCTGAGTAATACAAGTGAAACTCCTACCCAGTATATTGGCTCCCCTCTAGTTCAGGTGCTACCTATCCCTCTTATACAGGTCACCCCTGCCCCAGAAGAGGTTCCAATGATCTAAGAACATGAACCCCTGCCCATTGTACTAGTTCCTTGGCCACTCATTCATTTGTACTATCATCCTATTACTACCTTAGAGGTTCTGCTCTTCAGCCTCTTTCCTAACTCCTTGTACTCACTGCACAGGGCCTCTTCTCCCTCTCTACCGATGTCATTGGTGCCAATGTGCACCATGGCTTCTGGCTGCTCACCCTCTTCCTTGAGAATATTCTGCAGCTACTCTTGAGACATCCTGAACCCAAGCACCTGGGAGACAACACACCATCCTGGCTTCTCCGTCGTGGACACAGAATCTCCTGTCCATCCCCTTAACTATTGAGACTTATATTACTCTGTCTGAATTTACTCTTCCCTGCTTAGCTGCTGCTGCTGTGCACTGATGACTCTTTCACTCCCAGCAGTATCCAGAGGGGAATACTTGTTGCTGAGGGGAATGACCACACTGACTGCTTACTCCCTTTACTTTTTCTGGTGTCACCCACTTATTATCTGAAGCCTGCACTTTGGGTATGACCCACTCAGTAAAAGACTCAACTATGAGGTTTTCAGCCTCCCAATGGCCCTGAGTACATCCAGCACCAGCTCCACTTCCTTGACCTTGTCAGTCAGGAGCCGAAGTCATATACACCTCCCACAGATATAGTCATTAGGGAAACTGTTAGGCTCCCTGAAATTCTATATTTGCAGAGGAGCATTCCACCGTCCCAACTGGCGTCCTGCTTGCACTGAATTAAGGACAAGGGACTTAAAGACAACAAAAAAAAGTTTATCTGCTCTTACCTATGCCTTCTCTGAAACATTTCTCACTCAACTAGGTCACTTAAACGACCTCTTCTCATCTAGCTCGTTTAACCTTCAGCCCTGGCTTCTCAAGCTTAAGAGTATCTGTGTATCTCAAGAGTTGTCTTTGGTGCTCACACTACTTCCTCCAGAACTATCCTTTGCCTCAGTTTCATTAATTGTTTACTTGCAATGGCTTTGCTGAAGTTCTTTGCCTGTTGATTCAAATGAGTTACCCAATTAACTAATCACAAACGAGAAAAACTGCTGATGCTGGAAATCCAAGCAACACACAAAATGCTGGAGGAACTCAGTGGGCCAGGCAGCATCAATGGAAAAGAGTACAGTTGATGTTTTGGGCTGAGACCCTTCAGCAGGGTCTCTGCCTAAAATGTTGACTGTACTTTTTTCCATAGATGCTGCCTGGCCTGCTGAGTTTCTCCAGCGTTTTGTGTGTGTTACTCAGTTGACTAATTCCAGATGTACTCAAATTCATCAAAGGTAAATAGTATACAAGGTAATCCTGGAAAGCTCTTTATTTATTTCAGGTTACTTTCTATTTAGTTTTAAGCTTGCAGGTCTGAAGTTTAGGTGAAGTTTATATATTGGAACCACACTCTTACTGTTCAGTTTTAACTCAGTGATTTATATTTGTACATTAGCTGAAGTTGTTTAAGTATATTTTCAAGTTCAGTAATGCTTTTTAACTGCATTTGACTTTCTCTTCAGGGGAGTAATTCCTTTCAGTCAGAGAAAAAAGATGCTTGAGAAGGCCAGAGCCAAAAACAAAAAGCCAAAATCCAATGCAGGCATTTCCTCAATGCCAAACATAACAGTTGGAACACAGGTTAGGAAAATCTTTGCACCTTTTGAATGATTGTTTCCTTAGTAACCTACAATGCTGCAAAGTGAACCTCCATTGTTATTTTTTATAGAAGTATGAACTGAAGTAGCTTTATTTCAGGGAAAAGAAAACAGACCTTTCGACCAAGTAAACTTGACTTGTACTTTTGTGTGGGTTCAAATATAGGGAATAATGTTAAAGACCATTGTTAAATTGGGTCCATTATTGTATCTTGTGCTCTTTGATGGTACAACTAATGGATCAAAACTGGATGCCTAATGAAAAATATGTAAATTTATTCTAATAGGTATGTTTGAGAAATAATCCACTTTACCACGCTGGAGCAGTAGCTTTTTCCATTAGTGCTGGCATTCCAAAAGTTGGTGTACTAATGGAATCTGTTTGGAACATGAATGACAGCTGTCGATTCCAGCTCCGGTCACCAGAGAGCTTGAAAAACTTAGAAAAATTGGCCAAAAGTACTGAAAATAAGTAAGTCATTGATGTAATCCCACACCTTGTATTTGATGTCTCACATTGCGTGAATATAGTAGCTTAATATGTATCCTCTATCTTTATGAAGCACTTAATATAAATTGACCTATTGTTATGCATTGTATAAACTGGCTGAAAATTTGTTCTTACCAATTTCATGATCTAAAGTAAACAGTCACTTCTGTTATTCCTTCAGTAAGAAGCAAGAATAATGTTTTAGCATTATAAATATGTTTAAAAAGGTGATAATTCTTAACTTAAAACCAGGCAGTTTAACCTTCATATCTGGGTACATTCTAGGAATAATTAGTGACTGAATTAGCATTTACTTTGATGTGTGCATTGAAAAAAGGACACTAGCATGTATTTGTTAAAGGTAAATCATGTGATATACGAACTTCCAAATGTTTAAGTGCGACATATTAAGCTTGAAAAGCCCTGTAATACGTGTAGTGGAGTTGTAGCAAAGGAAACTAGCTAAGTAGCAGGAAACAGTGGTCAAGTGGAGTTGAATTTTGACTGGAGGGGAATTATACAGTTGAGTTCCACAGGCTCTGACTAAGATGTTAATCACTTGTGCATACTGAAGACAATATCCAGATTTGCAGTTGACATACATCTTAGCAGTTTGTAGCACAGAACAAGTTATAAACTGGGAAACAGAAACAAGCTGGTGGAATGGGTAGAGTGATGACAGACAATATTGAATGGTGAGAAATGCAAAATTTTATATTTGGTAAGGGAATGCAAAGCAGCAGTACAGCAAGCTCAATTCTAAAAGGGAGTCATAAACCAAACTACCATAAGTGTATATAAGCAAGGTTCATTGCAAGTACAGGGCAGATTAAGACAATGGCTATAAAACCTCCTAGATTCTGAGCTTTGTATATAGGTTAAGATACAAGAACAAGTAAATTGCAGTGAGCCTTTTATAAAACATAGGTTTGGCCTGAGCTGGGGTATTTTTGTTTAGTTCTGTGCTAGAAAAATGTGAAGTGTAAAGGATAGAGAGAAATTTAACCAACTAAATCATTCTGGAGATGAAAGATTTTTAATGTGGATGGACTGGAGGAGGAGGGGTTGCTCTCCTTGGAATAGAAGAGGTTATTGAGGTGATCACAAAAAGGACATCTCTGAAAACCAGTCCCATTGGCAACAGGGTCAAAAAACATGACAATTAAAATAGTCATTTTCAAAAGTAACAGCAGAAGAAACCTGTATACTGCAATTGGTTTGGGTTTGGATTGCATTCCAATTGATCCATTCTATTATAATATATAATAGCTGGGTGTTGGACTGAGATGAAACAGTATTGTGGGATTTTTAGTGGGGAATGTTGGGTGGTGCCATGCAGTGGATCTATCTGGATAGCTCCTGTATGAAACCAGAGAAACATCTGGCTGAATATCCTCTTTTTTTTGCTGTAGCTATTACGTAGAATTCTTTGAGAAGCAAAACAGGAAATAAACATTTTAAATAATTTACTTAGTATATTCCCCTTATTGGCTGATTTACAATATTCAGAGCAACTCTGCCTTTTGGTATAATTCTGAGGTGAAATATTCTGCACCTTTGTTCCCTGAAATGCTGCCATTTTTCTGGTATAGGACAGAAAGCAAACAAGAGCCAGTGAAGACTGAAATGGGGCCGCCACCATCACCTGCTTCCACTTGCAGTGATGCATCCTCCATTGCTAGTAGTGCATCACTGCCTTATAGTAAGTATTCTGAGATTGTGTACTCTTTATTTTGAAGTTTTTCATAGTCTTTATTTTGAAGTTGTTAAGATGATCAACACAGAATTAACTGGACTGGTATTTCGAAGAGTTGCCACTTGCGTAATGAGCTGGATGTTTTCCTGTGCTCTTTAGTTTGATTCTCAGAGTCAAAGATTTATTATCTTGTAGGCATTCACAGTAGATACAAAGCATACAATGGAATCAATGAAAAACTACACACAAAGACCGACAAGCAACCAGTGTGCAAAAGAAGACAAACTGCAATTTTTTAGAAAAATAATAAATAACATTGAGAACATGGGTTATAGTGTCTTTGTCTTTGAAAGTGAATCCATAGGTTGTGGAATCAGTTCAGTGTTAAGGTTAGAGAACTTACCCACACTGGTACAGGAGACTGAACTTTCCAAAAATTAGTGGTGTTGGACCAAAGGCCAATGGTTTTAGTGAGATGAGAGTGTGGTCTAAATAGAGGGGCATCCTTGATGGATGCTGCTTTCTTGTGGCAGCACTTCTTGTAGATATGCTCAATGGTGGGGAGGGCTTTTACTGTGGTGGACTTGGTTCTATCTACTACTTTTTGTAGGCTTTCCTTTCCTGGGCGTTGGTGTTTTCCATGTTCGGCCACGATGCAACCAAACAGGATACTCTTCACTGTATATCTATTGAAGTTTGTTAGAGTTTTAGATGACATGCCGAATCTGTGGAAATCTCTGGGAAGATAGAGGTGCTCCTTTGTAATGGTATTTACATGCTGGTCCTAAGAGAGATCCTTTGAAATGATAGCACCAAGGAATTTAAAGTTCTGACCCACTTCACCTTCTGTCCCCTAATGAGGACTGGCTCATGGACCTTTGGTTTCCTCCTGTAGTCAATGATCAGTTCCTTGGTTTTGCTGACATTGAGTGGTTGTTATGGTACTGTTCAACCAGATTTTCATATGCTTATACTGTCTCATACTGTCATATGCGTATTACTGTTAATACTAAAGAAACTAAACAAGATTAATTCTAATTAATTTAATTCTATTTGGTTCTGTTTGGATTCTGGCTTACCTGTTTTTCTAATTCAGAGCGCAGGCGTTCCACTCCAGCTCCTAAAGAAGAGGAAAAAGTGAATGAGGAGCAATGGCCACTTAGAGAAGTAGTATTTGTTGAAGATGTTAAAAATGTGCCAGTGGGGAAGGTATGCAACCAAGCGGTGTTATGTATATACTAACTAGTGAATTCAGTGAAATGTGACTATGCTCTATTCTGGTTAAGGAAAATTTCTTCAAATGTATAACTTTTTTAAAAAAAGGGAAATTGTTTCTTTGATGAAATGGACTTTTATTTGCTCTTGCATAGAAATGTGCATTGGCATATTACCAACTAAACAATTCTTGTAATAGGGGAGCAAATTTTGCTGTTATGGTATTTATGCTCATGGCTTATGCATTACTTCTAATTTAAGAAGCATCTTTCATTCAGTAGAAATAGGCATTTCCTGCCATCAAGAGTGAGTTCAGTTCTTGAGATTTCCCTATAGCGCCCCTCACTTCACAAAGATAATTTAAATTTGTACTGCAGTGAACTATCTTGGAAGCAAGGCCAGTTTTTTAAAAAAGCATAATAGAGATATTATAATTTTTAAGCCACGCAAGGATTATGAAGCTGAAGAATCTAGCATTTTAATGTTATTACTTGCAAACTGTTGTAGCTTTATGTCAAATATCATCTTGCTGTATTAGAGTAATTAAAATTTTCTGGAAATATTTTAATTGAGATTTTTGACTTTTTTTGTGGGCGAGATCTTGCTCTAGATTTGTTAGATTTTTCGATCTACTCTTTTAGTTCCAGTTTTGGACCATAAGTGATTGAAAATAATATAGCAAGGTGATGGGTAGGAATAACAGGGAAACTTGATGAGAGAGATTAGGGACTGTTGGGAAAAGTGCCTTTTAGAAATTGATGGTACAGGAATGGGATTCATATTTTGAATTATTCCCACTCTGACCAGAGGCCTTGTTTTACACAGTATATATCAGAAAATATCACTAATCCTAGTTTTCTATGGCAAGTCAAGCAGATAGGGTAACTTGCTATATTTGCATTTACTTAGTCTTTAAATAGAACAACATAAATGGCACTAATCGGGAGCTTTCACTTGGATTACCCTGTTGTTAACTTATGTGAATAATAAAGGTTTTTGCTTCTTAAGTTGAATTTTATTATTGCAATGTTTGTCTGTAAAATTCACTTGATTTTCAAGGTATTGAAAGTGGATGGTGCTTATGTTGCTGTGAAATTCCCTGGAACTTCTAGCAATGTCAGTAATCAGAGCTGTGCTAGTGCAGATGCTGATCCAACTTCTCTGCTGCAAGACTGTAGGCTGCTTCGAATTGATGAACTGCAAGTAAGCATTTTTAGATATTTTGTAAAATAATTAAGTTTATGTTGAACAGTTGAATTACAGAATTATTATTATTGTACAAAGACAGGTGAGAGTTATTTGAAATTGGCTCAATTTCAAACATTAAACAGCAACTATGGTTTTTAAAGCTCAGTGTGATGACTTCCAATTAGAATTTTCTAAATTCAGTCATCAACAATTAAATAAGTCCAATTAAAATTAGTTGGTCTTAAATAAACATTGGGCTTTTTTTTGGCAGCGGGATCGTTGGGGGCGGGTGTCATTGTGGTGGTGATTCTTGTGGAGATTATTAGGGCTGAGACATCACACAACCAAATAAGTTAATTTTTCTTTAGAAATAGATTGAGGCTTTCACCTATTCTTTGTGTCTTTCTTTACTCCTTACCCTCTTCAGCCCATTATCATAAAGTGCTTGTGCTATTAAAGTTGTTGTTCACCATATTTGCACTTGTTTGTCATCAATGGACTTCTCATCTGCATGGCCTAGTGCTAAGTTTTTGGTTTGAAAATATGCCAGTTGTTTACCTGATGAGGAACTTGCACCTTTTAAAAATAAAAAAAACATCTTGCATTATATTGTGAAAGATAGCGAATGTTTATTAATTTTGTAATCTCAAACTCATTTCTGCTTAGTTTATTTGAATAAAATTGGTATAAACAGTTTTATGTCTCGGTTTATTCCAATGGTAAGTGTAACAGTGCATTGCATAGCTTTATCGATTCCATTTGAAAGAAAACTTGCACTTCTAAGCCATAAAGACAAAACATTCTGCAGATGCTGGAAACCCAAAGCAACACACACGAAACACTGGAGGAACTCCGCAGGTTCTTCCAGCATTTGAATGTGTGACTTCTAAGCCATGTCTCTTTCCTCATTAAATGAGAAATTACTTTCTAATACTAAATCAGATGATAAATTAAAAACCTATCTGTCTGTTGCATTTTTGGATCAAAATTTAAGCTTGTAAATCATCTCACAAAATTGAATACGAAGTATTAGGTCAAATTAGTTGGGGCATGTGCCTGACTTTTAACTGAGCCTTGTGGTACAAGAAAGGGGGTGGATAACCACATTTCAGGTTTTCATTCACTTAGCGTGGCATATGATTTTGGTTCTAAATCTGCCAAGTGGATTTTTCATGTGATTCAACTGGTCATTAGCACCAGGTTCAAGTCCTTGTATTAATTGGGCATCAAGGTTTGTTGAGCACTAACTGAGCTGTATATAGCAGTAACATGTCAAGATGTTCAACAAATTTAAAGTCATCACCACACCAGGTTTGGTTTTATTTTCCTAGCAATTATTGCTAGCACTTAGAAAATCTTGAGCCTTTGTGTCAATTAGAGTGTTTTTGTTTTACTCCCAGCACTATTATTGGTACCAATGGGTTCTCCAATGGGAATCCTCCTTATCTAACGTGTTTGGAAAACGAGGACCAGCGGAAGGCTGCCAACCAGGTCAGACTGCACGTGAGGTATTCTGTGCCCACCCAGCAGTACCCTCACACCCGAATCTGCAGACAGAGGTGACTAGACCTTGCTTTGGCAGATAATTAGTGCATGTGGTGGCTCCTTTTTCCATAAGAAACTGGAATACCCGATCCATTAGCTTCTTTGACATGTTGATACTTGCCTGTCTGTAATACTAGATCAATGCTTTAGAAGTAGTCTAATCACAGTATGTCATACTTTCTGTTGTACTTGAAAGAAGGCATGCTAGGATGATTTTAGTCAGCAGACCACACCCTTCTGTCATATTAGGGTTCATTGCATCAATATGGCAAAAGAACCCGAGATAGCACAGAACGAGATGTAGAAGTGCACCATCTATTTGGTCACTTGAAGCTACTGTACCTTGCAAGTAGAAAGTCGCACAGTTGGTGCCAGTCTTAGTGGGCATTTGTTACCACTTTGAGGATATTGCAGTCTGCAATGTAGGAGGATCACACTAAAGTAGGGGAGAAAATGCACTTTTGTGGCCCACGTTAAGCAACGTGGAATGTGATTACGCTCTGAACTGATTCGCTATTTGCTTGCAGACATGCCCGTTTCCATTTAGGCATAGTAAATGTCAGAATGCTTTGCGCCACTTTTGGGTCTTGCAGGTGCTCTATTCTTTGACTTCTGTGAGGTTTTATAATTTCACTTGTACTGTTGTCTTCTGATACCACTGGGTTTTGCATCCTGCAGCTGGAACTGATCAGTTCTTTAACTATAAAGTTTGAGTGGTGGGTGCATATTGATAACTGGTGGGAGTTTCACTAGTCTCTGAAGTTTTAAATCATTTACACTGGTAAATGATGTATCTTACTCTGATCTTTAAAAGTGACAACATAGAAATAGGCCATCTGGCAATTAATTCTGTGCTGATTTAATCTACACAAGTCACCCAGTCTAATACTATTCACATTCTTGAACAGTATATTTTATGCAACATTAGATAAACCTTTATGGCCTCCTACTGAGAAGTGCAAATTTGTATAATCCTTTGCACAGAATCCTTTCCTGTTGCCTTTAACAATACCATGTTACTACTTCACTGTAAGCAAGAAATTTCTCTTTATTATTCCTTTAAGAACTTTATCTGTCAGCTGTCATGACTGCAGCCTTTCAATAACGCCCCTCTGTACAACCACGGCCTCCTGCTCCTGAGAAATACACTATAATCATTCCTTTGCTTTCAGGTGGTGTGCAAAGCTAAGGTCTAAGGTGTTTAACATGGAGAACAATGTATTTCATTGGCTTTTTATGACTTGCATTGTTCCTGTTGTCACACCTTAATGAACTGGCATCTGAGGCAAAATTTACTCTTTTAAATGCAAACACGAGGAAATACCTTGCCGAAGCATAGCGACAGCTCGCTGATACCTCCTCTTATTTACCCCTCGATCATGACCCCACCAAGGAGCACCAGGCCATTGTCTCCAACATCAACACGAACCTTATCAGCTCTGGGGATCTCCCATCCACTGCCACCAACCTCATAGTTCCCACACCCCACACTTCCCGTTTCTACCTCCTACCCAAGATCCAAAAACCTGCCTGTCCAGGTAGACCCATTGTGTCAGCTTTCTCCTGCCCCACCGAACTCATTTCTGCATACCTCGACACTGTTTTATCCCCCCCCTTGTTTAATCCCGTCTCACCTATGTTCGTGACACTTCTCATGCTCAGGATTTTTTCAATGATTTTAAGTTCCCTGGCCCCCATCGCCTTATTTTCACCATGGATGTCCAGTCCCTATATACCTCCATCCCCCACCAGGAAGGTCTCAAAGCTCTCTGCTTCTTTTTGGATTTCAGACCTAACCAGTTCCCCTCTACTACCACTCTCCTCTCTCTAGCGGAATTAATCCTTACTCTTAATAATTTCTGCTTTGGCTCCTGCCACTTCCTTCAAACTAAAGATGTAGCTATGGGTCCCAACTATGCCTGCCTTTTTGTTGGCTTTGTGGAACAGTCCATGTTCCAAGCCTATACTGGCATCCGTCCCCCACTTTTCCTTTGCTACATTGACGACTGCATTGGCGCTGCTTCCTGCGTGCACGCTGAGCTCGTTGACTTCATTAACTTTGCCTCCAACTTTCACCCTGCCCTCAAATTTACCTGGTCCATTTCCGACACCTCCTTCCCCTTTCTTGATTTTTCTGTCTCTATCTCTGGAGTCAGCATATCTATTGATGTCTACTATAAGCCTATGGACTCTCACAGCTACCTGGGCTATTCCTCTTCCCACCTCGTCTCTTCAAAAATGTCATCCCCTTCTTGCAAATCCTCCGTCTCTGCCGCATCTGCTCTCAGGATGAGGCCTTTCATTCCAGGACGAAGGAGATGTCTTCCTTTTTTAAAGAAAGGGGCTTCCTTTCCTCTACGATCAACTCTGCTCTCAAACGCATCTCCCCCATTTCATGCACATCTGCTCTCACCCCATCCTCCCACCAACCCACTAGGGATAGGGTTCCCCTTGTCCTCACCTACCACCCCATCATCCAACATATAATTCTCTGTAACTTCCGCCACCTCCAACAGGATCCCACCACCAAGCACATCTTTCCCTCTTCCCCCCCCTTCTGCTTTCCGCAGGGATCACTGCCTGTGTGATTCGCTTGTCCATTTGTCGTCTTCCCCCCCACCATCCTTTCCCACCGATCTCCCTCCCAGCACTTATCCTTGTAAGCGGAACAAGTGCTACACATGCCCTTACACTTCCTCCCTCACCACCATTCAGGGCTTCAGACAGTCCTTCCAGGTGAGGCGACACTTCACCTGTGAGTCAGTTGGTGTGATATACTGTGTCTGGTGCTGCCGGTGTGGCCTTCTATATATTGGTGAGACCCGACGCAGACTGGGGGAGACCATTTCGCTGAACACCTACGCTCCATCCGCCAGAGAAAGCAGGATTGCTCAGTGGCCATCCATTTTAATTCCACATCCCATTCCCATTCTGCTATGTCTATCCACGGCCTCCTTTGCTGTCAAGATGAAACCACACTCAGGTTGGAGGAACAGCACCTTATATTCCGTTTGAGTAGCCTCCAACCTGATGGTATGAACATTGACTTTTCTAACTTCCGTCAATGCCCCTCCTCCCTTCTTACCCCGTCCCTCATTTATTTATTTATTATTTTTTCCCTTTTTTCCTCTCTTTTCCCCCCTCTTTCTGTCCTTCTCACAATAACTCCTTGCCTGCTCTCCATCTTCCTCAGGTGCTCCCCTCCCCCTTTCTTTCTCCCTAGGCCTCCTGTCCCATGATCCTCTCCCTTCTCCAGCCTTGTATCCCTTCTGCCAATCAACTTTCCAGCTCTTAGCTCTATCCCTCCCCCTCCTGTCTTCTCCTATCATTTCAGATCTCCCCCTCCCCCTCCCACTTTCAAATCACTTACTATCTCTTCTTTCAGTTAGTCCTGATGAAGGATCTCGGCCGGAAACGTCGACTGTGCTTCTTCCTATGGATGCTGTCTGGCCTGCTGCGTTCCACCAGCATTTTGTGTGTGTTGCTTTACTCTTTAAGGCTTTTTCTTGTAGACCTTTCAAGTGGGTTTCTGCTGAAAACTTCCTATCCCTCAGAACCCTGTCCCCATTGCATTATCTATTTGTTAACTTGCCTGCAATTTATCGTTGACTTCATGATTATTTATGAAGCTCTCACTGAGTAACATTAAATAATATTCCCTTCATTTATGAACTGCAGGTTGTTGTGTTGCAAATGGATTACTGAAGTAGCTTTAACACAAAAGTTTTGCTGTGGATCTCTGAATTGATCCTTGTAGTTCAAAGAATTTTCATATGCACTTTGCTTTTTGTCTGCCAGGCTCTTCTTTCTGTCTAACCTTATGTTCCCTTTTTCGTTCAAAGAATCTTCTATTTCAGCTATAGTCTCTTCTAGAAATGCATACCTAATGGCCTTAAAGAGTTCCTGTTTTGCCAAGTGTTTTACTAATTGTATCCTTTTTTGTATTCACACAGTTTTCCTCAAATAAACCAACTAACTGAAGTAATTTCCTAGCTTTTCTCCCCATTTTCACCCATCCTTTTGAAATGTGTTCACATTTCCAGTTTTGTAAAGTTTTCTTTAAGAATTTTATAAGTGCTGAATTTGTGCATCCTCTAATTGTTTCAGGCTTTCCTTCAAGCCCTCATAACAGACAGTTTAGACTAACTCTTCTATCTTTAATCTACAAATGGTGGTTTACATTTGCTTTTGAGCCTGATGTCTCTTGCTAAAGACTTTGGGGGATGGTGGGGAGTGCAGTTCCTCACCTAGACTTTATACATTGCAGTTTACCCTTTTAAGTTTTCATAAGTTTTTTAATTCCCCGAAGAACTTGATAATGGCCCATCTTTTCTGAACTCTTTTGTAAGTTTTCCCTGCACTATTGTCACCTTTGTCAGTGATCTTGTTATAGTTTATTTTATGGATATTGTGATGTGATTTTATAAACTGCCAGACTGAAATTGCCTAGTTGGACCCTTGCGCATTTAAGTGATCAGACCACATGGTGGATTTGAGCTGGCATCTTCTAGCTTTTGTAACCTCTGGGTAAGTTTATTGGTGGAAAGATCTGGGTTTCTCCTTGGTCATTTCAGTGTACAGTTTCAAGCTATTCAGTCATCCTCCGTTATTGCACAGGAGGAGGACAGGTGCCTTCCACTAAGGATAAATGACATAATTCACTCTGTTTTCCCACCTCTTCCCAATTTGTGTCTCCCTCAACCAATTTAGCATGGAATAGTTTCCAACTTCTGTTTCCTTTCTCTAATATCTATATGGTTTTCTATTGTTCCGTTGCCATCTTCTGTTTGTCATTTACAGCATCATCTACACACCTGTCTTGAAGTGCCACTCCATTTGTGCACCATGCTCTATCTCTGCAATCATTTGTTTTACGTTGGTAATGTTCAGTTTCTTTGGACTCCTTGTGTTGAAAGTAGTGAACACTATCACAAATTTTCTAAGTGGACTTGGTGTAGTTGTTGTAGTATACTTCAGAAGAGTTGTAAACTATTGATGTGAAACATTTTGCATATGCGTTTACTGTAACTGAAAGCTTTTTGTTGAGTTACTCGTATTTGAAATGCTGATTATGATTTATATTTTGGTGCTTCTCTGTCTTGCTTCAGGTGGTGAAAACGGGTGGAACACCAAAGATTCCAGACTGTTTCCAACGCACACCTAAAAAGCTTACTATTCCAGACAAAGCAGAGATCCTTGCAGTGAATGTGGATTCAAAAGGTTAGTTCAGATGCTGTACTCCATATATTTATAATAAGACCACTGCAGTGCATTTGCAGATTTTTATTGAAACAGGGTGATAATATAATAATAACTGAGCTTTCACTTCTAGCCATAATCAGGTCTTTTAAACATGGTCAGGTTGCTCACAAATCCAACAAGGTCATAGGGTAATCATAACAGACTTTAATTTTCACAAGCTATGCATGAAAAAGTAGTAATTGCTGTGGAAGGTGAATGTCTTGAGTTAATGAGATATTTTCATCAGCTGATTTAGGAAAACTCGACTCAAGGACATTCTATTTGCACAGTGCTTCATTTAAGATGGAATAGTTTCCAGCTTGTGTTTCCTTTCTCTAATATCTATACAGTATTCTATTGTTCCGTTGCCATCTTGTCTTTTTCATTTATGGTTCATAATGGTTGGAAGTAATTTGGTTCAGTCTTAAACTTAGGGTCTTAATTTAAACAAAGACAATTGCTAAGTTATGAGATGTGTTGGCTTTGCTTCATTGGAACTATTAAGATAAGTTATTTTAATAGATGAGCAATAGTAGTATCTGAAAAATGAGTACATAGCTTACAAAAATAGATATACTTTAGAAACAAAATTCCAGCAGAAAGAGTGGTCTGTAATATTGTAAAAGAGAAGTTAAGTGTGTTAGTCCCAATGTATAAAGGTTAATTTGCCAAAATTAACAGTCTAAAGATTAGAGAAAATGTCAGAATTCAGCAAAGGCAAGTACTATGGTATTGGCAAGGAGCTGAAGAGCCCTAATGTAATCTGATGAATGCGTATAAAACAGGCTGTAAATGCTTCAGTGGATTTGCAAAAAAAAAGCATGGAGGAAAACCACCTGGGAAGAATGTGAAAGAAATTGGTATTATTGCTTGGAAAAATATTGGGGAAATTAATGGGAATGAAATCTAATAACTTTGGGGTTTTATCACCTGGATTCCACCACTGACAGCTGTACATGTTGTCAAACAGTAAATCCAGTCTTTCAAAGTTCATTTTAGAAAATGGTAATACGACACAAAATAACTTCAACCATGCAAAAGTGGGACAATAATGAAATGAAAATAAACTTAATTTTAAAGAATATTTAAGATATTTTGAGTGTTTGATGTGGATTAATTGGTCAATCCCTCTATATTGACATCTACAGAAATTGAATTAACCTTTTGAGGATGAAAGTGGTTGGCAGGATCACCTAAAGGGCTGATATGAAAATGCATAGAAAATGTTTTAAAATATATTATCTTTATCCTAATGCTATAAAGCAAAATCATTATTTTGTAGCAATACTATTTAGTTTTTTTTTATGTGTATAAATAAACTAGAGTTTCTTGATTATTTACTGATCAGTTGTTCAAACTGCATTGATTCCCTCCCTGTGCTTCCAAAAACTAGAATCTTAAAATTTCCTTCCTGAGGAAAAGTAATCAAGGTTTCCGAACAATGTTTACCAATCCTTGCTGGAAAATATGCTCATTAGAGAGAATAGCTCTTTTTTTAAACACAAGGTTTTGAATCTTAACCTTGCAGTAGTCTATAGATTGAGCTGACCCCAATCACTTAATGATGCTTTTTCTCAGGAGCAAGTAGTACCAATTGATGCCAAGGCTTGTCTACAAAGCAAAGGTACTCGCCTTCGCTGAATTCTGTGGTAATGGCTCACAAAGCAAATTTTGAAGCCATTTATTTGCTTTTTGAAAGTTTGCATGTATCTGAAACTTTTAAAACCAGTCATCTGATTTAAAGAATGTAAAATAAAGCTTACCTTTAACGACTGGAAGAGAGATAAGGATTAGCTTTATTTGTCACATCTGTGTATTTCACTTATACACAGTGAAATGCATTTGCATTGATTAAGTATGGATGGTGTCAGCCCACAGGTGTCGCCATGCTTTCGAATGCCAACATAGCATGACTATAACTTACTAACCCTAACTATATGTCTTTGAAATGTGGGAGAAAATTGGAGCACCCAGAGGAAGCCCATACTGTCACGGGGAGAACATGCAAACTCCTTACAGAGGTTGGAATGGAACTCTGATCAGTAATTGCTAGTACTGTAAAGCAATTGTGCTAATTGCCATGCTACTGTGCTAACCTAGTGATGGAAATTAGGTAAAGAAAAATAAGCGAACCACTGCACCTTTAACTCGGTTAGTAACTGCGTTCTGTTACTTGTCAAATTCAGAGCCTCTTTGCAACCAGCATCTAGCCACACAAGTCAGTATATTTGTGATATATGTAGAGCCAGAGTAGGAAGTGAGATATGCAAGGGCCTAGCTTCCAATTTGTCTCCGATAAGTATGTTTAAGCAAGCACATAGGAGTCAAATAACCTAATCTGAGAGGAGGATGTTATCACTGGCTCTGTACTGAATTACCAGTTGGATTGGGTACATTCCAGTCCATTAAGTTCCATGTTTTCTCATTTACTTCTTTTTTGCTTTTACCCTGGCTTTGTGTTGAGGATTTTTTTGAAATACTGTCTCTTGTACTTTTGTGGGTAGTGTTCAGTCCTTTTATAAGGTTTTCCCTCTATGGAAGCTTTGATTTTCTTGGTTAGTCTGATTATTGTTGCTTAACCTGAATGTTTTACATTAGAAGTTGTTTTTAATATATATTTACTGTTGTAATTACTACTTTGAGAGTGTGTAGGTTTACCCTACCAGATAAGCCTTTATTCACTACGGTCTATTTATTTCTGAACTCTTTTTGTATGTATGTTTAAATTTGGGATTTCTTTGTTCCCACAAACTTTATAGCAGGTTATTGGTAAAGAAAATCAAACTACAGATCTGCAGAAGTATTGTGATTTGGCTTTATAAATGGAAAGCTTGGAAGATCAATATTTTTTCATCACAGTGCCATCAAACTTGAGTCTTTACTCAAAAGGATGGATCTGTTTTCCAACCAAAATTACAGGAATTGAAAATACTTCTCATTTCTTCCTCTCCAAAGTAAAAATGCCTACTCTATATTTAGTGATGCCATATTTGAAATAGCATAATTTTTGATAGGTTATTTGAACATTTCCTCAGGGATGCTGACCCCTTAATAAAACTGATGAAAATGAAAGCAAAGCTTATTGAGCAAACCTAAGCCTCCAATAATAGACCTGGTTATTGATCTAGTTATGACTAAAATCTCACAATGTGATTTGCTTAATCATATATGTATTTTATTAAATCTTTGGCTACTAGGTGTTCATACTGTGCTGAAGACTGGGAGCTGGGTACGCTATTGCATCTTTGATCTAGCGACGGGTAAAGCTGAGCAGGAGCATAATTTCCCCACGAGCAGTGTTGCTTTCCTTGGTCAGAATGAACGCAATGTAGAAATCTATACAGCTGGACAGGTATGTACTATTTTAATTGTCTCTCTATGGATTTTCATCTGGTATCAATATTATCTAAATTCATGATTGTGACTGGAGTCAGTAGAGCCAGATGTTGGGAGTGGATTTCGATGCTCTTTCTTATCCATGTTTGATGCAAGTGGCTGAGGATCAGTTACTTCCACAAGTATCTTATCACAAAATCAACTATTAGCTATTAGGGGTAAAATAGATGCAGCAGGCACCTACGTGCCAAATCTCCAATCAGCAATAACAAATGAGATGCAGTTGGCACAGATAATCAAATAATCCTACAGTACCTCAGGTGAGCAAGTTGCATTGTATTTCTTAATTAAAATGTTTTCCTGGTCCCACACACACGGACTCCCCTGGGTATTAGTCTTGTGCACAGGCTCTGTCTGGGATAGTTGTCCTATGTTCATAAACTGTTGGGTCCCACAAAAACTGATTTTGGTCACTCCATGTTTGTCTACATTAGAATATATTTTCCATAACTCTGCTAGTCATTGCCCATTAATTTCTCTTCGTAATACAGTCTTAAGGTTTTTTTGAGAACTGAACAACTTAATTTACTCAAACTTGGCAAATCAAAGTTTGCCCTCTATTTTGCAATTAAAGAAAATACATCCTTCATGGGGGACATGATATCCTCAAAGTTTTGTTATAACACGGGGCAGTATATACAGGGTGGGCTGTAATAAGGAGTTAATTTTCATCTCCCACAACCCCCTTTCCCTCCAAGAACTTAGTTTTGTTTCTTTCCTTTTCATGTCAATGGGGGAGGTGTGTTAAATCATGTTGGTCAAACCAGAATAATTGAGCTTGAGGAATGTTAATCTTTTCCTAGCCCTTTTAAAATGTTCCTTTTACATTTTTAACTCCTGGCCAGTGCAGAGTATTTGGATTGTATACAGTGTGCAGATTTTTTTTAAAATGCAAAACTGGACTGGAACAGACGCATAGCCAGGTCAAGTGGAGTTCAATGTGTCCTTATGTTCAACTTAATCTGCACTAGGTGAAGACTTCACTAATTATTTAATAATATTTAATTAGTATCTTAATACTAATGACAACCCTTGGATTAAAATGTGTAAAATTTGTAAGAATTTTGTAATTAGAATCATATCCAGGTTTCCAGTTGGTTACGTAATGTTGATTTTGAAGGCCCTCAGTTTGAAAATTTTGCCTGAACATTTACATGGTCCCAGTTTTCAGTGTGTAGTGTTGTGATGTATTATTTTACATGTGAAGGTTGAAAATATAAATAGAATTTTGACTATATTTGGTGTACGGTTAACTTGAAACTTCAAGACATGAGGCTTCTATCTTTGGTTATTTATATGGTAATGTTTCATTTTTTACTTACCTGCTTCAGTATATCAGTGCCCCCAACCAGCAATTGCTCCCATATTGACTATTTCAAAGGTTTCAGAGGTACATTTAATGTCGGAGAAATGTATACAATATACATCCTGAAATGTTTTTACTGCTCAACAATCCACAAAAACAGAGGTGCCCCCAAAGAATGAATGACAGTTAAATGTTTAGAACCCCAAAGCCCCCCAGCTGCCCCTCCCGTGATAAAACAGCAGCAAAGCAACAATCCCCCCCACCAGCAAAAAAAAAGCATCAGCACCCCTCACTGAGCACTCAAGTGTGCAGCAAGACATCAACAAAAATACAGAACACGAAAGACTACTCGTATTCGACATACCACAGGCTCTCTGCAACTTGCTGATTTACAATGTTAAAAGTCCGTTACGTCGCCTTTTCTGAGCTCTGTGCCCAAAGAACTCGGGTCTCTGGGCACACAGCCAAAGATCTTCAGTCTCCCACGACACCCCGGATTCCTGCAGACACCGACCTTCGGTCCGTCCATCTCCAGAGCCAAGAGATCCTGGAACTCCGAAAGCGAGCTAATCTCTTAGGCTGCATCCTTGGCACATCAGTATGTTGACAGGCCAACACAGTATGTTGACAGACTGACTAGGGGGAATGCCATACTAGATCTAGTATTAGGTAATGAACTGGGTCAGGTCACAGATCTCTCAGTGGGTGAACATCTGGGGGACAGTGACCACCGCTCCCTGGCCTTTAGCATTATCATGGAAAAGGATAGAATCAGAGAGGACAGGAAAATTTTTAATTGGGGAAGGGCAAATAATGAGGCTATAAGGCTAGAACTTGCAAGTGTGAATTGGGATGATTTTTTGCAGTGAAATGTACTATGGACATGTGGTCGATGTTTAGGGATCTCTTGCAGAATGTTAGGGATAAATTTGTCCCGGTGAGGACGATAAAGAATGGTAGGGTGAAGGAACCATGGGTGACAAGTGAGGTGGAAAATCTAGTCAGGTGGAAGAAGGCAGCATACATGAGGTTTAGGAAGCAAGGATCAGATGGGTCTACTGAGGAATATAGGATAGCAAGAAAGGAGCTTAAGAAGGGGCTGAGGAGAGCAAGAAGGGGGCATGAGAAGGCTTTGGTGAGTAGGGTAAAGGAAAACTCCAAGGCATTCTTCAATTATGTGAAGAACAAAAGGATGACAGGAGTGAAGGTAGGACCGATTAGAGATAAAGGTGGGAAGATGTGCCTGGAGGCTGTGGAAGTGAGCGAGGTCCTCAATGAATACTTCTCTTCAGTATTCACCAATGAGAGGGAACTTGATGATGGTGAGGACAATATGAGTGAGGTTGATGTTCCGGAGCTTGTTGATATTAAGGGAGAGGAGGTGTTGGAGTTGTTAAAATACATTAGGTTGGGCCTGATGGAATATTCTCCAGGCTGCTCCACGAGCCGAGGGAAGAGATTGCTGAGCCTCTGGCGAGGATCTGTATGTCCTCGTTGTCCACGGGAATGGTACCCGAGCATTGTAGGGAGGCGAATGTTGTCCCCTTGTTCAAAAAAGGTAGTAGGGATAGTCCGGGTAATTATAGACCAGTGAGCCTTACGTATGTGGTAGGAAAGCTGTTGGAAAAGATTCTTAGAGATAGGATCTATGGGCATTTAGAGAATTATGGTCTGATCAGGGACAGTCAGCATGGCTTTGTGAAGGGCAGATCATGTCTAACAAGCCTGATAGAGTTCTTTGAGGAGGTGACCAGGCATATAAACGAGGATAGTGCAGTGGATGTGATCGACATGGATTTTAGTAAGGCATTTGACAAGGTTCCACACGGTAGGCTTATTCAGAAGGTCAGAAAGCATGGGATCCAGGGAAGTTTGGCCAGGTGGATTCAGAATTGACTTGCCTGCAGAAGGCAGAGAGTCGTGGTGGAGGGAGTAAATTCAGGTTGGAGGGTTGTGACTAGTGGTGTCCCACAAGGATCTGTTCTGGGACCTCTACTTTTTGTGATTTTTATTAACGACCTGGATGTGGGGGTAGAAGGGTGGGTTGGCAAGTTTGCAGATGACACAAAGGTGGGTTGTGTTGTGGATAGTGTAGAGGATTGTCGAAGATTGCAGAGAGACACTAATAGGATGCAGAAGTGGGCTGAGAAGTGGCAGATGGAGTTCAACCCGGAGAAGTGTGAGGTGGTACACTTTGGAAAGACAAATTCCAAGGCAGAGTACAAAGTAAATGGCAGGATACTTGGTAGTGTGGAGGAGCAGAGGGATCTGGGGGTATATGTCCACAGATCCCTGAAAGTTGCCTCACAGGTAGATAGGGTAGTTAAGGAAGCTTATGGAGTGTTAGCTTTCATAAGTCGAGGGATAGAGTTTAAGAGTCGCGAAGTAATGATGCAGCTCTATAAAACTCTGGTTAGGCCACACTTGGAGTACTGTGTCCTGTTCTGGTTGCCTCACTATAGGAAAGATGTGGAAGCATTGGAAAGGGTACAAAGGAGATTTACCAGGATGCTCCCTAGTTTAGAGAGTATGCATTATGATCAGAGATTAAGGGAGCTAGGTAAACACAAAATAATCTGCAGATGCTGGGGTCAAAGCAACACTCACAACATGCTGGAGGAACTCAGCAGGTCGGGCAGCATCTGTGGAAAAGATCGGTCGACGTTTCGGGCCGAAACCCTTCGTTAGGACTGTAGAGGGAAGGGGCAGAGGCCCTATAAAGAACGTGGGGGGAGGGTGGGAAGGAGAAGGCTGGTAGGTTCCAGGTGAAAAACCAGTAAGGGGAAAGATAAAGGGGTGGGGGAGGGGAGGCAGGGAGGTGATAGGCAGAAAAGGTGAAGAAAGAATAGGGGAAAACACAGTGGGTAGTAGAAGGAGGCGGAACCAGGAGGGAGCTGGGGGAGGGGGTAGAGTGAAATAAGGATAGAGGAAGGGAGGGGGAGGGAATTACCGGAAGTTGGAGAATTCTATGTTCATACCAAGGGGCTGGAGACTACCTAGACGGTATATGAGGAGTTGCTCCTCCAACCTGAGTTTAGCCTCATCATGGCAGTAGAGGAGGCCATGTATGGACTTATCTGAATGGGAGTGGGAAGCAGAGTTGAAGTGGGTGGCTACTGGGAGATCCTGTCTGTTTTGGCGGATGGAGCGGAGGTGCTCGACGAAACGGTCCCCCAGTCTGCGTCGGGTTTCACCGATGTAGAGGAGGCCGCACCGGGAGCACTGGGTGCCATTTGTAACATCCAAATCGTTGTCCATGTTCTACTCTGAACCAAGCTGTGTAGAGCTATGATGTTTGTGTTGGCAAGCTTAACATTGCAGTAAATCATGCCCCTTCCTATGTCATTTCCTCTGCTCACAATGTCACTTAGTGCACTTCCCTCTTACTTTCCCTCATTGGCATATGTGCTTTAAACTATCTAGATTATAGGCTCCTTGGCTGAATATCTTTGCTTCTTCCTTTTAAGGTGATTTTTAAGCATAAGCGTTGTGAGCACATACTTGATGATGTGCCTTCCTGTTTCTTTTCCCTCAGTGTTCATATTTGCCATGTTTTAAGGGAGTAGCATTTTCACTATAGTTGCCATACAAATGCACCCTGTCATGTATACGTACAGTACACTACTCCATTTGGCATGTCATCAGTAGCTTTGACAAACTTCTATAGGTGCACACTGGAGAGTATCCTGAATGGTTGCATCACAGCCTGGTATCGAAACACTAATGCCCAGGAATGGAAAAGTCAAGTGCATACAGCCAAGTCCATTGAGCAGATTTACAAGGAGCATTGCCACAAGAAACCATCATCCATCATCAAGCACCCTTGCCATTTAGGCTATATTCCCTTCCGGCTACTACCATTGGGCAAGGGTACAAGAGCCTTGGGTTCAGAAGTTAGTACCCTACAACCATTAAGCTCCTCAACCAGCCTAAATAACTTCACTCACCTCAACTCTGAACATACTCCACAACCTACAGAGTCACTTTCAAAGACTCTCCAACTCATGTTCTCAGTATTTATTTTTTTATTTGCACAATTTGTCATCTTTTGTGCATTGGTTGTTTATCAATCTTTTTTTATATAGTTCATAAATTCTATTGTATTTCTTTATTTTTCTGTAAATACCTGCTAAATCTTCAGGTAGAATATGGTGACATACGCATACTTCGATAATAAATATGTGGACTTGGTTTTTTTGTGTGGTTTATAACCTTGTATTAAGAAGGCATTCTGAAGGTATCCCACAGTAATTGATTTCCTCATGTACATTCATTAGTGTCCCAATTAATCATGTAAGAGGTGAAGATTTTTTAAATGGTCAAAATAATATTTAAATTCACTTTAGATTTTCTGGAATTGGGGCTAATGCTGGGTAATGACTGAATTGAGACGTTGATACGATTATTTATTTAGAGGTGCGATGCGGAATTGGCCCTTCTGGCACTTTGAGATGCACCACCCAGCAATCCCCAATTTAACCCTAGCCTAATCACAGTATAATTTACAATGTCCAATTAACCTACTAACTGGTACATCTTTGGATTGTGGAAGGAAATTGGAGGACCCGAAGTAAACCTATCAGTTGCATGGGGGAGTACATACAGACTCCATACGGACGACGAATTGAACTCTGAGCTCCAACGCCCTGAGCTGTAAAACCGTTATGCTAACCACTACACTGTGTTTTAAGCAAAGATGTGATTTTGACAAAGTTCATAGACACTGCACCTATTTTGGCAGTTAATGAAACTAAATTATTTTATTAACTGCCTAATATTTGTATGTATTAAAGCTGAAGTTCATTTTTTTTAGAAATATAGGTTTTGTAGAGAAATGTATTCTGCATTAAGATTAAGTTGAATTGAATTTAAATTGTGTGTTTGCTTTTGTTCTTGCAATTGTTACTTAAGGTTAGACAGCCAAATGATGCAAGATGCAAGCCCTTTACTATAAATTTTGATTGTTTTATGTAGCTATTTATGTTCTGAATGAGGGTATTCATATGACCCGAATCACCTATAAATTTTACCAATTCTGGAAAAATGTGCAGATCATTTGTTTACCTTACTTGAGTGCGTGTTTCTCATTGCTTATATTGTTATTTCTAGGAATCTCCTATCATCCTCAGGGATGGAAATGGCACAATCTACCCAATGGCTAAAGACTGTATGGGTGGAATCCGTGATCCTGACTGGTTAGATCTTCCACCAATTACTAGTCTTGGAATGGGTATTCATTCCTTAACAAATCTTCCTGCAAATTCATCTCTTAAAAAGAAAGCAGCTGTTATTGTAATGACAGTAGAGGTAGGTTTATTAAGTTTAATTTATCGGAGTCTGAGGTTCATTCCCATTGACTTTATTAACTTAACACTCCAATCAGTAAAGCAAATGTTGGGCAATATGATTAAATATAATTTTTGGTTGAAAAGCAAACTTTGGGAAGTGGGATACTTGGACCAGGCCGTGTAGATGCACTTTAGTAATGGAATCATATGGTATTTTATTTAAGTAGTTTTGATTAATTACATTAAAGGATCAAAAATGTTGGAAGGCTTGATAAGGAGCAGAGCTGGCTGGAGCATATTAGATTTGACTTTTTTGTGGAAGTAATGAAAGTGTTGTGCAACAATTAGTGGGAATCTGTTCACAATGCCTTTGAAATTTGTAATTTTGAGAGATGTGGCTCTAATTCGTGAGCACTTTAAGAACCTTGATTTTTCATTTGCATCCTTGACTATGAACAGTGCAATGTAAGTCTGCTTTGAGAAAGAAATTTCAATAAAATTCATGGACGGTATGTTGCCGTTCAGATGTCAGGGTCAGGGTGAGCAGCCAGAAGTTGTGGTACACATTGGTGCTATTGACATAGGTAGGAAGGGGGGGGGGGGGGCGAGGTCCTGAAAAACAAATATAGGGAGCTAGATAGGTTCTAAAAATCAGGATCTCAATAGTAGTAATCTCTGGATGGCAGTCTGTGCCACACACCAATGAGGGTAGGAATAGGGCGATATTGTAGGTGAATGTGTAGCTGAAGAATTGGTGCATCAAGGTAAGATTTCTGATGTGTGGATCATTGGGTGCTGCTCTGGAGAAAGTGTGACCTGCACAAAAGGTATGTGTTACACATAAACTTGAAGGGGACAAATATTTTGTGGGCAGGTTTCTTAGAACTATTGGGGAGGGTTTAAACTAGGTTGGCAACGACATGGGATCCTGATTATAGGACA
Organism: Mobula birostris; assembly: GCF_030028105.1. NCBI lineage: Eukaryota > Metazoa > Chordata > Chondrichthyes > Myliobatiformes > Myliobatidae > Mobula > Mobula birostris. The sequence goes on from NC_092370.1 coordinate 129,056,940, forward strand.
GAATACGGAGTAGATGGTGTAGAGATGGATGCAGTGTGTGGAGAGGCTGTGAGGAAGGATAGGCAGTGAATAGGGCATAGATGCAGACAGTTGGATACGTTGGAATGTGTCTAATGTGAGGAGTATCAGGAACAAGGGTTAAGCAACTTAACGAATGGGTCAGTACATGAAACTACAATGTTGGTGACTTGGCTGCCACAACAGCAGGAATGGCTACTGCATGTTTTGGGGTTTAAATGTTTCAAAGGGGACAGGGAGGGAGGTAAAAGAGCTGGGGGAGTGGTATTGCTAATCAGAGCACCACAACTGCAGAATGTGAGGGTGTCGTGAAGGGGGTGTCCACTGTTTCAGTGTAGGTAGAAGTCAGAGGTCAGGAATGAAGCATTCACTCTGTTCTACAGATACTCTTCCCCCCCCCCCCCCAAAGAGCAACAGAGATGATGAGGAACAAATCAGGAGGCAGACTTTGGAAAGGTGTAAAACTAAAAAGGATTGTTGACATGAGTGACTTTAACTTCACTAATACTGATTGGCACGCACTTAGTGCAAAAAGTTTGGATAGGGTGAAATTTGTTAGGTGTGTCCAGGAAGGATTGCCTGACACAAAATCTGGATAGGCTGACTAGACGAGAAGCTATACTGGATCTAGTACTAGGCAATAAGCCTGGTTGGGTGACAGATCTCTTAGTGGGTGACCACAATTCTCTGACCTTCACCATGACCTTGGACAGGGACAGGAGCGGATCGTATGGAAAAGTGGAGATTGTTTAGAGAGCACTTGCATGGGGTTCTGAATAGATTTGCCTCTTTGAAGCAGATAAAGGATGGTAGGGTGAAGGTACCATGGATGACAAGAAAAGCACATTTTACAGTTTAGGAAGCAAGGATCAGACAGGCCTTTTGAGAGTTGAGGTAGCCAGGAAGCAGCATAAGAAGGGACTTGGGACAGCTGGAAGGGGTCATGAGAGGTTTAAGGAAACTCCAAGGCATTCCACAGGGATGTGAACCTTTGAATCTTTGACTAGAGTGTGGATAGGACCAATCAGGGATAAAAGAGGAAATGTGCCTGGAGTTGGAGGAGGTAGGGGTGAATGAGTACTTTGCTTCAGTATTCACCAGTGAGAGGATGTTCACGAATGTGAGGACAGTGTAGAACAGGCTAATATGCTTGTACATGTCCATGTTTAAAAAAAGAGGATGTACTGGAACTTTTGAAAAACATTAGAATAGATAATTCCTCAAGCTCAGATGTGATATACCCCATGTTACAATGGGAAGTGAGAGAAGAGATTGCTTGCCTTTGGTGATGATCTTTGCATCCTTGCTGGCCACAGGAGCATTACTAGAAAGTTGGAAAATGGTAAATGCTATTCCTTTGTTCAAAGAAGGATAATCCTGGGAATGATAGACTATTGAGCCTTTCATCAGGGGTGGGCAAACTATTGGAGCGGATTTTCAGAGAGGATCTATGAGTATTTGGAGAAGCATTGTCTGGTTAAGTATAATCAGCATGGCTTTGAGGTGCAGTTCATGCTTCTTGAGTTTGATTGAATTCTTTGAGGAAATTGAAGGTAGAGCAATAGATACGGTGTGTAAGGATTTTAGTAAGGTGTTTGACAAGATTGCCCATGGTTGGCTCAGTCAGAAGGTCAGGAAGTATGGGATCCAGGGAAACTTAGTTGCATGGATTCAGACAACACACATCAAAGTTGCTGGTGAACGCAGCAGGCCAGGCAGCATCTGTAGGAAGAGGTACAGTCGACGTTTCAGGCCGAGACCCTTCGTCAGGACTAACTGAAGGAAGAGTGAGTAAGGGATTTGAAAGTTGGAGGGGGAGGGGGAGATCCAAAATGATAGGAGAAGGCAGGAGGAGGAGGGATGGAGCCAAGAGCTGGACAGGTGATAGGCAAAAGGGGATACGAGGGGATCATGGGACAGAAGGTCCGGGAAGAAAGACAAGGGGGGGGGGGACCCAGAGGATGGGCAAGAGGTATATTCAGAGGGAGAAAAAGGAGAGTGAGAGAAAGAATGTGTGTATATAAAAAAAAGTAACAGATGGGGTACGAGGGGGAGGTGGGGCCTTAGCGGAATTTAGAGAAGTCGATGTTCATGCCATCAGGTTGGAAGCTACCCAGACGGAATATAAGGTGTTGTTCCTCCAACCTGAGTGTGGCTTCATCTTTACAGTAGAGGAGGCCGTGGATAGACATGTCAGAATGGGAATGGGATGTGGAATTAAAATGTGTGGCCACTGGGAGATCCTGCTTTCTCTGGCGGACAGAGCGTAGATGTTCAGCAAAGCGGTCTCCCAGTCTGCGTCGGGTCTCGCCAATATATAAAAGGCCACATCGGGAGCACCGGACGCAGTATATCACCCCAGTCGACTCACAGGTGAAGTGTTGCCTCACCTGGAAGGACTGTTTGGGGCCCTGAATGGTGGTAAGGGAGGAAGTGTAAGGGCATGTGTAGCACTTGTTCCGCTTACACGGATAAGTGCCAGGAGGGAGATCAGTGGGGAGGGATGGGGGGAACGAATGGACAAGGGAGTTGTGTAGGGAGTGATCCGTGCGGAATGCAGAGAGAGGGGGGGAGGGAAAGATGTGCTTAGTGGTGGGATCCCGTTGGAGGTGGCGGAAGTTACGGAGAGTAATATGTTGGACCCGGAGGCTGGTGGGGTGGGAACCCTATTCCTAGTGGGGTGGCAGGAGGATGGAGTGAGAGCAGCTGTACGTGAAATGGGGGAGATGCGTTTAAGAGCAGAGTTGATAGTGGAGGAAGGGAAGCCCCCTTCTTTAAAAAAGGAAGACATCTCCCTCGTCCTAGAATGAAAAGCCTCATCCTGAGAGCAGATGCGGCGGAGACGGAGGAATTGCGAGAAGGGGATGGCGTTTTTGTAAGAGACAGGGTGAGAAGAGGAATAGTCCAGATAGCTGTGAGAGTCAGTAGGCTTATAGTAGACATCAGTGGATAAGCTATCTCCAGAGAAAGATCTAGGAAGGGGAGGGAGGTGTTGGAAATGGACCAGGTAAACTTGAGGGCAGGGTGAAAGTTGGAGGCAAAGTTAATAAAGTCAACGAGTTCTGCATGCGTGCAGGAAGCAGCGCCAATGCAGTCGTCGATGTAGCGAAGGAAAAATGGGGGACAGATACCAGAATAGGCACGAAACATAGATTGTCCCACAAACCCAACAAAAAGGCAGGCATAGCTAGGACCCATATGGGTGCCCATAGCTACACCTTTTGTTTGGAGGAAGTGGGAGGAGCCAAAGGAGAAATTATTAAGAGTAAGGACTAATTCTGCTAGACGGAGCAGAGTGGTGGTAGAGGGGAACTGATTAGGTCTGGAATCCAAAAAGAAGCGTAGAGCTTTGAGACCTTCCTGATGGGGGATGGAAGTATATAAGGACTGGACATCCATGGTGAAAATAAAGCGGTGGGGGCCAGGGAACTTAAAATCATCGAAAAGTTTAAGAGCGTGAGAAGTGTCACGAACATAGGTCGGAAGAGATTGAACAAGGGGTGATAAAACAGTGTCGAGGTATGCAGAAATGAGTTCGGTGGGGCAGGAGCAAGCTGAGACAATAGGTTGGCCAGGACAGGCAGGTTTGTGGATCTTGGGTAGGAGGTAGAAACGGGAAGTGCGGGGTGTGGGAACTATAAGGTTGGTAGCAGTGGATGGGAGATCCCCTGAGCAGATAAAGTCGGTGATGGTGTGGGAGACAATGGCCTGGTGCTCCTTAGTGGTGTTGCGATCGAGGGGTAAATAAGAGGAGGTATCCGCGAGTTGTCGCTGTGCCTCGGCAAGGTAGAGGTCAGTACGCCAGACTACAACAGCACCCCCCTTATCGGCGGGTTTAATAATGTTAGGATTAGTGCGAAGGGAGTGGAGAGCAGAGCGTTCCGAAGGAGTGAGGTTGGAATGGGGACAAGGTGCGGTAAAGTCGAGACGGTTGATGTCCTGTCGGCAGTTAGCAATAAAGAGATCCAGAGCAGGCAGAAGACCAGAGCGGGGTGTCCATGAAGAAGAGGAGGGTTGAAGATGGGAGAAGGGGTCATTGGTGGGGGTGGAAGAGTCCTTGCCGAAGAAGTAGGCTCGGAGACGGAGACGGTGGAAGAAAAGTTCCGCATCGTGGCGAACACGGAACTCGCTGAGTTGTGGGCGAAGGGGGACAAAGGTGAGGCCCTTACTGAGAACAGAGCGCTCTGCCTCCGACAGTTGAAGGTCGGAGAGGATGGTAAAGACCCGGCATGGATGAGAGCTGGGATCAGAGGGGGGAGGCTGGGAGGCTCGGGGTGTCAATGGAGAGGGGAGGGTTGGGGTAAGAGGAAGATGGGGCCTCTGAGTACCCAGGAGCTGACGATGGGATCGGAAGGAGATGGGATTGTAGAGTATTGGTGGGGGAAGGGGAGACGGGAGTCACAACAGCAGCACATGAAGACCCGGCCTGGTGTTCAAGGCTGGCGTCGCAGTTGGTGGTTGTGCAATCGCTGTGAAGGTGTCCATGGTCGTTGCTGGAGTCCGGGTTTTGAATATGCCCTGAAGTGTTGGAGCCGGCGAGATCAGTGGCAGGGGCCGCAATCTGAAGTTCATGCCTGCTAGCATCGGGGCCGGCAGGCTCTGGAGTCCGTAGATGTAGGATCTTGCGATCTTTGCCTAACATGACAAAGTCAAAAAAAACGGCGATTTCAGGCGTGAATCTGACGGAGGATGAAATAACGGGTAGGACCATTACAGACAGCGAAGAAAGTGTCCTGAAGGTGTGGAAGGGTCTGGGATAGGGACACCAAGTACCTCCTCATGGCGGAGAGAGTGGCCTTCAGAGCTTGACGGGAGAAGCGGCGAGAGGCAGAGTTAATAAAATATGAGTACCTGGGATCCTCAGAAGGTCCAAATTGAGAGGCTTGGAAACGAATCCTAAAGTCAACTGGAGTAAATTGGCGACGGAGGCACGTTCCAAGAAAGGATATATGGCTGTGATAGCGAGTCTGAGTCAAAGTGTGGTCGAAAAGTTGAAGAGCCGAAGAAATTACAGATGGGGAGCAGTGAGAGATGGTTTCACTGAACTCCCGTCGAAGAGAGGATCTAAACTTCTTCGGTGTAGGCGTCACCAGAAGAGGCTTCGGAGTAGTGAATTTAAATGCAAACAACAGCAATTCTGCAGATGCTGGAAATTCAAGCAACACACATCAAAGTTGCTAGTGAACGCAGCAGGCCAGGCAGCATCTCTAGGAAGAGGTGCAGTTGACGTTTCAGGCCGAGACCCTTCGTCAGGACTAACTGAAGGAAGAGTGAGTAAGGGATTTGAAAGTTGGAGGGGGAGGGGGAGATCCAAAATGATAGGAGAAGACAGGAGGGGGAGGGATGGAGCCAAGCGCTGGACAGGTGATAGGCAAAAGGGGATACGAGAGGATCATGGGACAGGAGGTCCGGGAAGAAAGACAAGGGGAGGGGGGACCCAGAGGATGGGCAAGAGGTATATTCAGAGGGACAGAGGGAGAAAAAAGAGAGTGAGAGAAAGAATGTGTGCATAAAAAAATAATTAACAGATGGGGTACGAGGGGGAGGTGGGGCCTTAGCGGAAGTTAGAGAAGTCGATGTTCATGCCATCAGGTTGGAGGCTACCCAGACGGAATACAAGGTGTTGTTCCTCCAACCTGAGTGTGGCTTCATCTTTACAGTAGAGGAGGCCGTGGATAGACATGTCAGAATGGGAATGGGATGTAGAATTAAAATGAGTGGCCACTGGGAGATCCTGCTTTCTCTGGCGGACAGAGCGTAGATGTTCAGCAAAGCGGTCTCCCAGTCTGCGTCGGGTCTCGCCAATATATAAAAGGCCACATCGGGAGCACCGGACGCAGTATATCACCCCAGTCGACTCACAGGTGAAGTGTTGCCTCACCTGGAAGGACTGTTTGGGGCCCTGAATGGTGGTAAGGGAGGAAGTGTAAGGGCATGTGTAGCACTTGTTCTGCTTACACAGATAAGTGCCAGGAGGGAGATCAGTGGGGAAGGATGGGGGGGGAACGAATGGACAAGGGAGTTGTGTAGGGAACGATCCCTGCGGAATGCAGAGAGAGGGGGGGAGGGAAAGATGTGCTTAGTGGTGGGATCCCGTTGGAGGTGGCGGAAGTTACGGAGAGTAATATGTTGGACCCGGAGGCTGGTGGGGTGGTAGGTGAGGACCAGGGGAACGCTATTCCTAGTGGGGTGGCGGGAGGATGGAGCGAGAGCAGATGTACGTGAAATGGGGGAGATGCGTTTAAGAGCAGAGTTGATAGTGGAGGAAGGGAAGCCCTTTTCTTTAAAAAAGGAAGACATCTCCCTCGTCCTAGAATGAAAAGCCTCATCCTGAGAGCAGATGCAGCGGAGACAGAGGAATTGCGAGAAGGGGATGGCGTTTTTGCAAGAGACAGGGTAAGAAGAGGAATAGTCCAGATAGCTGTGAGAGTCAGTAGGCTTATAGTAGACATCAGTGGATAAGCTGTCTCCAGAGACAGAGACAGAAAGATCTAGAAAGGGGAGGGAGGGTGTTGGAAATGGACCAGGTAAACTTGAGGGAGGGTGAAAGTTGGAGGCAAAGTTAATAAAGTCAACGAGTTCTGCATGCGTGCAGGAAGCAGCGCCAATGCAGTCGTCAATGTAGCGAAGGAAAAGTGGGGGACAGATACCAGAATAGGCACGGAACATAGATTGCATGGATTCAGAATTAGCTGGCACAAAAGGCAGGCAGTGGTAGTAGGTGGAGTGTATTCTGTCTGGAAGTTGGTGACCAGTGGTGCTTCGCAGGGATCTGTTCTCAGATGTCTGCTCTCTATGATTTTTATAGATTACTTGGGTGTGTAAGTTTGTAGATGACAAGAGAATTGGTGTTTTGGACAGTGTAGAAGGTTGTTGTAGATTAGAACGGGACATTGACAGGATGCAGAGGTGGTCTAAGTAGTGATCGCCAGAGATCAATATGGACAGGAATGAAGTGATACACTTTGTAAAGTTGAACTTCAAAGCAGAATACAGAATTGATGGCAGGATTCTTAGCAGTGCTGAGGAGCAGAGGGTTCTTGTGGTCGACATCCATAGATTCTTCAAAGTTGCCACAAAAGTTGATGAAGGTGGTTAAGACTGCATTTGGCTTGTTTGCCTTCATTCGCTGGAGGATTGAGTTCAAGATCTGCGATGTGATGGTGGAGCTCTATAAAACTGGTTAGAACATGCATGGAGTATTGTGCTCACTTCTGGTTGCCTCATTATAGGGAGGATTTGGAAGCTTTGGAGAGGGTGCTGAGGAGATTTACCAGGATGCTGACTGGATTAGAGAGCATATCTTATGAGGAATGGCTGAGCGAGCTAGGGCTTTTCTGTTTGGAGTGAAGGAGGATGAGAGATAACTTGATCCTGAAAAGAGGCACGGATGGAGTGGACCACTAGTGCCTTTTTCCCAGGGTGGAATTGGCTAATGCAAGAGGGCATAATTTTAAAGTGATTGCAGGAAAATATAGAGAGGATGTCAGATGCAGGGCTTTTTCCCTCAGTGCGTGGATCATGCTGCTGGGATAGTGGTAGAGGCAAGTATATTAAGGACATTTAAGAGACACATGGATGAAAGATAAAATGGGGGGGCTATTTGGAAAGGAAGGGTTTGAATGATAGTGGAGCAGGTTAAAAGGTCAGCACAACATTGTAGTTTGAAAGGCCTTTACAGTTCCATGTTAAGGTCTTGCTTCCATAAAGTATTACTCTGACAATTTTGCTGATGAGCCTGTTAAAGCTGTTGTTAGTGCAGTCAGGACCTTGTGCTGGGAGATGTCTGCTTTGTCCTGGGCCCTGGTTATAGAGGAGGCGTCCTGCCCTTCAGCAGAAAATTATGCCATTCTCAAAGAAATGGTTTTGTTCCAAATGTAACTGACCGGTGATTGTAGGGTGGATAAGCATTTGAGCACTAACTGATATTTTGATTACTTAATTTGGTTGCTTTTATTTTTTTGACTGTTAGAGTTTGCTGGTAGTTTTGTACTCTGATCCGCTGTTAAACAGTAATGAGAATTATAGTAGTGTCTACATGGATGTGTGTTTAAACCATTTTGCACGCTGTAGTACAACTTCCCTATGTACAGTAATTAGTCACTGCTTTTATTTTGTCTTCTGCAGAAACAAGCATTAATGCAGCATATACTGAGATGTGATTATGATGCCTCCAGGCAGTACTTGATGAACCTTGAACAGGCTGTCCTGTTGGAACAAACACCACAAGCCCTAAATACATTTCTAAGCAATCGGTGTGATGGGAACCGTAATGTCTTGCACGCTTGTGTATCTGTCTGTTTCCCCACAAGCAATAAGGAAACCAAAGAGGAAGAAGGTGAGAAAAGACTTTTTTTGTTATTTGCAGGCTGTTTTTAATGAACATGAAGTTGAGGATTATAAACCTCTTTTAATATAGTTGTGTTAAAACGTTAAGGTCATAAACAAGAGAAAACTGCAGATGCTGGAAATCCGAGCAACACACACAAAATGCTAGAGGAGCTCAGCAGGCCCTGCAGAACGGTTTCAGCCTGAAACGGCAACTGTACTTTTTTCCATAGATACTTCCTGGCCTGCTGAGTTCCTCCAGCATTTTGTGTGTGTTGCTTAAATATTAAGGTGTTTGTTTGATGACAGATTGTTCGTGTGTTGGGGATAGGTCTTACGTCACTGTTCTTGGATGCATAAGTAATTAGGAATTTTACAAAAAGCTCTTCTGAAGTTTTATTGCTGATAAATTGGAACAATATAATCTAAGTGGAGGTTGCAAATCAATGTTTATTGGCCATTTGTCAAGATGGAAATATTTTTCAGCTTTTTTCCTCTCATTTTTCATTCTCTGAGATTGGGTCTTGGTGCAAGAATGTGATATGCTTGGGCTTAGTGCTAACAGTCTGTTCCTGAAAAATAAATATTATTTTACACTCATTTCGATGTGCATGAATTTTGTGGCAGTATTATGCTTTCAATCCTATATTGGGACTTTTTATTGTTGCACTGTGAAAGGTTTACAGTTCACTGGGAACAATCATATTTAGTTTTTGCATGCCAGTAGGTAATGTCAAAGTTCAACATAAATTCAGTATCAAAATACATGTATGTCACCATGTACAACCCTGAGGTTCATTTTCTTGTCGAGGGAAGAGATTGCTGAGCCTCCGGCTAGGATCTTTATGTCCTCGTTGTCCACGGGAATGGTACCGGAGGATTGGAGGGAGGCGAATGTTGTCCCCTTGTTCAAAAAAGGTAGTAGGAATAGTCTGGGTAATTATAGACCAGTGAGCCTTACGTCTGTGGTGGGAAAGCTGTTGGAAAAGATTCTTAGAGATAGGATATATAGGCATTTAGAGAATCATGGTCTGATCAGGGACAGTCAGCATGGCTTTGTGAAGGGCAGATCGTGTCTAACAAGCCTGATAGAGTTCTTTGAGGAGGTGACCAGGCATTTAGATGAGGGTAGTGCAGTGGATGTGATCTATATGAATTTTAGTAAGGCATTTGACAAGGTTCCACACGGTAGGCTTATTCAGAAAGATAGAAGGCATGGGATCCAGGGAAGTTTGGCCAGATGGATTCAGAATTGGCTTGCCTGCAGAAGGCAGAGGGTGGTGGTAGAGGGGGTACATTCAGATCGGAGGATTGTGACTAGTGGTGTCCCACGAGGATCGGTTCTGGGCCCTCTGCTTTTTGTGATTTTTATTAACGACCTGGATGTGGGGGTAGAAGGGTGGGTTGGCAAGTTTGCAGATGACACAAAGGTTGGTGGTGTTGTAGATAGTGTAGAATATTGTCAAAGATTGCAGAGAGACGTTGATAGGATGCAGAAGTGGGCTGAGAAGTGGCAGATGGAGTTCAACCCGGAGAAGTGTGAGGTGGTACACTTTGGAAGGACAAACTCCAAGGCAGAGTACAAAGTAAATGGCAGGATACTTGGTAGTGTGGAGGAGCAGAGGGATCTGGGGGTACATGTCCACAGATCCCTGAAAGTTGCCTCACAGGTGGATAGGGTAGTTAAGAAAACTTATGGGGTGTTAGCTTTCATAAGTCGAGGGATAGAGTTTAAGAGTCACGATGTAATGATGCAGCTCTATAAAACTCTGGTTAGGCCACACTTGGAGTATTGTGTCCAGTTCTGGTCACCTCACTATAGGAAGGATGTGGAAGCATTAGAAAGGGTACAGAGGAGATTTACCAGGATGCTGCCTGGTTTAGAAAGTATGCATTATGATCAGAGATTAAGGGAGCTAGGGCTTTACTCTTTGGAGAGAAGGAGGATGAGAGGAGACACGATAGAGGTGTACAAGATAATAAGAGGAATAGATAGAGTGGATAGCCAGCGCCTCTTCCCCAGGGCACCACTGCTCAATACAAGAGGACATGGCTTTAAGGTAAGGGGTAGGAAGTTCAAGGGGGATATTAGAGGAAGGTTTTTTACTCACAGAGTGGTTGGTGCGTGGAATGCACTGCCTGAGTCAGTGGTGGAGGCAGATACACTAGTGAAGTTTAGGAGACTACTAGACAGGTATATGGAGGAATCTAAGGTGGGGGCTTATATGGGAGGCAGGGTTTGAGGGTCGGCACAACATTGTGGGCCGAAGAGCCTGTACTGTGCTGTACTATTCTATGTTCTATACTCAATAAATCCATAATAGAATAATAACCATAATAGAATCAATGAAAGACAACCTGGGCATTCAACCAGTGTGCAAAAGAGAACAAATTGTGCATATACAAAAAGAAAAATAATAATAAATAACAAAGCAATAAATACCGAGAACGTGAGATGATGAATCTTTGAAAGTGAGTAGATTGTGGGAACATTTCGATGATGGGGCCAGTTAATTTGAGTGAAGTTAATCAATTTTGTTTCAAGAGCCTGATGGTGGAGTGGTAATGACTGTTCCTAAATCTGGTGGTGAGAGTCCTGAGGCTCCTGTATCACCTTCCTGATGGCAGCAGTGAGTGGATAATGTGTCCTGGGTGGTACAGCAATGTGATGGATGCTGTTTTCCTGTGACAGCACTTCGTGTAGATGTGCTCAATGCTGGAGAGGGCCTTACCCATGATGCACCGGGCCATATCCACTACTTTTTGTAGGATTTTCCATTCAAGGACATTGGCATCTGCATACCTCACTGTGATGTAGCCAGTTAATATACTCCCCACCACGAATCTTTTCAAACTCCTAGGAAGTAGAGGCGCTGCCAAGCTTTTTTTGTAATTGCACTTACGTGCTGGGCCCAGGGCTGGTCCTCTAAAATAATCACACCAAGGAACTTAAAGTTGCTGACCCTCTCCACCTCTGATCCTCTGATGAGGAGTGGCTCATGGACTTCTGGTTTCCTTCACCTGAAGTCAAATATCAGCTCCTTGGTCTTGTTGACACTGAGTGTTATGACACCATTCAATCTGTATGCTGATTCGTCACCACCTTTGATTTGGTGTATGACCGTGGTGTCTTCAGTAAACTTGAATATGGGATTGGAACTGTGCTTAGCCACACAGTCATAGGTGTAAAGCATGTAGAGCAGGGTGCGAAGCACACAGCCTTGTAGTGCACCTGTGCTGATGGAGATTGTGGAGGAGATGTTGCCAATCTGAACTGACTGGGGTCTGCAAGTGAGGAAATTGAGGATCAAATTGAACAAGGAGGTACTGAGGCCAAGGTCTTGGATCTCATTGATTTGTTTTGACGAGATGATATTATTGAATGCCGAGCACCCTGATGTATGCCCCTTTGCTGTCCAAATGTTCCAGGGTTCAGTAAAGAGCCAGTGAGATGGCAACTGATGTGGACCTCTTGCTCTGGTAGGCAAATTGGAGATGATCCTCGTCACTCCTGAGGCAGGAGTTGATATATTTTATCACTCTGGATGTAAGTGCTACTGGATTATAATGATTGAGGCAGCTTACTGCCTTCTTTTTAGGCATGGGTATAATTGAAACCTGCTTGAAACAGGCGGGTACCTCAGATTGCTGAAGCGAAAGATTAAGGATCTCAGTGAACACTCCAGCTAGTTGTACAGCACAGGTTTTTCTTGGCCAGGTACCCTGTCTGGGCCGGGTGCTTTTCATGGGTTCACTCTCCAGAAGGATGTTTGCATGTCAGCATCAGAGACTGAAATCACTGGATCACTGGGGGCTTTGGGAGTTTGTGATGGTTCTTCCATCTTTTGACAGTCAAAGCGAGCATAGAAGGCATTGAGCTCATCTGGAAGCAAATTCATGTTGTCACCTATTTTGCTTGATTTTACTTTATAAGAGCTGATGGTATTTAAGCCCTGGCACAACTAGCAAGCATACTTTGTTGATTCAAGTTTAGTCTGGAATTGCTACCTTGCCTGTGAGATGGCTTTCTGGAGGTCATATTTGGACTTCCTTGTAACTTCCTTGGTCACCAGACTTGAATACCTCTGACCTGGCCCTCATCAGATTGTGGATATCATGGTTCATCTAGGGCTTCTGGTTGGGGAAGACTGAATGATTTTGTGGGGACACACTTGTTAACAGCTGTTTTAATAAAGTCATTGACAACCATGGTGTATTCATTCAGGTCCACAAATGAGTTCTTGAACATGGCCGGTCCACTGACTCGAAGTGATCATGTAGCAGCTCCCCAGCCTCCCATACCATCTCTTTGGATCTTGGCCTGAAACGCCGACTGCACCTCTTCCGACAGATGCTGCCTGGCCTGCTGCGTTCACCAGCAACTTTTATGTGTGTTGCTTGAATTTCCAGCATCTGCAGAATTCCTGTTGTTTCCATCTCTTTGGTGTTCTATTTTCTGAGCTTTGCTCTGTAGCCTCTACCTCAATGCAAGTAGGAGAAAGACCGCCAAGTGATCCAATTTACCAAAATGTGGTCTGAACATGGAATGGTAAGCATTCCTTATCTTGGTATAAAAGTCGTCTACCATGTTGGGAGTTGGACAGAGATTTCTTCAAACAAGCCTGGTTGAAGTCCCTGACTATGATTTGAAATGTGTTGGGATGGACTGTTTCTTTTTTTTAAAAGAACAAGACTGGAGTATACTGTTGTCATTTCTTGAGGTGAAGTGAAAGCAAATGAGTAATCCATACAAATAGGTACTTTTGCCCATATCCCTCCAAACCTTTCCTATGCATGTGTTATCCAAATGCCTTTTAAGTGTACTTGTCTCAACTAATTTCTATGACAGTTTATTCCATATACTCACCCATCCTTTGCTTGAAGTAAGTGCCTCTCAAGTCCCTTTGAAATCTTCCCCTCACCTTAAATTATGCGCTTGTTTTTGTTTCCCTTTCTGTGGGGGAAAGAACAAGAACAACTGAGTGTGGCCTGACGCACTTGTGGTGTTTTGTGATATTACTTGGAAAATTAGTCTGGTAATGCCTTCTGGTAGGATATAATTACAGATAGAATTAATAATAGAATATAATTCTGCAGTTGAAGCTTTGTTCTTATTGTGGTCCATTCAGAAAGAGGGTTCCTTTTGGCATAAACACACCCATATTGCTGTGAGATAGGATCACAGGTGCTATGAATGAAAGCAGCGTCACTAAGAATCAATCATTATCATTCTACTACTTACAATACAGGTTGTATAGGTTGGAAACATTTTCTGTAGACGAATAAAACATTACAGTAAATAAATTGTTCAGTTTGTTAGAATTACGATTTCAAAGAAACTTAAGATGGAGACTGATATTGCAAAACTGACCTAATTTGGTTCAGTCCACACAGATTTAAATAAATTTGTCTATTCTAAATAGATGTTTTTATTTAAAATAAGATAACTTCATACTTCTCTGAGGGCAGCATTCTCTTGGATACAACTATTGCAGATTTTCCAAAGTAAAAGCCTGAAAAATGTACTTGACACCCTTGGCCTGGAATACTGTCAATAAAACCAAGTTGAAACATAGATGTATTTAAAGTATTCATGTTTTGCATGTGACTTTTACACAATGCCTGTTTAATTCTAGATATTATTTCATATGCTAATAAGCATTTCACCTGTTTTCTACAAATCAAATATCTTTCAAAGGCTCATCTATGATGCATGTATATTAGGAAGAATTTTTAATTTTCTGTTACCTTTCTGCTCTTGAAGGAGTTTGTAACTTAGACTTGGGTATTCAGTTCATAACCATACTGTTTCTGAAGGTACAACTGTTGTGTCTTCATCTATTCATAAAATTGGCTAAAATCTTCAGTTATGAAAAAGAAACAACAAAATACCGTGAATATTTTGCAGACTCGTCAGCATCTGTGGAGGGAGAGGGTGGATTTTCTAGGTCAGGGACCTAGCTGGAAATCAGTTTTAAAGAAGTAGCAGAAGTTTGGGTTGGTGATGAGGATATAGGATGAGTGAGGACTGCTGGTGGAAAAGTGAAGGGAGAGGAAGATAAAGCAAAAGTGTAAGTCAGTGAGACAGAAGCAAAGAGGGGCAGATTAACGAAAGAGAATCCCGAACTAAAATGATAGTAACTGGCCAAAAACAAGGAAACAAAAAGGGACTAGAATAAGTGTCCATATACTTTAGTTATCACTTGGGGATAAAGTAAAAGTAAATAATGAATAGCTTTGCAGCCATAGAGTAATACATCTTGGAAATGAGTCCTCTCTCCCAATTTATCCGTGCCATCCAAGGTATTCACCGAAGTTCTTCTTAAGCCCATCACCCCTACTGACAGCAACTTGCCGGAGTTCCTTGCCCTGGACTGAAGGTTGATGGCCCTGTAGTTTCTGCTTTCACCATATGACTTCATATGTCTTCCAGCTGAAGATCCTTCCTCTTCCAGAAATAAGGGTTTTGAAACTACTAATATTTCTGTAGCTCTGGGTTTTTATAGGATGAGGTTGCCAGCCTCATGCTCAACCCTCCTCCTTTCACAGCCAGGCTTGGGACTGTCCACGATGGAGTTGCTCACCTAAATCCCATTTTATTTTATCTATTTTGTTTAAAGATACCGCGAGGAACAGGCCCTTCTAGTCCAATGAGCCTCACCACCCGGCAACTTTGATCCTTGAAAGGCTACTCTTTAACTCAATATAGAATGCCCTGAAGTGGGTCATATACAGTAGTTAGATTAAAATCGTTAAAATGTTCAAAACTTGAAATGTACAGACATTCATTTTAAATCACGTCAAGATATCCATCAGATAAACAGTAACAAAATGTGAAGCTACAATAAACATTTGCAGTCTACATGTATTTTGATTTGGTGAAGCTAGAGTAGTACGTCAAGCAGGAAATGGGATCCATATGCTGCAGTTGCGATCTCATTGAAACATTTTCCAGAGTGTTGTAATAAAGTAGCTGCTCATGAGATGCTGCACCTTCTGAGTTAATCATTTTCAATTGCTGTAACTTTTGAAGTTAACCTGGACTTTGTCTTGCTCAAATTTAGTTATTTTCCTTGACCAGTACAAAGAGTCTTATGCCAGTTTGCTAGACTTGGCTTGAGAGAGTATTCCAAAAGCTTTTATTTTGAAATATGTTTTCTAGCAAATCTTAAATTTCATGGTTTTGGTAAATTGGCTTGTTATTGTTATATGTGTTGAGTTACAGTGCTAAAATTTATTTGGCATGCCCAAAATACAGAACATTTCATTACCTTCGTACATTGAGGTAGAACAAGGGGAAAACAGTGATAAAATGTAAAGTGTTGCAGTTACACAGAGAGTACAGTGTAGGTGGCTAATAAGATGCAAGGCCATGAAGATATAGATTGTGAGGTAGAGGCCTTCCCAGTTTATAGGAGTTCCATTCAAGAGTTTTAGACCGAAGCTGTCATTGAGCCTCGTGGTATGTGCTTTCAGGCTTTTGTATCTTCTGCCTGATGCACAGTGGGTGAATGTCACTGGTGTCTTTGATTATGTTTAATTTGAGTAAAGTGAAAATTTTAAATTATTCAAGAATCCAAAAAGTGTGTCTAAAATGCTCTACTGATTCGCCAAAGGAGCTGATTATAGTGCAGGACAAAATCTTTGGGAAAAACTATTCTATTTTTTAATGGGAGGAAGTTTAGGATGGGTGTAAAGAATTTATTTTGAAAAATTTATTAAAAGAAGTTTCAGTGGATTGCATTTATTTGGACTATCAGTTAATCGGGGCAGCTGCTCATTTGGGACCACTCTTAATGAACAAAAACTGAGAAAATAGCTGGGATTCCCTTAGTTTATTTGTGACACTATGCTGCTTAATTGGGACAGGAGACTGTTGCTGAACAGTTTCTAACTAGTGTCAGTCACATGCACTTGTGGACGTTAGACATGCACTGTGCTTATTGCAAATAGTTTTTAAATAGCCTTAGTTGTATGTGTTTGTGTTGAAAAGCAGTGACTTTTGTCACCGATCGTTGGCAAGAAATAAGCAGTAAGGCAAGGAGTAAAAATTAAACTACTTCACTACTTCATTAGGAAAGATGAAAAATTTGGAAATATCGACAATCATCTTGGATGTTATAATAAAAATGAAGATTTGGAAGATGCAATCATTGAAAGAATTGTCTGTAGGCAACCCATTGTTTGGCTGGTTTCATTCATTTACAGTCAATCAGAAGAACATGGCAGTGTACCACTGGATGAATTCTTCATTCAATAACTATTAGGACGTAATGCACAATTTTATAGTACTGTAATGGTATTGGTAGTGTTCTAATTCTGTATTTCATTTAAATATATAATTTGTTACTCAAATGATAGTTTGTCTTTTTTATATGATTTTAACTACTTCCATCAAACTGGCTAATTAGGGTAGTTGCTTACCTGAGCTAAAATGTACTACTTCCGATGTGTCCCAATTAATCAGAATTCTTTGTATTTTAAATGAAATAAGTAGGTTTTAAGAAACTTGCATCAGATTTTCTGTGGGATTCTTTGAGGTTTGAATTTGTATTCCTTCTGGTATCGTTTTTTTTGAGACTAAATTCCTCTGTCCCACAGAAGCAGAGCGCTCTGAGAGGAACACCTTTGCAGAGAGATTGTCAGCAGTTGAGGCCATCGCAAATGCAATATCGGTGGTGTCCAGTAATAATAGTGGTAACAGAAGTGGACCATCTAGCAGTCGTAGGTAGGTATAAACAATTCTTTTGGGTGTTAATTTTGTGCCAATTATCTAAATGTAACACCCAATTTCCTTGCTATAAAATGGGGTTCAAACTGCATGCATTTGACATGGGAGAATGGGGTGAAGAATTTTGGTAAATTATTCCCATTCAGCTCAGGAGTGGTGTAATTGAAGAGTTAGTTATTAAATAGTAAATATTTTAATTGAAATTTTAGTGATTAAAATGAATAAGATATTTATGTCAATTTCCAGAAAATTGGAGAAAGCATTTTTGTGTCAGCATGTTGATATCTGAAGCTATGAAGATCTGGTTAGCAAATTAATAAATACCTAGCTGAGTTGGAGTGAAAGGTAGTCAATTGGTTCACAGTTGGCAAACCCAGGTGACTTGATGTCAGATGCCTCCAACAATCATAGTAACTCACTAAAGAAATTTCGTTTCTCCTTCTCAGCTCTCCCTTTCCTCTTCCCCCACACCCAGGCTCTCTCAGAATAATGTATTTTAAATTAATTTCTCCAAGTTTAAGATTACGTGAGATGATGCGACGCTCACTACGAGCTGCTGGCTTAGGACGCCATGAGTCTGGTGCTTCGTCCAGTGACCATCAGGATCCAGTCTCTCCTCCTATTGCACCACTTAGCTGGGCACCAGATCCACCTGCAATTGATCCAGGTTAGATTTTCCAGATGTATGAGAAAATAATTCATTAAATATAAGATTCTCCTTTGAAGCTATATAAATTGGTGTAATCTTACCTGCAAGTGGTTTATTGTTTGCTGTAATAAAATAGAAGTTTCATCCAATATTGATATGTACTTTATAAATAAGCATTCTTTGCAGTTGATAGACAGAACAGGTTTCCTTAATACAAAAAGAGCATTTAATCATGTTGAGAAGGCAAAATATTCCTCTTTGTTGCCAGCTCATTCATTGTACAAAAGCTGAAAAATTTATTGACATTAACCTTTTGTATACTGACATTTTAACTACGTTCTCTTGGAGACAAATTGAGGAGAAAAATCTGGGTGGATTGAACTGGACTCAGCCCACATGCTATATAGTTCCCAACGTACACTAATGTTTCAATGGTCATTCCATAAGGTAGAATAGTGAATGGCAACAAGTCCATATGTGGTGGAAACAGTCCTGCAATGGACTTTTTGGCCATCTGACAACATAAGTTGTGAGATGCCTTTTCATTGTTTCCAAATATCGGATAATCAGAATCAGTTCAAGGAGGAAAAGCTTTACATTTACCATAGAAACAACAGCACAGAAACAGGCCTTTTGGCCCTTCTTGGCTGTGCCGAACCATTTTCTGCCTAGTCCCACTGACCTGCATACGGACCATATCCTCCATACACCTCCCATCCATGTATCTGTCCAATTTATTCTTAAATGTTAATAAAGAACCTGCATTTACCACCTCATCTGGCAGCTCATTCCATACTCCCACCACTCTCTGTGCGAATAAGCCCCCCCTAATGTTCCCTTTAAACTTTTCCCCCCTCACCCTTAACCCATGTCCTCTGGTTTTTTTCTCCCCTTGCCTCAGTGGAAAAAGCCTGCTTGCATTCACTCTATCTATACCCATCATAATTTTATATACCTCTATCAAATCTCCCCTCATTCTTCTACGCTCCAGGGAATAAAGTCCTAACCTATTCAACCTTTCTCTGTAACTGAGTTTCTCAAGTCCCGGCAACATCCTTGTAAACCTTCTCTGCACCCTTTCAACCTTATTAATATCCTTTCTGTAATTTGGTGACCAAAACTGAACACAATACTCCAGATTCAGCCTCACCGATGCCTTATACAACCTCATCATAACATTCCAGCTCTTATACTCAATACTTTGATTAATAAAGGCCAATGTACCAAAAGCTCTCTTTACAACCCTATCTACCTGTGATGCTACTTTTAGGGAATTTTGTATCTGTGTTCCCAGATCCCTCTGTTCCACTGCACTTCTCAGTGCCTTACCAATAACCCTGTACGTTCTACCTTGGTTTGTCCTTCCAACGTGCAATACCTCAGACTTGTCTGTATTAAACTCCATCTGCCATTTTTCAGCCCATTTTTCCAGCTGGTTCAAGTCCCTCTGCAGGCTCTGAAAACCTTCCTCACTGTCTACTACACCTCCAATCTTTGTATCATCAGCAAATTTGCTGATCCATTTTACCACATTATCATCCAGATCATTGATATAGATGACAAATAACAATGGACCCAGCACTAATCCCTGTGGCACACCACTAGTCACAGGTCTTCTCGAAAAACTCCAATAGATTGGTCAAACATGACCTGCCACGCACAAAGCCATGTTGACTCTCCCTAATAAGTCCCTGTCTATCCAAATGCTTGTAGATTCTGTCTCTTAGTACTCCCTCCAATAACTTACCTACTACCGACGTTAAATTTACCAGCCTATAATTTCCCGGATTACTTTTCGATCCTTTTTTAAACAACGGAACAACATGAGCCATTCTTCAATCCTCTGGCACCTCACCTGTAGACAGCAACATTTTAAATATTTCTGCCAGGGCCCCCTGCAGTTTCAACACTAGTCTCCTTCAAGGTCCGAGGGATCACCCTGTCAGGTCCCAGGGATTTATCCACTTTAATTTTCCCCAAGACAGCAAGGAGCTCCTCCTTTTCAATCTGTACAGTTTCCATGATCTCACTACTTGTTTCCCTTAATTCCATAGACTTCATGCCAGTTTCCTTAGTAAATACAGACGCAAAAAAACCTATTTAAGATCTCCCCCACTTCCTTTGGTTCCGCACATAGCCGACCACTCTGATCTTCAAGAGGGCCAATTTTATCCCTTACAATCCTTTTGCTCTTAATGTACCTGTAAAAGCTCTTTGGATTATCCTTCACTTTGACTGCGAAGGCAACCTCATGTCCTCTTTTAGCCCTCCTGATTTCTTAAGTATTTTCTTGCACTTCCTATACTCCTCAAGCACCTTATTTACTTCCTGCTTCCTATACATGTCATACAACTCCCTCTTCTTCTTTATCAGAATTGCAATATCCCTTGAGAACCAAGGTTCCTTATTCCTATTCACTTTGCCTTTAATCCTGACAGAAACATACAAATTCTGCACACTCAAAATTTCTCCTTTGAAGGCTTCCCACCTACCGATCACATCCTTGCCAGAGAACAACCTGTCCCAATCCACGCTTTTTAGATCCTTTCTCATTTCTTCAAATTTGGCCGCCTTCCAGTTAAGAACCTCAACCGTAGGACCAGATCTATCCTTGTCCATGACCAAGTTGAAACTAATGGTGTTATGATCACTGGAACCAAAGTGCTCCCCTACACAGACTTCTGTCACTTGTCCTAACTCGTTTCCTAACAGGAGATCCAATATTGCATCCCCTCTAGTTGGTTCCTCTATATATTGATTTAGAAAACTTTCCTGAACACATTTTACAAACTCTAAACCATCTAGACCCCTAACAGTATGGGAGTCCCAATCAATATATGGAAAATTAAAATCCCCTACCACCACAACTTTATGTTTCCTGCAGTTGCCTGCTATCTCTCTGCAGATTTGCTCTTCCAATTCTCGTTGACTATTGGGTGGTCTGTAATACAATCCCACTAATGTGGCCATACCTTTCCTGTTTCTCAGCTCCATCCATAAGGACTCAGTAGACAAGCCCCCTAATCTGTCCTGCCTGAGCACTGCTGTAATATTTTCCCTAACAAGCAATGCTACTCCCCCACCTTTCATTCCTCTGCCTCGATCACATCTGAAACATCGGAACCCTGAAATATTAAGCTGCCAGTCCTGCCCCTCCTGTAGCCAAGTTTCACTAATTGCTATAACGTCATAATTCCACGTGTCAATCCACGCCCTCAACTCATCCGCCTTCCCCGCAATACTCCTAGCATTGAAATATATACACCTCAGAAGATTTTTACCACTCACAACCTTTCTATTAGCGGATTTGCTTGAACTTTTAACATCATTTATTTTCACTCCAGCCGCACTGTCAGCTCTGGCACTCTGATTCCCATCCCCCTGCAAATCTAGTTTAAAGCCTCCCCAATAGCACTAACAAACTTCCCTGAAAGGATATTGGTCCCCCGGTAGTTCAAGTGTAACCCGTCTCTCTTGTACAGGTCCCACCTGCCCCAGAAGAGGTCCCAATTATCCTGAAATCTGAAACCCTGCCCCCTGCACCTGTTCCTCAGCCACTTATTCATCCTCCATAGCATCCTATTCCTACCCTCACTGGCATGTAGCACAGGTAGCAATCCTGAGATTACCACCCTCGAGGTCCTGCTTTTCAACTTCCTACCAAGCTCCCTATACTCACTCTCCAGGACCACCTCACTCTTCCTTGCTATGTCATTGGTACCGATGTGCACCATGACATCTGGCTGATCACCCTCCCACTTCAGAATGTCATGCAAGCGATCGGAGACATCCTTGACCCTGGCACCCAGGAGGCAACAAACCATCCTGGATTCTCTGTCAGGACCACTGAGCCTCCTATCTGCACCTCTAACTATCGAGTCCCCTATCACTACCGCTCTCCTCTTTTTCCACCCTCCCTTCTGCACTGCAGAGCCAGACTCAGTGCCAGAGATCCGGCTACTGCAGCTTGTCCCAGGTAAGTCATTCCCCCCAACAGTATCCAATGCGGTATACTTGTTGTTGAGGGGAATGACCACAGGGGAACCCTGCTCTGCCTGCCCTTTCCTCTTCCCTCACCTGACAGTGACCCAATTTCCTGTCCTCTGCTCCTTTGGCGTAACTATCTCCCTGTAGCTACTATCTATAATCTCCTCATTCTCCCGAATGATCTGCAGGTCATCCAACTCCTGCTCCAGTTCCCTAACGCAGTTTGTTAGGAGCTGCAGCTGGATGCACTTCTTGCAGGTGTCGTTGTCAGGGACACCGGAGGGCTTCCTGACTTCCCACATCCTGCAAGAGGAGCATTCCAACATCCTGCCTGGCATTCAATTCAATAAATTCAATTAAATGCCAGTTTTCTTTTTTAAAATTTCAGTTATTATAAATTAAAGGTCAATGACTCTATTCAGGTGAATGGCAGTATTAGATGCACCACCTATGCCTGCTGAGATGCTAAGGAGCCCGATGTGAAGTTAGTTTGATTCTTTAGCACAGTTGTGCAGTGTTCTGAACTCAGTAGGTCCAGCAGAATGAAGAGAATTCGTGTTTTTGAATCTTATCTCCCCATACATTGTGTTTCAATGTACATGTGACAAATAAAGCTAATCTTTACATGCAGGTGCAAAAGTCTGGAACCATTAGCTAGCAACTGGCATGATCCTGTCCATGGCATTCTATGATCTGTCCCAAAGTGCTTTTAAGACTCTAAAATGTCTTATTTAGGAAATGCAGCAGCCAATTTGCACTCCTCCAGTCATGGAATGAATTGAGTGTGTACCCAGTCATGTTGACTGGGACACCACAGACTGTTCTTCAAACAATACCTTAGTTTTTATGTGCACCTCAGAAGGATGAGGGGACTTTAACTTAATACCTCATCTAGCTGCAGAACTGTCCTGTCAACTGAAATTTAGTACTCAAATTCCTGAAATGTGATTTTTAGCTGTCATTCTTAAGTGACAGTGAATCCTTGTGTGCATTATGGTGGCATAGTGGAGTAGTGTTCCATTTGAGTGGTTTATGTCAAGTTAATTTTCTGATCAGATGTGATTGGTTTTTATACCAGACCTGGATGCTAAAAATTTCACTCCTTGTGGTTCTGCAGGGCTGTTTTTGTTTTACCAATTTTTCACTGGCTTGGTTGTTACTTTTGTTCTTTGATTTTCATGTATCAGTTTTTTCCATATCAGATTCTTCAAATGAGCTATAATAGGAAAACATTGCTTTGTTTTTGATGGGATGTTTACTTGGTGCAGCACTTCTAGCAGGGGTCTTTTGAAGTGACAATATTTGAAAATGGATTAAGCCCAAAAAATATAATCAGCTGGATTTTTGTGTATTGCTTTCACTGTGCTTTGTCGTTTATTTTCCAGAGCATGCAGCATATTCTCCACAATATGCTGTTGTTAATAATAATAAAAATTGAAGTGAGAAAGACAACTTGACCTTTTGAAAGGACTGGTAGGGTTTAGTACCTCATCTGAGTTATCGGCTTATATTGTATTTTGCTGAACTTCAGGCATTCAGTTCTGTGGCAATCTGACAATACAGGTTATAATCTGAAAACATTTTTACTGTTTTTGTTCAGTTAACTAGTTCTCATCTTGACCTGACGTATTATTTCCAGTTCCATGGGATTGAAGCCTTGTTTATAGCCATGTCAGCATTATGTTAAAGAATGCCTTTTGATATGCTCCAGCTGCTAGTTTTCCCTTTGTGTTCTTAATTATACTTCTAAATAATAGTCATATTTACTAAATGTGGTTTTTCTTAAAACTGAGAGTACAATATCCTTAATGGGTTAAAATTATTTCCTACCAATTCACAACAGACTAATCAGCCTAAAATTTTGTATGCTTCCTCAGGCCTTCTTGGAAAGCAGAATTGTATTCAATACCCTCCAAGCCACAAGGACTGTTTTAGAGTTTTTTAAATGCTAAGTTGAGCCAATGAATCCTTGGCATTTGTTGACTTTTTAATTTCTCCAGCATTTTTCTTTAATAGTTAAGGGCACTACTTTTTACATAAGTGAAGTTCTTTTAATCATTGTTTGCTTTTTACATTACCCATCTTTAGACAGCATTGTCAGCAACTATTGGTCTTTGCTCTAATTTTTATTTAATCTGAACTAAAAACCGGAAATGCTCAGCAGGTCACGCAGTGTCTTTGCAGGGAGAAGCAGAGTTCAAATGTTTCAGCTGCATTGCTGCAGTTACTGATCTTAACAAGCTCAGTGCAGCCTGCAAGCTGTATTAAAATAGAATTCCACAAACAGGAGGAGATTTTTTAGAGCATTGGATCTATGCTGATATGATGAAAAAGCTGTACAATTTATCCTGCTCCTCTGCATATTTCTCATTGTCCTATAAGTTCCTTTTAAAGTAGCAGTCCAATTTCCATTTCAGATATTATGATATTCTGTGACATGGACCAGTTGCAAAAGGTCTGTCTAGACCTATCCCATCATTCCAGCACTCAGGTCATGACCTGGACCTTGAGGTGTACATATAAGCCTATTTTAAATTTGATGGAAGTTTCTGCCTGCCACCCTTTCAAACCATAGTTTCATGCTACAAAATGCTGCAGCAACTTGGCAAGTCAGGCAGCATCTGTGGAGAGGAATAAACAGTCGACATTTCGAACCAAGACCTTACATTCAGACTGGAAAGTAAGGGGGCAGAAGATGAGGGGGAGGGGGAAGGAGTACAATGTAACGGATAATAGGTGAAACCAAGTGAGGGGGAAGATAAGTGAGTTGCAGGGGCGGAGGTGGGTGACTGAAGTGAAAAGCTGGGAGATGGTAGGTGTAAGTCGTATGAAGTGCTGAAGAAGGAGGCATCTGAGAGGAGAGTGGCCCATGGAGAAAGGGAAGGACCATGCGGGGTGGGGGGGAAGATATACAGGTGAGATGAAAGGAAGGAGTAAGAAGGGAGCCAGAATTGGGAAGGGAAAAAGGAGAAGGGGGTGTGGGGGGGGGGGATGAATTACCAGAAGTTAGAAAAATTATTGTTCATGCCTTCAGGTTGAAGATCACCCTGACAAAATATTAAGTTTCTGGCTCCTACCACACACTTGGTGTAAATATTTTTCCCATTCCCCCTTAATTCATATTACCGACAGTCCCTTTGCTTTTCTGCCTAACCAAACTAGCCTATATCTGGTGCATTCTAAAGCTTTCCTCACTGGCAACTTCAGCTACTTGCCCTGACGCGCCACTTTATCGAGCTCCAAACGAGTCGGTATATCAATAACAAAAGTAAGGGACCCCATACAGAGCTCTATGAAACCCAAGAGAAGGCAGCCTTCCTGTCAAAAATTCCCACCTCGTGTTTCCTGCCACTGAGCCAGTTTTAGATCCTATTTGCTATTTTTCTTTAGATCTCATGAGCTATTAAGCTCTATTATTCTTGGACTGGAAGTGTAATCTTTGCTCAGTGTGGATTTTTTTTTATTGCTAGAGTCTTCTAGTGTGCTTACTGTGAGTAACATTTCTCCACATCAGGTTGTAGCCCTGGGGAATAAAAGTATGTAATTCATGGATCTTCCATCAGGAAATCCCTATGATAGTGTCAGTGCCATGCCATGTAAGATAGGATATGCTGCAAAGAGAAATTGTTTACATTTCATAATTTTGAAATACTTGGCCAAGCTCCAAAACGTGTTCTTCAGTATTGTTTATTTATCCACTCATTTCTCTCTGCTCATCATTGCCAGACAAAGCCAAGATCACCTTGACTATAATTGTAAGGCAAAGCCGCTAACACATCAACCATAGTTCTTAGAACTTGGGGCGCAATCAAGTCTGATTTCCAAGGAACATTTGATTTTAAAAATACTTCCTTTTCAGGAAAACTAACATGTCAGCTGTTTAAACTGCTAGAGCAAATTTTGCACTTGGAATAATTCAGCTTTAGAATTGGAATTGGTTTATCATTATCACATGTACTGAGATACAATGAAAACTCTGTAGCTTGTCTTGCATAGTGTTCATACTGATCGAATTGTTACACTATGCATTGAAGTGGAAAATGGTAAAACAATAACAATAGTAACAATGCAAAATAGAATGTAGCAACTGCAGAGAAAGTGCAGTGTGGGTGAACAGTAAAGTACAAAATCATAGTGATGTACATGGTGAGATCAAGTTGAAAGTTCATCTTATCATACCAGGGCACTATTTAATAGCCATAGCTGAGGGTCGAAGCTATCCTTGAGTCTGGTGGTACGCGCCTTCATGCTTTTGTATCTTTTGCCCATTAGAAGAGTGCAAGAGAGAGAATGTCCAGTATGGATGCAGTTTGCTTTACAGAGACACTGAAGTCTAGACTGAGTTCTTGGCTGTTTACCGTGATGTGCTGAGCTGTGTTCCTGCGGTCATGAGTAGTGTAGTTGCCATAATAATCTGTTATGCATCCAGGTAGAATGTTTTCTGTGATGGATTGATTTAAAGTTGGTAAGGGTTGATGGGGACATGCCATTGTTCTTTAGTCAAGAGAAGCAGAGTATTGGGGAGCTTTCTTGGCCATGGCATCTTCATAGTTGGATAGTTTATTGATGTTCCTAGGAACTTGAAGCTCTCAGTCTATTGTTGTAGACAGAAGCATGTGCTCAGCCCTCCCCTCTTCAATAACCAACTCTTTTGTTTTGCTAACATTGAGGGAAACATCATGACACCACGTTACTAAGCTCCCTTATCTCCTCCCTGTACTCCAACTCATTATTTGAGACACAGTGGTATAATCTGCAAACCTGCTGATGGAGTTGCAGCAGAATTTGACCATACAAGACTTTCCATGGTTCCAATCAGCAAAGGCATTCAGTCTTTAAGAACTGATGAATTAAAGCTGACTCATTTACCCAAGGGAAAATTTAAAGCTACGTAACCGCTTTCTCAGTTTATAGTGGAAGTTTGCATATGGTGGTAGAGCTTATGGCTGTTGCCATTTTTAACAGTGCAAGTAGTCTGTTTTGAATGTTCAGTCATTCCAATATAAACTGTCTTGTTGAGAATACTGGGGTTTCATGGTCTTTTGGACAGTTCAGCAGGGTGTTTCATGATCACCAGTATTCACTGGAGCCAGGAGAGGGTCAGACTTCAAATTACCTACTACATTTTTCTCAATATAATTTTAGACAATGCAGTCTGATCCTACAAGCTTTGCAGTATACAGAACTACATCATTAGTACATAATGTCTGGCTAGCCTGTTGATGGCATTGTTAAATGAGGTGTCATAATTAGTCAAGACACTTGGGAGAGTGGCAGGGGAGCTTTTATGTCCAACTGAGAGCAAATGGTGTTTTATCTGTCAGTGCAGCGTTTCTTCATTTTCAGGCTGCATCAATGATCTTGGATTTTTAAGCATGTCTAAACCCTCAAATCTCTGACTGTGAGGTGAATGCTGCTTGAAAAATTATGACTGACACTTAGTGATATTACATCCTTTATTTTAAAATATCTTAGTTGCTTTTATATTCAGAATTTTTAAACCCCCCCCCCCCCCCCATTTTTTGGGATCTATATATTCTTAGCTGGCCAGCATTTATTGCTCATTCCTAATTGTCCTTGAGGAGGTGGTGTCAGGAAAAGATTGTTTAAGAGCTTCTTCAAGTAGAATAGGGATAAATCAGGGTTGTTGACAGTTGCTGGGCAATGTGACTTGAATAGACAGATGGGCCAATTCCACACTATCTTTAAATAAAATAACATTTTAGATTTGAAAGATATTGTTGGATTAAAGACATATTGGTTAGGGTTCATGCGTTTTGGGCAAGCAATATTGGCACCAGAAATGTGATGGCACTTGTGGGCAGCCCCCAGCACTGCCTGTATGTTGGTCAAAGAAGGAAATGGCACTTTTCACTGTATGTTTCAATGTAAATGTGACAAATAAAAGTAACCTTTATCGTAGCCCTTGTAAGTACCTGTAAGTTTGGCATGCTGAAAGGACATTATTTTATAAGTTTTCACTTTAAGCAATCAAGATGCTCATCTGGTACTATTCAAGCTATTTTGGGTAGCATTCATCATTCTTTTTCAGGTCTATTCAATGTATCTCTATTAACTGTCACACTTTTTAACAATTGTATACAGTGTGCTTAAAAGCTTATAGCTTTTTAATAGAAGTAGTTTTTGGTGTGAATTTCTATTTTCTTATTACAATTTTTTGTAATTTGTAGATACTTGATTTAGCTTACTGCTATTTTCTGCACTTTAATTGAAGAATTAGATTTTTTTTACCATTAATAGTACTATGCTTTGGAATTTGTACATTGTAAATGTATAGTATTCAGCTGAATGATCAGAATATAATAAACTGAAGAAAAGATTAGTCTACACAAACCTAAAGTTTTACCGAGTTATACAATATTAAGCAATTAAGTATTACTGTCCAATAAAATAATTTCTGTAAAGTGCTGAAAAGGGAATAAAAGCATTCTTATTTTTTAATCATAGATGTATTTTGTAAAGTGATTTGTCGATGAATATGCTGTTCTGTTTATTGAAAGATGGTGACATTGATTTTATCCTGGCCCCCGCTGTTGGATCTCTTACCACTGCAGCATCTGGCACTGGACAGGGACCAAGTACCTCTACCATATCAGGTGAAGATTTCAGATTTTGACATCTCATGCACAATAAAAACCCAAGACCATGTTAGGAACCCACAAGCAACACACAAAAGTTGCTGGTGAATGCAGCAGGCCAGGCAGCATCTCTAGGAAGAGGTACAGTTGACATTTCGGGCCGAGACCCTTCGTCAGGACCAACTGAAAGAAGAGCTAGTAAGAGATTTGAGAGGGGGAGGGGGAGATCCAAAATGATAGGGGAAGACTGGAGGGGGAGGGATGGAGCCAAGAGCTGGACAGGTGATTGGCAAAAGGGATATGAGAGGATCATGGGACAGGAGGCCTAGGGAGAAAGAAAAGGGGGAGGGGGGGAAGCCCAGAGGATGAGCAAGGGGTATAGTGAGAGGAACAGAGGAAGAAAAAGGAGAGAGAGAAAAAGAATGTGTGTATATAAATAAATAACGGATGGGGTACGAGGGGGAGGTGGGGCATTTGCGGAAGTTAGAGGAGTCAATGTTCATGCCATCAGGTTGGAGGCTACCCAGACGGAATATAAGGTGTTGTTCCTCCAACCTGAGTGTGACTTCATCTTTACAGTAGAGGAGGCCGTGGATAGACATATCAGAATAGGAATGGGATGTGGAATTAAAATGAGTGGCCACTGGGAGTGGAACCCACAAGCTGTTTTGCAGTATTAGCAAATCATTGTGTGCAGCATCATTCAAAGCTGTGGGTTAGCAACATCCATTTAAAGTGTAGAAGGAATGGACTAATGATGCTAGTCTTGAAAGTGATAACTGTGTGTGTGTGTGTGTGTATATATAATGTATAAAAAATAGGTGAACAATGGAGCAACAGAGAGTGAAGAACTTGGTGTTTGTGGCAAATTTGCTTTATATTATAATGGACTTAAAATTTCTTGTTCCAATGTCCTTTGGAAATTATTTTTATAATCTGTTTATCATTCTCACAATGTACTTTAATGTTTGTAATATGCTTATATACTAAACATACTTGAAAGTGACCAAGTGAGAGAGATCAAATCTGTGCGTCATTTGAATTAGAGTAAACGTAAGACTATTTGTCACTTGAGTACTCCTGAGAGCCTAATGTTGCTTGTTTGTTGTTATTATTTTGTGTTTTTTTTAACTACTTTTTGTATTTGCACAGTTTGTTGTCTTTTGCACATTGGTTGTTCACCCATGTTGTGGGCCTTTTTTTATTGATTCTATTGTGTTTGTATTTACTCTGAATGCCTGCAAGAAAATTAATGTCAGAGCTGTACTGTATATGGTGACATTTATGTTCTTTGATAATTTACTTTGAGCTTTTTGAATTTTGAACTTTTTAACTCCAGGCTTAATATAGTTACTCTTGGTATCATGATTTTTGCCTTAAGGATATTGCCGATTTAAGATGTAGAAGCTATATCCTTCCTGGTTGAAATATTTCAGCCACATTTTTTTAGGCACCAGTGGGGATTTCAAGCCACTGTCTATTGAAGTGGAAAAAACTGAATCATTCAAGAGCTTGAAAATAGGAATTCAATTAGCATGCGAGTCAAAGTATGAGGGCCATAGGAGAGAAAGAACTGAAGACTGTGATTCACAATATTGCCCAACTAAGTGCTGGCAGTATTTCAACAGGCTGACTAGTGTCATTTACCTCAGTTCTGATTCAAGAATACATGAGTCTTAAGCTAATATTAGCATTTCTGCTATCACTCAAGAAGGCAGGGTAACAATGCTAAAATGATTATGACATGTGATGCAGTCTGAAACTGCTCAGTTACATGCAATAAGGTACCTTGACGTGCCATGGTAGTTAAGAGCCTCACCCTCTTGTCATTAATTCAGAGTGACAGAGTTTTAACTTTAACTTTGTCAGTTACCTGTAAGCTGTATCTTATCAAAATTACAAATAAAACAATAGGCTAACATTTGAATTGTTTCTTCATAGGGATGGAGTTGGTTTATTTAAGAAAAGCAGAGCTTCTTTTGAATATAGAAGCAAAAAATCAGATTAAGCAATACACTGACTACTTCCTCAAATTAAAGGTTGAAATTAAATGTATTAAACAAAATATTTTACTACTATCTGTTAAATTAGTTTGGGACTATTGATTTGCTTTTAACAATACAGCGAGGTACCTTAACATACCATAGCAGTGCAATCAGTCAAGAGCCCCACTTCCATCTGTTCTGCACCCCACCCTCTTGTT
Source organism: Mobula birostris (assembly GCF_030028105.1). Classification (NCBI taxonomy): domain Eukaryota; kingdom Metazoa; phylum Chordata; class Chondrichthyes; order Myliobatiformes; family Myliobatidae; genus Mobula; species Mobula birostris. Next base: position 129,087,455 of record NC_092370.1, read on the forward strand.
GGGAAATGGTTTAGAGTTTCTGTAGATTTTTTAGGTAATTTGTAATCATAATGTGCAGAAAAAAAGTGGATCAGTAGATTATTTCTGTAGTGTAGATTCAGTACTCATTTATAGTTTTTGTCGTCATCTCATGTGTTTGGTGCCTGGTGAACAAGAATTCTGTTGAATTTGGTTTGCGGGCTCCCAGCTGCAGTTTGGAAATAATGTTCATAAGTTCTTCTGGGCTTACAAGTTCATTACCAGTACCATTTTTTAAATCTTAATGGCAATAGCCAAATGAGTAATCCTGGAGTTGCCACATCTATAGAATATTCATAACTATTTATTTATTCCATTTATCAACATTACTAAAATGTGGATAGATCTTTATTCCATCTGCTAGCCCAAACTTACTGTTGGTTAATTTTAAAGTCATATATAGTGCATTAAACATCATATCGTATAGAAAAACTTGTAAAAGCACACTTTAAAATCTACTTAAAATGTTTGTTTTCGCAGGCCCTTCAGCTGAGCCACCTGTTGTGGAGTTAAAGGACAGAAAAGCTAATGCTCATCTAATCTTAAAATTACTTTGTGAAAGTGTGGTATTGCGACCTTATCTTCGAGAGTTGCTTTCAGCCAAGTAAGTGAGGTGCATTACTGAAACAGGTTTTGCAACAGATTTATATAAGAATAAAGTCATTACAGCTCCTAGGTGTCAAGCTCTCTGAGGACCTAACCTGGTCGAAACATATCAATGCAAATATAAAGAAGGCAGGACAGCGACTGTACTGTATTAGGAGTTTGAAGAGATTTGGTATGTCAACAAATATACTCAAAAACTTCTGTAAATGTACCATGGAGAGCATTCTGGCAGGCTACATCACTGTCTGGAATGGGGGGTGGTGGGGGGGGTGGGGGCACGACGACTGCACAGGACCGAAAGAAGCTGCAGAGGGTTGTAAATTTAGTCAGCTCCATTTTGGGTACGAACCTACAAAGTACTCAGGACATTGTGAGGGAGCGGTGTCTCAGAAAGGCAGCATCCTTTTTTAAGGACCTCCAGCATCCAGGGCATGCCCTTTTCTCACTGTTAACATCAGGTAAGAGGTGCAGAAGCCTGAAGGCACACACTCAGCGATTCAGGAACAGGTTCTTCCCTTCTGCCATCTGATTCCTAAATGGGCATTGAACCCGTGAACACTACCTTACTTTTTTAATGTATTATTTCTGTTTTTGCACGATTTTTAATCTATTCAATATATGTATGCTGTAACTGATTTACTTATTATTTTTTCCCTCTATTATGTATTGCATTGGACTGCTGCTAAGTTAACAAATTTCACGACACATGCTGGTGATAATAAATCTGATTCTAATTCTTGTGGATCTGCATCAACTAGAAAGAAACATTGCTGCTTTTGAAACATTGGATTTGATACAGCATTGATAAGATGGTGATGTTATCTAGTTGCAGTACATGGTACGGGAGAATGGGGTAGTGACAAGCCAGTTTTTAAATGTGCATAGTGAATTCCTAAGTAAGTGCAAAGAATCTGAAAGCATTTCTTTCCTCACAGCATAGGTTTGGGTGGTATGTATCAGAATCAGGTTTAATATTACCGACATATATCATGAAATATATTTTGCAGCAACACTCACAACACGCTGGAGGAACTCAGCAGGTCGGACAGCATCCGTGGAAACGATCAGTCAACGTTCTGGACCGGAACCCTTCGTCACGAAGGGTTCTGGCCCGAAAAGTTGACTGATCATTTCCACGGATGCTGCCCGACCTGCTGAGATCCTCCCAACGTGTTGTGAGTGTTGCTTTGACCCCAGCATCTGCAGAGTATTTTATGTTTTGCAGCAGCAATACATAAAAAATACATCACAATAAGAAATATATATTAAAAAATTAAATAATTAGTGCAGAAAGAAAGCAAAAAAGTGAGTTGGTGTTAATGGGTTAAGTTTTTGTTCAGAAATCTGATGGTAAAGGGGAAGAAGCTGCTCCTAAAACTTCAGTGTGTGTGTGTCTTCAGACTTGTGTACAGTGCCGTTAAAAAGTATTCACTCCTCCGTGGAAGTTTTCATGTTTTATTGTTTTACAACATTGAATCACAGTGGATTTAATTTGGCTTTTTTGACACTGATCAATAGAAAAAGACCCTCAAATAAGAGAAAATCTGCAGATGCTGGAAATCCGAACAGCTCACACAAAATGCTGAAGGAACTCATCAGGCCAGGCAGCATTTATGGAAAAAAGTATAGTTGACGTTTCGAGCCGAAACCCTTCAACTCTTTCATGTCAAGGTGAAAACATATCTCTACAAAGTGATCTAAATTAATTACAAATATAAAACCTAAAATAATTGATTACATGAGCATTCAAACCCCTCTAATATGACATACCAGATCATCACTGGTACAGCCAATTGGTTTTAGAAGTCATCTAATTAGTAAAATGGAGATTTGCTTTTTGAGACTTGTGAAGAGTCAAGGTGTTTCAATGGATTGTAGTAAAAATACACCTGTATCTGTAAGGTCCAACTGCTGGTGAGTCAGTATCCTGGCAAAAACTACACCATGAAGAGAAAAGAACACTCCAAGCAACCCTTGGATTTATTGAAAAGCACAAGTCGTGAGGTGGATACAAGAAGATTTCCAAATCACTGAATATCACTTGGAGTTCAATCATCAGGAAATGGAAAGAATATGGCGCAGCTGTAAATCTGCATAGAGCAGGCTGCCCTCAAAAACTGAGTGACTGTGCAAGAAGGGGACTAGTGAGGGAGGCCACCAAGAGACCTATGACAACTTTGGATGAGTTACAAGCCTCCATGGCTGAAATGGGAGAGGTTGCACATACAACTGCTGCTCTGGTGCTTCACCAGTCACGCCTTTATGTGAGAGTGGCAAAGAAAATGCTACTGTTTAGAAAAAAAACTCACGTGAAATCTTGGCTAGAGTTTGCCAGAAGGCAAGTGAGAAACTCTGAAGTCAGCTGGAAGAGGATTCTATGGTCTGGTGAAATCAAAATTGAGCCTTTTGGCCATCAGACTAAATTCTATGTTACACAGCACATCCAAAACACACCAACTGTACCATGAAGCATGGTGGTGTCTGCACCATACTTCATTGCAGCAGGCACTGGAAGGCTTGTGAAGGTAGAGGGTAAATTAAATGCTGCAAAATACAGGGAAATCCTGGAGAAAAACCTGATGCAGTCTGCAAGAGAACTATGACTTGGGAGAAGATTTGTTTTCCATCAAGACAATTACCCCAAGCATAAAGACAAAGCTGCATAGGAATGGTTTAAACACAAGTTAATGTCCTGGAGTGGCCAAGTCAGTCCAGACCTCAATCCGATTGAACGTTTGTGACTGGACTTGAAAAGGACTGTTCACGCATGATCCCTGTGCTATCTGACAGAACTTGAGCAGTTTTGTAAAGAAGAATAGGGAAAAATTGCAGTGTTCAGATGTGCAAAGCTGATAGAGACCTATCCACTTAGATTCACGCTGAATTGCTGTCAAAGGTGCATATACTAAATACTGACTTGAAGGGGGTGAATACTTATCCAATCAATTATTTGGTGTTTTATATTTGTAATTAATTTAGATCACTTTGTAGAGATCTGTTTTCACTTTGACATGGAAGAGTCTTTTTGTATTGATTAGTGTCAAAAAAAGCTAATTAAATCCACTGTTATTCAATGTTGTAAAATACTTTTTCAATTACTTTTTATAGACACTCTATCTCCTCTCTGGTAGTAATAAAAGAGCAGATCTTGGGAGTTGGGAGTTCTTAATGATGGAAGTCACCTTTTTGAGGCATCACCTTTTGAAGATGTTTTCGATGCTAGGGAGGCTAGTACCTGTGATGGAGCTGGCTGAGTTTGCAACCCACTGCAGCTTGTAAATTAATCCACTAAATTTTGTGAGGAATTGCCTTCAGTTTTGCAATGACTGCTTATGTATCTTGTTTATTTCATTCTGTAGAATCTACTATAGATTTTTTGTACTCCTATTTAAAAAAACTAATAATCTAGGGACAGTTCAAGAAGCAAACATGAACCATTGTTCCTTAGTCATGGCAGTGCTGGATAAATTACATTATCAGTTTCTAATAGGGGATGATGCTAATGAGTTGTATTTTAAATGTATTGTCAATTGTAAGTCAGAATCTGATTTATTGTTTATCTTGTGCATTTTCAGGGATGCTAGAGGAATGACACCTTTTATGCTAGCTGTTGGTGGGAGAGCTTATCCAGCTGCAATTACTATTCTGGAAACAGCTCAGAAAATAGCCAAAGGTAACTATTGTTTGAGGAGAATATCCATGCTGTGTTTCTCTATAACTCTATGAATAATGAAATAGTGATTGAATTCATTGTCAAGTTATGACATAGTGGTTTGCAGTCTTTTCCCATGTAAAGGCTTAATCCCCACAAGTGGTTGTGAAGCATTTTCTAGAACATGGCTTGAATCCCCAGTGTGAACAGAAATAACGATATTCCTAAACAAGAGATTCTGCAGATGCTGGAAATCCAAAGTAACAAAGTATGCTGGAGGAGCTCAGCAGGGTCAGTATTCCCATTGAGGCCTTGATGTTGGGCTTTTCTGGACAGGAAGCCTTTCCAAAGATTAGTTGAATTATGCATTGGTATTAGATTTGAGGATTGTAATGTAGACCTCCCCCTCTTTCTACCCCCCCCCCCCATTTCTGCTTTTATGGACAAAATCTTTGTAACATTTTCATGGCAAAGTTGCAGCAGCTCAATGATTTCTTAGTATCCTGGAAATTAATCTGTTCAGTTATAGGCAGGTGGATAAATGTTGAATAGCTACTGTTGAACCACAAGAATCCTGTTTGGAGCTTTCTATTAGCTTTTCAGAGAATCTGATTTTCCAAGTGCATTATAAGTGATTCTGAAACAAAAAAAAGTGCCAGAAATGTCAAACCGGAGACACAAGGAATTCTAGCTGACAGAATAGTGAAAATTACCAAGCTTTTTTTAACCTATGAGCCTATGAGCTTTCAGATGATTTAACTTGGTCCCCAGATATGTAAATATGGTAAACTACTCTCTGCCCAACTAACAAGAATGCTATCACAATCATTTTGAAGACCCTTTATAAAAGGTATAATGATTGGAGTGTCCAAACGTCAACTGGAGGAATTATTAGTCATGACTATTCTTCTTAATTCTCTTGAAGCCCATCAATTAAGTTTTTTTGGCTATCTTATTTTAAGGAGATTATTTGTTTTACTGTAGCTAGTTGAAAGGTATCAGAAATCTAGGTACATGATATCTGCTTGCCCACGTGATGATTCAGAATAAAATGGTCACTCCGGTTTTTATCAGATAGTTCTGATACTTTATTTAGTTGGCTGTCAAGGTGACAAGTTAAGCCATTCGTCTATTTAATATGTTCTGGAATTTGGTTTCAACTTTTCAATGTGGCTTATTTTGCATCTATAATTAGTGGCCAGTTTGTTATGTACACCTCGTTAATGCAAATATCTAATCATTGATCAAGTGGCAGCAGTGCAATGCTTAAAAGCATGCAGGCATGGTCAAGAGGTTCATTTGTAATTCAGATCAAATATTAGAATGGGGAAGAAATGTGATCTAAACGATTGACCATAAAATGATCATTGATGCCAGATAGGATGGTTGAGTATCTGAGACACTGCTGATCTCCTGGGATTTTCACATACAGCAGTCTCTAGAGTTCATTGAGAATGGTAGGAGGGAAAAAAAATCATCCTGTGAGTGGCAATTCTGTGGATGAAAACACCTTGCTAATGAGAGAGGTCAGTGGAGAAAGACCAGACTGGTTTAAGTTGACAGGAAGAAGATAGTAACTCAAATAACCACGTTTTACAACTGTGGTGTGCAGAATAACATCTCTGAATGCACAACACATTGAATCTTGCAACGAATGGGCTACACAACAGAATACCATGAACATACACTTAGTGGCCACTTTTTTAGGTACAAGGGGTCTCTAATAAAGTAGCCACTGAGTGTATCTCCAGGTTATAATTTTTGATGTCTGAATGCTCCCAGTGAATTGACTCTATAATTTTTCACCCTCAGGTGATGTCTCTGGTGAAAAGGAGGAGGATATATTTATGGGCATGATTTGCCCACCAGGTACAAATCCAGATGACTCCCCATTATATGTTCTGTGCTGCAATGATACTTGCAGTTTTACCTGGACTGGAGCAGAGCACATTAACCAGGTACTTTTTATGAAGGGAAATCCAGTTTATATCAATAGAGGTGTGTGCCGCTTAATGTCCATTCAGACAACGCCCAATCGCATATACGTCCGTAGTCCGGATCGGCGAACGTGATGTTGCGGACATAACCAATCTCGTGTATCACACATCTCTTGAGTATAGTAGCGTTATCTCTCTTTTTAATTTTCTTTCAAAAATATTACCGTAAAGGCATCAAGGCTTCCATACGCAGGATATTCGACCTGAAACTCTTCCAGTGGAACACTGTGAGGAAGTTGAGAACAGTGATGTGGATAATCCCGATCATCTTTGATAAATTGTGTGTGATATAGGCTAAGAAAGTGTTTAGATTAAAGTTTAAAAAGTGGAAAAAATTAGAAAGTTTAAAATGAAATAAAAAATTATAGTGTATGTATTATAGTGTACAGTATACAGTTCTAGTGTAAGTTCTTGGCTATTTAGTCAATACAAGTACACTACAGTACTCCATATAGGTTTGCTAAGTATATAATATGGTGTTCGCACAACGTCCAAATCACATAACGTCCGATTTCACAGGAAGTATTGTGGACATTAAGCAACACATACCTGTATAACAAATTAAAATCAAAGTTTCCAGAAGCTTAAGCTGTTAGTCAACAAAGTACTATATACTTTGTGCATTTAGTTGTACTGCTCACAACCAAGGTATCCCATTCTGCTTTATTACCTTGTTTCTTTACATGCCTAATTGGTGCTATAGGAGATATTTTTGTTAAACTTAGCTGCTCACAGACTTTTTTGCACTTTCTTAATTGTGAAGGCTCTTTCTTAATTAATCTTCCTCCCGCATGGCAAACTTTATTTTATAGTCACTGCATGAAGATTTATTTTGGATCTATAGCCCCCCAGAAGTCTGGTCATCAAACTGTGGTCTTTTGTATATCTCCCTATTTAAATCTTGGTCTTTTAAGGCCCTCACCTCTGGAATTCTCACCAAATATTTTTCTGTGCTGCTTTAAGATTTGGCTAGCATATTTGACCAAGCATTAATGCCCCTTTCTACCTACCCCAATTCATCCTCTTGGTATGGTATCAGTTTTTCCTGATCTATTCTCCTGTGACAGTCTTTCTAAGAAATGCACATTAATATTGGAGTGCTAAAAATATCCAAAGTAAAGCCTGATTTATACTTCTGCGTCAACTCGTCGCTGTAAGTACTGCTTCTCCGCAAAGCTGACGCGGAACCCTATGCGAGAGCCTGCGTTGCTGCGACGCACACCTCTCCCAAAATGTAACCACGTGTTGCGGCAACTCAGAACGCAACAGCTGTGATTGGTCCGCTTGATAGCATCGCGTGATATCCTATGCTGCAATAGCTTCCCATTGGATGACTGAAGAGCAGGGAAGGAACTCTGGCTGCAATGCTTTCCACAAAGCTTTACAGACCTCTGAAATTATGTTGGACACATTTCGCTTTTACGAAAAAAGACGCTCGCTTCTGGTTTGCCCTGAGAAAGACTACCATGACCATGAAGCCTTGTGCGGGCAGGTGTGTGCGCATGCGTGACGTGCGCGAATTGCAGTGCGACGCAGACACACCAACGCACAAGTGTAAATGCTCACAACGTGCGTAAGTCACTTGCGTAGGTTACGGCGTCGAGTTAACACAGAAGTATAAATCAGGCTTAAGCTTTGAACTGCTGCACAGTTCATACTTATTTCCCCTGGCTGATGTCTAGAAACTAAGGTTATAATCTCAAAATAGAGGTCAACAATTTGAACAGAGACAAAGTAGAAACAGAAAGAAATTCTCTTCCTCAAGGGTTGTATATGCTGTCCTTTGTCCAAGAGGGATGGGTGATTTCATTACTGATATGTTCTAGAGATCAGTATATTTGGGTAGGAGCAGAATCAAGACATATGGAGAAAGGTAGGAAAGTGATTGAAGATAAAAGATTAGCCATAATTTCAACAAATAGCAGAGCGGCCATGAGGGGCCAAATGATCATGGCTGATGCTGTACTTTAATTTCACTTTTTTTTTAAATCAACTCCATTGGTGCCCAGACATTAGTTAATCAGAATGTGCTCAAACTCTTAGAATCCTCAGCCCTCTGGCATGCAGAATTCCTGAGATTTATAAACATTTTATTTCAATCCTGAATGTATGATGGTTCTATTTCCTGACTCACTGGCTAGAGGAAAGAACTTCACCATCAATACCTTTTTGGAATGTTTTGTACTTCAGTGTAATCATCTCTGTTCTAAACTCCAGTAAAAATAAGCAAGTTAGCAAGTTTCTCCTCAAATGATAACCCCACCCCCCCCTTCCCTTTACCCAATCCCTTTCACAGGAATCAGTTTAAAGAAAATGTATTGTGCCTCTCCCAGAATGGTGTATTCTTCAATGAGTGAAGAGGCGTAAACTAAGTACTATAAGGTTTGGACTCCAAAACTTTTTTTTAAATTTGGGTTTTATGAGCACTACTGGGAAGGCCACAAACTGTTCATCCTAGTTTTACTTGGCAGGTGGCTGAGCTTTCTCCAGAGTGCTACATTTAGCGGAAAGTTGCAGGATTTATACTTTGGAAAAAGGAGAAAAGGTGACTGTTTTGAAGTTGACATGCATTTAACAAGTAGAAAATCCTACAGCAACATTCACAGAAATACTTGATTTTAGTTCATCTCCCTTGCAATATAAAGTTACATATACCGCTTGTCTTAAAAAGTCCCTGCTCTACTACTACTAGAATTTCTGTATTTAATCAATCAGATTTTCACAGCCTTAAAATTTAGTTAACTAACTAAAGTGTTACTTAGTTAATTAACAAACTAACGTTAGTTAGGGGCAACACAGTAATGTAGTGGCTAGTGGAATTGCTATACAGCACCAACCAATGGTTGTGGTTCTTTCCTCGCGCTGTCTGTAAGGAGTTTCTGCATTCTCCCTGTGACGGCATGGGTTTTCCTCCAGGTGCGTTGATTTCCTCTCCTATTCCAAAGTCGCATGGGTTAGGGCGAACTCAACCATTGTGAGTTGCCCCAATTCAATCCTCGCTAACTCGATTTGATGCAAACAAGGCATTTCACTATGGTTTGATGTACATGTGACAAATAAAGCTAATCTTTATCTTTATAGTTTCTATTTATGAAAATTAATAACTTCAATGTGCTGTTTTAGTGTACAGCGTTTGATGTTCCGTGCCATGGATTTGATTTTTTTTAAATATCGCACTGGTCCATTATCACTCATTATAACTTGAATGCACTAATGTTTTGTGATATATTTTGTGCAGGATATTTTTGAATGTCGAACTTGTGGATTGTTGGAGTCTCTCTGTTGCTGTACAGAATGTGCAAGAGTATGTCACAAAGGGCATGACTGCAAGTGAGTAACTAAACCATTTGTATGGGGGATATGAAAGCACTTTTCAGTACACCTGTTAAGTTTCAGTCTCTAATGTGAACAATGTAACATCTAACAATGACAAAGAATTTAGACATGGCTCTTATCCAATGACACGGTATGTTTAGTTGCCATTCCCACTTTTAATTTGGTCTTTGGCTGTTGTATCAATAGTTCTGACCAGCCAACTTTCTTGCTAATTGGGTGCAGTGTTAGTTAATGCACTCTTCTAGGACTTAAAATAATTAATTTTATGCTTAACTCCTTCAGGTTGAAAAGGACTTCCCCTACTGCATACTGTGATTGCTGGGAAAAGTGCAAGTGTAAAACACTGATTGCAGGACAGAAGTCTGCACGTCTTGATTTGCTGTATAGGCTCCTCACCACCACCAATCTTGTAACTTTGCCAAATAGCAGGCAAGTATCTAGAATGACAGAGTTCTGCAAAAAGCAACTGTACGTGGCAGTTCTGTTTATGACAGGATATGAAGATTTACTATATGCTGATAACTTTATATAATAGCCATCCAAAGCTTGTGAAGCTTAATCATTTTCATAATTAAGATTTATGTTTGAGAAACTTGGAACCATCTGAAGTATGAATTGTATTTTCTCAGAACATAGTGGGAGCGAAAAACGTGAATGCTGAAAATCTGATATGGAAGTCAGCACAACATTGGGCTGAAGGGCATATGCTGTGGTGTGATGTTTTATGGTTCTATGGTATTTAAGGAACTCTTGGATAGGCACATGAATCCTTGAAAAAAAAAAGAGGCCTTTGTAGGAGGATCTTGGAGACCTACGTAGATTGATCATAAGGGTAGGTTCCAGGGTTGGCACAACATTGTGGGCCAAAGGTCCCGTGCTGTAAAGTTCTATATAAAACAGAAAATGATAGAATCACTCAGCAGTCAACCAACGTCAGAGGAGAGAGCTGGATCCAACCTTGTCAAGTTCCTATCAGAAGTGGAATGGGGAGGGGAGAAAGGAAGTTAAGTTGCAGAGAAAGGAAAGGGTGGAAGGATGGGGAATGTTTATGAAAATGTATAGATAAATTTGTGACGATAACAATTAAAAACTGGCAGCTTGAGACAAAAATTAAGCAAACTGAAACAGTATGATGAATCTGTTGGGGGGGGGGAGAGAAAATTAAAAAGGGAATCAAGGTTCATGTATCCTAAAATGCCCAGATGATAATGAGATGCTGTTCCTTCCACCTTTTGGCATTGTTGGAATAAGGCAAACTACTGAAGACTGATCAGGATGGGAGTAGGCAGAGAATTGAAGTGACAGGATTGTCCCAGCAATCAGAATAGAGAAGTTCCATAAAACCATCACCCATTCTGTTTTGCATCCCAACATGAGAAGATCATGTCACGAATGCTTTAAAAGTTTGCTAAGTTAAAAGGAGTTCAAGGAAATGAAATTTCTGTTAATTTCTTTCCCTTCCCCTCTCTCCTTATCCGTTCCCCATTCTGGCTCCCCTCTTACCCCTTCTTTTCATCTGCTTATCACCTTCCTGTGGTGCTCTTCCTTCTTCCCTTTCTCCCATCAGATTCCTCCTTCAGCCACTTTTCTGTCTATCACCTCCAGGACTCTTGCTTCATGCACCCTCCCCAATCCACCTACCTTCACCCTCACCAGGCTTCACTTGTCACCTGCCATTTTGAACCCCTTCCCTTCCCCCTACCTTATTCTGGCTTCTTCCCCCTTCCCTTTCAGTCCTGTTGAAATGTCTTTGCCCAAAACATCAACTGTTTATTCCTCTCCATAGATGTTGTCTGACCTGCTGAGTTCCTCTGGCATTTTATGTGTGTTGCAAGGGAATTGATCCTTCATCTGGAAAGATTGTTTGTGTCCTTGGGTGCTGGAAATCAAAGTAGGAAAGATAGGTATTATATCTCTTGGTTGCATGGGGTAATGCTACAAGAAGGTGAATTGAAATAGAGATAGAAGAGTGAATCAGAGTATCGGCAAGGGAACAGTACCTTTTGAATGCTGAGGGGAGGGTGTCTGGTATGGAATCCCTTTGGAGTTGGTGAAAATTATGTCAGTTTATTGCATTTGTATTGACTTCAACAGTTTCATGATCTTTGTCAGTTTCTACCTACTCTCACTTTCATTTATTCTACACCTGACTTTCCTCTTGACATCTCTCTCTCTCTGAACAAAAATTAGATACCAATATCTATTGTAAGCTCCCTGACTCCCAGAGCTTTTCCTCAACTGCACCACCTCCCACACCATTCCACTCTTGGGTTTTCTCCACCTCTCAGAACTGTTCTGATGATTTGCCTTTCACACCAGTGGCATTAACATGTTTTCCTCTTACCTTGAACAATGTTTTTCCTTGTACCATAGTTTGCAAGGCTCCCAGCCATGTTATTAGTTTTCTCACTTCTGTTCTCAGTCCCCTTCCTCCCAACCAGAACATTGATAGAGCTCCTTTTGTGCCTGCCTTCTAATCCATTCGATAAAACTTCTGCCATTTCTAAAGGGATTCATTCAGCAGTCAACCAACATTCTGAAGGGACTGTTCCCTCACAACTCGCTCTTCTTTTACAACCAACTGCCCCCCTACTCACAGCATTTTACCATGTAACATCTAGCCTTTGCTTCTTTCCATTGTTAACGGACGGAACGATCTTACCAGGAAAAGCAGATGGTTCTTGAACTTCCTCCAACTTAGTGTATTATATACAGCTCTCCCTAATGTGATCTCTTGATCCCATTGTTTATTGAGTGGAGATGTTCTACAAAGATGATGATGAACTTTCAGCTGTCTGTCATTTTAGTTCTTTGTTCTACTCCATTGGTCTGTGGCATTCATTGGCCATTTACAATGCCAAATGTAGGCTTGTAGGACAGCACCTCATCTTCAATCTGGTTATTTTTAAGCTCTCAGATTTTTTAGGAGAATCACTTCATTTTATTTGTATTGAAGTTTTTGTGTTTTCTGTTTCACCTGGTAGTTTTAAAAATAATTTTGACAACAGAGATATAGCGGCAGGGTAGAGTAGTAATTAGCATAATGGTTTACAGCATCTGCAACCTGGGTTCAGTCCCTGTCACTTTCTGTAAGGAGTACACACGTTCTTCCCATGACCGCGTGGATTTCCTCCCACATTCCAAAGATGAATGGGTTAGTAAGTTAATGGGTCACACGGGTGTAATTGGGCAGCGCAGGCTTGTTGAGCTGAAAGGTTCCGTTACCGTATTTTATCTCTGAGTAAAGCTGTGTTACCACAAGCCTTTCCTCTGTTCTTCCATATTCTGCAAGCTTGCTCTTTTTTAACTTTCCCATTTCTGGTAAAGGGTCTCCCTATTAATCCTGCTATTTCCTGCATACTATCTTTTGCTTTTCTGTGGTCAGCTAAAATGAGGTCTCAGCATTAACTTTTCTAAATTAATCACACTTGCTTTGGGGGGAAAATGTATATGAGCTTGTGCAGAGGTTGGTGTTTATTCTGAAGTTTCATCCAGTGTTGTGAAGCTCCAAATAGAGTCCAGTAGTAGCAACTGACTTGCTAGAAGTTAATTCTTACAGCAAGAAAATCCTCTCTCAAAGTTCCACATCAATTTTTATTTCTGTTTTCTCTGAGAACAATAGTATCGGGCTCAGCATAGGAATCAAAAAAGATAGCACAGTCAGGCTTTCTTTTGTTTGGCTTGGGGAAATAGTGACAGCATCCTTTGGAACTTACTGTTTCTAACTATCATAACAAAACCAAGTTTTTGACCTGCTGAAATAATTGCTGACTTCTAATATCCCTGGTGTAAGCTCTGTAACTATCAGAATTCTAGTGCCGTCACAATATTTTAAAATGTGCTTGATTCTGGAATGAAAAACACAAAGTTACTGGAAACGGACAAGGAGTATCAAATCTCACAAACATAGTTAGGTTAAATACAAAGAATGTCATAGTTTTGGAGTGAGTGCACTATCTTCCTTTAAAAATATAGTTTTTCATAATATAAGAATATATAAATACTTAAATTTAAGACTGTAAAGGGAATGCAAAAATAGAAAGTAAAACTGACCTTTTAATCCTGTGCAACACATACAAAATGCATTTTGTGTATGCTGTTCAGGATTTCCAGTGTTAGCAGAATCGTTTGTTTTTAACTCAATCTTGTAAAGTGTATCACTGTTACTTTGTCGCCAGTTTTTGTCTTGGTGCACTGAAATATTTCTGCTACTTGTCATACAAATTCCTTTCTCAATTCAAAATTTCATCAGTGTTAAAATCTTTACAGGGGTGAACATCTGCTGTTGTTTTTAGTGCAGACTGTTGCTAGGCAAACTGTCGAGCATTGTCAGTATCGTCCACCACGAATAAGAGAGGATAGAAACCGGAAGACTGCAAATGTTGAAGGTCAGTATAACTTTTGAAGAAATGCTTTTAGGATTAAAGTGCAGAATTGTGAGACATCCACTGCACTTTGAGAGCTGGTTGTAGTGTGTGTAAAATTATCCAGGTTGTATTAAAAGTTAGTCAATTAAAATGTAATGTACGTTTTGAGAATTTCTTTTACATTTGTTTTGTGCTTATATTCTAGATGTCACTTTGACAGAAAGGGATTAGTTATCATTTATGTAGATTGTCAGAAGAAAATAGAAGGGATTTTAAAACATAAGGCAGCAGCCAATGTAAGACTTAATGTGACTAAGTATGAGTGAGTGTGATGATTGATTCAGCTTATGTCACTCACTTGGCCATGTCCACCCCCACATTATTCCCACAGCTGCACTAATTGTTTGCTGCCGCATTGAATTCTAGGGGTTGCTGCCACAGCAGTCCTGTGAAGTAGAGTTCTACGAGAGCAATGACTCAGGCTCAGGTGGCAAAGGATATTTTAAAAAGTCTAAATTTGTTTTGAAATTACAAACATTGGGCCTGAGCACATCAGATCCGGCCCACACTTTGAAGTTGCCTTACACATTAGCTTATCAACTGTGTTCACCCTTTGTGGCTGTATGAAAGCCAACATCTTGAGGTTTGCAGCAACCAGGCATTTTCATAGTTTTCAAATATCTCTCCCAAGGTAGAGCAATTCGTATCAGTTTAAAGAAATTTGTGAATGTAGTTATTTTATCAACTGCCATCGTTTCATTAAAGCAATTTTTGGGGTTGGGGTGGGGAGAGAAGATCACCTTCATTTAACTGTTAGGTGGAAACTGGTGAATAAAGCTATAGTGGTTGCAGCAGTGCGTTCGGTTCTGATGTCGTGTGCACCCTGCCTCTAGCCAGCATTGGCTGTCCATCAGTCTGAATAGATACATTCATACAAGTTTTTCTGGGGGGGATAGTTATCTGCACTGTCCTTTCAATCCAGGTCAGTAACCCTGTCAGATCATTGGGATTGCACATCAGAAGTGACTTGCATAAAGCTGAGAGTCTAGAGGAAGGGATCTAGCCATTTGGCTCGAATAACTAAGCTCACTGCTGAGTCAGTCTTGTGGTGAAATAGAAAACTGAATGTGCCATCATTTGGTTTCCAGCATGTTCCTGACATCTGTGCTATATTGCACTGGTCTAGAAGTCAACAATGGCAAGCACTGAACTGGCAGAAGTTTTTAAATCTTATTATGCTTTGCAGTATTCAACATTTTAAGCACAAAAACTTAAAGAACTTGTAAACTATTGTGACTATTGAACGAAGCAACATTTATATTCCTTTATTCTCATTTGGGAGATATTGTCACTTCAGAGTCTAGTGCTAGTATATTTAGCAATAAATAATCAAATTACATGCAAAATAAATAATCCTTCTCCATCTATGTAATACAATTGGGCGGTGCTGTCTGCAGTAAACCCAGTCAGTGGGTATGCAGCAGGAAGCTATTTCTGTTTGCCTTCCACTGGCCCCTGTGTGTTACAATACTTAAAATGTGACATGAGTGGGGGGCGGGGGTCATCTGCCAGAAATGGCTAAATCTGCAAAGGTGAGAATGTGTGTGGTTTCCACTGCATCACTATCTACCACCACAACTTAATCCCGAATACTTAATTTTGAAAGGATGTTCAATTCCCTTTTCTTAGTGAGTGCACAGTCTTTGTTGCCACGTAGAATTTACATGTATAATAACATAATACCTATCACCTGTTAAAACAAATATTGACTATATTAGAATAATTAGTACAGTTGACAAAAATACTTCATCTCAGATTATGGAAGGTGGAAGCCACAGAGATAAGTGAAAGTCAAGTGGGCCACGAGAAGAAAAAGGTTGAGAACCATTGCACTAGCACTAGATTTTGCTAATTTCCAAGTTCTTTAAGGGTTTTTGTTTTAAACGTTGAATATTGCAAAGCATAAAGGATGGATAAAACTTCTTGCCAGAGCTAAGCACATGTTAAAGGCATTTGTTACAAACTTGCTTGGAGGTGTGTTTTAAAAACAAAATCTTAGTGCCAGTTCTGTGCTAAGCATGAGATACTGACATTTGCGACAAACTAAAAGCAAAATCTGAGTGGATTCTCAGCCCAAGGCATCAGCTGCTTTTCCCCCTCCGTAGATGCTGCCTGTCTTGCTGAGTTCCTCCAACGTTTTGTGTGTGGTGATCCTAGTGGAAGTTGGAAGTCATCTTGTTTGGAATCACTCCTGCAGTTGTGTGTTTCTTGCAGGTGTTGGTCCCCTGTATTTTAATCTGTGGTCATGTCTGTTCCATACTAAAATGTTCTTGGATGAACACATGATAGAATTAAGAAACTGTAAAATGTTATTTTCTGTTAAAAATGCTTTAGTGGAAAAAATAGGTAATTTAAAATATGGTAATTTTTTTCTTATATTTGTTTACATTTCTATATCAGCATTACCTGCTATTTTTCTTTGGTTCTTTCACAGATTCTGATATGCCTGATCACGACTTGGAACCCCCTCGATTTGCTCAGCTAGCTTTGGAGCGTGTCCTTCAGGACTGGAATGCATTGAAATCTATGATAATGTTTGGATCACAAGAAAGCAAGGATCCGTAAGTAGATGCAAGTTTCTGTTTTCATGCAATGTAGTTTGTGAAAAGAAAGAGCACCATTCTCTCTTTTTTTCATTTGTTTTAGGCTGAGTGCCAGCAGTCGGATAGCTCATCTACTGCCAGAAGAACAGGTATACCTTTCTCAACAAAGTGGCACTATCCGGTTGGACTGCTTCACTCACTGTCTCATTGTAAAGTGTACAGCTGACATCCTGGTAAGTATCTCTAAGTACTTTTGTTCATCACCATAAGAATAGGAGTAGAAATAGGCCATTTGGTCCATCTGTCCTGGCTGATTTATTATCCCTCTCAGTCTCATGCTCTTGCCTTCTCTCTGTAACCTTTGAAATAGTTATTAATCAACTTCTGCTTTAAATATACCCAAATGACTTGGTCTCAGCTGTCTGTAACGATGAACTCCACAGTTTCACCACCCTCTGGTTAAAGAAATTTTCCTACTGTTCTGAGTGAATGTCATTATATTCTGAGGCTATGCCTTCTAGTCCTGGATGCCCGCAGCACTGCAATAGCCTTCATTCAGGATTGGCTCAGTTAACTTTGCTACATTTTGTTTCGGAGTGAAAGTGCATATGGTGTCTTCAACTTTTACATATGGAGACATTACAGTTTTGCCTTATTAAATTCTACTAAATGTCACCTTGTGGTAGATGGATATGTGTTCCTTTTCCTTCATGCTGCTTTCAAGTGTGTATCAAAATATCAACAGATTTAGTAAACTACTTTAACCTTTTTAAAAATATATATTTTGAAGCTTTTGGATACTCTACTTGGAACACTGGTGAAGGAGCTACAGAATAAGTATACTCCAGGGCGTCGAGAAGAAGCTATCTCTGTTACCATGAGATTTCTGCGCTCAGTAGCAAGAGTGTTTGTCATACTTAGTGTGGAAATGGCTTCATCAAAGAAAAAAAAGTAAGAAACTGTTTATATACTAAAATAGTGTCAACCTTTTCATGTATAGTCAAATTTGAAGAAATTGTGAATTTTTTATTGCACTTGATTCTTCCAAACATTTTAGAACTTTGAGATCATTAAACTTGTATTTCAGAATTGGCATATAAAGATGTGAACTAAAATGGTCTATTTCACTTCACTTAACAGTATCATTTAGTAATAGCTTGATAATTTAAGCTAACAATTTTGAATAGATAATATAAATAATGTCCATTCTCTTTTGCAGAAACTTGTTCTTGTAGTTGTGATCATAGTGTTAGATTGCTGAGTAAAATCATGTAGACTTCTAGGAATTTAAGGACAATGTAGGAGTGTTGGGTTAATCCTGGTTGAATTATTCTTGAACCCAGGTTTACTGAAGAGTTTATGCTACCTAATCTTTGCAGTTTCTACAGATGTTTCCTATTTTTGTAGCAATTTCGTACCTCAACCAATTGGCAAGTGCAAGAGGGTATTCCAGGCACTTCTACCCTATGCCGTAGAGGAGCTCTGTAATGTGGCAGAATCCCTCATTGTTCCTGTCAGAATGGGAATTGCACGCCCAACAGCTCCTTTTACGTTGGCAAGCACAAGTCTGGATGCTATGCAAGGTAGTGAAGAACTCTTCTCTGTAGAGCCACTTCCTCCAAGGCAATCCTCTGATCAATCCAGCAGGTAATTTTACATCTGTCATTTTGTTTAATTTTCAGCGAGGTGATTTTAGTCGTAGAATTGTTTTTGTAATTCAACATCTTTTGCAGCTCCAGCCAGTCACAGTCTTCATACATCATTCGAAATCCTCAACAGAGACGCATCAGTCAGTCACAACCTGTTAGAGGAAGGGATGAAGAGCAAGATGATATTGTCACGGCAGATGTTGAAGAGGTAATGTTACCGATTTTTTTACTTGCTGAAACTGTTGGGTGTTGTAGATTGTGCCATATTTAAGTTTGCCGATGACAAAACTGTCATCGGCTGAATCTAAGGCCGTGACGAATCAGCATATAGGAGGGAGATGAGATTGAAATTCTGGCTGAGTGGTACCACAACAGCTTCTCATTTGCTGTTAGTAAGTCCAAGGAGCTGATAATTGACTTTAAGAAGAGGAAGTGGGAGGTCCATGAGCCAGTCTCACTGGGGAATCAAAAGTGGAGAGTTTCATCAACTTTAAATTCCTCAGTGTTATCATTTCAGAAGATCTGCTCTGGGCTCAGCATTTACGTCCATTACGAAGTAAGCACAGCGGTACCTCTACTTTCTTAGAAGTTTGCGAATATTCAATACATCATCTAAAACTTTGACAAACTTCTATAGATATGTGGTGGAGAGCACATTGGTTGCATCACATCCGGTGTGAAAACATCAATACCCTTGAACAGAAATGCCTACAAAGAGTAGTTGGTACAGTTCAGTCTGCCACAGGGTAAAGCTGCTCCCACCATTGAGCCTATCTACACAGAACACTGTTGCAGGAAAGCAGTATCCATCATCAAGGACCCCCACCATCCAGGCCATGCTCTCTTCTCACTACTGCCTTTAGGAAGAAGGTAGAGGAGCCTCAGGACTCACTACCAGGTTCAGAAACCGTTATTATCCTTCAACCATCAGGCTCTTGAACCAGAGGGTATAACTTCATTCATCCCATCACTGAACTTTTCCCACAACCTATGAACTCACTTTCAAGGTCTCTTCATCTTATGTTATTGATATGTATCACATTTATTTGCGTAGTTTGTTGTCTTTTGCACATTGGTTGGTTGTCCATCCTATTGTGTTTGGTCTTTCATTGCTTCTATTGCTTCTTGTATCTACTGTGAATGCCTGCAAGAAAATGAATCTTTGCATTGTATGTGGTGACATGTATGTACTTTGATAATAAATTTACTTTGAATTTTGAACTTTGTAAATTTTATTTGTGTAGTTTAAGCTCGTTTGTTCAGATGTCTCACAAACACAAAACACGCAGTTTGAGTTTTTAAAAAAATTTAAAATCAAAACTACAGATGCTAGAAGCATGAAATACAAATAAATCATTAAAAATAGTTGAGTTGGGCAACATCTGTACAGAGGAACCTAGTCCAGCAACAACTGTTTCTCTCACCGCAGACTTTCAAATTTGACCCTTTGTTATTTAAATTGTTTTTGTTCAATGTATTTAAACAAAGTATGTAATAATTGTCATATTCTTCAATAAAATATTCCTGGTGCAGCTCTATTTACACGCGTTTCTTAGATTTGTAGAGCATATGTGGAATAAAATATTTTGTCATCACGGTTCAAGTTGTTCAAGTGATTTTTAACTCATTTGGAACTGAAAACAATCTGTTCAGTTGGTCATTCTAATGAGTTAGTATTTTCAAAGAATGCAGAGGGCAAGAAGTTAGGAATGTTAAGGTTATTTTTGCTGAGAATAGAGAAAATATTGCATTATAAAAAAAAGTATTTAAATATTGCTTTCCAAATGTTTTCTGAAGTTTATTCTTGAAAGTACTGTGTAATTAAAAAGGAAAAGATCTTAATGTGAAATGCAAACTGATAGGAAAGGAAGTGTTATAGAATTATTGAAATATCTTGCAAGACCCAGACACATTATGTAGATTATTTTTCCTTTAACTTATCTCTAATTGTTTTTGGAATTATTGTCAGTGTAAATTTTTAAATTGTAGCTGGCTACTAAATTTAGCCCTATAGTTTGTGGCATTTGATGACTTTATTGACCATGAGCAATGGGATAGATATTTTACATTTTTATTATCCTTCAGTTTAACATCTTGGAACTATTTAAAATACAATATGTTTGCTATTTTTAATAAAAATCATGTATACACTCAATATAGTTAAATTTTAATATTCAAGATTGCTTAATGTCATTTCTAGTTCACAAGGAGAATGAAATAATTGTTGCTCCAGATCTGATGCAGCACCAGCAAAAACCACAAAGATATAAGAACATATTAATTAAAACAATAAATATAAATATGTAAGATAGCTTGTATACATTGATTGTATGTCCATAAAGTGATGTTAGCCTGAATCAAGTGTCTGTACATAAGGTGAATGACAGGAATTGATAAAGTAGTAGTGGTAGGGGCTGTGGAGGGGTGGGTTACTGGGTGGAAGTGTTGATCAACCTTAATGCTTGGGGGATAGTAACTATTTTTGTTGTCGTCCTGGCAAGAGACCATGTAGCCTCCTCCCTGATGGGAGTGGGGCAAACCGTCAATGAGCAGGGTGGGTGGGGTCCTTCATAATGTTACTGGCACTTTTCTAGCATTTTTCTGTACATGTGTCCTTGATGGCAGGTAGGCTGATGCTGGTGATGCGTTGGGCAGTTTAGACTACCCGTTGTAGTGCCTTCCTGTCTGCCACATTGCAGTTCCATACTATGCAGTGATGCAGAACATTAGGATGGTCTCTACTGTATATCTGTGGAAGGTCGTAGATATTGATCGGCATAGTTTAGTTTTCTTCAGTTTCCCCAGAAAGTACAGGCATTGGTGAGCCTTCTTAATTGTGTTAAAATGTGTTCTGTGGCCATGAAGGATTGTGTGGGATGTACACTCCCAGGAGTTTGAAACTGTTTGCAGTTTCCACTGTAGTGCTGCTGATATAAAGAGGGGTGTGTGAGAGTTCTCATGCAATCAATAACCATCTTCTTTGTCTTGCTGACATTGAGGTTATTTGCCTGGCATCAGGCCACAAGCCTAGTTAGTAAAATATGCATCAATAAAGTTTACTAACCATGTGTATTTAGTAAATACACACATTTTAATTCTATATTCAAGAACATAAAGTCCATAGAAATCAAGTAATACTTGTACACTTTGCTATTAAGCACACAAAAGCTGAAGTGTACAAGCATGTGAATGATCAGAAATTCTTCCCAAGATTGACGATTATTCCTAATTTAGTTATTAATGCAGCTTAATTTTCAGTAGCTGATTGTTCAATTAGGCAAGTGTAATGGATGGTTTTGTATTGGCCAGCACTGAGCATCCTGACAGGTTCTTTGCTCTCCTTAGTATTGGCTATATTTAAACAAAAGAAGTCCCAAGCATTGACCATTTTGGGGGGTGTTAGAAACATATTTGCTTATAAATAATGGTGATGATTTCTACTCTATTAAGTGCACTTCAAAAAAAATTATTGTTAGATAATAATGTAATGATCAGAATGTCCATTATAACTGTGTTCAAGGTTGAAGTGGTTGAGGGCGTAGCTGGGGAAGATGATCATCATGATGAACATGAGGAACAGGGTGAAGAAAATACTGAGGCCGAGGGGCACCATGATGAACACGATGATGATGGTATGGTATATCATTTATGTTTAATAATACTTGTGTATATATTGTTTTAAAACTGTAAGTCCCTGAAGGCATTTGTAGTTATTTTGGGGAGTAACTAATAAGGGTTCCCAATACAGCATGGTGGCATCTGTTAGTCTCGCGAGACCATGGGTCTGCGCCTGGAAAGTCTTACTTCAGTCTGTGTTAGAGTAGTCGCAATTCCTACTTAAAATAAAGTGGCATTGGTGTACTAGATATGATTTAATAGAGATTTTTTATTCTGCCTTTAATACCTTTTAATCATTTACTTGCCCTGTCAGCTTCAACTTTCCACTGCCATCTAAAAGGGAGTATTCGCTCATTCTTGTCCATACCATTTTCAGCCAGTTACCAATAATGGATTCTCAGCCCATACTTGTATACTGCCTCCTTCCAGAAGGATTTGTCCTTGTCAATCAGCAACATGGTTAGAGGAAATGTGATAGCTGACTCCATTGAATGCTGGTCAATAGCTTTACCTGACCATAATTTCTCATAATCATTTAATTGTCTCCAATTTATCAAGCCATCTAAAGTCTAGTACTGAATGTGCAGAAACTTCATACACCTAAGTGCAGGGAGGATTAAAACAATCACGTTTGCTCTTTTCACCATCACACTCTATTACTCTCCCCCTTTACTTGTCTAAAACTTGACTGATTTGACACCAAAATAATTTCTGAGCTGAGTCTCCATGCTACCACTAAGGCGGCCCATTTCCAGTAACATGATGCATGCAAAATGTTAGAGGAACTGAGCAGATCAGACAGCATCTGGGGAAAAGAATCAACTCCAGGGATTCGGATCCAAGGACTCAATTTGTTTGAGAATGCTGTTGCTTGCTTTTATTGTTTGCATGATTTGTGCTTTTTCCCTTTCTCTGTGCTTTGGGTGTTGGTCTTTATTTTTAATTGGGTTCTTTTAGGTTTCTTGCTTTGTGGCTGCCAGTAAGCAGACAAGTGTCAAGTTTTTATAATTTATACATTCTTATCCATTCTATAAATGTAGTTTGAATCTTGAATCTTTGAAACAGTTGGTTTTGGGCCGAGACTCTTAATCATCCCCAAAATGTTGACAGTTTATTCATTTCCATAGATGCTGACTGACCTGCTGAGTTCGTCCAGCATTTTGTATGTGTTTATCTGGATTTTCAGTATATGCAGAATTTCTTGTTTAATTTCCAGCTTTAATATTGCCCTCCTTTGCTCTCCCTCATCTCATCTGACAAACTCATTTGTTTCTTTACTACTTAAATGTGACTCTTCCAGTGCATTTGTGCTTTGCAACTGTATTCCCTTATTCTACTTTGAGCCTTGCACTTTTCAAAAGATTTTTTTAAAAGATTAGCTCTATTTGTCGAATGTAAACTGAAACATACAATAAAATAGATCATAGGTGTCAAACCAATTCAGCGAGGATTGTGCTTTCAACCCGCAAGTGTTACCTTGCTTCTGGTACCAATATAGCATACCTGCAACTTATTAACCCTTACTATATGTCTTTGGAATGTGGGAGGAAACTTAAGTCGTCAAGGGGAGGAGTACAACTCTTTACAGACAGCGGCAGGGATTATGTGATCGTAAGACACAGGAGCAGAATTAGGCCATTTGACCCATCAAGTCTGCTTTGCCATTCAATCATGGTTGATCCTTTTTTCCCCTCCTCAGCCCCATTCCCCGGCCTTCTTCCCGTAACCTTTGTGTCCAATCAAAAACCTGTCAAGCCCTGCTTTGAATATACCCAACGACCTGGCCTCCACAGCTGCCTGTAGTAATAAATTCCAGAAATTCACCACCCGCTGGCTAAAGAAATTTTTCCACATCTCTGTCTTATGTGGACACCCTTCTATCTTGAGGCTGTGCCCTCTTGTCCCAGACTCCCCTTCCATGGGAAACTTCCTTTCCACATCTATCCCCTTTTGCCTATCACCTGTCCAGCTCTTGGCTCTATCCCTCCCCCTCCTGTCTTCTCCTATCATTTTGGATCTCCTCCTCCCCCTCCAACTTTCAAATCCCTTACTCACTCTTCCTTCAGTTAGTCCTGACGAAGGGTCTCGGCCTGAAACGTCGACTGCACCTCTTCCTACAGATGCTGCCTGGCCTGCTGCGTTCACCAGCAACTTTGATGTGTGTTCCTTCTGTATCCTACCTGTTCCTTCAATACCATCTGCCCTTCCACTAATCTTCATATCTGTAAACTTGGCAACAAAACCATCTTTTCCATCATCTAAGTCATTGATACACAGTATAAAAGTAAGTGGTCCCGACACCGTCCTCTGAGGAGTACCCCTAGTCACTGGCAGCTAACCAGAAAGGGGTCCTTTTATTCCCACTTGCTACTTCCTACCAATCTCCCAATGCTCTAACCATGTTAGTAATTTTCCTGTAACACTATGGGCTCTTAACTTGGTAAGCAGCCTCATGTGTGGCACTTCGTCAGAGGCTTCTGTAAGTCCAAATGTACAACATCCACTGCATTCCCTTTTGTTTATCCTACATGTAATCTCCTCAAAGAATTACAACAGGTTTATCAGTCATGATTTTCCCTTAAGAAAACCATGCTCACTTTGTCCTTTCTTGTCCTGATTCACCAACTACTCCATAACCTCATCCTTATCAATTGATTCCATCATCTCCCCAACCACTGAGGTCAGGCTAACTGGTCTATAACTTCCCTTCTGCTTCCTCCTTTCTTGAAGAGTGGAGTGACATTTGCAATTTTCCAGTCCTCTGGTACCATGCCAGAGTCCAATGATTTTTGAAAGATCATTAATGTCTCCACAATCTCTACTGCTACCTCTTTCAGACCCTGGGGTGCAGTTCATCTGGTCCAGGTGACTTATGTACCCTTAGGTCTTTAAGCTTTTTGAGTGTCTGCTCCCTTGTAATGATAACTGTACTCACTTCTCTTCCCTCACACCCTTCAACATTTGGCACAGTGCTGGTGTCTTCCACAAAGATGACTGAATCAAAATGCTTATCTAGTTTACCTTTCATCTCTTGTCCCCAGTTATTTCTCCAGCCTCGTTTTCTAGCAGTCCTACATCCACTCTCATATCTTTTATTTTTTACATACTTGAAAAAACTTCTACTATCCACTTAGATATTGTTTGCTAGACTGGTTTCATATTTCATCTTTTCTCTCTTAATGGTTCTTTTAGTTGCTCTCTAGAGTTTTAGAAGCTTCCGAATCCTGTCTTCCCACTGAAGAGAGGGTGTTGTCTATCCAGCACCATTCTCATTTTTCCCAGAATCTCACGTCATTGCTGCTCTGCTGTCATCCTTGCCAGCATCTCCTTCTAATTTACTTTGGCCAACTCCTTTCACATACCACTGTAATTTCCTGCACTGAAATACTGCTATGTCAGACTTTATTTTCTCCTATCAAATTTCCAGTTGAACTCAATCATATTGTGATCACTGCCTCCTAAGGGTTCTTTTATCGTACCGAACCCTAGTCAATGATTGCTGGCATATGAAGTGATTGTGCAGACAGTTACACTTAAATTGTTCATACATTGTTTCTGAATTTGCTTGTTTAATTAAACTAGACTGTAGTTTCAAATTGCTTGACTTCGTATACTCTCTCCATACTGTTGTCCCTTTCTACCTCTGTGGTCTGGTACTTACACCTTTATTCACTTCAGTTGTTTTTCGCTTGCACTGCACCCTCTTAAAGCCGCCTATGCCTTCAGAGCCAAAATTTCTGGAATTCCAGACCAAAACCATTTCACTTTTGGGGGGGAAGAAACAAGACTGCAAAGAAATGCCTTTAATCAAAACTGAGTTGCAAATTAGCCCTGCCCTGAAGATCTAATGCGTATTAAAATGCTTTTTAAAAAAAGCAGAAACAAATCTTTGTAACGGCTCTCTTTCAAGACCTACCTTTTCGATTGCTTTAACACTTTATTTGGCTGTGTCAAGTCTTTCATCTTTTTCTGCTGCATTGATGGTACAGTAAAAGTGCTTGTGATGGGCCTTATTTGTGTCATGTTTCATTCATGTCTCTGTCTTCATTGAAGTTTTGTTTGATTTATTTAGGGAGTGATATGGAGCTTGATCTGTTAGCAGCAGCAGAGACTGAAAGTGATAGTGAGAGTAACCATAGCAATCAGGATAATGCCAGTGGGCGCAGAAGTGTTGTCACTGCAGCTACAGCGGGGTCCGAAGCAGGTGAGTTAATGATTGTTACTCCGGAAAGTATAGAAAGCACAACAAATATAAGAACACAACAAAGAAGCAAAAATAAAGCACAATAAATATAAACGCAATCCTATAAAACACAGTGGTTAAGTAACCGTTTTATATGTATGTAATGTGATGTTAGGTAATGTGTATGTTGAGTTGGTGGGGGGTGATGGGTCAATGAATAGAGGTGTTGATCAGCCTGACAGTTTGAGGGAAGCAATAAGTAGGCTAAAGGGAAGTGAATCCATTTAGTATTTATGTGTTTACTGCATTTACAGTTGCAAGAAAAAGTTTGTGAACCCTTTGCAGTTACCTGGTTTTCTGCGTTAATTACTCATGAAATGTGGTCTGATCTTCATCTAAGTCACAGTAATGGGCAGATAAAATCTGCCTAACCTAATAACACAAACAATTGTACAACTAACTACTTGTCAATACTGAGTAGTCCACTTAAGCAATCACAGTTTGGGTTCAAATATGAATGTGAACATCTGGGGTAATGCCTTCTACAAAAGCTGTTTGGAGTCAGAGGTTCCAGTCAATGAGATGATATTGTAGGTGTGGATTGTAGAGGTGACCTGCCTATAAAAAAAAGACACACGAACTTGGGTTATTGTCAGTATGCCTTGATCAAAACAGCTTTCAGAGGACCTTAGAAGAAAAATTGTAGAGATACATGAACCTGGAAAAGACTACAAAAGCATTTCTAAAGACCTGACTGTTCACCAGTCTACAGTAAGAGAACTTGTCCAGGAAATGGAGGAGATTCAGTACTGTTGCTACCCTCCCAAGCAGTGCGCATCCTGCTAAGATCACACTAATGCTGAAGGAGGTGAAAAAGAGCCCAAGGGTAACAGCAAAAGATGTGCAGAAATCTCTAGAACCTGCTAAGGTCTGTTCATGTGTCCACTATATATTAAAAAAACACTGAACATGAATGGTGTTCATGGAAGGACACCCCGGAGGAAACCAGTGCTCTCAGAGAAACCATTGCTGTGCATCTCAAGTTTGTAAATTACCACCTCTGATACCTCCACGACACTTCTGGGACAATGTTCTGTGGAGAGATGAGACAAGTGCATACCTGATGTTTGGAGGTAAAAGGGCACTGTGAACCAACACCAACTGTGAAACATGGTGGAAGGAGCATCATGGTTTGGGGCCCCTTTGCTGCCTCAGCACCTGGGCAACTTGCAATCATTGAGGGAACAATGAATTCAAAATTTTGTCAAGATATTTTATAGAATAATGTCAGGGTAGCAGTCCGTCGGCTGAAGCTTAATAGAAGTTGGATAATGCAACAAGACAATGATCTGAAACACAAGAGTAAATCAACAACAGAATGGTTTAAAAAGAAGAAAATTTGTGTTTTTGGAATGGTCAAGTCTTATCCCAATTGAGATGCTGTGGCATGACCTGAAGAGGGTATATTCCAGAAATATTAATGAACTGAAACAATTTTGGATGGAGGAATGATCTAAAGTTCCTCCTTGCCTTCCTGCAACTCTGATCAGCACCTACAGGAAACTTCTGGTGGAGGTTATGCTGCTAAAGGATGTTCTACCAGTTATTTAAATACAAGGGTTCACACACTTTTTCCAGCCTGGACTGTGAATAATTAAATGATAAGTTCAATAAAGGCATAAGAAGTACAATTGTTTGTTCTTAGTTTAGGCAGATTGTGTTTGTCTATAAGATGAAGATCAGACCACATTTTGAATAACTAATGCAGAAAACCAGGTAATTGTAAAGAGTTCACAAACTTTTTCTTTATATAGGAAATGTGTTTCAACTTCAATGAGTGGCTTATTGGTTATATTCAGGTAGCTCTGTGGCAATCACTTGTGCAAAACAAAATATAATCTGCAAATGTATCTCCAGAAACTCTGAAGTGTAGTTTTCTTCAGTCTTTGCAGTTAACAGTAATTTCTAAATCATTACTTCAGACTTGAAAGTACTTTTTTGTATAAATGTTATAAATTAGCTTTGCAGTTTAAATACAACAGTCCAATTAATTTGAACACTTGCCTCTTCCGATCTGAGTAACCATAAATGTTGACTACCAGGTGCCAGCAGCGTTCCAGCATTTTTCTCGGAAGATGATTCTCAATCCAATGACTCCAGTGATTCTGACAGCAGCAGCAGTCAGAGTGATGATGAGGAACAGGATACATTTTTACAAGATGAGCCTTTGGAGAGAACCACCAGCAGCTCTCATGCAAACAGTGCAGCTCAGGCACCACGTTCCATGCAGTGGGCAGTGCGCAGCACTCAGAACCAACGGTCTAACAGTACAGCTCCATCTAGTAATAGCACTCCTGCAGGTAAGTTCTAATGGACAGGCATTTATAAAATTAAGCAAGGCAGTAAAATACGAAGTTCTGAATTACTGCAGACTCTAAAACTAGCAAATGAAATTTAGGAATTAAACCAATTTTAAGATGTAACTTAATTGATCTTTTAAATCCATTTCAAACTTATAACTGGAAACTGTTTTAGCGTAACCTGTTCTAATTATTTAAATCATGTATGATAGGCTTTAGGACTGAAAATATCTATGGAGAAGAAATAAACAGTCAACCTTATGGGCCAAGACCCTTCATGAGTCCTGATAAAAGGTCTTGGCCTGAAAAATTGGCAGTTTATTCCTTTCCATAGATGCTGCCTGACCTGCTCAGTTGCTTCATCATTTTGTGCTGGATTTCCAGCATCTGCAGAATTTCTTGTGCTTGGGTCTGAGAATATTTTCTTTATTTGCTACTTGTTGTTTGAGTTGATTTAAGTAGAACTGAATTGTTATGGTTTTATCTAATGCATCTTTTCCAGGTGGCTCAGCAGGTTTAATTTACATTGACCCTTCTACCTTGCGACGCAGCGCTACAATCAGCACCAGTGCAGCTGCAGCCGCTG
The DNA here is from genome assembly GCF_030028105.1 of Mobula birostris. NCBI lineage: Eukaryota > Metazoa > Chordata > Chondrichthyes > Myliobatiformes > Myliobatidae > Mobula > Mobula birostris. Next base: position 129,116,430 of record NC_092370.1, read on the forward strand.
CAGCTCTGGAAGCAAGTAATTCTAGCAGCTACCTCACATCAGCAAGCAGCCTAGCACGAGCCTACAGTATCGTAATAAGGCAGATCTCGGATCTCATGGGCTTAATTCCAAAGTATAACCACTTGGTGTACTCCCAGATTCCAGCTGCCTTGAAAATAACGTACCAGGATGCCATTAACTTGCAGGTTTGTCAAAGTTTTACTAAGTGGCAATAAGTATATATGTCGTCCTTTTTGTCTTAGTAATTGTTGTCATTTTTCTTAATGTGTTTTATTTGCCAGTGGAGAAGAAAACTGGATTTTTCTGAACCATTCTTGCACCTGCTGCATTAGGCTTTTGTCTTTGTTCATTGGACCTTTCCTTCTCTAATTTATGTTTAATGTCTCAACTTTAGTTCTGTTTCAACACTTGCTGCATTTTATACACTGATGCCGAGAAATTAATTGTAGAGAGAACAATTTTCAATAGAGTCATATGGCAGTACAGCACAGAAACAGACCCTTCAACCTATCCAGTGCAGGCCGAACTGTTATTCTGCCTAGTCCCATCAAGCCACACCTGGTCTATAGCACCCAATACCACTCCCATCCATGTAGTCCCCTTGGTATCTCTGCCAAAGAAGAACACTTTTTTTTCTTCTAAATCCCAATTGCCTCCTTGGTATTTGACTTTTAAAAAGCATTCTCCTTCTGAATAACAGATTGATGGTCCTCTAATGCCTATCTTCTAATGTTCTTGGTTCCATCATGTTACTATCTCCACTTTTGGCACAAAGAAATTGCTTTGAGGCTTGATTTTAAATGCTTCTCCCTGGTAGCAGCAGTGTTAGACATTGTCAGCTAATGCATGCAGAGCAACATTAATGGAGATTAAAACATGTGCCCCTATGAAATATTACAGAAAATGATCAAAAATTTGAACAGAAGTCTGTTTTCAGCAGTATCTTACAGAAAGTGAGAGAATGGTGGAGGTGTTGAGGAAATAAGCTTCGGCTAGTCTGCCATTTCCGACCATTACTGAACAAGGAGGGAGTGTGGAATAACGTCCTTTGGATGTTAAACTCATCTGTTCCATCATGTGAATAAGTTAGAACTTTGAGGGGTATAGATAGGGTAAATGCAAACAGGCTTTTCCATTGAGATTGGATGAGACTAGAACTAGAGTTCATGGGTTAAGGTTGAATAGGGGACATGAGGGGGAGAGTGGTGAGAGTGTGGAACAAGCTGACAATGGAAGTGGTGGATACGGGTTCGATTTCAAAAGTTAAGGGAAATTTGGATAGGTACATGGATGGGAAGGGTATGGAAGGCTGTGGTCTGTGTGCAGGTCGATGGAACTAGGCAGAGTAATAGTTCAGCACGGACTAGATAGGCCCAAGGTGGTCCTCCTGTGCTGTACTGTTCTATGACTCTAAATGAATACAAAAGTTCTGTTGGTTTATTCGAAGAGGCAAAGAAGCAAACAGGTTATATCCAATGTAGTACTGTGTATTTTTAAGGTAGCATTGAGAAAGTAGTTGATATGGTCCAGATACAGTGGCACTGTAGTTTGTGTGATCTTTCTCTGTATGGATTGGCTCCTTAATATCCACGTTACAACAGTGAGCAATTTAAAAGTATTTTTTGAAAGTATGGAAGTCTTTGGAGGTGCCTTAGGATAATGGAAGTCATAGTCATACTTTATTGACCCCGGGGGAAATTGTTTTTTGTTACATTTGCACCATAAATAATAAATAGTAATAAAACCATAAATAGTTAAATAGTAATATGTAAATTATGCCAGGAAATAAGTCGAGGACCAGCCTATTGGCTCAGGGTGTCTGACCCTCCAAGGGAGGAGTTGTAAAGTTTGATGGCCACAGGCAAGAATGACTTTCTATGATGCTCTGTGTTGCATCTCAGTGGAATGAGTCTCTGGCTGAATGTACTCCTGTGCCCAACCAGTACATTATGTAGTGGATGGGAGACATTGTCCAAGATGGCATGCAACTTGGACAGCATCATCTTTTGAGACACCACCGTCAGAGAGTCCAGTTCCATCCCCACAACATCACTGGCCTTACGAATGAGTTTGTTGATTCTGTTGGTGCCTGCTACCCTCAGCCTGCTGCCCCAGCACACAACAGCAAACATGATAGCACTGGCCACCACAGACTCATGTGCAAGTTGTGAGCAAGTTCATTGCTGTGTTGAACATACATTTGAGGGCCAAGGAGGAAAACCTGGTGACAGTAGAAACCACTTGATGAATTATGCCTAAAATTCTTCATTGCATTAAATGCTTTAGTTATTTTTTCCCCATTATCATATAAATTTTGAAAAGGCTACAGAACAGATTGCACAAGTTACTTTAATATTAAAGGCCTTATTTTTCCATTGTGTTGTAACCTGAGTGCTTAATTCCTCATAGTGGTAGTTTCATTATATATAAGATTTGACTTGGTGAGACTAATTTTTCATTGGAAATTGTTTGTCACATCTACACAGGTAGACTACTCCCTGACCTTTAGTTTCTTCATTGAATTAGCAACTGAGGAGTCTTGTCTGTGCAGGTGCTGATGGAATAAATATGTCTACATAGCATGATCTTGCAAAAGTGTTAAGGATCTCTGAAAGAATTCTTTTCCTACTTTTTCTCCTCGCCACCTTGTCCCAATTAAATGACGTTCTTGTGTTAAGCAGATGAATGTTCATCCTCTCTACTATTTAAAGTCTTAACAATTTCTACAGAATTATGTTGAGGAAAAGCTTATGCCCACGTGGAACTGGATGGTCAGTATCATGGATTCCACTGAGGCTCAGTTGCGATATGGTTCAGCATTATCTTCAGCTGGAGATCCAGGTCACCCAAGTCATCCTTTGCATGCTTCACAAAATTCTGCCAGGAGAGAAAGATTAACAGCACGTGAAGAAGCCAGTCTGAGAACTCTAGAGGGAAGAAGGTGAGTTCTCAATATATGGATTCTTTTGATGTAATGGTAGCGTGATGTTACTAAATTTAAGATGGAAAAATGCTGCCTTGTCTAACAAAAGTAGTCCCAAGCCAATGTTTTTCTGAGCTTTTAGTACGTGTGCTCATAGCAGGTTAATCTTGCCCTTGGGACAGTTTCCATGCATTTTTCCAGTCATGAACATAGTTCCCTGAATTAATTTCAGTCTGTCCAGCATTTAACAATGGGATTTTATGAATCTTGTCATTGGGACGAACATCATTCATAATTTTACTGTCCTGTCCTCTGTCCTTACCCACCTTTTTTTTACTCCACACCACTTCCTTCACCCCAAATGTGTGTCATTTGCTGTTACAATTATTGGCACATGTATCAAGGTACAGTGAAAAGCTTGTCTTGTGTACTGTTCATCTGTTCACATGGAGTGGTCAATTCATTACAACAGTGCATTGAAAGAGTATGGTGTAAAGCAATACGAGTTCAGAAAAAAAGTGTTGCAGTGAAAGTGCAATGCTGGCAGACAATAAGGTAAATTGTAAGATCTAGAGTCCATCCTTTCATAGGGAACCCTTCAATAATCCTATAACAGTGTGATAGAAGCTGTCCTTGAGTCTCGTGCTACATGTTTTCAGGCTTTTGTAACTTCTATCTGTTTGGGGGTGGGGGAGTTGAGGGAGAGAAAGAGGGAATGTTCAGAGTAGGCAGGGTATTATGCTAGTTGCTTGACCAAGGCTGCAAATATGAATTGTAGACAGAGTTCATGGAAGGGTGGCTGGTTTCCATGATATGCTTAGCTGTGTCTGTCACTCTCTGCAGTTTCTTAGTCACGTACTGAGCAGTTGCCATACCAAGCCGTGAGGCATCCAGGTAGAATGTTTTCTCTGGTACACTGATAAAAATTGGGGTCAAAAGGAGCATGCACATTTTATTAGCCTCCTGAAGTAGAGGCACTGGTGTGCTTTCTTGGCCATGGTTGGACAGAGCAGGGTACTGGTGATGTTTACTCCTAGGAACTTGAAGCTCTCAACTCTCTCGACCTCAGTACGGCTGATATAAACAGGAGCATATGCATCCTCTCCCCCCACTCGTATTTCTGAAGTTTATTACCACCTCTTTTATTTTGCTGACATTACAGGAAAGGCTTTTGTCATGCCATCAAGTTACTACACTCTGAGTACAGCCCACTATGATTTATCATCTGCAAACTTGTAGATACAGCAGAATCTGGTCATGCAGTCATGAGTATATCGACAGTAAAGTAGGTGTGCTCAGGGCTCTGCTTTGTAGGGCACCAGTGTTGAGAATCATCATATTGGAGGTGTTTATCTGTTATGGTCTGTTAGTTGCATTACCTATTATGACCTGTTGACTTGCCAAAATGATTTACTGCGGCATAGCACGTTATTTGGTTGTTGAAGTCAAAGCATTATCAGGTCAAAGGACGTTTATTGTTTACCATAATACTATTGATTTAAGCCTTAAAAATTATCTGTTATAGTCATTGCAGAATGTTATCATAGGTGCTACCATTTTAGAAGAACTTTTGACAAAATTTCTGTCAGGCATGTAACTATATATAAATTTTTTTTGAAGTTTCTTTCTCAATTTCAAATTGAAATTGATTAACAGCACACAAAAATGTTTCCCCCAAGTGATTTATATTAGGAAATATCTATTTTTCTGAAATAGCTGTCAGTGGTCTTTGAGAACATACTGACATTATGCGTGTATCAATGTAATGTTTTTGAGGAAAGCATTGTATGAAAATCTTAGTCTTATTAAAGCCTTGATAAGAAGAACTAAATCGTACCCCAATTTGGGTTTGAAGGCAGTTTCAATAGTTGTTTTGGTGTAGGCTGAATTAATTCAAAGAAGGATGAATATTAAATTTTAATATATATTCTGTTCTTTTCAATATTTTGATCCCTGTCCAGGCGTGCCACCTTGTTGAATGCCCGTCAAGGAATGATGTCTGCTCGTGGTGATTTTCTTAACTATGCTCTTTCTCTGATGCGTTCGCACAATGATGAACATTCTGATGTCCTGCCAGTACTGGACGTTTGTTCACTAAAGCACGTAGCGTACGTCTTCCAAGCACTTATTTATTGGATTAAAGCAATGAATCAACAGACAACACTGGATACACCACAACTAGATCGAAAACGGTACTTGTGTTCAAATTTTAAAAAGATGGATTCTGAAAACTGAACTGCTTCTATTGATAAAAATCTATTTGTCTTTTCTGTCAATCTTGTGCTCTCTGTACCTGAATGATGGTATAATCAGGATATTACAAGAACATGACCTTTCAGTGATTAAATAAAAGTACATGTCAGGAAGGCAAGTGTTGGAAGAGTTTGGAGATAAGAGAGAACTAGGCCATTAAGTTCATTGAGTCTGTTCTGCCATTCCATCATGTCTGATTTGTTATCTCTCTCAGTCCCATTCTCCTGCTTCCTGCCCGTAACCTTTGACGCCTTCCTAATCAAGTCCTCTTTAAATGTATCCAATGAATTTACCCCCACAGAGATAATAGTATTTAAGTTTGTTAATGTTGATGGAAGCTGATAAGGAAGAATTTCGGCAAAGATTCCTGTAGAGTGTGTATATTGTAACTACAAACCCCATTTCCAGAAAAGTTGGGATATTTTCCAAAATGCTATAAAAGTAAAAATCTGTGATCTGTTAATTCACGTGAACCTTTATTTAACTGACAAAAGTGCAAAGAAAAGATTTTCAATGGTTTTACTGACCAACTTGTATTTTGTAAATATACACAAATTCAGAATTTGATGGCTGCAACACACTCAACAAAAGTTGGGACAGAGTTAAAATAACATTGAAAAGTGCACAGAATATTCAAGTAACACCGGTTTGGAAGACTCCACATTAAGCAGGCTAATTGGTAGCAGGTGAGGTATCATGACTGGGTATAAAAGTAGCGTCCATCAAAGGCTCAGTCTTTGCAAGCAAGGATGGGTTGTGGCTCACCCCTTTGTGCCAAAATTTGTGAGAGAATTGTTAGTCAGTTCAAAAGGAACATTTCTCAACGCAAGATCGGGAGTACTTCGGAAAACCATTGTCACTCAACACAGTCCGTCACTGTATCCAGAAATGCAACTTGAAACTGTATTACACAAGGAGGAAGCCAAACATCAACTCTATGCAGAAACTCTGGCGAGTTCTCTGGGCCCAAGCTCATCTCAGATGGTACGAAAGACTGTGGAACCGTGTGCTGTGGTCAGATGAGTCCACATTTCAGCTAGTTTTTGGAAAAAACGGGCGTCGAGTTCTCCATGCCAAAGATGAAAGTGATCATCCAGATTGTTATCAACGAAAGGTGCAAAAGCCAGCATCTGTGATGGTATGGGGGTGCATCAGTGCCCACGGCATGGGTGAGTTGCATGTATGTGAAGGTACCATTGACTCTGAGGCGTATATTAGGATTTTAGAGAGACATATGTTGCCATCAAGGCAACGTCTCTTCCCGGGACGTCCATGTTTATTTCAGCAGGACAATGCCAGACCACATTCTGCACGGGCTACAACAGTGCGGCTTTGTAGACAGAGTGCATGTGCTTGACTGTCCTACTGCCAGTCCAGATCTATCTCATATTGAAAATGTATGGCACATCATGAAGAGGAGAATCAGATAACGGAGACCACAGACTATTGAGCAGCTGAAGTCTTATATCAAGCAAGAATGGACAAAATTTCCAATTGCAAATCTACTACAATTAGTATACACAGTTCCAAAACGATTAAAAGGTGTTATTAAAAGGAAAGGTGATGTAACACAATGGTAAACATGCCTCTGTCCCAACTTTTGTTGAGTGTGTTGCAGCCATCAAATTCTAAATTTGTGTATGTTTACAAAATACAATTAAGTTGGTCAGTAAAACTATTGAAAATCTTTTCTTTGTACTTTTGTCAGTTAAATAAAGGTTCACGTGAATTAACATATCACAGATTTTTGTTTTTATTGCATTTTGGAAAATATCCCAACTTTTCTGGAAATGGGGTTTGTTGAATGCACCAATGCTGAAAACAGTGTATTTGAAATCCAGTGGGAACCTCGCTGTCCATGGTTTACAGCATAACAATAAACTATAGATATCCTTGGGGAATCTACCTACCCAGGCAAGATTTCCATTGCGTTCCTGACCTAGCTTTGTAAAAGGAAAGGCATTTAGGGATCAGACCACATAGCTCATGACAGAGGAGCCAGTCTCTTCTGGCCTGCTCCTTCTTGAGGCTGCATCATTTATTATCTCAAATACTACTGTTGGATGTTGACACAATGTGGATTTGACAGTAATGCTGTTGAGAATCTTCAACAGAACCCCTCTGGTACTGGCATAGGAGGAAAGGTCTTTGAGTTGGTAGCAGAGGCTGAAAAACCATGAGGGTTTAATTGGCCTTTCAACAGCCATTTCCTCCCATTGAGTCTCAATGCTGGTTATATCCTAATTTATTTAGTTTTCCTTGTGGATTTTTTGCATTAGATTTGAATTGCATATTTGAATTTTATGCTCATTCAGCTGTGTCCTCCTCTTGCTTTGATCATTTGCTTCATCCCACTTTAAAGTTTGATTATTGGACTTTGTGGCATTCTTGTATTTGAAATGTTCTGAAATGAGAAATCATTGCTGGAAAATCAAAGGATATTACCTTTAATTACAGGTAGGGAGCATTTACTTAAAGCTTATCATTTCTTCAAAATATTTAATGATCTATGAATAATGTGAGCATCAGTGGTTAGTTTGTAAGCAGCACAGTAAATAAAATTACTTTAGGCAGAATGTCCAAATCAATCTGCTGTTGAATACTACCAAGAGATCTTTGTGGAAGTAGATGGAATACTGGTTTTATTTTAAAGTCGTTATGGCACGAGCAGCCATGGTTATACCTTACTTCAAACAGTGTCAAGTTAGCTTAGATGCTGAGCTCCTGGACTGCAGCTTTTGTTAAGCTCTACTGAAAGGCAGTATAGAATTAAAAGGGCTGAATGGTATCTTTCAGAGTAAAATATTCTGTTCTGGGCCAGTTGACTCTTACTAGAGTGGAGATTATATAATTTGTAGAGTTTTTGTTTCATTATAATTAATCATTTCTTGGTGGGTTCCTTGCAGCCTAATAAGTAATACTACTAAATTTGCAGTAACTCCAAGAAGTTAATGGGGAAATAGGACTGGCATCTTTGTTCTTGATCTGTGGATCTTGTCGATGCAGCTGCAAATTCTCTCATTGATAAGGCATATATGCTTGTTGCTCTGTCTAGGAACAAAATAGTACCACCTTAGAATGAATAATGTTTGAAACTAAAACTGTGAATTATGGAGAATTTAGATGATGCTGAGTCCAAAACAATCAATAAAAAGACTGGCAAATATTTCCCGTGTTGTATTGGTCAAGTATTTCCAGAGTATATCAGTATTTGGATGTTCCTAAACTCGGGTGGCATGATAGTGTAGTGGTTAGCACAATGTTTTACAGTACCAGCCACCTGGGTTCAATTCCCACTGTTCTCCATAAGGAGTTTGTATGTCCTTCCTGGGAAGGCACGGGTTTCCTCCAGATGCTCCGGTTTCTTCCCACAGTCCAAAGATGTACCGGTTGTAGGTTAATTGGTCATTGTAAATTGTCCTGTGATTAGGGTAGGGTTAAATCGGGGGTTGCTAGGCAGCATGTCTCGAAGGGCCTATTCCACGCTGTATCTGAATAAATGCAGGCTGAAACACTGAAACTTTTCCGATAGCAGCATATTTTTTTAGAGTGGGCTGCACAGTGAAGAGGGTATTGCAATGTAAAACCTGATTTGGTTTTAGAGTTAAAATGTTTTTTAAAACTAAAAGTGGTCCATTGTGGTAATTTGAAAAATAGTTTCTGTCCTTGAGTTAATTTGAGTAACTTTTACTTCCAAGCTAAGAAAGTTTTATATTTGGATCTAATGCTGTTGTTGCAGAACTCGAGAGTTGTTGGAATTGGGTCTTGACAATGAAGATTCAGAACATGAAAATGAAGACGATACCAATCAAAGTAAGTATATTTGAATGTAGAAACGGTTTACAGAATATCAAGGCTATTCTTTCTGTTTTTTAGTGGAATTTGAATTAATTTTGTTTGTTATGGTCATATGTATTGGGATACCATAAAAAATCTTTTGTCTGCATCCAGAAAGATTATGCCATATAAAAGTAAAATGAACACAATTGCAGAATATAGTGTAGTAAGCACTAAGAAAGTGTAGTGCAGGTAAATAAAGTACAAGGACCATGAAGAGGTAGACTGGCATATCAAGAATTCATCTTTAGTCCTTTTCAAATGTCTGGTAACAGCAGGATAGAAGCAGACCTTGAATCTGATCGTACGTGTTTTCAAACCTTTGGGATCTGCCCGGTGGGAGAGGGGAAGATGACCTGGATGGGAGAGGTCTATGATTATATTTGCTACTTTCTTGTGGCAGCAGGTGGTGTAGATGGAGTCAATGGAGGGGGAGGCTGGTTTGCATTGTGTATTGAGTTACAGTCACAATTATGTTTTATTGCTTCTGCATAGCTGAAGTTGATTTTTGATGTCACTTCAATGCTTCAGAAATAGGGGCGTGACTCAGCCCCTCTAGCCTGAAATTTCTGCCACTCTCCACTACATCCCTACAACTTTCTAGGAACTTCCAAAGATTCCCAAATCCCAGAAGAAGAAATTCTTCATCATTGCCACCTGAAGTAGGGAACCCCTTATTTTGAAACTCTGTTCCCTAGTTCTAGAATCCCCCAGTGGATGAAATGATTTTTTGTCTCCCTGTTTAAAATTTTGTTTCAGCAAGATCATCTTTCAGTTTTTTATACACCAATGCATGTAGGCTTAGCCTTTCTTCATATGTCAACCCCTACATCCTAAGCATCAAACTAATGACTCATTGCTGCACTGCATCCAATGTAAGCACTTTGTTTCTTAAATATGGAGGTCGAAATTGTAAGAATACTCCAGGTATGATCTCACCAGCATCCTGTAAAGAACCTACTTTTATGCTCTGTGGCCCTTGTAATGATGGTGAATGTTACATTACACTTTTTAATCTTTTGCTGTATTTGCACACCAGCCACCCATGTTTCATGTACTGGAACTCCCAGATCTCCTTCTACCATTTGTGGTCTCACTCCATTTAAATCGTTTTATTTTACTTTTTCATCATGGATAACATCACTTTTTCACACATTGTACTCTGCCAACTTCTTGTCTATTCATTTAGTCTTTAATCTAATTAGTGATGGACTTCTGTATTATGTTGTACTAGACAATTTTTCCATAGTGGCTGGTATTATTTTTGCATATTTTAGGTATAATATGGGGTAAATGAAAACTATAGAAATTGGAAGTAACTTAAAGGCATAATAGGTGATTTGAAGTCCAGTTTCAAAAATGGCTCACCACTTCAATGATAGAAAAATATGAATCAAAATTGGGTAAAGGGTGGACATCTAAAACCTGTATAAGAGACTCTTATAGGTATCCGCTTAAATGCTTTGGGATTATTGATGTGGTGATTAGGGGATCAGTTGTGTATCTCCTTGCTCTGCAGAACTTCTGCTTGTGACAATCTTGTCATCCATCCCTGCTGATCACCTTTTATTTCTGTTGTTGCTCACACTTCAGTGAAATATGTAGCTTGAATTTAGTTATCTGAACTAATAAGTGACCTGTGATTCATATCTGCATAATTTAAAGATAATTTGGGGCCTTAGTTTCTTCAGGTGTTGGACAAATCACTTAGGTATTCATAAAACCTAATTTGTAGGTCCAGGTGAATCTCTATATGTGATGATGAGGAACAATTTCTTTAGCCTGAAGGTGGCGCATCTGTGGAATTCATTGCCTCAGACACTGGAAGCCAAGTCATTAAAGCAGAGGTTGATAGGTTCTTGATTCGTAAACGGATTGTGGGTTACGGGAAGAAGGCAGGAAATGGGGTTAACAGGGTTAATAAATTGAATTTATTTACTAGATGTAGATATCTATAGGTAGATTTTCAATTTTTTTCCCAACTTGTTCTGTCCAAAATTGCAAGTTCATAAATGTATAAGAAACTGATTTTGTACAGTTTTGAAGGGCACATGGATATATGTGAGGGATGTTCCATCCCAAGACCAACACCCCCAAGAACTGCTCATTTAATATTCATGCTACGTTACAGACCTGACGACTTGGGGATCTGTCTGAAAGAATCCATTTCATTTGTACATCATTACTGGCTTAAACTGCACACAGATACTGCTGCTGCTTGGGAAGACCTTTGGTGTATGGCAGGGGTTCCCAACCTTTGGTATGACATGGATCCCTGCCATTAACTGAGGGGTCCGTAGAACGCAGGTTGGGAACCTCTGGTGCAGGGAATGACGTGTTTCCACTCTGGTTTGTGACCTCTTGGACTAATGAGGTTAGTGAAGGAGCTTCAGGTTCATGGCTCTTCTACAGTTAGGGCATGTAACGACTGATGGGTTAAGCGGGTAGGTAGAATGTGAGGCATATCTGTGCTCCCAGATATGGTCCCATATATCTGTGCTTCCAACACCACCTTTGCCATCCTGAGCTTCTCTCTGAATGGTCATCAGCCAGAGATTACCAAGAGTCAGAAGATAATGTTGGGTTGTTTTCAAGAGGCTTTGAGCAACCTTTTGCATGTTTTCGTCTGTCCACCTGAAAATCTCTTCCCATGAGAGAGTTTGGAACGATGTTATATGGCCTGCCCAGCATTATTTATTTAGAGATGCAGTGCAATAACAGACCTTTATGATCTAACGAACCTGTGCCGCTCATTACACTCTTGTGACCAATTAGCCTACTAATACGTACATCTTTGAAATGTGGGAGGAAACCAGAACACTTGGAGGGAACCCTATGCAGTTGAGGGGGAAACATACAAGTTCCTTACAGCATAGCTAGGTATAATTACAGTCTCGATATTTGGGATGTTAGTCTGGGAGCCTTCAAATAAGCTGTCACCTCGGCATGGTTCATTTTCTTTCAGGTTCAGGTCTCCATGATAAAGATGATGAAACACTGTCCACAGAAGCGGGGCAAAACCATCCATTCTTTCGGCGTTCTGATTCTATGACCTTCCTTGGCTGCATTCCACCAAATCCTTTTGAAGTTTCTCTCGCCGAAGCAATTCCTTTGGCAGACCAACCTCACCTGTTACAGGTAAACAATAGCACTGGTGGTTTCAGACACCTCAAGTTTCCTACAGTGCTAGTGATTTTACATTGATGTTGGTAATTATGTAAATTGTGTTAGTGTGAAGAATGTTTGCCAAAATGGTTTGTTACTCCAGAGCCTTATTTACTACTTTCTTTTCTCCTTATAGCCCAATGCTAGAAAAGAAGATTTATTTGGTCGCCCAAGTCAAGGTCTATATTCATCCTGTTCTGGTCTTGGAAAAGGTATAACTGAAGTAACTGTGGATAGAAACTGCTTGGAGGTAAGGCTAAACCAAATACACAAGCAATGATTACTCTATATGTAGTCTTCTCTCATTTTGACACTTTTCATGTAGTATATGCAGATGCTGGAGATCTGAAAGTAAACATAACATTTCAGAAATATCCACACGGGGCAGCACGGTAGCGTTGCAGTTAGCACAGTGCTTTAGAATGCAGTGTAAGATCGGGGTTCGATTCATGCCACTGTCTGTAAGGAATTTATATGTTCTCTCTATGACAGTGTGTTGTTTCTCCAGATGCTGTGGTTTGCTCCCAAGTTTCAAAGATTGTATGGGTTAGGATTAGTGAGTTGTGGGCATGCTGTGTTGGTGCTAGATGCGTAGCAACATTTGTGGGCTGCTCAGCACAATTCTCGCTTACTAGATTTGATGCAAATGACATATTTCACTACGTTTCAATGTACATATGACAAATTAAAAAAAAGGTATGTTGCATCCGGAATTATTTCCAGTTAGCAGACGATTTCCTTCCACGCCGCTCTGATGTACTGGGAAATCGTGTACAAGGCAAGTTACAGCAGTGGTCTGCCAGTGGGTGAGATTCTTTTTAAAAGATGACCGGATCTTAGCGGGAGCCAGCTAGATTCAAACTCGGGACCTCTCGCCCTGAAGTCCAGCACTGATGCCACTATGCCACCAGCCGGCCTGTGACAAATAAAGCTCGTCTTTAATCTTTATCTGTGTGATGCATACCTGTAATAATTTTTTTGAAGCTTGACTAGTCGGTGTTTTTCTTTCAGCTAATGTATCTTTCATACTGCAGCGCCATGCAAGTTAAAATAAGAGCTTTGTCAATTTAAGGTTGCATTTGACAAGACTCCATTGTTTTTTTCAGTCAGCTTTACAAAGGATTGAAGATCAGCATGAAGTCTTGAGCGCATTGGTATGTGCACAACATATACCAACTGGGAAGATTAGTTGTACTGAATGTAAATTAAACCATTTTAAAAAGTGAATCAAGATCTAAGTTAGATTATGAAGAGAGATTGAGTCACCTGGGACTGTATTTGCTCGAATTCAGAAGAATGAAAGGACATCTTCTAGAAACATAAAATTATGAGAGGGATACATAAAATAGAGGCAGGAAAGTTGTTTCCACTAGGGGACATAGCTTCAAGATTCGGGGGAGTAGGTTTAGGACAGAGATGAGAAGGAACTACTTTTCCCAGAGGGTGGTGAATCTGGAATTCCCTGCCCAATGAAGCAGTGGAGGCTACCTCAGACAAGACAAGGTTGGGTAGATTTTCGCATAGTAGGGGAAATAAGGGTTATGGAGTAAAGGCTGGTAGGTGGAGATGAGTCTATGGTTAGGTCAGCCATTATCTTATTGATCTACTCTCCTACTTCTTGTGTTCTTATGAATGGATTAGTTAATCCAAATGAAAATTTCTCAGTTCTACTATGTTTGAGAAACATCCTTATTTTTTGCTCAAATTTTTACAAAATATATGCTAGTCACTAAATCTGAAATATTCTTTAAAGTAGACTAGATGGGCAGTGCTAGATTTAAAATTGTGGTTATTGTGTGTGCCACAACTCAGACAACCCAGCTTTAAATAACAGGAAATGGCTTTTAAAAATGCTTAATGGTATTCTTGCATGAAAATAAAGATATCCAACACCTCAGTCACATAAAACATCCTTAGAAAGGTGACAAAGGATTGGAGGTGTAGAATCTGTGTGGATCGAGCCAAAAGCCAGCAAGGGTTAAAAAGACACTGATGGGAGTTAAATACAGACCTCCGAACTGTAGCAAAGGTGTGGGCTACAAATTACAACATAGAAAATGCATGCCAAAAGATTTCAATCTGCAGATAGATTAGAAAAATCAGGTCGGTGCTGGATCCCAAGAGGGAGGAATTTGTAGGATGCCTGTAAGATGGCTATTTGGAGTAGCTCATGGTTAGGCCCACTAGGGGACTGGCTATTCTGGATTGGCTGTTGTGCAATGAACCAGAATTGATCAGAGAGCCTAAGGTAAAGGAAGCCTTAGGGGACAGTGATTGTAATATGTTAGAATTCACCCTGCAATTTGAGAAGGAGGAGCTAAGGTCAGATGTATCAGTATTGCAGTGGAGTAAAGGGAATTACAGAGGCATGAGAGAGGAGCTGGCCAAATTGGTTGGAAGGGATCACTAGAAGGAATGGCAGTAGAGCAAGAACAGCTAGAGTTTCCGGGAGCAATTCAGAAGGTACAGGATAGATACATCCCAAAGTAGTCATGTTCTGAAGGAAGGATGGCCCAACCATGGCTGACAAGGGAAGTCAAAACCAACATAAAAACCAGAGGGCACATAATAGAACAAAAATTAGTGGGAAGTTAGAGGATTGGGAAGCTTTAAAAATCAAAGAAGGCAACAAAAAAATCATAAAGAAAGAAACGATGGAATATGAAGGTAAGCTAGCCAGTAATATTAAAGAAATACCAGAAGTTCCTTCATATTATATAAAGAGAGGCAAGGGTACATATTGGACCACTGGAAAATTATGCTGGAGCAGTAGTAATGGGGGACAAGGAGATGATGCGTGAACTGAATAAGTATTTTGCATCAGTCTTCAGGTTGAAAGGCACTAACAGCATGCCAGAAATTTGAGAACGTCAGGGGGCAGATGTGAGGGATATTGTCATTTCTAGGGAAGAAGGTGCTTGGGAAGCTGAAAGATCTGAAGGTAGATAAATCACCTGGACCAAATGTTGTACACCTCAGGGTTCTTTCGAAGCTGGCTGAAGAGATTGTGGAGGTATTAGTAATGATCTTTCATGAATCACTGGAGTCTGGCATGGTTCCGGAGGACTGGGAAATTGTAAATGTCACTCCACTCTTCAAGCAGGGAGAGAAGCAGATTAAAGGAAATTATAGGCCAGTTCGTCTGACCTCAGGTTGGGACAATGTTGGAGTTGATTGTTAAGGGTGTGTTTCGGGGTACCTTGAGGCACATGGTAAAATAAGCGGAAGTCAACATTTCCCTTTCTTAAGGGAAAGTCTTGCCTGGCAAATCTGTTGGAATTCTTTGAAGAAGTAACAAGCAGAATAAACAAAGGAGAATCAGTGGATGTTGTGTACTTGGATTTTCAGAAGGCTTTGACAAAGTGCCACACATGAGACTGCTTAACAAGATGAGAGCCCATGGTATTACAGGAAATATACTGCATGGCTAGAAGATTGGCTGATTGGCAGGAGGCAAAGAGTGGAAATAAAGGAAGCCTTTTCTGTTTGGCTGCTGATGACTAGTTGTCTTCCACAGGGACCTGTGTTGGGACTGCTTTTTACATAATATGTCAATAATTTGGGTGACAAAATTGGTTTTGTGGCCATGTTTGAAGATGATACAAAGATAGGTCAAAGGCAGGTAGTGTTGAGGAAGCAGGGAGTCTATAGAAGGCCTTTCACAGATTAGGATTTGGGCAAAAAAAGTGGCAGATGGAATACAGTGTTGGGAAGTGTATGATCATGCACTTTGGTAGAATAAATAAGTGTAGTCTATTTTCTAAGTGGAGAGAAAATTCAAAAAGCTGAAGTGCAGAAGTACTTGAGAATCCTCATGCAGGATTCCCTAAAAGGTTGATTTGTAGGTTGAGTCGGTGGTGAGTAAAGTAAATGGGATGTTAGCATTCATTTCAAGAGGATTAGAATATAAAAGCAAAGATGTAATGTTGAAGCTTTATAAGGCACTTTTGTAGCCTCACTTAGTATATTGTGAGCAGTTTTGGGCCCCTTATCTAAGAAAGGACATGCTGACATTGGAGAGAGTTCAAAGGAGGTTCATGAAAATAATTTCGGGATTGAAAGGTTTATCATATGAGGAGTGTTTGATGACTCTGGGCTTGAACTCACTAGAATTCAGAAGAATAGGGGGAGGGAGTCTCATTGAAACCTCTCACATGTTGAAAGGCCTCAGTAGAGTGGATGTGGAGAGGATGTTTCCTATGGTGCAGGAGTCTAAGATCAGAGGACACTGTCTCAGAGTAGAGGGATGTCCATTTAGAACAGAGATGAGTAGTTTCTTTACTTGGAGTGGTGAATCTGTGGAATTCATTGCCACAGGTGGCTGTGGAGTCATTGGATGTTTACTTTTTTAGCAGATGTTGATTAGTCAGGGCATGAAGAGTTACAGAGAGAAGGCAGGAGACTGGGGCTGAGAGGATCAGCCACGATGAAATGGTAGAGCAGAAATGGGCAAAACAGCCTAGCTCTGCACCTGTGTCTTATGGTCTTATAAATTTTTTTGTAAAGTTTCTATTGAGATTTCAGGGTACATGGCTGTTTTATGGCCAGAATGGCCTCTAGTGCATGTTGTAAATCAGTATGGAGCAAGTTGTGCCGGAGAAGGAAAAAATGCAGTCTATCAGGAATTACTGCCTCACATATAACTTCTGGTGATCTTTGTCTCATGTTGTGGATCTATAACTAAGATGCATATAAATTTGATCATGCGCTCATTGTTTACTTCCAATTTGTTTCTGTGAATATACAAAAAGAGTTGTTAAAGGTACTCTTCCTAGTACATTGGATTCTGGTTAATTGGAACATATCAGGACTAGTACTTTTTAGCCCAATTAAACGGCTGCCCTGATTAGCTGAAGTTTCATGGAATTAATTGAAGGTTTTTTAAAAAAAGACGAATTGAGTAAAAACTAATGTGTTTAAGTGCAGAACAAATTAGAACACTATCAGTAGTGCTGCAGTACTATAAAACTGTGTATTAGTTCCTAATTATTATTGAGGGGTGAATTCATCCAGTGTACACAATTCAGTAAAATCACAAGCACCTAGTGTAGATAATGGACTGCCTTCATTCCATGCTATTGATGATTGCATCCTCCAAATCTTCATTTTCTTTGTAACATTCAAGATTGTTAATACCTTCAAATTCATCAGTTTCTAACTTGAAGTAGTGAAATTTTTACTCCTGGCTGTTTTTGGCATTTCCAAACCTGAATGCTTGAAACCATAGAGAACAAAACAGTTTGAAATTGTCCTCCTGGTTATTTCTCGCCAATCATCTGTGACAAAAATCACTGCTTTTTGAGCACATACGTATACAACTGACGCAATTTAAAACTGTGCTGTAAGCATGGTGTTGTGTCTAATGGAGCGCACAACTGCTGCTATTTAGAACCTGTTTGGCAACAGTCTCCTGTCCCAATTAAACAGCATAGTATCCCAAATAAGAGAAAAGTGTCCTGGTAATCTTCACAATTGTTTTTGTTAGGGTTGTCTCAAATAACTGCTGTCCTGATATGGCCCAGTCAACCATAATCCACTGCATTCAATTGAAATTAAGTTTAAAAGCTTTATTTTTAAGCTGAAAATGTCAAGGATTGCAAAGTAGACCTATTGTGGAGAAGTTTTAAAAGGAAAGTAAGACTATAAGACATTAGGAGCAGAATTAGGCCATTCAGCCCATTGAGTCTGCACATCATTCCATCATGCTGATTTATTTTCCATCTCAACTCCATTTTTTTGCCTTCTTCCTGTAATCTTTGACGTCCTTAGTAATTATGAATCTGTCAACCTCTGCATTAAATGTACCCAATAACTCGATCTCCACAGCTGTCTGGCAATAAAATCCACAGATTCATCACCTTTTGGCTACATTCTTTCTCATCTCTGTTCTTAAGGGGCATTTTCCTATTCTGAATCTGTGCCGTCTGGTCCTAGATTTTCCAACTGTTGGAAACATCTACATGCCCACTATGTTTTGGCCTTTCAGTGTTTGCTATGGTTCAACAATATTTCTCCCACACCATTTTGCTAAACTCCAGTGCCATCAAATACTCCTAATACATTAACGTTTTTATTTCTGTGTTCCAATGAACTCCGGACCTCCTCTAATTCCAGTGCATCCTTTCTTAACACCCAAAACTGTTTACAATACTCCAAATGCAGTCTGACCAGTGCCTTATGAAGCCTTAGATTTGCAAAATGCAGAGCACTAAATCAACCCATGTACATTTGTTTGTAATAGTAAACACTTTCATAATATTTGAACTTCATATGTCTTAGGTTGTACAGTTTTCTATTCCTGTCTGAATTTGCTTTCATTCAAATTTTTACTTATTTGTTTACCATAAATTGGCTTTTTCTGTGATATTTGTGGAATAGAACTCTATTCTACGAACCTGACATTATACTTAGATCTGAGTCTGTCAGTTGCTAATACTGGCTGGAGCGCTCCCTTTTCGTTGTAAACGTGCAATTTATTAAGCAGTCTCCTGCAGAGCATTTATTAGAAATCACTGCATGTTATTCGAGTTTCTATTGTAGGAAATGCTGGAAATAGCCGGCATTTCAGGGAGTATCAGTGGAAAGTAAAGCAGAGTTAACACTTTAATTCAAAGATCCTTTGTCAGACATGAAATATTAAATTCTGTTTCTCTTCACATAGATGTTCCTTGATCTCAGTGTTTCCAGCACTTCCAGATTTTCAGCATCTGCAGTTGATTTTCAAACTTGAATCATTTTGCTTCATCTTGCTAACTTGATAAAAACAAATGAACATATATGTTTTACTTCAATTTTTAGTATACACTATTTTAGTTTGAAGGAGCTAAGTTGATTTCAGAATTTTTCAATTGTTTTAGATGTATAACAAGGGCTACCAATTGGTTAGGCAAGGTTGACCCTCCAGATCAAATGAGTCAATCAATTGCCATCATTTCAAGGACAGTGTATTTCCTCAGTAAGGGAGTTCCTCCTTGAACTTTGTGAATTCTATAACCTGACAGCAATGGTGATTGACTTGAATTGTGAGGTTCTCATTACTTGTTTCAATGCTAACTGATGATGTCATTTCATCCATTACTTCTACATGTGAAAGTAGTAACGGCCACAAAGTCCCTCCAGCACAGCAAGTTAGTTAACCTTCTGTAAGAGCTTCTCAAGTATGCCTTCAGAACACACTCTGTTTCCTGTTTCAGAACTGTCTCCTGTGTTTCTTCACATTTTTTTACAGGCATAGAAAACTGAACTCAAGGTATTACCTAGTTGGTTTACTTCCTTTCTTTCTCAGCCAGGAATCCAGGAGTTAGAACCTCTCAGATGGCAATATTTTGTCAAAATACCTACAGTTTCTAAAATTTCTTTGCTGGTTAAATATACAAACAGTAATTGCTTTAATTACAGGAGTGGAACCCAGTGTGGTCTTCTGATGTAGCCCAGCCACTTCAAGGTTCGACATGTTCTGTGTTCAGAGATGCTCTTCTGCACACCACTGCTGTTAACAAGTAGTTATTTGTGTTACTGTCACCTTCCTGTCAGCTTGTCTGGCCATTTTCCACTGACCTCTTGAAACAAGGCGCTTTCGCCCACAGAACTGCTGCTCACTGGATGCTTATGTTTTGTTTTTCGCACCATTTTCTAAACTCTAGAGACCATTGTGAGTGAAAATTCCAGGAGATCAGTAGTTTTTGAGATGCTCAAACCACCCCATCTGGCACCAACAATCGTTCCATGGTGAAAGTCACATAGATCACATTTTCTCCCCATTCTGCTGGTTGGTCTGAACAACAACTGAATTTCTTGACCATGTCTGCATGCTCTTGTGTACATTGAGTTGATGCCACATAATTGACTGATTAGATATTTGCATTAATAAGCAGGTATCAGGTATACAGCACCTAATGAAGTAGCCACTATGTACGTATGTTCTAACTTGAATGAAACCCATCTTAAGGAGGAGCAGTTTTCCTTTAATATGAATCAATGACCTGTTTCTTATTCTCCATTCAATTACTGTTCATGGAAATAAAGTTTCAAGAAAAAGTTTGTGAACCCTTTGCAATTACCTGGTTTTCTGCATTAAATACTTATAAGGTGTTGTCTGGTTTTCTGTCACAATAATAGACAAATACAATCTGCCTAAACTTAATAACACACAAGTGATTGTATTACTACTTGTAAGTACTGAGTACACCATTTAAGCAATGGCATTCAAAAAAATTATGTGAATCCCTGGATTAATTCCTTCTACAAAAGCTTTTTGGACTTGGGTGTTCCAATCAATGAGATGAGATTGGAGGTGTGGGTTGTAGAGGTGCCCTGCCCTATAAAAAGGACAGAGTCTGGTTACTGACAGAGCCTGCTCTTGTCAAGAAAGATCTGTACCATGCCTCGATCAAAACAACTTCCAGAGGATCTTAGAAGAAGAATTATAGAGATGTATGAAGCTGGAAAAGGCTATAAAAGCATTTCTAACGACCTGAGTGTTCATCAGTCCACAATAAGAAATTGTCTACAAATGGAGGAAACTCAGTACCATTGCTACTCTCCTGCCAAAATCACACTGCTGAAGGAGGTGGAAAAGAATCTAAGGGAAACGGCAAAAGACCGGCAGAAATCTCTGGAACTTACTAAAATCTCTGGTCATGTGTCCACTGTAAGAAAAATACTGACCCCGAATAGTGTTCATGGAGGGACACCACAGAACAAACGACTGCTCTCCAAAAAAAAAAATTGCTGCACATCTACAAGTTTGCAAAAGACCACCTGGATGTTCCACAATGCTTCTGGGACAATGTTCTGTGGACAGCTAAGACAAAAGTTGAACTTCTTGGCAGAAATACACATTGCTGTGTTTGGAGGAGAAAGGGCACCACACACCAATAACAAAACCTCATCCCAACTGTGAAGCATGGTGGAAGGAGCATCATGGTTTGGGGCTGCTTTGCTGTCTCAGCCTGGGCAGCTTGCACATGTTGAGGGAGCAATGAATTCAAAATTGTATCAAGATATTTTACAGGAGAATGTCAGGTAAGCGGTCTGTCATCTGAAGCTTAAGAGAATTTGGATGATGCAACAAAGCAATGATCTGAAACATGAGTAAATCAACAACAGAATGGTTTAAAAAGAACAAAATTTGTGTTTTGGAATGGCCAAGTCAGAGTCCAGACTTTAACCCAACTGAGATGCTGTGCCATGGAACTGAAGGGGACTGTTCATGCAAGGTATCCCAGAAATATTGATGAACTGAAAGAGTTCTGTATGGAAGAATGGTCTAAACTTCCTCCTTGCCGTTGTGCAAGTCTGATCAGCTCAGGAAATGTTTGGTGGGAGTTGCTGCTCAAGGAGGTTCTATCAGTTATTAAATACAAGGGTTCTCACACCTTTTCCAGCCTGGACTGTGAATGATTATACATGTTCGATAAAGACATGAAAAGCAAAATTGTTTGTGCGTTATTATTTTAGGCAGATTGGGTCTGTCTATTTAGATGAAGATCAGACCACATTTTGAGTAATTAATGCAGAAAAACAGGTAATTGCAAAGGGTTTACAAACTTTTTCTTGCAACCGTAAGTCTTGTTTATTCTGTCCTTCTGCAAACTCAGGGCTGGCTGTGCAGATCATATCCTACAAGTGAAACTTTTTTAAGCCTTAGCATTGCCAGTTTACATCAGTATTGTGGTCCATTTCAGGTGCTTCCCACAAAAATGTCTTACTCTTCAAACCTCAAGAATGTTATGAGTATGCAGAATCGACAGAGGAAGACAGCTGATGAGCAAGTGTTACCAGAAGATGAATCTGAAAATTCACGAATAGGACCATCTGCTCAAGACCTTGCAGCACAACTAAAAAGTAGCTTACTGGCTGAGATTGGGCTTACTGAAAGTGAAGGACCACCACTTACATCATTCAGGCAAGTATTCTTTGCAGTTTTTTCTGTTGTGCAGCTATATTTCAAATTGTTCAAAACAATGTTAAAACTGTCATATTCTTAATCTAACAGTTCATGGTTTTAGAAATTCATAATTTCTTCCTATTTTTATCTAATCTCAGGCCGCAGTGTAGTTTCATGGGAATGGTGATTTCTCATGACATGTTATTAGGGCGTTGGCGATTGTCTTTGGAGCTCTTTGGCAGAGTATTTATGGAAGATGTCGGAGCTGAACCTGGTTCGGTGGGTAAAATACACTCATGACACTGATGTTAAACATTCTAAAGTTATTGTTTTCAGAATTATTTATATAGCACTTGAACTAAACGTGTGAATTTCTTCAATAGATCTTGACTGAACTTGGTGGGTTTGAAGTGAAAGAATCAAAATTCCGGAGAGAAATGGAGAAACTAAGAAATGCTCAATCCAGAGATCTAACGCTTGAGGTAAAAAGTGGTTTGATTTCATGATCACTGGCATCCCTTTGTTCTCTTTTAAATCTTAGGAAGTAATATAGAAGATTATTTCTTGAATATTGTAACTTTGTACATGAGTGTCTCTGAGGAATAAATGTCAAACCCCATTTCCAAATGCACATTCCCCAGCAAAGTAACTAGTCAGTAATGCTCATGTTTCAACTTGAACAGAGCAGTTTAAATTTGGGAGATTAAATTTGAGTTTCCTGGATTATTCAAGTTTTTGTTGTTAGATCTTGAAGCCTTTAAGTTTATACTGAAATATTGATAGGTACCTCAAGTTTATAAACAGTGAATCTGTGCCTCGTCATTTCCTTTACAATTTCTCCCCCCCAATATTTATTTCAATGTTGTAAATAGTTAAGTAGTTTGGGTACTTTAAATTAACAGTGGGGAAAAAAAGATAATTTTAATGTGTGATATTTCAGGTTGATCGCGATCGTGACCTCTTGATTCAACAAACAATGAGGCAACTGAACAATCACTTTGGCCGCAGATGCACCACAACTCCAATGACAGTGCACAGGGTGAAGGTCACTTTCAAAGATGAGCCAGGAGAGGGTAGTGGAGTGGCTCGAAGTTTTTACACTGCAATTGCACAAGCATTTCTGTCCAGTGAAAAATTACCAAATCTGGACTGCATCCAGAATGCTAGCAAGGGATTGCAAACCAGTATGTGATTTTTAAATATTTCACAAATATAAATGGTTTATGTGTTCTGGTGCTAAATCATTTGGTTTAACAAATTTTTTAAAAATCTGACTGTAACAGGATCTGTTAGATTGTTACAAACTAATCCTGCATCTGAAATGATGTGGACTTTCATGAGTATATGGATAACTGTAATAGTCTGAAAATTCATTGAACCTTTTCATTTTTAATGAGAACAATCAAATTTAACCATGATTAACCTTTACTGTAAGTACATAATTGTTCGCATTTAATTTCTCACCTTAGTGATTCAAAGGAGCAGATTACAAAACCATCAGAATATTATATAGAAAGTAAATAGTTTGCTTTGTCAGTTTCTTAAAGAGCATGTGATTAAATTACTGAAAACAAGTTTTCTTTGTTTTATATAATTGTAATGGTTTGCAAACATATCAAGATCTTGAGTAGAAATTTATTCCCACGATGTCAGTTTCAGGTGAAGGTTAGATTCATTATTTTTAAATTTTATTTATTTATTGAGACACAGTGCATGGAACAGGCCACTCCAGACCAAGCTATGCTACCCAGCATCTCACTGATTTAACCTTGGCTTAATCACAGGGCAATTTACAATGACCAATTAACCTACTAACCAGTGTGTCTTTGAACTGTGGGTGGAAAATGAAGCACCCATGGGAGACCCACGTGCTTCAGGGGAAGGACTTACAAACTTTCTTATGTGATGGAATTGAACTCCAAACTCTGATGCCATGAGCTGTAATAGTGACACATTAATCACTACGCTACCATGGTGCCTTCTTGTGTATTTTGTCCTTCATATCTATAAGAAAGGACAGTATTAATGATTGGCGATCTTAGATCATAATTTCCTGGTATATAGATAGAGAGCTGATCTTTTATCTGACTATTTCTGAATTAAGAATATATTTTGTTAATTGATAAATATATTTGTAGACATTTACTACAAGAAAATTTGAAATCTAGAAATTTTCATTTTTGTGTTTTAACTGATCAATAGTACTGGTTGTTAACAAAATTAATAACATTTACTATAGAAGTTACAACAATAAGTAGTTGTTTATGGTTTAGGTCTAATGCAGCGCCTGAGGAACCGGGAGAGGGAGCGGGAAAGAGAGAGAGAACGAGAAATGAGGAGAAGTGGTGGAATGAGAGCAGGTTCACGTCGAGATAGAGATCGGTAAGTGAACTTTTTCATATTTACCCTTGGCTTTCAAAAGCTTCAGTATGATATCAACTAACTGAAGATCAGTTTTTATTCAGTTAAAGTATTGAAATACCATTGCATTTTGTGTTAGGGAGGAGTTTACATTTGGTCCCACTTTTGAAGAGGAGAGATTGTGCAGAAGAATATAGTCCAACCCTGTCAAATTTTATAAACTAATGGAATTCGAATCAAGTTCCATTAGATACTTTACCATCGATATTTCAAGAAAATATCCGTTGTCCAAAAATGTTTACAATAAACTGAAAAGGTGTCGTTCTACACTCAGTGGCCATGTTATTAGGTACACCTATACACCTCATTAAGGCATCTGTCTAATCAGCCACTAATGTGGCAGCAGCTCAGTGCATAAAAGTATGTAGATACAGTCAAGCAGTTCATTTGTTGTTCAGACCAAACATCAGAATGGGCTACCTAGCAAAGTGGCCACTGAATGTATGCTAACTATATAACTCCTCTACGTCCATACAGTTGAATCTTGTTCCAATTGAGTTTTTTGGCTTGGGCTGAACTATCAGCTTGCCAGCTCAGTCAAAGCATCGTTCCTGTCTGTTTCCTATTTGTCCTTCAGCCTTTTTATTTTTGATTACAGATTGATAGGTGCATTTTTTGTAGATATTCTAGCTTAGTCACTGAGACAAGTCAAATTGTGATCAAGCATAGCAACTGAAGACCTTTTATTTAAATCCTGGAATGATTAGTGCATCAAGGTTTTGGATCATATGTCAAGCAACAACAATTTTAGTTATTATAAGACCAGAAATGTTGCTAAGCGGTATTACCTGACCTGACAGTAGGAAAACCAATTTCTCAAACTTCTGGTAATTTCTCTTGTCTCTTCCCCAAGCCTCCACCCCCGCCACTTTCCATTCCCCATTCAGGCTCCCACTAATCTCTTGTCCTTGCCTGCCTATCACCTGCCTGAGGCCCCTCTTCCTTCCCTTTCTCCTTTATTCCACTCTCCTCTCCTATCAGATTTGTCCTTCTTCAACCCTTTACCACTTCCACCTATCATTTCTCAGCTTCTCACTTCACCCACCCAATTTCCTTTCCCCTTACCTGGTTTCACCTACCCCCACCTTATTCTGGCTCCTTCTCCCTTTCCAGTTCTGATGCAGGGTCTCTGCCCAAAACATTGATTGTTTATTCCCTTCCAGAGATGCTGCCTGACCTGTTGAGTTCCTCCAATGTTTTGTGTTTGTTGCTAAGCAGTAACACTTTTTATTTAAAAAGTCATTTGCACCTTGTGTTAAGTTGTGCTGATTAGAGAGTTTACTCTGTAGATACCTGAACAAAGTATTTCTTTAATCCTGAAAAAAACATAAAACAGCCGAGTCTGTGAGGTAGCTGGTGATCACTGACAACAACACACTGCAGATTTCTAGGCTTGAACTGCATTTGATCTACTCAAGAAGTTGCAGTCTGTTTCACAGAATAATGACAACAAACATTGACAGTATCAATGTCACTAAAAGTGCAAAATCTGCACCGTTATTTATTTCACCATCATATTAAGGATTGTTTCCTCCCCAAACAAATTCCTAAGATTTTGTCCCTATACACAGAGTTGAAAGTAGAAAATATAGAACTTTCAAGAGATTTCAGGTGATAAACATCCTGTCTCCATCTGTATTGATTTTCTACGTTTTCCCTGTGACCTCGTGGGTTTCCGCTAGGTGTTCCAGTTTCAAAAACGTACGAGTTCGGTTAACTGCTCACATGGGTTTAATTGTGCTGTGGGAGGCTTGTTGGGCCAGAAGAGCCTATTACCATGCTGCATTTCTAAATAAATAAATAGACTTCCATTCACAGCACAATAGGGCTTAGAGCTTGTAATCACACTTCCTAAGCATTTAATTTGCTTTTATATTGTTCTATTAAAAATAAAATGGCCATCCCTTTCTGGTCATGTTTGCCCATTCTAACCTATTACACTAGCCAGCAGTACCTCGGCAAATGAAATGCCAGCAGTGTTGAATTCTATTACATCGAAGGCTCTACCAGTTCATCTTACTTGATCAGTCATATTACAGATCTTACTTGATCAGTCATATTACAGATCTTACTTTCTGTGGTTACATTGGTGGAGTACGATCTAGATTACTTTCAGCAATGTTCTACGGTCAGGATTAAATAAATTTTAAATAGTTTTTTGGTTCCATGGGATAATGAATATCAGATCCTAAAGAATATGTTGAAAAGAGTTATTTAGCTTTTAATTTAGTATTACTATGCATTGTTTCAAAATGCAGAAGATAAAGACAAGTTTCCATATCTTTTTAAAATATATACTTCGAGGAAGCTTCCTCTGGAGGCTAAAGAAATTTGTCATGTCCCTGTTGACTCTTGCCAGTTTTTATTAATTCACCATCAAAAACATTCTATCTGCATCATGACTTGGTAAACTGCTGTGCACGTGACTGCAAGAAACTACCCAGCTCAGCACATCACAGAAACCGGCCTCCCTGCTATCGACTGTTTGTACTTGATGTCTCAATAAAGCAGCCAGCATAAGCAAAGACTTCACCCACTCCAAACATTTTCTCCTCTTTCCTCTCCCATTGGACAGAAGTTACAAAAACTTATAAGCATGTGCCATCAGGTTCAAGGACAGCTTCTATCCCAGTGTAATTAGACTGTTGAACCAACTAATTTGCATTATTAGACCTCACAATCTATCTTATGATCTTCACTTTGTTTACCTGCACTGCATTTTCTTTGTAGCTTTTATACTTTATTCTGCATTGTTGTCCTTTTACCTTGTTCTGCCTCAATATACTGTTATGACTTGATCTTCATGAATGCTATGTAAAACAAGCATTTTATTGTATGCTGGTGCATGTGACAATGGAAACCAATATCAATATCAAAGTAAGTGACCTGACCTGGGAATTTCAACAGATTTGACCATATAATTAGTGCTAGTTGAAAATCCTTCACTTTCACAAATGCATTACTGGAATCTGATCCGATTAATATTATTGATGTAATAAGGAAATAAGCTTACATGAATCCTCCTCCAGCTGGTTGTTCTAATGTAATACAATCAATGATTATTAAAGTGGGTACTCTTAATTTTTGTAGGGAATCCAGAAGGCAGCTTTCGATAGATACCAGACCTTTCCGGCCAGCATCAGAAGGAAATCCTAGTGATGATCCAGACCCGCTACCAGCCCACCGCCAAGCACTTGGAGAGCGGCTCTATCCCAGAGTTCAAGCAATGCAGCCAGTAAGTGCTGAAAAATAATCTGTTCTGGTCATCATGTATGCAATTTTTCTGTGATGAATTTATGTAGTTTCTAATAAAATTGTAATGCCTAAATTAAAACTTTGTATTTCAGGCATTTGCAAGTAAAATTACTGGAATGTTGCTAGAATTATCCCCTGCACAACTCCTGCTTCTTCTAGCTAGTGAAGACTCATTAAGAGCAAGAGTTGACGAGGCCATGGAACTAATAATTGCACATGGAAGGTAAGGTACATTATCCTCCTTGAACCTAAAGCTTTAGAGCCTGCAGATCTGAAGTAAAAAAAAGTCTTCAGCCATTCGGTAAGCATTGTGGAGTGTGAAGAAGAGTTCGCTTTTCAGATCTGCGTCTATATGCACAAGTTATGCAGCATCTCTACAAATGCAGTCAGACTTGAAGAGTATTGCCAACATTTTCTACTTTCATTTCATTGAACTTCTAAATCTATAATGCAAACTTAATTATTATATTTATTTTACAGGGAAAATGGTGCTGATAGTATATTGGACTTGGGATTACTTGATTCATCAGATAAATCTCAGGTAGTGAGATCTTATTTCTTTGAATAAGTCTTTGTATTTGTTTCAGCCTGTAGGATATGCAATTTAAGAGTTCTTTGTAAAAATATGTTACAACTCAAATTAACTAGCTATGTTAATATACGTTCAGTTCACCAAAAATAACCCTTTAGGATGAGAACAAACTCAACTTGACTAATCACACTACTACTGTTACTAGTATTAGTACTTCTACAACTTTTTTAATATGACCTCCATGCTCGTGGTTCTGCTTTTGTCAGGTTTTATGCATTGTAATTCTTCGCTTATAAGGAACTTTAAACTCTTTACCACTGAAGCCAGCAATTTCAATTTTTAATACCAGACTGAAGTTTGAATTGCAGATGTCGTGGTCTATTCAGTTTCAAAGTTCCATTATGGCAGAGGAAAACAGAAGAGCAGAGATTGAAGAGTCCACAAATAAATTACGTTGCTGCAATGTTCTTAAAAACTGCTGACTTTTTAAATTTTTAGCAGGACACTAGAAAACGACATGGTTCCAGTCGGAGTGTGGTGGACATGGAATTGGATGAGCCAGATGATGGTGATGATAATGCCCCATTATTCTATCAACCTGGGAAGCGAGGATTCTACTCACCAAGGCCTGGCAAAAACACAGAAGCACGCCTCAATTGTTTCCGTAATATTGGCAGGTGAATTGAATTGTAAACTTATTATGGTTATGTACTATTCATTTTTTCCAGTTCATACAGAAAATTAAAAATTATAACTATCCCTTTGCATTCATTTCAGGATATTGGGTCTTTGCTTACTACAAAATGAATTATGCCCTATAACACTAAATAGACATGTTATTAAAGTTCTGCTAGGAAGGAAAGTAAGTATGTTAGTGAATATAATTTTATGTGCATATTGTATAATTGGAACTTGGACTTATTAAAAGTAATGATTGTAAATCCTTTCCAGGTGAATTGGCATGACTTTGCTTTCTTTGATCATGTGATGTATGAAAGTTTACGGCAATTGATCCTCGCTTCTCAGAGTCAGGATGCATATGCAGTGTTTGCAGCAATGGATCTTGCTTTTGCTATTGATCTTTGTAAAGAAGAAGGCGGAGGACAGGTATAGTTACTTTTGTGTGTAAGCTGAATTGTAATTACATTTGTATTAGTGAATGAATATGACATGCATAATATGTATAACTTTAAAAATCTTAACAGAAATAATAATTGTTATACTTTTTAATAGCACACACAAAATGCTCGAGGAACTCGGCATGTCAGGCAGTATCTATGGAAATGAATAAACAGTTGGAGTTTCGGGCCAAGACACATCAGCACTGGAATGGAAGGGGGAAGGTTGCAGGATAAGAAAGTGCAAGGGAGGGGAAGGAGGTAAAGCCAGAAGGTTATAGGTGAAACCAGATGGCTGAGGGAAGGGGGGTGAAGTAAGAAGCTGGGAAGTGATAGATGGTAATGGTAAAGGGCTAGAGAAGAAGGAATCTGATAGGAGAGGAGAGTGGACCATGGAAGAAAGGGAAATGATAGGCAGATGAGAAGATATAAGAGGCCAGAGTGCAAACCTGAAGTGAGGAGTGGGAAGGAGGGGAGAGAAATTAATGGAAGTTGGAGAAATCAGTGTTCGTGCCATTAGGTTGGAGGCTATCTTTGGAATACGAGTTGTCGCTCCTCCAGCCTGAGAATGGCCTCATCATGGCAGAAAAGGGAGGCCATGGTCAGACATGTCAGAAAGGGAACAGGAATAAGAGTTTAAATAGTTGGCCACAGGGAAATCCTGCTCTTTGCAGATGAAGCTTTTAATAACATAACAATTAAGTTCATCTGTCAAATATTATGGAAAGTCTTTCAATGGAAAAGGTTCATGGTAAATTAATAGATAAAACTTCATATATGTGGAGATGCAACAAAAGTAAAAAGTTTGAAGTTGCGCAAGTTATTGAGATATTGTGTGTGGGGTTAGTATCTTCATGAAGTGTGGCAAAAATTACAAAATAGATTCAACTTGTTGATACCTACAGTGGCATGCAAAGGTTTGGGCATCCCTGGTCAAAATTTCTGTTACTGTGAATAGTTAAGTGAGTAGAAGATGAACTGATCCCCAAAAGTCATAAAGTTAAAGATGAAACATTCTTTTCAACATTTGGAAGCAAGAGTAGTGTATTATTTGTGTTTTGTACAATTTTACAGTGGGGAAAAAAAGGAAAGGAACACCGTGCAGAAGTTTGGGCACCCCAAGAGATTTGAGCTCTCAGATAACTTTTACCAAGGTCTCAGACCTTAATTAGCTTGTTAGGGCTATGGCTTGTTCACAGTCATCGTTAGGAAAGGCCAGGTGATGCAAATTTCAAAGCTTTATAATTACCCTGACTACTCAAACCTTGTCCCAACAATCAGCAGCCATGGGCTCCTCTAAGCAGCTGCCTAGCACTCTGAAAATTAAAATAAATGATGCCCACATAGCAGGAGGCGGCTATAAGAAGATAGCAAAGCATTTTCAGGTAGCCGTTTCCTCAGTTTGTAATGTAATTAAGAAATGGCAGTTAACAGGAATGGTGGAGGTCTGGAATACCAAGAAAACTTTCCGAGAGAACTGTTCATAGGATTGCTAGAAAGGCAAATCAATACCCCCGTTTGACTGCAAAAGACCTTCAGGAAGATTCAGCAGACTCTGGATTGGTGGTGCACTGTTCTACTGTGTAGCGACACCTGCACAAATATGACCTTCATGGAAGAGTCATCAGAAGAAAACCTTTCCTGCATCCTCACCACAAAATTCAGCGTCAGAAGTTTGCAAAAGAACATCTAAACAAGCCTGATGCATTTTGGAAACAAGTCCTGTGGACTGATGAGATAGACCGCAGTGAGCAAAGGTATGTTTGGAGAAAAAAGGGTGCAGAATTTCATGAAAAGAACACCTCTCCAACTGTTTAGCACAGGGGTGGATCGATCATGCTTTGGGCTTGTGTTGTAGCCAGTGGCATGGGGAATATATCACTAGTAGAGGGAAGAATTAATTCGATTAAATTTCAGCAAATTCTGGAAGCAAGCATCACACCATTTTTTTTAAAAAGCTGAAGATGAAAAGGATATAGCTTCTACAACAGGATAATGATCCTAAACACACCTCAAAATCCACAGTGGACTACCTCAAGAGGCGCAAGCTGAAGGTTTTGCCATGGCCCTCACAGTCCCCTGACCTAAACATCATCAAAAATCTGTGGATAGACCTCAAAAGAGCAGTGCATGCAAGGCGACCCAAGAATCTCACAGCACTAGAAGGCTTTTGCAAGAATTGAAAGACTCTTAGCTGGCTACAGAAAGCATTTACAAGCTGTGATACTTCCCAAAGGGGGTGTTACTAAGTACTGACCATGCAGGGTGCCCAGACTTTTGCTTTGGGCAGTTTTCCTTTTTTGTTAGTTTGAAACAGTAAAATATGGAAATAAAAATAAATAATCTTGCTTAAAGTATTAAAGAAATGTGTCATCTTTAACTTTATGCCGTTTGGAAATTAGGTCATCTTTTACTCGCTTAGTTATTCACAATAACAGAAATTTTGACTGGGGTGCCCAAACTTTGCATGCCACTGTATAGGTATTGGAGCAACTTGCTATAGATATCATAGAACTAAAGAATATGTATTGTTTTATTGAGATCCTAAAATCAAATCAAAGTAAAATTTATTATCAAAATTCATATATGTCACCATACACAGTGTATTCTGATTAATTTGGCCATTCGTTAATTGAGTCAGTTGTTTATTTTGGACACTAAGACACTTTATAGGGATACGAAACTGACGCCCAACAGTTTCTAATTAGCTTCAGTCATGTGCACTTGTGTGGTCATTTAACACTGCACCATACTTAGAGCAAATAGTTTTTAAATAGCGTCAGTTGCATGTGCTTCTATTCAAAAAGCAGTGATTTTTGTCACTGATATGTAACTGGTGAGATATAAGCAATAAGAGAATTCTGAACCTTGTTTGCTCACTGCAGTTTCAAGCATTGAGGCCTGAAGGTACTAGAAATGGTTAGGAGTGAAAATGAAATGATCTCACTACTTCAACATGTTAGGAACTATAAAGAATTTGAAAGAATTGATGATAAATCTGAATGTTACAATGAAAATGAAGATTTGAAAGATACAATTGTCAAAAGTTTTCTATGAAGGCTTTCCATTATCTGCAGGAGGTGTCTGCTGATTTTGTTTGTTTTAGTCTAGCAAGAGCGTGGCAGTGTACACTAGACGAGTTCCTCTGTCGATACTGTTAGGAACTAGTACAGTTTTATAGTACCGTAATGGTATTGGTAGTGTTCTAATTTGTTCTATATTTCATTTAAATACATAGTTTGGTACTCAGTTTGGCTTTTCTATGCCTTTTAACTATTTCCATGAAACGGACTAATTGGACCTAAATGTGTTGGTCCCAATGTGTCCCGTCAGCTGGGATCCACTGTACTACCTTGAGATTCATTTTCTTGCAGGCATTCACCAGAAAATAAAGAAATACAATACTATAAAACTATACATGAGCAAAGACTGACAAACAAAATACACATTATAGGTACATGATTATATATAGAGTTGGCCAGGAAGGCAGTTCTGAAGACATAAATAATGGGTAGGGATATTGAAAATTAGAGTATATCATTCAGCTGTTGCTATGCAATAGGATCAGAACAATCTGCACCTTATCCATACTGTCTTGAATCCATAACTAAGGATCTGGGTGACATTGGCAAGGCCAACATTTACTGTCCTTAATTGCCTTAGAGATTAATGATTAGAGTCCATCTCAAATGCATCATTCCTGATGTTTTGTTGGTTAGGGAATTTCACAGTGTTGAGTAGTGTGATGTGATATGACATGACATGTAGCTATGGTCTTGTGTGTCTGCTGCACTTGTCTTTCTGGGTGATAGAGACTCAGAGTGAGCTTATTGGAGCAACCTAGACAAGCAAATGTCATTGCAGGATGTAAATAGTTTGTAATATTCACTGTGGCTATAGTGGAGGGAGTGAATGGTGTTTGAACTGGATGATGGCAAGTGTTTTGAATATTGAAGCAGCATTTGGCCAACCAGGGGTATGTATGTAGTGGTATCTCATCACTTTCCTGACAATCCGTGCAGATTGTAGAAACACAGTAGGGTATAAGATAAATTACTGCCTTCAACATACTCAGTTACTGATCTGCTTTTGTGGTTGCGGTATGTGTGTGATTGGCTTCTGGTCAGTTTGATTCCAGATTGTGGTTGAAAGAGTAGGTTATGTTCTGCACTAAGTGTCACTGGTAGGGTGATAACCTTCTGTGATGGGCTCAGCACAGGGAACAACTGCACTGATGTCTTCACATCAGCCATGCCCAAATGATGTTAATATCCTGGAGTAAGCAAGCACTGAGTGCTTCATTTTCTGAGCAGTTGTGATTAGAAAATAATGTTGTATCTTGTCCCCCACATCTGGCTTAATTGAAGACCTTGATTAAAGCTGCTGAAGATGGTTGGGAAATAACAGTTTCTTGAGAAATGCTTGCAGCAGCAGCCCAGTTATGGAATTGTTAACCTCCAATAACTACAGTCATCTGTATGCAAGATGTAATTCCTACTTAATTTTCTTGATGCTTTTTGACCAGATAAGGTGATGCGCTGACGTAGCTATTTGTGTAACATTTTACAGTGCCTGGGATCAAGGTTCAGTTCCTGCTATTGTCTATATTGACTTTGTATGTTCTCTCCGTGACCATGGGCTTTCTCAAGCTACTTCAGTTCCTTCCCACATTCTAAAGAAACACAGATTAGGAATAGTGAGTTGTAGACTTGCTATGTTTGCCCCGGAATTGTGGTAACTTTTGCAGGTTGCCCTCAACACATCTCCCAAATATGTTAGTCATTGATGCAGGCGGTGTATTTCAATATTCATGAATATTGAATATCTGTGTTTCAATATTCATGTGACAAATAAAGCTGATCTTTAAAATCTTTGGATACCCTTGGTGATATGCTCAAGCAAATGCTGCCTGAAGTCAAGGCCAGTTGCTTTTACCTCCCCTTTGGTTTTTCAACACTAATCCACTTTTGAACCAAAGCTCCAATAAGATCTGGACCCAAGTGGTCCTGATAAAACTCAAATTAAGGATGAGTAAGTGTTGCTTGATGGTCCTGTTGATGATGCCTTTATTACTTGGCTGCTGATGGAATAAAATAAGAGGTAAATTGCCTGATTGGCATTGTCTTGCTGGTAATGATTTTTCACTTTGTGGGTAGGTGCCAGTGGAACAGTTAGGATGGAGTTGCAGCTTGTTTCAGTTCATTTCTTCAGCCTTGCTGCAAGAATGTTTCTGATCCCATAGTCTCAGCTGTCTTCGCTGCTGTCACTAGTGGATTGATGAAGCTGACAGGAATTGCCGAAAGAAGCCAGAGTAGACCATCTGCTCAATAATTCAGGTTGAACATGGTTCCAAGGCATTTGCATGCTGCACCCTATTGTTGCAGAGATTAAATGTACTCATGGCATCATCTTTTTTAGCCAGTAATTTTGTTTGTATGTTGATTTCCACAACTTGGTGAAGCAGGAATGCAGAGTGATCTGATTGTGGGATTACGTGGCTATTTTTCCTGTTTAGCATGCATTGTATCCCGTGTTGCAGTTTTTAACCAGGTTGGCAACTTATCTGTACATATATCTGGAAATTATCTAGGCTTTCCTTCATACCCATGATATCTCTTGGTAGTATGATGTAGTAAGGAGCATTAAGTTACTGATAGTGTTGGAATATAGTCATGCTACTAATGGCCAGTGTCTCATAATTCCTCACTTTTGCCTCATTTACTGGAAAGTAAGTCTGCTTCCTCAAATGGAAGTGTGTTTTCCTCCCAGCATAGATCAACTTCAACTGTTATTATCACTCAGTCATACACGTGGATGCGGCTAAATGAAACATTAACTTCTAAGTTCTTCAGCCAGTACACAATCTAGCCATGTGTGTGAAGTATTCAGAGCTTTCATTTTAGTATCTTACTGAAGCCAAAGTTCTGTACTTGCCCCAACTGGATGCAGTTGAATTCCACGCATCCTCTAAAATGGAGTAAAATTATACAGTTTGTATGTCAAATATTGAGTACTGTTTTGCATGAAGTGTTCGCCAATTACTACATATTTATTTCCTCTTTCCAATTGGAAGCTTTATTCATTGATATGTGGAATTCAAGTTCCTTTAAAATAAAGAGAGCAAGCTTAATTATTTAAGCTTGTATTGTGTACACATCGAATGCCAGACTAGACTTGATACCTTCACAAAGGCTTATTCATGAAAATGTGTCCTTAAAAGCACCTCGAGATCAAAGTCAAGTTGGTATTTTCTGCTTTGTTTAGTAGAAACATTGTGATTCACTGCCTCTGTAGATGCAGTACTGTAAAATTCTTTCCTTATTTTCCACTGTATATTATGTACGATCATGTAAGAATCTGAAATTTTTGTTGGTTGCAGGTTGAACTTGTTCCTGGTGGAGCCAATATTCCGGTCACTCCTCTGAATGTTTACGAATATGTTAGGAAATATGCAGAATACCGAATGTTGGTGGTTGCTGAGCAGCCTCTTCATGTAAGTCTTTCTATTTCTGATGCAAATATCTTGTTTTCACTGGAAAGGTCACTTACGAAGAAATTCATTAAAACTGCAGTAAGCAGTGAATCTGCTAGTGCTGTGGAAACACTTATTATTGTGCTGAAAATGTGCTTTATCAGTTCTTGAGATTCACTCTAAAGTGGGATGTTCCTAAGATTATAAAAGGGTTTGAAGGATAATAGCATTTGACAGAAGACTCATGCAGTATCTAAAACTTAGCCTCACTGAGATGACTGACTGAAACCAAATACAGATTGAGCACCCCTTCTTGGGGCCAGAAGTGTTTTGGATTTTGGTACTTCTCAGATTTTGGAATATTTGCATCTGTTTAATGAGATACCTTGGGGATGAGACCCAAGTCTAAACAGGAAATACATTTACATTAAATGTACAGCTTATACATATCCAATATCCTGAAGGTAGTTTTATATAATACTTCTAATAGCTGTCATTATCTCAGGCACCCAGATGGACAGTCAGTGGTTGCTTGACATCGCCATCATTCCCAACTCTAAATCTATGTGTTATTGGTAAGCGGTCTTTGTTCTGCACTTATGGGGTTATTCCAAGTGCTCAAATGCCACATTTCAAAGATATACCGTTAGGGCTAGTGAGTTGTGGGCATACTATGTTGGTGATGGAAGTGTGCCGACACTTGCCGGCTACCCCCAGCGTAATCCTCTCTGATTTGATGCAAACGATGCATTTCATGGTAATGTTTTGATGTACCTGCCACAAAGCTACCCTCTTAAGCTTGCACACATCGTTCACCCATTAAACAATAAAAGTAATGGAGGCTGGGAGCAGTATTACAGTGTGTTCCCACCATCTTTCTTAAATATAGTTCAGGCACAAAGCAATGCAACTTAAACATAGGACTTTTCTTTACAGATGTACGTGGAGGTCCGTGTAGTGTTTAAAAAGTGCTTAAAGTTTTCTGTGAAATCTCTGCTGGATGAAACCAGTGGCTGACTGCAGTCTTGGTGGCAACTGCTGGATTCTCCCAAGCCTGGCATGACTCCTCTTTCCCAGAACAGGCATGTCCAAATCAAAATGGTCAGCCCTGTTTTATTTCAGGATCATTTTCTTGCTTATTTGGTTTTTGTGTACCTTGCCTCACAATTTTCACTGCATTTTACCCTAATTTCAGTACTTGGTTTCAGACAGTTGCCTGTTCTAGATTATTTAAAGCTTGCATTGAATCGTGCAAGAGTTTTCTTCTGTGACCATAGTTAAGTGTGTCTCTGCACTAGTCACATTTATTTTAACACCATCTCACTTCACCTGAAAAATACCACTGTTTTAAATGTGTTTTTCTATTTGCAGTTGTCTTGTTATATTTTTAAATGGCTTCTGAAAAATATTTCTGCAGATTGTTATTACTTTGTTAACTGAGATGTGTTGTTTGACTTTATAAGTAACCTTGTCAGGATGATGCTTTGTTTATTAATATTGACCTTTTCTGACCTTTTTTCTTTTCTCTCCATTTCAATTTTTGTTCAACACTGTCATTCAAAATAGAACTTATATTCATTAACCCAGGTTTATTTGGCCACCCAGCATCACCTCTCATCCATAATTACCAAATTGAGCAGGTGAATCTTGTGGCTCAGTGCACCCCAAAGCCTAGCAACAAGGCCCTGAATGGTGATGGGATTCTGAACACTGTTGTAAAGAAGTGTTACTTCCAAAACTCCCTGACAGTTTTAAAAGCCAACAAAGACCCAGTCTGGTTTTATAAGCTGTCAAAACTCATTTTTAAATAATTCAACTTACCTCAATGTAATTTTTAGCACATTTATTTTCTAAAAAAGCTTTAAGTTAGAACCTATAACAGTACAGCGCAATACAGGCTCTTTCATACATGATCTTGATGTAACATTGTAACCTACTTTTAAGTTCAAACTAACCTTTCCCTCATACATAGGCCTCCATTTCTCTATCATCCAAACACGAGGAAATCTGCAGATGCTGGAAATTCAAGCAACATACATAAAAAATGCTGGTGAACGCAGCAGGCCAGGCAGCATCTATAGGAAGAGGTACAGTCGGCCCTTCTCGGCCCAAAACGTCGACTGTACCTCTTCCTATAGATGCTGCCTGGCCTGCTGCGTTCACCAGCATTTTCTCTATCATCCACATTCCTTTCTAAGAGTTTCTTGAATGGCCTAATGTATCTGCTTCTGTCACCATCCCTAGCAATACATTCCACTGCTCTATGTGTACCTATGCTTCCCTCCATTCACCTTAAAATTATGCCCCCTCATATTAGCCATTTGCACCCACTCGATCTGTGCCTCTTATCATCTTGTACACTAGTTAGGAGATTTAACAAATCACAAATAATTAAAAATCCCACCTTTCTTCCCCACAACTCTACAATCACCATTGGAAACCATTAGCCTGATGATCTGTGCTAACTTTAACCTGGCACATGATCCAGAACAGTTCCCTATCTTAAATGCTGGTGAATCTCAGCATGAATTTCCACCTAAGATCTTTGTTATCTTAAGTTTTAAACTTGTGTTGACTATCAATGGGTGGAAGTCACAGAATTGCTGTCTGGTAATGTTCAGAACAATTAACAAAATCTTAGCCATCGAGCCACAGCTCCAAAATAGAGGCCACATCTTTGCCTACCAGTTTTTCTTTTTTTAATGTAACGTAATAGACTATTTTTTGTATATTCATACAAACTGTCTCATTTGACAATCCAGCATGACCAGCTAAGCAGCCTGTGAGCACGAACACTTGTGTACTCCCAAACAAATATCCAGAAGACTATTTTTGATTGTTAGTGTCAGATGAGAGCGCTTTGAAGGAACAGCGCAGCAAGCACATGTTATGTACCCTGTAACTGGGTTGCCAAACCAGCAGAAATGGACCACTTAGTTGGAGTCTGGATTACTGGAACTAAGAAAGTTTTATTAAAGAAATAAGTAACACAGTACTCTAAACATAAGGAT
Organism: Mobula birostris; assembly: GCF_030028105.1. Taxonomy (NCBI): domain Eukaryota; kingdom Metazoa; phylum Chordata; class Chondrichthyes; order Myliobatiformes; family Myliobatidae; genus Mobula; species Mobula birostris. The sequence goes on from NC_092370.1 coordinate 129,155,306, forward strand.
ATAAATGCAACAGGTTAGCAATGATAAAACACACGTGCACAGATCTAGGATAATAGGATCAATCAAGCTCTATCGCAGTCTAGGGGTAAAATGATCAGTCTCAAGTGACACAGAGTTCAGTTCAGTTTAGTTCAGTTCGCAGTAATCGCTGTTGTGCCGTTGGGGGGAGAGAGAGAGCGAATGATGATATTCAAATTGGATTCAAACAGGCCTTTGATATTCCTCGCAGTTAACTTTCGGGCGAGCCCTTTGTAATGTCTAATGAGGTCACCGACTGTCACCCCTCCGTTCCAGATACGATCGTTCTTCTGCGGTGAACCCGGCACCCAGGCAAGGGCGGACGCACACACCAGGTTCCCGCCAATCGTACCTTTTCACCCTGTGCATCTATGGTCGGTCCCGTGACCAGACCTTCAAAAACTCCCACCAACTTCTGGGGGGGGGCATAACGCACTTCCAGGGTCTCGCTATCTCGTGGTGTCATGGTGTGTCGCTTGCCTTAGCGAACCTGTTCCTTTTATCCCCCTGCTGGGGTATTGCCTGTCCATCAAACTTCAAACAGTTCAGGTTCAAAGCAACCGGTCTGACGATACTCAGAATTGTGTCTCTTTTCGTTAATCTCTCTCGTCTCTCATTTATTAGCATTTTGAATGTTTCCCCATTGTCTCTCTTATCGGCATCAATCTTCTGATAACTTGGTCTTTTGTCACACACACGTTTAGAGTCATAGCTGTACAGATCAAAAATAGGCCTTTTGACCCACAATGTTGATGGCAAACGTTTTGCCTATCTACACTGACCCTTTTTGCCTATATCCTTCTATACCTTGCCAATTAAGTGTCTGTCTGAATGCCTCTTAAACATGGCCATTGTATCTGAGACAACCGCCATCACCTAGTAGCATATTCCAGCTATCAGGCACTCTATTTAAATAAAACTTGCCCTTTAAATTTACTACTACTCACCTGTTGATAACTTCTATCACAGGGAAGCGAAAATTGACTACAGGTTTCCCCCGCCATCGGAAGGTAGAGCGTTCCTATGAAATGGTTCATAAGCCGGAATGTTGTGAAGTGAAGAAGCAATTACCATTTATTTATATGGGAAAATTTTGTGAGCATTCGCAGACCCAAAAATAACCTACCAAATCATGCCAAATAACACATAAAACCTAAAATAACAGTAACATATAGTAAAAGCAGGAATGATATGATAAATACACAGCCTATATAAAGTAGAAATACTTTTCCACAATCATTACTGAACTGTTCTCCGTAGCGAAAATCTCACGCAAGCGCTGTTGGCAAAAACAGGGCGCAAGCGCTCTCCAGTAACCTTTAAGCTATGAAGCTGCCAAATCATACCAAATAACATGTAAAAATACACAGCCTATATAAAGTAGAAATAATGTATGTACAGTGTAGTATCACTTACAGGAATCAGGAAGACAGCACCGAGCACGCTGATGATGGTGTGTTAGGCTGAATCGGAGTTTGGGTGGTGCAGTGGCCCCCACCCTCCAGGCCGCCGACCCGATACATTGCCGCAAAGCACGCAGGGGTGCAGCAGTAGCCGGGAGGCACACAGCACATCTTTAAGAAAAAAGCCAAAACAAACATGCTAATTAATTAGTTGCCGCCCGGCACGTAATTGTTGGCCCTGATCAGTGCCGATTTCCGATTGTGTCGCCTCCAATCTGGGCTGACAATTACGTGTCGGCGGCACCTAATTAATTAGCATGTTTATTTCGGCTTTTTTCTTAAAGATGTGCTGTGTGCCTCCCGGCTACCGTTGCATTCTCCGCGAATCGGTATCTGTCCGTGGCCTGGGGGTTGGGGTGATGGGACGTTGGGGTGTCATCTCGTCGTCTGTTTCCATTAGAGCAAGCAGCTGATCATCTCCTATGACTGCTCACCTCGATGTCGAAGGTCGAGGTTCGTCGTCTGCTGTGGCTGATTGGAAGGCTTGCTTGACTGCTGAGCCTCATGCATTTTTCTATCATACAGTTGTTTGTAAGGACTCAAACCATCCTGCAAATATCCCCTAAACCGACGTACCTTTTCAAAATTAAAGTCGTACTTTATCATTACTCATTCGGTTTTGATTGTTATCCTTTTTTCTTCCAATTGCATCAGCTCTTCATCTGTCAGTTCTTGGTCATGGGATGCCAAAACCTCTTTAACATCATGTTCGTCAGCTTCCACAAGCCAAACTAACTTTGTCCTTACTTGTTCACCACAATCGAAACTCTTAATTATGTCTAGTTTTACGCTAAGTATAACACCCTTACGAGCTCTTTTAGGCTTTTCCGATACCATAGAACTCATCTTGCAAACGGCTGCTCACAGGCACTTGTTAAAGCAATGCAGTTCCGAATCCGGGGGAGAGCGGCTGCTCGGGACACGCTGCTTTTTATCGCGCGCTGCTTTTTTCTCGTAACAATGAGGTTTTGTAAAGCAAACGTTCGAAAAGCAGGGGACACCTGTATCTACTCCATCTACACTCTCATGAAGTTGTGTACTTATGTTGGTCATCTTTCATGATTCACCACTCCAGGAGAGAGAAGTCAGGTCTATCCAGTCCTTCCCCATAACTAAAGTCCCTTAGTCCAGGCAACCTTCTGGTGAAGCTGCTCTGTGCACTCTCAAGTGCAATCACATCCTTCCCATAGGGTTGTTTTCTAAATAGTTTTAAAACATTAAAATTTGTATGTTTTAGTATTCATTTTTGCATTTTCCTGGATATATTTCACTGCTGTTAATATTGGTATTTGGCAATTTGCAGGCTATGCGGAAAGGATTACTGGATGTTCTTCCTAAAAATTCACTAGAAGATCTAACAGCAGAAGATTTTAGGCTTCTGGTCAATGGCTGTGGAGAAGTGAATGTCCAGATGCTAATTAGTTACACATCTTTCAATGATGAGTCTGGTATGAAACAACTGATTACTTTGGGGTTGTTGAAATTTATTAATTTCATTTAGCTTTAGCATATTGAATTTGTGTCTAGTGCATGGAATTAATATAAAACAAAGCTGCATAAAATTTCTCATGTATTTTCTTGAATTATGCAATGCAATCTTGATTGTGTAAAATTCTATGAATTTTAAAACGTCATTTCAGATGCTGGGTAGGTGGTTTTTGAATGGGACTGTGTGGTTTAATCATAAACAAGAGAAAATCTGCAGACACACATAGACACCATCTATGAAAAAGAGTATAGGTGACATTTCGGGCCAAGACCCTTCATCAGGACTGGAGAAAAAGAAATGAGGAGTCAGAGTTAGAAGGTGGGAGGGGGGGTGGTGCAGGGTGAAGAAACACAAGGTGAAATCGGGAGAGGGGGAGGGGTGAAGTAAAGAGCTGAGAAGTTCATTAGTGAAAGAGATACAGGGCTGGAGAAGAGGGAATCTCTTAGAGAACAGAAGGCCATGGAAGAAAGAAAAGGGGGAGGAGCACTAGAGGGAGGTATTGAGCAGATACACTAGTGAACTTTAAGAGACTACTAGACAGGTATATGGAGGAATCTAAGGTGGGGGCTTATATGGGAGGCAGGGTTTGAGGGTCGGCACAACATTGTGGGCCGAAGGGCCTGTACTGTGCTGTACTATTCTATGTTCTATGTATGGAGATAAGGTGAGAGAGAGGGAATGGTGGGGGTCATTACCAGAAGTTTGAGAAATTGATGTTCATGCCATCACACTGGAGACTACCCAGACAGAATATAGGGTGTTGCTCCAACAACCTGAGTGTAGCCTCATTGCAACAGTAGAGGAGGCCATGGATTGAGATGTCAGAATGGTAATTAAAATGGGTGGCAACTGAGAAATCCTGTTTTTTCTGGCGGACAGAGTGTTGATGCTCAGCGAACCAGTCTCCCAATCTATGTCAGGTCTCACCGATAGACAGGAGGCCTCACCAGGGGCACCGAATACAGTAGATGACCCCAGCAGACTCTCAGATGAAGTGTTGCTTCACCTGGAAGGACTGTTTGGGGCCCTAAATGGTAGTGAGGGAGGAGGTGTGGGGGCAAGTGTAGCACTTGTTCCACTTGCAAGGGTAAGTGCCAGGAGGGAGATCAGTGGGGAGCGACGAATGGACAAGGAAGTTTTGCAGGGAGCGATCTCTGTGGAAAGCAGAAAGTAGGAGGGAGGGAAAGATGTGCTTGGTCATGGGATCCCATTGGAGATGGTGGAAGCTACGGAGAATTACCTGCTGGACATGGAGGCTGGTGGGGTGGTAGGTGAGGACAAGAGGAACCCTGTCCCTGGTGGGGTGGTGGGAAGATGGGGTGAGGGCAGGCATGCACAAAATGGAAGAGATGCAGTTGAGGGCAGCGTTGATGGTGAAGAAGGTGGATATCTACTTCATTCTAGAATGAAAGCCTCATCCTAAGAATAGGTGTGGCGGAGATGAAGGAATTGAGAGAAAGGGGTGGTGTTTTTACAAGTAACAGGGTGGGAAGAGGTATGGTCCAGGTAGCTGTGAGATTCAGTGGATTTATAATGGACATCATTAGATAAGCAGATAAGAGATAGAAACAGTGAGATCGAGAAAGAGGAGGGAGGTGTCTGAAATGGACCAGGTAAAATCTAAGGGCAGGGTGGAAGTTAGAGGCAAAGTTGATGAAGTCGACGAGTTCTGCATGGGTACAGGAAGCAGTACTAATGCAGTCATTGATGTAGTGTAGGTAAAGTTGGGGAGTGACACCAGTGTAGGCTTGGAACATAGGCTATTCCACATAGCCAACAAAAAGGCAGGCATAGTTGGGACCCATGTGATTATCTATGGCTACGCCTTTTGTTTGAAGGAAGTAGGAGTTGCCAAAGGAGAAATTGTTGAGAGGGAGGACAAGTTCCGCCTGACAGAGGAGAGTGGTGGTGGAGGGGAACTGGTTGGGTCTAATGCCCAGAAAGAAACAGAGCTTTGAGGCCTTCCTGGTGGGGGATGGAGGTGTATAGGGACTGGGCATCCATGGAGAAAATAAGATGCTCAGAGCCAGGGAACTTGAAATCATTGAAAAGATCAAGAGCGTTTGAAGTGTCACAGATGTAGGTAGGAAGAGACTGAACAGGGGAGGGATAAAACTGAGTCGAGGTATGCAGATATGAGTTCAGTGGGCCAGGAACAAGCAGAAACAATGGGTCTACCTGGACAGGTAGGTTTGTGGATCTTGGTTAGGACGTAGAAACAGGAGGTGTGGGTTGAGGGAACTGAGGTTGGTGGCTGTGGATGGAAGATCTCTAGGGTTAATGTTGGTTGGTGATGGTGTGGGAGACAGTGACCTAGTGCTCCCCAGTGATCAAGGGTAAAAGGTGTCTGACAGTTGTTGCTGGGCCTCAGCAAGGTAAAGGTCAGTCTGCCAGCCTACTACAGCACCACTGCCCCCCCCCCCCCCAAATGTGGGTTTGATGGTGAGGTTAGGATTAGCGCTGAGAGATCGAAGAGCAGAGCATTCAGAAGGAGTGAAGTTGGGATTGGAAAGCAGAGTGGTGAAGTTGAGACGGTTGTCCTGTTGCCAGCTGGCAATGAAAAGATCCAGAGCAGGCAGAAGACCAGGGCGGGGTGTCCAGGAAGAGGAGGAGGGTTGAAGATGGGAGAAGGGGTCATTGGTGCAGGATGGAGAGTCCTTGCCAAAGAAGTAGGCATGGAGATGGAGGCGGCAGAAGAAGAGCTCAGTGTCACAGTGGGTGCAGAGCTCACTGAGGTTTAGGCGCAGGGGGATAAAAGAAAAGCCCTTACTGAGGACAGAATATTCAGCGTCAAAGAGGAGAAGGTTGGAGGAGATGGTGAAGACCCAGTTTAAAAGTTATTGCTTTTCTTCATTGCTTTGGCAGTAGCCTAGTCTAAATAGACACACAAAACTGTTGCTAGTTGCCAGGTAGTCAATATCATTATGCTTCAATAGTATTGACTTCATTTGCATCCTTCAGGTAGCTTAAATCTCTTTCCCCTGCTCTGAGGACTTGGCAAATTACATCCTTGTGTGAATAAAGATCCGCATTTTCTTCAAGGCACCTGTAGGCAGATTTGATAAGATTGACATTTCTGGGCTCATCCAAGCACGTAGATGGTAACAACTTAACATTTTGTTTCAGGGGAAAACGCTGAAAAGTTATTACAATTCAAGCGGTGGTTCTGGTCCATTGTGGAGAAGATGAGCATGACAGAAAGACAAGATCTGGTAAGACTGAAGTGAATTTTACTGAGCTTTGAAATTAGACTTCAGCAAAATATTGAATTTCTCTAGCTGGAGTGCCGTGGTACAGTAACAATTAGCGCAACACTATTACAGCTCAGAGTTTTGGAGTTTGGAGTTCAATTCCGATGCCACCTGTAGGATGTTTGTATATTCCTTCCCGTGAGTGCGTGTCTTTCCTCCATAGTCCAAAGATGTAGCTGTAATTCATAAATAAAATTTGATTTTGGTAAAACGTAATTGTTTATGGGATATGGATGTTGTACTCAAATGGTGAACTGTAATCTGGAATTGTTGCAATACTTGTGGTGAAGCTATCCACACAGTAGTGTTGGAATACAGTGTTCCCATATTTGAACCTGTTGGTGATGAAAGAGCAGCAATATATTTCTAAATGTACAACGGGGAACCTGCAAGTGCCACACCTCTTGACTCTGGTGGTTGAGATAATGAGTTTTGGGATGCTGTCGCAAAATATTGTACAGTAACTCATTGCATTTGCAAATATACACGTTATAATCTTTCTGTACTAATGGTAGAGGAAGTCAATGTTTGTGGGGATTGGGAACTAATCAAAGGATTTCTTGTAATGTCATTGAGCATGGGTGTTTTTGGAACTGCAGAGATGCATGCAAGTGGGAAGTATTCAGTTTCACACCTAACATGCCTTTTATCTCTATAAGATGAGAGCTGAATTCGCCCATCAAGTTTCCTCAGCAATCCCATCATGGCTGATTTGTTATCTGTCTCAAACCTGTTCTGCCTTCTCCCTCTGACACCATGATTAATCAAGAACCTATCAATTTGCATCTTAAATATACCCAGTGAACTGGCTTGCACAGCTGTCTGTGGCAATGAATTCCACAGATTCACCACCCTCTGGCTGAGGAAGTTTTTGTTTATTTCTGTTCTAAATAGGTGTCCCTCTATTATCTCTCTCCTAAGAGGCTGTGCTCTCTGATCCTAGAATCCCCCATAACAGGAAACATCCTCTCCATATCCACTCAGTCTAGGCCTTTCAATATTTCATAGGTTTCAATGAGATCCCCTCCTCATTCCTCTGAACTTCAGTGAGTACAGCCCCAGAGCCATCAAACACCCTTTCATTCCCAGGATCATTCTTGTGATCCTCCTCTGGATCCTCTTCAATGCCAGAATACCTGTCCTTGGATAAGAAGTCCAAAACTGCTCAGAATACTCCCAAGTGCAGTCTGACCAATGCCTTGTAAAGCCTCAGCATTACATCCTTGCTTTTATATTCTAGTGCTCTCAAAATGAATGCTAACATTGAATTTGTTTAATATCTTATAGATGATGTGATGGTTTGAGGTGACAGATAAACAGCCTGCTCATGCAGCTAGTGTTTATGTGGCTAACCCACTTATTTTTTACAGTCAGTTTTACTGATGGGTGGGTGGTTACAGTGCTCCTGTTACAGATAGTCATTGCTAAGTATTTGGGTGGGAGCAGGGGGCCATAAGGAAATAATGAAAATAGTTTGCTGATGATGTTGTTTTCTTTCTGGACCTCAGGTTTATTTCTGGACGTCAAGCCCATCATTGCCTGCCAGTGAGGAAGGTTTCCAACCAATGCCATCGATCACTATTAGACCACCTGATGATCAACATCTTCCGACTGCAAACACCTGCATCTCACGTCTATACGTCCCACTTTATTCCTCCAAGCAAATTCTCAAACAAAAACTGTTACTAGCCATTAAGACCAAGAACTTTGGTTTTGTGTAGAGTATAATAAAATGTGTGTACTGTGTGTAATAATATAACTAGGTCCAAGTTTTGTAGATTAATTTTTCATTTGTCAATAAAATTTATGGAAGTTATTGCTGTCACACACCTGGAGGTTCTGTGGTGGTGAACATTCCTGAATTTGGCTTGTAGCTAAAAGTCCAAACCACAGGCTTAGCGGCTTTCACTCTAACCTAGGCTTTTGGCTATCCAGTGACCCGTTAGCCTAACCCCAGCCAAAGATGACAGCAGATCATGTATTATTACACTGTGATTTATGGTCATTAGGCCTAGGAGAACTGAAAATGTTTCTGAAATTTCACTGCTGCCTTTGTGGAAAGTTTGATCAAAGGTTCTTGTATAAAAGAAGGTAGGGGAATTCCAAAATAAAAAAAAGAATGCTTTACATTTTGTGTGTGGCTATTAAACCTGATGGGAAAAGCCCTTTTCTTTGCCTCATCCACTCATCATTGGATAAATTTTAAATTATGATTTGTTCATTTTAATATTGCCGTAAGAGGTGAAATATATTCTTTGTTCTTTTGCCAAGACATGGTTAAACTGATTTGAACTGGTACGCACTCAAGATAATTTATAAGGATGTTTAGTTTTGGTATTATCAGCACCGTTCAGTCACAAAATGTAAAATTGAGCCTTTTGTGCAGGTGGCACAAAATGCTTCTATTTACCCAAGCTACTTTAAAAACAAAATCATTGGTTTGGGTAATCACTAAGTTTAACAAATGGTTTATTGAGGTTTCAGATATGAAATTTGTGTACTGTACCAAAGAGTTGGCCAATCAGTGCACATGTAGAAAAGTGCATTTTTATATAAAAATAAAGGAAATTTGCATTCACTTTCTTGCTGCAGTTCGCACACTCCTGTCGCCTCTTTCATATGCACGTTTAGAATCACAACATTTTCCCCTTCTTTTGTAATGGCTTATACTTAGTATTGACCTGTAATGCTTTGCTGGTTGTATGCAACGGACAATACTTAAGGTATGAGAACTTTTGTAATCTATGTATGAACCCATTACTTATTTTAAATTGTAAATACTCAGTTCTTATTATATAATAGAAAAATATAGCACCTTCTTGATTCACTTTGTACAGCATTGCACTATGTTGGCTTTGAGTTTGTTCAACATTTCTTTTGCATTTCTGGTTTTACAGAATAATCCCATCATTTTATTAAAGGTTCATCAAAATATGCACCTGCTAACATATTTATGGCACCTTAAGCTTCTTGAAACAGCTTGCTGTACTCCATTGAACTTGACCTTGAGAACATGTTGAAAATGGGCTCTTGTAGAACAGTACAGCGAAGGGACAGGGCCTTTGGACCACAATGTTGTACTAAACCAATTAAATTAGTAATCAAATGGCTAACTAAGCTAATCTTGTCTGCCTACACAGTATCCATATCCTTCCATTTTACTTGAATTCATGTGTCCATCTAAACATCTCTTACAAGTCCCTAATGTTTCAACGAGCCAAGGCAGTGCATACCAGACATCCCACCACTCGCTGTTTAAAACAAAAACAATAAAACTGTTCCTCATGTCTCCTTTGACATTGCTCCCTCTCACCTTAAATGCATGCCTTCTGGTATTAGACATTTCAACCCAGAGAAAAAGATATGATGTAGCCATCTATGCATCTCATAATCTTATAAACTTCTATCAGGTCCCTTTGCCGCTCCAGAGAAAACAACCCAAGTTTCTCCAACCTCATTATAGAACATGCCTCTAATCCTGGTAAACCTCTTTTGCACCTTCTCCAAAGCCCTGACATCCTTCCTATAATGGGCAACTAGAACTGCATATAATGCAGTTGATTGTGATAACGGAGGAATCAGTTATCCACATCAGGCTGTAAGTAAACAGCTTGATGTCCAATGCTGAGCTTCAGTCTAAATGTGTTCAAAGCAGTGTCAAGTGTCTGTTTGTATATGAAAGCATTGATCCAAATTCATGGTATGTTTTGTGACTTAAGAAATCTTAACACACTTGCAATTCCTGTAGTCCAGCTGAAGAATTGGTCTTCCCTCTCTCTCTCTCTCTCTCTCTGCACCTCATTTTCAATCATGAGGAGTTCTGGTTCGAAATGTCGACTGTTTATTCCTCTCCATGCATGTTGTCTGACCTGCTGAGTTCCTCCATCATTTTGTGTGTTTTTTTTGGATTTACAGCATATGCAGAATCTTTGTGTTCTTCCTTTTCAGTTGGATGGAGAGAACTTTGTCAGTAGTTGAAAAGTGTGATAATGAAATCTCAAATTTAAAAGTACATCTATGTCACCATATACATGGCTGAGATTAATTTTCTTGCGAGGATAATAAATCCAAAAATCACAGTAGAATCAATGAAAGACTGCACCAATAGGGTGGGCAACCAGTGTGCAAAAACAATAAACTGTGCAAATACACAAAGAAATAATAATAAATAATATATATTGGGAACATGATGAGTCATTGAAAGTGAGTCCATCTAGGTTGTGGAAACGTTTTGGTGATGGGGCAAGTGAAAGTAGAGGTGCTGATGTGCTTTCATATTTGCACTTGCGTGCTGGGCCCAGAACAGGTTCTCTGAAGGGGTAGCACCGAGGAATTTAAAGTTGCTGTCCTGCTCCACCTCTGATTGCCTCAATGAGGACTGGCTTATGGACCTCCAGCTTCCTCCTCCTGAATTCAATGATCAGCTCCTTGGTCTTGCTGACATTGAGTAGGTGGTGATTGTTGAGGCACCACTCACTCAGATTTTCAATCTTCCTCCTATACGCTGATTTGTCACCGCTTTTAATCTCAATATAGCTTCTAAAAGGGAAAAAAATTGCTTGTACAAACTTGTTAAATCCCTTAAGTGGTATCAAACAACATGAGTGTGTTACAGTTCTGGTCAAATTTGGATGAGGAAATTCCACACTAAGCATGTCAGTAAAGGAATAAATTGTAGGTTGGCTTCACTGGGAGCGAGGTGTAGCTCCATGTAATAGATTCTATTAAATAGAAGAATGGGAGTAGAATGTTCTACAAAAATTAGTGGCCGGGACTGCCATTAAAGTTTATATCAATGATTGAGATTATGTAAATAACTGCAGTTATATAATTTGATATCAGCATTTTGTTTCTTGGGGTGATGGGATAGGCTGTTGGTATTAGAGAAGTAGCATCAATTGTAAGAATACCAGCAAATTACAGGAGGACATAAATAAAGACAAGTGAAATTCAATGTAAACATGAACCAATGTATTTTAATAGAATAAAATGGGCGTTTGTTAGAAAGCTAAGTTAACGAGGCAAAAAAACGAATATATTACTAACTGCCTTTTTTTAATGAAAGAAGCAAGCTAAGTACCAGGGTTATATCCAGTGGATAAAATTGGGAGAAAATGGCAAGTTACTTTAAATCTTGAACCTTAGTTAGTCTTAAATGTTTCATACTGGTCTGCTTGTCATAAATAGATGCATGGGGAGGGTTCAAAACAAGGGATGAACCTAGAAGGAAGCTATAAATTAAGAACGGTTGAAGGGACTATGACCTAAAATTTCTTTGACAGTGTAAAAGGTTTTGATGGAGTGGCTGCAGATAGCGTTATTTCACTTATTTGAGGGCATATGGATGCCACGGCGCTGCAGTGGTCCTGCAACACTATTACATCTCGGGGCATCAGAGTTTGGAGAGCAATCCCTGCATCCTCTGTAAGGAGTATCTGCGTCCTCCCCTTGCAATGCATGTGTTTTCTCCCAGAGTACAAAGGTGTACAGGTTAATTGGTCATTGTAATTTGTTCCCGATTAGGTTAGGGTTGTTGAACAGAAGGGTCTTTTCTGCATTGTATTGATAAGTAATGTTGTTCGTCCATCGTCGTCGTCGATGAAGACCTCGACACTATTAGTCTCTTTGAGACTGGATGCGGTGTGTCCGAAGATGACTGGTCAGGCCAATTCTGGCACGAAATGTCCAGGCACATGGGCAAACGTGTAGGCACTGCAGTTGTTGCGCCGGTGGCGCTTGTGTTGTGCGCCTTGCTTTGTAAGCTTGACAGCCCTTGTGGATGAGGCCGCGCCAGGCAGGGTGGTTTAGTGCCAGCGTTTCCCAGGTGGTCGTGTCTATGTCAAGCGAGTTCAGGAAGGCCTTTAGTGTGTCCTTGTAACGTTTCTTCTGCCCTCCATGCGAGTGTCTTCCAACAGAGAGGAGTTCTCCAAAAAGGAGCTGCTTGGGTATGCGGATGACATGACCTGCCCACCGGGTATGTGCTCTCATCAGCAATGTGTGGACTGATAGTAGACTTGCTCTAGAGAGAACTTCAGTGTCTAGTACTTTGTCTTGCCATCTGAAGCCTAATATTCTGCGAATACAAGTCATGTGGAAATGGTTGAGCTGTCTTGCATGCCTTCGATACACAGTCCATGTTTCACAGGCATACAGGAGGGTGGTGAGTACCACGGCTCTTAGACATTCAGTTTTGTTGCTGGACTGATTCCTCGGCGTTTCCATACAGTGGAGAGCAGTCTACCAAAAGCAGAACTTGCCTTGGCTATTCTGCAGTTAACTTCTGTATCAATAGTGACTGCTCGGGAGAGGGTGCTGCCAAGGTAAGTAAACTGGTCCACTGCTTGTAGTTTCTGTCAATTGGTTGTGATTTTCGGTTCTGTGTACGGTGCATGAGGAGCAGGCTGGCGCATGACTTTGGTCTTTTTGATGTTGATGGTGATTCCAAAGTTGTCTCAAGCCGTGGAGGATTTGTCTATATTGACTTACATCTCTGGCTCCGAGCCAGCATACAGGGCGCAGTTATCGGCAAAGAGGAAGTCTCTCAGAACAGTCTCCTTCACTTTGGTAATAGCCTGAATTCTTCTCAGGTTGAAGAGCTTCCCATCCACTCTGTACTTAAGGCTGATTCCAGCGTCACTGTCCTGGAAGGCATCATTCAGCAAGGCAGTAAACATTATGCTGAACAGTGTGGGTGTGAGCACACAGCCCTGTTTGACACCATTGGAGACTGGGAACACCTCAGAGGATTCTCCGCCGTCCAGCACTCTGGCCGTCATGCCATCATGGAACTGGCGTACCATCTAAATGAATTTGGCGGGGCAGCCGAACTTTGACAATATCATCCACAGGCCTTGTTGGCAGACAGTGTCAAAGGCTTTCCTGAGGTCAACAGAAGTTGTGCAGAGTTCACGATTCTGCTCCTGACACTTCTCCTGAAGTTGGCGCGCGGCAAAAATCATGTCAATAGTCCCACGACCTTTGCGAAAAGGACACTGTGATTCTGGCAGCAGGCCCAGCTCCAGATGAGCAACCAGACGATCTAGCAGGACTCTTGCAAGGGTTTTTCCTGTGATGGAGGGCAGCGAGATACTTTCGGTGGTTGTCACATACTTGTTGATTGTCCTTCCTCTTGTAGAGGTGTAAGTTCCTGAGGAATGGATCCTTGCTTCCAAAAAGACTGGAACAACTCGGTGAGCTTCTCTATAAGTACAGGACCACTGGCTTTGTAGATCTGTGCAGGTTTGGCGTCTGCCCCTGGGGCTTTGCCACTGGATAGCTGGCTGACAGCTTCCGTGACTTCGGCTACTACCGGTGGGTCATCCATGGCGCTGTTGATGTCGACCTGGGGAATCCTGTCTATCGCCTCATCCTTAGCAGATGACGGCCGGTTGAGAACGGCTTCAAAGTGTTCAGCCCATCCCTGCAGGATCTCAGCCTTCTCTGTAATGAGAGTTATACCATCTGTACTCAGGAGGGGGGAACTCCCGAGAGCCTGAGGTCCGTAGAGAGTGTTGAGGGCTTCACAGAATCGTTTCAGGTCGTTTCTGTCAGCGTATCCCTGTATTTCACCTGCCTTGGCGCTCAGGCAGGCATCTTGCATTTTACGCAGTTTATTCGGGACTGTCCTGCGAGCACTGGTAAAGGCGTTTTTCTTGACAGCTGATGATGGGTCGTTCTGATGGGCACGATGAAGGCGGTGTTTTTCAACAAGTAGAGCCTGTATCTCCTCATCATTCTCATCGAACCAGTCATGCTGCTTACGGGTAGAGAGCCCTAGCATCTTCAGTGCAGATGAATGGACAGCATCCCTGAAGCGATCCCAGTCGTCCTCAGCGCTGCCTGCAAGGTGTAGGTCAGCAAGCTTGGTTTCTAAATCTTCAGCCAGTGTTATCTTCAGAAAGGTGACTCCTGACGGCGAATCTCACTCCAGCATCACGACGCCCATCGCTGCCGCGACTGCTCCAGAAAAAAGTGTATCCGCCTCCAGTTTCAGTCAGCTGACCTACGTTGGCAAGAGGAGTCTCACTCAGGGCTGCTATGTCAATGTTGTATCTTGCAAGCTCTCTGGCAACTAAGGCTGTTCTTCTCTCTGGTCTGTTTGCTGTAGGGTTGTCCAATAGTGTGCGCACGTTCCAAGTGCCAATGGTGAGTGGTGTCGCCTTGAGGTTTGTTGTGTTTGTTCCACCGCCAAGATAGGATCCCCGCCAGCCGCGGTAAACTGGCCAGGGTGTAATGAAGCAGGCTATGTTTGGGGCATCTTTTCTAGCCTCTTCCTCACACTGCGGAGGTGAGCAGTGCGTTACTAAAGAGGGCTGCTCGGTCACCCAGGTAGACGTCGAGTTTCACTGCTGCTGCGGTCAGCGAAAAGCGACCTTTAGACCTGAGCTGCCTGTGTGCAGGTCCGTGATTACAGCTCCCAGTGTATCCACACCTGCTGCTTCGTCGCTCCCCCATCGCCACAGGACTTCAAAGGTTGAGGGTGATGATGATGATGATGATGGTGTCAAGACTAGCGCTTGGTTTGGATTTAAGTGAGGGAGAGTTGTGCAGCGTCAGCCTCACTCTCTCTTCCCAATTCCCATCTGGATCCAGTGGCAAGACAGAGTGGAGACGGCTGGAGATGGGACAAGGTGCAGTGGATGACCAGGACGTCTTCTGTGTCTTGTCCTGCTCTACATGTTCCACGACGCTCGCAGAGACCGCCTTCTTGACCGTCGGACCTTCTATTGGTCTCGTCCGCTCAATCCGCCGGAGACTGTCTTCACATGCTGGGATAGACAACTCCCTATCTCACCGAGGGTTTGAGACCCGTCGGCTACCCTCACCTGGTTTAGCCGGCTTGTCGAAGCTGTTGCCCGGGGCGTGGCCGCTGTCGCATGCAAACAGCTACGGGGAGCCACAGGTGAGAGCTGAGTGCCAGGTGGGGACCAAAGGTGGACTAACCGCCTTGAAAAGGACGCGACATATAATGTAAATAAATATGCAAAGGCCACTAATGAAAGAGAAATCATTGAGAAACTCAAAAGAAATTATTTCATCCAAAGAATCGTGAGAACGTGGAAGCTGCGACCATGAGGAGCATGAGGACTAGAGAAGTACAGTTCCATTTGAATGAGCTACAGGGGGTGGAAATGGATTATCCACATACAGCACAGGGCCAGGTTTGAGTGTGCACTTTATTGTCGCCAAACAATTGATACTAGAACGTACAGTCATCACAACGATATTTGATTCTGCGCTTCCCGCTCCTTGGATTACAAATATTAAATATTTAAAATATTAAAAATAGTAAAAATTAGTAAATATTAAAAATTTAAATTATAAATCATAAATAGAAAATAGAAAAAGGGAAAGTAAGGTAGTGCAAAAAAAAACCGAGAGGCAGGTCTGGATATTTGGAGGGTACGGTCCAGATCTGGGTCAGGATCCGTTCAGCAGTCTTATCACAGTTGGAAAGAAGCTGTTCCCAAATCTGGCCGTACGAGTCTTCAAGCTCCTGAGCCTTCTCCCGGAGGGAAGAGGGACGAAAAGTGTGTTGGCTGGGTGGGTCGTGTCCTTGATTATCCTGGCAGCACTGCTCCGACAGCATGCGGTGTAAAGTGAGTCCACGGACGGGAGATTGGTTTGTGTGATGTGCTGCGCCATGTTCACGATCTTCTGCAGCTTCTTCCGGTCTTGGACAGGACAACTTCCATACCAGGTTGTGATGCACCCTGGAAGAACACCAGCACCTCTCCGGAGCGGACAACCACACTGAAGTGACGGCGGAGACCTCAAGGCGCCCCAGACGCTTCCCCAGAGCGACCACCGTAAAGCCCCGTTGGTGGACATCCACAGCTGCCGGAAGTGAGACACCACCTCCCCTCGTCTTGCCCGAAGACGCCGTGCGGTCCATCCGATGGATCGAAAATCCCTCCGGTCGGATGCACGAGCATCCACCACCCTTTCACACTAACCTCACATGAATCCTTTTTTAATACCCGCCACATTCTCATGAAGTCTCCTATCCAAGGTTCTGTTACTGTAGGAGGGGATGTACAGTGGCCAATTAACCTGTACATACTGGAATGGAGGAGGAAACTAGAGGAAATGCAAGTACTCACAGTGATAACTTTCTTAATACTTTCACTGTTACTTCAAAGAGCCAGGCTACCCCGTGAAGCACAATTTACCTGCACGGGTATTTGAAGTTGGTGATTGCTGTTGTGCACTGTTGGATCTTGTAGGTTGGTATGACCTCTTTTGGATGGTGGGCTACACGTCTCATCACTCCTCCTCATTTTATGCTTGTTACCTTCCCTCTCCACCCTGAGCCCTGATACATTCTTTTGCCCCTTACCTATGCTAAGAGGTAATTTACAGTAACCAATTAGCCATGTCTTTGGGATAGTGAGAGGGAGCCAGAGTAACTGGTGTAAACTACAGAATCACAGGAATAACACATAAAACTCCACACAGACGGCACCCAAGGTTGGTATCGAACCTGTGACCCTGCAACGGGAAGCACAGTACCAATGACCATTCACAATGCTCTCCTACTTGTACCCTGCTCGTCTGCAGCATGAGTAAGCCTGAAGCTTTTCCTGCCATTTGCTAAGATCACAGCTGGTCTGTAAGTACTCAGTTTAACCGCCTTAGTTCTCTAAACCTTAATTTACTATTGAAAATAATATAAAGTCAGCTTGTAGCCTAAGCAGATTTTTGGAGTGAATAAGCAGTTTCCATTCCCTTTTATGATAAATAACACTGCATACAGCTAACGCTGAACAGTTCTAAAAATGGTATCACCTATATTTGGACTCCCTAGTCTGCCCCATCATGTCATGGAATCACCTGAACAATCTTTTAAAGTCAGCATATTGCACAGATTTTCTAGCAAGAGTGACAGGGTTGTGCATCATGGGCACACACTTAACCTACTAAACCATGCACCTTTGGAATGTTGGAGGAGACCGGATCAGCCAGAACAATCCCATACGGTACAGGGAGAATGTACAAACTCCTTACAGACAGTGGCCGAATTGAATGTGGGTCGCTTTTCTTTCACCTGTGCCAATGGCACTGTATGAAGTGGTGGAGTGTAACTATAAACCCCTTAGGGCAAAGAGTTATGAAGAAGAATACGGCTTCATTCTTAACAGGGAAGGTAGAAAGGTTCACTCATAAGATTGCTTGTTTTGAAAGTCTATCATTGCTGTTGCTGTTTCAGCTTAGGTTCTCTTTCACTTGATCATAAAATCTGTTGTTTTGCAACCATCCTTCCTGTAATTGTCACTATATGTGCAACAGCATTAAGGTCAAGATGATTTTCCATAGAACGCTGGAGAATGAAGGAACATTTGACAGGGGGAGAGATAGGATAAATGCAAGCAGACTTTTTTCCACTAAGAATGGGTGACTAGAGCTGGAGGTCATGGATTAAGGGCGAAAGGTGAAACATTTAAGAGGAACCTAGGACTATGGTCTGGGTGCAGGTTAATGGGACTAGGCAGATTAATTGTTCAGCATGGACTAAATGGGCTGAAGGGCCTGTTTCTGTGCTGTAGTGCTCTATTGCTCTATGACTGTAACCTGAGAGGGAACTGCTTCACCCAGGAGGTGCTGAGAGTGTGGAATGAGATGCCAGCGGAGTGGTGGGTGTGGATTTGAATAAGTACATGGATGGAAGGGGTATGGATGTCGATGGGACCAGGCAGTTTAATAATTCAGCACAGACTAGATGGGCCAAAGGACCTGTTTCTGTGCTTTAGTATGCTATGATTCTCTTTCTGAGAAGGACAAAAATTGCAGCTCAGACAGCATTTGCTGAAAGAAGAACAGTTGACATTTCAGGTTGAAGACCTTTCATCTGACCTTCCTAATTCTGTTTCCCTGTCCACAGCTGCTACTTAACCCACTGGGCATTCTGGTATCTTCAGTAAGTTTTCACTCAGTTCCAAGACAGGAAATCAATTAAGAAAGAGAAAGTAGCATGGCCAGTTACACGTTTTGCACACGTGTACTTGTGTGTAATAGGACTGGTACCTGGGTGTTTGCACGCTCCCAAAGAGTTCAGTTGTTCTCAGCAGGCAGAGTCAGAATCAGGTTTACTTTCACTGATATAAGCTTTGAAATGTGGTTTTTACAGCAGCAGTACAGTGCCATACATAAAATATACTGTAAGTTATAATAGGATATCTATCTATACACACACACACACACACACACACACATATATATATATATATATATATATAGATCAATATAGATATATCTCTCTATATATATAGATAGTAAATAGTGCAAAAGAAGAGCAAAAATTGTGAGTTAGTGTTTATGGGTTCATTGACCATTCAGAAATCTGATGACAGAGGGGAAGAAGCTGTTCTTAAAGCATTTTGTGTGTGTGTGTGTGTGTGTGTGTGTGTGTGTGTGTGTTCGGGCTCCTGTATTTCCTCCCTGATGGTAGAAATGAGAGGAGGACATGTCCTGGGTGATGGGGGTCCCTAATGATGGGTGCTGCCTTTTTGAGGCATTGCCTTTGGAAGATGTCGTCAGTGGTGAGGAGGCTAATGACCATGATGGAGCTAGCTGAGTTAACCACCCTTTGCAGCTTTTTCTGATCCTGTGCAGTGTCTCTCCATACCAGATGGTGATGCAATCAGAATGCTCTGCGCAAACTGTACAAACTTGCTAGAGTCTTTGGTGACATTCCAAATCCCCTCAATGCCTAATGAAGTTTCGCCATTGTCATGCCTCCTTTGCAATTGTATCAGTATGTTGACACCCAGGAAGTTGAAACTGCTCACCCATTTCTCTGACAGATCGGGGATAACAGTCAGCTATTTGTATCAAGTGGTCCAGATCCTACATTGGTATGCGCTACTTATAAGTCACAGGTCCTGCTAGTTGAGAGGCCACCAAGCTTCTTGACCTCGTGAAGTTTCCAGTGAAGAGTCCCAAGATGATGCATGTCCATCCAGTGCACTACAAGGCAATTCTGGGGAAATTATGCGTGGCTGTAAATGCAGTGTTGTGTTTGTAAGGCAATGGGAATTTATTGTGATGAGAGATCAGAGAGACGATGCAGGAGATAACTATAAACACAAGAGATTTTGCCGATGCTGGAAATCCAGAGCAAAATGCTGAAGTAACTCAGCAGTCAGGCGGCATCTGTGGAGAAGAATGAAGAATCAACGTTTCAGGCCGAGACCTTCCATCAGGATCTAAGGAAGGGTGTGGGCCAGAAAGGCTCTCCATGGATGCAGGAGGTGGCTGAACAGATCTAAGGAGAAGCTTTAGTGTCAGTGGAACATGATGAAGATAATATCAGATGAAGCTGATATTTGAACTGATAAAGATAATATCTGACACTTAAGAAATATAAATGTAAAGTATATGTCTGCAGAGATAGACGAACAACTTGAAGGCCCTGGAAAGGGATGTGTTATAAAGTAGCATTTGGAAATACCTCTTTCATACCAAGCTAGTCAGGGGTCCACACAACAGGGATTAACTTCCTCACTTTCACTGTGAAAAAGGAACAACACATTCTCTGAGTCCAAGTTCAAGTTTAATTGTCATTCAACATGTAAACAGCCAAATGAAAGAACATTCCTCAGGAACCAAGGTGTAAAACATAGTATTGTGTGTATGACACAATAATATTAACAGATTAAAAATATCCTGTCGATGTACAAGTTGACGTAAAGTGCATATGTGACATGTAGTTAAACACACAACAGTGTAATGCTGCTGGAGCTTGCATAAATAATGTGTACTTAGTGGTAACGGGGTGTTCAGAAGCCCCACTGCCTGGGGACATCGTTTGAAGTATTATGAGTGGTTTTGGGCTCCCATATCTAAGAAAGGATGAGCTAGCATTGGAAAGGGTCATGAGGAGGTTCACAAAATTTATCCTGGGAATGAAAGGGTTAACATGTGAACATTTGATGGTTCTGGGCATGCACTCGCTGGAATTGAGAAGAACAAGGGAGGGATCACATTGTAACCTATTGAATATTGAAAGATCTAGATAGAGTGGATGTGGAGGGGCTGTTTCCTATAGTGGAGGAGTCTAGGACCAGAGGGCACAGTCTCAGAATACAGTACAAGGATTTAGAACAGAGATGAGGGTGAGTTTCTTTTGCCAGAGGGTAGTAAATCTGTGGAATTGATTGCCATAGATGGCTGTGGAGGCTGGGTTATTGGGTAAATTTAAAGCAGAGGTTGATAGGTTTTAGATTAGTAAGAGCATCAAAGGCGACAGGGAGAGGGCAGGAGAATGGTGTTAAGAGGGATAATAAATCAGCCACGATGGAATGGTGGAGCAGATACAATGGCCAAATTGCCTAATTCTACTCCTATTTCTTATGACCTAACTGCCAGCAGAGGGCAGACCTGGTGGATGCAGAAATTAATTGTTTAAAACACATCAGTCCTTAAAGTTGTGTGTAACAGGTCCAGTTGACGTAGGATTAATTCAACGGTTCCAAGAACAAGTTCAGCTGAAATCTGCACCATGTCAATATTCACTCAGTGGCCACTTTACTAGGTACACCTGTGCACCTGCTTGTTAATGCAAATATCTAATCAGCCGATCAAGTGGCAGCAATTCAATGCATAAAAGCATGCAGGCATGGTCAAGAGGTTCAGTTGTTGTTCAGACCAAACATCAGAATGGGGAAGAAATGTGATCTAAGTGATTTGACCATGGAATGATTATTGATACCAGGTTGGGTAGTTTGAGTAACTGAGAAACTGCTGGTCTCCTGGAATTTTCACACACAACAGTCTCTGGAGTTTACAGAGGGTAGTGCAAAAACAACCCCAAAAAATACATCCAGTGAGCGGCAGTTCTTTGGGCGAAAAACGTCCTGTCTCGAGAGGTCAGTGGAAAATGGCCAGACTGGTTCAAACTGACAGGAAGGCGACAGTAACTCAAAGAACGCTGTGTTGCAACAGTGGTGTGCGGAAGAGCACCTCTGAATGCACAACATGTCAAACCTTGAAGTGCATGGGCTTTGTCAGCAGTCGACCATGAACATACATTCAGTGGCTACTTCATACCTACAAGAAGTACTTAATAAAGTGGCCACTGAGAGTATCAAACATCTGGAGACAGCGATAGACTGCAGATGCTGGAGGAACTGAGTGGGTCAGGCAGCATCGGTGTGGGTAGAAAGGAACTAAACCAGCATCATGTCTGAGAGTTGGAGCGGAGAGGTGTTGAGACAGAACTTCACAGCTCAGGCAGCATCTATAGAGAAGAATAAACATTTGATGTTATAGAAACATAGAAAACCTACAGCACAATACAGGCCCTTCGGCCCACAAAGCTGTGCTGAATATGTCCTTACCTTAGAACTACCTAGGCTTTACCCATAGCCCTCTATTTTCCTAAGCTCCATGTACCTATCCAGGAGTCTCTTAAAAGACCCTATCGTTTCCACTTCCACTACTGCCACCAGCAGCCCATTCCACGCACTCACCACTCTCTGTGTAAAAAACTTACCCCTGACATCTCCACTGTACCTACTTCCAAGCACCTTATAACTGTCCTCTCGTGCTAGCCATTTCGGCCCTGGGAAAAAGCCTCTGACTATCCACACGATCAATGCCTCTCATTATCTTGTACACCTCTATCAGGTCACTTCTCATCCTCTGTTGCTTCAAGGAGAAAAGGCCAAGTTCACTCAACCTATTCTCATAAGGCATGCTCCCCAATCCAGGCAACATCCTTCTAAATCTCCTCTGCACCCTTTCTATGGTTTCCACATCCTTCCTGTAGTGAAGCGACCAGAACTGAGCACAGTACTCCAAGTGGGGTCTGAACAGGGTCCTATATAGCTGCAACATTACCTCTCGGCTCCTAAACTCAATCCCACGATTGATGAAGGCCAATGCACCGTTTGCCTTCTTAACCACAGAGTCACCCTGCGCACCAGCTTTGAGTGTCCTATGGACTCAGACCCCAAGATCCCTCTGATCCTCCACACTGCCAAGAATCTTGCCATTAATGCTATATTCTGCCATCATATTTGACCTACCAAAATGAACCACCTCACACTTATCTGGGTTGAACTCTGTCACATCTCAGCCCAGTCTTGCATCCTATCAATGTCCCTCTGTAACCTCTGACAGCCCTCCACACTATCCACAACACCCCCAATCTTTGTGTCATCAGCAAATTTACTAAGCCATCCCTCCACTTCCTCATCCAGGTCATTTATAAAAATCACAGAGAGTAGGGGTCCCAGAACAGATCCCTGAGGCACACCGCTGGTCACCAGCCTCCATACAGAATATGACCTGTCTACAACCACTCTTTGCCTTCTGTGGGCAAGCCAGTTCTGGATCCACAAAGCCATGACCCCTTGGATCCCATGCCTCCTTACTTTCTCAATAAGCCTTGCATGGGGTACCTTATCAAATGCCTTGCTAAAATCCATATACACTACATCTACTGCTCTTCCTTCATCAATGTGTTTAGTCACATCCTCAAAAAAATTCAATCTGGCTTGTAAGGCATGACCTGCCTTTCACAAAGCCATGCTGACTATTCCTAATCATATTATGCCTCTCCAAATGTTCATAAATCCTGCCTCTCAGGATCTTCGCCATCAACACCAACTACTGAAGTAAGACTCATTGGTCTATAATTTCCTGGGCTATCCCTACTCCCTTTTCTGAATAAGGGAACAACATCCACAACCCTCCAATCATCCAGAACTTCTCCCGTTCTCATTGATGATGCAAAGATCATTGCCAGAGGCTCAGCAATCTCCTCCCTTGCTTCCCACAGTAGCCTGGGGTACATCTCATCCAGTCCCAGAGACCTATCCAACTTGATGCTTTTCAAAAGCTCCAGCACATCCTCTTCCTTAATATCTACATGTTCAAGCTTTTCAGTCCACTGTAAGTCATCCCTACAATTACCAAGATCCTTTTCTGAAGTGAATACTGAAGCAAAGTATTCATTAAGTATCTCAGCTATCTCTTCCGGTTCCATACACACTTTTCCACTGTCACACTTGGTTGGTCCTATTCTCTACATTTTATCCTCTTGCTCTTCACATACTTGTAGAATGCCTTGGGGTTTTCTTTAATCCTGTCCACCAAGATATTCTCATGGCCTCTTCTGGCTCTCCTAATTTCATTCTTAAACTCCTTCCTGCTAACCTTATAATCTTCTAGATCTCTATCATTACCCAGTTTTTTTTTGAACCTTTCATGAGCTCTTCTTTTTTTCTTGACTAGATTTACAACAGCCTTTGTACACCACGGTTCCTGTACCCTACCATCCTTTCCCTGTCTCATTGGAACGTACCTACGCAGAACCCCACGCAAATACCCCCGAACATTTGCCACAATTCTTCTGTACGTTTTCCTGAGAACATCTGTTTCCAATTTATGCTTCCAAGTTCCTGCCTGATAGCCTCATTGTTCCCCTTACTCCAATTAAATGTTTCCTTAACTTGTCTGTTCCTATCCCTCTCCAATGCTATGGTAAAGGAGATAGAATTGTGATCACTGTCTCCAAGATGCTCTTCCACTGACACCTGACCAGGTTCGTTTCCCAATACCAGATCACGTTATGGGCTAAAATTCCTCACCTCCACCAGCCCATCTTCCCCCTCACCTGCCAATTAGTACTGCACTCCCTACCCTGACCTTCCTGTTCAGGCCTCTTCCCCCTTCCTCCTTCCGATGAAGGGTCTTGGCCTGAAACACAACTGTTTATTCCTCTCTATAGATGTTCCCTGACCCAGCATTTTGTGTGTGTTGCTCAGGATTTTCAGCATCTACGGAATCTCTTTTGTTTGGGTGTTGGGACAGAAGCCCAAAGTGATTGGTGGAGCAAAGAGGGGTGCAGGAAGGGTAGGAAAGAGGGGCGCAGGAAGGGTAGGAAAGAGGGGCGCAGGAAGGGTAGGAAAGGGAGACGCAGGAAGGGTAGGAAAGACGGGGCACAGGAAGGGTAGAGGGAGAGGTGAAGTTGAAACGCAGAGGCAGGTGGATGATAGACAGAGGCAGACAGATGTAGGAGGGAGAGGAGGGTGAAGTTGGAGATGACTTAGGAGGGTGATAAGCAGGAGTACAAAGGCTATCTATGCTGGAAACCAATAAGTGAGCATTAAGGAAGGAGTGAGTGACAAAATGTACCTGGGCCAGGTGGAGGATTGGGTGTGGGGAGGGAGGAGCTGGTGGGTGAAATGTGAGGGAGGTAGATGGGTGGAATCAGGAAGGGGAGGGGGAGTGAAAGGAGGCTTGGAGTGGAAAGGGGCAAAAGGGGAGAAATGGAGGAAGATTGGAAGGACAGAGGGGAAGGTGTGGGATGGGAAAACATACTTGAGGTGTGTGTGTTATCTAAAATTTGAAAATTCAATGTTCATACTATTGGGATATAGACTACACACGCAGAATATATGGTGTTGTTCCTGTAGTTTGCATTGGGCCTCACCCCATCAGCTTAGAACAGAGCTTCCCAACCTGGGGCTCATGGGCCCCTCGTTTAACGGAATTGGTCTATGGCGTGAAGAAAGTTTGTGAATCCCTGGTCTAGAAGGACAGGTCACTGTGGCAAAGGGAAGGAGAATGGAATGGCGTGCAACCAAGAGCTAGGGATGGCAATTGTGAACAGTCAGAATCAAAATAAATTTATTATCAAGGTATGTATATGTCACCATATATTTCCCTGAAATTCATTTTCTTGCAGACATTTGGTTTGTCACCTAAAACACTCAAAAACTTCTACAGATGTACTGTGGAGAGCATTCTGACTTGCTACATCACTGTTTGGTATGGGGGGTGGGGAGGCTACTGCACAGGATCAAAGTAAGCTACAGAGAGTTGTAAAGTTAGTTAGCTCCATCATGTGTTCTAGCCTCCATAGTATCCAGGTCTTCAAGGAGTGGTGACTCAAGAAGGCAGTGTCCATCGTTAAGGACCCCCACCACCCAGGACATGCCCTCTTCTCACTGTTACCATCAGGTAGGAGGTACAGAAGCCTGAAGGCACACACTCAGTGATTCAGGAACAGCTTCTTCCCCTCTGCCATCTGATTCCTAAATGGACATTGAAGCCATAAACACTACCTCACTACTTTTTTTATTTATTTCTATTTTCGCACTACTTATTTCAATTTATTTATTTAATACACACACACACACACACACACACACACATAATTATACGTAATTCATTTATTTATTTTTCTGTATTTATCATGCATTGCGTTGTACAGCAGATTCAAAGTTAACAAATTTCTCAACATATGCCAGTGGTATTAAACCTGATTCTGATTCTGAAAGTAAAGAAAATACAATAGATTGTATAAAAAACTGTATATAAACAACAACAATAAGCAGCCAAGATGGTGCCAGCAAACAACATGACATCCTGCTGACAGTTCACAAACTATTTCTTTTACTTCTTTCAAATATGATTCTACTGTCAGCCACATGAGATTGGAAACTGTGGTTTACATTTTGATGGTGTGCTTTGGGGCCGAATGAGTGCTCCCAGGGAAGTCGATGAGGTTCGGAGCAGAGTGTGTGCTCTGAAGGTCTGGTAGCCCAGAGGTGGGGCACGAGCCCATGATCAACTCCATTGCTTCTCTCCTACTGAGGCGTCGAGCAAGGTCGGTGCTGACGAGGACGAGAGCGGAGGATGGACTGGCTTCCCCCCCCATCTTGGTAACTGCTGTCGGGGGAAAGAGCAGGAATCTTGGGATCTACATTGCCAGGATTGATCGGCAAGTCTAAGCACTCACTTCAGGCGACCTTGAAGTCCATGTTGCATGTGCTTCTGGATTCCAGTTACTCTTTGTTTTGCTGTTTTTGAGCGGTTTGATTGGGGCGATTGGTGCGGACTGGGGTGCTTCAGCGAAGAATGGCCCTGGGGCCTGCCTCGGCTAGTGACGTGGCACCAAACTGAACACTACAGGTTTGTTGTTTGATATTCTATGTGTTGTTCGCACCCTTTTTGATATTTGCGCAATTTGTTCTTTGTTTCGCGCATTGGATGTTTGATGTTTTGTTGAATGGGTTCCATGGTGTTTCTTTGTTTCGTGGCTGCCTGTAGGAGGATGAATTTCAGAGTGGTATTCTGTATACATACCTTGATGATAAATGTAGTTTGAATCTTTGACTGACAAACAACCAATGTGTGAAAGCAGACAAATCATTCATAAATAAATAAATAAACTGAAACCATAAATTATACAGTCTGTGAAAGTGAGTCGAAAGTAAAAACAGAACAAAGGTATTTTGCAAATCAGTCACCTCTCCAAAGTAGAGGGAATGTCAATCTGCTAGTTTCTAAAGTTTCTGAAGTGCCAGGTCTCTGTCATTTTCAATGGGAGTTACTGAAACAAATCTTAAGTTAATTAATTTGGTGTGAAGGGCCCAATATAAAATGTCAGGATCAGCAGGCGCAGTCTTCATGCTGGGTCTGGTGATAGGCAGCATGCACACTTGAAGTTTGGATCTGGACTAATTCAAAGAATGCTTTGCTTTACATTACACATTGTAAATTGGGGGCACCTCTGGTTGTATTCCCGTTCCGGCATGAGGCCTCTCTCAGGGTGAAGGAGCACCACCTCACATTCCGTTCAGGTAGCTTCCAACCTGATGGCATGAAGATCGATGTCTCATTCCAGTAAAAAATGTATTCCCTCCCTCTTCCCCCTTCTATTTCCCACTCTGGCCTCTTCTCACCCACCTATCACCTCCCCCGGTGCCTCTCCTCCTTCCCTTTCTCCCTTGGTCCACTCTCCCATCCTATCAGATTCCTTCCGTTCCTTTCCTTTACCTTTCTCACTCAACTGGTTTCACCGAACACCTTGTAGACATCCTCCTTCCCCTTCCCCACCTTTTTATGCTGGCGTTTCTCCCTTCCTCTCCAGCCCTGAGGAAGGGTCTTGGTCTGAAATGTTGACTGTTGATTGCTGTCTGACCTGCTGAGTTCCTCCAGCATTTTGTGTCTGTTGCTTCACTTTACATTATTCTTTAATGACCTTTTTTAGAAAATTTTTGAAACTAGGTCAGAGTCATTTCTTCTTCTGTACCCTGCCCTGACTTGCCTTTCAGCCAGAGATAAATTAAAAAGGTAAATTTGGTGAAAGCTTCACTAATCCTTGCCAAAGAGAGAGGGAGGTGAGTCTATGGAATTTGTTGCCACAGGCAGCTGTGGAGGCCAAGTCATTGGGTGTATTTAATATAGAGGTAGTGGTTGATTAGTAAGAGCATCAAAGGTTACCGGGAGAAGACAGGAGAATGGGGTTAATAAATCAGGCATGATGAAATGGTGAAGCAAACTCGATGGGCCAAATGACCTAATTCTGCTCCTATGTCTTATGGTATTTTAGTCTCGTCAATTATTTTTAAAATGCTTCAGGTCACAGAGAAAGTGTTTTAGGTAAAATATCATGGAATCTCTCCTTAAAGTGAAACAATTTTATAGAAAACAGTTTAAGGCATTTTTTTATTTCTGTTAATACTTATTTAAAAACACAATCTCCTAGAGATATTGTAGATTCAAATTCAGATTCAATTGTTTATCACACGTACATTGAAACATAGAGAGAATTGTGCCATTGCATTAACGACCAACACAAGCAAAGAATGTTCTGGCGGCAGCCTACAAGTGTTGCCACGCATTCCAGCACCGACGTAGCACGCCCACCATGCTTGGCTGAACAACAGAAACAAAATAACAGCAGCAAAACAAATCCCTGTCCTCCCTCCCATCTGCTCGCCACCCATTCACACACAGACAGTCCTCCAGCCTCCATTGGACCTGTAGACTTGCAGACATCAGCCTCTGCTTTCTCCACAGGACTCGAAGACCCAGAGCATCGGCTTTGGGACTCGTCTTCCGGAATTCCGACCGACCTTCAGGCTTTGATCTTTGGTATGGATCCCAGGGCTCACCAATATTGGGACCCTGAGCTCCAAGGCTCAGATATCGGTATAAGCTAACCTATGTCAAAGGTGACACTGGGTACATGTCTCTGTGTTTAGACTCTGCATCATCACACACACGACACACGGAATTACATTGCATTGTGTTGTTCAACAGCATGCAGAATGAACCATTTTGATCACCATCCTGAGAAGTGATTTCTCCAAAGTGGATGATTTTGACCCAGTCTCTGAGTATTGTTAGAGCCACATTTTTGAACTTAATTTCTTATTTATCTTTTCTGTAGTGATTTGGACACTAGTTCTCCATCCAAGTGCCTAATTCTGATTCCAGTTTCTAAATGACACTGTCTTGTCTTCCTTTCTCTTCACCATCTACAGCTCAGACTTCAATTACTTCACAGAGTCTTGTCATCTTCAGAAGTTTTTGGATGACTCTGCCATAGTTGGATGCATCAGCAAGGGAGATGAGGTTGAGTACAGGGATACGGTAGGAAACTTTGTCACATGGTGTGAGCAGAATTATCTGCAGCTTAATGTGAAAAAGACTAAGGAGCTGGTGGTAGACCTGAGGAGAGCTAAGGTACCGGTGACCCCTGTTTCCATCTAGGGGGTCAGTGTGGACATGGTGGAGGATTACAGATACCTGGGGATACGAATTGACAACAAACTGGACTGGTCAAAGAACACTGAGGCTGTCTACAAGAAGGGTCAGAGCCGTCCCTATTTCCTGAGGAGACTGAGGTTCTTTAACATCTGTCGGATGATGCTGAGGATGTTCTACGAGTCTGTGGTGGCCAGTGCAATCATGTTTGCTGTTGTGTGCTGCGGCAGCAGGCTGAGGGTAGCAGACACCAACAGAATCAACAAACTCATTCGTAAGGCCAGTGATGTTGTGGGGATGGAACTGGACTCTCTGACAGTGGTGTCTGAAAAGAGGATGCTGTCCAAGTTGTATGCCATCTTGGACAATGTCTCCCATCCACTACATAATGGACTGGTTGGGCACAGGAGTACATTCAGCCAGAGACTCATTCCACCAAGATGCAACACAGAGCGTCATAGGAAGTCATTCCTGCCTGTGGCCACCAAACTTTACAACTCCTCCCTTGGAGGGTCAGACACCCTGAGCCGATAGGCTGGTCCTGGACTTATTTCCATCTGGCATAATTTACATATTATTATTTAATTAATTTATGGTCTTTATATTGCTATATTTATACTCTATTTTTGTTTGGTGCAACTGTAACGAAACCCAATTTCCCTCGGGATCAATAAGGTATGTCTATCTATCTATCTATCTGTCTATTATGGTCCTCCCCCCATTGTGAGAGTTTCACTCATTGGGTAAACTGATAGGTGGAAGAGTGATGTGATTAAGATTGATGAGTTTGTAGGTTCGAAAAACACAGAGATTTGGTGTTCATTGAAAATCTCTTTGTGTTTCTCTGAAACTCCAGCTACATATGGGATGAGTATGTTTTTCCGTCTGCTTTGCTCCTTACCTCTGTCTGTTGGGCTGATGTCCCTGCTGGTTTTTGTTACTGTCTTGATGAAGGCTCAGTCAGGGTAGGCACAAGCTTTCAAGGCTTCTCTCAAGTACTTATGCTCCTTCTCTTTAGCTGTGATGTTGATGGGCACATTCTCGGCGCAGTGATATAGTGTGCTGATAACCCCCAAGTTATGTTCTAATGGGTGATGAGAGTCAAGCTGTAGGTACTGATCTGTGTGGGTTGGTTTCCTGTAAACTTCAATATCTAGATGTCCATTTACTTTGATAAGTACTGCCCAGTCTATTGTTCTCGGCGTCTTCTTGTGTAAATCTGGTGTTATTATCCACCGAGTTGATGTGTTCTGTGAAGGCTTGTACCTCGTGGGTTTTGATCCTGACCCAGGTGTCATCCACATACCTGAACCAATGACCGGGTGACGTTCTATGGAAGGTGTTCAAGGTCTACAAACACACTCAGACAGAAACTCGTCCACCCCAAGGATCCTACACCCAAACATAAAACAGAGCAATATCATATTTGCTATCCAATGCCATGAGAACTGCACAGATCTGTATACTGGCGAGAAAAAACAACCACTTCACAAACAGATGGCCCAACATCGGAGGGCTAACACCTCCAGGCCAAGTCTTGGCTGTATATCTACACCTAAAAGAAGGGACATGCCTTTGATGATAACAATGTGCACACTTTGGACAGGGAGGGCAGGTGGTTTGAAAGAGAGGTTAAAGAAGCCATCTTTGTCAAACTGGAAACCCATCCCTGAACAGAGGGGATGGGTATGACACACCCATCAGTTACTTACAATGCAGTCCGAACATCTCTACCCCGGTGTCTCCACATCTCTATTCATGCAAAGGTAAGACTAATGACCCTCTCATTACCTCTACAATTCTTAACGACCCTCGTGTGATTGCTATACCTTTAAACAACTCACAGAGTTTACAAGCCGGAAAACCACCCACCATGGGTCAGAACTGAAGAAGCCTCTCAGATGAGTGGCGAAAGGTCTTCCAGACAACACAGCAGGTCCAGTTGTCTTGATTTACTACTGTTTGATAATAGAAACTGTTGTACATAATTCACAAACACCATCAATGATTTGTTGTGTTCACTTTAAGAGTTGGTGTGTGATGTAATGACATCAGTGTAATGCAAATGCTTTTGGCTTGTTTGTTATTAAAGTAAAAGGCTGTGGCTTTTGTCAAGGACATAAAATGACTCGCGCATGTTTTATTCACAAGATGCTATGCCCCAATCTACAATCAGAGATGTGGAGGAGGTTTTGACGGCTCTTATAACAGTTGGACGAGTTTCCATTACTTGTCGACCTGTACCGCCACCTGGTGGCAATCGGGCAATAAGCAGAATTGAACACACCATGGTTATTAAAACGAGCGTGTGCCCACAAAATCAGTCAAACTCTCCCCAACCAAAAACCCTGAATGAACCATGAGACCTGCAATGTGCTGAGGGCCAGATCAGAGTCATTCAGTTCTGGTGACCAAGAAAGTTACAAGAGATCCAGGTAATATCTCTGGAAAGCCATCTCACGGGTGAAGTGTTAACTTCGGGCTAAACTTGAATCAACTAAGGATGCTCGACAGTTGTGGCGGGGCTTGAATGCTATCACCTCTTATAAAGTTAAACGAAGTAACATAGGCGACAACAGGGTTTCGCTTCCAGAGATGCTCAATGCCCACTCTGACTGTCAGAACATGGAGGAACCATCACATACTCCCATAGCCCGCAGTGATCCCGTGATTTCAGTCTCCGAGGCCGACGTGCGAGCAGCCTTCAGGAGGGTGAACTCAAGAAAATCATCCGGCACAGATGAGGCACCTGGCCAAGTACTAAAAATCTGTGCTGGTCAGCTGGCTGGAGTGCTCACCGAGATCTTTCACCTCTTGCTTCTGCAGTCTCGGGTACCCACCTGCTTCGATTATACCGGTGCCAAGACGAACGTGGTAACCTGCCTCAGTGACTACCATCCAGTAGCACTGACATCCGCTTGGATCTGCTCCAGTTTGCCTCCGGACAACGGGTCTACATCGGATGCTATCTCACTGGCACCTCAATCAACGCTGGAACATGTGTACCGAATCACAACCAGGTTTATCATCACCGCATAGTCGTGAAATTTGTTAACAGCAGCAGCAGTACAATGCAATATAGGAAAATAAATAAATAAGCAAATCAATTACAGTAAGAATATATATGCGTATTAAATAGTTAGATTAAGAGTAGTGTTCAATGTCCATTGATTGGATGGCAGAGGGGAAGAAACTGTTCCTGAATCACTGAGTGTGTGCCTTCAGGCTTCTGTACCTCCTTCCTGATGGTAACAATGAGAAGACGGCATGTCCTGGGTGATGGAAGTCCTTAATCATGGACGCTGACTTTCTGAGACACCACTCCTCGAAGATGTCTCGGATCTACGGAGGCTAGTACCCAAGATGGAGCTGACTAATTTTGCAATGTTCTGCACCTTCTTTTGATCCTGTGTAGTAGCCCCTCACCCCACCCATACCAGACAGTGATGCAGCCTGTCAGAATGCTCTCCACAATATATCTGTAGAAGTTTTCGAGTGTCTTAGGTGACAAACCAAATCTCAAACTCCTAGTGAAATATAGCCACCGTCTTGCCTTCTTTATAGCTGCATTGATATGTTGGGACCAGGTTAGATCCTCAGAGATACTGACACCCAGAAATTTGAAATTTCTCACTCTCTCCACTTCTGAGCTCTCTATGAGGGTTGGTTTGTGTCCCCTTGTCCTGCTTTTTCTGCTGTCCACAATCAGCTCTTTGGTCTTCCTGACATTGAGTGCAAGGTTGTTGCTACGACACCACTCAACTAGCTGGCATATCTCGTGGATTATGGTCTTCTGGTTAGGAGGTCGAGTTCCAGTTGCAGAGGGAATTATCACGGATCAGGTTCTGTAGCTTATCCATCAGGACTGTGGGAATGATGGTGTTAAACACCGAGCTATAGTCAACGAACAGCATCCTGATGTAGGTGTTTGTATTGTCCAGCTGATCTAAGGGTGTGTGGCGAGCCACTGAGATTGCATTTGGCATAGACCTGTTGTAGCGATGGGCAAATTGCAGTGGGTCCAGGTGCTTGCTGAGGCAGGAGTTGATTCTGGCCATGACCAGCCTCTGGAAGCACTTCATCACTGTAGATGGTGAATGCTACAGGATGATAGTCATTAAGGCAACTCAAACCACACTTCTTGGGCCCTTTTGAAGCAAGTGGGAACTTCCGACTGTAGCAGTGAGAGAGTGAAACTGCCCTCAAGTACACCCATCAGTTGTTTGGCATAAGTTTTCAGAGCCTTACCGGGTACCCCATCGGAGCCTGCCGCCTTGCGAGTGTTCATCCTCCTGAAAGACAGCCTAACATCGGCCTCCGAGACAGATCACAGGGTCACCGGGTGCAGCAGGGATCTTCACAGCAAAGATGCCTACTCCAGGATGCTCTTTATCTACAGCTCACCACTCAATACCATCACCCCCTGAAAACAAGCTCCAAGTCCTTGATCTCAGTATCTCCTTGTGCAATTGGATCCTCAATTTCCTCACTTGCAGACCCCAGTCAGTTCGGATTAGGAACATCTCCTCCACAATCTCCATCAGCACAGGTGTACCAGCAGGCTGTGTGCTGAGCCCTCTGCTCTACTCGCTTCATACCTATGACTGTGTGGCTAAGCCTAGCTCCAATGCCATATTTAAGTTTGCTGACGTTGGCCAAATCAAAGGTGGTGATAAATTAGCATTTTGGAGGGAGAATGAAAATCTAGCTGAGTGGCACCATAACAACAACCTCTCACTCAATATCAGCAAGACCAAGGAGCTGGTTACTGACTTCAGGAGGAGGAAGGACCCGTCCTGGGCCCAGCACCAAACTTCAATTACGAAGAAAGCACAGCACAGCCTCTACTTCCTTAGAAGTTTGTGAAGATTTTACCGGACATGTAAAACTTTGACAAACTATAGATGTGTAGTGGAGAATATATTGAACACAGCCTGGTATGGAACCACTAATGTCCTTGAATGGAAAATCCTACAAAAAGTAGTGGATACGGCCCAGTCCAGCGAGTGTGAAGTCCTCCCCACCATTGAGCACTTCTACACGAGATGATTTCGTAGGAAAGCAGCTTTCATCGTCAGGAACCCCCACCACCCAGGGAATGCTCCCTTCTCACAGCTGCCATCAGGAAGAAGCTGCCTCAGGACTCACACCATCAGGTTCATGAATAATTATCACCCCTCAACTATCAGGCTCTTGAACCAAAGGGGATAACTTCACTTCATTATCGAAATGTTTCCACAACCTATAGACTCACTTTTAAGGACTCTCTATCTCATGTTCTCAATATTTATTGCTTATATATTT
The DNA here is from genome assembly GCF_030028105.1 of Mobula birostris. NCBI lineage: Eukaryota > Metazoa > Chordata > Chondrichthyes > Myliobatiformes > Myliobatidae > Mobula > Mobula birostris. The sequence goes on from NC_092370.1 coordinate 129,189,337, forward strand.
ATCATTATTATTTCGTTCTTTTTGTATTTTCATAGTTCTTGTCTTTTGCACACACTATCTGAACACCCATTGGTGCAACCCTTCATTGATTCCATTATGGTTACCATTCTATCGTGGATTTATTGATGTATGTACCTTGATGATAAATTTACTTTGAACTTTGAGCAAGGTGAGAGCTGCGTGAAAGTGGATCCTGGCTCACAATGCATCTGATGCGGAGTATTATATTTTCTGGGTGTTAGATTTTGATTTAAATCCACACGGTGGAAAAATGGTGGGGGAAATTGTCCCTACATAATTGACATGCTCGGTCTACTACTGCCATTTTAACAAGGCTAGATTAAGCTTCATGAAAAGTGCTTGGTGACCATGCAACATGGGAGCAGAATAAGGCCATTCAGCCCATCAAGTCTGCTCCACTATTCGATCATGTTTGATTTACTATCCTGCTCAACCACATTCTCCTGACATTCCCTGTAACCTTTGACACCCTTATTAATCAAAAATCTATGAACCTCCCCTTTATATAGACTGAATGACTTGGCCTTCATAGCTGTCTGTGGCAATGAATTCCACAGATTCACCACCCTCTGGCTAAAGAAATTCCTCCTTACCTCTGTTCGAGAAGGATGTCCTTGTATTCTGAAGTTAAGCCCTCTGGTCTAAGACTCTCCCACTACTGGATACTTCCCATTCATGTCCACTTTATCTCAGCCTTTCAATGTTCACTAGGTTTCAATGAGATCCTCCTTCAATCTTCTAACTTCCAATGAGTACAGGCCCAGAGTCATCAAACACTCTTCATACATTAATCTTCTCATTCCTGGGATCATTCTGTAGACCGTCTGCAATGCCAGCATGTCCTTCCTTAGATATTCCATGTGCACTCTGATCAATGCCTTATAAAGCCTCAGCATTACATCCTGGCGTTTGTATTCTAATCCTCTTGAAATGAAGGCTAACATTGCACTTGCCTTCCTTAGGCAAATCGTTGCCATAATCCGCAAGTTAACCTGTTGGGAATCCTGCACTAGGACTCCCAAATCCCTTTGTACCTCTGGTTCTGAATTTGCTCCCTGTTTAGAAAATAGTTTATGCCTTTATGGGTTTCTATGAGGTGATTTGAAAGTTGATATGGAGATTACAGCCCAGTAATGCTGTCCACTCTTAAAGGTGTTGTATAAATGAAGGTAGTTGCTATAGACTGTATGTAGTTAAAATGGTGTTGAATTAAGCAGTTAATGGGATGTACAGATATCTTCTTTTAGATAATCTTTATTGCAAAATAATTGTGATCGGGGGAGGGTGGAGGCAGCATTGTTGAAGTCAAAGTATATTTATCATTAAAGTGAGTATAATGACATTATATACTGTATGTGCCACATTCAGATTCATTTCCGTGCAGACATTCACAGGAAAATAAAGCAATACAATAGATTTTATGAAAACTTTACATAAAGACTGACAAACTACTATTGTGCAAATGAAAATAAATAAATAAATAGATAGATTGATAAATAAACAAACAGGCAGTTAGATAGGTACAGTAGATAATCCTTGAAAGTGAGACTGTAGGTTGTGGAGTCACTACCGCATTGAGGTGAGTGAAGTTATCCCACTAGTTCAGAAGCCCGATGGCTGTAGGGTAATAACTGCTTCTGAACCTGGTGATGTGGGACCCAAGACTCCTGTACCTCCTGCCTGATGGTAGTAGCAAGCAGAGAGCATGGCCTGGATGCTGCTTTCTCTGTAAATGTGCTGAAAGGTGAGGAGGTCTCTGTCTGTGAGGGACTGGCTGCACCCACCACTTTCTGCAGACGCCTCCATTCCTGGGCATTGGACTCATACCAGGCTGTGATGCAACCAGTCAGGATACTCTCCGCCAGGCATCTGTAAAGACCAACTGACACTAATCCCCTAAATCCTCTAGTTTGCATAGTTTCCAACTCTAGAAAGAATTAGTGAAAACTGTCTGTAGGCTCTATACTGCAATGAAGAAAGCACATCTGTGCAGTAACTTCAGACTGCCTGCGTTCTTTAGGTTTGGAACAGGAGAGGAATACACAGACATTCCAATTCTTCTTTATTCAAAAGTTCAAAGTAAATTTATTATCAAAGTACGTATATCTTAGCATGCACTACATTGAGATTCGTTTTATTGCAGGAATTCACAGTAGAACAGAGAAATACAATAAAAACCAATGAAAAACTGCACACAGAGTCTGACAAGCAACCAATATACACCGGTGAAGGTGCTGTGAAAGGACAGAGTGAGCAGCCAGAAGTCCCAACCACTAACCACAGTCACCGCTTACTCTTGTCCACACTGCACCAGAAGATGTGAAGCCTGGATCAGCCCCTACAGCCATCTGAGGACCCACCAATAGACAGCCCCCCAGGAGAACATCATACTCCACTCCAGTGGTTGACTATTTCTACTGTTTCTGAACCTGGTGGTGCTGCACATGAGGCTGCTAAACAAGGACAAAGCCCATTGTATTATTAGGAGGATACTGTACTGGCATGGACAGAAAATTCACTGACTGGCAGAAGCCAAAGAGTAGGAATAAAGAGGGCTTTTATGGTTGGCTGTTAGTGACTAGAGGTGTTCTTCAGGGGTCGGTTAATTAGGACACATCTAGGCCAGTACATTTTGGGACCCCAATTAGCCAAACTTTCATGGAACTAGTTAAAAAGCTATAAAAAAGACAAACTACCTTTTAATTGAGTAACAAAATATGTACTTAAATGAAATAGAGAACAAATTAGAACACTACCAATGCCACGACAGGTCTATAAAACTATCGATTAGTTCCTAACAGTTATTGACAAAGGAATTCATCCAGTGTACACTGTCCTGTTCTTTGATTGACTGTAAGTGAACACAATCAGTGCAGACACCCAGCACAGATAATGAACTACCTTCATACAGTGCTTTCAACATTTGCATCTTTCAAGTCTTCATTGTTATTGTAACATTCAAGATGATTGTCGATACCTTCAAATTCTTCATAGTTCCTAAATTGTTGAAGTGGTGAAGTTGTTTTATTTTCATTCATGATGGTTTCTTGCATCTTCAAGCCCAAGTGTTTGAAACTGCAGTGAGCAAAACAGTTCGGAATTGTCTTACTGCTTATTTCCCACCGATTACATATCAATGAAAAAAATCACTGCCTTTTGAACACAACCACACAACTGACGCTATTTAAAACTGTTCTGTCTAAGCACAGTGTCATGTCTATTGGTCACATACATGCACGTGACTGATGCTAGTTAGAAACTGCTCGGTAACAGTCTTCTGCCCCAGTTAAGCAGCATAGTGCCCAGAATAAATGAAGGGAATCCCAGCTATTCTCTCAATTTTTTTTTGTTCTTACGTAGACACACACACACACACACACACACACACACACACACATAAAACAGAGGGTCTGTATGTCAGATGGCTTTCCGCTCCCTGATGGATAGAGAATTGGAGCATCAAACATAGAACAAGAACAGGAACAAACCCTTCAGCCACACAATGTTGTAATGAAATGCCCAACTAAACTAATCTCTTCTGCCTACACAAGGTCCATATTCATCCATCGTCCTCACATCCATGTTCTTGTCTAAGAGCTCCTTGAATGCCTGAATCACATCTGCCTCCCCCAGCGCCCCAGGCAGTGCATTGCAGGGACCCACCACTCTGTGCAAAAAACATTGCCTTTGGAATTTACCCCTCTGACTTACATAAATGCTCTCTGATATTAGATATTTCAACCCTGAGGAAAAGAAATTGGATGTCTACACTTTCTATGTTTCTCATAATCTTACAAACTTCTATCAGCTCTCCTTTCAGCCTCCATCCCTCCAGAGGAAATTACCCAAGTCTGTCCAACCTTCTCTGATAGTGTGTGCCCGCCAATCAAGACAGCATCATGGTAAACCTCTTCTGCACCCTCTCCAAAGCCTCCACATATTTTCTATAATGGGGGAGCCAGAACTGGATTCAATAAACCAGATGCAACCTACGTAGAGTCTTAACTCAGTTCCTCAGACTAATAAAGATAAGCATGCCATATGCCTTCGTAACCACTCTATCAGCCTGTGTAGCTTCTTTCAGGGAGCAATGGATCTGCTCATCAGCACAGGTAAGGGTGTTGCCATTAACAGTGTACTATCTCTTTATATTTGACCTACCAAGGCGCATCACTTCAGATTTGGCTGGGCTAAACTCCACCTGACAATTACCTGCCCATATCTGCAGCCGATCTGCATCTTGCTGTGTACTTTGCCAGTTTTCTATGCTATCCACAGCACCACCAATCTTAATTTCTTCTGCAGACTTACAAACCCACCCACCTACGTTTTCATCCAGGTCACTTATATATGACAGACAACAGAGGTCCCAGTACAGATCTCTGTGGACCACCACTGGTCACAGACCCCCAGCCAGAATAACAACCTTCCACCCCTACACTCTGTCTTCTCTGGGCAAGTCAGTTCTAAATCCAAACTTGCATTTCACCCTGAATCCCATACTTCCATCAGGGTGGAGGTACAGGAGTCTAAAGACACAAACTCAATGTTTTAGGAACAGCTTCCACCTCTCCACCATCAGATATATGAACAGTCCACGAAGACCACCTCACCATTCTACTCTCTTTCTGCACTATTTATTTGTTTAATACATTCTTCTTTTAATTTATAATAATTTTTTTATGTGTGACACTGTACTGCTGCTGCCAAACAACAAATTTGAACCATATACCTGACTCCGAACCAACCTACCATGAGGGGCCTTATCAAACGCCTTACTAATATTCATGTAGATAATGCTCACTGAATTATCTTCATCCAACTCCTTTATCTCCTTGATCAAGTTTGTGAGACAGTCCCTATGCAGGGTATGCTATTCTAAATGTATCCACTCCAACAGCTTCCATACCCATGATATGAGGCTCACTGATCTAAACTCCTTTCTCAAACAGAGGCACAACACTTGCTACTCTCCAGCCCTCAGGGACCTTGCCTGTTGTTAGTTAGGACTCAAAGAGCTTTGGAAGGCCCCAGCAATCTCCTCACTTGTTCCTTTCAATATTCTGGGATATGTGTCATCAAACCCTGAAGACCTATCCACCTTAATGCTTTTCAGAAGCCCCAGCACTACCTCCTCCTTAATCTCAAGATGCCCCAATGCATTAGCACGTCTCACTCGGCCTTCACTATCCCCAAGCCCTTCTCCTTGGTAACTACTGACACAAAGCACGCATTTACCTCAGCTACTTGCTTTGACTCCAAACACAACTTCCCTACTCTATCCTCGAGTGGTCTTACCCTTAGTTATCAGCTTTTTCCTAATAAAGCTATAAAATTCCTTGACCTTGCTCGCCAAGGACACTTCATGGCCTCTTTCAGCCTTCCTAATCACCTGCTTTCCTACTATCTTTATATTCCACAATGGCCCAATCTCATTTTGGCCTCCTAAACCTTACATATGCTTCCTTTTCCTTCCTGACTGCATTTTTTTTCCAACGTTCTCTTAGCTTAGCTTCTCCGGAAGATGCCTGAACTCTGATCAGCTGGTCTTTAAGCATCTCCACATGTCATACATGGACTTTTCCAAAGTGGCTTCTCCAAATTAATGTCCTTAAGCTCCCACTTTATCCCATTGTAAAGTACCCTGTCTCAATTTAGTCCCACAAGATCCAATTTTATCCTTAATCATAAGCATCTTAAAACACAGGAGATTTATAGATATAAAGCCTAAATTAGTGTTTTCTAGTTTTAATTAGTGAAATGAAATGGGACAGGACACCATGCTAGTGACCTTTTGGTTGGACTGATAAGGTAGATGAACTGAGTGTGTGGACATTCTCATCAGATCTTTCCAAATAGTTGCACAGACTGGCAGAAGCATATTGTTTGACTAGAACTTTTCACCCGACTGATCAAAGATCAACATTCAAAGTTAAGATTTCAATGTAAATTCATTACATCACCATATGCTGCCTTGTGATTTAATTTCTTGTAGGCATTCACAGTTGAAAAAATACAATAGAATCAATGAAGCACTACATACAAAGACTGACAATCAACGTACAAGACAGACTGTGCAAATACAAAGAATAACAAATAAATAAATAAATGATATAGAGAACATGAGTTATAAAGTCCTTGAACGTGAATCCATAGATTGTGTTCAGTCATCAGTTCAGTGTTAAGGTGAGTGAAGTTATCCTTGCTGGTTCAGGAGCCTGATGTTTGAAGGGTAATAACCATATTGAACCTGGTGTAGTGGGACCCAATGTTTGTGTATCTCCTTTCTGATGGCAGCAGTGAGAAGAGAGCACAACCCGGATGGTGGGGTGTGGGGGGGGGTGCAATACCTTGATGATGGATGCTGCTCTCTTGTGGCAGTGCTCCTTGTAGATGCTGTCAATGGTGGGGAGGGCTTTTCCTGTGATGGACTAGGCTGGGTCCATCACTTTCTGTAGACTTTTCTGATTTTGGGCATTGATGGTTCCATATGACACCATGATGCAATCAGCCCAGGTACCTTCCACCCTGCAACTACCATATAAAAGTTGGTCAAAGTTTTAGATTACGTCCCAAACCTGCACAAACCTCTAAGCAGAGACACTGCCAAGTGTCCTTTGTCATGACATTTACATGCTGGTCCTAGGACAGATCTTATAAAATTATAACATCAAGGCATTTAAAGTTACTAATCCTCACCACTTCCAATCCCCTAATGAAGACTGGCTCACAGACCCCTGACTTTCTCCTCCTGTCGTGTGATCTGTTCTCTGCATTCCTACCCTTGGTATGACTGAATTTTTAGCCACTACAGTCATAAACCATCACTTAACCCAAATGCATTTGTTGCAGATTTTATTCTGATTCAATGCAAATCACCTGGAGGATATTTCACTATTTAAAGATGAATAAACAAAAGTTGCAGCAAGTATGACAATGAGTTTATCACAGACATTTAATCAACTACTGACACTACTTGGTCTCTATTTTCTCCCAACTCTCCAGATCCAAGCACTGTGAACTACTGTCACAGCTGACTAGGAACCTTGCTTCTGTCTTAGTTTCCCGCTCCCACTGTACAGTGGTGAACCCAGTCGCAGAGAAAAGTCACACAAAGTTAGAGGGAAAAAATCCAAAAGGCTTTACTGGATTCCTCAGCGGGTCAGGTACCGGGAGAGGGTCCAAAACAAACTAACAGGCAAAGTCAAAATATTAAAAAATGTAGAAACTAGAGATTCCTACAAACAAAAGCAAGGCTTCACTTACAAAAGCTTATTCCAAGATTAAGCAAAGAAACAAGGAATAATCAACTTATATAGGACTACAAACAAGGCACAGATGATAACAATGAACTAATAACTAGTCTAATAGGCAGGTGAGCGGGAAAGGGTTGGCCTTGTCATCTTTGCCTCCCTCTGGTGGCCAGTTTGAGGTGTGACAGCTACACTCAGTGGCCACTTTATGAAATACACCTGTTAGGTACAGTGCCTGCTATACCGAATAAAATGGCCACTGAGTACATACAATAACTTGCTCAGTAATTCGGTTTTCAACCTTCTGAGGTAGTCCCTCAGGTATGGCTTGCTTCCACTCTGGTTCAGCAGATTCCGATGTGGTGCCTGCTAGGTATTGGAGAGGTGGTGTAGCTCTTTTGTCATTTACACACAGCTTTTGTGAGCTCCCGACACACTGACTCAAGGTGATCGATACGTTCCCATTGCTCCTTCTCAAGTTTGAATAATTACGTAGGGCAAACCACTTCTCCATTACTGGAACTGCCATTCCAATGAAAATAGTCCCTGAACAGAGCGAGGATCTATTGGGCCCAACGTACTGATGCAGTTACGAAGGAGGCACACCAGTGGCTATACTTCACTAGGAATTTGAGTATGTCACCAAACACTCCAGCAAATTTCTACAGATGTATCGTGGTGAGCATTCTGACAGATTTGCATCACTGTCTGGTATGGAGGGGCCACAGGACAGGATCAGAAAAATCTGCAGGAGGTTGTAAACTCAGCCAGTCTTCCCCAGCATTGAGGACATCTTCAAAAGGCGGTGCGTCAAGAAGGCGGCATTCATTCATTAAAGACCCTCACCATCTGGAACATGCCTTCTTCTCGTTACTACCATCAGGGAGGAGGTACAGGAGTCTGAGAATACACACTCAACGTTTTAGGAACAGCTTCTTGTCCTCTGCTGTCAGATTTCTGAACGGACAATGAATCCATGAACACGAACTCACTATTTCTGCTCTCTTTTTGCACTATTTATTTATTATATATATATATTTATATATAAAATGTTGTACAAGAGAGTGAAATATATATATCTATATATGTTTCTTATGATAATCTTTAGCGTATTTGATGTATTACACTGTACTCCCACCAGAAAACAACAAATTTCACGACATATTCCAGTGATAATAAACCTGATTCTGTTTACAAACGTTCTAAGAGAAAGTTGGGATGGTTTGACCCTCGAATTCACCATTTCCCTCAAACACTGCTTGAAACTTAATATTGAAAATCATATTTCTGGAACTTTGACTAACTATGAGTCACTGCAGTGCTTGTCAGAATGTTTGCACAGAAGCGTGGAGAATAAAATTAAAAATACAAGATCAAACGTTCTGACTCAGTATACCTAACATAACAGTCATTGCATTAACACTGTCAACATTAGGTCCCTATATTTAGAATGAACGGCATTTGTTCCTGCTTGTCTGCACTGGGTATTCGAGATATTGAAACAGGCTGACCCCATATGTATTTGTTATACACAAGAGATTCCACAGATGCTGCAAATCCAGAATAACACGCACAAAATGCTGGAGAAACTCAGCAGGTCAGGCAGCATCGATGGAGGGGAATAAACAGTCAATGTTTCGGGCCAATACCCTTCACCAAGGCCGGAAAGGAAGGGAGAAGAAGCCAGAATAAGGAGGTAGGGGAGGGGATGGAGTATAAGCTGGCAAGTGAGATCAGATGAGGGGTAAGGTGGGTGGGTGGGTGGGAGAGGGAGATGAAGTAAGAAGCTGTGGGGTGATAGGTGGAAAAGGTAAAGGAGATTGCTGAGATTTGCCTGACCTGTGGAGTTCCTCCAGCATTTTGTGTGTGTTGCTCTGTATTTGTTATTCCTATAGTTCACAACTTCTTGTGAAGAGAAGGCTAGGCTTTTTTTCTTTCTGAGGCAAGTCCTGGACTTGACGAGAGACCCATGCCTCTGTCGTGCATCTGCATCCTGACTGAACTGGGACCAAGTTTGGTTTTCAGCACAGGTTTATTGCCATTCTGTGGGGAGTAACAGTTGCACGGGATTCAACTAATTTACATTTCAGAATTAATTGGGTTAATTTAAATTACTTTAGTAATTAATTCAAATGTATTTAGGAAATGGTTTTGAGAAGTGACAGACCTGACAGTGGGTGAACAATCTGGGAATGGTGAACACAGCTTACTAAGTTTTAAGTAACACACACAAAATGCCATGGGATCTCAGCAGGTCAGGCAGCATCAATAGAGAGGAATAAACGATCGACATTTTTGGACAAGACATTAGGACTGGAAAAGAGATGGGAACACCCTCAGGATGGAGGAGCAACACATCATATTCTGTCTGGGTAGCCTCCAACCTGAGGGCATGAACATCAGTTTCTCCAACATCCGTAATCTCTTTTTCAATTCCCCATTCTGACTCCCCTCTTACCCTTCTCTTCTCCTCACCTCCAATGCCCTTCCACCTTCCCTTTCTCCCATGGCCCACTACCTCCTCCTATCAGATTCTCTCTTCTTCAGCCCTTGACCATATCCATCTATCACCTCTCAGCTTCTCACTGAATTCTAACCCTCCCCCCCCACCCACCCACTTTCTCCCTCACCTGGCTTCACCAATCACCTGCCGGCCTGCACTCATCCCCCTTTCCCCATCTTCTGGATCTCGACCTGAGTCATTAGCTGTTTATTCTTCTCCATAGGTGCTGCTTGAACTGCTGAGTTGCTCCTCCATGTGAAGTGTGTTACTCTGGATCTCCAGCATCTGCAGGATCTCCTGTGTTTTATGTAGCCCATAAAACATAGATCATAGAACACTACAGCATAGTGGCAACCCTCGGCCCCCAATGTTGTTCTGACCTTTTAACCTACTCTAAGATCAATCTAACCCTTGCCCCCTACTGAACCATCCAGCTTTCTATAGCCACATAGTTTCATAAGTGTGCTGCACCACCCCTGGAAGTGCAGTCCATGTACCAACCACTCACTGTGTGAAAAAACACCTTCTTAACCTCTGCTTTTTTGGATAACTTTTCTTGTAAAAATCCATTTCAGATGCCAGAAAATAGCAGATGCTATTAAATATCAACTGTGAAGTGTGATTGGCCTAAAGTCTCTGTACAACAAAAGCAGTCATTATTGGTATTGCAATAGGGTTAAAGAGCTTTATTTGTTACATGTAGATGGAAACAGGCAGTGAAATGTGATATTTTGAGTCAACTTAAATCGGCAAGGTTTGTGCTGGGGGCAGCCCGCAAGTATGACCATGCTTCCAGAGCCAACATAGCTGGCTCACAACTCACTGACCCTAACCATATGTCTTTGGAGTGTGGGGGGTGAGGTGGAAATGGATCAGCGGGAGGCAACCCACATGGTCACACGGAGAACGTACAAACCCCTCACAGACAGGGGCCGGAATTGAACCCTGATCTATCAGTAATAGCGTTACACTAACCACTACACTACGGTGCTGCCCAATTCTTGTCACATACAGTAAAAAGCTCGTCCAGCATGCTGTTCCCATGGATCAAATTATTACACAGTACTTTGACATAAAACAATAGCAGGGCAGGAAATATTGCCCACACAGAGTTTTATAATGTAAAGTATGAATCATTTCATTTAGCTTGTTGGAGATATAATTTCAATTGTGACTGGTTAGAGCTGAGATACTTAAACCCTGTTTACATCTAGATCGCTGAATGTCCTTGTTCTTACATGTTGTTGGCATGAGGCTCAATTTTTTTGCTTGCCTTCTCGGCTGTTTTATTTTTCTTTCATTTGCCTATCTGCAACATTACATATCTTTCTCTCCCATCACTTAGTTTTATTTTATTTCTAAATTGTGAAATTTGCTCAGATCATATGCTTGAGTAGAGTTGCCCTTATTAAAACTATTCATTGGCTGAACTACTCGCTGAACTCCTCAGTAAATGAAGTAGAGCACGCTCTCATGTAGCAAGACCTACACAATATTCTGTAGTCAATGTCACAAAACCATCTCTAACAAAACAGAGTCTGAGCATCTATTCTGTAATTTCAACCAAGTTACTGTAGGAAACACAAGAGGTTCTGCAGATGCTCAAAATCCAGAGCAAAGCATACAAATTGCTGGAGGAACTTAGGTACCATCAACAGAAGGGAATAAGCAGTTGACGTTTCGGGCTGAGACCCTTCATCAGCTCCGCTCCTCCAACCAACATGCTGCAGGGATCTCCGTGAATAACGGAAGTAACTGACCAGCTCCATCAGTTGTGTGGCTACAAGAACAAGAGACTGGAAATCCTTGGGTGAGAATCTCTCAAAGCCTTTCCACCAGCTGGAAGGCAAGGTTCGGGAATCAGATGGAATACTCTCCACCTGCCTGGCTGAATGCAGATGCAATGCCATCTAGGGCAAAGCAACCCACTTGCTTTTCATGCCATCAACCCTCCTGAGAAGTCACCCTGTACAGGAGTGGTGACTACTCTGTGTGCCATCTGCAGAGCACAATGCAGCGATTTGCGAGGCTTCTTCAACAGCACCTCCCAAACCCGTACCGTCTAAGGCCTTGAATACAAAGACTACAGGTGAATGGAAATGCCATCACTTACCACTTTACCAAAAGAGCACATCTACAAGGAGCGTAGCCATAAGAAAGCAGCGTCCATCATCAGTTATTCCCACCAGTCAGAGAGCCACGTTCTCTTCTCGCTGCGGCCACTGGGAGCATTTTGCCCTTTGGTTGGTTGTCAGTCTTTCTGTGTTGTTTTTCATTGGTTCTATTGTATTTCTTGGTTCTATTCTGAATGGCTGCAAGAAAGTGACTCTCAGGATAGTGTATGGTGACATTTATGTACATCAATAATAAATCTACTTTGAACTTCAAGCTTTGACCATCTTGACCTAGGAATCCATTGTCATCTCTTCGTTGTCACTGTCACCAGGTCGAATTTCATCGTGGGTGTATACTCACCAGGTGGACCAAACAAGCTTCTCCAGAGCCCCAACCACTTATGAAAGATGATTAGGTTATGACTTTGGCAGTAACACCCATTTTCCACGAGAGAATTATAAATCAATTATCTCCGTTTTGAACTGCTGCACATTTTCATGGACGTAACCTGATTATTCAAGTGGCAACTTTTGTCATTGTGTAGTACAAGGTCCCACAACATGGGTAGCTTCACTCGGTTCTGAACTGATTCTACAACCTACAGACTGACTTTCAAAGACCCTACACCTCATGTTCTCAGTATTTATTTATTTACTGTATTTGTAATTTGCGTTCCTTTGCACATTGTTTGGTGTCAGTCTTTGTGCATGATTTTTCATTGATTCTATTTTACTTCTCTGTTCTGCTGTGAATGCCTGGAAGAGAGTGGATCTCAGGGTAGTATATGGTGACATATACGCACTTTAGTATTAAACTTATTTTGAACTTTGAATTTTGAAAGAAACAAATTTCATTTTGCACAGCCCTGCTGTCAATGTGGAAAATTAAACTAGCCAAAAGTAACAGAAGTCTTTGTGAAGTAAGTACTGTATTATTGACATTCTTGCACGAAGTCATGCAGAATTAGTATGTTGTATTAAATTCGTTGATAATGGGTTACTATTAAGTCACTTGCCCCTCATTCTCCCACTGAGCTTCAAGATGTCTTTTCACTCTGGCACTGAGTGTATCTGAAATACAGACACGTACTAAATATCAAAGCTGAATTTAATGTCATGTTTATGTAATTTGGCTCTTGGAATGACTTGTCACAGATAACACTGTATGCTATTCCTCCTGATAACATCAGAAATCTAGACATTTGAGACAAATAACATAAGAAATACACTTATGATGAGTAACATGTTCCATGGAAGATCTGGTTCATGGGTGGGCAGGTCATTAAGTATTTAGGTTACACTAATGAAAACTAAACGTGATAAATCAGTCAGTTTAACAGTCAATTCTCTCCCAATGAAAGAAAAAGACTGTAAGTTCTCTTGTTTTTTTTAAATTTAGAGATACAGCTCGGTGTTGAGCCCTTCTGGCCCAATGAGCCCAATTACACCCATGTGACCAATTAGCCTACTAACCAGTACGCTTTTGGAATGTGGGAGGAAACCAGGGCACCCGGAGGAAATCCACGTGGTCGCAGGGACAATGTACAAACTCCTGAGAGAGAGCAGTGGAATTGAACCCACGCCTCTGGTCTTGTAACAGCATCACACTAACCCCTACACTTCAGTGCTGCCCTAATCAATAGCAATTATTTGATGGTGCTCTGTTTTAGGAAGCCAGCTATCGAGGGAGTGTACCATTTCAGCTTGTTCGCAGAGGTACCACATCAGACCAGTTGCCGGAGTGTGGCGAGTGCGCGGGTGGCCATTTGACAGCATTGACTGGGCCACCCACGTGCAGGGGGATCTCTCTTTTGGGTCGGGCTTTCGAGTGCGCCTGGTTTTTGCCTCGGCTGACCCGGCTCCTAGCTTCCACATTGTAAGTTGCCCTGCGCGTACAGTACCATTACTAACGTGGCTCAGTGAAAGCCTTTAATCGTTCTACGCCCTTGCCGTTCCTGATCTGCCGGCATGTAACAGGGAGCACACAAACATAATGACTCAAAAGAAAGCTGGCTACAATTTGAAAAACTGCATGTTTTACACCATCTTTAATAACAAGCAAAGGAAAGATGGCTTGGACCCAAGTGTTATAGCTGAGCAATTCAGCTCCTGCAGAATGAGGTTTGCCCCCTCTAAGTGGGAGCGAGAATTCATTGAACCATTACAACTCCAAAGGAAGGAAACACCAGTACCTGGGCAGAACTATAGGAATTAGCAAAAAAAAACAAAAGAACTGCCAAAACTGACATTTGAAACCAAACTAATTTTGATGTTTAAGAAGAATGCCAGAGTGAAATATGTAATGGTCTGCACTACTGGAGAGGGAGTGGCCGGGTTGGCTGAGGAAACCCCTCAATCATTGTAGTGGTGTACTGCCTCAGTGGGGGAGGGGGCCACATGAGTAGCAACAGTGCTATTGATATGTAGGAATGTAATAGAACAGCATAATTTATTCCTGTAAATATTTTAAAATCATGAATAAAGTTTATTTTGATAAAATAAAATGTTTTTCATTCCAGGCTGAGGGAGGAACTGTACTTTGGCACAGCTACTGCAAGGAGTCGGTGGAGGAGGACCTTCTGCTACTGGAGAGGGAGGGGCCGGGTTAGCCCCTAATCATTGCAGTAGTGTACCCAACTCGGAGAGCCACGTGAGTGGCCACAGAGCTACTGGCTTTAAGGAATATGATACAGCAGTACTAAAAGCAATGTCTATGAATGTGAGGAATGGGGTTGTGAAGATGGTGTGGAGAAAGCTGGAAGTGCCTGTGTCACAGTTCAGCCTCAGCAACTGTGCGACACAGGACTCTGAGATACAGGCTGTTCCCGGGGACACACGCGGAGACGAACAGCATGTGCTGCCAGCAGATCATCAACTTGACGAAAGGCGCCCTTTGGTCTGTCCGGATCATGTTGATTGAGATGTCCGTGGAGGAACGCTGCTGACTGGCACATTACAGGCTGCGGGCGTACGTGCTGAGGGGCACACTGGGTGAGCCACTGCAAGGGCTTAGCGGGGAAGAACCACAGTACAGGTTCTCCCACAGTATAGGGTTCTTCCACAGAATAGGGTTCTTCCACAGTATAGGGTTCTCCCACAGTATAGGGTTCTTCCACAGTATAGGGTTCTCCCACAGTATAGGGTTCTGCCACAGTATAGGGTTCTTCCACAGTATAGGGTTCTCCCACAGTATAGGGTTCTTCCACAGTATAGGGTTCTCCCACTACTGGAGAGGGAGGGGCCAGGTGGGGTGAGGAAGCTCCTCAGTTATTGTAATAGTGCAGAGAACCTCATGAGTGGCTATTGGTTTCAAGTAATAGAACACGACTTAACACATTGACTATGAATGTATGAGTGTATACGAATGTGAATGTAATTCTTGTAAATTATTTTTTATTATGAATAAATTTTATTTTGATATTTAAAAATTGTGCCAACTTCATATACAAATACGTATGTGCAGAAATTCTAAAATACACCTGAAGCCAGGTCCTCAATTACATTGGCTGCTTTCCCAAGGCAGCTGGAATTGTAGATGATCATTCTTTTTTCTACTCTCTCCAGCCAGCAGAAGATAGCTTGAAAGCACGAACCATCAGACTCTAGGGCAGCTTCTCTCCTGTTGTTATCAGGCACTTGAACAATCCTTCAGCCGAACTCCTGATCTCCCAGTCTACCTCTTTAGGGATGCAGAGTCAGAAGGATAGCAAATATGGTAACTCAAGGTGTTGTACCTAAATGTGCATAGTAGAAGAAATAAGGTGGATGATCTTGTTGCAATATTACAGATTGCCAGGAATGATGTTGTGACCATCACTGAAGGATGGTTGAAGGATGGGAGCTGAATGTCCAAGGTTAAACATTATATCGGAGGGATAGGAAGGTAGGCAGGGGGAGTGGTGTGGCTCTACTGGTAAAGAATGACATCAAATCAGTAGAAAGATGTGACATAGAATCGGAAGATGTTGAATCCTTGTGGGTTGAGTTAAGAAACTGCCAGGGTAAAAGGACACTGATGGCAGTTATATACAGGCCTCCCAACAGTGGCTGGGAGGTGGACCACAGGTTACAACAGGAAATAGAAAAGACAAGTCAAAAGGCAATGCTATCGTAGTGACGGGAGATTTTAATGTGCAGGTCGATTGGAAAAATCAGGTTGGTAATAGATCTCAAGAGAGTGAGTTTTTTGAATGCAGTTTGTTGTTGAGCCTACTAGAGGATCAGCTATACTGGATTGGGTGTTCTGTAATGAACCAGAGGTGCTTAGGGAGCTTAAGGTAAAGGAACCCTTAGGAGCCAGTGATCACAATATGATTGAGTTCAACTTGAAATTTGATAGGGAAAATGTGAAGTCTGATGTAGCAGTATTTCAGTGGAGTAAGGGAAATTACAGTGGTATGGGAGAGGAGCTGGCCAAAGTAAATTGGATGGAGCTGCTGGCAGGGATGTCAGCAAAGCAGCAATGGCGTGCGTTTCTGGGAAAAATGAGGAGGGTGCAGGACACATGTATTCCAAAAATGAAGAAATACTCAAGTGGTAAAATAATACAACCATGGCTGACAAGGGAAGGTGCTCAAAAAGCTGAAAGGTCTAAAGGCACATAAGTCACCCTGACCAGAGGAACTGCAGCCTAGGGTTCTGAAAGCGGTAGTGTTAGAGGTTGTGGTGGCATTAGAAATAATCTTTCAAAAATCATTGAACTCTGGCATGGTACCAATGGATTGGAAAATTGCAAATGTCACTCCACTCTTTAAGAAAGGAGGAAGGCAGCAGAAAGGAAATTATAGACCAGTTAGCCTCACCTCAGTGGTTGGGAAGATGTTAGAATCAATTGTTAAGAATGAGGTGATGGAGTACTTGTTGACATGGGGCAAGATAGTACAAAGTCAGCATAGTTTCCTTCAGGGAAAATCCTGCCTGACAAACCTGTTGGAATTCATTGAGGAGATTACAAGTAGGGTAGATGAAGGGGATGTAGTGGATGTTGTATATTTGAACTTTCAGAAGGCCTTTAACAAGGTGCTACACAAGAGGCTGCATACCAAGTTAGAACCCCATGATATTACAGGAGAGTTACTGACATGCTTAGAACATTGGCTGATTGGTAGGAGGCAGCGAGTGGGAATAAAATAATTATTTTCTGGTTGGCTACCAGTGACTAGTGGTGTTCCACAGGGGTTGGTGTTGGGACCACTTCTTTTTATGCTGTATATCAACGATTTATATGATGGAATAGATGACTTTGTTGCCAAGTTTGCAGATGGCATGAAGATTGGTGGAGGGGCAGGTAGTGTTGAGGAAACAGGTAGGATGCAGAAGGACTTAGACAGATTAGGAGAATAGGCAAAAAAGTGGCAAATGAAATACAATGTTGGAAAATGCATGATCATGCACTTTGGTAGTAGAAATAAATGTGCAGACTATTTTCTAAACGGGGAGAAAATCCAGGAATCTGAGATGCAGAGGGACTTGGGAGTCCTTGTGCAGAACACCCTGAAGGTTAACTTGCAGGTCGAGTTGGTGGTGAGGAAGACAAATGCCATGTTAGAAGTCATTTCAAGAGGTCTGGAATACAAGAGGAAGGATGTGATGCTGAGGTTTTATACTTTATAAGGCACTGGTGAGGCCTCACCTTGAGTATTGTGAACGATTTTGGGCCCCTCATCTCAGAAAAGATGTTCTGGCATTGGAGAGGGTCCAGAGTAGGATCACAAGGATGATTCCAGGAATGAAAGGGTTATCATACAAGAAACGTTTGATGGCTCTGGGTCTGTACTCGCTGGAATTCAGAAAGATGAAGGGGGGGGCAGGATCTCATTGAAACCGTTCAAATATTGAAAGGCCTAGACAGAGTAGATGTGGAAAGGATGTTTCCCATGGTGGGAGAGTCAAGGACAAGAGGGCACAACCTCAGGATAGAGGGAGACCCTTTCAAAAGAGAGATGCAGAGAAATTTCTTTAGCCAAAGCATGCTGAATTTGTAGAATTTGTTGCTGCTCGCTGGAATTTTTTTTTGGTTTTTTTTTGCGCCATTGTCTGTAAACTCTAGAGACTGTTGTGCACAAAAATCTCAGAAGATCAGCAGATCATCAAGTCTGAGGTACTCAAACCTGGCACCAACAATCATTCCACCGTCAAAATTACTCAGATCACATTTTTTCACCATTCTAATGATTGGTATGAACAACAACTAAACCTCTTGACTATGTCTGCATGCTTTTATGCATTGAGTTGCTGGCACATAATCGGCTGATTAGATAACAAGCAAATGTACCTAATAAAGTGGCCACTGAGTGCATTTTACATTTTATTTTTCTTTGTACTACTTCGATGTACTTATACATGGTTATAATCTATCTGGATGCAAAACAAAACTTTTCACTGTCCCTCAATACATGTAACAATAATGAACCAATATCAATATTTCTTTTCCCTCCAAGTAATCATGCCTCTTCAGAAATTGCCCTACATAATTATGGCTGTCTCTTCATTGGTTGTCCCTTGGAGTGGAGGATGACTTGATTTCACATCGACCCGTGGGTTTTGAAGAGGTTGGTGGAGCCACAGGTGGACTGGGAAGAGCTTGACTGGATGTTTGAAGTCCCTTCCATTGCAAACACGTGCCCTGTCAGGGAGTCTCAATGGCTGTCGCCAGGGTGCTTGCCCACCTTCTTGAGTGGTTGTCAGTCAATTGATTTGGTAAGGATGTTACTTTAAAAAAAATATACTTAGAGATACAGCACAGTAGCAGGAGCTCCCATATAACGAGGGCTTGTTGGGCCAGGAGGTTCTGTACTAACTGATATGTTAACCAGCTACAATTAACCTACACCTTTGGAATGTGGGAGGGAGTGGGAACACTTGGTGGAAATCCATGAGGTCATGAGTGAAATATGCAAAATGGCGGCGGGAATTGAACCTGGGTTGCTGTGTTACCCTAACTGTGCTGTCTTTCAGGGGAGCTTTGGGAATGCCCTTGAAGCATTTTCTCTGTCCTCCTGGAAATTTCATACCGTGACAGAGCTCGGAGTAGAGAGCCCGGTTTGGGAATCTGGTGTCCAGTGTACAAAATGGTGTGGCCCACCCTTTTGGAGAGTGTTAAGTGTGATCAGAGCCGCAGTATTGGTCTGGGAGGGGATGGCAACGATGGTTTGTCTACTTTACCGGTGAACTTGGAGGTTTCAGAGTTTATCGCACAGAAGGAAGCCATTTGGTACCCTGGTGGCTACAAGCCTCTTCCTGGGTTGAGGGTGAAAGGTGAAATGCTTAAAGGGAACATGAGGGGCAACTTCTTCACTCAGAGGGCGGTGTGAGTGTGGAACAAGCTGCCAGCACAAGTGGTGAATGTGGGTTAGATGTCAACATTGAAGATGAGTACATGGATGAGTGGGGTATTGAAAACTATGGGACTAGGGAGAAGAACAATCTGGGATGGGAAAGATGGAACAAAAGCCCTGTTCTTGTGCTGCAGTGCTCTATGACTATCACATATCTATTACTTGGCCCTATTCCTCGTGTTGCTTCCCTTTACCTCTGCAATATTTTCTCATCGAAGCATTCATTTAATTCACTTTCAAAGGCCATAATGTGATCTTTATCCCTCACACCCTACCCTCAAACATCATCCTAACAATTGCTTCCCCACCCCGCCTCCAGTGAGACAGTATGTTCTAAAACCCAACCATTTGCGTCCTTGAACAAAACCTTTCCTTGGTGTTGTTTGTGCGTCCCTTGACAATCACTTTAAGTCTCTCTTCCTTCTCCCGTCTGCGTGAGTTGTGGGACTTCCGAGAGACTTTGAACTTTTTTACCGTGCCCATGGCCTGTTCTTCATCAAGTTATGGTATTGCTTGCACTGTTGTAACTATATGTTATAATTATGTGGTTTTTGTCAGTTTTTCAGTCTTGGTCTGTCCTGTGTTTCTGTGATATCACACCGGAGGAACATTGTATCATTTCTTAATGCATGCATTACTAAATGACAATAAAAGAGGACTGCATGTCCTCATAATCTAATCTAACCTAATGTGACATCTCATACATTGAAGTATTGAGAATAGGTGTAGGGATGTTATGTTGAAGTTATATACGATGTTGGAGAATTGTGTGCAGATCTGGTCATAGTCATAGTCATACTTTATTGATCCCGGGGGAAATTGGTTTTCATTACAGTTGCACCATAAATAATTAAATAGTAATAAAACCATAAATAATTAAATAGAAATATGTAAATTATGCCAGGAAATAAGTCCAGGACCAGCCTATTGGCCCAGGGTGTCTGACCCTCCAAGGGAGGAGTTGTAAAGTTTGATGGCTGCAGGCAGGAATGACTTCCTATGATGCTCTGTGTTGCATCTCGGTGGAATGAGTCTCTGGCTGAATGTACTCCTGTGCCCAACCAGTACACTATGTAGCGGATGGGAGACATTGTCCAAGATGGCATGCAACTTGGACAGCATCCTCTTTTCAGACACCACCGTCAGAGAGTCCAGTTCCATCCCCACAACATCACTGGCCTTACGAATGAGTTTGTTGATTCTGTTGGTGTCTGTTACCCTCAGCCTGCTGCCCCAGCACACAACAGCAAACATGATCGCACTGGTCACCACAGACTCGTAGAACATCCTCAGCATTGTCCGGCAGATGTTAAAGGACCTCAGTCTCCTCAGGAAATAGAGATGGCCCTGACCCTTCTTGTAGACAGCCTCAGTGTTCTTTGACCAGTCCAGTTTATTGTCAATTCATATCCCCAGGTATTTGTAATCCTCCACCATGTCCACACTGACCCCCTGGAGGGAAACAGGGGTCACCAGTACCTTAGCTCTCCTTGGGTCTACCACCAGCTCCTTAGTCTTTTTCACATTAGTCTGCAGATAATTCTGCTCACACTATGTGACAAAGTTTCCTAATGTAGCCCTGTACTCAGCCTCATTTCCCTTGCTGATGCATCCAACTATGGCAGAGTCATCAGAAAACTTCTGAAGATGACAAGACTCTGTGCAGTAGTTGAAGTCCGAGGTGTAAGTGGTGAAGAGAAAGGGAGACAAGACAATCCCCTGTGGAGCCTCAGTACTGCTGATCACTCTGTCGGACACACAGTATTGCAAGCACACGTACTGTGGTCTGCCAGTCAGGTAATCAAGAATCCATGACACCAGGGAAGTATCCACCTGCATCGCTGTCAGCTTCTCCCCCAGCAGAGCAGGGCGGATGGTGTTGAACGCACTGGAGAAGTCAAAAAACATGACCCTCACAGTGCTCGCTGACTTGTCCAGGTGGGCGTAGACACGGTTCTGCAGGTAGACGATGGCATCCTCAACTCCTCGTCGGGGCTGGTAGGCGAACTGGAGGGGATCTAAGTGTGGCCTGACCATAGGCCGGAGCAGCTCCAGAACAAGTCTCTCCAGGGTCTTCATGATGTGGGAGGTCAATGCCACCGGTTTGTAGTCATTGAGGCCGCTGGGGCGCGGCGTCTTCGGCACAGGGACGAGGCAGGACGTCTTCCACAACACAGGAACCCTCCGGAGCCTTAGGCTCAGGTTGAATACATGGCAAAGTACTCCACATAGCTGAGGGGCACAGGCTTTGAGCACCCTGGTACTGACACCATCCAGTCCTGCAAACTTGCTTGGGTTGAGGCATTTCAGCTGCCTTCTCACCTGTTCGGCTGTGAAGCCCACCATAGTGGTTTCGTGTGGGGAAGGGGTATGGTCATGAGAGCAGGGTGGGGGACTGTGAGGAGGGGTAGGAGGGGAGAGTGGAATATGTGTTGTTTGGGGGCCAACAACACCCTGGTGGTCACCTACCTGTCAACAGAACGGGTGGATGTGGGTTCGATTTCAACACATTTAAGAGAAGTTTCGGTAAGTACATGGATGAAGAGACGTGGAGGTCTATGGTTCAGGTCTGGGCTAATGAGACTAGGCATGGACTAGATGGGCCGAAGGACCTGTTTCGGTGCTGTACTTTTCTATAACTCTATTACTCTACCTCAAAGATATTCAACTGTCAGCTATTGGAAAGAGTATCTCTTTATCACCCTATCTAGATTGTTCAGGATTTTAAATACATCTCTCAAAACTCCTCTGTGTGTTTTCTGGTCTTATCAACCTTCACATCTCCAGCCTGACACATAACTAGTCTCTCATCTCTACAACCTTTCCAATAAACTCCTGCTGGCTCCTTTCCAAAATGTTCAATTCCACCCTTAAGAATAAATGCATTAAAAAAGAAATCTGTTGTTGCAGATTTCTTCACCAGTGCAAGTGGTGAATATGGGTTAGATTTCAACATTGAAGATGAGCACATGGATGGGTGGGGTATGGAAAGCTATGGGACTAGGGAGAAGAACAATCTGGGATGGGAAAGATGAAGGCGAAATTAGTAAATACACTTTCTTTACAGTTGTACATGGTGTACGATCTGTTATTTCTTGCCGACCGATAATTGTGTGTGGGCAGTATTTACACAGCATTCGCTCAAATTGGGGTTCTGTTTAACGAAGCATCACAACTTTCCAGTTTGGTTGGACCCAAATCATCCTGCCCCTAGACGTATATTGTTCAAGATGGCCTTCTCCCTGTAGGATCACATGGCTGTTAGCAGGGCCGGTTAATGAGCTAAGTTTCTATATGAGCCCAGTGAGGGGGTTGCACGTACTTTAACCTCAGACTTTCTTTTATATAGTACTTTATTCTTTATGATTGTTGAAGATCATTGTTTTTTGTTGCATGTCACACCAACACACCACAGCAAATTCCTCCATTCCAGAGGCCCAATCAGCGGCAGGAGCAGAACACTGTGACGAGGTTATTTGCAGCTTGTGTGAAAGGAGAGCTTCGCGGGTGTTCGGGCATTTTGGAGGTCCAGTCAGCGGTGGGAGCAGGAGACTGTGACGAGGTTACTCACAGGTTGGCGAAGCTTGTGTGAAAGGAGAGCTTCGCGAGTGTTCGGACATTCCAGAGACCCAATCAGCGGCGGGAACTGAGGCATTGCGAATAAGTAAAAGTACAAAAGGGAGAAGCAGGGTCGCCATTGGGGAGGGTTTAACCTAGATTTACGGGGGGTGGGAACCAAGGTGAAGACGCAGAGGATGGGGCGGTTGGCGCACAAGTACAGATAGCTTGTGGGGAGTTTGAGAGGAAGGATAGGCAGATGTTAGAGCAAAGATGCACTCAGCCAGATGGTTTGAGGTGTGTCTATTTTAATGCAAGGAGTATCATAAACAAGGCAGATGAACTTAGAGTGTGATCAATACGTGGAACTATAACGTTGTGGCCATTACAGAGACGTCATGCAGACATGGTCAAGAGGTTCAGTTGTTGTTCTATTGAGGCAGGGAAAGGATGGTAAGGTAAAAGAACCATGGTGTACAAAGGATGTAGAAAATCTAGTTAAGAAGAAAAGAAAAGATTATGAAAGGTTCAAGAAACTAGGTACTGTTAGAGGTCTAGAAAATTACAAAGCTGTCAGGAAGGAGCCCAAGAATGAAATTATGAGAGCTAGGAGGACCCATGAGAAGGGTTGGTGAGCAGGATTAAGGAAAGCCCCAAGGCATTCTACAAGTACGTGACGAGCAAGAGGATGAGATGTGTGAGAATTGGACCAATCAGGAGCGATAGTGGAAATGTGTGCATGGAGTCGGAGAAGGTAGTGGAGGTACTTAATCAATACTTCGCTTCAGTATTCGCCAGTGAAAAGGGCCTTGGCAATTGTGAGAATAACTTACAGTGGACTGAAATGCTTAGGCATATAGACATTGAGAAACAGGATGTGCTGGAGCTTTTGAAAGGCATTAAGTTAGATAACTTGCTGGGACTGGACGAGATATACCTCAGGCTACTGTGGAAGGTAAGGGAGGAGATTGTTGAGCCTCTGGCAAGGATCTTTGCATCATTAATAGGGATGGGAGAAGTACCAGAGGATTGGAGGGTTGCAAATGTTGCTCCCTTGTTCAAGAAAGGAAGTGGAGATAACCCAGGAAATTATAGACTAGTGACTCTTACTTCAGTGGTGGGCAAATTGTGGGAGAAGATCCTGAGAGGCAGGATTAATAAACATTTGGAGAGACATAATCTGATTAGGGATAGTCAGCATGGCTTTGTCAAGGGCAGGTCGTGCCTAAACCTGATTTAAAATTTTTAAGGATATAAATTTTTAAGGATCTTTTTCTCTCTCTTTTTTTCTATTTTGTTATGGGGTTTTGTTTTTGCTTTAGATTAGAATAAAATATACCTTTTCAATATTATGGTCAATTTACAATACATAGTTATGGGGAAATTCAATCTTGTTTCTGTTTCTATAATACCATAATGTATTTTGTATTCCTCTATGCAAGTATTTAATGAAAATACTGAAAAAGAGAAGGATATAACACATTGATGAAGGTAAAGCAGTGGATGTAGTGTATATGGATTTCAGTAAGGCATTTGATAAGATTCCCCATGCAAGGCTCATTCAGAAAGTAAGGAGGCATGGGGTCCAAGGGGACCTTGCTTTGTGGATATAGAACTGACTTGCCCACAGAAGGCAAAGGGTGGTTGTAGATGGGTCATATTCTGCATGGAGGACAGTGACCAGTGGTGTTCCGCAGGGATCTGTTGTGGGACCCCTCCTCTTAGTGATTTTTATAAATGACCTGGATGAAGACGTAGAAGGGTGGGTTGGTAAGTTTGCTGATGACACAAAGGTTGGTGGTGTTGTGGATAGTGTGGAGGGTTGTCAGAGGTTACAGTGGGACATCAATAGGATGCGGAACTGGGCTGAGAAGTGGCAGACGGAGTTCAACCCAGATAAATGTGAAGTGGTTCATTTCAGTAGGCCAAATTTGAAGACAGAATATAATAATAATGGTAAGACTCGGCTGTGTGGCGGATCAGAGAGAACTTGGGTCCGTGTCCCTAGCTGCTGCATAGGTTGACAGTGTTGTAAGAAGGCATATGGTGTGATGGCATTCATCAGCTGTGGGACTGAGCTCTAGAGCTGTGAGGTAATGTTACAGCTATATAAGACATTAGTCAGACCCCACTTGGAGTACTGTGCTCAGTTCTGGCCACCTCGCTAGAGGAAGGATGTGAATATTTTAGAGAGAGTGCAGAGGAGATTTACGAGGATGTTGCCTAAATTGTAGAATGTGCCTTATGGGAATAGGTTGAGTGAACTTGGCCTTTTGTCCTTGGAGTGGTGGAGGATAAGAGGTCACCTGATAGAGGTGTATAAGGTGAGGAGAAGCATTGATCACGTGGATAGCCAGAGGTGTTTTCCCAGGGTTGAAATGGCTAACACGAGCGGGCATAGTCTTAAGGTGCTTGGAAGAAGGTGCAAAGGGGATGTCAGAGGTAAGTTTTTCACGCACAGAGTGGTGGGTGTGTTGAATGCACTGCCAGCAGATACAATAGGGTCTTTTAAGAGACTCTTAGATAGGTACATGCAGCTTAGAAAAATAGAGGGAAATTCTAGGCAGCTTCTAGAGTAGGTTACGTGGTCGGCACATCATTGTGGGCTGAAGGGCCTGTAATGTGCTGTAGATTTCTATGTTCCATGTTCTAATACATATAAATGTATATGGTGAATAAAGGTGATCCTTGAAGATTGATTCAAGCAAATACAAGCCATGCTCTAATCATGATATTCGGTGCAGTGGCAAAACTAATCCAAATTCAAAGCAATTGTCGCTAGCCCGTGGCTCCCACTGGGTTGTTATACTTGCATGACGCACAATCAGCTCCAATGAAATGACTGATCCAAAGAGTCAAATCCTTTATTAGCAATTAGCAAGCATATGATCTTGAAGCGACATTAAATGTTATCTCAGTAATAATAAATGGTCAGCAAAGATACAACCTCTGCCAGGCTGAAGCTACAAGCTGCCATGAAAAAAGCAAGAATGCATAACTTATTTCCTTCACTTTTACCACGACCCACTAATGCGACTAGTTACCATAATGAACATATTAAATCACACAGCACAGAATACAAAGCAAATAGAGAACAGATACACGGCTCCTATATTAAGATCAAGAAAATATTACCAACCAGTGCATCGGTTCTGTTTTGACTTGGTAATAACATCAATAGCTGGATGTCCTGGTATCAATGATGAAAATTATAGTTTTAATTGCAGATGCCTGGGAATAATCCAATTGAAGAATGGTCTAATTGAGGATGAGTTATTGTGACATCAGTGTAAACTATTTGTCAATTAATCATGTCCATAGTCCTTTTTAGGACAGTTTTATTGTGATATAGGATGTTGTTGCTAATAACATCTTCTTTGATTTAAAAAAATACTTACACTCAGTGGCCACTTTAATAGGTACTATGTTCACCTGCTTATTAATGCAAATATCTAATCGGCCAATCACGTGGCAGCAACTCAGTGCAGAAAAGCATGCAGACATGGTCAAGAGGTTCAGTTGTTGTTCAGACTGAACATTAGAATAGGGAAGAAATGTGATCTCAGTGATTGTTGGTGCCAGACAGGATGGTTTGATTATCTTATTAACTACTCATCTCCTGGGATTTTCAAGCTCAACAATCTAGAGCTTACAGAGAATGGTACAGGTCGACTTTCACTAATCTGGCACCATTGATACCAGAGGAGTGCCGAATTAGTGAAAATGCCAAATTACAGAAGAATCACATTAAGCATAATCAGTACTGGATTATTGAAGGAACCAGATTACCGGTAGTCAAATTAGTGAAGGTCGACTGTACGAGAAAAAGAAATCATTCAGTGAGTGGCAGTTCTGTGGGTGAAAATGCCTTGTTAATGAGAGAGGTCAGAGGAGAATGGCCAGACTGGTTCAAGCTGACAGGAAGGTGACAGTAACTCAAATAACCACACATTACAACAGTGAACGCACAAATAGTTGAACCTTTTAAGTGAATAGGCTACAGTAGCAGAAGATCACAAACGTACACTCAGTAGCCACTTTATTAGATACAGGATGTACCTAATAAAGTGGTGACTGGGTGTAGATAAAGATATAAAGATTAGCTTTGTTTGGCACAGGTACATCAAACATACAGTGAAATGTATCGTTTGCATCAATCAAATTGTGCTGTGGGGCAGCTTGCCAATTTTAGTATGTTTCAGGCACCGACACAGAATGCCCACAACTTACTATCCCCAGCCTGTACGTCACTTGCTTCAAATCAGCTCTGTGAGGATGGTGCTCAGCAGCTCAGCAGGACCAAGTTTACCGCAATTGTCGCATTTGTACACACTCCCGCCCATTTTATGTGCCTGGGAAAAAGGATTTGCAACGTGGCAAAACTAACAGAGCTGCCACCTCACAGTCCCATTCACCCACATTCTGTCAATGGACAGGTACATAGGATCGGGAACATCCAGAGGGGTTTGGGTAAAACATGGGGAAAAGGGACTAGCTTGAATGGGCATTTTGCTCAGCATGGACAAATTAGGCCAAAGGGCCTACTTTTTGTGCTGTATTCCCCTATGACTCTTATTATTTGGGCAAAAGATTCACTCTGGTGGAATGAGTAACTATGAGCGTGAGTTTTGGGAAACCTCACAGATGCAATGCAAAAGGTTTCCTTAAAGCCCCACAAAGCACTTTCTTCCATATTTAATCCCACTTGTGCAACCGAGGGAGAAGAAGAGGACTCGGGCAAGTTCCCTCCCCAAGGCTCTTGCATCGAGTGCCCGCTGTCTTCCCCCCCCCACCCCAGAGACACACAAGTGCCACACATGAGGCTGCTAAGTAAGATAAGAGTCCATGACGTTACAGGAAAGATACTAGTGTGGATAGAAGTTTGGTTGACTGGCAGGAGGCAAAGAGTGGAAATAAAGGGGAACTTTCTATAAAGGGGAACTTTTATATAGTTCTGGTCACCTCACTATAGGAAGGATGTGGAAGCATTGGAAAGGGTACAGAGGAGATTTACCAGGATGCTACCTGGTTTAGAAAGTATGCATTATGATCAGAGATTAAGGGAGCTAGGGCTTTACTCTTTGGAGAGAAGGAGGATGAGAGGAGACATGAAGGAGGTGTACAAGATAATAAGAGGAATAGATAGAGTGGATAGCCAGCGCCTCTTCCCCAGGGCACCACTGCTCAATACAAGAGGACATGGCTTTAAGGTAAGGGGTGGGAAGTTCAAGGGGAATATTAGAGGAAGGTTTTTTACTCAGAGAGTGGTTGGTGCGTGGAATGCACTGCCTGAGTCAGTGGTGGAGGCAGATACACTAGTGAAGTTTAAGGGACTACTAGACAGGTATATGGAGGAATCTAAGGTGGGGGCTTATATGGGAGGCAGGGTTTGAGGGTCGGCACAACATTGTGGGCCGAAGGGCCTGTACTGTGCTGTACTATTTTATGTTCTATGTTCTATGTTTTACTGGTTAGCTGCTAGTGACCAGTGGTGTTCTGCAGGGTCTGTTACTTTTCACATTATATGTTAATGATCTTGATGATGAAATCAATGGCTTTGTGGGAAAGTTTGCAGATGATACAAAGATAGGTGGAGGGGCAGGTTGTGTTGAGGAAGCAGGGAGTCTGCAGAAGGACTTGGACAGATTAGGAGAATGGGCAAAGAAGTAGCAGATGAAATACATTGCAGGACAGTGTACAGTCATGCACTTTGGTAAAAGCAATACAGGCAGAGAATATTTTTGAAATTGAGGTGCAAAGAGACTTAGGAATCCAAGTGGTTAGTCCTAAAAGTTAACTTGCAGGATGAGTCGGTAGTGAGGAAGGCAAATACAATGTTAGCATTCATCTTGAGAGGACTAGAATATAATAACAAGGATATAATGCTTTATAAGGCCACATTTGGAGTATTGTGAGCAGTTTTGGACCTCATATCAAAGAAAGGATGTGTTGGCATTGGAGAGGTTTATGAGAATGATCCCAGGGATGAAAGGATTAATATATGAGGAGCATTTATTTGATGGTTCTGGGTTGGAGTTTAGAAGAATGGGGTGGAGGGGGGTCTCATTGAAAACTATGGAATATGAAGGGGATGTTTTCAATAGAACATAGAGCTTCAGACTATCATGTTAATTGATGCTTTATCTAAGCTGAATCGTTAAACTTCTGTGCTTTCTGTTTAATCTTGTCAAGTTTATTTTGACAGGCATGTACTGTGATTATTTAAGGCGAACTCCCCATTAGCATTTATTACGGGATCCTTGTGTTTCAAGAATGATTCATCTTGTGGTGTCACTCAGTCAAGTCAACAATGTTCATTTGGAACTCCTATGAATGAACCCTTGTTTCTGTCTCTACATGGGGTTCTGTCATCCATCCGCACCCGGGTTCAGTCGCCTGTCAGCGCACACCGTGACAAGAACAGTGTGACGATGTTGTGCTCGCCCCTTAATGTACTCCAAGATCAATCTAACCCTTCCCTCCCACATAGTCCTCCAATTTTATATATTACGAGAGTCCCTTAGATATCTGTGTAAAAACATGTGGGAGAGTCCAGGACCAGAGGGCACAACCTCAGAAAAGAACAGAGATGTGGAGGAATTTCTTTAGCTGGAAGGTGATGAATCTGTGGAATTCATTGCCACGATGGCTACTGAGGCCAAGCCATTGGATATATTTAAACTTGATGTTGATAGGTTCTTGATTAGTAAAGTCGTTCAGGGTTACGGGAAGGAGGCCGGCGAATAGGATTGAGAGGTAAAATAAATTAGTTATGAATAACTAGAGGGACAGACTTGATGGGCCAAATAGCCAAATTCTGCCCCCGAGCCAATGCCGGAACCTGAAGCAACTCAGCGGGTCAAGCAGCGTATGTGGGTGTGGACGCCGGGCGGAAAAATGTTGACAATTATTTTGCTCCGCTGCAGATGCTGCTCGACCCTTTGACTCATTGTCTCCACAGCCCCCCACCCACCCACCCATCGCACTCGCTATAACTGGCCTCAATCTTACACTTTAAGCACTAGAATCTGCCTGGCTTCTAAGTGCTCCTGTCGCGTTTGGTCGGTCTCCGGGTTAGTGAACCGCTGCGAGCAGTGACACGGTGCTAATGCTTTTAGGCTTCTCTGCGCTAAAATATTTTCTCAAACGTCTCCAGTGACTCCTCTATTGGCCACACATGCAGCTTCGGGGTGACGTCAGGCAATCTCTCCGCTATTTCCACTCAACTGTTGGGAAAGTAGAGGAACAGAGGAGCCGGTCTGGGGGAGACGGGTTTCGGAGAGGATCGGTTCGCAAACTGCGTTCAGCGGCACGGGTAAGTCGCTGCTTCAGGTTGCAATACTGAATAAGGCGAGGGAATGGATGCAGTGCTCTCCCTCTCTCTCTCCGTGTTCGGCGCACCGGGTGGGTGTATGAAGTCCCGGCAGTTAAGCAGAAGGTGTTGCAAACCCCAGGCAACGTGTGGAGCGACCTCATCATGGACAGAACGGCTTGGGTTTGCAACGGAGCCTTTTATTCCCGCCTCCCCCCACTCTGTACTAGTAACAACAGAATGAGCTCTCGGGGCATCCTTGTAACGCGGTGGCTGGCGATGCCTGTCAGTTCTCGAGTTCACATCTGCTGGTTTTCAACGGCGGGTGTGAATTAAAAAGGGCCGGGTCAGTCACCGGGGGGGGGGGGATCAAACCATTGCCAGTCGGCGTGCGCTTGGACTTGCCGGGGAAGCCCTGGGTGTTCGTGCTGCCCGCTGCCCCGTATCTTTGTGTGGAGGGGTTTGTTTGCAAATTCCGGGGCGTGTTTCTCCGTCTCCCGCCCTCTTGATGTTTACCAGGCTGCGGCAGCGTAGTTGCACGGGGTCACAGCGCTGTAGAATGGGCGATCGTGCCTTCAACCATCATATCCAAGCTTTCAAGTACTGTATCAGTTTAAAGTCGGATGTGCTCCCGTGTGCAACTGATTTCGCCTCAGTACCCAGCCTGTTAATTTATAATTTGGCTGGCGGGTCTTTTCGTTGCACGCTTAAATGCTACTTTTGTGTAAAATGCCCCACACACCTCCACACCCTGGGGCCGGGGTATCGCCGTCTCTGTGATACACGCGGAATGAATCCGTCCCTGCGTTGTTAGAATGTGGCTGTTCTAAGCAGGTAGTTCATTACCCATCACTGCCCGTCGCGCACAAAGCAATGTGATTTTTTTTTCTCTCAATCTCGGTGCAAGCCGGCGTGAGCTGAACCGGGAAGTTTCACGTTAAGAGATCTAAACGGATGGGAGTACAATGCTGTGAATATACAGTGTGCAGAAAGTGTTCGGTAAAGGGCGCCTGGGCGACTGCTCCGGGGCTGCTAGTGCAAGCAATCTCTTGCAAGAGTGGCAGCTAATTCTGTGTTTAAAGCTTTGATGGCACAGTGGTCTGCTAAAGCACAGGCCACATTGCACTAATGAAGGCTCCCAGTAGAATTGTTAACCTGCTTCCTCTCCTTTGGCTGCCGATTGCGTGTTGCAAGCTCGCCCGGTGTGCATTGATCAGGGAACTCGCCATTTCTGGCGCAGAATTCACTGAGGGCTAGTTGCTTTCATAGTGTGAGAAAGCACGTGTTGCATACTTAACACAATTTGAGATCGCTTATTTCTGATCTCGGGGTTTTGTGTGAATGTTGCATAATGATGAGCTTGCTTGGCCTACGGGAGAGGGAAGGAGTGAGAGAGAAAGAAAGAGTGTTTGTGAGAGTAATAATATTGAATATGTCGCAGGCAAGGCTTCATCCCTAATGTTTGCTTGTACCTGCTTTATTCCAGTGTGTTCATGGTGTAGAAATAGCCTGTGGTCATAACTGAAATGATGTGGAGACTATTAGTGGATACAAACAAATCATATGCTTTTACATAAAAACACAATGAAATACAAACGGAGGAAGACTTTACCGCCCCTCAAGCCTGCCCAAGTATTCTGTATTGTCATGGCTGCTTGGCCCCAAGCCTTATCACCACATTTCTCCATCAACCTCAATTCCTCAATCTTGTGAAAGTGTGTCAGCTTCCTCTATCTGGACACCACAGTGATCTGGTGTGTAGGGAATTCCTGAGGTTTCCCCACCCTCTGCGAGAAGCTTGTGGCTAATATCAGGGGGCATAATATCATGGGACTAAACTGGTCGTTTCTTTCCAGGAGCTGGCAGAGACACAATGGGATGAATGGCCTTATAATTTACAAAGATGCTGCAGGGACTTGAGGTCCTGAGTTATAGGGAAAGATAGAATAGATAGACTTTGTTCTCTGGAACGTAGGAGAATAAGGGGAGAAAATTTTTCAATCTTTAAAATAATGTTTTTTTTCTTGAGACATTGTAAGTGTTGCCTACTTCGATGTACTCTTGCTAATTTTGGATATAATACAAAGATTTGAAAAGAGAGAGAATAAGGGGAGATTTGATAGAGGCATATAAATTATGAGGGGTATAGATAGCATAAATGCAAAGCAGGCTTTTTCCATTGAGGTTGGGTGAGACTACAACTAGAGGTCATGGGCTAAGGGTGAAAGGTGAAATGTTTAAGGAGAACCTGAGGGGGAATTTCTTTGCTCAGAAGGTGGAGCGAGCTGCCAGCGGAAGGGCTCGATTTCAGCATTTAAGATAAGTTTGGGTAAGTGGGAGGGGTGTGGTCCGAGTGCTGCTTGGTGTCACTAGGTACAACAATTGTTCGGTAGTGGCTAGATGTGTTGAGGGGCCTGTTTCTGTGCTGTGTGACTACATGAGCATGGGCAGTTAGGATGATTGGGTGGTCTGTCCTCCCAGTTTGACTTACTTGCTGTAGCATCCCATAAACAAATCTGCCTCTGGATCACAGCCATGCATGCATTTATTGAACTGATGTTTAAATGGATGGAGTTCACTCTTCTGTGCTGTCCCTGTTGACTGCTGAAGTACTGTTGAGATTTTGCAGATGAATTAAAGATACCCTGGTCACAACATGTGTTATGTGCACAAGAGATGCTGTAGATGCCAGAAACCTAGAGCAACAAACACAGTGGGAATAAAGGGAGGCTTTACTGGTAATTAGCAGTATTCTGCAGGGGTCGGTGTTGGGACCAGTTCCTTACACGTTATGGGTCTATGATTTGGACGATGGCTCAGCTTGTGGATGATACAAATATAGGTGGAGTGGCAGGTAGTTTGGAGTAAGTTTAAGGCAGGAGAATGGGGTTGAGAGGGAAAATAAATCAGCCATGATGGAAATGCAGGCCGATGGACAGACTTAAAGGGCTGAATGGCCTAATTCTGCTCTTATGTCTCAAGGTCTAAACTGCTGGAGAAACTCAGCAGGTCAGGCAGCATCTATGGAGAGGAATAAACAGTCTACATTTCGGGCCAAGACACGTCATCAGAACTCGTGTTATGTTTCATTTTTCAGTAAATATTAACTAGCCATTATAATTGCTGGAATGATTTAAATTCTATAAAACCTGCAAGTGATAGAATTAATGAAATGAATTAAATGATGTTGCAAAACAATGGCTGAGGTTTAAGGGACGTTTCCCCGGTGGCAGAAATGGGGAGGTTTTGTCCTGTAAAGACCAGATTGAGATTTATTTATCACATGTACATGGAAACATACAGTGAAATGTGCCGTTTGCTTTAGCAAGCAACATAACTCAAGGATGTGCTGGGGCAGCCCACAAGTGTGGTTGCACATTCCGGCGCCGACACAGCATACCCGGAACGAAAAACAGAACACGCGACAAAGCAACAGCAGCAAAAAAGCTGCATTCCTTGGTCTTAATATTCCAATATTTACAGGAGCCATGAGATCCTCGGGCTTTTCTACTGATGTGCCATAGTAACTGTAATTGTGAGCGGTCTTGATGCGGTGATGGAGATGGTAGGGGGAGGGGTGGGAGAAAGGGAAACTCCACAGCCGTTTTTGGTGTTAATTTGCCCATTCCACCTGTTGGCCCCACGGAATTCTGAAGTTGGAGACGGGCGACGTTTCGGTTATCTTCAGAATTATGCAGGGAATGAATGCAGCTGTTGCATGAAAATTATTTTATAAGATGGAAGTTTCAAATACCAGCGGGTACAAGCTGAAATTGGAGACTTGGAAGTAATAATGTTTTTGAACATAGAATCTTACAGCATAGTACAGACCCCCTTGGCCCATGATGTTGTGACCGACTCGAAGATCAATCTAACCCATCCCTGTCACATAGCCCTTAATTTTTCTATCATCGACGTGCTTATCTAAGAGTCTATTGAGTGTCCCTAATGTATCTGCCTCCACACCATCGCTGGCAGGGTGCTCCACACACCCACCACCCACTTCCCCCTATACATTTCTCTTTAAAATTATGCCCCCCTCCCACCCGGTGTTAACCATTTCTGCCTTGGGAAAAAGGTCTCTTGTTGCCCACATGACCCATGCCTCTTATCATCTTGTAAAGCTCTATCAAGCCAGCTCACATCCTCCTCCTCCTCCTCACCAGAGAGAAATGCCCTCGCTCAGTTAACCTATCTTCAAGTGGCTTCAACAGACTTTACTGGTTACAATGGAACAATGCAGTGACGACCTGTGCAAATGACTGTTTCTTGCAAAGGCTTTTAGGAGCTATAGGAATAAATTCCGATCTCTTGTAGTTACCAGTGGCTGTCCACAGCTCTTTGTCTTGGGTGACAAACGGTACTGTGCAAAATTCTTGGGCACATGTCTACAGCTAGGGTGCCTATAGACTTTTGCACAGCACTGTAGTAATACTACGTTTTGCGCTGTCCCGCTGCTGCCAAAAAAACCCCCACAATTTCATGATGTGTGAGCGATGGTAAATCAGATTCTGATGTGGGTCTTTATTGTGGACTGAGAGTGGAAAGGGGGAAGGGAGAGGGGAAACGTGGTTGGGAAAAGGGGGAGAGGAGGGTGCGGGAAGCACCAGAGAGACATTCTGTAATGATCAATAAACAAATTGTTTGGAATCAAAGGACCTGGCCTGGTGTTTCAGGGCTGGGTGTGTCTGCACCTGCACCACTCCCACTGCCTCTGGCACTCCTTCTTTGCCATCAGTCCCACACCCCTCCCACGGTGCTCCACCCTCGCCATTCCCAAACATCCTGTGTTCCCGCCGGATTACAAACTCGCTCAGTACTCCGCAGTACTCTAGGCACTATTTGGCTTTCAGGGGGAACCTGTGTTCAGTGGTAATGAGTCGTGGGTTCTATGGTGGAGTTGAAGAAACTTGTCACTGTCTGGGAGCCTTGTATCCTTATCTGGCCGGCAGATGCTTGGAGGACACACTCAGCAACAAAACCTGTTCAGTGTTTAAAATAAGATTTCCCAGCAATTGTCCTGTGGGATTAAATAATAATTGAAATACTAAAATGCTCCCTGTTCAGTTGGACAAATGCAAAGATTCAAGGTTGTAAAGGGCATGCTGAGGACAGGTGCTAACAGACGCCAGCCAGCAGTTGGCACAGCACATTAGTTAAAAACACGCCTGCTTAATTGTGTACAAAATGATGAGGGGTATAGGTAGGGTAAATGCAAGCAGGCTTTTTCCATTGAGGTGGGTGACGCTGGAACTGGAGGTCGCAGGTGAAGTGTGATAGGTGAAATATTTTAAGGGGTCATGAGGGTGGAACTTCTTCACTCTGAGGGTGGTGAGATTTGGAAATGAGATGCCAGTGGAAGTTGCGTGTTTGATTTTTATTATTTAAGAGACGTTTGAATAAGTACAGTACCTGTATAGGAGGGGTAAGGAAGGCTATGGAGCAGGTCGGTGAGACTAGGCAGAGTAATAGTTCAGCATGAAGTAGGTGGCCAAAGGACCAGTTTCTGTGCTATATCACTCTGACTTGATGACTTTCTACAAAGAGGAGATGGTACCAGGACAGTGACAGTCATTGGCTGACTGAAAGACCCTCCTCCTCTCTTTTTGTACAAGCAAGTGTTAAATAGACATACATATACCATCCATCATACAATTGGTCCATTTAAAGAAAAGCAATTGCTTCTAGCCTCATAAACACAAGAATTCTGCAGGTGCTGGAAATCCAGAGCAATATGCGCAGTATGCTGGAGGAACTCAACAGGTCAAGTTGGAGGAGCACCACCTCGTACTCTGTCTGGGCAGCCACCATCCTGACGGAATGAACATCGATTTCTCTGACTTCCAGTAATTTCTCCCCACTCCACCTTCTCTGATTTTCCATTCCTCATTCTGGCTCCCCTCTGCCCTTTCTCTCCTCACCCACCCATCACCTCTCTCTGGTGCCCTTCTTCCCTCTGTATCTCCGATGGTCCACTCTCCTGTCCTATAAGA
This sequence comes from Mobula birostris, assembly GCF_030028105.1. Taxonomy (NCBI): domain Eukaryota; kingdom Metazoa; phylum Chordata; class Chondrichthyes; order Myliobatiformes; family Myliobatidae; genus Mobula; species Mobula birostris. Next base: position 129,225,428 of record NC_092370.1, read on the forward strand.
TTCCTCCTTCGGCCCTTTATCTTTTCCACCTATCACCTCCAGCTTCTTCCTTCGTCCCCTGTCCCCACCCACCTTCGGCTTCACCTATCACCTGCCAGCTTGTACTCTTCCCCCACCCCTCCCACCTTCTTACTCTGGCTTCTGCCCGCTCCCTCTCTGGTCCTGATGATGGGTTTCAGTCCAAAAAGTCAACTGTTGGTTCCTCTCCGTAGATGCTGACTGACTTGCTGAGTTCTTTCAGCGTTTTGTGGGTGTTACCTCAGTACCTTGGGATCTTTTGAAAATTAGACCAGTATATACCAAAGTTGTCACAATTGGACAGCAAGTAAAAATATTGTTAAAATAAAGAGAACTTTAAACTAACAAGCTTTAAAGTATGCTGCTTGCCTTAGGGGTGCATATGCTTTTTGAATTTTCCCTGAAACGTTCCATCAATATTCAAGTTGCTGCTCAGTGTTCTCCACTTGGAGATCTGTCCGTCTGTGTGGGTGAGTGAAGGGAGGAAGCAGCTTGTTTTGCTGTAAACAAGAGGAATTCTGCAGATGCTGGAAATTCAGGCAACACACATCAAAGTTGCTGGTGAACGCAGCAGACCAGGCAGCATCTCTAGTAAGAGGTACAGTGACGTTTCAGGCCGAGACCCTTCATCAGGACTAACTGAAGGAAGAGTTAGTAAGAGATTTGAAAGTGGGAGGGGGAGGGGAAGATCCAAAATGATAGGAGAAGACAGGAGGGGGAGGGATGGAGCCAAGAGCTGGACAGGTGATTGGCAAAAGGGATATGAGAGGATCATGGGACAGGAGGAACAGGGAGAAGGAAAGGGGAGGGAACCAGAGGATGGGCAAGGGGACAGAGGGAGAAAAAGGAGAGTGGGAGAAAGAAAGTGTGTATACAAATAAATAGCGGATGGGGTATGAGGGGGAGGTGAGTCCTGACGAAGGGTCTCGGCCTGAAACGTGGACTGTACCTCTCCCTAGAGATGCTGCCTGGCCTGCTGTGTTCACCAGCAACTTTGATGTGTGTTGCTTGTTTTGCTGTTGTTGTTTTGTTGTTTGTTGTGTTCTGTGTTATCCTGCCAAACTTTCTGGGCATGCTATGTTGGTGCCAGCGTATGTGGTGACACTTGCGGGCTGCCCTCAGCACACTTGGGTGTGCTTGTTGCTAACGCAGACAACTCATTTCTCTGTAAAGTTCCAGTGCAGTATTTCAGTTTGCTGACGACACCACTGTCGTCGGCTGAATCAACGGCGGTGAACAATCAGCATACAGGAGAGAGATTGAAAATGTGGCTGAGTGGTACTTCAATAACTTCTCACGCAATGTCAGCAAGACCAAGGAGCTGATTATTGACTTCAGAAGGAGGAAACTGATGGTCTATAAGCCAGTTCTCATTGGAGGATCAGCAACCTTAAATTCCTCAGTATTATTATTTCGGAGGACCTGCACTGGGCCCAGCACTGAAGTGGAATTATGAAAAAAGCACGTCAGCACCTCTACTTCCTTAGAAGATTGTGGGGATTCGGTGTGACATCTAAAACTTTGACGAGCTTCTATAGATGTGTAGTGGAGAGTGTATTGACCGGCTGCGTCATGGCCTGGAACGGAAACACCAAAGCCCTCCCCACCATTGGGCACGTCTACATGGAGCACTGTCGCAGGAAAACAGCATCTGTCAGGGGGGACCCCCACTGTCCAGGACACGCTGTCTTCTCACTGATGCCATCGGGAAGCAGGTCCAAGCACCTCAGGACCCACACCGCCAGGTTCAGGAACAGTTATTACCCCTCAAGCATCAGGCTCCTGAACTAGAGGGCATAACTTCACTCATTTCAACTCTGAGCTGATTTCACAAGCTATGGACTCACTCTCAAGGACGCTTCATTTTATGTTCTCAATACTTATTGCTTGTTTACTGTTATAATAATTATTTCATTCTTTTCTCATTTGTATTTGCCCTGTTTGTTGTCTTTTGCACGTCGGGTGTTTGTCCGTCCTGTTGGGTGTGGTCTTTCGTTGATTCTGTTGTGTTTCTTGTATCTACTGTGAATGCCTGTAATACTGTGAATACTGTGAATCTCAGGGTTGTATATGATGACATGTATACTTTGATAATTTACTTTAAACTTTGTACATTTGCTAAATCTGAATTACTTGTTATACCTCCATCTCTTTTCTCTTCATTCTGCACAACTTATTTAATTTAATATTTTATATATACTTTTTATTATTATTATTATGTATTGCAACATATTGCTGTCACAAAACAACCAATTTATTGATATATGCCAGTGATAATAATTCTGATACTGATACCCATAGCAGTTACTCTAAACCATTTCTTCACTTTTTGCAAATTATAGATGTACAAAGCAAAGCTTTCACTTCCCTGTTTAGCAAATCCCAAACATTATGATTGTTCCTTAATTCACAGTGTGTAAGCTCATTGGTAATTTGCAATGCTGTCTCCGACTGAATACTGTATTCATTCACAATCAGTACCACAACATTAAATTATAGCTGCACTAATTACTAAATCTCCCAGTTGCCAGTAAAATAACTTGAAACATGTTACAGAACGTAGCACAGTACAGGCCCTTCAGCCCCGATGTTGTGCCAAGCTTTTAACGTACTCTAAGAGATTTAACCCTATCCTCCCTACAGAACGTCCAACTTTTTATTATCCGTGTACCTATCTAAGAGTTCCTTAAATGTTCCTAATACATCTGCTTCTCCCACCACAACTAGCAGCCTCTACCGCCATCCTGGCAGGGCCTTCCACACCTTTACCATGCTCTGTTTTAAAAAAAAAACCTCTGACATCCCCCACTATACTTCCCTCAAATCACCTTAAAATTATCCTCCTTCATATCAGCCATTTCTTCCCCCCCCCCCCCGAAAAGTCTGCGGCTGTGCATTCGTTTTATGCATCTTATCTTGTACATTCCAGATAGTAAAGTCCTAGCCCTCTCAACCTTTAGTCCAGGCAGTAAACCTCCTCTGCACCCTCTCCAAAACTTCTACGTCCTTCCTATGATGAGGTGATCAGAACTGAACGCAATATTCCAATTGCGGTCTAACCAAGGATTTATTGACTTGCAACATTACTTTGTGGCTCTTGAGCTCAGATCGTCAACTGATGAGGGCCAACACACCCTACACTTTCTTAACAACCTATCAACTTCAGTGTCAACTTTGTGGGATCTGGGAGCGACCTATAAACCCAAGGGATCTTGCAGATGCTGAAAGTCTAAAGCAACACACACAAAATGCTGGAGGAACTCAGCAGGTCAGGCAGTATCTATGGAGAGGAATGAACAGTCGATAGTTCGGGCTGAGACCCTTCATTGGGACATTGAGGATCAGGATAAATTTCCAGAGTAAAGTGTTATGGTGTACTTGGGAGTGTTATATGTACACAAGAAATTCTGCAAATGGTGGAAATCCAGAATAACATGCACATAAAATGGTAGAGGAACTCAGCAGGTCAAGCAACCTCAGAACAGAAGGACGCCCATTTAGAAAAGAGATGAGGAGGATTTCTTTAGCCAGAGGGTGGTGAATCTATGGAATTCATTGCCACAGATGGCTGTGGAGACTAAGTCATTGGGTACAGTTAAAGTGGGAGTTGATTGGTTCTTGATTAGTTAGGGGCACCAAGGGTTATAGGGAGAAGGCAGGAGAATGGGAATGAGAGGGAAAATTAAATCAGTCATGATCAATGGTGGAACACACAACTTGCTGACGGAACTCAGCAGGTCAGGCAGCATCTATGGAGTGTAATAAAGAGTCGATATTTTGGGTTGTGACCCTTCATCGGGACTGGAAAGGAAGGGGGAGGAAGCCAGAATAAGAATGTGGGAGGAGGAGAAGGAGTGCAAGTTGTAAGGTGACAGGTGAGACCAGGTGAGGGGGAGAGGGGGGATGAAGTGAGAAGCTGTGACGAGATAGGTGGATGAGGTAAAGGGCTGAAGAAGGAGGAATCTGACAGGATAGGGGAGTGGACCGTATGAGAAAATGGAAGAGGAGGAGACATACCAGAGGTAGGTGAGGCAAAGAGATAAGAAGGTAGACAGAACGGGGAATGAGGAAAAAGACGAAGGGACGGGGGAAGGAATTACTGAAAGTTAGAAGTATTGATATTCATTTCATCAGGTTGAAGGCTTCCCAGATGCAGAAGAATTGAAGATACTTGTCAAAGTGGTCCCCGATCATCATCGGGTCTCACCGATGTAGGGGAGGCTATACTGGGAACATTGGATTTAGTAGATCACCCCAACAGACCTGTGGGTGCTAGCTTCTTCCTCCTTCCTTTCCAGATCTCTTGAAGGTCTGGAAAGCTAGAAGAAGTATGAGAAGATGGGGGGAATTGAAAGGCTGATCATTTTACAATAAACAATAGACAATAGGTGCAGGATAGGCCATTCGGCCCTTCGAGCCAGCACCACCATTCACTGTGATCATGGCCGATCATCCACAATCAGTATCCAGTTCTTGCCTTATCCCCATAACCTTTGATTCCGCTATCTTTAAGAGCTCTATCCATCTCTTTCTTGAAAGCATCCAGAGACTTGGCCTCCACAGCCTTCTGGGGCAGAGCATTCCATATATCCACCACTCTCTGGGTGAAAGAAGTTTTTCCTCAACTCCATTCTAAATGGCCTACCCCTTATTCTTAAACTGTGGCCTCTGGTTCTGTACTCACCCATCAGCAGGAACATGCTTCCTGCCTCCAGTGTGTCCAATCCCTTAATAATCTTATATGTTTCAATAAGATCCCCTCTCAGCCTTCTAAATTCCGGAGTATACAAGCCCAGTCGCTCCAATCTTTTGACATATGACAGTCCCACCATCCTGGGAATTAACCTTGTGAACCTATGCCGCACTCCCTCAATAGCAAGAATGTCCTTCCTCAAATTTGGAGACCAAAACTGCACACAGTACTCCAGGTGTGGTCTCACCAGGGCCCTGTACAGCTGCAGAAGGACCTCTTTGCTCTTATACTCAATTCCCCTTGTTATGAAGGCCAGCATGCCATTAGCTTTCTTCACTGCCTGCTGTACTTGCATGCTTACTTTCAGTGACTGATGTACAAGAACACCTAGATGTCATTGTACTTCCCCTTTTCCTAACTTGACTCCATTTAGATAATAATCTGCCTTCCTGTTCTTACCACCAAAGTGGATAACCTCACATTTATCCACATTAAACTGCATCTGCCATGCATCTGCTCACTCACCCAGCCTGTCCAAGTTACCCTGCATTCTCATAACATCCTCCTCACATTTCACACTGCCACCCAGCTTTGTGACATCGGCAAATTTGCTAATGTTACTTTTAATTCCCTCATCTAAATCATTAATATATATTGTAAACAGCTGCGGTCCCAGCACTGAACCCTGCGGTACCCCACTGGTCACCGCCTGCCATTCCGAAAGGGACCCATTGATCGCTGCTCTTTGTTTTCTGTCAGCCAGCCAATTTTCAATCCATGTCAGTACTCTGCCCCCAATACCATGTGCCCTAATTTTGCCCACTAATCTCTTATGTGGGACTTTATCAAAGGCTTTTTGAAAGTCCAGGTACACTACATCCACTGGCTCTCCCTTGTCCATTTTCATAGTTACATCCTCAAAAAATTCCGGAAGATTAGTCAAGCACGATTTCCCCTTCGTAAATCCATGCTGACTCGGACCAATCCTGTTACTGCTATCCAGATGTGTCGTAATTTCATCTTTTATAATTGACTCCAGCATCTTTCCCACCACCGACGTCAGGCTAACCGGTCTATAATTCCCTGTTTTCTCTCTTCCTCCCTTCTTGAAGGGAGGGACAACATTAGCCACCCTCCAATCCACAGGAACTGATCCTGAATCTATAGAACATTGGAAAATGATTACCAATGCATCCACGATTTCTAAAGCCACCTCCTTAAGTACCTGGGATGCAGACCATCAGGTCCTGGGGACTTATCAGCCTTCAGACCCAACAGCCTATCCAACACCATTTCCTGCCTAATATAAATTTCCTTCATTTCATTCATTACCCTAGATCCTTTGGCCACTATTACATCTGGGAGATTGTTTGTGTCTTCCCTAGTGAAGACAGATCCAAAGTACCTGTTCAACTCGTCTGCCATTTCCTTGTTCTCCATAATAAATTCACCCGCTTCTGTCTTCAAGGGCCCAATTTTGGTCTTGACTATTTTTTTCCTTTTCACATACCTGAAGAAGCTTTTACTATCCTCCTTTATATCCTTGGCTAGTTTACCTTTGTACCTCATTTTTTCTCCACATATTGCCTTTTTAGTAACCTGCTGTTGCTCTTTAAATTTTCCCAATCCTCCGGCTTCCCACTCGTCTTTGCTATGTTATACTTCTCTTTTATTTTTATACTGTCCATTACTTCCCTTCTCAGCCACAGCCTCCCCTTACTCCCCTTAGGATCTTTCTTCCTCTTTGGAATGAACTGATCCTGCACCTTCCGCATTATTCCCAGAAACACTTGCCGTTGCTGTTCCACTGTCATCCCTGCTAGGGTATTGTTCCATTGAACTTTGGCCAGCTCCTCCCTCATAGCACCATAGTTCCCTTTGTTCAACTGTAATACTGACACTTCCGAGTTTCCCTTCTCCCTCTCAAATTGTAGATTAAAACTTATCATATTATGGTCACTACCTCCTACTGGCTCCTTTACCTCGAGGTCCCTGATCAAATCCGGTTCATTGCACAACACTAAATCTAGAATTGCGTTCTCTCTGTTAGGCTCCAGTACAAGCTGTTCTAAGAATCCATCTCGGAGGGACTCCACAAACTCCCTTTCTTGGGGTCCAGTACCAACCTGATTCCTCCAGTCTACCTGCATGTTGAAATCCCCCATAACAACTGTAGCATTACCTTTGCGACATGCCAATTTTAACTTACACCCTACATCCAGACTACTGTTTGGGGGCCTGTAGATAACTCCCATTAGGGTCTTTCTACCCTTAGAATTTCTCAGTTCTATCCATACTGACTCTACGTTTCCTGATTCTATGTCCCCCCTCGCAAGGGACTGAATATCATTCCTCACCAACAGAGCCACCCCACCCCCTCTGCCCATCAGTCTGTCCTTTCAATAGGACGTATATCCTTGAATATTCATTTCCCAGGCCCTGTCCACTTGAAGCCATGTCTCTGTTATTCCCACAACATCATACTTACCAATTTCCAACTGTGCCTCAAGCTCATCCACTTTATTTCTTATACTCCGTGCACTCATATACAATACTTTTAATTCATTACTCCCCTCACCTCCCACATCAATTCCTATTTCACTTGGCCATACTGTACGATTCCTTCTTGAGCTTTCTGCTCTGTTGATTCTGCTGTCTTTCTTAACTTTTCTTATTCTCACTTTCCCTTTATCTCCATCCTTATAATTCCAGTTCATCCCCTCCCCCCCACTACTTAGTTTAAACACACCTGTGTTGCAGAGGCAAACCTGCCTGCCAGAATGCTGGTGCCCCGCTTATTAAGGTGCAACCTGTCCCTTTTGTACAATTCATCCTTACCCCGAAACATACCCTGGTGGTCCAAGAATGTAAATCCTTGCTTCCTGCACCAGTTCCTCAGCCACACATTCAGATCCATTTTCTCCCTGTTCTTGCCCACTCCAGCACAAGGAACTGGAAGCAAACCGGAGATAAGCACCCTGGAAGTCCTGCTTTTCAGCCTTCTTCCGAGTTCTCTGAAGTCACGCTGTAGAATGTCTTTCCTCTTCTTCCCCACGTCATTTGTGCCGACATGCGCCACCACTTCCGGATGTTCACCTTCGCTCTTGAGGATTCCCTGCAATCAGTCCATGACATCCTGGATCCCGGCACCAGGGAGGCAACACACCATCCTTAAATCTCGCCTGTTGCCACAGAAACCCCCTTCTTTACCTCTCACTATGGAGTCCCCTACTACCACGGCTTTGCCTGACGTCTGTCTCCTCGGCTTTGCCTCAGCGCCAATTGTTGACTCGCAGACCCGTCCGCCTCTCAGACTGGCACTGTCTTCTGTCCCGACAGCTTCCAAAAGGGAGAACCTGCTTTCGAGAGGCACATCCCCCGGGGTCTCCTGTACTTCAAGCATCCTTTCCTTGCTCATCGTCGTCCCCTTTCTCTCCTCCGGTTTTCTTTGCTTCTGAGTATCATTTGGTCAACGTGTGATGAGAGAATGATTAGAGAGGCATGTTGGACCCTGAAATTTGTACTTGGAGGCAAGGTGCACAAAAGAAAAGAAATTGTGCTCATCCTTTATAATGCACTTGTTTGGCCACAGTTGGAGCACTTTATGTCACTCTGCAAAATCTAATCAGCCAATCGTGTGGCGGCAACTCAATGCATAAAAGAATGCAGACAGGGTCAGGAGGTTCAGTTGTTCAGGTCAAATATCAGAATGGTGAAAAAAATGTGATCTAAGTGGTTCTTAACTGTGGATTGAATATTGGTGCCAGGCAGGGTGGTTTGAGTATCTCAGAAACTACTGATCTCCTGAGAGTTGCTCGTACAAGAATCTCTAGAGTTTATAGAGATCGGTGCAAAAAACAAATAAACATCCAGTGAGCAGCAGTTCTGTGGGTGAAAATGCCTTGTTAATGAAAGAGGTCAGAGGAGAATGGCCAGAGTGGTTCACGCTGACAGGAAGGCGACGGTAACTCAAATGACCACACGTTACAACTTTGGTGTGCAGAAGAGCATCTCTGAATGCACAATACGTTAAACCTTGAGGTGGATGGGCTACAGCAGCAGGAGACCATGAACACACACTCAGTGGCCACTTTATTGGATATGTGAGGGACCTTACACTGGATTCATTTCCTTGCAGGTACTTACAGGAAAGGAGAGAAATACAATAGGGTTTCTGAAAAAACCATACATAAACAAAGACTGACAAACAACCAATGTGCAAAAGGAGACAAATTGTGCAAATATATAAAGAAGTAAATAATAATGAGAACACGTGTTGTGGAGTCCCTGAAAGTGAGTTTGCATATTGTGGGATCAGTTCAGAGCTGAGGTGAGTGAAGTTATCCATGTTCGTTCAGGAGTCAAGTCACTTTTTTTTGTCATTTCAACCATAACTGCAGGTACAGAACATAGTAAAAATGAGACAACGTTTTCCATGGTTGGTGTCAGTCCAGGCTGTAGGTATTGAGGAGTCTGATGGCTTGGGGAAGAAACTGTTACATAGTCTGGTCGTGAGAGCCCAAATGCTTCGGTGCTTTTTCCCAGATGGCAGGAGGGAGAAGAGTTTCTATCGCAAACAACAGGAATTCTGCAGATGCTGGAAATTCAAGCAACACACATCAAAGTTGCTGATGAACGCAGCAGGCCAAGCAGCATCTATAGGAAGAGGTACAGTCGACGTTTCAGGCCGAGACCCTTCGTCAGGATAGAAGAGTTTGTATGAGGGGTATGTGGGGTCCTTCATTATGCTGTTTGCTTTGCGGATGCAGCGTGTGGTGTAAATGTCTGTGATGGCGGGAAGAGAGACCCCGATGATCTTCTCAGCTGACCTCACTATCCGCTGCAGGGTCTTGCGATCCAAGATGGTGCAATTTCTAAACCAGGCCGTGATGCAGCTGGTGGTTTTAGGGTAATAAGTGTCCCTGAATTATGGGGTGTGGGATCTAAAGCTTTTGGACCTCCTGCCCAATGGTAGTATCGAGAAGGTCTGGATGGTGGGGGTCTTCAGTGATGGACGCTGCTTTCTTGTGGCAGCAGTCCTTGTAAATGTGCTCAGTGGTAGGGAGGGCTGTGTCCACCACTTTCTGTAGATGTTAGAGTCGTTTCAGATCTTGAGTATACTGTATAACTGTATTCCTTTTAGCTGCCAGCAACATGTTGCCTCTCTCTGGTCCCATCTTCATTTCAATTCTCAACCCTGATTTTAATTTATGTTTTTCTTGTGAATGTTGTGTCTCTAGTCCTGTGAATCTTGTGTTGCTACGTGCCTGTGATTATGCTGCTGCAAGTAAGGTTTTCATTGAACCTGCGCATAAGTGTGCATTTGTGCCTATGACAATAAACTCGATTTTTGACTTTGGCTTTGGCCCCAGAACAAAACTGGTCAGGAAAAGATTTGATGAAAATGAACAAGATTATGATTGGTTCAGATAACTTCAAGCTCCTGAACCAGTGTGGCTGACTTCACTTACTTCAACTCTGATCTGATTCCAAACCTCTGGACTCACTTTCAAGGACTCTACAACTTGCATTTATTTATTTGTTTGCACAATTTGTCTTCCTTTGCACATTAGTTGTTTGCCATTTTTGTTTATGTACAGTTTTGCATAAATTCTATTGTATTGCTTTATTTTCCTGTAAATGCCTCAGGGTAGTATATAATGACATGTACATACTATCTGCTGATGATTCAGAGACCAATGGGAAACAGATTTAAAATTGCCAAATATATAAGAGAGATGTAAGGGGAAAAAAATAACAGGTTTACACAGAGAATAATGACTCAGACTTTTTACCAGTCGAGGTGGAAGAAACAGGATAAATCAGGTATTTCAAAAACTAAGGAGTAATTTGCAGGCACTGGGGGAACTGCAAGGATTGGGACTGGTGGATTGCTCTACCAGGAGCCGTAGGTTCGAGAGGCTGAATGGACTCCTTCCACACTGTATCAGTTTGAGGACTAATTTACTATTTTTGCCCATCAAAGATCCTGGTCCTGAGGCCAACTGTGTATCAGACTGACCATCAAGGGTTCCACTTCTTTGGACCCTGCCTGCCACCCAGGTATTGGGGGTTAAATTACCACAGCACATCGATAGCTGTAGAGGGAGCACAGTAGTGTAACGGTTTTACAGCGCTAGTGACCCCCCACTGTCTGTAAGAATTTTCTACATTCTCAAAGCGCCCTGATTTCCTCCCACATTCCAAGATGTACGGGTTTGTAGATTAATTGGTCACGTGGGTGTCATTGGGTGATGTGGGTTCATTGGGCTGGTCACTGTGCTGTATCTCTGAGTAAAGTAAGTAAATAAGGGACTGAATGGGGAGGAATAGGGCTGTTTCGCCTCTGTTTCCTTGTTGCTTGGTATGTTCTGTGGCGACACTTGTGGGCTGGCCCCAGCACCTCCTTGGGTGTGTTGGTTGTCAACGCAAACAACACATTTCACTGACTATTTCGATGTAGCGGTAATAAATTAGAGAATCTGAATTGTTAGGTTGAGCGGAAAATGAGGTTGGAAATGTAATGACTTTAAGTAATTTATTTTTCAGAGTGCATATTTCTGAATTGTTGAGAACCTACCTTCCCCCTCACCTGTCACCTTCCAGCTTGTATTCCTTCTCCTCCCTCCATCACATTCAGGTTTCTTCCTCCTTCCTTTCCAGCCCTGGTGAAGGGTCTCAGCCTAAAATGTCGACTGTTTATTCCATTTCACAGATGTTGCCTGACCTGCTGAGTTCCTCCGGCATTTTGTGTGCGTTACTCTGGATTTCCAGCTCCTTTATCATTGCTTTATACATAGTGGATAGGAAGACCATTTGGTTATTAAATTACTACCTGGCTGTCTCATTCAGTTTGCACCCATTCGTTGCTGAGATGTTGATGACAGCAGAATAATTTGAATAATACACTGCAGCACCCACAAAATGCTGGAGGAACTCAGCCCGAAACGTTGATTGTACTCCTTTCCTAGATGCTGGCTGGCCTGCTTGGTTCCTCCAGCAATTTGTGTGCGTTGCTCGGATTTCCAGCAGCTGCAGGCTTTCTCTCGTTTGTGATGGAATAATACACTTCCTGGTTCCTCTCCTCTGTTCAAAGAGCCCAATATTGGTTGGCCGAAGAGCTGAAATGTCAGCACCAAATGTCACGTCAAAATAAATTAACTTGGCCAAAGAACTGTGAATTGAATGGCAGACAGCAAATCTCATCCCTCAGGCAAGTGAATAAGATCTTAGACTGAGTGAAGTTATTGGGTTTGAGAGCAGAAGAAACTAGCTCAGTACTTAAACTGGTTCCATTAACCCATGATATTGGCAGCATTCTTATAGCAGAGTTTCCTCTGCTTTAATGCACATGTGCAATAAAGTACATGGAATATGTATGTTCACATAGATTTGATTAAAATAATTTAGATGTCACACATCATCTATGTTTGTTAACGAGGTTAGTGATTTAACTTGTGCATTCAGCACTAAAAAGGGCAGTGCCGTTTCTAAACACAAGAGATTCTGCAGATGCTGGAAATCCCAACTTACACTTACAAAATGTTTGAGGAACTCAGCAGAACAGGCAGCATCTATGGAAAGAAACAAAAAGTCAATGTTTCAGGCCAAGACCTTTCATCAGGACTCTCTGGGCTTGTACTCACTGGACTTTAAATAAATGAGTGGGGATCTCATTGAAACCTATTGAATATTGAAAGGCCTGGATAGAGTGGATGTGGAGAGGATGTTTCCTATCATGGGAGAGTCTAGGACCAGAGGGCACAGCCTCAGAATACAAGGATGTCCCTTGAGAACAGAGATGAAGAGGAATTTCTTTCAGCAGAGAATGGTGAATCTGTGAAATTCATTGCCAAAGGCTGTGTGGAGGCCAAGTCATTTAAAGCAGAGGTTGATAGGTTCTTGGTTAGTAAAAGTGTAAAAGGTTATGGGAAAGGGGGCGTGAGAGTGGGATTGAGAGGGATAACAAATCAGCCATGATGGAATAGCAGAGTAGGCACAATGGGCCAAATGGCCTAATTCTGCAACTATGTCTTATGGTCTTATACCCCATCCCAAGCTTCCCTTAATTTTGCAATTGAAACCACTTCTGCTGGCAGCTCATTCCAGGTTCTCACCACCCTCCGAATGAAGAAACTCCCCCCTTGTGTTGCCCTTAAACATGTCACCTTTTAGTCTCAACCTGTGACCTCTAGTTCTAGTCTCACCCTACCTCAGTGGAATAAGCCTGCTTGCACTTGCCCTATCTTTACCTCTCATACTTTTGGATAGCTCTGTCAAATCTCCCCTCATTCTCCCACACTCCATGAAATAAAGTCCTAATATATTCAATCCTTCCCTACAAGTTGGATTCTAAAGTCCCGGCAACATGGTTGTGAATTTTCTCTGTACCCTTTCAATCTAATTGATAGCTTTACTATTGGTAGGTGACTAGAACGGCACCCAATGCTCCAAATGAGGCTTCAACAACATCTTATGCAACCTCAATAACATCCCAAGTCCTGTACTCAGTACCCTGATTTATGAAAGTCGATGTGCCATGAGTTCTCCTTATGACCCTATCTATCTGCGACACCATGTGTATCTGTATTTCCTTCTGTTCTACCACACTCCTCAATGTCTACTGTTCACTGTGTAAGATCTCCCCCAGTTTGTCCTCCTAAAGTGCAACACTTCACTCTTGTCTTAGTTAAATTCCATCTACCATTTTCTTTTAGCCTATTTTTCCAGCTGGTCCAGATCCTGCTGCGAGCCGTAATTGCCTTCCTCACTGTCCACTACACCCCAAAGCTTAGTGCAATCTGCAAACTTGCTGAACCAGTTAACCACATTATCATCCAGATTGTTGATGATGATGACAGACAGCAACGGACTCAGCATCGCTCCCTGTAGCAAACACTAGTCATAGGCTTCCAGTCAGAGGGGTAACCATCTACTTCCTCTCTCTGGCGCCTTCCACAAAGGCAGTCAGTATCGCTCCAGTAATTTGAGATTTTTAGAAGGAAAGCAACAAATGTGCCAGAAACTATTGCTTAGACATGAGAATGCAGATAATGTGAGGGAGGAATGGGGATCAGGAAATGCAGGGAATTATTATTATAGTCTGGAATTAGTTAGTCCACAAACCCATTAAACTCCATTAGTGAAGCATTTGGTGCTGTCTGACTGATAGACTTTCTGGACTTGGTCATTTTTCACATTAATACACCAGTGCATTTTTTAAACATTACACAGAAATATAATCATTTTCCAGTGAACCTGTTAAGTTTAAGGGAGCATAGAAAATAGGGTCTTCAAGTGAGTCTTGAGAGAAATGGAACCGGGTCAGTTAATATGGAAACAAAGAATGGGGCCCTTGTGTATTTCCGAGAGTGAGGGGAGTGAGGCATCACTATGTTCAATAGAGTGCAGGGAATGGGGACCAGGTTTCAGAAAGGGGGTCCCGCTGTGTTTCAGGTTTCAGAAAGGGGGTCCCGCTGTGTTTCAGGTTTCAGAAAGGGGGTCCCGCTGTGTTTCAGATTTCAGAAAGGGGGTCCCGCTGTGTTTCAGATTTCCAGAAAGGGGGCCCCGATGCATTTCAGAGTTTCGGAAAGGGGGCCCCAGTGCATTTCAGATTTCCGGAAAGGGGGCCCGGTGCGATTCAGAGTTCCGGAAAGGGGCCCCCGGTGTGTTTCAGAGTTCTGGATAGGCAGTCTCAGTGACTTTAAAGGAAGCACCAGGAACAGAACTGGGTGTGCCTAAAGAGAAATACTACCCAGTGAGCAGATCATTTGAACTAGTGGGATTTTCAAATACAGGCCATCTCCAGGCTATGAATGCCTGATTTGCATGCATCTGTACGTACGAAAGAGCTCCCATAACATTATTAATTTGGAAGTACATTCGTACACTTGTTCCTTGAATGGCAGATCTGTGGTCTAACCTAAGGATGTGCCGGGGGCAGCTCGCAAATGTCTCCAGAGCCTGCACAGCATGCTCGCTGTGATCGGGAGAACAACACAACACAACAAAATGGACGTACCAAACAACAAAACAAGCCCTAGCCCCCCCCCCCCCCCGCCCACATGCACACGCACACACACACAGTCCTCTAACCACAGGGCAGACCATTTTCTTTGGCTTCCAGTGGATTGGTGGACTCGCAGACATTGGGCCTTCGACTTCCCTAGTGGACTCTGGGGAAGTAATGGACACGCGGTGGATGAGTGGGTTCCTACTGAGTACGTTGGAGTTTGCTGCTGTTTTTTGTTGATGACAACTTTCCTGTTTCTGCACCTACCCTTGCTCACATTGTGTAGTCTGTGAACTGAGCCATGTAAACGGTGAAGAGACTCGGAGCCTAAGAGGTGACCTGTTTTCTCATCTTTATTTAGAGAATAGAACATAGAACATTACAGCACAGTACAGACCCCTCAACCCATGATGTCGTGCTACCCTTTTAACCTACTCCAAGATCAATCTAACCCTTCCCTCCCACAATAGGCACTTGGATAATAGAAAAATGGAGGGGTGTTTAAGGGTTTCTTAAATGCCCCTAATGCATTTGTCTCTACTGCCACCCTGGGAGGGTGTTCCACACACCCACCACTTTCCGTTAAAAACTCAACTCTGATATCCCGCTTATACTGTCCTCCAATCACCTTAAAGTTATGCCCCTGGTTTTCATCATCTTTCTCTCGGGGCGAGAAATCTGGTTGTCCACTTGATCTATGCCTCTTTTCATCTTGTATACCTCTATCAACTCACCGTTCATCCTCCTCCTTTCCAAAGAGAAAATGCCCTCGCTCACTCAGCCTATCCTCATCTGTGGAAGTTGTTGAGCCTCTGGGCAGTGATGATCTCCTTGATGTAGAGATGTTACTGATGGTGCCATTGATGTAGGGCAGGTGGGGGGCGGGTGTGGGAACACAAAAGTGGAATGGTTAGTAGGTTGGATTTCCAGTGCTGTGATGCTTGGACCTAATTGGCGTAGGTGTGGATGTCCTATTCTTGCACTGTGCACTTTGCTTTCGGATGGTTCAGATCTATCCTGGGCCCAACATATTGATGCCATTAAGAAGAGTCAATATTCCAAGATCCCTTACTTGACATAACTGGAGTAAAATAGCAAACTACAAAACACAGTTTCAACAGCACCAGCTTTTCTCGGTAACTAAGGGGGAGGGGGTGGAAAAGTGGACGAACTGTGTGCCTCATAGTATCAGTGACATGTGTGTACAAAAACCTAAAGCAAATGTTTACCAGCAGCTATACTTCATTAGGAGTTTGAGAGGATTTGGCCTGTCACCAGATGTCCCATGGAGACCGTGCAGACTGTTTGCATCACCGTCTGGTAATGGAGGCATCAGTGCTCCGGGTCAGAGAAAGCTGCAGAGGGCTGTAAACTCAGCCAGCTCCATCGTGGGCTCTCGCCTCCTCATCAGTGAGTTCACCTTCAAACAGCCATGCCTTAAAGCAGCGGCACCGTACCAGGGTATGTCCTTGAATCATTACGTCAGGGAGGAGGCGCAGGAGCCTGAAGACTCACACTCAATGACTGAGGAACAGCCTCTTTCCCTCAGCCATCAGATTTCTGAATGGGCAATGAGCCCATGAACACTGCCTCACTATTTTTGCACTACTTAATTAAATATATATATATATGAAATTGTAAGTTATCGTATGCTATGTTCGGCACTGTACTGCTGCTGCAGAACAACAGATGTCATGACCTACGCCAGTAATAGTAAACCTGACTCTGATTTTGATTCGGATGGTTTCAGTGAACTAAAAGTGAAATGATGTAGAGAGAGATCTTGGGGACTGAGTCCATACTCCCTGAAAATGGCCAGACAGCTTGATGGGGTGTTAAACAAGGCATATGGCATACTTGCCTTTATTAGTTGAGGAACTGAGTACAAGAGTTGGGAAGTTATGTTACAGCTTTATAAAGCTCTAGTCAGGCCACGTCTTTGAGTATTGCTTTCAGTTGTGGTTGCCCCTTTATAGGAAGGATGTTGAGGCTTTGGAGAGAGTGTAGAGGAATTGATATGGTGCTAAGCAAGGCGTATGACGTGCTTGCCTTTATTCATCGAGGCACTGAGTTCAAGATGCAGGAAGATAGCTGCAGCTTTGGTTTGCCACTCTGCAGTGCTGCATTCCATTCTGGCCACCCCAAGTACAGAAAGGATATGGAAGGTTTGGAGCGGACGTAGAAGAGGCTGACCAGCCATGCTACCTGAAACAGAGAACGTTAATATTGGTTTATTCTTGTTACACGTACCAAGATAAAGTGAAGGGCTGATCTTGCATATTGTTCATTCCGATCTAATCGCTACACAGTGCATTGGGCTAGAACAAGGTACACCGATAACAATGGGGTACCGTGGTAGTGTAGTGGTTAGCATGACGCTATCAAGGACCGGGGCAACAGAGTTTGGAACTCCTTTCCGACGCTGCCTGGAAGAAGTGTGTATGTCCCTCCCGTGAGTTCATAGAAGCTGTTCTTGTGCCTGGTGGTATCTTCTGCCTGAAGAGAGAGAGGGGAGAAGACAGAATGCCTGGGGTGGTATATGCTATATGGAGAGGCTGGACAGACTAGGTGTGTTTTATCTGGAACTGTGAGGGCTGATGGGAGATCTGGCAGAAGTTTATAATGTTATGGGATCTATGGGCAGGGTGGATAGACGGAGTCTCTCTGTGGGGTTGGATTGTCACGTACTGAAGCGCACAGGTTTAACGAGGGGAAGTTCAAAGGAGATGAGCAGGACAGGATTTTGTTTACACAGTGGGTGATGGGAATATCCTGCCAGAGGTGGTGGTGGCAGGTGACTAGAGGCATCTAAGAGGCTTTTAGATAGGTCCATGAATATTCAGAGAATTAACACAAGAATCCGCAGATGCTGAAAATCCAGAGTAACACATACAAAATGCTTGAAGAACACAGTAGGTCAGGCAGCACCCATGGAAAGGAATAACAGTTGATGTTTTGAGCGGAGACCCGTCATCAGGGCCCATATGCAGAGAATGGAGGGATATGGAGCATGAGCAAGCAGAGGAGATTAGGTGTCATTATGCCTCATTAGTTCAGCACAATATCAGGGGCTGAAGGGCCAGTGTTCTACTCCGCAACGTTCAAAGGGAATCGCCAAAGTTAAAAGGGAAGTTGATAGAGCAGCTAGAGAAAAGTTACTTTCAAAAGATTCTCATTAATGTGTTTTCTACCTAAATCCTTAAAAACACTTAACAAGACATTGAGCATTTGCAAGGTGGGGTGTTTGTTCATTCAAGAGTCTGATAACAGTGGGGTAGAAGCTGTTCCAGAGGCTTTCGTATCTTCTGCCTGATGGGAATTACTCAGACTCATTTACCACGGAGTGTGACGCGTGGCCGAGTGGTTAAGGCGTTGGACTAGCGATCTGAAGGTCATGAGTTTGATCTTCAGATGAGGCGGCGTGTTGTGCCCTTGTGCAAGGCACTTAACCACACAATGCTCCAGTCCAGCCAGCTGAAAATGGGTACTGACAAAATGCTGGGGGTTAACCTCGTGATAGACTGGCATCCTATCTCGGTGGGGGGGGGGCGTGTGGGGGAGTCTCGTACTCTCAGACGCTTCACGCCACGGAAACCAGCATAAGCACCGGCCTGATGGGCCTGTAAGGCTCGGGACAGACTCTAACTTAGCTTAATTTACCATGGAGAACTCTGCTGCATTGTTTTCAATTCACATTTTAATACAGAAATAACAAATTGACTACTAATGACTTGCATGAATAATTTAACCACCTTTTAATGAGTTGATCTCACAATATATTTTAACTTATTAAAGCTATGCATTAAATATGCAACTTTAACAGTAACACGAATTATATTTTTACATAATTCTTAAATCTTTATATAGTACTGTGTAAAAATCTGAGGTATATATCTGGGGTCCTAAAGACTTTTGCACAGTAGTGTAGTAATTTTATGTATTGCACTGTACTGCTGCTGCAGAAAAAAAACAAAATTCATGAGATAAGTGAGTGATGATAAACCTGATTTTGATATGGGTCTCTATTGTGGACTGAGAGTGCGAAGGGGACAGGGTGAGGGGAATCATTGTTGGGGAAAGAGGAGGGAGCGGGAAGCACCTGAGAGACATTCTGTAATGATCATTAAACCAATTGTTTGGAATCAAGTGCCCCTGCCTGGTGTCTCAGGGCTGGGTGTGTCTGCACCTGCACCATCCCCCCCCCCCAACACTCCCCACCCCGACACTCCTTCTCTGCTGTCTGTCCCACACCCCTCCCGCAGTGCTCCACCCTCGCCATTCCCAACATCCTTCTTTCCTGCTCGATTTACAGACTTACTCTCCACTCCACGTTGACAAATACAGTACTGTGCAGATTTTTAGGCACTCACGTATAAATGGGGTGCCTAAGTCTTAGTCACCCAAGCTATATATATGTGTTTAATAATTTTGCACAGTAGTGTAATTGTTGAATACAGGTTGAGTACCCCTTATCCAAAATATGAACTTCATCTTGAGCGCTAACATGACTTTACTAATGGAAGCTGGGAACTAGAGTTTACCCCCACTGAGCCCAGCTCTAGTCCCTCCTGTGTCTTCACCATCTCGTCCCACAGGTCCTCCTTCAAGTGTTTACCTCCTTCACCCATCACATCCTGGCTTTTTACTTCATCCCCTCCTCCCCAACCCACTCGCCTGCCCCCTCACCTGGCTTCACCTGTCACCTTCTACTCCTTGCCCTCCCCTCACCTTTTACTGGCTTCTTCACCCTTCCTTTCCAGTCCTGATGAAGGGTCTCGATCCGCACAGTCGGCTGTTTATTACCCTCCTGTTGAGTTCTTCCAGTATTTTGTGTATGTTGCTCTGTATGTCCAGCATTTGCAGTATTTCTTGTGTTTACAACTTTGAGTAACTGTTAAACACCAATTCCGTGACAGAATTGGATTTGCTGCCAGTGAACATGTTGTAACCATGGCACTTTGTTAAAATTTGTTTCTTTGGAACAATTTATGACTGTAGTTGCGCTGCATTTTATAAAAAAAGAGCTCTGAGGGAGTCCATTATCCAATTGATCAGAAATCCCAGTGGTGCAGCAACAGGCCCACGAGGGCCCTAGTTCTATGCCCGATTGAAATGTAATGCATTCACTGTAAAGATTAGATTGAATTAGCTTTATTTGTCACATATTCTTCGAAACATACAGTGAGGTGTGTTGTTTGTGTCAAATCAAATCAGTGAGGAATGTATGAGCAACACACAAAACGCTGGAGGA
Source organism: Mobula birostris (assembly GCF_030028105.1). NCBI lineage: Eukaryota > Metazoa > Chordata > Chondrichthyes > Myliobatiformes > Myliobatidae > Mobula > Mobula birostris. The sequence continues at coordinate 129,245,402 of NC_092370.1, forward strand.
ACGCAGGAGGCCGGGCAGTGTCTGTGGGGAAAAAAAGTACAGTTGATGTTTCAGGCTCAGACCCTTCAGCAGGACTGGAGGAAGAAAAAGATGAAGAGTAGGTTTAAAAGGTGGGGGGAGGAGGGGAGAGAGAAACACAAGGTGTTAGGTGAAACTGGGGGGGTGGAAGGGAGGGGGGAAGTAAAGAGTTGGAAAGTTGATTGGTGAAAGAGATACAGGCCTGCAAGGGGAAATCTGATAGGAGAGGACAGAAGGCCATGGAAGAAAGAAAGACCATAAGATCATTAGATATAGGTGCAGAAGTAGGCCATTTGGCCCATTGAATCTGATCCACTTCATCCAGTCATCCCCATTCCCCTGCTTTCACTCCATACCCTTTGATAGCCTGGCTAATCAAGAATCTATCTATCTCTGCCTTAAATACACCCAATGACTTGGCCTCCACAGCCGCTCGTGGCAACAAATTCCACAGGTTTACCACCCTCTGACTAAAGTAATTTCTCCGCATCTCAGTTCTAAATGAATGTCCTTCAATCCTGAAGTCGTGCCCTCTTGTCCTAGAATCCCCTGCGATGGGAAATAACTTTGTCATATCTAAACTGTTCAGACTTTTTAAACATTTGGAATGTTTCTATGAGATTCCCCCCTCATTCTCCTGAACTCCAGAGAATACAGCCCAAGAGCTGCCAGACGTTTCTAATATGGTAACCCTTTCATTCCTGGAATCATTCGCGTGAATCCTCTCTGAACCCTCTCCAATGCCAGTATATCCTTTCTAAAATAAGGAGCCCAAAACTGCATACAATACTCTGTGTGGTCTTACGAGTGCCTTATAGAGCCTCAACGTCACATCCCAGCTCTTATATTCAATACCTCTAGAAATGAATGCCAACATTTCATTCGCCTTCTTCACCACTGACTCAACCAGAAGGTTAATCTTTAGGGTATCTTGCACAAAGACTCCCAAGTCTCTTTGCATCTCTGCATTTTGAATTCTCATTTTGAAAAGTGGGAGGAGTACTAGAGGGAGGTGATGGGCAGATAAGGAGATAAGGTGAGAAACAGACATGAGAATGGGGAGTGGTGAGGGGGTGCATTACTGGAAGTTCAAGAAATGGATGTTCATGTCATCAGGTTGGAGGCAACTCAAATGGAATATCAGGTGTTGCTCCTCCGACCTGAGTGTGGCCTCATTGTGATAGTAGAGGAAGCCATGGACTGACACGTCGGGATATGAAGTGGAATTAAAATGGATGACTACTGGGAGATCACGCTTTTTCTGGTGGACGGAGCAAACGTGCTCGGTGAAGTGGTCTCCCAGTTTGTGTCGTGTCTCACTGATATACAGGAGGCCATTCTGGGAGCACCAGACGGAGCAGATCACCCCAGCAGACTCACAGGTGAAATGTCACCTCACCTGCAAGGACTGTCTGGGGTCCTGAATGGTAATGAAGGAGGAGGCGTAGGGGCAGGTGTAGCACTTGTTCCGCTTACAGAGTATCAGGAGGGAGATCAGTGGGGGGAGGCGAATGGATAAGGGAGTTGTGTAGGAAGCGATCCCTCTGGAAAGCACAAAGTGGGTGGGAGGATGTGCTTGTTGCTGGGATCCCGTTGAAGATGGTGGAAGTTACGGAGAATTATGTGCTGGATAGAAACATAGAAATATAGAAAATAGGTGCCGGAGTAGGCCATTCATGGCTGATCATCCAATTCAGAACCCTGTATCTGCCTTCTCTCCATACCTCCTGATCCCTTTAGCCACAAGAGCCATATCTAACTCCCTCTTAAATATAGCCAATGAACTGGCCTCAACTGTTTCATGTGGCAGAGAATTCCACAGATTCACCACTCTCTGTGTGAAGAAGTTTTTCCTCATCTCGGTCCTAAAAGGCTTCCCCTTTATCCTCAAACTGTGACCCCTTGTTCTGGACTTCCCCAACATCAGGAACAATCTTCCTGCACCTAGCCTGTCCAATCCCTTTAGAATTTTATACGTTTCAATCAGATCCCCCCTCAATCTTCTAAATTCCAGCGAGTATAAGCCTAGTTGATCCAGTCTTTCATCATATGAAAGTCCTGCCATCCCAGGAATCAATCTGGTGAACCTTCTTTGTACTCCTCTATGGCAAGAATGTCTTTCCTCAGATTAGGGGACCAAAACTGCACACAATACTCCAGGTGTGGTCTCACCAAGGCCTTGTACAACTGCAGTAGTATCTCCCTGCTCCTGTACTCGAATCCTCTTGCTATGAATGCTAGCATACCATTCGCCTTTTTCACCGCCTGCTGTACCTGCATGCCCACTTTCAATGACTGGTGTACAATGACACCCAGGTCTCGTTGCACCTCCCCTTTTCCTAATCGGCCACCATTCAGATAATAATCTGTTTTCTTGTTCTTGCCACCAAAGTGGATAACTTCATATTTATCCACATTGAATTGCATCTGCCATGAATTTGCCCACTCACCTAACCTATCCAAGTCACCCTGCATCCTCTTAGCATCCTCCTCACAGCTAACACTGCCGCCCAGCTTCGTGTCATCTGTAAACTTGGAGATGCTGCATTTAATTCCCTTGTCTAAATCATTAATATATATTGTAAACAACTGGGGTCCCAGCACTGAGCCTTGTGGTACCCCACTAGTCACTGCCTGCCATTCTGAAAAGGTCCCGTTTATTCCCACTCTTTGCTTCCAGTCTGCCAGCCAATTCTCTATCCACATCAATACCATACCCCCAATACCCTAAGTTTGCACACTAATCTCCTGTGTGGGACCTTGTCAAAAGCCTTTTGAAAATCCAAATACACCACATCCACTGGTTCTCCCCATCCACTCTACTAGTTACATCCTCTAAAAATTCTATGAGATTCGTCAGACATAATTTTCCTTTCACAAATCCATGCTGACTTGTTGGATGATTTCACCGCTTTCCAAATGTGCTGTTGTCACATCTTTGATAACTGACTCTAGCATTTTCCCCACCACCGATATCAGGCTAAGCAGTCTATAGTTCCCCGGTTTCTCTCTCCCTCCTTTTTTAAAAAGTGGGGTTACATTAGCCACCCTCCAATCCTCAGGAACTAATCCAGAATCAAAAGAGTTTTGAAAAATTATCACTAATGCATCCACTATTTCTTGGGCTACTTCCTTAAGCACTCTGGGATGCAGACCATCTGGCCCTGGGGATTTATCTGCCTTTAATCCCTTCAATTTACCTAACACCCCTTCCTTACTAACATGTATTTCCCTCAGTTCCTCCATCTCACTAGACCCTTGGTCCCCTACTATTTCCGGAAGATTATTTATGTCCTCCTTAGTGAAGACAGAACCAAAGTAGTTATTCAATTGGTCTGCCATGTCCTTGTTCCCCATGATCAATTCACCTGTTTCTGACTGTAAGGGACCTACATTTGTCTGAACTAATCTTTTTCTTTTTACATATCTATAAAAGCTTTTACAGTCAGCTTTTACGTTCCCTGCCAGCTTTCTCTCATAATCTTTTTTCCCTTTCCTAACTAAGCCCTTTGTCCTCCTCTGCTGGACTCTGAATTTCTCCCAGTCCTCAGGTGAGGCACTTTTTCTGGCTAATTTGTATGTTTCTTCTTTGGAATTGATACTATCCCTAATTTCCCTTGTCAGCCACGGGTGCACTACCTTCCCTGGTTTATTTTTTTGCCAAACTGGAATGAACAATTGTTGTAGTTCATCCATGCGATCTTTAAATGCTTGCTATTGCATATCCACCGTCAACCCTTTAAGTATCATTTGCCAGTCTATCTTAGCTAATTCACGTCTCATACCTTCAAAGTTACCTTTCTTTAAGTTCAGAACCTTTGTTTCTGAATTAGCTGTGTCATTCTCCATCTTAGTGAAGAATTCCACCATATTATGGTCACTCTTACCCAAGGGGCCTTGCACGACAAGATTGCAAACTAACCCTTCCTCATTGCTGAATACCCAGTCTAGGATGGCCTGCTGTCTAGTTGGTTCCTTGACATGTTGGTTCAGAAAACTATCCCGCATACATTCCAAGAAATCCTGTTCCTCAGCACCCTTACCAATTTGGTTCACCCAATCTATATGTAGATTGAAGTTACCCATTATAACTGCTGTTCCTTTATTGCATGCATTTCTAATTTCTTGTTTAGTACCATCCCCAACCTCACTACTACTGTTAGGTGGCCTGTACACAACTCCCACCAGGGATAGTTGTGGATGCGGCAGTTGGTGGGGTGGTAGGTGAGGACAAGAGGAACCCTATTCCTGATGGCGTGGTAGGTGAGGATAAGAGGAACCCTGTCCCTGGTGGGGTGGTAGGTGAGGATGAGGAACCCTATCCTTAGTGGGGTGGTAGGTGAGGACAAGAGGAACCCTATCATTGGTGGGGTGGTAGGTGAGGACAAGAGGAACCCTGTCCCTGGTGGGGTGGTAGGTGAGGACAAGAGGAACCCTGTCCCTGGTGGGGTGGTAGGTGAGAATGAGGAACCTTGTCCTTGGTGGGGTGGTAGGTGAGGACAAGAGGAACCCTATCCTTAGTGGGGTGGTAGGTGAGGACAAGAGGAACCCTATCCCTGGTGGGGTGGCGGGAGGAGGGGATACGGGCAGACGCGTGCGAAATGATCGTGTTGGGGCAGCCGGCAATTGTCGCCATGCTTCTGACACCAACATAATGCGTCCACAACTCACTAATCCTAACCATACATCTTTGGGACGTGGGAGCATACTGGAGCACCCGGAAGAAACCCACGTGGTGATGAGGAGAACATCCAAACTCCTTCTGGACAGTGGTGTGGCCTCCATGTGACTAATAAATGGTCTGAATCTCTTCTGTTTAGGCCGGCTGGTGGTGTAGTGGCATCATCGCTGGACTTTGGAGCGAAGGCTTCCGAGTTTGAATCCAGCCGGCTCCCGTGCACGCTTTCCATCCGTGCTGGGTTGAGCATCGAGCTAGCAACTCGACCTCGTAAAAAGGAAATTGCCTGCTACAGAAACAACAACAGCAAAAAGTTGTTGGCCTGTGCCATCTCGTGAGTTTAAAAGGCAATCTCCTTTTTTTCCCATCTTTTCTACCTATCTCTGCCAATACCTTTGGCAGCACAGTCCACAAGAAATACAGTCCACTCTGTGTATAAAAGACTCTCCCCACATATCTCCATTGAAAATATCTTTTCCCACTTCCAAGTTCCCTAACTCTTTTTGCATGAAGAAGCAGCCCTGACTTAAATGAAGACCTGTAGTTAGCAGTTTCAATTAATGGTTCTGACATTCTGGTCTTCTGCCAGCGGGGAGCAGAGAGGGTTCCTGGGGAAGCAATTAACATTTTGTTTAGCAATTCTACAGACATGATATCATACAAATAACTAGAAAGAAGGCTTGGCTACTGAGATTTCCTGTGAGGAAGCTCCAGAGAATTACCCTGCTGCTGAACAAGTGGATTAGCTGCAGTAAGTGGGGCTGCAGCCCATTGTATTTGTGCAGGTTGAGCACCCACTATCTGAAAATCCCAAATCTGAAAACCTCCAAAATCCATCATTTTTTTGAGTGCTGACATGGTGCCATAAATAGAAAATTCCAGAAGGTGCTAGAAAGGTTCCCAGGTGATGAGCTGGTTTCTTGTGTACCACTAACAGTTCTGAGAAGTGACCTCACATCCTGTGAGTGGGACCCTGTCGGTGCCAGTTTGTTTTCAGCAGTTATCATAGCCAGACCTTCATCATTACTCAGTGATCACCATGGGTTTTATGCTTACTCTCTGCTCTGTCCTGTGAAGATATTGTTGTTACCCCTCCCATCTGTGTACTTATCCAAACTTCTCTTAAGTGTTGAAATCGAACCCATGTCCACCACTTGCACCACATTCTCACCACCTTCTGAGTCAGTGGTTCCCAGCCTGGGGTCCGCAAACCCCTTGGTTAATGTTAGGGGTTCCATGACATAAAAATGTTTTCGATCCCCTGTTCTAAGTGGAAAACGTTCCCTCTCATGTACCCCTTAAACATTTCACCTTTCACTCTTAACCCATGACCTCTAGTTCTTGTTTCTAGTTTCAGAAAAATAATTGTTCTCTAAGATCCCAATAGGCTTTTCCTACCCAGAGGGGGCAGTGGGGGGGACATTGGAGTAGTGACAACAACGAGAGAAGCGGGGGAGCGGAGACTCGGAGGGACAAGCGACCAGACTATCTTGCTGCTTCTGGAGGAAGTTGAAGGAGACTATAACTGGCTATCATGATCTATGTTCTTGAAGTCAGTTGATTTTTTTCTTTCACTGTCTGCACCAATGGGAGAGATAGACACTTGGTCTTGTAGAACGATCTTTTCTGAGGGCTGGAGCTGGTCCTTTGGATTTTTTTCTCTTTGCAGAGGTTCAGATTTATTTATCACATGTACATCAAAACATATTGTGAAATGTGTCGTTTGCGTTAACGAGCAACAAAACAAGGACGTGCTGGGGGAAGTCTGCAAGTATCGGCCAACAACGCATGGCCGCAATGTTCGGCAGGGCAACACAGAACACAAAATAGAACAAGGAACAAAATGACAATAGTGAAATGAGCCCCATTCCTTCCACCCACATACACAGGCAATCCTCCGTTGCCAGGGCAGGCCCCCAGGCTTCAGCCATCAAGGTTCAACTTCTGGACTATTGATCGACCTTCGGTCTCCAATCTTTGGTATTCCCATGGACTAGCTGATCCTTCTTCTTCCTGCGCACTTAACTCCTGGTGGAGTCGTCAGGGTGCCGTCGTGACAAGCTTTGCACCAGCTTTTTGGTGTGCTCATCATGTGGCGTGTCTTGAGCATCGGAAACCTGGCAGAGCCCATCCCTCTCCAGGTTTGACAGCTGATTTCCTCTAACTAGATGGCTCGCCTTGATGATGTGGCAGTTATAGTTCATCGGAGAATCTTTCCGTCCCGGCCAGTGACTTCATCATGGAGGTCTTCGCCCAGTGGTGCCATGTTAACACCACCCCCTCACGTGGTTTAGCCTGCCAGCTGAAGCGGTTTACTGAGGTATGGTGCTTGGAGCCAACACGTGAGAGATTTAGGAGATGGAAGAGGACCAGTGATGCCCATCCACCCTGTCTGGTAGGGAGCAGCATGCCCGACATCAAAGGTACTACCTCTATCCAGAGCCCCCTATACCACAACTAGCTGATTACAGGACCCTAAACTCCAGACTCCAAATCCAGGCTTGCAGACTGAGGGGCCCTCACACCTCCTTGTGCCTCCTCCTCCCGAGGACTCTTAGCCGATGGCCTTTGAGTGCAGGAGCAGAGGCCTGGACTGCAGATTCCTTCGTCACTTGTCCACTCTGCTGGTCTTCGAAGCTATTATATTATCTGTATCTCTTAAACTTTAAGCTTCACTAGCTTTTAATTACCGTGGTATTATATGCACAATGTTATCCTAATGGGCTATTTTTGAAAATGTAGAAAATTTGCAAATTAATATGCTTGTCTGGCACTGTGCAGACACTTCCTCTGTCTACCTCTCACAGTCTATTCAGATGAAAAGTGGAAGGGGGAGGGTATTTGGCTTTTTTTACACTGATCAGCAGAAAAAGACCCTTTCGTATCAAAGTGAAAACAGATCTCGGCAAAGTGATCTAAAAGAATTTCAGGACGTATGTTTTATAGATTACTCTGACATTAAATGTACCAATTGAATTGAAATTAATTACAAATATAAAACACTAAATAATGGTTGCATTAAGTACTCACTCCCTTTAATATGACACACCAAATCATCACTGGTGCAGCCAATTGGTTTCAGAAGTCACATAATTAGTTAAATGGAGATCACTGTGTACAGTCAAGGTGCTTCAATTGATTGTAGTAAAAATACACCTGTATCTGGAACGTCCAACTGCTGGTGAGTCAGTATCCTGGTTAAAAACTACACCATAAAGACAAAAGAATGCTCTAAGCAATTTCACAAAAAGGTTATTGAAAAGCACAAGTCGGGAGACGAATACATAAATTTCCCAGTCGCTGAGTGTCCCTTGGAGTACAATTAAGTCAATCATCAAGAAATTGAAAGAATATGGCACAACTGTAAATCTGCCTAGATCTGGCCGTCCTCAAAAATTAAGTGACGATGCAAGAAGGGGACTAGTGCAAGAGGGAGGCCACCAAGAGACCTGTGACAACTCTGGAGGAGTTACAAGCTTCAGTGGCTGAGATGGGAGAGACTGCACATACAACAACTATTACCCGGGTGCTTCACCAGTCACAGCTCCATGGGAGAGTGGCAAAGAGAAACTCGCTGCTGAAAAAAACCCTCACATTGAATTTGGCTAGAGTTTGCTTGAAGGCATGTGGGAGACTCTGAAGTCAGCTGGAAGAAGGTTCTATGGTCTGATGAAACCAAAATTGAGTTTTTTGGCTATCAGACTAAACAATATGTTTAGTGTAAGTCAAGCATCACATATCATCAAAAACACACCATCCCTACCATGAAGCATGGTGGTGGCTGTATCATGCTGTGGGGATGGTTCAGTGCAGCAGGCCCTGGAAGGCTTGTGAAGGTAGAGGGTAAAATGAATGAGGCAAAGTACAGGGAATTCCGGGAGGAAAACCTGATGCAGTCTGTAAGAGAATTGTGACTTGGGGGACGATTTGTTTCCCAGCAAGGCAGTGAGCCCAAGCATAAAGCCAAAGCTAAAAAGAAGTGGCTCAAAAACAACAAAGTTAATGCCCTGGTGTGGCCAAGTCAGAGTCCAGACCTCAATCCAATTGAGAATTTGTGGCTGGACTTGAAAATGATTGCTCGCTCACGATCTCCATGCAATCTGACAGAGCTTGAGCAGTTCTGTTAAGTATGAGGAAAAATTGCAGTGTCCAGATCTGCAAAACGTTAAAATATATTTGAACCATTTCTTAGTTTCCCACAGGCTTCAGGAGCACTTTAATTAGTAGGTCTGCTTCCTGAGGGAGAAGATACTGAGTTCAGATCCCATTCCGGAGCACAAAAACCATAAGACATAGGGCCATAATTAGGCCATTCGGTCCATCGAGTCTTCTCTGCCATTCCATCATGGCTGATTTATCATCCGTTTCAATCCCGTTCTCCTGCCTTCTGACACCCTTACTAATCAAGAACCTGTCAAACTCCACTTTAAATATAGCCAATAACTAGGCTCCTATACGTTCATCCAACCACCTTAAAATTATGTCGCTCTTATTAGCTGTTTCCACTCTGGGGAAAAGTCCCTGGCTGTCCACTTGATCTATGTCTCTTATCATCTTGTACTCCTCTATCAAGTCATCTCTCATCATGCTTTGCTCCAGAGAGAAAATCCTATTTCAGCTTCACTAAAATCAGGCTACCTGTTTATTATCACCGTAATGTTAGTGGAAGCTTGTTGTATGCAAATTGACCATTGCATTCCTTGCATTACATAAAGGACTACTGTATGCTTCTATAAAGATCTACACTTTTTAAGCCAATCACCCCTGCTGAAGCATAGGCCACTGACAGTAGCTCACCAGCGTCCTCTGTACTGGGCCAGTTGTCCAAGGTGCAGCCCATCAAAGACCCTTCCTCTCCCAGGACTGAGGTCTTTGGAGCTTCAGTAGCTCTGGGTTTTTACATGATGGGTTTGCTAGCCTCATGCCCAACCCTCCTCCTATTGCACCCGTGCTTGGGACTGTCCATAGCAGAGTAAAAATCTACACTTGCAAAACATATTATTGGTCCTGCAGTCCACTGTACAGTCTGCTACCAGATGATGCTGCCTGTGCTGCCTGCCCAACTTCCTGTGTTCCTTGACAAATTGAATTAAAGGTGTGTGGGGGTAGGAATCCAGAAGATTAAACCATAAAAGCTCTGATTATTGTAGTCTTACTATGAATACATTTTCCTAACCTTTCTCTGAATGTATAACCATTTGACTGGAGTTGCCAGTGTGTGGGGTGTTCCTACTGCTATTGCTTTTGGCTTGGACTTTGCCATTTGTTGTTGCTGCATGTACTGATACAGAGTGAAAAACTTTGAATGGCATTCAAGCAGATAATTTCATCTCACCTCTGCAGTGAGGCAGTACCAGGGAGGGCAGTAGCAGAAGGCAGACTCACGGCTGCTTTGGAGGAAGTTCAGTGCAGGCATACAGTAAGATGCAAGGCTGTGATGAGGTGGGTGGTGAGATCAAGAATCCATCGTAACTTCCAGGAGGATTGTAACAGTGGGATAGAAGCTGTTCTTGAGCGTGGGGTTGCATGCTTTCAGGCTTGTGTGTCTTATTCTAATGGAAGGGTGGGGGATAGAGAATGTCTGGGGTGTGTGGGATCTTTGATTACGTTAGCTGCTTTAATGAGGTAGCAGGATGTGCAGACGGAGCCCATGGAGGGGAGGCTGTTTTCCATGATGTGCCAAGTTGTGTCCCATAAAGCTCTGCAGTCCCTTGTGGTTCCAAGTAGAACAATTGCTGTACCAAACCGTAATACATCAGATTAGGATGCTGCCAAGATGCTTCTGTCATTAAGATGCTGAGCAGAGATATGGTGATGGACACGCAAGAGATTCTGCAGACGCCGTAAATCAAGAGCAACACACACAAAATGCTGGAGGAAGTCAGCAGGTCAGGTAGCATCTATGTAGGGGAATAAACAGATGAAGGTTCGGGCTGAGACCCTTCATCAGGACTGGAAAGGAAGGGGAAAGAAGCCCGAAGAAGGAGTAGGAGCTGGCAGGTGATAGATGAAACCAGGCGAGGGGGAAGTTAGGTGGATGGGGGACAGGGGATGATGAGGAGCTGGGAGGAGATAGGTGGAAGAGGTAAAGGTCTAAAGAAGAAAGAATCTGATAAGAGATGACAATGGAAGGAGGTGGCTTTTTCTCTTCCCCCACCCACTCCCACCACCTCCCTTTGTTTCATTCCCCAATCCGACTCTCCTTGTACCTCTTCTCTTCTCCTCACCTGCCCCTGGTGCCCCTCCTCCTGCCCTCGCTCCCAAATGTCGTCACACATTCCGAAGCCAACGTAGCATAACGACCATGCTTGGCAGGATAACACAGAGCACAACAAACAACCGAACGACAACGGCAAAACCAGTCCTGTTCCTCCCTCCCACCTATGCACATGCTGAGTCCTCTAGCCCCAGGACAGGCCGTCTTCTTTGGCCTCCAGCCTCCAGTGGATTTGGATTCAGCCTCAGGCTTGCAGACATTGGGCTTTGGTTAATGCAGTGGCCTCGCAGTTATTTGCAGACCTGGGACTCTGACCAGTGGGCCTCGGCTTCTGGACTTCCAATGTGACCCTCTGGCTTTGATCTTCGGTTCAACCCCAGAGACACACCAATCACTGAACGCTAAGCCTCGAACTCTGGGTTTCCCAGTACAATTTGCATAATATTAATTGAATAGAAGAGGGCTCCCGGAGGAGCACAGATGTTCGGGAATTGCACAACAGAGTCTTCTGTGCTTCTGAAGATGAAGGGCACAGAATATTTTTAAACACAGGAGTTTTGGTTTCCCAAGCGTGATGTCATACAGTGGAGCCAGCGTCTGCAGAGGCGAGTGGTGGGATAACAGGCCGATGTTTGGTGTGGGGAAGGAGCTGCAAGAATATCATGTTCAGAGAGGGTGAGGAGGAAAATCTCAGCACGCACACTGCTTTGGGGTGACGAAAATGCCTTTAAACCATCGTAGGTTCATAGACTCTGCAGTGTCATTTGCAACCAAGATAAAATAACATTTTCAAGCAGTTCTCAGTTATAGTCAAAGGAAGTTTATTATCGAAGTACATATTCATATTCATTTTCTTGCAGTCATTTACAGGAAAATAAAGAAATTCAATAGAATTTATGAAGAACTATACATAAAACAAGACTGTTAACGACCATTGTGCAAAAGATGACAAACTGCAAATTAAACAATAAAATAAGATAATAGTATGATAAAATAATATGAATGTGATAGAATTCTTACATTTGTCTTGATGAATACAACTCCAAAAGCAGAAAGCAGCCACTAATTTTCTCTATAAAAATCAAAGACAACTCATTATAATTTCTGACAAAGTAAAACTTGAAGCATTTTAGCATGTGTTCCCCAGCTGTTTCTACTCAAATTTTGGAGCGTAATATTTGTCTCTTTTGGTTTGTTGTTCGTGATTGTTTCACTGCTTGACTAACAAGCAACCAATGTGCAAAAGAAGCCAAATTGTGCAAAAAAAAACCAAATAATACTTCAGTTGTAGAGTTCATGGAAGTGTGTCTCAAATCAAATCAAGTTTATTTGTTACTAAAGCCATACATGGATATAGCCGAACGAGACAGCGTTCCTCTGGGGCCAAGGTGTAAAAACATACACTCGTATCCAAAATAACGAGAAAGGGAAATAAAAGAACATAGCCATGTAAGAAAACACATTTTTAGTCCAAGACCCTGAATGACAAGTTGCACAAATTGATGGACCCTGGCAGTCCAACCTGTAATTCCACCAATCCAACTCTGGAGGGCAGCACCCATGGGAGTGGCTACCTGGGCCTGGATGCTGGGCTACAACACAAGCCTGCGGCTTGAGGCCTAGCCCTTGCTACAACCGAGGCGACGTTGCTGCCTCACTGCCTGTCTTTTTTTCCCCTTTCTCGTTAGTTTGAATACGCATGTATGTTTTTACACCTTGGCCCCAGAGGAACACTGTCTCATTCGGCTGTATCCATGAAGGCAGGCCTGTGGCAATCAATGTCTAACAGGGTCTTGTGATCGCACAAGAGACGTCCAAGACAGTCACTCACAGTTTCACTACACCCCACCTTCATGCCAATTCGAAGGCACCATCTCTGGTGCGCCAGAGTAGCGGGCAGCAGCACGGACTACACCCAGCTCAGCCAATCTGACTTCTCCTGCAGCCGAACGGCCTGGCCCAAGTCCTTTGGCCCAACTCGCCTTCTCTGAGTCACCAGCTGCCTCTTAAGACACCCCGGCCGGCTACTCTGAATAATGTGCAGTAGGCCTGCTGTAGTTATTGGAGTCAAGAGTAGTTTTCAATGTATAAAAATACAATGAACAAAGAAAAAAAATTACCTTTGGTTGGCCCCCGAGAGGCGGCTGCATGTATAAGTGTCGCCATCTTACTGGAGGTCTCCGCGGAGTGTGTTAACATTAATAATAGAGAAGGCCATGTATATGCACAATAGAGCATAGAACACTCTAACACAGGAACTAGTCTGTTGTCCCACCATGTTTGTGCTGACCAGGGTGTTCCTTTGAACTGCACACTTCTTGTGGCAGTTGGTAACATCTCATCTTCCCCAGAACATACTGGTGCAATTCTACACTGCCATCACAGAGTGCATCCTCACATCAGCCGTTAATGTCTGGTTTGGTGCAGTGTTCTCACACAATGTACAACAACGACAGTGAACTGTCAGGTCAACAGAAAAGGACATTGTCTGCAGTCTACCATCACCGCGGGAGTTGTATGTGTCCAGGAGAGAGGAGCAGGCTGGGAAAGTCATTACACGACTCACCCTGTCTTCTCTAAAACTTCCCTTCTGGACAGTGCTATAGGGCTATTAAACAAAAAACTTGGAAGTTTCTTTCCCTAGGCATTTAATTTGAGCAGCCATTATATTTCAGGCCCCTCCCCCCATCCCCCTCTATCATTGTAAACACATGAAACCACTTTTTATAATGTTGTTTACATTGTAAATACATGCTGGTATTTATGTATTTATGCACATTTTATTCCATATCTGTACTTTTAACCTCTAACTTATTTTTATATAATTCTTTTACTTTATAAACATTGAATATTTTTTGTTGCATGTCACGTCAACACACCACAGCAAATTCCCAATTCATGTAACTGTAGATGGTGAATACAGTTGATCCTTGACATCTGCCAGCACATGGTCTATATTTCTCCAATCCCTGCCTGTTCAAGTGTGAGTCTAAATGCCTCGTAAACATTGTTATCATATCTACTTCCATCCCTCCTCTGGAATTGCTTTGGTTTATTAATATTGAACGTGCGTCAAGATGGAGTGAAACATTAAGATTTGCGAGCCATCCTTACAGATCATTTTAAAACACAAGTACATCAAAGCAGTACAAGGGAAAAACAAAAACAGAATGCGGAACGTAGTGTTACATAGACAGTTCTGGAGAAAATGCAGTGCAGGTAGACATTAGGATGCAAGGACCACGACGAGGTCACTTGTGAGGTCAAGGGATTGTCATTCTTCAGTACACCAGTGTAAGGGAGAGTGAAATGATTGTTACTTGGGGTCTGATGAAGCATAAAAACACACAGTAAGCAGAAAGAATGCAATAAAAATAAACAAAAGAACACAATCAATACAAGTATAAAAGTAATCCTACCAAACAAGTTGTGCAAGATTGACAGGAGACCTGTGCAGGAGAGGAAGTGCTGTTACACTGGGGCATTTCCACTCTCTTAACCCCAGAAGTTGAAGCCCAGTGGTACGATAGGCTAATTAAAGTGACGCTAGGCTATGCGTTCATACTGGTGGCGGGGGATGGTGGAGTGTGTTAGTGAGCGGAGGTGTTGATCAGCCTGACGGCTTGGGGGAAGCGCCTGCTTTTGAGTCTGGTGGTCCTGGTGTGGATGCTAGGTAGCCTCTCCCCTGATGGGAGTGGGACAAACAGCTCAGGGTGCGTGGGATCCTTTGCAATATAGCTGGCCTTTTCCCAGTACCTTTCTGTGTGTGTATATATATATATATCATTGATGGCAGGTTAGGCTGTTGCTGGTCATGCACTGGGCAGTTTTAACTACTTGTTGTACAGCCCTCCTGAAGCCCCTCAGCGCATTTTCCTACCCTGCAGTGATGCAGCATGTTAGGATGCTCTCCACTCTGCATCTGTAGAGGGTTGTGACTATTGGTGACCAGCTCTCTTCCGTCTCCTCAGAGAGCAGAGGCATTGGTGAGCTTTCTTGACTGCGAGGATGCGTTCTGGGACCATGAGAAGTTGTGGGAAATGTGCACTGTCAGGAGTTTGAAACTCCTCGTGGTTTCCATTGTTGTGTCACCAATGAAAGTTGTTCATCTAGAATGGTCCATTCAAGAGTCATCTAACAGCAGGATAGAAGCTGTCCTTGAGCCTGGTGGTACGGCAGCACCTTCCATGCACCTACTCACTCAGTACGAGAATAAACTTGCCTCGTAAGTCTCCGTTCTCCTCTCGTCTTCAACCTGTCTCCTCTAGTATTTGATATTTCCACCCTGGAAAGAAATGCCCCCATTATCTTATCCATCTCTGCCTCTCATAATTTTATATACTTGTCCCTCAGCCTCTGACAGTCCAGGGAAAGCAGTCTAAGTAGGCAGTTTGAGATGGTGTTTCCAATAGTCGGAGAATCTAGGACTAGAGGACACAGTCTCAGAATAGGAGGACATTCTTCTAGATCACAGTTGAGGAGGAATTTCTTTCGCTGGAGAGCGGTGAATCTGTGGAATTCATTGCCCAAGTTGGCTGTGGAGGCCAAGTCACTGGGTACACTTAAAGCAGAGTTTGACAGGTTCTTGAGTAGTCAGGGTGTCAGAGGTTACAGGAAGAAGGCAGAAGAATGGGGTTGAGAGGGATAATAAAGCAGCCATGATGGAATGGCGGAGCAGACTCAATGAGCCGAATGGTGCAATTCTGCTCCTATCTCTTGGACCCGGTGGGAAAGTGTTGAACAATGACATCTATCTTGGAATGTTCTGTGGCAGATGGAACCGCTCCGCATTTCTTTTTTATGCAGAGAAGCGTACGATCTGCTCCCAACACCTGCAACCTCAGCACCTGGTATGAAGATAAGACAGACAGGTGTGCTGCTTGTGGCGAGAAGGGAACACTTCAACATATTTTGAGTGCATGCAGAGTCAATCTTTCCAGCGGCATGTACACTTGGAGACACAACAACATTCTCAAAGTTGTAACAGAAGCGGTTGAGCAGAGAGTACTGCAGCACAACTTATCTCATGCCCCATGCTGCACAGAACATCGCATATCACTTGTGAAAGAAGGCTCCAAGTCAAGGGTGTACAGCACAGGCTCACGATCAAGCATACTTTCCTCAGCCAATGATTGGTGTGTCAAGGATGACCTGGATGGGAAAGGCAGTTTCCCGGAGCAAATAGCTTTCGCAACATTGCGTCCAGATATAATCGTATCGTCTGACACCAGTAGAGAAGTGGTTATTGGTGAACTCACAGTCCCCTGGGAAGACAACATCGATGAAGCCCATGAGCACAAGTTAACCAAGTATGCAGAATTAAGATCAGAGTGCAGAGGCAGAGGGTGGAAGGTCTCATGCTATCCATTTGAAGCAGGTTGCCGTGGGATTATTGCGTTCACTCTCCAGAAATGGCTGCGTGACCTTGGCTTCACTAGAAGAGAGATCAAGTCAACCAGCAGGGCTGTAGCTGAGGCAGCAGAGACAGGATCAGCATGGGTGTGGACCAAGTATGTCCAGAGGGGCAGATAGTCAGACAGTGTATACATAGCTTGCAAACCCTTCAGTAGTTGCATAGACACCTGAAGAGCAAACTATCTGTTGGATGGAAGTGACTGATAGAGGCAGATGCCAAGTTTTTAAGCTCACCAGTGGGAAGTGGTGCTTTAGCACTGCTGGCCCACCACCTCGAGGGAGTCTTGATCATTAGCGGGCCGAAACTCCTGAAGGCAGGTGGCAGATCAACTGATGATCCCACTGATGATAGCACAGGACAGTTAACATCTTAGTCCATGTGTATTTTGTAACTCTTACTCCTGATCTTTGATCAACATTTTATCTGATTCATTCCATAGCTTAGTTACATCTTTTGAAGATTGAGTGTTTCCCTTACAATTTCCTCTCAACAATTTGAATGCAAGTGTTACTTGTGGAAATTACCCGTACCTTTCTGTCCACTTTCTGCCTATTAAAGTGCAGGGCTGGCAGAGCACATAATATTTGTGATTTAAGCTGCTTTGAGCTACGCAACACCACACAATTTAAAATGGGATGGCTGTGACTGTTTATGGATTCAGGCTATTAAATAAAGGATTTGATTTCTATTAATAGATGGCTCTTCTCTATTTTAGGACTCACTGTCCAAGTTAAATAAATATTCTAGCAATAAAGTGCATTGCCTGAAGCTGCTGGATTATAAATTTTGCAAGATGAAGTTGCTGCAGGGGGACATTTTCCAGAATATTTCTGTCATATGTGCATGTGCACTTAATTAATTTAACAATGGCTGAAAACGCCAGCATATGGCTCTTAGGAGACATACAGCACCAGCAAACCATGCAACAATTAACAAAGAGCAGAAAGTAGTCCTGCAGCACATGTATAAATTGTAGGACTGACGAATACTTTACCTTAAAAGTGGATGAAAGAAGAATGCGGTATAAACAAAATGTTGTACTTAGAGATGGAACGAAGATTCAAGATTGTTTATTGTCATTCACCAGAGCAAAGGAGAACAATATGATTGTTACTCCGGATCTGATGCAGCATAAAGAACACAATAACAAAACAAAGCACAATAAATTTAAATATAAAGCAAGCCAATAAAACACAGTGTTACACACGTAGACTGATTGTATTTAAGGAGGCACTGTGTGAATGTAGTGGTGGGTGGCTTCGTGGGTGTTGATCAGCCTGACGGCTTGGGGGAAATATCTGCTTTTGAGTCTGGTGGTCCTCGGGTGGATGTTGCGTTGCTTCTTCCCCTGATAGGAGTGGGATGAAATACCATAAATGCCATTTGCTTCCAAGCCTTTATTCTGATGTTCACTATTCTAGTGTGAAGTCATTTCAAGGAGTGTGGTGCATTAGGTAGTTCCAGCAATCTGGGTTCAATCCTCATCTCTAGCACTGTCTGTGTCATCATCACCATCAGGTGCTGTGCTCAGTTTGAGCTTTGACTGCCATGGCCCACACACTCCTGTTTCGGGTCAAGTGGATCAATTCATTGGTATTCATTTCCAGTTCTCTGGCTGCTGTCTCCATCATCATTTGTCTTTGTCTTCCTCTTGCTTTCTTCCCTTCAATCTTTTCCATAATTACCATGCATTCTGACTCCTCTTTCCTGATCACATGTCCAATGAAGTTACGTTGCCTTTTCATGATCTCATACATTATTTCTCCATTTGTGTTTGCTCTGTTCATGACATCCTGGTTAGATATTCGTTTTGTCCATGATATTCTTTGCATCCTCCTCAAAAACCACATCTCTGCTGCTAAATTCATTTCCTCATGTTACTAGATATTGTCCAACATTCTGAGCCATATAACATAACTGGGTAAACATAACATTTCAGTACTCTTCAGGTGGGTTGTCATACCTAGTTTAGTATTGGTCAGTATACTTTTCATTCTCTCTCTTCTTCAATCTTTTTATTAATTTCATAAAAATAAACATAACATGGTAGTAGTACAAAGTTATTGGGAATACATTGTTATAA
Organism: Mobula birostris; assembly: GCF_030028105.1. Classification (NCBI taxonomy): domain Eukaryota; kingdom Metazoa; phylum Chordata; class Chondrichthyes; order Myliobatiformes; family Myliobatidae; genus Mobula; species Mobula birostris. The sequence goes on from NC_092370.1 coordinate 129,263,814, forward strand.
TTAGCATAAGTGATTACAAAAACATAACACTTAAATAATAAAACTCCCAATCATATAGGATACAAATGAATAATATAAAACAAAGAAAAATATCTAAAAAAAACATGAAAAAGGAAAAAAAATAATAGCACCCCCCCAAAAAAACTGATCTAATCAGAATTAATCAACTAAACTAAAAAAAAAAGACACGGGCTGCTTTGTAACATTGTAAAAGAAAGGAGAAAAGAGAAAACCTTAGTGTCGATGACTCCGTTCCTCTCAACCAATATTACAAAGAAGTAAAATAAGTTTGGAAATGGTCAAATTACATCATATGAAAATGTTGAATAAATGGCCTCCAAGCCTTTTCAAATTTGATAGAGGGGTCATAAACAACACTTCTAATTCTTTCCAAGTTTAAACACAGCATAGTGAGAAAACCAGTGAAATGTGGTAGGAGGATTAATTTCTTTCCAGTTCAGCAAAATGGATCTTCTAGCCATTAAAGTAAGAAATGCAATCATCCGACGAGCTGAAGAGGTTAAATGATTTGATTGGTAACCCAAAAATAGCAGTAGTTGGGTGAGGTTGTAAGTCTATATTCAAAACCGTTGAAATAATATCAAAAATATCTTTCCAATATTTTTTCAACAAAGGACATGACCACAACATGTGAGTTAAAGAAGCTATCTCGGAATGACATCTACCACATACAGAATTTATATAAGAGTAAGAACGAGATAATTTATCTTTGGACATATGAGCCCTGTGTACTACTTTAAACTGTATCAATGCATGTTTAGCACATATAGAGGATGAGTTAACTAATTGAAGAATTTTTTCCTATTTTTCAATCGGTACAGTGATCTTAAGTTCTCTTTCCCAATCAGTTTTAATTTTATTAGATACATCAGGACATAAATTCATTATTATATTATAAATAACTGCTACAACACCTTTCAGAAAAAGATTTAAATATAAATTTTTTTCCAAAATATCCATTGGATATAAATGTGGAAAATTAGGGGAAACAGTAATTACAAAGTTTCTAACCTGTAAATATCTAAAAAAGTGAGATCTAGGTAAATTGTATTTATTATTCTTGTTTCATTCTCGTAAAGATGTCTTTTGCCATCCTAATTCTTCTTTTGATGTCTATGTCACACCTGCCATCTGATGTCACCCAGCTTCCTGTAGCAAAAGTTCTTTACTTGTTTTATGTCTTCCCCGTTTATTCTCAGCCTGCAGATAGGATTCTCCTTCTTTTTGGATATCACCATACATCCTGTCTTTTTGCAATTGATAGATAGACCCATTTTTGCACTTTCTTCAACAACTATATCAATTAAGTTTTGTAGTTCTTCTTCCGTACTTGCAAACTCCACACTGAATGCATGGAGTTTGCAATTCTCCCTGTGACCATGTGGGTTTTCTCCCAAGTCCCAAAGACCAATTGACTGGCTGAGCCGCCGTTGTTAAGTGCCTCTCGTGCAGGAGAAGCAGGATGGAATTGATAGATGTGGGAAACTGACGAGGTTACAGGGAACTGAAGAGGTGCAGTCAACTGGACAAATGGCCTACTCTCTCTATTTTTAAGTTTAGGTTTGTAGGGACTTCTTTGGGAACAGAGAAGGTAGGTGGGGATCAGGCTGAGGTTTATGGACAGTGATGTGGGTGAGTTGGAGGAAAGGCCCATCCTTTTAAAGTCATCCGGAGGATGAGTTGCGAAGGTTTCAGAGACCGAGACTATTGTTTTTCTTAAATGTTGCTTCTTTGTTCTGAATGTAACTCAGTAAAGAAATCTGCTATGCTCATTAGTGGTCATTTATAGTCATTTATAATCATTTCTTTATGGCTGTAACTAATAAACTCTATATGTACTCACTGTGGTTAGTTGCGTATTGGTCTTCAGATTCCCACAGAAGCCAATCTCTGGTCAGGTCAATTTACTCATCACAAAAAGTGGGCTGGCCCCATAGAGGGAGGTCTGTAACACCCAGCCAAGTGAGAATTCCTTCTCCTCACTTGAGGGTATTTAGGATATCGGAGCTACTTGCCTCCGGTTGGGTAGAAGAGTGCACTTGGAAGGAGAGAGTTATGAATTGGGTGCTGATATTTGGATGAATGACCCCCCCCCCCCACTTAATCCCTGTACTGGCAGGCAGACCCCAGAACTCATAGCACCACGGGCCAGCCAGACACCATAAAAGGACCTACTGGGACTTAAGTATCCAAAGCCTCAAATAAATTGCCATACCAATTCCCTTTGTTATTTTTAACTCCTCCCACCAATTGTGGATCATTTATTTATTTATTTTTATTTAGCCACCCAGCATGGTTTGCACCCATGTGACTGATTATCTTGTACGTCTTTGGAACGTGGGAGGAAACCGGAGCACCTGGAGGAAATCCGTGCAGTTAGCAGGGAGAATGTATGGTACAAACCCCTTGCAGACAGTGGTGGAATTGAACCCAGGTCACTGGCGTTGTAATAGCATTACACCATTACACCAACTGCAATGCTGCTGTGCAGCCCCAAATCACAGCCCATTGATACAGAGTTGCAGTGGCTGATTTTGGTGCCATTCTTTTAAAAAAGCTTATTTGTTTTGGAGATCAGGACAAAAAAAAATTTATTGCCCTTTCCTGGTTACCCTAGTGATTAGTTGTTTCTTGAACTGCGGCAGCCCTTCTGCTTGGGGTATTCCCACAATACTGCTGGGCAGGGTTTCCATGACGAAGAATGTCTGCTGATGTACTGTATTGCCAAGACTTGCTTCCGGCCAAGATGGCGCCAAGCTGCAGGCTCTGTCGAGGTTATGGTTCAGACTTTGTTGTTTGTTTCTGTTCCTTTTTAAGTTTGTAAGGATAGGTTTGGGGAAAGAGAGGGGAGTTAGAGGTCTGGCCAGAGTCTAGTCATCTGCTCTGCATTTGAAGCTCAGTGACGTAGATGGAGGACATCTGTGATCGAATGTTGGGCCGGCAAATCAGTGAGGAAGAGGGCTGGAGGCCTCTTCCCAGTTCAGTGAATTGTCGGCGGGTTCCAGGACCAGAGTCCCATAAGGGCAAGAGAGCCGGTGATGCCCCCGGGTACGCCAGACCAGAGTTCGAGGCCTTGTGTTGCTGTCTCTTCATCAGCTTGTCCTAATGCTTGGGTCCACAACAAGGACCACCATTTGTCATCAATGGTGAGTCCTGGGTTGATACTGAAGATCGCAGCCAAAAGATCGAACGGAAGTCTGGAGGTTGAGGGCTGATGGCCGGATCCCTGCGTCTGAGTATCTCTGTGAGTCTTCTGGGGAAGTCGAAGGCCTAATGTCTGCAAGTCCAAGTCCAGTGGAGGCTGGAGGCCCAAATCGGCCTGTCCAGGAGTTGGAGGAGTGTGTATGTGAATGAGTGAGTGAGTGGGAGGGAGGAATGGGTCTTGCTTTGCTCTTGTTACCTCTGACATCCCTCCCTATACTTCCCTCCAATCACCTTAAAATTATGACCCCTGGTATTAAATATTTCTACTCTGGCGAAAAAGTCACTGGCTGTCCTCTCGATCTATGCCTCTTATCATCTTGTAAGATGGTTAGACTCCTTGTTGGATATGCTCACCGACCTTTACTTCTCTGGTGCAAAAGTTGCTGGTGTTTTATCAGCCTGTGCATGAACGTTGTTTATGTTTAGCTGCATGGTTGACCCTGGCCAGAGAGGCATGGGCTGCAATATTTGTCAAGGGTTTGTGAATGGAAACAGTGAACACCCTCGTATCTCATGTATCGATGGAAGGAATTTCATTGCTGCTCTGTCTGGAAATGGATAGGCCAGGATGCTGTCCTATGGACCTTTTGCAGTAACATTTGGGGATTGGGATCTTTGACTTCCAATAACAATATCCTTTGTATAAATTGTGACTTTAACCACTAGGGATTTTCCCCCTGCACAGACATTGACTTCAGTTTTCCCTGGATCCCTTGATGCTACACTTGGTCAAGCAAGGGCTGCTTTGACTCTCCATCTGTCATCTCACCTCTGAAATTCGTGTTTGGTCTGCCGGGCCCTTAGAGCCTTCGGTTTTTAAATAAGGGACCCTATACTTCTCACAATTCTCCAAGCGTGGTCTGACCAATGCCTTAAAAAGCCTCAGTATTACATACTTGCTATATCCCAGTCTATTCTATTTACAAGAAAATAAACAAATACAATAGAATTTATGAAAAACTACATTATCAAATACCAGTAACAGCCAATGTGCAAATGAAAAATATGATAATTGTGATATAATGATAAAATAATATGTATGTATTACTTAATCTTGAATCTTGAAAAATCAAAGCAAACCGTTACAATTTCTTAAGAAAAAAATTCTCTGGACCTTTTTTTTGCATGGGATCTCCAGCTGTTTCTGCTAGGTGTGAGGTGTGAACTTAACTTTCTTAGTTTGCTATTCCTGGTTTTGAAGACAGACTAGAGATTCATGAGAGTGATCCCAGGAATGAAAGGGTTAACATATAAGGAACATTTGATGTATCTGGGCTTGTACTCGCTGGAATTTAAAAGAATGAGGTGTGGGATCTCATTGAAACCTATTGAATATTGAAAGGCCTAGATAAGAGTGGATGTCGAGAGGGTGTTTCCTATCGTGGGGGAGTCTAGGACCAGAAGGCACAGCCTCAGAATAGAAGGATGTCCCTTTAGAACAGAGATGAGGAGGAATTTTTTTAGCCAAAGGGTGCTGAATCTGTAGAAATCTTCGCCACAGATGGCTGTGGAGGCCACATCATCGGGTATATTTAAAGCGGAGTTCAATAGGTTCTTGATTAGTAAGGGCGCCAAAGGTAACGGAGAAAAGGCAGGAGAATGGATTTGAGAGGTCCTCCGCAGCCGTCTTGCGGCACTGAATTCCACAGATACACCACTTTTGTTAAAGAAATTCCTTCTCATCTCTGTTCTAAAGGGACATCCTTGTGTACTAAGGCTGCACCCTCTGGTCCTAGATTCCCCCATTATAGAAAACATCCTCTTGTTGCCTTGTGCTAGTGAGTAAAACCCTTGCAACCGGAGCAGAAGAAGCGGGAACTTTAAACAGGAGCCTTTTCAGTTGCTGCTGGATCTCACAGAACACGTGCCATTTAGGAGTAAGCTGCAGATTCCTGTGGAAGATGACAAAGGAAGATAAAGTTCATGTAAGGATTTGACCTCTGGGTGCTCTCCGGATTCAGCTCATCAAGTTCAATTCAAGTAGGCAGACAGAGTCAGATTTATTAGCACTGGCGTATGTCATGAAATCTGTTGTTTTGTGGCAGAGGTACAGTGCAACACACAAAAAATACTATATATTATAAGAATAATATAAAACAAGATTAATAAGCAGTGCAAAAAGAGAGCAAAAAATAGTGAGGTAGTGTTATGGGTTCATTGTCCGTTCAGAAATCGGATGGTGGAGGGGAAGAAGCTGTTCCTGAACCACTGAGTGTGTGTCTTCAGGCTTCTGTATCTCCTCCCTGATGGTGGCAGTGAGAAGAAGGCATGTTGCTGATGGTTCTTAATGATAGGCGCTGCCTTTTTGAGACATTGCTGTTTGAGGATGGCCTCGATGGTAGGGAGGCTAGTGCCCGTGATGGAACCAGCTGAGTTTACAATTCCCTGCAGCTTTTTCTATCCTTTGTAGTGCCCCCTCCATACCAGATGGTGATGTAATCAGTTAGGGTGCTCCCCCCAGTTTTTAGGCATCCGTTAGTCTCGTGAGACCATGGATTTGCACCTTAGAAGGTTTCCAGGGCGCAGGCCTGGGCAAGGTTGTATGGAAGACCGGCAGTTGCCCATGCTGCAAGTCTCTCCTCTCCACGCCACTGACATTGTCTAAGGGAAGGGCAAGGGCCGATACAGCTTGGCACTGGTGTCATCGCAGAGCAATGTGTGGTTAAGTGCCTTGCTCAAGGACACAACACGCTGCCTCAGCTGAGGCTCGAACTAGCGACCTTCAGATCACTAGTCCAACACCTTAACCACTTGGCCACACGCCAACACAACCTGTAGAAATCCAGTACACCTGTAGAAATCTGCGAGTGTCTTTGGTGAGATACCGAATCTCCTCAAACTCCTAATGAAGTATAGCCACTGGCATGTCCTCTTTGTGATTGCACCAATATGTTGGGCATAGGATAAATCTTCTGAGTTGATGATACCCAGGAACTGGACCCCCAGGTGTGGCACTTGACAGCAGATATGGGAGAGAAATGTGTAGGCCTCTGATCATCAGTGTTATTACCTACTAATAACCTGTTGCCTGAACCAGCAGAGAATTGCATACAAGTGTGAAAGATGATTATTTTGCACCAAGAGCAATGTTGGATCCTGGTGTTTTTGCAATCCAGAAGTCAAGACTGACGCAATAAAACTTGTTGCTTCCAGCCTCTTTATTAGATGTTACAAGGGTAAAGAATAAACAAAGAAAAGACAGAGGAAAAGAAGTCATGGTCGTCTTATATTCAGATTAGAGATAAACACAAAGGTTCTTTTCCGCAGAGAATGATGGGTGCATGAAACAACCTGCCAGGAGTGCTGATAGAGGCAGATACATTAGGGACGTTTAAGAGCCTCATAGATAGGCACATGTGGGATAGAAAATTGGAGGCTATGTAGGATGGAAGGGTTAAATTGATTTTCGAGCATATAGGAGGGAGATTTAAAATGTAGCTGAGTGGTGCCACAACAACAACCTTTCATTCAAAGTCAGCAAGACCAAGGAGCTGATTATTGACTTCAGTAGGAGGAAACTGGAGGTCCATCAGGAGATGAGAGTCATCAACTTTAGATTCCTTGGGGTTATTATTTCAGAGGATTTGTCCTGGGCCCATTATGTAAGTGCCATTATGAAGAAAGCATGGCAGTGCCTTTACTTCCTTAGAAGTTTGCGAAGATTCAGTATGACATCTAAAACTTTGTCAAACATCTGTAAACGTGTGGTGGAGAGTATAATGACTGGTTGCATCACAGTCTGGTGTGGAAACACCAATGCCCTTGAATGGAAAATCCGACAAAATGTAGTGGATACAACCCAGTCTATCACAAGTAAAGCTCTCCCTACCATTGAGCACATCTGCAAGGAGTGCCGTTACAGGAACGCAGCATTCATCAACACGGACACCCACCACCCAGGCCATGCTCTCTTCTCCCTACTGCCATCAAGAAGAAAGTACAGGAGCCCCAGGACCCACACAACTAGGTTCAGGATGAGTTATTACCCCTCAAGCATCAGGGTCTTGAACCAAAGGGGATAACAATTCAACCTCACTCCCCTCCCCATCCTATGCACTCAATTTGAAGGTCCCTTCATCTCATGTTCTTGATATTTATTTATTATTATTATTATTTCATTTTGTATTTGCACAGTTTGTTGTCTGTTGCACACTGGTTGACTACCCAGTTGGTGTGGTCTTTCATTGATTTTATTACGTTTCTTGGATTTACCGTCTACGCCTACAAGAAAACACATCTCAGGATTGTATATGGTGACAATATGTACTTGGAATAATAAATTTACTTTGAACTTTGAATTGGAATAGGCTAAAAGGTTGACATAACATTATTGGTCAAAAGGCCTGTACTGTGCTGTGGTGTTCTATCTTTTAAAATTCCAGTGATAGAAATTAACATATAAAATGGCGAGACTCAAGTGGTGTGAAATCTGCTGTAGATGAACTAAGAAACTTCTGGAAAAATGCAGAATCAACTGTACCATAATTTCTGGAAAATTGACCGAGCAATTGCATGCAACACACACAAAATGCTGGAGGAACTCAGTGGCCCAAAACGTTGACTGTACTCTTTTCCACAGATGCTGCCTGGCCTGCTGAGTTCCTCCAGCATTTTGTGTGTATTGCTCGGATTTCCAGCATCTGCAGATTTTCTCTTGTTTGTGGAGCAATTGCATGTATATAAGTGATTATATTGTTACGTACCCCGTAACGGGTTAAAAGAACCAGCAGAAATGGAATACACCTGGAGTCTGGTCTGCTGTTAACTAATTCTATTTTATTAGTAACTACATAATAAAGTAACATAAAACCAGATAAATCAAACAGGTTAGCAGAGCTTATGCATATATAGCTGTGTAAATGTAAAACCCAAACTTCTTCAAACTTAGGTGATAAGTAATACAGTCTTACTATGGTGGGTAAGAAAAGTTCAGTTCAGATGCACAGGTTAATTAATGTGAGATGTTTGTAATCCAGAGGCAAATGTTGTGAGAAGGCAATTATGTCGATATTCCACAGATTCCATGACAGCAATACAGGGTAACAATAGTAGTAGGTTTTATCTCTGAAAGTGTTCCACTCCACACATGGAATATCACCGACAGTTATCTTCAATGAATATCCTTTCAACACAAGTGGTACCACACCCGAATTGGGCTACGGGACATCTCAAAGTGGTGGCCACAGGATACTCCAATAGAATCCACGTATGGATTATCACCAACAGTAGTTTATCACAAAGGGGACTCTCTTCAAGGGAACCACCACCCAGGCAAGGGTCGACACACTGGTAAATTCCACAAGGTTACTTCAAACACACAACGTGATAGCCACTTATCCAGTTCCACAACATATGAAATAACTCCAACAGTGATTTGCCACAGGGGTGCCTTTCTTCAGTGAACTACCACACCCAGACAAAGGGTAAACACACACGTGGTATTCACAAAGGTTTTCCCCTCACCAGAGAACCCACTCCTGTGGATTAACTAAGTGACAATCACACTTTCGTAGTCGAATGGAAACAAACTCACCCTCACAGGCTACTTAGAGAGAGAGTCCAAACAGTGATCTCTTTGTCACCAAGTTTCTTCTGTTTCAAACCTATCGCTCCTCTCTCCTCTTCCTGCAAACTTGTTCTAGTTGCAGAAAACTTGTGAGAGTCATTTATCAATTCTCAGGATCGATCTCAACTCACCCCTTTTGGGCTACTGAAAGTTTAAACCAGCGACCGACTCACTAGTGTCTTCCATTGACCGAATCCATCTTGACTCTAACTGTGTGTGTCTGTGTGTCCTTGTATATTCAAAACAAGCTGCAGAGAAACGATAACATCAATTGTCCATCAAATGACTCCACCTCTCTCTCTCTCTCTGGAGCAGCTCAATCAGTGTCCAAAAGTCAGTCTTATTCTCCTGGCATTTTAAAGTGACAGTCCACAGAAAATATGAACCCTAGGGGTACATAACACCATAAAAATGCAAGCAAGCATAGGAAAATTAAACTACAAGAAAAATGATAATTTCACACCCTAAACAGGGCAGCACGGTAGCATAGTGGTTAATGGAATTGCTTTACAGTGCCAGCTGTAAGATTGGGATTCGATTCCCAGCTGCTGCCCGTGAGAAGTTTGTACGTTCTCCCCGTGACCGTGTGGGCTTGTTTTGGGTGCTCCGGTTCCCTCCCACATTCCAATCAAATACCGTTAGGGTTGGTGAGTTGTGGGCGTGCTACGTGTTGGTGCTGGAAGCGTGGCAACACTTGCAGGCTGCCCAGTGCAATCCTCGCCAATTTGACTTGATACAAACAACGCATTTTACCGGATGTTTTGATGTACACTTGATAAATAAAGCTATTTAGATTATGAGAACACTCAGTCCTCTTATTGTTATTTAGAAATGCATACATGCATTGAGAAATGATACAATGTTTCTCCGGAGTGATATCACAGAAAACAGGACAGACCAAAGACTAACACTGACAGAACCACATAATTATAACATATAGTTACAGCAGTGCAAAGCAATGCCATAATTTGATGAAGAACAAACCATGGGCACGATAAAAAAAAGTCTCAAAAGTCCCCGAGTCGATGACTTCCGAGTCCCCGATAGCAGGCAGCAAAAGGGAGAAACTCCCTGCCATAAACCTCCAAGGCACCGACAACTTGCCGATGCCTTGGAAGCAGCCGACCACAGCCGACACTGAGTCCATCCGTCCGAAAACTTCGAGCCTCCGACCAGCCCTCTGATACATCCTCCCGAGCGCCATCCTCTGCTGAGTGTCTTCGACCTCGCCCCGGCCGCTGAAACAAGCAAAGCCGAGGATTTCAGGGCCTTCTGCTCCGGAGGTTCTGGTTACCACACAGTAGCAGCGGCAGCGAAGCGGGCATTTCAGAAGTTTTCCAGATGTTCCTCCGTGCTCTCACGTCTGTCTCCATCAAATCAGAATTGTGCACGGTCCCCTACTTGACAAATAACAGACATCACCACTGGAGTGGCTGGATTTTTAACAAATCCAACAATGGCTTCCTTCTCATGCTGCACATGGAATCTCCATGCTATACAATGGAGAGATTCACACCTTTGAAGGATAGGTTATCATTATTTTATCTATCATTCCCTTGTATCTGAGCAACCTGATGAAATTACAGTTGAATGTGCAGTACATTGACATGTTCCTCTAAACACCCATGTCTCTACCTCAGGGGGTCATAGATTCAGCACAGAAACAGGCCCTTCAGCCCATTGAGGCCATGCTGACTGTCAGCCAACCATTTATGTTAATGCTACATTAACTCAGATTCTGATGCACTTATCTATTATATGTACATCGAAGCATACAGTGAAATGCATCGTTTGCGTTAATAACCAATAGAACCTAAAGATGTGCTGGAAGCAGCCTGCAAGTGTTGCCGTAGATTCCAGTGCCAGCACAGCATGACCACAGAGTTCAGCAGCACAACACAAGCAACAACAATAGCAACAGCAAAAGGAACCCCTTTTCTCATTCCCACCACCCACCCACATTCACACACAGAAAGCTCTCCAGTCCCAGGACAGGCCACCACCAGACTGTTAACCTCCAGTCCCCGGCCCGGACTTGCAAACGTCGGGCCTCCAACTTCCAGGCCCTGCCCAAGGAGCCTCGACCATCAGGCCTCAACTTGCAGGCTCACCAACTTGGGTCTTCAATTACAATTTTTAAAAATTCTCGTTGACTCTCTTCCCAGATTCTACCACTCACTTACAGAACAGGGGCAACTGACAGCAGCTAGTTAATCTGTCAATTTGCATGTCCATGAGATGTGGGAATACTTGGAGGAAACCAATCCGGTTAGTGAGAGAACATGTAAACACCACGCAGTCAACACTCAAGATAAAGATCGAATCTGGAGTTCTGGCTATGTGATGTTGCAGGCACCACAGTGTAACCTCTTATGCTATGGCTGTATTTCCAACTTTTCTAGTTTTGTAAGACCTAATAAGATAATGTACAGGGCTGTGTGTTCTTTCTCAAAAGCAGCTACATATTCCAGCTTCTGAGGGAAAAATTGTCAATATAAAACTGCAGTTTATTCTAAGTGCCCATGCCTATAAAATTCAGGAAGCAAATCTAACTTCTGTTATGGATATTCTGTTTAATTGCTCCCAGTATGACCAGTAAAACTGAAGAATAATCTTCTGTAGCAATCATTTACCAAAAATGTCTGCTATGTGGTTCTTTTATGTGGCTCTATGTGACATTGGTTGTGTGTCCATTTTTCTTTGTGTGCAGTCTTTCACTGATTCTGTTGTGCTTCTTTGTATTTACTGTGAATGCCCACAAGAAAATGAATCTCAGGGTGTATGTGGTGACATACAGTGCACATACTTTGACAATAAATTTACTTTGTACTTTGTATTTAAGCCATTTGGAAGTGTAATTTATTTATTCCAACAGTGGTATGTGTGCCAGAAACAAGAAAGCACAGTGCTTTGTCATTCACTAGTCAAAGTATGGTTTGGAACTCGTCCATCTGCAGGGCTTTTCCTCTTAGGTCATACTTACAAAGAACGTAGAATATTACAGCACCATACAGGCCTTTTAGTCCATGGTATTGGGCCAACCTTATAATCTACTCTAAGATCAATCTAACCCCTCCATCCCACATAGCCATTCATTTTTCTATCATCCATGTGCCTATCTATAAGAGTTTATGAATATCACTCACCACAATGTATTTAAAAAAAACCTCTGACATCCCTTCAAACTTTCCTCCAATCACCTCAAAATTTTACCCCCTCATATTAGCCATTTTTGCCCTGGGGGAAAAAATCTCTGGCTACCTATTTGATCTATTGTCTTGTCCATCTCCACCAAGTCATCTCTCCTCCTTTGTTCCAGCCCAAGCTCACTCAACTAATCCTCATAAGACATGCGCATCATCTAATACTTGTATTGCACTTACCAAATAGAGTCTTGATTAGCAACACTGGGTGTTATGGACTGTGCATAGAAATTTCTGGAAATAACATTGTTGACCATGGGGGTTTTCATGGCTGTAGTTAGACATAATAACATCCTGAGCAGTTTAAAGTGGATTATTACAGCACCATGGAGAGTGAACACAAAATCAATTGATCTCCATTTTAATTCCAACTGTGCAGCCTTTGTTCCTTATGAAGAGATTTCTCTCTGTGTTGCCACAAGAATCTAATTCCTGCAGTCTGTGGAAAAGATTGATAGACCTGTATCAACCGCAGTGTAATAAATAAATTTTTATTCCTTTCAAAGGAAATGGTGGCATTGTAGGGTCCCTCAGTAATTGCTAATGGGATATACTAGAGATTGCAAGTGACCTCACTGTATTGCTCTATGCGTACTATCCAAACTCTCTTCCTGCTTGAGACCTGGTAGATCTTACACTCTGTTAGATCTGGTGGATCTTGCACTCTTGTTAGATCTGGTGGATCTTCAGTCTGGTAGATCTTGCACTGAAGCTTGATCAGAGTAACTCTCTTCATTCCCCTTGCCTCTTCTAGGTCATGGACCTTAATTTCCATCAGTTGCTTTCCTTTTTAATGGATTTAAACCTTCTCCCAGTCATTGTCAATATTTCACAAGAGAAGAAAATAAAAATCCAGTATAATGTTTCATCCCATTTACTGTAAATAGCATATTTATTTCCTGGTTTGTAGTTAACAATAGGGAGATTGTTTTTATAATGACCTGTTCTTCCATATGTGTTTCTAAGTTAGAAAAGACCCTCCACAGGACTATAGAAAATGGGTGAAATTGGACACTGAGATAGGTGGTAGTGAGTCAGTAGCTTATGGTAGGTTGCTGCTTCCGTCTTCAGGAATATGGATCTCTGTTCACTCCGTGTGACTGACTGCTCTCAACTTGTTCTGTCTGTAAAACTAAAGCCAAATATTTAACTCTCAGGTTGTGGGATTGGCAGGGGCAGCATAGCCAGTTAACCTATGGTGGGATAGTAGACAACAGCAATCCTGCAGATGCTGGAAATTCAAGCAACACACATCAAAGTTGCTGGTGAACGCAGCAGGCCAGGCAGCATCTCTAGGAAGAGGTGCAGTCGATGTTTCAGGCTGAGACCCTTCGTCAGAGTTCTTCCTTCAGTTAGTCCTGACGAAGGGTCTCGGCCTGAAACTCGACTGCACCTCTTCCTAGAGATGCTGCCTGGCCTGCCGCGTTCACCAGCAACTTTGATGTGCATTGTGGGATAGTAGAGTTGTTTTAACAGACTTGGCTTTGCGTGGTTAACATAAAAACAAAATACAGTGCAATAATGAATTAAACATAATCTTGCATATCCTCACCCACACAAAGTGTTTGATCTTTTTAACTTGCTGTAGCATAAAACCTATACAGAAAAACCCTCTGCTGAGTTGCTTCCGTGTTTCCCGATGCTGGTAATTGGTTTATTATTGTCACCTGTACTGAAGTAGAGCGAACAGCAGCTACCTGAAAGACCCGGAACAAAACCACCAAAGATCCTTACTAAAAGATTTTGAGGATGAGCTGAAGGGCAGATGCACTAACATCGGCGTCCTGGAGGAGGCCAACACGAACAGCCTCTCCACCATGATAAAGCAAGACCAACTCCGATGGATAGGTCATGTTGTCTGGATGCCTAACTCACATCTCCCCAAACAGATCCTTCATTCCCAATTAAAGGAAGGTCAGCGAGCCCCTGGTGGGCAAACAAAAGTCTTCAAAGATAACATCCGAATCAGCTTGAAGTGATTCAACATTACATCAAAAAACTATGAAGACATCACACTCAATAGATACACCTGGAGGAAATTTGTTCGAGGGGGCTGCGCTACACGAGAACTGCCTCTGCTGTGCAGCAGAGAACAAGTGGCATCTGCAGAAGGAGAGAGTGAACAACCAAAGGACACAACTATCAACCACAGCCACCGTTTACTCTTGCCCACGCTGCACAGAATGTGTGGATCCCGGATCGGCCTCTATAACCACCTGAGGACCCGCCAACAGACAACCCCTTAGGAGAACATCGTACCCCACTCGTGTTATCACACTACTGCTTGGCTCCAGTGACTACCTTGTTTAGCATGCCATCCATACAGATCATCTCATCACACCAGTGCATTGAGGCAGTGTCAAGAAAAATAAAACTATAACAGAATGCAGAATATAGTGTTAGAGTTAGACAGTTCAGTGCAGGCAGGCAGGAAGGTGCAAGGCTATGTTGAGGTATATTGTGAGGTCAAGACACCATCTTATCATACAAGTCATAAACACAAGGAAGTCTGCAGAGGTTGGAAATCCAAAGCAAAACACACACACACACACACACACACACACACACACACACACACACACACACACACACACACACACACACACACACACACACACACACACACAGTAGGAACTCAGCAATTGAAGCAACATCTATGGAAATGAATACATAGTCGATGTTTTGAGCCGAGACCTGAAAGTCCTGAAGGGTCTTGGAAGAAGTGTCGGCTCTCTATTCATTTCTACAGGTGCCACCTGATCTGCTGAGTCCTCCAGCATTTTGTGTGTGTTGCCTATCATACAAGTGATCCATTCTTTTCTTTTCAAAGTGCTAGGAAGTTGCCATGTGCTTTCAGGCTTTTATATCTCCTGCCTGATAGGAGGTAGGGGACTAGAGAATATTTGGGGGGGGGGAATGGCCTTTGATTATAGAATTGGTTTATCATTGTCACACGTACCAAGATACAGTGAAAAACTTGTCTTGCCTATTGTTCATACAGATCAAATCATTACACCTTGAGGGAGAATAAGGTGAAACATAACAGAATACAGAATAAACAGCTTCAAGGAGAATACAGTGCAGGTAAGCAATAAGGCGCAAGATCATTATAGTGTAGACTGTGAGGCCCAGAGTACATCTTATCATACTAGGGAGCCACTTAATAGTCTTAGAATAGTGACGTAGAAGCTGTCGGCGACCCTGGTGGTGTGTGCTTTCAGGCTTTTGTATCTCCTGCCCGATGGGAGGGGGGAGAAGAGAGAGTGTGTGGGGTGGGTGGGGAGATTGATTATGCTAGTTGCTTCACTGAGGCAGAGTCTGTAGGCAGGTGGCTGGTTCCTGTTGTGATCGCAACTCTCTGCAGTTTCTTGTCGTCTTGGGCAGAGCAGTTACCGTACCAAGAGTGATGCATCCAGAAAAGATGATTACTCTGGTGCGCTGATAAAAATTGTTTTGGGTCAAAGGGGACATGCTCAATTTCCTTAGCCTCCTGAGGAAAAAGATGCACTGGTGCACTTGCCTGGTGAGGCCTGCCAGAGGCTTTGGGCTAAATAAATTGTGAATTATATTTAAAGATGGATTTTGCATCCTTGCTTCTAACGTTTGGCTATCTTGCGACCTCCGCTTTCTGCTATAAATTGAAGCTTATTCCTAATTGTCTTAAAAAGACTGTGACACCAAACCTTTTGAAATGCACCCATTTCTGCGATTGGTTCCAGCCAGGTAACTACAATAAAATAGGAGCTGCTCAAAAAGTGGATGTTGTGGGGGATGAGGAGAAGGCAAAAGTGTGAAGGAGTTTAAATGGATATAGAAAAAATGTTTTGTAGACCTGTGGATCTAAGTATGCTGAGAGTTTGACCACTGTGTGTGTCCTGTGAAGGTGACTAGCAGACATCCCACCCTGCAAAAACTCATTTCAGGGAGGTAGCACCATCAATTTGCGGGAGACTTCCAGGAGAGGTGGGATGTCTGCAATAGAGCAGCTCCTTAGCAGCTGGCCAGCTAGTTTAAATAATGTTTGCTATGCTAATGAATGAATGACACCTGTTAAACTCACCTCAACATGTCTTTTACAGTCTTAACCCACCATGGGCAATAGAAAAGTCACTGTTGCAAACAGTGCAGCGAGCAACAATGTCATTATTTTGATCCCTATTAGGCAGGGGTACACTTTAGTGTAGTCTGGGGTGACGTACGTTTTATATATTTTTTTGGATCACTCTGCAATGGCGTGCTCTCGCTCGCACGCTCTCTCTCTCGTCGCTCGCGCGCTCTCGCTTGCTTTCTCTCTCGCTCTCTCTCCCTCTCTCGCTTGCTTTCGCTCTTGCTTGCCTTCTCTCTCGCTCGCTCTCTCTCGCTTGCCTTTGCTCTCGCTCGCGCACACGCGCTCTCTCTCGTGCTGGCTCTCGTGCTCTCTCTTGCTTTTCTCTCGCTCACTCTCAAAAAAATTGATTTGCGTGATATTGTATATAATTTGCGGGCATCAGGGAGCCACTATTAATATGCGGGAAACTCCCGGAGGTTCTGGGAGAGGTGGGATGTCTGGACTAGCCCCCGGTGGCAGGTCAGCATTAGAGTCGGGTTTATCATTGTTGATATGTGTTGCAAAGATGTGCTGTTTTGCTGCAGCAGTACAGTGCAATGCATACAAAATACCACAGAGGGGAAGAAGCTGTTCCTAGAACATTGAGTGTGTGTTTCTTCAGGCTCCTGGACCTCCTCTTTGATTGTAGTAACGTGAAGAGGGTTTATCATGGCGGTGGGTGATGCATCAAATCTTAATTTTCATAATAAATTACATTATTATTATGTAGCTCTCCACATTTTTATTTATCTAGGTTCCTCTTCAAATTTTCAATCCAGAGTTGTCCTGACTGGATGCTGGAAATCTGAAATAAAGACAAAATATTGCTGGAAACACATAGCAGATCAAGCAGTGTCTGTGGGAAGTGAAATGTTTGAGGCCTCTGTTGGTCTGAATTGACCATGGATTTTGTATCCTAGCTGTCTAGATATGCAATCCTGGGCAGTACGACATGGGGAGAAAGCTGTTGCCCATGTAGTAAGCTTCCCCTCTCCGCACATCTGGCAAACCCAAGTGAATGGCAGAAACTGATCCAATTTGGTACCAGAAGCATCGCAGGAATTGTTGGTCAGTATTGAACTCAATGTAGGACTGCCTCAGGGACTCCAGCTCCAGATTTTTACCTCGGGATTTACTCCCGAAGCCTTCCCCATGAGTGGGTACAGCCGCAAGGCAGCGGAGGTTTGAGGTCAGAGTTTTCCTTCCCATAGCTGAGCTGCCAGCCATGGCTGACGAGCCCCATCTGCCCGAAGCGACTGGCTTTAAAGCGCCAATAACCCACCTTTGCCTCTTCTCCTGTCAGTAGAAATGGTTCCACCAGGCTTAGTAGCTAAGTCACACATGAAGGCCAGGAACTGGATTTGATTGTCAGAGGCTAATTGAGCCGCATGCCATTGGGGCATTTAATAGTTAGTGGAAGCTTGTCCCCATTACCACCCCCAGCTGTAACAACTTTAAGGAACCTGGGAAGAGAAATAGAAGAAACGTTTCAGGTTGAACACTTCATTAGAACCATGAAAGAGAGAAAAGAATCTAGTTTTGAGTTGCAGCAGGGAAGAGGAGGGACGGACAGGACAAATGGACAAATCTGCCATTGGGTGAGGACAAGGATGGTGTCAGTATAAGCTTGAAGGTTTGCAAGGTAACTGAAAGGATTTAAAGAAAGAGGCAATTAGTAAAGGAACTTGTAAAAGCTATATAATGTAGTTTAGAGCATAGTAAATATACAGCAGTTAAAGCACTATTGATAGAGAGAACAACTGTTAATCATACACATGGATAACTTACTGCAAAATGGATACAAACCGAAAGTGAGTTACATGAAACTGTTGAGTCCAGCAGGGTGGACTGCTGACTGTACTGAAACTTGCCTTGGGCATTGTTTGCATGGTGCTGATAGGTCAGCATGCAACAGGGATGCTGAGATGATGTTTCCCAGTAGTGGGTGTATCGAGGACCAGAGGGCACAGCCTCAGAATGTAAGGATGTCCCTTTAGAACAGAGATGAGGAGGAACTTCTTTAGCTAGAAGGTGGTGAATTTGTAGAGTTCACTACTACAGGTGGCTGTGGAGAATATGTCATTGGGTATGTTTACAGTGGATTCTTAATTAGTAAGGGCGTCGAAGGTACTGGGGAGAAGACAGGAGAATGGAGTTGAGAGGGATAATACATCAGCCATGGTAGAGTGGCAGCGCAGACTCGATGGTCTGAATTGCCAAATTCTGCTCTTATGGGATGTATACTTATAGTGGCGGGTAACTGGATACTCATGGCTGCTCCTGCAGAATGGTTAGCTTTGCAGAGTGGTCACCCAACCCGCATCTGTTTTTGCCAGTGTAGGAGAGACCATGCTGTGAGTGAGAAAGCAGTGCGCCAGGTTGGAAGTGCTCAGTGAATAAGGGCTTCGCTACATTGGGACCCTGTATGGTGGAAAGGGCAGAGGTGAAAGGTCAGGCATTGCACCAATGGCGACATTGTAACGTAGTGATCAGCGCAATCGCTTTACCACACTCCAAAGTGATCACCTAGTCTGTAAGGAATTCAAAGGTTTGTCCCCGTGACCGTGTAGGTTTCCTCCAGGTGCTCCGGTTTCCTCCTACATTCCAAATATTTCCAGGTGAGGGTTACTGAGTTGTGGACTGGCTCTGTAGTGCCGAAAGCTTGGTGACACTGGCGGCCGGCCCCGAGCACAATCCTCGCTGATTTACTTTGACTTATGTGAGCAACACTTTACCCTTTCTGCTCTGATGTACATGTTCAGGAACAGTTCAGGAAAATGGCGTTGAGAGGATAATAAATCAGCCACGTTGGAATGGCAGAGCAGGCATGATAGTCTGAATGGCCTGATTCTGTTCCTGTGTCTCGGGGTTTTGTGCTTTTCAGGTCGAATATAGGCAAGGGGCTGTATGGGTCCTAGTGCCCTTCCCTTGGACAACATCGGTGTCGTGGAGAGGGGAGACTTGCAGCATGGGCAACTGCCGGTCTTCCATACAACCTTGCCCAGCCCTGCGCCCTGGAGAGTGAAAACCTTCCAGGCACAGATCCATGATCTCGCAAGGCTAACGGATGCCTTTATTATTATAGGCAAGGGCATTTCCTGTTGAAGCCTCCCATCTCTGCTCCATCTTTAATGTTGTTGAGGCTGACAACAGAATTTCTATACCACTTGTCTTCGGGGCACAGAGATCTGAGAACTTACATTTTCAGACAAGTTCTGCTCACCTCCTCATTCAGCAGTTTAAATAGGTTTATAAATTGGAAACTAATTGTCCTCATATAGTAAGCCTTCAGAATTCAATTTGTAAATTGAGTTGGAAATGATACACATCTTTTTAATGAAAGTCACATCATCTGCTGCATTGCTGCCAGCACCTGCTGCTGCAGTGACTCAGTTCCACGAGAATGGCAACGACAGCCTGGGAACTTCATTCACCCTTTATCTGCTGCACCGTCGTCGTGCTGAGCATCAGGCAATTGGGAAATGGGAAAATGGCCACTGAAATGTTGAAACAGTCTTACTAAGTAGCTTTTCATATATATATATATATATATATATATATATATATATATATATATATAGAAAGAGGTAACGAAAGAGAATGAACTACGGCACAGAAACTGGCCCTTCAGCCCATCTAGTCCATGCTGTTATTCTGCTTCGTCCCATCAAAACCTGCACCACAGCCCTCCATACCGCTCCCATCTATATACTTATCCAAACTTCTCTTAAATGCTGACGAAACCAGCATCTAACACTTCTCCTGGCAGCTTGTTCCACTCTCGCACCACTTTTGTGGGTGACAGGCTGAATCTCTGCAAACTTGTAAGTAAGTTGAGGCGCTGTCCCACCTTCTTTGTGAAGGCACAAAGGAATGGTTTGCATTCCTTCAATGTGGAGGTGGTTTGGGATTACAAGGAGAAAAATTTCCAGGTGGTCAACACCTTGTAGAGGATGAACTGTGGATATCTTCTACATTTAGCACTGGGGTGGCATAGTAGCGTAGCCATTGGTAAAACTTGATTACAGAGCCAGGCTTAGGATTGGAGTTCAATTCCTGCCACTGCCTGTAAGGAGTTTTTAACCCTGTGAGCATGTGGGTTTCCTCTGGGTACTTCAGTTTTCTACTACAGTCCAAAGACGTATGAGTTAACGTTAGTGAGTAATGGGCGTGTTACATTGGTGGCAGTTGTATGGTAACACTTGTGTTCTGCCCCAGCACAGTCCTCGCTGATTTGATTTGACGCAAACAACGCATTTCACTGTACGTTTTGATGTACCTGTGACAAATAAAGCTAATCTGGGAACAAAAGCTTCCTTCTCCATCCGTGGTCCTTGCACCAGTTCAGTCCTGTCACAGCAGCCAAGGACCAAAGCCGTAACGAGCGCATGTCATGGTCGTAGAGTCACACAGCATAGAGACAGGCTCTTCAGCCTATCCAGTGTTGCCCAGCGAGCTAGTTCCTTCTGCCCACGTTTGGCCCAAGGTCTACTAAACCTTCCCTGTCTGTGCATCTATCTAGAAGGCTTCTAAATGTTGCTGATGTGCATACCCTAACCGCTATTTCTGGCAGCTCATTCCAAACATTCACCACCCTCTGTGTGAAGAAGCTGACACCACTGTGCCTTTCAAATCAGGGTGGTACAGTCTCGTAACATTATTACAGCACCAGTGGCTGGTTCATTGCCTGCTGCTGTGTGTAAGGAGTTGGCATATTCTCCCCGTGACCCATGACCTGTGGGTACTCTGGTTTCCTCCCACATTCCAATGCTTATGGGTCAGTAGGTTAATTGGTTACGTGGGTGTGATGAGGCAGTGAGGGCTCACTGGGTCAGAAGAGCCTATTACTCTGCTGTACCTCTAAAGAAAAAGTAAAAATAGATATTTTTACTGTAATTCATAGTGCATTTAACATACTGCTGCCAAAAAAACAACACAGTTTATGACATATGATTCTGATTTTGGGTCCACAAGAGGGAACTAATGAGAGAGGGATAATGATAGAAATGTGTAGGGAGCGGGGTGTGTCATTACAACAGAAAGTGCACAAGGACACAAATTCTAATTATCTACTTAGAACAACAAAACTTCATTTATTAGGACAGAACACAGGAAGCACTAAAATACTGATCTACACATGCACGGACCCCTCTCACTGCAGCACACTCCTGTTCCATGGATTCACAGTGCTTTCACAAGTCCCACCATGTCCCCACGGGCATTCCAACAGGAGTATTACATTGGCCTGGTTACATTCCAGTAGTAATAATCAAAGTTCTGTTACATTTATGGCCATAGTGGAGGTGAGAGATTTGACAAGCATAAAGATTAACCCTTTAAAATATATCCACCCCTCAAATATCACCACCCCATTACATCTGGCTCACAGGCTTTAGTACAAACCCCAGCGGACTGCCCACCATATTACTAAGCATAAAAGCAAAATGGCTACAGTAGCACCCTTGTGCACTACAGTAGCCCACCGGTCTCCTGGCGCTCCAAAGGGCCTCCAACTCCCTCCTGGGGTATAATAGTTATGGAACTGATACCCCATTATTACATATCTTCTCTACTGACCATTGGATATGGTCAGCCAAATCTGTTATATTCTCTGACTCATCAGGGATGTATGTACATCACTCCTGGTCTTTTATGGTAAAGGCATCCCCTTTCTTTGCCAGGATATAATGCAAAGCCATTCTCTTCTGGCTGACACCATCAGGATGACCTCCCTTGATAACTGGTCAGTACCATTTGGGAAATGCATCATCCGGAACCAGTGGGCCTCTGTGATACCCCTATTCTGATGTTTTGACTTGTGGGGTGGGTATTGGCCAGATTATCAATGTGACACACGTACGGCACAACATACCCCAGGTAGCAGCAGCCGGACCAGCCTGTAGGGAGCTAAGGGTAGGCTGGAGAGCCACACGCTCAGTACGTGCCTTTCAACGTGGGAAACAAACCTTCCCACCATAGTGCCATTAAGGCGCATAGAGGTGCATGAGTTATTTCCCATGGGAACCCGCCCTCATAACAGCAATGGTAAGTATTCCTGGATCACGGTATTACATTCAACGTTGATACTTTGGTCTTTCTCTGATCACAGGCCGGCACATACCATCCCTTAAATGGAGCCCGTTTTACAGTCCCATCAACAGTCATGGGTGACAAGTCCATAGTGGATTCATTCCATGACCAGTATTCGGTGTTATTCAGAGGGACAAGGATTAGTGCTCCCTTGCCTGAGTACATTGAAATCCAGGAACACACCCAATGCTTCAAAATGTTCAGATGACATTCTGAAAAAGGTATTAGTTGAGATCACTGTTGTCACTGTGGCAAGGAGCAGCAGAAATGTCATGGTCATTTCTGCAATGTTTGAAACACACCATCACTCCCTTTTAATCAATGGTTGAGTGTTCAGACACAACCTTCCCTGTTCTCCCAGAAGCTCCACCCACCAGGTGCTGCCCAGTCCCCTCTGTCTGGCGGCCAGGTTGGTTGTTGTACCCCTAACTCATGATTCTTCGAATTCACATTCTCTACTTTTTGGGGGGTGTCAAACACTGCCAAATGTTGGGACAGCGGGGGACCCTCCTTAACTTGCAGGTCTGGAGTTCAAGTTGTCTGCACGCCAAATCTAGCCTGCACCCCACCCCCTCCCCACGCCCATACCTCTCCAGATTCCTCCCCAGGGGACACTGGCCATCCCCTTGGTTTCACGTGCTGGCATGTGGGACTGCTGTTGTTTTGACTTCATCACGTGTCAGTGCCAGTCCTCGGGCCTCTGCCCATTTCCTTATGCCTTCTACCCCTAATTACAAGACAGGGAGTTAACTGGAATCAGAAGTGATGGGCGAAAGCTGGAATTCTAACCAAAACCAGTGGGCCCTGTGTAACCAAATTGACCTAATTAGGTAAAAGAGGTTAGAATATAGAACATAGAACATTGCAGCACAGTACAGGCCCTTCAGCCCACGATGTTATGCCGACTTTTTAACCTAAGAACAATTTAACCCCTCCCTCCTACATAACCCTCATTTTTCTATCATCTACGTGCTTATCTAAGAGTTTCTTAATTCCCTCTGATGTATCTGCCTCATCCACCATTCTGGCAGGACATTCCAGGCACCCACAACTCTCTCTGTACAAAACTTACCTCTGACATCCCCCCCCCTCCATTCTCTCCTCCAATCACCTTAATATGATGCCCTCTAGAATTAATTATTTTTGTCCTGGGACGTGCATATCCTGGTAATAGTTAGGCACTGGAAAGGAGCAAGTAGGAGAGAGTCCAAACATTTGGAATAAGTGAGGCACAGCTGAAAAGATAACTTAAATATGTTTCATTCACAAAATGCACACCACAAATCCCAGTAGACTGCCAAAGGAAAAGTATGCACGCAGGCAGAAGGATAATGTGGTGAGATACTTTGCTGGCTATATATTTGCCAGAAATAACATTGGAAAAAATGTTTTTTAAAGTACCATGCATTAGTTAGAGTTATTTGGCTGAGGATCTAGTTTAAAAAAAATTATTGAGTCATTTTAAAGAAAATGGACAGATATGTTATTTGGGATATTTGGATTATTATTTCTGTTTGAACAACAGTTACTACAAAATATAATGAATGTCTTTGTGAATGGGCTGTATTTCAGCTTTGTCCGTGGAATGGGCTGGTTTGGGGGTGGAGTGGGGTTGTGGAAGTAGATGCTGATTGGTAGATTATCCAGATCCTCACTTGGATCCAACAAGCATGGATTAACAAAATTGTAGGAATTATGAATGGAAATTAGTAAGTGGACTTCCCCGATTTCCTGTTTTGCCTTCACTGTTAGACTATGGAACGTGGAACGTTAGAACGGTACAGTACAGGAACAGGCCTTTCGGCCCATAAGTTGTGCTGTACTAATTAAATTAGTACTCAAATGCACAGCATAACTAACCTCTTCTGCTCATATCCGTCCATTCCCTGCACATTCACAAGCCTCTCTAGGAGCCTCCAGAATGCCTATCTAAGGGCATCTTGAATGCTTCCATCGTACTTGCCTCCACCACCACAGAAAATGTTGGAAACTGCAAAATCTCACAGGTATGTGCCGGGAACTCGGTAAGTCTATCTTCTTAACCGGTTCTGGTCATGTAGTTGCTGTGCACCTCTAGCACAATGCAGTTGCAGGAAGTGGCTGGACGCTGCCACTTGGCCGGGAGACAGCGCTGAAGGGAGTTGCTCACACTTCCACTTTGTGCTGGTCGCAGTGTATCTGCAACAGCAACTGAGGCCAAATTAACATCTTTGTGCTTTTTTTAAACTTTCTCCAGCTGGACTCATTTATATTTTAACGGTCAGAAGCACATCCTACAACACTATTGATATTGTAGATAATCATGTTCTCTCCTCATTGCAACCATCAGGTAGGAGGTACAGGAGCCTAAAGACACACATTCACCATTTTAAGGAACAACTTCTTCGCCTCTGCCATCAGATTTCAGAACAGTCACCAAACCCATGAACACTACCCCAGTATTTTTGCTTTTTTTGCACTACTTATATATATATAATTTTTAAAATATATATTTCTTATTGTAATTTAGACCATAAGATCATAAGACAGGAAAAGAATTAGACTGTTCGGCCCATCGAGTTGCTGCACCAATCCACCATGGCTGATTTATTATGCCTCTGAATCCCATTTTCCTACCTTCTCCCCATAAACTTCAAGACTCTTACTAAACAAGAATATACTGTATCAATCTCTGCTATAAATATACCAATTCATAATATATCTCATAGTTTTTTTTAATGTATTGCTCTGTAACTGCTGCTGCAAAACAACAATTTTCACAACGTACGTCAGTGTTATTAAACCTGATTCTGATCAGAGGGCACAGTGCTGTGCGTGCATTGAAGCAGAAAAGAAGAGGCTGTGTAACTCAGAAGAATTCCCTCATGTTGCTGTGCAGAATCAGTACACAGGAAGAAGCTCCCAGATTCCCAAAATAAGCAGTCTGGTCACCCTGGAGTCAGTAAACTGGGCTGAATCTTTCCTTTGGCTAGTTAAGAACCAGCTGTTGTAGCTGGAAACTTCTCAGAAAACCCACTGCAACTGAACTATTCCACAGCCCGCAGATTCACTTTCATGGGCTCAACAATCCATGTTCTCACTATTGTTTATTTAATTTTTACTTGCTCGGTTTGTCTTCTTTTGCACATTGCTTGTTTGTATGTCTGTGTTTATGTGTAGTTTTTCATCAGTTCTGTTGTATTGCACGGTAGCCTAGCGGTTATTACAGAGTCAACAGCCCGGCTTCATTTTGTGCTGTCGCCTGTAGAGAGTTTGTGCGTTCTCCTGTAACCGTGTGGGTTTGGTCATATGGGTGTAATTGGGTGGTGCGACCTCGTTGGGCCAGATGGGCCTAATACTGTGCTGTATCTTGGAATCAAATCAAATCCATCTCATGGTTGTATCGGGTGGCATGTACGTACTTTGATAATAAATTTACTAAGACCATAAGACACAGGAGCAGAATCAGGCCATTTAGCCCATCAAGTTTGCTCTGCCATTCCATCATGGATGACTTATTATCCCTCTCAATCCCATTCTCCTGCCTTTTCCCCATAACTTTTGACACCCTTATTCATCAAGAACCTATCAACCTCCTTTAAATATACCCAGTAACCTGGCCTCCACAGCCACCAGTGGCAATGAAATTCACAGATTCATCACCCTCTGGCTAAAGAAATTCCTCCTCATCTGTTTGACTTTGACTGTAAATCCCAGGCCAGGGATCCTGTTTCACTTGACTTGGGAAGTTGCTGACTTGATGCTGGATCTTGGAATTGAACTTTAAGAAGGGCTGATCTGAAAGTGACCAGAATCCTGTTTGTTTCTCGAACTTCGAGGTAACAGGCACTGTTGGTCAGAGTTTTAGCAAGTGGGCGGGGTTAAGGCTGGGAGTGATGTCAGATGGTAAATCAGGAACTTGGCATGAACTTGCCTTTCCACTAACCTTTATTTGTCTTCTGAAACCAGATTAAACTGATTTGGGATCAAAGTGACATAACTACATTATGTTGCTTTTAAGTGACTGGAGGCTCTTATCCAATTAGTTAGTCATATGCCAATTCCAATTCAATAGGGTGGGAAAATTAGTTCACTGGCTATTATCTTCCAGAAGTAAGCTTATTAGCTCGATTGGGAACATGTCTTACAAATGTTCATTTATCTCCACCATGCAACCTGTACAGCATTGCTTCAATATACAGTACTTTGCAAAAAGCTTAGGCACATATATATAGCTAGGGTGCCTAAGACTTTTGTACGGTACTGGACACGCAAAGGCTATTTTATTAGGTGCCTCCTGTACCTAGTAAAGTGACAACTGTGTATGTTTGTGGTCGATTGTAGCCGGAGCCCATCCATTTCAAGATTCAATGTGTTGTGCATTCAGAGATACTCTCTGCACACCACTGTTGTAAGGTGTGGTTACTTGAGTTACTGTCACTTTCCTGTCAGCTTGAACCAGTGGGACCATTCTCCCCTGACCTCTCTGATTAACAAGGTGTTTTCACACAGAGAACTGCCGCTCACTAGATGTCTTTTTGTTTCTCATATCACTCAATGCAAACTGCAGAGACGGTTGTGTGTGAATATACCAACTGTTCAGCTGTTTCTGAGATACTCAAACCACCCCATCTGGCACCAACAATCATTCCACGGTCAAAGTCACTTAGATCACATTTCTTCCCCATTCTGATGTTTGGTCTGAACAACAACTGAACCTCTTGACCATGTCTGCATGCTTTTATGCATTGAGTTGCAGCCACCTTAGGTGATTAGATATTAACGATCAGGTGTACCTAATAAAATGTTCACCATACAACTTGTTCTTAAACAAAACGGTCCAGCATCCTCATTATTGTATGGACTTCTGGCATCTTTAGGCAGCATTGGTCCAATACATTTTAGAACGTTAGAACTCTAGGATGCCGCCTGGACTAGACAGTATGAAAACAGGTTGAGCAAGCTAGGGCTTTTTGAAGTGAAGTAGGATGAGAGGTGTACAGGATGATAAGAGGCATGGACTGAGTGAATGGCCACAGACTTTCTTTACAGGGTGGAAACGGATAATACAGTGGGTTGGGGAGGGAAGGGGGGTATAATTTTAAAGTGACTGGAGGAAAGTATGGAGGTAAGTTTTAACACAGATAGTGGTATGTGTGTGGAATGCCCTTTCTGGGTGGTGATAGAGGCAGGTGTATTAGGGTATTTAAGATGCTCTGAGATAAGCATGGATGATAGAAAGATGGAGGGTCTGTAGAAGGAAGGGTTAGATTGTTCTAATGTTCAATGTACTATAAAGAAGAATTGTATCTTTAATATACATGGTATAGACAGATTACTATAGTACTATTAGATTACTTTTGGGGTGTAATCATTAACAGTTATTTGAGTAAATACAATTAAGAGTCACCAACAGCAAGTGCAATGAAGCTGACCCCGATCTACAGATCTCGAAATCAAGACTTGCTGATTCGTGCATCTACCACCAGCCCTCGTGCTCCCAGCTCACCCGGGCATCCAGACAAGTGCCCGCCATCCTGGGGGGGACTTGCTGGCATGGCAGACCACAAGCCCTCATCCACAGCACTTGCTAGCCTGACATCTTCGAGCGCTAAGTGGAGTCCTAGACTCTGGATGGCCCTTGTCCCTTGTCCACATCGCTGACCCTGGAGCCTATAATGCCTTGGCCAAACATGACCCCAAACTGACCTAATCTTTTTTTCCCCTGCCTATGATCCATATCACTCTATTCCTTCACAAACAAGAGAAAATCTGCAGATGCTGGAAATCCGAGCAATACACACAAAATGCTGGAGGAACTCAGCAGGCCAGGGAGCATCTATGGAAGAGAGTACAGTTGACGTTTCAGGCTGAAACCCTTCAGTCCTTCCAAAGTTCCTCCAGCATTTTCTGTGTGTCACTCCATTCCCTACACATTCATGTGCTGTTCCAGAAACCCCTTAAGTGCTGTTAACATGCCTGTTTCCTCCACCAACCCTGGCAGTGTGTTCTAGTAAAGGCATCTGTTAGTCTTGCGAGACCATGGATCTGCGCCTGCAAAGTCTTCACTCTCCAGGGCGCAGGCCTGGGCAAGGTTGTATGGAAGACCAGCAGTTTCCCATGCTGCAAGTCTCCCCTCTCCACACCACCAATGTTGTCCAAGGGAAGGGCACTCGGACCCATACAGCTTGGCACCAGTGTCGTCGCAGAGCAATGTGTGGTTAAGTGCCTTGCTCAAGGACACAACATGCTACCTCGGCTGGGGCTCGAACTCACGACCTTTAGATCGCTAGTCGAACGCCTTAACCACTTGGCCACGTGCCCACAGTGTGTTCTAGTTACCTACCAAGGTTCAAAGTAAATTTATTATCAAAGAACGTATATATCACCATATACTAGCCTGAGATTCCTTTTTGCGGGCTTTCACAGCAGAGTCAAGAAATACAATAGAATCAATAAAAAAACACCACCGAAACAAAGACTGACAAACAATCAACGTGCAAAAGAAGACAAATTGTGCAAATACAAAAAAAAAAGTAAATAACTGTTGCTGAGAACATGAGATATATGGCCCTTGAAAGTGAGTCCATGGATTATGGAACTGGTTCAGAGTTGAGGTGAGTGAAGCTATCCGTGTTGGTTCAGGACCCTGATGGTTGAAGGACAATGACTGTTCCTGAACCTGGTGGTGTGGGGCGCAGTGCTCCTGTACCTCTTTCCCGATGGGAACAGCGAGAAGAGAGCATGGCCTGGATGGTGGGGGCTGGTGATGATGGATGCTGTTTTCTTACCACTCTGTGTTTAAAACTAAACTTTCTATTTTCCCCCTTCCACTTGTCAGATTGGGGTGTAGAATTGTAAGGTGTAGAGTTGATGTGGAGGAGATATTTCCTGTAGTGGGGGAGTCTAGGACCAGACAGCACAGCCTTAAAATCCAAGGATGCCTCTAAAGAACAGAGATGAGGAGGAATTCCTTTGGCCAGAGGGTGGTGAAGCTATGGAATTCATTACCACAGTTGGCTGTGGAGGACAAGTAATTGGGTATATTTAAAGAGGAGGTTGATGGATTCTTGAATAGTAAGAGTGTCAAAAGTTATGGTGAGAAGGCAGGGGAATGGGGTTTATAGGGATAATAAATCAGCCATGATGGAATGGCAGAGCAGACTTGATGGGCCAAATGGCCTAATTCTTCTCCTATGTCTTACGGTCTTATTCTTGACTTCCAAAGAACCTTGGGATCGCAAAAGCATCAGGATCCAATGCACGTTAAAGCTAGACCCTCTGGTATTTGGCATTTATACACTGGGAGAAAGATTATGACTGTCCACCCTGTCTACATCTTTCATATTTATATTCTCTTGAATGAGTTGCCTCATTGGGGTCAATTCCAGCTCTCAGTTAGGTTAGTATCTGCCCTGAAAGACCACAACACTGACACTGCAGCGATGTGTCAGTCTGCAAAGCGCTGGAAAATTCTGACGCATATCTGGAGGGTGCATTCACCAAGTCAGGTTAGTGGAATAAGAATCAGAATCAGGTTTGATATCGCTGACATATGTTGTGAAAATTGTTGTTTTGTGGGAATAGTACAGTGCAAACATTAAAAATTAATATAAATTACAAAAAGAAACATATTAAAATTAAGCTAAATGAGTAGCATAAAAAAGAGAGCAAAAATAGTGAGATAGTGTTCATGGGTTCATTGACTGTTTGGAAATCTGATGGGGGGGCAGGGAAAGAACCTGTTCTTAAAAGGTTGAATGTGCATTCTCTAGCTCCTGTACCTCCTTTCTGATGGCAGTAATAAGAAGAGAGCATGTCTTGGGTGATGGGAGCCCTTAATGATGGATGCACCCTTTCTGAAGTATCGCCATTTGGAGATGTCCTTGATGCTGTGGAGGCTATTCTCATGATGCAGCTGGCTTTTCCCGATCCTATGTTGTGGACCCTCCATACCAGGTGGTGATGCTGCCTGAAGAAATGTTGACTGTTTGTTCATTTCCATGAATGCTGCCTGACCTGCTGAGTTCCTCCAGCATTTTGTACGTGTTGCTTTGGACTTGCAGCATCTGCAGAATTTCTTGTGTTGGTGATGTAACCAGTTAGAATGCTCTCCACCGTATACCTATAGAAATGAGTTAGAGTCTTTCGTGACATACCAAATCTCTTCAAACTCCCAATGAACTATAGCTGCTGATGTGCCTTCTTTGCAATTGCATCAATGTGTTTGGCCCAGGATAGTTCTTCAGAGATGCTGACACCCAGGAACTTGATGCTGCTCACTCTTTCCACTGTGGACCTCATTGGACCTCTCAATGAGTGTGTGTTCCCTTGACTTCACCTTCCTGAAGTTCACAATCAGTTTTTTTAGGATTAATAGAAAAAGTATGCAATTAAATTGTAGATAGAATGAGAGGAGATAAAAAGTAACAAAATCAAACATTGGTTCTGTCAGAGTTATTCCAAGTACTTTCTTTGCAATGAATAATTCCTTAGCACCTGTCTTATTTTCTTCCACACCTTTGAGCTGTTTATTTCTTGTCCAGGTAGTTAGCACCAGTGCCAGTGGCTTTCTTTTGCAGGTCGATTTCCAGGTTCAGCAGAGAATGTACTTCTTGCAGCAGATGGTAAAATTCTATCTTCCCCAGAAAATACCGGTGCAAATCTACACTGCCGTCATAGAGAGCATCCTCACATCAGCCGTTACTGTCTGGTTTAGTGCAGCATCCTCTCACAGTGTACAAAAACGACAATGAACTGTCAGGTCAATGGAAAATCTCACTGTCTGCAGTGTGTCTGACCGCAGGCGTTGCATGTGTCCAGGACAAAGAGGGCAACAAAAATCATAAACATGAGAAAGTCTGCAGACGCTGGAAATCCAAAGCAACTCACACAAGATGCTGGAGGAACTCAGCAGGTCAGGCAGCATCTATGGAGAGGAATAAACAGTTGCAACTACCCACCCTTCAAACTGCTCCCTTTTTACAAAAGCTCCCTTCTGGAAAGCACTGTAGGGTTATTAAAACAAAAACTTTACACCATCTTCTAAAGCTTTTCCCCCAGGCAGTTAATCTGAACTATTCTAGTTAATCCCTCCATATACCCTCTTATCTATTACCTCAGTTACTGCACTTAACTTTAAACTATTTTTATAATGTTGTTTATATTGTAAATGCATGTTGGTATTTATGTATTTGTGCACATTTTATTTCATTAGATGTTTGCTCTAAAACTCAAAGAAACTACAGTTGCTGGGAATCCGAAATAAAGACAGAAAATGCTGAGAATACTTGCATGGTCATATTTATAGATATACACTCAGTGGCTACTTTATTGGGTACAGGAGGTACCTAATAAAGTGGCCACTGAGGGTTTGTTTGTGGTCTTTTGCTGCTGTAGCCCAACCACTTCATGGTTGGACATGTTATGCATTCAGAGATGGTGTTCTACACACCACTGTTGTAACGCGTGGTTATTTGAGTTGCTGTTGCTTTCCTGTCAGTTTGAACCACTCTACCCATTCTCCTCTGCCCTCTCTCATTAACAAGGCATTTTCACCCACAGAACTGCTGCTCACACTATGTTTTTTGTTTTTTGCACCATTCTTTATAAACTGTAGAAACAGTTGTGCATGGAGATCAGCAGTTTCTGAGATACTCAAGCCACCCTATCTGACACCGATAATCATTCCGCGGTCAAAGTCACTTAGATCACATTGCTCTCCATTCTAACATTTAGTCTGGACAGCAACCAGAGCTCTTGTCCATATGGGTCTGCATGCTTTTATCCATTGAGTTGCTGCCACATGATTGGCTGATTAGATACTCTATGTACATCAATGAGCAGGTGTACAGGTGTAGCCAGTAAGGTGGCCGCTGAGTATGTGTTGATATTGGGCGTTGTATTGCGGGTTGAAGACCTTTCAGCGGTTCTGACAAAGGGTCTTTGATCAGAAACATTAACTTTCTTTCTCTTTGCTCTGATGCTGCCCGTCCTGCCCAGTATTCCCAACATTTTGTGTCTTAACTTTCATTCTGAAAACTCGGTCATGTTTCGATGAGTGTGCTGTCTGTTTTTCCATTTGTTCTCAGCTGAAGGCGTATGTGACTGCCTTTCACAGTCCAACATGGTTATGTCTAATAATATTGAGCCCTTTTACAATTTTATCAGATTTCATTAATAACATTTTTTTTGTATATGCAATGTCTGTCTTACCGAATAAGGGCCATAATCTAAGATGATACTTCAGTCGAGTACTTGAGCTCCATCCAGTTTATTAGATGAGACATTGTCCAATGGCCTTAAAAGGTTTCATGACAATCTTCAAAGAACAAAAATTTCCTTTGGTGTCCATATCAGTTTGTCGTCGTTAGGTCGCATCTGGAATTTCCAGTTGGCGGACGATTTCCCTCCACACCACTCTGACATATTGGGAAATCATGTACGTGGCAGGTTACAGCCTTTGCCTTCTGCCGTTATCAGTTTGAGCAAAATATAAATAATCTGTCCATTAATGTTGTAAGATCCTGTTGTAGACAAAAATTAGTTGCTATTTTTATGTTTTACAATACAGGCTTCATTTCAAAATCAGATTCCTGGTTCTAAGCAGGCACAGCAGGATTAGCTGTTGAAAAGTATATGATTGTCACCATCTTTTTTACTAGGCATTCATAAATTGGAGGAGTATTTGTGTGGGTGTTACTCAGAATTCATTAATATATGCACTCCAGTGATATCAGAAATTATTTATATCACTCAGTTTTTCTTTTAACAATGTAACTCTGCTACCATTTGAACAATGAAATTATAGCTGGCTGATTTATTAGATTTATGCATTTTAATTTTTTTACTTTTAAACCTTTTGGTGGCATGCTCTCATTGATGAATCATTTGTCCTTGCACCATTAAACAAGGGCAGTCTTGAAAATTTAAATGAATAGAAATCAAAAGAAATTCCAGCAATTCTTTCTGTGTTGAAATAATATTGAACTTCAACAATGAACACTACAGCACAGTACAGATCCTTTGGCCCACAATGTTGTACTAACCTTTTAACCTACTCATATGTTACTTAGAACTTGGAACATTACAACACAGTACAGGTCCCTTTGGCCTTGGATGTTATGCCACCCTTTTAACTTACTCTAAGATCAATCTAATCACCCCCCACCCCTGCCACAGAGCGCTCCATTTTTCTCTCATCCATGTGCTTAATTGAGAAAACTTCGATCAAGCTTTCCAACTTCATTGAAACCTATCGAAAATTGAAAGGCTTAGATAGAGTGAACTTGGAGGGGATGCTTCCAATCTAGGACCATAGGGCACAGCCTCCGAATTCAAGGACGTCCTGTGAACTGAGATGAGCAGGAATTTCTTTACCCAGAGAGTAGTGAGTCTATGGAATTCATTGCCACAGACGGTTGTGCAAACCATGTCATTGGATGTATTTAAAGTGTAGGTTGATAGTTCTTGATTAGTAAGCATATTAAAGAGTAGTGGGGGAAAGCAGGAGAATGGGGTTGAGAAGTATAATAAATGGCAGGGCAGATTCGATGGGCCGATTGACCTAATTCTGCTCCAACATCTTCAGGTCTTATGGAGAAAGCTACAAAGCAAATTCCAGTTACAGTCACTGAACTGCGTTTTAAGCTCACTTGAGAACCAGAAGTGAGTGAGTGTTTGAGTCCTGTGGACGTAAATGTTTGAGTGAAAGGTGTGACCCCTTTAGATGCAGATTGGAAACTTACAAAATTAAATAAACCTTGGGGAATGTACGTACCTGAGGAACAGCAAGTACACAATGAGTGTGGAATAAAGCAGACAGAGCAGAATTGCAGATTTAAAAAATATGATACCCAGAGTTTAAAGCTAAATGTACTACATGCTGAAATTCAAAATAGGGAATTGGAAAATGCAGACTTATGAACTAGGTGAATTTATGTTCACTCCAATACCTTTAGAGATGACAAACTGAAGGCCAGTTGGTTCATTACATCAAGAATAATGAAATCTTATGCACTATAGGAAGGATGTGGAAGCTTTAGCGAAGGTGCAGAGATTTACCAGGATGCCTTATGAGGATAGGTGATTCAGCTTTGGAACGAAGGAGGATGAGAGGTAACCTGATAGAGGAGTACAATATAATAAGAGATTGAGTGGACATCCAGAGGCTTTTTCCAAGAGTGGAAATGGCTAATATGAGGGGGGATAATTTTTAGGTGATTGGGAGGATGTGAGAGGTAAAATATTACACAGAGTGTAGTGGGTGCATAGCATTGCCAGGGGATGTAGTAGAGGCAGATACAATAGGGACATTTAAGAAACTCTAAAATTTCAC
This sequence comes from Mobula birostris, assembly GCF_030028105.1. Lineage (NCBI taxonomy): Eukaryota > Metazoa > Chordata > Chondrichthyes > Myliobatiformes > Myliobatidae > Mobula > Mobula birostris. The sequence goes on from NC_092370.1 coordinate 129,298,301, forward strand.
ACATGGCACATGGATAACAGAAAAATGGAGAACTATATAAGAGGGAAGGTTCAGATTGATCTTAGAGCAGATTGGCCAAGGAGCCTGTGCTGTGCTGTGCTGTAATGTTCTATGGTCTGCTTTGAGGAAAGGATGAAAAAAAAATGCTGCTTGAAAACAGGAATTCAATCAGTAACAGCTTGAAAGATAGACTTAAATAAATGAATTTGTATTTCATCCCTTATGACAGTTTATCACACTGTAGAAATGCTTTGACAAGATTCCACGCTAAAGAGCCTGTAATAGAACTGAAACAAATATGAATTCTTGAAGCAGCAGAGGCAGTGGGTGCAGAGATTGTGGGAGGTCATAGAGGTTTGGAGATGTGGAAGATCTCAGGGGTTTGGAGATACGGAAGATCTCAGGGGTTTGGAGACGTTTGAGATTTCTGAGGTCTGGAGATGTGAGAGATCTGAGAGGTTTGGAGAGCTGTGAGAGATTTAAGGGGTTTGGAGAGTTGTGAGGGATCTGAGGGGTTTGGAGAATTGTGAGAGATCGGAGGGGTTTGGAGAATTGTGAGAGATTTAAGGGGTTTGGAGATGTGTGTGCGAGATTTCCGGGGTCTGGAGATGTGAGAGATCTAAGGGGTTTGGAGAATTGTGAGAGATCTAAGGGGTTTGGAGAATTGTGAGCGATCTGAGGGGTTTGGAGAATCGTGAGAGATTTAAGGGGTTTGGAGAGTTGTGAGGGATCTGAGGGGTTTGGAGAGTTGTGAGATTTGAGGAGTTTGGAGAATTGTGAGAGATCTGAGGAGTTTGGAAAATTGTGGGAGATCTAAGGGGTTTGGAGAATTGTGAGACATCTGAGGGGCTTGGAGAGTTGTGAAAGATTCAAGGAGTGTGGAGACTTGTGAGAGATCTATAGTTGCTTGCACTAAACTTGAATAAAACCCAGCTATTCACAGTGTACGGCCTCTGAAAATTATATCAATAGAACTGATCTAACTTAGTAGGGATGCTCATTTATCCAGAGGAAGGAGAAGAAACTTTTTTTCACAGTTTGAAGTAAATTTATTATTGAATCATGTACAGTATATCACCATACACTACCTTGAAATTCATTTGCTTACAGGCATTCACAGTAGAACAGAGAATTACAGTAGAATCAATGCCACACACGAAGACTGACAATGTGAAATAGAAGATAAACTCTACGAAAAATAATAAGCAAACAAAACAAACAAACAAATTGATTAATAATGCTGAGAACATGAGTTGTAGAGCCCTTGAAAGTGAGTCCATAAATTGTGGAATCAGTTCAGTGTTGAGTTGTGTGAAGTTACCCACACTTGTCCAGGAGCCCTTTGGTTGTACAGTAATAACTCTGGTACGGTAGAAACTGAACCTGGTGGCGAGGGACCTCAGCCTCCTTGCTGATGGTAGTAGTGAGAAGAGATGATGGGAGTTCTTGATGTTGGATGCTGCTTTCTTGCACAATTGACCAGGCGTATCTCATATTTCCTTTGATAATTTTATATCGTGTGCAATTCTAGTCACATCATTACAGGAAGGGTGTGCAGGCTTTGGAAAGGGTGCCGAAGTGACTTACCAGGATGCTGCTTGGCTTGGAAGGTATGAGCTAGAAGGAGCAGTTGGACAAAATTGGATTATTTTCTCTGGAGTATTAGTAGCTGGGGGGAGATCTAATAGAGATTTATAAAATTATGTGAGCTATAAACAGTCAGAACTTTGCCCCAGGGTAAAAATATGAAACACCAAAGGACGTGCATTTAAGGTGAGAGGGGAAGCTTGAAGGAGATGTGTGAGGTAAATTATTTTGCACGGAGAACAGTGGGTGTCTGGGACAGCTGCCAGGGTAGTGGGGCAGTAGGAGCATCACAGTAGCGTAACTGTTAGTGTAACGCTACTACAGCGCTAGCAACCTGGATTCAGTTCCTGCCATTGTCAACCACCAATTAACCAACCAACCAGCACATCTTTTGTCTTTGGACTGTGGGAGGAGATGCAGGCGGTGACGGTGAGGATGTACAAACTCCTTACAGACAATGCCGGAATTGTACTCCGAACTCTGTTATGCCCTGAGCTGTAATAGAGTCGCGCTAACTGTTATGTACCCGTGGTTGGTAGGGATAGTTGGTCACATAGGTGTAATTGGATGACGCAGGCTTGTGGGCCGGAAGGGCTTCTTACCGTTCAGTATCTCTAAACAAAATTATGATGATGGTGTTTAAGAGGTTGTTAGATAGACCTGAATATGCAGGGAGTGGAGGGGTGTGGGTAATGTGCAGATGGAAGAGATTTGGTATAATTTGGCATTGCGATTAGTGCAGGCATTGTGGTTCAAAACAGCCACTCGTGCTGCACTGTTCTGTGTTCTATAACGTATTTACATATCTCACAAATCAGAGAAAATCTGCAGATGCTGGAAATCCAAGCAACACACAAAATGCTGGAGGAACTCAGCAGGCCAGGCAGCATCAATGGAAAAGGGTACAGTCGACGTTTCAGGCTGGGACCCTTCATCAGGACTCGAAGCGTCGGCTACTCTTTTCCATAGATGCTGCCTGGCCTGCTGGGTTCCTCCAGCATTTTGTGTGCATTGCTTACATATCTCTCACATTGTTCACACATCTGAGGTGGCCTGTGGACTCCCTTAATTATCAGTTTAGAAGTATGGTGATAGCTGTAAGCACAGTGGGTAACCAGGACATAGCAGGAGTCCCATTCAATAATAAATTAAAGGGTTAGTTAATAAATTCTGCATGACGTTAGTTAAAGGACTGTCCATCACTCCTCAAGTTCAAGTTGAAGTTCAAGTTTGTTGTTATTGAGCCACATATTTGTATTCAGCTGAATGAAGCATTGTTCCTCTGGAGCTAAGGTGCAAAACCACATAAGTATACAGCAGTCACACACAGCTCATTTAATGACCATCCGGAACATATGGTCGCAAAGTAATACTAGCACAAGTCCCGGAATGGCATGGCCTGAAAATTGACAGGTTGCTGTCGGTCTCACTAATGAACCAGTCTCACTAACTACAGGATTTTGTATTATTAATGTCCAACGGTGTCTTACAATCATAAGAAGAAAGTATAAAACAAATACTTGCACCATTTGTTGGACCCAGAAAGGCCGGCGCTGCAACTAAGTGTGCCACTATTTTCAGCGGTGCTCTTAGTCGTGGAGACTAACAAACAGTGCAAGTGTTTGTATTACATGTTTTCCTTATAATCACAAGACCCTGCCTGACAGTAATAATTGGTACCATGGTTTGCATTACTTCTACAAGACTGAAAAGAAGGTGGTACTGGCCAGTCTGCAGTCACTGGTAGTAGCAGTGCAATCACTCGAGTCTCCTAAGGGGTTGCCTATAGTGGATCTTCAGGTGGCTGTAGTGGCTGATCCGGGATCCACATAACTAGGAAGTCAGAGCGGATCCTCTTAATGGAGAATGCCTGTGCGTGACTTCCTTTAACGTGGGGATGCCGATCCATGGACAGCCACCACACACTCCTTGACAGATTGGGGTTAGTGTTCAGTGGCATAGAATGCAAGATGTCAAGGGACCCTTCACTGCTGGTTGTGATGTGTGATCATCTTCCTTCAGCCCCACCAATGAGCTCTTCTTTGGACCACTCTTTGTCAGGAACCTCTCCCTTGACAAGATGATGCTGCGAGTCATGGGATATTTTGCAGCAGCCAGCAACCACAAACTGTTCTATTAATTACACTTTTTGTGGACTATGACCACTGCAATCCGCAGCCTGTAATTTCCCTGTGGGAGCTGTGCTTTTGAACTGTCTTTACAACTTGTTTTTTTTGTGGTATCCTGAAGGATTTGGCAAACCTGACTCTAGGGAATGCAGGTACAGCCAAAAGACCTATTGCTGGAGCGGACTTGGGGCTGGATTGAAACTTCAGGCTGGATCACAGCAGTGGGACCTGGGCCCAAGAGCAACAGTTGAACCAATGTTTAGCTGATTTGAGCACCAAGCCAGATTAGAAAGATCAAGGCGTTGAGGAGGAGGGTGAAAGCCTAACTGGTGTTCAGCTCACAACTCCGAGAAGGTTTACTTGCCTCAGAGCTGAACTGACTCTGTGGCTGCGGCCTGCAGCCATTGGGCTCCTGGACCGGCTGCAGTGCTGAACTGACTCTGTGGCTGCGGCCTGCAGCCATTGGGCTCCTGGTCCGGCTGCAGAGCTGAACTGACTCTGTGGCTGCGGCCTGCAGCCATTGGGCTCCTGGACCAGCTGCAGTGCTGAACTGTTTCACTTTCTGGGACACTGCGGTTCATATTTTGTGTGTTACGTGTTTAACTTTTTATTGTTTGCATGATTTGTTCTTTTTCACACATTGGGTGTTTAATGGTCTTTGTTATGTGGGTTTTTTTTCGTGGGTTCTATTGTGTTTCTTTGATTTGTGGCTGCCTGCAAGAAGACAAATCTCAAGGCTGTATATAGTATACTTACTTTGATAATAACTATACCTTGAACTTTGAAATTTGACCTTTGCCATGGGTGATCCTACCAGGAGCTAAGTGCCAGATGGCAAAACCTCAGAAGGCTTGCTATCGGGATGTCAGGAACTCACAAGCTTCTCCACCACGACAAGGTGATGATTATCGGAGAAGCTGCAATCACTAAACCATTCCCCAGAGTACAAGTAGGTTTTATAGATTGTCCAATGTATGCTCACTAGCACCATCACTAGTTCCTAACCCGCTACCTCTTCCTTCTCCTTCACCTCTCTGTTTCCATTAGAAACTCTGCCCTAGATCTTGGAAGAATACTGCTCACTTTTTCCATCTGGGTCTCAGACTGTCTTTGTCAAGACGGGTCCTGACCTCTCCTGAATAGTCACGTCCCTTTAGAGTCCTGCAGGAAATATATCATAGCGGCAAAGCAGTTCTCTGCTGCTTCAAAGTTCAAAGATAATTTGTTATCAAGGTATATATATGTCACCATATACTACCCTGTGATTCATTTTCTTGTGGGCATTCACAGTAAATACAAATAAACACAATAGATTCAGTGAAAAACTGCACACAAAGACTGATAAACAGACCAACCAACAAATTATGTAAATACAAAAAAGAAAAAATTCCCAACATAATTAAATAAATAAATATGAATTAATATTGAGAACATGAGATGTGGAGACCTTGAAAGTGAGTCCCTGTTGGTTGTGGAATCAGTTCGAAGTTGAAGTGAGTGAAGTTGTCCACACTGGTTCAGGAGCCTGATAGCTGTTTCTGAACCTGGTGATGTGGGACCTAAGGCTTCTGTACCTCCTTCCTGATGGCAGCAGTGAGAAGAGAGTGGGGATTTTCCACCCTGACCGACCTGTCAAAGTCCTGGCCCAGCTGGCTTGTTTCATTTTGCATTGCACCTGGGGCATTCCAGGCTAGAGCTTGGTTTCATTGCCCCAACGTAAAAGGTACCGATCTCATATGTTGGAGCCAGCATGGGCTGAGTGTATGTTCTGGGCTTGGGTTGAGGTTGTGCCGGGCACACTGAGCCGCGCCAATGTGGTTTAGGTCTTTGCCCAGGTCACAATGAGTTCCTGGTGGACTTCCAAATTCAAATTAAATTTATTATCCAAGCACATATATGTCAACACATACAACCCTGAGATTCATTTTCTTTTAGGTATACTCAATAAATCCATAATTGAATAATAACCATAATATAATCAATGAAAGACCGCACCAACTTGGGTGTTCAAACAGTGTGCAAAAGACAACAGAGACAAAAAGAAATAATAAATAAATAAATACATGCATACATACATACATACATAAGCAAGCAAGCAATAAATATTGAGAACGTGAGATGAAAGTGAGTCTATACGTTGTGAGAACATCCCAGTGTTGGGGTAAGTGAAGTTGAGTGAAGTTATCTCCTTTGGTTCAAGAGCCTGATGGTTGAGGGGTAATAACTGTTCCTGAACTAGTGGTGTGAGTCCTGAGGCTCCTGTACCTTCCTCCTGATGGCAGCAGCGAGAAGAAAGCATGTCCTGGGTGGTGGGGGCCTTTGATGCTGGATGCTTCTTTCCTGTGACAATGTTTCGTGTAGATGTGCTGAATGGTGGGGAGGGCTTTACCCGTGACGGTCTGGCCCATATCCACTACCTTTTGTAGGATTTTCCATTCAAGGGCATTGATGTTTCCATACCAGGCTGTGGTGCAGCCAGTCAATCTACTCTCGACCACACACCTAAAGAAGCTTGTCGAAGTTTTAGATGTCATGCCAAACCTTCACAAACACCTAGGGAAGTAGAGGCACTGTAATGCTTTCTTCATAATTGCACTTGGGTGCTGGGCCCAGGACAGGTCCTCCACAATAATATCACCAAGGAATTTAAGGTTGCTGACCATCTCCACCTCTGATCCTCCAAGGTGTACCGGCTCATGGACCTCTTCTTTCCCTCTCCTGAAGGCAATAATCTGCTCTTTGGTCTTGCTGACATTGAGTGAGAAGTTGCTGTATGGCAGCACTCAGCCAGAATTTCAGTCTCCCTCCTACATATTCATTCGTCACCACCTTTGATTTAGTCAATGACAATGGTGTCGTCAGCAAACTGGAATATTGAAATGGAGCTGTGCTTAGCTGCACAGTCATAAATGTAAAGCGAGTCGAGCAAGGGGTAAGCACATAGTCTTGTAGTGCACCTGTGCCAATGGAGATTGTGGAGGAGATGTTTTTGCCAATCCAAACTGACTGGGGTCTGCAAGTGCGGAAGTCAAGGATACAATTGCACAAGGAGGTATTGAGGCCCAGGTCTTGAAACTCATTGATTAGCTTTGACAGGATGATGGCATTGAATGCAGAGGTATGGTTGAAAAAGAGCATCCTGATGTAAGCATCTTTGATGTCCAGACATTCCAGGGTTGAGTGCAGAATCAATGAAGTGGTATCTGCTGTGGACCTGTTGCTCTGGTAGGCAAATTGGAGCAGATCCAGGTTGCTTCTCAGGTAGGAGTTGATATGTTTCATCATCAACCTCTCAGAACACTTCATCACTGTGGATGCAAGTGCTGCTGGGCGGTAGTTATTGAGGCCGGTTACCACGTTCTCCTTGGGCACTGGTATAATTGAAGCCTGCTTGAAGTAGGTGGGCACCTCAGACTGATGGAGCTAGAGGTTAAAGATATCAGTGAACACTCCGTCCAGTTGATCAGCACAGGTTTTTAATACTTGGCCAGGTGCCCCATCTGGGCCGGCTGCCTTTCATGTGTTCACCGTCCTGAAGGCTGCTCGCACATTGGGCTCAGTGATTAAAATCACAGAATCACCGAGTACTGTGGGAGTTGGTGATGGTCCCTCCATGTTTTGTCGGTCAAAGCGAGCATAGAAGGCATTGAGCTCATCTGGAAGGGGTCCTGTTGTCACCTATATCACTTAATTTTACTTCATAAGAGGTGCTAGTATTAAAGCCCTGCCACAACTGTCGAGTATCCTTCACTGATTTGAGTCTGGAATTGCCACTTTGCCTGTGAGATGGCTTTCTGGAGATCGCAACTGAACTTTTTGTAAGTTTCTTGGTTGCCAGACTTGAGAGCCTCTGATCTGGCCCTCAGCACCTTGTGGATCCCATGGTTCATCCAGGGCTCCTAGCTGGGGAAAACGCTGAATAATAAAGTCCATGACAACACGTTGATCGATAATCAATGTTCTATTCTCAAAATTCAGGATTCAAGTTTCTTTTTATCACGTGTACATTGAAACAAGTATGCAGTTAAATATGTCGTTAGTGTTAACAACCAGCACTCTGAGGGGGTACTGAGAGCAGCCTGTAAGTATTACCTCACGTTCCAGCGCCAGCATAGCATGCCAACATGCTTGGCAGAACAACACAGAGCACAACAAGCAACAAAACAACAACAGCAAAATGAGCCCTGTTCTCCCTCTCCTCCCCCCCGTCACACACAGTCCTCTAACCCCAGAACAGGCTATCTTTTTTGGCCTCCAGCAGACTGAGGCTCCTGGACATCCTTCGACTACAGCGCCACAGTGTGGTATGCCAGCTGCACAGCCGCTGAGCGACAAGACCTGCATCGCGTGGTGAAGGCGGCCCAGAGAATTGTCAGGATGGAGCTCCCAGGACTGGACACCATCTATTCCAGCAGACTCAGGAGGAAAGCAATCAGCATAACCAGAGATACCACACACCCCGGCCACTCCCTGTTTGACCCACTGCCGTCCAGCAAAAGGTTCAGGACACTAAAGGCCAGAACAAATAGACTGAGGAACAGCTTCTATCCCAGAGCTGTGGCCTCCATCACACCACTCCCACAGAACAATGACTGAAACTGTGAGCACACACAAGGACTCAAATACTTGCAGTAACAGCACTTTGTGCATTACTGTGATATTCTGGTGCTGCCGCAACTTATTTTCTGCTACTTATCTATTTAATACTGTTTTTCTATTACTGTCTTGTTTTTATCTACCGCTTTATTTAATTGCCTGAGAGGAAGCCAAACAGAGTTTCATTGTACCTATGTATAATGACAATAAAGATCATTCAATTCAATACTCCACTGAACTCGCAGAGGTTTGCACATTTGCACTTTGGCCAATGGGCCTCGATCTACAGACTTCTAATTTGACTCTTGGGGCCTTGATCAACAGCATCGACCCCAGAACCTGCCAATTACTGAACACTAGGCCTTGAACTCCAGACCTGCAATCAAATGAATAACATGTTTCAGTTTTGTTATATTTAAGGAAATAGGCAGGTAAGACAACATTTGTAAGGATTCAGCAAGGCTGGGGATAGATGTAACTTCGGTCCAGGCTTTAGTCTTCAAACCAGAGTAGACCTTTATTCCAGGCTGTATTTTTTGACCAGTTTTATCCCTGTCTACTGGGATGAAAAGATCCTGTAGCTTATGATGACAACAGCGTTGTACCTTCGTGCTAACAGCCCCACATTCTGTAGAACATAGGAGCACTGTACAGACCCTTCGGCCCATTATGTTGTGCTGACCTGTTAACCTACTCTAAGATCAATGTAGCCCTTAATTCCTACATAGTCCTCGGTTTTTCTATCATGCATGTACGATTGTCCCTGTTCAGGAAGTGGAGTAGCAGCTTGCGATATTTCAGGCCCCAGTAAGCTGCCCACAATGGGAGGATCTTGCTTATCAACCTCTTGCGGTCCTTACAGCTTTAACAGCAGGCCAGGACAGAAGCTCAACACAGGCGTAAGCAGAACAGATACTCACCAGGTTCCGGGACAGAGCACAGCGCTCCAGGAAACACTCCATTGTCCTATTTATTAAAGCAGATTCATTAAAGTGATGGATTTGTTCCAATGTATAAATACACCTGCTGTAAAACCACAAGTACTCTCAGATCACATTGTTTTTTTAAAAAATTGTGTTCTTTATGATGTATTGGATCCGGACTAACAATCATTTCACTTGTGCACTGAAGAATGACAGTAAACAATCTTGAATCTTGACTCTTGTGATTTTAACTGGGACAACACAAAGTGCCTCAGGCATATTATAGGGGTCTGTGAATTTGCTGAAGCCTGCATCAGAGTAGGTTAGTTTTACTTATTGCATATGCATCAAAATATACAGCAAAATGCATCATTTGAATCAAGTCAAACCAGCGAAGATTGTGCTCCAACATAGCATGCCCATTACTCACTAACTATTGCTGTACGTCTTTGATAACACATACAAGATGCTGGAGGAACTCAGCGGGTCAGGCAGAATCCATGGAATGGAATAGTCGAGATGAAGAAACCAGAATAAGAAGGTGGGGGAGGGGAGGAGTACAGGCTGGTGGGTGATAGTTAGACCAGGTGAGGGGGAAGGTGGGTGGGGGAGGGGAAAGGTGGGTGGGGGAGGGGAATGAAGTGAGTAGCTGGGAGGTGATTGGAGGAAAAGATAAAGGACTGAAGAAGGAAGAATCTGATAGGAGAAGGGAGTGGACCATGGGAGAAAATGGAGGAGAGGTACCAGAGGGAGGCGATGGGTAGATGAGGAGCAGAGAAGGGCTAAGAGTAGAGCCAGAATGGGTAAGACAAGAGGAAGGGAGGAGAAATTATGGGAAGTTAGAGAAATTGATGTTCATGCTATCAAGTTGAAGGCTACCCAGATGGAATACGAGGTGTTGCTCCTTTAATCTGAGAGAGGCCTCATCATTGCAGTAAAGGAGACCGTAGGCTGACATGTCAGAATGGGAATGGGCAGTGGAATTAAAATGGTTGGCCACTGGGAAATCCTGCCTGATGAGAACAGAGAATAAGTGCTCAACAAAGTGGTCCCCCAATGTGCATCGGGACTTACCTATGTAAGGGCAGGTGCAGCAGTTGCACTGGATATAGTAGATGACCCCAACGGCCGGTGTACTTGTGCTCCTTGCAGGGGTAAGTGTCAGGAGAAAGATCAGTGGGGAAGAATGAATGGACAAGGGAGTCACAGAGAGACCGATCTCTGCGGCAGGAAGCAGAGAGAGGTGGGGAGGGGACGGTGTGTATAGTGATAGGGTCTGGTTGAAGAGGTTACATAGGATGATATGTTGGATGCCGAGGCTTGAGGAGTTGCATCCATCCCTATTAATGCGGTGGGAATAGATGTCCGGGAAATGGAGGAGATGCCGGTCAGGGCAGGATTTCCCAGTGGCCAACTATTTTAATTCCACTCCCCATTCCCAATCTGACATGTCAGAAACACATCATGATGAGACCACTCTTGGGTTAGAGGAGCATTACCTCATATCTCGCCTGGATAGCCTCCAACTTGATGGCATGAACATCAATTTCTCTAACTGTCAGTAACTTCTCTCCCCTCACACTTCTCACTTTTTTCATCCCCCATTCTGGCTCCTCTCTCACACCTTGTTTTCTCCTCACCTGCCCAACACCTTCCTCTGGTGCTCCTCCTCCAGCCCTTTCTCCCGTGGTCTTGCTGTTTTCTCCAATCAGTTTCCTTCTTCAGCACCTTATCATTTCCACCTATCACCTCCGAGCTTCTCACTCCCCCCTTCCACGCCCACCTACCTTCTTCCTCATCTGGCCTCGCCTGTCTGCCACAAGTGTTGCCACAGTTCCAACATCCATATAGCCTGCCCATGCCTGGAACTCACTAGCCCACACCGCATGTCTTTGGGATGTGGAAGGGAACTGGAGCATCCGGAGGAAACCCACGTGGCCACAGGGAGAACACAGACAGTGGCAGAAATTGAACCCCTGATCTTACAGCCAGTACTGTAATGTATTGTGTTAATTGCTGCACGACCACGCCGCTCCCAAAATACCAAAGCAACAGAACTTCTTGCTGGAAGTTTGATGGAAAGTTTGGTTTGTGGTGTCAGGGAGAAAGTCACACAGCCGTTTAGTGTAGACCACAAAATTGTGCCGCTAAATCTTTGGGAAGAGAAGAACTAATACTCAGAAGCAATTGGGGAAAAAAAAGAACATAAACCTCTCTGTTGGAAATAAAAGCTGCTCTTATTTCTCTTCTTTACATGGTTTAACCTGTGTGACTCTCAACCCATAGCAGAATGGTTCACACTCATCTGCCTTCTGAGCTGTGCTGATTGATTGCACCAAGATGATGTAAGGATCAGAGCATGGTGGTTCAATGCCACCTCAATCTTTCCCAAATTGATGGAAGTTGGATTCTGAACTCCTTGATCCCTTGACTCCGTTAAACAGATCATCTTAAAGACAGGTTGGAGGAGCAACACCTTTAATCCGTCTGGGTAGGCTCCAACCTGATGGCATGAGCATCAACTTTTCTAATTTCTGGCAATTTCTCCCTACTCCCCCTTCTCTCTTTTTCCATCCCCTATTCTGGCTCCCCTCTTACCCCTTCTCTTCTCCTCACCACTCCCTGGTGCTTCTCCTCCTTCCTTTCCCAATGTCCTCTCCTATCAGATTTCTTCTTCAGCCCTTTACCTTTTCCACCTACCACCTCCCAATGTCTCACTTCACCCACCCACCTTACCCCACACCTGGCTTCACCTGTCACCTGCCATCTGCCAGTTTGTACCCCTTCCTCTTCCTCCCCCACCTTCTTATTCTGGCTTCTTCTCCCTTCCTTTCCAGTCCTGATGAATGATCTTGTCCCATAATGTCGACTGTTTATTCCCCTCCATGGATGCTGCCTGATCTGCTGAGATCCTCCAGCATTTTGTGTGCATTGATCGTAAAGACTGGGTTTCATTACCTCAGAGCTACACACCACAGTGCCGCTGAGATTTTAATCCTCAAGTAAGAGGAATTGCTGGTATTTGCATTATTTTGACCTGTCAGTGTTTACTTCATTTAATTGACAACGTTGCTCTAGGCACCGACTGCTGTTTCACTCTAATTAGGTTAAGGAATCAGAATTTAATCTTTGCTAATGGAACAGTGCCCGGATTAAGAGTCTGAAATGTTGTTGCAGTTTTTAGATGGGGTGTTAGTGTCATCTCTCATTAAATGGATTGTTGCTTCTCAGGACTTTGGACTTTATTCTTTCATGATAAAAGGAAAATTACTATTTCAAAAGAGGCAGTGAGTCACATGTGTCAATGATTTGAATGCCGGAATTGATGGCTTTGTGGCCAAAATAGCCAACCATACAAAGGTAGGTGGAAGGGGCAAGTAGCGTTGAGGAAGCAGGGAGCCTGTAGAGGGACTAGGAGAATGGGCAAAGAAGTGGCAGATAGAACACCGTAGGGAAATGTGTGGTCATGTACTTTGGTGGAAGGAAAAAAAATGTAGACTATTTTCGAAAAGAGGAGCAAACTCGGAAATTGGAGGTGTAAAAGAACTTGGGAGCCCTTATGCAGGCTTCCCTAAAGGTTAACTTGCAGGTTGAGTTGGAAAGGAAGGCAGATGCAATGTTAATATTCATTTTGAGAGGACGAGAACATGTAAGAAGAGTGTAATACTGAGGATTTGTAAGGCATTGGTCAGACCGTAATTGGAATATAGTAAGCAGTTTTGGGCCCTTCATCTAAGAAAGGATGTGCTGGAGTTGGAGAGGGTCCAGAAGAATGAAAAGGGTTAACATATGAGGAGCATTTGATGGCTCTGGGCCTGTACTCTCTGGAGTTTAGAAAAATGGGAGGGGGGAAAACCCATTGAAACCTATTGAATATTGAAAGACCTAGATAGTTGATATGGAAAAGGATGTTTCCTGTGCTGGGTGAGTTTAGGACCAGAGGGCACAGCTTCAGTATAGAAGGATGTCCCTTTACAACAGAGATGAAGAAGAATTTCTTTAGCCAGAGGTGGTGAATCTGTGGAATTCATTACCAGTTTAGATGCAAGTTAGTCTTTGTGTGAAGTTTTCATTGATTCTGGAAGCTGGAGATATTGTAATGAGAGATGCAGTAATGGCAGAGGAACAGAATGTGTATTTTGCATCAGTCCTCACAGTGGAAGAGACATCTGCAGTATGCCAGACATTCAAGAGTGTCAGGGAAGTGAAGTATGTGCAGTGAAAATTACGACTGAGAAGGTGCTCAGGAAGCTTAATGGTCTGAGGGTGGATAGATCTCCTGAATCTGATGGAATGCACCCTTGGATTCTGAAGGAAGTAGCTGGAGAGATTGCAGAGGCATTAACAATGATCCTTCAAAAATTGATAGATTCTGGCATTGTACTGGATGACAGGAAAATTGCAAATATTTCTCCACTATTTAAGAAGGGTGGGAGGCAGCATGAAGGAAACCATAGACCTGTTAGCCTGACATCAGTGGTTGGGCAGTTGTTGGAATCGATTGTTGGGAATGAGATTATGGAGTACCTGGAGGTACATGACAAGGTAGGCAAAAGCCAGCATAGTTTCCTGAAAGGAAAATCCTGCCTGACTAACCTACTGCAATTTTTGAGGAAATTACAAGCAGGGTAGACAAAGGAGATGTAGTAGATATGGTGTACTTGGATTTTCAGAAGGCCTTTGACAAGGTTGCGCACATGAGGCTGCTTAGCAAGATAACATCCCATGGAATTACAGGGGAGTTACTAACATGGGTGGAGCATTGGCTGATCGGCAGAAAACAGAGAGTGGGAATAAAGGGATCCTATTCTGGCTGGCTGCTGGTTACCAGTGGAGTTCCACAGGGGTGGGTGTTGGGACCACTGCTTTTTATGATGTATGTCAATGATGTGGACTGTGGGATTAATGGATTTGTGGCTAAATTTGCCGACCACACAAAGATAGTTGGAAGAGCGGATGGTGTTGCGGAAACAGAAAGCCTGCAGAAAGATTTAGATAGTTTAGGGAAATGAGCAAAGAAATGGCAAATGAAATACAATATTGGAAAGTGTATGGTCATGCACTTTGGTGGAAGAAATAAACGGAAGACTATTATTTAGATGGGGAGGGAATTCAAAATGCAGAGGTGCAAAGGGACTTTGGAGTCCTTGTGCAGGATACCCTAAAGGTTAACCTCCAGGTTGAGTCAGTTGTGAAGAAGGCGAATGCAATGTTGGCATTCATTTCTAGAGGTATAGAATATAAGAACAGGGATGTGATGTTGAGTCTCTATAACGCATTTGTGAAACCACACTTGGAGTATTGTGTGCACTTTTGGGCTCCTTATTTCAGAAAGGATATACTGATATTGGAGAGGATTCAGAGAAGATTCACGAGGATGATTCCAGGAATGAATGGGTTACCGTATGAGAAACATCTGGCAGCTCTTGGCTTGTATTCCCTGGAGTTCAGGAGAATGAGGGGGGATCTCATAGAAACGTTCCAGATGTTAAAAGGCTTGAACAGATTAGATATGGCAAAGTTATTTCCCATGGTAGGGGAGTCTAGGACAAGCGAGCGCAGCTCCAGGATTGAAGGATGTCCATTTAGAACAGAAATGCAGAGAAATTACTTTAGTCAGAGGGTGGTAAATCTATGGAATTTGTTGCCATGAGCGGCTGTGGAAGCCAAGACATTGGGTGCATTTAAGGCAGAGATAGATGGGTTCTTGATTAGCCAGGGCATCAAAGGGTATTGGGAGAGGACAGGGGAGTGGGGATGACTGGAAGAATTGGATCAGCCCATGATTGAATGGCGGAGCAGACTCAATGGGCCGAATGGCCTACTTCTACCCCTATATCTTATGGTCTTATTCTATTGTATTTCTTCGTCTTACTGTGAATGCCTGCAGGAAAATTAATCTCTGGGTAGTATGTGATGATATATGTACTTTGATCATCAATTTACTTTGAACATCCTCTCGTATCATTGTTGTCTTTGATCGTGTTAGCTATGGTGTGTGTCCAGAATATTTTGTCCAAAGGCTGTAAGTTCAAGTCCTGGGAACCTGAGCAGTGGACACCCCAGTGTCCAGCACTGTGCCAATGCAGAACTGCCTTTACACTGAGGTTTATGTTGACTTCAGGGTTCTGGCTGGTCGTGAAGGCAGAGTTGTGGTACTGTAGCAGGCCCTTTGGCCCATTGAGTCCATACTGACCATCAACAGCCCACTAACCCTAATCCTACTCAAACCCATCTTATTCTGTCCACATTCCCATCAGGTTGGGCAGCACAGTAGTGTAGCGGTTAGTGTAAAGCTTTGCTGTGCCAGTGACCCAGATTCAATTCATGGCGCTGCCTGTCAGGAGTTTAATCTAACCCGTCCCTTCCAATAGCCCTCCATTTTTCTATCATCTAAGACTCTCTTAAATGTAGAACATAGAATAGTACAGCACAGTACAGACCCTTCGGCCCACAATGTTGTGCCGACCCTCAAACCCTGCCTCCCATACAAGCCCCCACCTTAAATTCCTCCATATACCTGTCTAGTAGTCTCTTAAACTTCACTAGTGTATCTGCCTCCACCACTGACTCAGGCAGTGCATTCCACGCACCAATCACTCTCTGAGTAAAAAACCTTCCTCTAATATCCCCCTTGAACTTCCCACCCCTTACCTTAAAGCCATGTTCTCTTGTATTGAGCAGTGGTGCCCTGGGGAAGAGGCGCTGGCTATCCACTCTATCTATTCCTCTTAATATCTTGTACACCTCTATCATGTCTCCTCTCATCCTCCTCCTCTCCAAAGAGTAAAGCCCTAGCTCCCTTAATCTCGGATCATAATGCATATTCTCTAAACCAGGCAGCATCCTGGTAAATCTCCTCTGTACCCTTTCCAATGCTTCCACATCCTTCCTATAGTGAGGTGACCAGAACTGGACACAGTACTCCAAGTGTGGCCTAACCAGAGTTTTATAGAGCTGCATCATTACCTCGCGATTCTTAAACTCTATCGCTCAACTTAGGAAAGCTAACACCCCATAAGCTTTCTTAACTATCCTGTCTACCTGTGAGGCAACTTTCAGGGATCTGTGGACATGTACCCCCAGATCCCTCTGCTCCTCCACACTACCAAGTATCCTGCCATTTACTTTGTACTCTGCCTTGGAGTTTGTCCTTTCAAAGTGTACCACCTCACACTTCTTCTGGTTGAACTCCATCTGCCACTTCTCAGCCCACTTCTGCATCCTATCAATGCCTCTCTGCAATCTTTGACAATCTTCTACACTATCTACAACACCACCAACCTTTGCGTCGTCTGCAAACTTGCCAACCCACCCTTCTACCCCCACAACCAGGTCGTTAATAAAAATCACGAAAAGTAGAGGTCCCAGAACAGATCCTTGTGGGACACCACTAGTCACAGTCCTCGAATCTGAATGTACTCCCTCCACCACAACCCTCTGCCTTCTGCAGGCAAGCCAGTTCTGAATCCACCTGGCCAAACTTTCCTGGATCCCATGCCTTCTGACTTTCTGAATAAGCCTACCGTGTCTAAACGTGTCTGGTGTGGCTGTACCTCCACCGCTGGCAGAATGATCTACGCACCCACTGCTTTCTCTGTAAAGAAAAACAAAAAACAACTTG
This sequence comes from Mobula birostris, assembly GCF_030028105.1. Taxonomy (NCBI): domain Eukaryota; kingdom Metazoa; phylum Chordata; class Chondrichthyes; order Myliobatiformes; family Myliobatidae; genus Mobula; species Mobula birostris. The sequence continues at coordinate 129,315,160 of NC_092370.1, forward strand.
CCTCGGACACCACCCCCATACTTTCCTCCAATCACCATGACTGTGTGGGCTTTCTCTCACATTCCAAGGGTTAGGGTTAGTAAATTGTGGAAATGCTCTGTTGGTGCTGGGAGTAAGACATTAATTGTGGGCTGTCCCCAGGGCAATGCTTGGACTGTGGCACATTTCACTGTCTATTTAGATGGACAGATTACCCCACTGGTCTATACACTAGCAGCAATTCACCGGCCCTGCGTGGCGGTGGGGACCAGAGCAGCTTAAGGAAAACTCACACCGAGAATGGGGGTGGGGTGGAGGGGGTCTCTGAGGACACAACACAAGAGATCAGGATAGGGCTTGGGTCGCTGGGGCTATGAGGTAGCAGTTTGATAACTGCCTCACTGTGCTACCCACAATGGTTCTTGTCCCCTCAGCACTGTGCCACAGAATCTGGTCGTTAGCCAGAGGGTGGTGAATCTGTGGAATTCATTGCCTCAGACAGCTGTGAAGGCCAAGTAACTGGGTATATTTAAAGAGAGTCTGATAACTTCTTGTTTAGTAAGGGTATCAAAAGTTACAGGAGAAAGACAGGTGAATAGGGTTGAGAGGGAACATAAATCAGCCATGATGGAATGGTGGAGCAGACTAGATGGGCTGAATGGCCTAATTCTCCTCCTATATCTTATGGTCTTAAAAATGGATGGCTTTCTGTCTAATGCAATTTGAGATGCCCTGTGCTGATGAAAGGTTTTGTTTAAATGGACATCTAAGTGGTCCTGGGAGCTGTCAGTTTCCTTGTTGTTTCTTTAATTGTGTCATTCACTTTAGGACACATTCCCAGCCCCAACTTTCCTCACGGTGCAGCCTTCGAGTCTGTGCCTGCTCTTTCACAAGTGGGTCAGGGAGCTGACGTCTGGTTGGTGCATTAGCATAGGCGGAAATTTCTGTTTTCCTAGGGAGAATTCCTGATTGTCAGTGGAATTCCTGAAGTTGGGAGTGAGCTGTGTTGAAACTGTACACAATCTACATGCTGATGAATGGTCCCTGCACGAAGCATTGACTGTTTATTCCCCTCCGTAGATGCTGCCTGATCTGTTGAGTTCTTCCAGCATTTTGCGTGTGTTGCTCTGGATTTCCAGCATCTGCAGAATCTCTTGTGTTCTCAATAAACATGGCTGGGTCTATATTCCTTTAGTAGCTGCTGTTTTTGGAAAGTGTGTAGACACTTGTCCAGCCCACCTCACTCCCTGATTTCTGACATGCCAATCAGATGAAGCCGGCTGTTAGTATTTACTGAAGACCTCTACACTCAGTGGCCACTTTATTAGGTACACCTGCACATTACTAAACCAGCCAACCATGTGGCAGCAACCAAATGCATAAAAGCATGCAGACATGGTTAATGTTCAGACCAAACACCAGAATGGGGAAGAAAGGAGATTTAAGTGACTTTAACCATGGAATGATTATTGGTGCCAGACTGGGTGGTTTGAGTTTTTCAGACACTTACTGATCTCCAGGGATATTTACCTGGAATTTACAGAGACAAACAAAAACAAAAAAAAAACAAAATTGAATAACAAGAAACATCCTGTGAGCAGCAGTTCTGTTAGTGAAAATGCCCTGTTAATGAGAGGGGTCAGTGGAAAATGGCTAAGTTGGTTCAAGCTGACAGGAAGGCGATAGTAACTCAAGTAACCATATGTTTCAACAGTGTTGTGCAGAAGACGATCACTGAATACACACCATGGCGAACCTTGAGGTGGATGGGCCACAGCAGTAGAAGACCACATCCAGGTTCCACTCCTGTGGCCACTGACTGTAGATGTTTTTATATATGTCAAAATTAATTCACCGCTCATTTTTTTAATACCAGGAAATAGAAGCCCCTCCTTCTCTCCATGTAGGACGCCCAGGAATCAATCATATAGTCACTTCCTGTTTGCTTTCCAAGTCAAATGTATCTTTCATTTGAGATAACGATGCCAATGTTATACGTTCTACTTCAAATACAATCTGATCATTTCCTTTTAGAATTGATGCAAATAGTAATGTGTTTTCCAGGTTCCTACACTTTATAGTCAAGTCACCTGTGCAGCGTTTACCAAGCCGAACGTCCTGTTAACTTTAAATGCAAGGGCATGTGTTGAACTTCTGCATCGAAGTTGCTGTCCCCATATTTAACAAATGCTCTTAACTTCTTCCAAAGACCAGGCAAAGTAATTATGTGATGCTAAGCATTCATATTTAACATCAGAGTGATTTTTAAATTAAAGATGCTAAGTTTTTTTTTGAAAAACAAGAGTATATGCAGATGTTGGAAATCGGGAGCAACACACACGCAAAATGCTGAAGGGGTCAGCGGGTCAGGCAGTATCTATGGAAAGGAGAGTCAACGCTACAGGACGAGACCCTTCATTAGGACTGGAAAGAAGCCAGAACATCATAAATAAATTTGTATTAATTTATGCCTGAATCCCAGCATAGCCCTGTTTTTCCATTTGCCCTTCAGACTTTGATATTTTGGCACTGCTGTGCGCTGTACTCCTTCGACGGCTGTAGCACTTGCCTCTCAGTTATGCTGTGGGTTCATGTCCCTCTCCAGCTTCTCAAGTACAAAAATCCGAGAATAGTGGCATTCTGGTACACTATTGAAGATGTGCCACACTGCAGGAAACTGATAACCTGAGGTCAGACCTGTTCTCTCAAGTGGACATAAATAATTCCACTGCATATAGTCAAGAAGAGCAAGTGCGCAAAGCCTGGTTTCATGGCTAATGCTGATCCTTTCTACAGATGAGTAGTTGAGACCATCCTAACATGCTGCATCACTGTGTGGTATGTAAGCTGCACCGTGGCAGGCAGGAGTTCCACCGTGGGTAGTTAAAACTGCCCAATGCATCACCAGCACCAGCTTACCCATAATGATAATAATAATAAGTACTACATTAATCCTGAGTGGGAAATTATTTCATTACAGCAGCAACATTTAAAAACACACAGCAATAACAATATAGTACTAATAACTAATAATTAAGTACGGAATAATAATGACCACAATAATAATTTACTATTGTGCAATACTGTGCAATAATAAAGTAGGAAATAATAAAACAGAGACTATTGTACTGTGATGTGTGCTCTCCTGTCACACAGAGATGAACTGTTGCATTTGGTAGGAAAGATTTTCTGTGACGATCCTTGTGACAGTGGAGCTGTTCAGTAGGTCGTGGAGAGGGTGTGCCTGACTGTCCATAATGGATAACAGTTTGTTTACGACGTATGTAAGAAAGGTGCTGGAAGAATGCCAACAATATCATGCAAAGTCCCACACACCCTGCTCATCCACCCATCAGGGAAGAGGTTGCACAGAATCCAGGCTAGGAGTACTAGACTCAGACCCACAAGCTATCAGGCTGATCAACACCTCCAGTCTTTAATCCACCACACCATAATGCCCAACACTACGTACACATCACCTGCCTCACTTAATGCACATTCTATCAGTCTCGGTAAGTAATGGTTACTTGTAAATCGTGCTTTATAGGATTACTTTTATTTATATGGTGCTTTTATTGTCTTCTTTATCTTAATTGTATTTTTAATGCTGCATTGGATCTAGAGTAACAATCATTTTGTTCTCGTTTACACTCGTGTACTGAAGAAGGAGAATAAGCAATCTTGGTCTTAATTAACTTTTCTAAGAAGCAAATGATTAAGACATTAGCTTACAACAGTGAACTGACTGTAGAAATTCTTCATTGAAATGTCTAGGGATGTCTTGAGAGGGTGTGTTTGATAAACATGCTCTTCTCTTACCAGCAGGTGGAAGTTAAATTGCATCCTACCCATCATTTTTGATGATCTAAAGCATGAAGCGGTTTTCTAAAGTGCTTTTGACCAAATGAAACAGCGTATGCAATGTGTTTGGTTCCTTCACAAACAATTGCAAAATTAGTTTACCATCTAAGGAGGGGAATAAACAGTCGGGCTGGAATATCGACTCTTTATTCCTCTCCAGAGATGCTGCCTGACCAGTTGAGTTCCTCCAGCATTTTGTGTGTGTGTGTGTTGTTCTGGACTTCCAGCAGCTGCAGAATCTCTTATGTTTATAAAACAAAATTGACATCTATTACTTAAAAATTACTCTGATGTTATATATGAATGCTTAGCATTACATGCTTACTGTGAATTCTTTGAAAGCTAGTGCATTCATTAAATGCTGAGAAAGTAACTATAGGAGCCACGTACCTGTTCTCCATCTGCTTTGTATTCTGTGTTAGGGGGTTTATGGTAACTAATCACATGAGTGGGGGAGAGTGTAGTAAAAGCAAAAGGAATAAGTTATGTGTTCTTGCTTATTTTATGGCAGTTTGTAGCTTGAAACTGGCAGAGGTCGTATCTTTTGCTGACCATTGAGATGACGCTTAGTATCGCTGAATATTGTTTATCTTATATTTGGTTATGTTTAAATTTCGTTGCTTCAAGATTGTATGTTTGCTAATTGCTAATAAAGGATGGAATAACTCTTGGATCAATCATTTTATTGGAGCTGGGGGCGCATCATGCAGATATAGCAATTGTGTAGTGGTTGCAGGCTAGCAGCAACTGTTTTGTTTTGGTTTTGGTTTTGGTTTAGATTTGCTGAAATTCTGTCAGCAGAAGTTTTTGATAATCATACCAAACAAGCACTCAGCAATCGGACGTGTTTGAGAAATTAGAAACACCGCCTCCAGGAGCAGCCTGTGGCAAGTAGTGACCTTTTGTTGATTCATGCTGTGTGTTTAGGTTTGGGTTTTGAATGGTCAGCCATGCCCAACTAGGTTGGACTGAAAAGCTGCATTGTGTGCTTGCCTGAAGAGTTCGCTCACTTGGTTCAGTTACATTGCTTCCATTGCTGAAAAGCTGAAATGAATTTGCCGTTGTTTTGCTGTGTTTCCATGCTTGGGAAACAACATGAGTCCAGCTGGAAGCAGTGACCTTGAACGAAGACTAAGAGAGAAATTAAACAAACATACAATGTAGAAGGCCAGTTAGTTAGAGGAAATGCAAATATTTACAAAGCCAAAGAAGAGGATGTGACTCTGTATAAAGGTGATGAGTTACAGGATGAGGTTCATGCTGGAGACAGCATGTCTAACATGCATGCAGCACTTTCTGCAGCCACTAGCAGAGTGACCCGTGCACCTGATACCTCATCGGCATGCATTAGAATAAAGATTGATTTAGGTGAGTTATACACAAGACAACAAATATTGAGGGATAAACAGGCCTTAGAAGAATAGGCAGAACAGCTTCGGAGAAACCCGTAACAGATGGAAGAGCAACTTAGGAGGAAGATGGAGAAGCTTAAGTTGCAGGAAGAAATTGCAGCCAAGATGGCCAGAGTTAAAATGCTAAGAGCTTCAAGTGCTGTGAGTGCTAAACATGCTCCGGCCAGGCAGTTCTATGTTGAGGGTTCCTATGTTGACACGGAACAGAGAAAATCCAACATACTCAATGTCAATGCGATACAATTAAGGAACAAATGTCCATGAGCCATTAAATGAACTACCCAAGGGTGTTCGCTCTCAGCCTACACCTGAACCTATACCATATCCAATAGCACAAGGTGCTTTTGAGAACATTGATTTATGGAATGATGACACTGGTGTTTCAGATAATAAAGGTCTAAATGCTGCGCTGAAGACCCACCATTGTGAACATCAACCATAAACGCTGCCTGGGCAGGGCGAAAAGCGTTAGCAAGGTTGCATCTCACCCTAACCATGGATTTTTACTCTCCTTCCATCCGGTAGGCGCTACAGGAGCCTCTGCTCCCATACCAGCAGGCACAGGAAGAGCTTCTTCCCTGAGGCTGTGACCCTGCTGAACCTCACATCACAGCGCCAAGCAGTATTGCACCCATATTGGACTGTCTCAGTAATTTTATATTTGTGTGCTGTAGCACTTACTTTTTATTCGCAGTTATTTTGTAAATAATACTATTCTTTTTGCATTTCTGGTCAGATGCTAATTGCATTTCATTGGCTTTGTATCTGTGAAAGGAAATAGCAAGCATAGTGATATAAGAACAAGGCATTGCATCTCTGCCTAAAAGAGATTCAAATCTGCAGTGGTGATCCACTGCAGTATAATTTATTTATGAAGTTTTTCAAGAACACATTGAAGGCAAGACTGATAATTATAGTCACTGTCTCTGTTTTCTTGAACAGTTTACTGGAAGTTGCCCTAGAGAGCTTGTCAAAAGTTGCCAGCAGGCAGGCTTGGAGTAAAGATATCTAAAAGCCCAGGTTTTACTCCAAGATCATTTTGATGATGAGCACAAAGTTGCTGTAGCCTACATGGAAAAGGCTCTTTCTTGGTCACAGAAGAAATCAGAAGACATGAAAGCTCTTCAAGACTATAGTTTTTTTCTTAGAAGCTATTGCAACCCCGTGGAACACACGCAGGACATGCTGGGTTGGACGTGGTTGCTCATATGAGGATTGTCATAAATAAATTGCCCGATAAATTTAGGGAAAAATGGAGACACAAGCTGCAAGAAAAGCACAATTATAAGATCAGTTTCACTGATATTGTTGATTTTATTGAAAGACAAGTAAAGATTGCTACACATCCAGTGTTTGGGAAGAAATACAATGCTACATCGCCAGCAGTAAATAAGGTGTGAGCAAAACTGGATCACAAATTTGTTCTAAAGCTCAAGGAAGCAGCTTTGCCACTACAGTGGCTACTGTTCAAACTGAAGCTGAAACTGAGCCCAGAACTGATGAAAAGGGTGCAGATTCGAAACAAGCCATGAATGAGACAAACACAGGATTGAGTACCGTCCTGGTATCTAATAGCCTTATGGAGCTGGTGATCATGATTGTAAATTTCCTATAATTCAAGTCAGGTGAAGTCCAAGGACAGTAACAAGACAATGGTTACTTATGCTTTCCTAGATCAAGGAAGTACCACAGTGTTCTGCACAGAGAGCTTCATGAACAAGCTCAACCTGGCAGGAAAAAGAGTACACGTTCTCTTACGCACCAGGGGGTCAAGAGAAGCTCATGTGTAGCTACGCCATTTCAGGTTTAGAAGTGGCTGGTTTAGCTACTGAAACCATTGTCAACTGGCTAACATCCATACTTAGGAAAGTATGCCTGTCTATGGGATCATTCCTTGTCAGAGAAATCTTCAGGTATGGTCTCACCTGAAGCATAATTCATTGGTCGGAAAGTAATTCAGATATTGAGCTGTTGATAGGGGTGAATGTGTCTAAGGCATGGGAGCTGCTTCAAATGACGTGCAGTGTTATTGGTGGCCCCTGTGCAACCAGAATAATGTTAGTGGACCATTGTAAGGCCTTGGCGAGTAGGGTAAAAGTAAACCCCAAGGCATTCTTCAATTATGTGAAGAATAAAAGGATGACAGGAGTGAAGATAGGACTGATTAGAGATAAAGGTGGAAAGATGTGCCTGGAGGCTGTGGAAGTGAGCGAGGTCCTGAATGAATACTTCTCTTCAGTATTCACCAATGAGAGGGAACTTGATGATGGTGAGGACAATATGAGTGAGGTTGATGTTCTGGAGCATGTTGATATTAAGGGAGAGGAAATGTTGGAGTTGTTAAAATACATTAGGACAGATAAGTCCCCGGGGCCTGACGGAATATTCCCCAGGCTGCTCCACGAGGTGAGGGAAGAGATTGCTGAGACTCTGGCTAGGATATTCATGTTCTTGTTGTCCACAGGAATGGTACTGGAGTATTGGAGGGAGGCGAATGTTGTCCCCTTGTTCAAAAAAGGTAGTAGGGATAGTCCGGGTAATTATAGACCAGTGAGCCTTACATCTGTGGTGGGAAAGCTGTTGGAAAAGATTCTTAGAGATAGGATCTATGGGCATTTAGAGAATCATGGTCTGATCAGGGACAGTCAGCATGGCTTTGTGAAGGGCAGATCGTGTCTAACAAGTCTAATAGAATTCTTTGAGGAGGTGACCAGGCACATAGATGAGGGTAGTGCAGTGGATGTGATCTACATGGGTTTTAGTAAGGCATTTGACAAGGTTCCATACGGTAGGCTTATTCAGAGCGTCAAAAGGCATGGTATCCGGGGAAGTTTGGCCAGGTGGATTCAGAATTGGCTTGACTGCAGAAGGCAGAGGGTTGTGGTGGAGGGAGTACATTCGGATTGGAGGGTTGTGACTAGCGGTGTCCCACAAGGATCGGTTCTGGGACCTTTACTTTTTGTGATTTTTATTAGCAACCTGGATGTAGGGGTAGAAGGGTGGGTTGGCAAGTTTGCAGACGACACAAAGGTTGGTGGTGTTGTGGATAGTGTAGAGGATTGTTGAAGATTGCAGAGAGGTATTGATAGGATGCAGAAGTGGGCTGAGAAGTGGCAGGTGAAGTTCAACCCGGAGAAGTGTGACGTAGTAAACTTTGGAAGGACAAAGTCCAAGGCAGAGTACAAAGTAAATGGCAGGATACTTGGTAGTGTGGAGGAGCAGAGGGATCTGGGGGTACTGCCTGAGTCAGTGGTGGAGGCAGATACACTAGTGAAATTTAAGAGACTACTAAACAGGTATATGGAGGAATTTAAGGTGGGGGGTTATATGGGAGGCAAGGTTTAAGGGTCGGCACAACATTGTGGGCCGAAGGGCCTGTACTGTGCTGTACTATTCTATGATCTATGTTCTATGTAAAGAGACAGTTAATGGGACTTCAGCTTTGTGCCTGGGTGAGCTTTGACAGCAGCGGTTCAAGACAGATTTTCCTGAATGCAGACAAGAGGAACAACCTGGTTTGTCAGGAGAAGATCACAATCCAGTATAGACTGCTTACCGAAAGAGGACATTTGTGTAAATGTTGCAATTTTATGTCTCCTGTGTCTTAGTAACATATAGTTGTTATTATACTATTATTTAATCAGTGGGCTAGAATGTAGGAGCCACGTATCTATTCTGTATCTGTTTTGTATTCTGTGCTGCAGGATTTATAATGCTTATTATGGTAACTGGCCACACGAATGGGGGCATGGTAAAAGCAAAGGGAATAAGTTATGTGTTCTAATCACAAGCAAGAAAAAATCTGCAGATGCTGGAAATCCAAGCAACACACACACACACATATTGCTGGAGGAACTCAGCAGGCCAGGCAGCATCTATGGAAAAGAGTATAGTCAACGTTTCCGGCCAAGATCCTTCATCAGGACTGGAGAAAAAAGATGAAGATTCAGACTAAGAAGGTGGGGCAAGGGGAGGAAGAAATACAAAGTAGTAGGTAGTAGGTGAAACTGGGAGAAGGGAAGTAACGAGCTGGAAAGTTGTTTGGTGAAGGAGATAAAGGGCTGGAGAAGGGGAATCTGATGGGAGAGGACTGAAGGCCATGGAAGAAAAAGAAGGGAGAGGAGCACCTGAGGGAGGTGATGGGCAGGTAAGGAGATAAGATGAGCGAGGGAAATGGGAATGGGGAATGGTGAAGGAGAGGGGGGTGCAGTTACCGGAGGTTTGAGAAATCAGTGTTCATGCCATCAGGTTGGAGGCCACCCAGATGGAATATAAGATGTTGCTCCTCCAACCTGAGTGTGGCCTCACTTAAATGGCAGTAAAGGAGGCCATGGATGGACATGTTGGAATAGGAACAACAGGAGGCCACACCGGGAGCACTGGATACTGTAGATGACCCCAACAGTCTCACGAAGTGTTGCCTTACCTGGAAGGACTGTTTGGGGCTCTGAATAGTAGTGCGGGAGGTGGTGTAGGGGCAGGTGTAGCACTTGTTCCACTTGCAAGGATAAAAGCCAGGAGGGAGTCTTGCTTATTGCATGGCATTTTGTAGCTTAGGACTGGCGTAGGTTGTATCTTTTGCTGACTGCTGAGATAACGCTGAATATCACTGAATATTGTTTATCTCACACTCGGGCGCAATTAAGTTCATCGCTGCAAGATTGTATGTTTGCTAATTGCTAATAAAGGATTCATCTTTTGGAGCAATCATTGGAGCTGGAGGTACGCCATGCGAGTATAACAAATCCATAGTGGTGGCAGGCTAGTGACACGTCGACTGCACCTCTTCCAATAGATGCTGCCTGGCCTGCTGCGTTCACCAGCAACTTTTATGTGTGTTGCTTGACAATTGGTTTGTTTTGGTTTTGGTTTATTTTTGCCACTATAGTAACTTTTATGCAGAAAATGCAACATGTGGTTGGTAGGTTTATATATTGGGGGTAATTTAATCATTTATTGTGGTGATAGGTAACCTAGAAAGGCCAAAATAGAGTGGACGTGGAGAGACTGCTTCCTGTAGTGGGGTAATATAGGAGCAGAGAGCACTGTCCCTTTAGAACAGAGATGAGGAGGAATTTCTTCAGCCAGATCATGGTGATTCTGTGGAATTCATTTCCACAGATGGCTGAGGAAGCCAAGTCATTGGTTATATTTAAAGTGGAGGTTGATAGGTTTGTGATTAGTTAGGGTGTCCAAGGTTACAGGGAGAAAGCAGGAGAATGGGATTGAGAGGGAAAATAAATCAGCCATTGTGGAACGGCAGAGCAGACTCAATGGGCCAAATGGCCTAATTCTGCTCCATTGTCTTTTGCTCTTACGGTCTGTGGTTGGAACAAATTTGGAAATGAAACATCCTGAATAATCTGTGCTGAGTTGTGAAATTACACTTGCATTTATAATAAATGTTACTACTAATGAAGATTAAACATATAGGCTTAAGCTTAGTGTAATGAACTGGTATCTACATATGGTAAACCTACGTTACTTCTACTGATAAGAGGGAAAAAAGGACTGAATGAACGTATACTTAATGGTTTTAATGATCTTAGCAAGCCTAACTGTTGGCAGTTTTGTCTTTTATCAGAGAGGTGTACTTGATGAAGTGGTATGGTAGCATAGCAGTGAGCGTAATGCTGTTACAGTGCCAGCTGTAAGATTAGTGGGTTTATTCCTACCACTGTTTGAGCATTCCCCTCATGCCTGCGTGAGATTCCTCCGACTGCTCCCACATTCCAAAGATGTACGGGTTAGGGCTTTGAGCTGTGGGCATGCAATGTTGGTGCTGAAGTGTGGTGACACTTGCGGGCTGCCCCAACACAATCCTCACTGTTTTGATTTGATGCAAACAACACATCTCACTGTAAGTTTCGATGTACATGTGACAAATAAATCTTTACTATTTTCTGAGTAATTTCCAATAAATTTTACAGCAATAAATATTTATCAGCTGTGATCTAAGAACTTAAGGAGCCAGTGGTGAAAATCCAGCAGATTACTTGGTGACTGTCAAGAGACAAAAGATTAATATTGTAGGGAATGATTGGTTGCTGAGGGCTCTTCTTCCCCTCTCCCTCTTCCAGTAGCTAGTCCTTAATCACTCAGTCAGCCTGGATTTTAATGGGAATAGGTGGTAATGCCCCAGGATTAGTGGGTGACTAGTATGAGCACTCAGCACCTGATACACCCTATCATTAGGTTTTTGCAACATTTTATGGAAAGGCACAACAGTTGTAGAGTGTTCACTTCAACTTAAAGATGTTAATCTTCAAACTAGTACTAGTACACACTTTTCGTCCCTCTTCCCTCGGGGAGAAGGCTCAGGAGCTTGAAGACTCGTACGGCCAGATTTGGGAACAGCTTCTTTCCAACTGTGATAAGACTGCTGAACGGATCCTGACCCGAATCTGGGCCGTACCCTCCAAATATCCTGACCTGCCTCTCGGTTTTTTTTGCAGTGCCTTACTTTCCCTTTTCTATTTTTCTATTTATGATTCATAATTTAAATTTTTAATATTTACTATCGATTTGTAATCCAGGGAGCGCAAAATGCAGAATCAAATATCGCTGTGATGATTGTACGCTCTAGTATCAATTGTTTGGCGACAATACAGTGTAAAGTAAATAAAATAAATAAAGTGAGGAGTGGTACTGCACAACTTTGTGAGATCAAGACAGGGACTGGATGAAGCAAGATGGTGCTGCAGGTAATCAGGGAAGAGACGAATGCTTTTGACGCCCTGGCCTTCATCAGTCGGTACCGAATGCAGGAGTTGGGATGTTGGAATGACATGAAGGTTGGTGAGGTTGTGGAGAGCGCAGAAGGTTGTTGAGGGTTACAGTGGAACATTGTCAGGATTCAGAGCCGGGCTGAGAAGTGGTTTGAACTGCAGAACTCCTGTGGTTTGGCATGTTTTAAGTCCACTGTACAAATCTAGCTAAGATCTTAAATTAGCAAATATCTGTACTCAATTTGCCTACCAAGGTAACCTTTGCAATCTCAGTCAACAGCATTTCTGACTTGGGGTTATGAACAAATCTTGAACCTCTTACATGACCTGGAGAGTGTTTTTACTTAAAAAGAACAATTCTTCTGTTCAGAGGATATTGATTGGGGACAATCTCTGTTATTTGGAATTTTTTGTGGTTAGCACCAATCAGGTCCCAGGGGTACTGGATTGAAGCATTTCATGTCCCAAATATATATATATTTTTACTCCTGTTTCATTCTCTTCAGAGAGGTTATTTTAAATCCACTGAATATCAAATTTATCATTGTTTTATCTGTGTCATGTTATCCATTGTAGCCTTAGCCAAGATTACCATTAAAAAGAAATTGCATTAAGTAGCTGTCAAAACAAGAAGCGCTACATACTCAGCTCAGTCCAATTTGGAATTGATCATTCTAGCATCCCTCCACCTGTAGGAAGTGTGCGGTTCAAATCAGATTCCCATCTAAACCGGATTCAACAGAGGACTGTGTGGAAGATGATTGCTTGATTCGTCCATATATGAACTTTGTAAGCATTCACATGTTTCTCTTATGAGGTGATTTTCCAGTTATATAGCACTGAACTTATTCAAAGAGTTATGGAACACCACAGCACAGAAACAGGCCCTTCAGCCCATCTAGTCTGTACCAAACTATTATTCTGCCTAGGGCCCTCAACCCACTCATAGTCCATAGCCCTGCATTCCCTCCCATACATGTACTTATCCTAACTTCTCTTAACTGCTGAAATGGAACCTGCACCTATTACTTCTGCAGGTAGCTCGTAACAGGCTCTCACCACCTCTGAGTGACGAAGTTCCATTCTCATGTTCCTCTTAAACATTTTACCTTTCACCCTTAATCTTTCCTTTTTTTCCTTCTCCCTCCTGAAGTTCTCTCTGTCCTTCATTCCCTAGAAATATAGAGCACTAAACCACAGACACAGGACCTTTGGCCTATCCAGTCCATGCTGAACTAATATTCTGCCTAGTTCCATCGACCTGCACCTGGACCATAGCCCTCCATAACTTCCTCTATCTGTTTACTTATTCAAACTTTTCTTAAGTACTGAAATGTTCTTTGCAGGACATCCCAAATCACTTAAGAGCTAGAGGAATAATTCTGAAATATAGTTGTTCTTGTTGAGGTGATCTGAGCAGAACAAGATCCCACAAACATCAATATGACAATAAGAAGATACTGTATTTTTCCCTGTAATATTAAACAAAAGGCAATTACTGGCCAGGGCATCAAGGGACAAACGACTTGCTGATCTTCGAAACGGGGCAAATGGTGCTTTTATGTTCAGTTGAGCACAGACACGGCCTGGGGTATGGTAGGTTCTTGATTAGTAAGGGTGTCCAGGGTTACAGGGAGAAGGTAGGAGAATGGAGTTGAAAGGGATATTAACTCAGCCATGATAGAATGGCAGAGCAGATTCGATAGGCCAAATGGCCTAATTCTGCTCGTATGCCTTATGATCTTAACACATCATTCAAATAGTCGTGGGCTTTTCCGTCGGCGTCAGCCTATATATTTCTGCTCATTCTTGTTCTGAGTCTCAAATCCACGCTGTAGTTATCGGTAATACTTGATGGAAAAGTCATTGGTGGGGAAAGGGCAGGAAATTGCTTTTTCTGGATGGAATGAATTGTGATGTCGGTTGCATTGCTTGGGAATTGAATAAACTCTACACTTAAAAGGAAAACGTTGCAACTGTGGGGAAAGGACAAGAGAGTGGGACTAACTGAATCAGAATCAGGCTTAATAGTACTGGCATATGTCATGAAGTTTGTTGTTTTGCGGCAGCAGTGCAGTGCAAGACATAATAATGAAAACTATAAATTTCAATGTGAATATAAAATAAATTATATAAGTATAAAATGAGTATATTAAAATAAATTGATTAAGTAGTGCAGAAAGAGAGGGGGAGATTACTGAGCTTGTGTTCATGTTCATTGTTCATTCAGAAATTTGATGGTGGAGGGGAAGAAGCTGTTCCTGAAACATTGAGTGTGTGTCTTCAGGCTCCTGTACCATATCGTTGATGGTAGCGATGAGAAGATAGTTCTTTCAACAGAAGCAAAATAAAACAGAGACTGTGCTTTCAGCTGCCTAGGCAGTAAGCTCTTCCTCCCTGAACAAAATTGCTGCTCTCTATCTCTTGCAGCTCTCTTTACAACTTGACCGTGTTTTAATCACCTGCCCATATCCTCCAGTGAGGCGCACTGTCAAACATAGTTTGATAAGTTTGTAGTGAAGGGCTTGGGGAAGTTTGGTGCCCATATATTGCTGTTTTCAGAATGGCTTGTGGTCACAGTGATGGAACTCCTTGGCAAATGGGGCATCCACATTTTTGCAATCTGCCAAGAATCCCATAGTGTCCTGACTGAATGAGAATGGAATGATTGAAAGAATCACCCCCTGCTTTCAGTCCGTTCAGAACTGTTGCTGTTGTAAACTCATCCAGAGACTTCCCTCTGATACGGTTAGTTTATGTAAATGATTGAAGTGATAGCAGTCATCCTGTAGAAGAGGCTGGGATTACCCCCTCCCCCACTTCTTTTTTCTCTGTTCACTAGGGCCTTTGCATTTAGAACAAGAGCATTTTACAATTTGCCGGAATGTATCAGTTAATTCGAGGGCTAAAAGTTTTAATGAGTGAAGGGTGGAAGTGAGGTTGGGAGGGTGGGCTTTATCTGAGAAAGGATGTGTTGCTATTGGAGACAGTCTAGTGGAGGCTCATGCGAATGATTCTGGGAATGAAAGGGTTAATGTAAGAGGCGAGTTGGATGGCTCTGGGCCTGTACTCTCTGGAGTTTAGAAGAATGAGGGGATCCCATTGAAACCTCAATGAAGGGGATAACTACACTCATTTAAGGACTCTGTTATATTGTTACTTCATGCTCGTTACTTATTGCTATTTATTTATACCTGCATTTCTACAGCTTGTTGTCCATTGATCCTGTTTACCGTTAACCTTCTATAGATTTGCTAAGTATGCTCGCAGAAGAAGAATCTCAGGGTTGTATGTGGTGACATGTATGTACTCTGATAATAAATTTTACTTTGAACTTTAAACTTTTTTAAAACTCTGACCATCGAATACTGAAAGATGGCGTGGATGTTTCCTATAGTGAGGAAGTCTTGGACCAGAGCACACAGCCTCAGAATAATGGGAAGTCCCTTTAGATCGGGAGAATGGGACTGCGGGGGATAATAAATTATCTAAGATGGAATAGTGGAGCAGGCCCAATGGGCTGAATGGACTAATTCTGATCCTATATGTATGTCTTATGGAAGACAGCAATGCAACTAACTGAGAGGCAGCTGTCACCTTTCTTGTGCCTGGAGACTGAATATCCTTAAAGAAAGTGGACCCCCTAACTTGAGCGGTCAACTTCATAAAACAAAAATGTACAGGGTAATGGAAGAGGAGCAGCTCCAGTTCCGGTTCCCTTACATTTAACTAAGGATGTTAGGGAGGACTAATTCAACTCACTCTGTTTACAAAGCTATGATTCATTGATAGTTCAGAAATGTGTGTTTTCCATCTGAGGTGGACTTGGGTTGCTGTGGAGTGATCCAGTCAGACTGTGGGTTGTTTGAGTGAAGTGCCAGTAGGGAGTATCGTCTTATTCTAAACAAGACAGATTTTTTGTCTTTTGTTTATGTTATGTTGCCACTATATCTTGCTGGTATGTTTAATATTTACAGTTACCACACTTATACTTTTGAGAAGACAAATTATGTACTTAAAAATGGTTATATTTGCTAGTTTGACTTTCTATTTGTTGCAAACTGGCAAGGTAGTGTGATGGTTAGTGTAACGCATTTCAGCATCAGGGTTTCATTCCCGCTGCTGTCTGAAGGGAGTTTCTACGTTCTCCCATTACTGTGTGGGTTTCCTCCAGGTACTCAGGTTTCCTCCCACATTCCAAAGATATACGGGCGAGGATGAGTAAATTGTCAGCATGCTATGTTGGTGCCGGGAGCATGCTGACTTTTGCAGGCTGCCCCCAGCATGTCCTTGGACTGTGTTGGTTGTTGATGTGAAACGATGCATTTCACTGTATGTTGCAATGTACGTGTAACAAATAAAACAGATCTTCTGGGGGTGGCGTGGTACCGCAGCAGTTAGCATCACGCTTTACAACATTAGTGACCCGGGCTCAGTTCCACTGCTGTCTGTAAGGAGTCTGTTCGTTCTCCCAGTTACTGTGTGGGTTTCCTCCCACATTTCAAAAGATTTATGGGTTAGTAGGTTAATTGGTCACATGACTTTCATTGTGTGACATCAGCCCATTGGGGCAATAAGGGCCTAGAACCTTGCTGTTTCTGCCATCTCTGAAATTGAAAATAATGTATTTATTTTGGAGTGAAGTGTTCCCCTCATAGTGCTGGGCTGATAAAAAGTTCAAAAGAACTATGATTTTGAAAAATAAATAGGCATCCGTTAGTCTCGTGAGACCATGGATTTCTGCCTTGGAAGGTTCCTAGGGTGCAGACCTGGGCAAGGTTGTATGGAAGACCGGCAGTTGCCCATGCTGCAAGTTTCCCCTCTCCACGCCACCGATGTTGTCGAAGGGAAGGGCAGTAGGGCCGATACAGCTTTGCACCGGTGTCGTCACAGAGCAATGTGTGGTTAAGTGCCTTGCTGAAGGACACAACACGCCGCCTCAGCTGAGGCTCGAACTAGCGACCTTCAGATCACTAGACTGACGCCTTAACCACTTGGCCACACACCAACATAATTTTGAAAACCTTCACAGTATTTAGAGCAAAGGTTTGTTTGTTGTTGCTTTCACAAAAGACATGTACCTGTGCCATAGTTTTGAATGACAATATTTGCCTACAATTTGGTGCTTTCATCAGCACCAAAATGGACTTGATGGCTTCGCTATGTTGACAAGGGTTGGAGAACTCACTCTGCACAAGGTAAGGAACGTGCTCATTTGGGTCCAGTGCTGGAGAGTGCTGGATAGGCCAGGACCCCTTGCTCACTAGCCCATGTCTTCCTCCAAGGAATAGTGATGCCTTCGGGGGAGTATTTGCAGGCATTCCCCTGTGTGAGCAACATCTCAAGGTGCAAGACCTAACAAACTTGTAAATACTGAAAATAATACCTGAAACACTGTATTTGTGTCCTCTCTTAAAAAAAATTGCTTACATCTGCATTCCTGCATCTAAAGATCTACCACACACAGCCCTTACTCTTTTCTTGCTGCTGCCATCAGGAAGGTGGTACAGAAACCATACGTCCCACACCATTAGGTTCAGGAACAATGACTATCCTACAACCATCGGACTCCTGAGCCCGTGTGGATAACTTTACTCATTTCAGTACAGAAATGATTCCATAACTTACCCATTCACTTCCAAGGACTCTTGCTCTTGGTACTAATTAATTCATTAATTAATCAACTACCTATGTATTTATTATTTGTTTTTGTTGTATTGCACCATTAGTCTTCTTTTGAACATTGTTTATTTGTCAGTCCTTTTGTGTAATTTTTTTTTTAGTGCTATTGTATTTCTTTGTTCGACTGTGAAGGCCGGCAAGATGACATGTACGTACTTTGATATTAAGTTTTGTTTGAACTTTGTACTTTGAAAATGTTAGAGCCAAAGGATAACAGGGAAGAAATTTCACTTGGCGCTCTGTGCTGCATACTTACAAGTATGTTGGCTGCTAATTGTGTGGGCCTCTGCACGTTCGTTTCCATTGAACTCAATGTATTTGTCTAGATCTATTTAAAACATTTTTTCAGACTACGATTTTCTGTATAAAGTGTAACCGAGTTCATGGCCTGTCAACGTCACTGGGGAAAAGTCACGTAACTCTGCGAGCTGTAAAACTGCTGTGAACTGCAGAAGGATTTAATTCCCAGAAGTATTGCAGTTTGACTTCATTTCTCAGTCAAAGTTAAGGAATCTCACTATTTGTATTAGAAATGGTAATTAAGTTCTCTGCTGAAAGTTAAAGGCTTAGAGGGATATGGGCCAAACTCAGACAGCTGGGACTAGTTCAGTTAGACAACTTGGTTAGCATGGATTAGTTGGGCTGAGGGCCTGTCTGTCTGCTGTAGAGCTCCATAACTCTATGACTGTTACTTCATAGATGAGGAGTCTATGGTGCAAGTTTTTCTAAAGTCGATAACCATCTCCTTTGTCTTGTTGACATTGAGGAAGAGGCTATTTCTCTGACACTAGGCCTTGAGCTCTTCCGCCTCCTCTCTGTTGACCATCTTGTTGTTGTTGGTGATGAGCCCCACCACTGTCGCGTCATTGGTGAACTTGACAATGTGATCACTGGGGTGTTTGGATGTGCAGTCGTGTGTGAGCAGCGTGTACAGCAGTGGGCTTCGTACACATCCTCCGGGGGTGGGGTCACGGTGTTGAGGATGATGGTGAGGGAGGAGCAGTTGTGTATCCTGGCTGTCTGAGGTCAGTAGGTTAGGAAGTCCACACCCAGTTTCACAGTGGTGTAGTTAGACCGAGGGGTAGAAGTTTGTTCGCCAAGGTCTGTGGGACAATAGTTTTGAATGCCGAACTGAAATCCAGAAGCAGCATTCTGACATGTGTCCTTGTTTTCCAGGTGAGTCAGGGCCAAAGACATGACAGATGCTATGGCATCAGTTGTAGAGTGGTTCTGTTGGTAAGCATATTGGTGCGTGCCCAGTGTGGTAGGAATGGAGATTTTGATATGTGCCATTACCAGCCATTCGAAGCACTTTGTGATGATTGGCTTCAGTGTCGTTTAGTTCTTTGGTGCAGGGATGATGGTGGCTGATTTGAAGCATGTGGGGACAGCAGCCTGGATGAGCGAAGTGTTGAAGATGTCCATGAAGATATCAGTGAGCTGGTGTGCACAATCCCTGAGTACTTGGCCTGGAATGTTGTCTGGCCTGGCTGCCTTATGGGGGTTGACTCTCTGCAGAGTCCTTCTCATGTCTGTTGATGAGTACTGAAGGAATGACAGTGTAGAACACAGAGCTGTAATCAGGAAACAGCAGCCTGGTGTTGATATTGCTGTTGTCCAGTTGGTCCAAGGCCGACTGGAGAGCCAGTGAGAGATTGCATCTGCTGTAGGCGTATTGTGATTGTAGGTTAATTGCAACAGGTCCAGGTCCTTGCTTAGGCAAGAGTTGATTCTAGCCATGACCAACCTCTCAAAGCATTTCATCACAAAAGACGTGAGTGCAACTGGATGATAATGGTTGAGACAGCTCACCCTTCTCTTCTTAGGCAGTGGTATGATTGCCGCCCTTCTGAAGCAGGTGGGAACCTCCACGGTAGTGAGAGATTGAAGATGTCCTTGAATACTCCCGCCAGTTGGTTGGCATGGGTTTTCAGTACCCTACCAGGTACGCAGTTGTAGCTTGACACCTTGCGAGGGTTCACCCTTTTGAAAGATACTCTGATGTCAGCCTACAAGTCAGAGATCACAGGGTCCCCAGACGCTGCAAGGATTTACATAGATGTAGTTCTATTCTCCCTTTCAAGGCGAACATAAAAGGTGTGGAGCTTGTCTGGAGTGAAGCATCTCAGCCACTCATCATGTCAGGTTTTGCCTTGTAGGAAGTAATGACCTGCAAACCCTGCCAGAGCTGAACTGCATCCAATTCCATCTCTGACTTCAATCAAAACAGTTTTTTTCCACTCTTAAAATAGCCTTCTGTAGGTTGTACCTAGATTTCTGGTATAGTTCTTGATCACTGGAATTGAATGCCATAAAGTTAGACCCCAATAGACTACGAATCTCCTGGTTCATCCACGGCTTTTGGTTTGGGCATGTCCCGTATGTTCTCAAAGTCACACACTCATCTAAATGGGTCTCTATGAAGTTGGTCACAGCGGTGGCATATTCATTCAGATTTGAAGTTGAATCCTGAATATTGTCCAGTCCACCAATTCAAAACAGTCCTGTAAGCACTCTTGCACCTCCCTTGACCATACCTTCATGGTCTTCACTTGCGTCTGTGTTTGTGCCTTTGAAATGTAATTGTACCCACCCTTACCACTTCCTCTGGTAGTTCATTTCATACAGAATACTGTGTCCCCCCCCAAGTCTCTTTTAAATTTCTCCCCTCTCACTTTAAACCTTTGCAGTACGGTATGCACTGTAGCATAGCCATTCGGGTAAAGTTTTTCAGCACCAGCTGTAAGACTGGGGTTCAAATCCTGCCGCTACCTATGAGGAGTGTGACGCGTGAGTTTCCTCCTGGTGGTCTGGTTTACTCCCACATTCCAAAGCTGATCGGATGGGATTAGTAACCTGTGGGCATGCTATGTTGGCACTGGAAATGTGGTGACACTTGAAAACTGCTCAGCACAATCCTCATGGGTTTGATTTGACGCAAACGACGCTTTTCACTGTATGTTTCGACGTACATGTGACAAATAAAGCAAATTTTTAATCTGTATGCCCTCTAGTTTTGGACTCTCCAACCAGGGGTAAAGACTTTGGCTATTCATCTTATGTTGGTAAAATTAACTTTTGCAAACAACCATTTTGATTATTCTGGCTTTTCTTTTATTGATCATGGGATGTGAATACTATGGCATTTATTCAAAAGTGGAGTGTGGAGCGGAAGCCTGACCTCTAACTCCCTCACATCCCTGTCCTGAAATTCTATCCTGACCCCAAACTCCCCGTTGCTTCATAGTTAAGTAGAGAGATGTCATCCACAGGGACTGGTAGGCACAGAGTCTCCCTGTAGTGTAGGCTTTCCTAAAGTGGAGGGGCTCAAAATATTCTGCAAATATTAGACTGTGTAGCTATTGGCATAGACAGCCTTATGCCTGAGGACACACAGATCCCTACTGCAACTTGGTCACAGATAAAGCAAGGTTGAAACAGGAGCTAACTGCATGAAGTACCACCATTTAATGTACACTCAGTGGCCACTTTATTAGGTACACCTGTACACCTGCTTGTTAAAGCAAATATCTAATCTGTCAGTGATATTGTAGCAACACAATGCAT
Source organism: Mobula birostris (assembly GCF_030028105.1). NCBI lineage: Eukaryota > Metazoa > Chordata > Chondrichthyes > Myliobatiformes > Myliobatidae > Mobula > Mobula birostris. The sequence continues at coordinate 129,336,389 of NC_092370.1, forward strand.
AAAGACATGCAAACATGATCAAGAGGTTCAGTTGTTGTCCAGACAAAACATCAAATTGAGGGAAGAAATATGATCTAAGTGACTTTAATCATGGAATGATTGTTGGTGCCAGACGGGGTGCTTTGAGTATCTCAGAAACTGCTATTCTCCTGAGGTTTTCACATACAACGGTCTCTAGTGTTTTCAGAGAATGGTGCAAAAGACAAAAAAACAAAAATCTAGGGAGTGGTAGTATGTGGGTGAAAATACTTTGTTAATGAGAGAAGTCAGAGGAGAATGGTCAGACTGGTTCAAGGTGACATGAAGGCGACAGTAACTCAGATAACCATGCATTATAACAGTGCCGTGCAAAAGTGCATCTCTGAAAGCACAACACATAGAACCTTGAAGTGAATGGGCTATTGTAGCAGAATATTGCAAATATAAACCCAGAGCCACTTTATTAGATACAGGAGGTACCTAACAGAGTGGCCGCTGATTGCATGTTGAAGACTCTTAGTTTCGCTTTTCTCTGCATTGTCTTTGTTCTTGCTGTTAAAACCGTCAGCAACTTTAAAATAGCCTGGTAGGTTATCTTCCTTCTGTCCCAGGCTGTTCACTTCTTGCTGATTACTGGAATAATTGTGGTGGCCTTCATTTAGAAGGCCTTTTCAGTGCCTCCATGCCCCTAAATGTGATCTGATTAACTGACTGCATAAACTACTCCAAAATGTGACCTGAAGAAGGATTCATAAAAATGAGCATAACATCCAAATTTTTAATTGTATCCCTCTAAAAATAAGCTCTTATGAATTGATTTTTGAAGATATCATTATCCCTCTTTATTAGTTTTAGTAACATGTGTATTTGTACTCCCAGCTATCATTACTCTTTAATGTCATTAAAATTCTATTTTAACAAGTAGGGCCGAATCTCTTTATGTCCCTTACCAAAACATAATGTTTAAACTTTATTAACCAATGATAATCCCTTTCTGCAAGTTCTCTCAAGAGAAAGGTTAGCTCTATTTGTCACATGTACATCGAAACATCCAGTGAAATGAGTTGCTTTGCATCAAACCGACCTGGCATTAATTTGATCAACACTCACAAAGTTCTGGAAGAATTCAGCAGCGTACAGAAGGGAAATAAACTGTCGATGTTTTGGGCCGGTAGCATTCACATCCATGAACAATTTTAAAAAAGCCAGAGAACTCAAAGGAGTTATTTGCAAAAGTTCATTTTATCAACATAAGATGAATAGCCGAAGTCTTTTCCCCAGGTTGGAAAGTCCAAAACTAGAGAGCATTAAGGTTAAATGTTAAAGGTTAGCTTTATTTGTCACAGGTGCATTGAAACTTACAGTGAAATGCATTGTTTGTGTCAAATCAAATTAGTGAGGTTTGTGCTGAGCATCCTGCAAGTGTTGCCACGCTTCTGACGTCAGCATAGCATGCCCACAAATCACTAACCCTAACCACACATCTTTGGAATGTGGGAGGAAGCTGGAAAACCACATGCGCACGCTCACAGAGAGACAGCACAGGGAACTGAACTCCGATCATGCAGTTGGCAATGTAAAGCGTTTGTGATAACCGCTACACTATCAGGCTACCCTTGGGAATCAAAGTATTTCTGTCATTACAAGCACTTTTTCAAAAGGTGATATTGATGAGGAAATTATTAATTTTTAAGTAGGCACTTCCAAGAAAGATAATAATGTCCAATGTATTCATCAATAAAGAGGAGTTAAATTAAGCTCATTTGTTCGTTTAATAGTCATCCTCTCCAGAAAACAGTGCACAGAGCATTAGGCTAAGGCATACTAATTACCATGAAGACGTTCCTTGAATGAGACTGATCAGCTGCAGGCAGCCTTTTTTTTAAATAAAATGATGAATATTAAGTCTGACGTCCTTATTAAAAATATTTGAAGAGAAGAATATACTAAGTGAAAGGTCGAGGGGAGGTTCACGAGAATGATTCTAGGATTGAAAGGTTAAAGTAAGAGGAGCATTTGAAGGCCATGCCCTGTACTCACTGGAGTACATCTCATTGAAACCTATTGAATATTGAAAGGCTTAGATAGATGGAGAGGATAGGACCAGAAGGCATAGCCTCAAAATACAAGGATGTTCCTTTAGAACAGAGATGCCGAGGAATTCAGTTCCACAGATGGCCCTGGAGGCCAAGTCATTGGGTATATTGAAAGTGGAGGTTGATAGGTTCTTGATTAAAGGTTACGGGGGTAGGCAGGAGAATGGGGTTGAGAGGGAGAATAGTACATAGAACATAGAATAGTACAGCAGAGTACAGGCCCTTTGGCCCACAATGTTGTGCTGACCCTCAAACCCTGCCTCCCATATAACCCCCCACCTTAAATTCCTCCATATTCCTGTCTAGCAGTCTCTCAAATTTCACTAGTGTATCTGCCTCCACCATTGTCTCAGGCAGTACATTCCTTGCACCAACCACTCTCTGAGTAAAAAACCTTCCTCTAATATCCCCCTTGAACTTCCCACCCCTTACCTTAGAGCCACGTCCTCTGGTATTGAGCAGTGGTGCCCTGGGGAAGAGGTGCTGGCTGTCCACTCTATCTATTCCTCTTAATATCTTGTATACCTCTATCATGTCTCCTCTCATCCTCCTTCTCTCCAAAGAGTAAAGACCTAGCTCCCTTAATCTCTGATCATACTTTATAATTTCTAAACCAGGCAGCATCCTGGTAAATCTCTTCTGTACCCTTTCCAATGCTTCCACATCTTATAGTGAGGCGACCAGAACTGGACACAGTACCCCAAGTGTGGCCTAACCAGATTTTTATAGAGCTGCATCATTATCTCGTGACTCTTAAACTCTATCCCTCGACTTATGAAAGCTAACACCCCATAAGCTTTCTTAACTACCCTATCTATCTGTGAGGCAACTTTCAGGGATCTGTGGACATGTACCCCCAGATCCCTCTGCTCCTCCACACTATTAAGTATCCTGCCATTTACTTTGTACTCTGCCTTGGAGTTTGTCCTTCCAAAATGTACCACATCACACTTCTCCGGGTTGAACTCCATCTGCCACTTCCCAGCCCACTTCTGCATCCTATCAATGTCTTTGTGCAACCTTCGACAATCCTCTACACTATCCACAACACCACCAACCTTTGTGTCGTCTGCAAACCTGCCAGCCCACCCTTCTACCCCCACATCCAGGTCGTTAATAAAAATCATGAAAAATAGAGGTCCTAGAACCGATCCTTGTGGGACACCACTAGTCACAACCCTCCAATCCGAATGTACTCCCTCCATCACTACCCTCTGCTTTCTGCAGGCAAGCTAATTCTGAATCCACCTGGCCAAACTTCCCTGGATCCCATGCCTTCTGACTTTCTGAATAAGCCTACTGTGTGGAACCTTGTCAAATGCCTTACTGAGATCCATGTAGATCACATCCACTGCACTACCCTCATCTATATGCCTGGTCACCTCCTCAAAGAGCTCTATCAGGCTTACTAGACATGATCTGCCCTTCACAAAGCCATGCTGACTGTCCCTGATCAGACCATGATTCTCTAAATGCCCATAGACCCTATCTCTAAGAATCTTTTCCAACAGCTTTCCCACCACAGACGTAAGGCTCACTGGTCTATAATTACCCAGACTATCCCTACTACATTTTTTGAACAAGGGGACAACATTCGCCTCCCTCCAATCCTCCGGTACCATTCCCGTGGACAACGAGGACATAAAGATCCTAGCCAGAGGCTCAGCAATCTCTTCCCTCACCTCGTGGAGCAACCTGGGGAATATTCCATCAGGCCTCGGGGACTTATCCATCCTAATGTATTTTAACAACTCCAACACCTCCTCTCCCTTAATATCAACATGCTCCAGAACATCAACCTCACTCATATTGTCCTCACCATCATCAAGTTCCCTCTCATTGGTGAATACCGGAGAGAAGTATTCATTGAGGACCTCGCTCACTTCCACAGCCTCCAGGCACATCTTCCCACCTTTATCTCTAATCAGTTGTACCTTTACTCCTGTCATCCTTTTGTTCTTCTTTGTTGAAGAATGCCTTGAGGTTTTCCTTTACCCTACTCGCCAAGGCCTTGTCATGCCCCCTTCTTGCTCTCCTCAGCCCCTTCTTAAGCTCCTTTCTTATTACCCTATATTCCTCAATAGACCCCTCTGATCCTTGCTTCCTAAACCTCATGTATGCTACCTTCTTCCACCTGACTAGATTTTCCACCTCACTTGTCACCCATGATTCCTTCACCGTACCATTCTTTATCTTCCTCATTGGGACAAATTTATCCCTAACATCCTGCAAGAGATCCCTAAACATCGACCACATGTCCATAGTACATTTCCCTGCAAAAACTTCATCCCAATTCGCACCCGCAAGTTCTAGCCTTATAGCCTCATAATTTGCCCTTCCCCAATTAAAAATTTTCCTGTCCTCTCTGATTCTGTCCTTTTCCATGATAATATTAAAGGCCAGGGAGTGGTGGTCACTGTCCCCCAGATGCTCACCCACTGAGAGATCTGTGACCTGACTTGGTTCGTTACCTAATACTAGATCTAGTATGGCATTCCCCCTAGTCGGCCTGTCCACATACTGTGACAGGAATCCGTCCTGGACACACTTAACAAACTCCGCCTCGTCTAAACCATTGGAACTAATCAGGTGCCAATCAATATTAGGGAAGTTAAAGTCACCCATGATAACAACCCTGTTATTTTTGCACCTTTCCAAAATCTGCCTCCCAATCTGCTCCTCGGTATCTCTGCTGCCACCGGGGGCCTATAGAATACTCCCAATAGAGTAACTGCTCCCTTCCTGTTCCTGACTTCTACCCATACTGACTCAGAAGAGGATCCTGCTTCATTACCCACCCTTTCTGTAGCAGTAATAGTATTCCTGACCAGTAATGCCACCCCTCCTCCCCTTCCCCCCCCCCCATCCCTTATAAAGCACTGAAATCCAGGAATATTGAGAATCCATTCCTGCCCTGGTGTCAGCCAAGTCTCTGTAATGGCCACTACATCATAATTCCATGTATGTATCCAAGCTCTCAGTTCATCACCTTTGTTCCTGATGCTTCTTGTATTGAAGTACACACACTTTAGCCCTTCTACCTTACTGCCTTTACACCCTTTATTCTGCTTCTCTTTCCTCAAAGCCTCTCTATATATTAGATCTGGCTTTACTCCATGCACTTCTTCCACTGCTCTAACGCTCTGGGTCCCATCCCCCTTGCAAATTAGTTTAAACCCTCCGGAACCATGCTAGCAAACCTACCTGCGAGGATATTGCTTCCCCTCGAGTTCAGGTGGAATCCATCCAGTCTGTACAAGTCCCACCTTCCCCAGAAGAGATCCCAATGATCCAAAAATCTAAAACCCTGCTCCCTGCACCAAATCCTCAGCCACACATTCAACTGCCATCTCCTCCAATTCTTACCATCACTATCACGTAGCACTGGCAGCAGTCCTGAGAATGCCACCCTTGAGGTCCTGTTCTTTAGCCTTCTGCCTAGTTCCTGAAACTCACACTTCAGGACCTCATCCCTCTTCCTGCCTATGTCGTTGGTCCCAACATGTATCACAACTTCTGATTGCTTTCCCTCTCGTACCAGGATGTCGTGCACCCGGTCAGAGACATCCCGGACCCTGGCGCCTGGGAGGCAACAAACCCTGCGGGTGTCCTTCTCACGTCCACAAAATCTCTTGTCTGTTCCCCTGACTATAGAGTCTCCAATGACGACAGCTCTCCTCTTCTCCGTCCCACCCTTCTGCACCACAGGGTCAGACTCAGTGCCAAAGGCCCTGCCACCGTGACTCACACCTGGTCGGTCGTCCCCACCAACAGTATCCAGGACGGTAAACTTACTATTATTCAGGGGAATGGCTACAGGGGTGCTCTGCACTACCTGTCTACTCACCTTCGTTTTCCCCCCTCTGACTGTCACCCAACAACCTGCTTCTGGCAGCCTAGGTGTGACTACCTCCCTGTAGCTCTCATCTATGACTGCCTCATTCTCCCTTACGAGTCGAAGGTCATCCAGCTGCTGCTCCAGATTCCTTACACGTCAAGTCAGCCATGATGGAATGGCAGTGCTGATTTGATGGGCCGAATAGCTTAATTCTGCTCCTATGCCTTCTGGTCTTTTAAAAAAATGTACTTTATTTAGAGATACAGCTTTTCTGGCCCTTCGAGCTGCACCACCCTTATCACGGGACAATTTACACTGACCAATTAACCTACCAATTAGTACATTTTCAGACTGTGGGAGGAAGCCGAAGCACTTTGAGGAAAGCCACGCGGCCATGGGGAGGGCGTACAGACTCCTTACAGAGGACGCTGGGATTGAACTCTGAACTCCGGCGCCCTGAGATATAATAGCGTTGTGCTAACAGCTACGTTACCGTGAAGTCTTATGGTCTAAATAGACCATCTGGAGAAACAAGCTTTGACAAAATCACATTTAAACACTGTGTCAGTGACCTCTGGAGTATTCGCCTCGTCTGCAGTGTTACTGCTCCCTGCTCTCCAGCTTAGAGTGATTAATTGTAAACGGATTTTGTGTGAGTAATTAAGAACACTTTTAGTTCATGACTTGTATGCACAGTGAGTAAGCAGCAATTAAGGAGCAAGCAAGTTAGCATGTTAGTTCGAGAGTCAAGACTCATGATTGTTTATTGTTATCCTTCGGTACACGAGCTTAGTATGATATTTTCCAATGTGGCTATTCCTTTAATGGAGAGCGCCTGTGCATGACTTTGTTAAATGTAGGGAGACTGATGCATGAGCAGCCACCACACGGTCCATGACAGATCGGGGTCAGGCTTCAATGGCACGGTTTGACAGATGACTCGGGACCCTTCACTGCTGCAGTTTCCTCCACCATCTCATTGTGATGGGTCATCATCTTCTGCCAGCTCCACTGCTGAGGTCTTGATTGGATCGCTGTCTGTCTGGAACCTCCTTTTTGATCTTACGTCTGTGGGTCACTCTACCAGCACCTAAGCGCCAGATGGCTAACCTCCAGATGGCATTGCGCTGGGGATCTCTGATCCTCTGAGAAGTAGAAAGAACAGAATGATTGTTATTCCAGATCTGATGCAGCATAAAAAACACCATAGGCATAAAGAACACAATAAAAAATAACAAATACACAGAATCAATATATGGAGACCCTCCATTAATCAGGATCGACCATAAATGTTGTGTCTTAGCTGTCTACATCAATGTGCAAGCCAGTGCAGTATGATATGGAGAGAAGCTGTTGCCAATACAGTAAGATTCCCCTGTCCACACAGCTGAGGAATTGAAAGGAATGGCAGTGACCGGTACCGTTTGGAACAGTGGCGTTGCAAGAGTTGTGAGTCAGCTTTGAACTCAATGTAGGACTGTCTTAGGGACTCCAGCTTTGGATTTTTCCTCAGGTTTACTCACGAAGCCTTCCCCGTGAGTGGGTACAGCCACAAGGCAGCGGAGGCTTGAAATCAGAGTTTTCCTTCTCCCAGATGTGCTGCCAACCATGGCTGACAAGCCCCATCTGCCCGAAGCGACAGGCGCCAGTAACCCCGCTTTGCCCCTTCTCCTGTCAGTAGAAGTTGTTCTGCTGGGCTTAGTAGTTAAGGTACACGTGAAGGCCAGGAGCCTGGCTGGGTTCCAGAGCCTATCTGAGATGCAAACCATTGGGAGCATTTAATGGGTAGTAGGAGCTCATCCCTACTATCACCCCCTCCACGGCTATGACAGTGTAAATGGAAAGGCAATCCAGTAAAACAAAGTGCACTATTCGAATGTGTCCATTTATACATAGAGTATATGGCCATTGCTTCTGTCCTCTCTGACAAGTCCATGCACAGGGCTATGAAGGGTTAAGATGACATAGCTGTACAGAAACTTCCAATGACTTTACGGATCAGTAGCAGTGTTCCATTTGAGTGCGGTCTTCGGAATTAGCAACAGCTGCATCACGGCAGCAGAAAAATAACAGATGACAAAATACGGGGGATGGAGGGTAATTCTTTCCAATGAATTCATTGGCACAGAAGTCACTATTTAGCTTTTATGAAGACAGTAACATCTGTATTGCATTAGCCTCTAGGAGTTTAGCAAGAGGGTGGGACCCTTTGACACATCAAGTCTACTGCCAATTCATCAAGGAGGGTACGCTATCTGTTTGAGCATGAGATTCTGCAGATGCTGGAAATTCAGAGGCTTCGCCCACAAACTGTTCAAAGTTCAAAGTTGAAAGTACATTTATTATCAAAGTATGTATAAGCTACCATATACTGCTTTGAGATTCATTTTCTCGCAGGCATTCACAGCAGCTGCTGCTTGACCTGCTGAGTTCCTCTGTCTGTTTAATCCCAGATCCTCACTCACAGTTCAGATTGTCTTCAAACCCTTAATTCTCAACAGAGTGCGTACCTTTTTTAGGTTGTTCAGACAACCCTGCATCTTTGGTCTGCGGCTCCAGTGCATTCCACATTCCAAAACTATTTGTATGAAGAAATAGTTCCTGGATTTGGTTTTCACTGCTGCTGTTTGAATTTTCGGTTCCTCTCAGTCCTTCCACCGGTCATTCAAAGTCAAAGTTAAGGTAAATTTATTATCAAAGTTTGTATATGTCACCATATGCTACCCTGAGATTCATTTTCCTTGCGGGCATTTACAGGAAATTAAAGAAATACAATGGAATTTATGAAAACTATACATAGACAAACAGCCAAAGTGTAAAAGGGGACTAATTGCACACATTTAAAAATGGTAGATAGATAAAAGCAAATAAATAAATAAATAGAAAATACTAAGAACATGAGTCGTTCAGTCCTTAAATCCATCCAACCTACCAGTTATTTTTAATATTTATTGGTTTTGGTTTACTGTTGTCACATGTGCTGAGATATAGTTTAAGGCTTTTGTACCACATGCCATCCAGATAGATAATGCCATACATATAGTAAGTACATTGAGGTAATAAAAATTAAACAGAACACAGAATATTGTGTTGAAGTTGCAGAGAGATGTAATGAGATTGAGAAATTAGCAACCATAAATTAGATTGAGAGTTCCATCCCTACCAGGAAGGCCTCATAACTCTCTGTTTCTTACTGGACACCAGACCTAACCAGTTCTCCTCCACTGCCACTCTCCTCTGTCTAGAGGGACTTGTCCTCATTCTAAATAATTTCTCCTTTGGCTCCTCCCCACTTCCTTCAAACAAAAGGGGCACTCGCATGGGTCCCAGCTATGCCTGCCTGTTTGTCGGCTACGTGTAACAGTCTATCTTTCAAGCCTACACTGGTGACCGTTCCACACTTTTCCTACGCTACATCGACGACTGCATTGGTGCTTCTTCCTGCATCCATGCTGAACTTGTCAACTTCGTCCACTTTGCCTCCAACTTCCACCCTGCCCTTAAATTTAGATTAGATTAGATTATGAGGACACTCAGTCCTCGTTTATTGTTATTTAGAAATGCATGCATTAAAAAATGATACAATGTTCCTCCAGAATGATATCACAAGAAAACACAGGACAAACCAAGACTAAAACTGACAAAACCACATAATTATAACATATAGTTATGACAGTGCAAAACAATACCGTAATTTGATAAAGAGCAGACCATCGGCACGGCAAAAAAAAGTCTCAAAGTCCCGATAGACTCATCATCTCACGCAGGCAGCAGAAGGGAGGAACTCTCCCCGCCATGAACCTCCAGCGCCGCCAACTTGCCGATGCAGCACCATTGGAAGCACCCGACCGCAGCGGACTCTGAGTCCGTCTGAAAACTTAGAGCTTTCCACCAGCCCCTCCGACACAGCCTCTCTGAACACCATCCTCTGCCGAGTGCTTCGACCCTGCCCCGGCTGCCAAGCAACAAGCAAAGCTGAGGACTCGAGGCCTTCTCCTCCGGAGATTCTGGACCACACAGTAGCAGCAGCAGCGAAGCAGGCATTTCAGAAGTTTCACCAGATGTTCCTCCGTGCTCTCACGTTCGTCTCCATCAAATCAGGATTGTGCACGGCACCCTACTTGACAAATAACAGACACCACCACCAGAGAGGCCGCTGCAAGCTGTGTCGCGCCGCCATCTTCTCCTCCTGCCTTGTCCTTTACCTGGTCCATTTCTGATTTCCTTCCCCTTTCTCAATCTCACTGTCTCTATCTTTGGAGATAGCTTATCCACTGATGTCTATTATAAACCCACGGACTCTCACAGTTACCCGAACTATACCTCTTCCCACCCCTCTTCTCTCAAATGCTCTGTCTCCACTGCATCTGCTGTCAGGATGAGGCTTTTCATTTTAGCACAATGGAGATGTCCTCCTTTTTCAAAGAAAGGGGCTTCGCTTCCTCCACCATCAACACTGCCCTCAACTGCATTTCTTCCATTTCACGCATGTCTGCGCTTACCCCATCCTCTCGCCACCCTAACAAGGATAGGGTTCACCTTGTCCTCACCTACCACCCCACCAGCCTCTGCATCCAGTACATAATTCTCCAGAACCTCTGCCATCTCCAGCGGGATCCCACCACTATCCCATCTTTCCCGCCCCCCCCCACCCCACTTTCTGCTTTCCACAGGGATTGCTCCCTACGTGACTCCCTTGTCCATTTGTCCCTCCCCACTGATCTCCCTCCTGGCACTTATTCTTGCAAGCAGAACAAGTGCTACACCTGTCCCTACACCTCCTCCCTCACTACCATTCAGGCCCTAAACAGTCCTTTCATGTTAAAGCAGTGAAATTCAGATCAAACTTGTGAAACCAGAAACCAAATGGAGAATGCTAGAAATGCCCAGCAGACAGCCAGTGTCTGTAGAGAGAGACAAACTCTCTTAATGATGAAGTATTAACTGTTTTTCCCACTACGGCATGGTGGCATAGTGGTTAGCATAGTACCTGCAACCTAGGTTCAGTTCCTGCCGCTGTCAGTAAGGAGCTTGTATGTTCTCTCCGTGACAGCATGGGTTTCTTCTGGGTGCTCTGGGTTCCTCTCAGATTCCAAAAACCTTCTGGTTGGTAGGTTCATTGGTTATTGTCAATTGTCCTGTGGATAGGCTAGGGTTCAATTGGGGGTCACTGGGTGCTGTGGCACAAAGAGCCAGAAGGGCCTATCCTGCACTGTATATCTATCTGTCTGTCTGTCTATCTATCTATCTATCTAAATCAATCCGTCAGTGCTTCACTGAGCACCTATGCTCCGTCTGCCAGAAAAAGCGGGATCTCCCAGTGGCCACCCATTTTAATTTCACTTCCCATTCCTACTCTGCTATGTCTGTCCATGGCCTCCTCCACTGTCGTGATGAGGCCACACTTAGGTTGGAGGAACAACATCTTATATTCCATTTGGGTAGCCTCCAACCTGATGGCATGAACACTGATTTCTCAAGCTTCCAGTAATGCTCCCCACCCCCTCCCCCTGTCCTCTCTCCTTCACCATATCCCATCCTCTTTTCCCTCTCTCACCTTATCTTGCCTGCCCATCACCTCCCTCTGCGCTCCTTCCCCCTTTTCTTTCTTCCATGGCCTTCTGTCTCTTTCACCAATCACCTTCCCAGCTCTTTACTTTATCCCCCCCCTCCCGGTTTCACCTATCACCTTGTGTTTCTCTCTCCCCTCCCCCACCTTTTAAATCTTTTTTTCTCCAGTCCTGCTGAAGAGTCTCATTCTGAAACACTGACTATACTCTTTTCCATTGATGCTGCCTGTCCTGCTGAGCTCCTCCAGCATTTTGTGTGTGTTGCTTGGGAGCTCAAGAGTTCATCTTTTAGTGTATGACAGGTTTGTTTAAGATTCTGAGAAGAGTGGTATAGAAACTGTCCTTGAGTCTGGTGGTTCATTCTCTCAGGCTTTTGTATCTTCTATCTGACGGCAGAGAGGAGAAGAGAGGATGACTAGGGTGTCTAGGGGGCTTTGCTGACATACTGGAAAACCTTAAAATGGTTGTAACTGGGAAACTATTTCTTCCTTGCACTTCTCCCCAGAGTCAATGAGACCTAAAGTGATAGATCCATTACCTATTGGAGAAGGTAGATGAGGTCCCAGATTCCATACTTAGATTCAGACACAACAGCACAGAAACAGGCCCTTTGGCCTGTCTAATCCATGCCAAAATATTATTTTACTTCATCCAACCGACTCACACCTGGATCATAACCCTTTCATACTCCTTCCATCCGTGTACTTATCCAAGCTTCTGTCAGATGTTGAAATGGGACCCATCATCCACTACCTCCACTGGCGTCTTCCACAGTCAAATTTCCCCCTTCTGCTCCACCCCTCTGAATCCCCAGATCAGCACCCCATGTTGATAGACATCGACAGCATAGTAAATTTTAACTTGACCCATTCAGGCCTGAAGTTTTAATCGCTGTGGAGGATTTCTTACTCTGGTGGGATAATGTCTTTCCTGACTAGTTGGGGGGTGGGTCACTCTGCTTGGCAGGTGAGACTTGTGGATGTGAAACAATCTCAGGTTGGGGTCTCCTTTGTGGTGGTTGTAGGAGTTGTCTGTGGGACTGCAGGATGTGGCTCTGACAGCTCAGGATACCTTTCTTCTGAATGTGTTGGCAGCCCAATCAGTGCATGGCAAGCTTCACTAGATGATGAGGATCATGATGTGTGAGTACAGTGTTTAACTCGGCTACTTTCTTTTACCTTTTGGAAAGCCACCTCACACTGATTTGTCCAGTGCCATTTCTTCCCAATCTGTAGTAATGAGTTCAAGGGGTGGAGCACAGTAGCTAGGTATGGCAGGAATCTGTCATAGTAAATCGACAAATCCTTTGGCCTTGGAGCATCCACCACTGCTTGAATGTTCTCACCACTCTTGTGTAATCCTTGTGCATCAATAGTTTGATCACAGCAAGTGATACTTGGTTTAAGGAATTCACTTTTGTTGTGTTGTGCTCTGAGCCCGTAATCTTCTAATCTTTTTTAACACTGTCTTGAGATTTTGGAGAAGTTCCTTGACATCCTTACCAGCAACAATGATGTCATCCAGGTAATACTGTGCCTGGTAAATAGCTTTCTGCCAGAGTGCAGGTGTAGATGCTACTCCAGAAATAAGCCTATTGTAGCGATAAAACCCTTTGTGAGTGTTTATGATACTTCTTTTCGACTCTTCTTGGAGTCTTCTTCCATTTCCATCTGTGGGTGTGCCTCAGATAAGTCCACTTTCCTAAATTGTTTCCCCCCTGAGAGGTTTGCAAGGATATCCCCTATCTAGGGCAGAGGGTATTGATCTACTTTCAGTACTGATGTTGACCTTAAAATCATCCCAGATCCTGATAGAACAATTCTTCTCGGCTACTGGGACCACTGGCATTGCCCATGGGCTCCACTCAGCCTTGGAAAGAACTCCTTCAGCCTCCGTGCACTCTAACTCACTGGCTGTTTTATCACGGATATTATAAGGAACTGGATGGGCTGTGTAAAACTTGAGTGTGGCATTTTCATTTAGCACTGTTTTACCCTTGATATGTTTGAGTTGTCCATGCCATCCTTGAACACTGCTGTGACATCATCTAGTACCTTCCTTAATTTGCTTTCCATTGACTCTTGCAGAGGGTGTGGTATGCAAATGGTGGATGCATCTCCAATCAACCATATAATATAACCATATAACAATTACAGCACGGAAACAGGCCATCTTGGCCCTTCTAGTCCGTGACGAACTCTTACTCTCACCTAGTCCCACCGACCTGTACTCAACCCATAACCCTCCATTCCTTTCCTGTCCATTAAGCATTAAGCTGTCCAACTTAACTTTAAATGACAACATCGAACCTGCCTCAACCACTTCTGCTGGAAGCTCGTTCCACACAGCTACAACTCTCTGAGTAAAGAAGTTCCCCCTCATGTTACCCCTAAACTTTTGCCCTTTAACTCTCAACTTATGTCCTCTTGTTTGAATCTCCCCCACTCTCAATGGAAAAAGTCTAACCACGTCAACTCTATCTATCCCCCTCATAATTTTAAACACCTCTATCGTCCCCCCTCAACCTTCTACGTTCCAAAGAATAAAGACCCAGGTCAAGTTGTAGTCATCTCAGCTGATCATGCCCCCCGCCCCCCACCCCCCAATGCTGGTCCTCCTGTTTTTACCACATACAAGCCCAATGAAGCTTGTTGGTTGTTGTATTCCACTGTTATAAATGTCATTCCCACAGGAGTTTTCTTCAACATAAATTCTTAGTTGGATATTTGCAGGCTTCAATTTAATATCTTTGAAATGCTGTTCAAGTTCATATTGTGGAATGACTGAAACAGCCGGCCTGTGTCCAATTCCATTTAATTAAATTGTCATTGACTTCTGGTGTAAGTCATAATGCTTTTGTCTCTGGTTAGTTTTCACATGAAACTCTCAAGGCTACTTAGTCCTCCGTCACTCTTATCATTATCAGACTTTTCATCAACAGCATGCAGATTAGTACTCTTTTTGAAACTGCAACTTTTTATCTTTAGCCCTTCCCTGAGAATTCCATTTATTTTTGTGTCTGATATGATATTTGTATGTGTCATACTTTGCTGCAAGTTTCACCTTTAAATCTGCATTGGTATAGTGTATGTGAGTGCCTGCCACAATGGTAACATAATTTGTTCGACCAGGCTGATTTCTGTTTTGGACATTGCAATTTTGTTTATGCTCACTTTCATTCTTGACTGCAACTCAAATGAATCTCTGTCTGCTGTTTCTATTGATACAGCAATTTCAACTGCTTTTTAAAATGTAAGTTGTGCTTCAGTTAGGAGATGTTTTTGAATGCTTTCTTGTAAGATTCCACAAACTAACTGATCTCTTCAGTGCATTATTAAGCCCATCACTGAGCTGACAATGCTCAGACAACTTCTTCAATTCAGCCACGTATGCTGAAATGGATTCCCCTTCCTTTTGATTCCACTTATGAAACTTAATGCGTTTTACAGTTAACAGTGGTTTTGGTTCTAAATGTTCCTGCATTACTTTTATGATATCAGCAAAGCTCATTTCTACTGGTTTGGTTAAAGCAGTCAAACTGTACATCTTTAAATCCAATGCACCCAGCAAAATTGGCACACACTTCTCATTGGCTATTTGATTTGCTTCAAAATACTGTTTAGTTTGCTTAATGTTTAATACCCAGTTATCACTCATGCAATTGAGTGCATCAATCTTTCCGATGTAACTAGCCATTTCTTCTTTTTATACTTATAATTGTTATTGCCTGGTACTTACTGTTTATAAACACATGAATTTGTCCATTTTCTGCCTTTATGTTGAAACTCAACCATGTCTGTCCCTTCAAAAGAAGCACATGCTATGCTTTTTTTTACTTGACCATTTCTCACGGTGCTTTTCTTTAAACTCAAACTTCTCGCTGCGCTTCAACTGGTGGGTAGTCATCTCCAGGTTCATTTAATACTTCCTCGTTGCCACTGTTATGTTCTGTAACTCCAGAAGATAAACCTAATTGGAAGGAAAGGACAGCAAGTTCAGAATGCCAGTCTAACTTAGTCTTTACTTCAAGCGAGGCATGCACATATCATGGGATAGTGTTATGATGTATGCAATTCCCTTATTTTTACAGATTACCCATAATAAATTATTTAAATGAACGAGAATAAATTCAGAAAAATAATAGACGCTGTGTTACAGCATATCCTTCATTTTATTCACATCTTTTGAGTGAACAGCTGAAATATTTTGTCCACTAACCTGCAAGATTGAATAAAATCATTCAGAGGTGAACTCCCTGATACTAGTGTGGCGTGAATTTGTCTGCTTCTATGTTTAAAATTTCTCTCTGTGATACACCTTGTGCATTGGCCATTGAGCAGCTCAAGATTCAAGATTCACAATTCAGTTACTAATCACGTGTACGTGGAAACATAGTGTAAAATATGTTGCTTGCATTAACAACCAACATACTCAAGGATGCGTGTAGGGGCAGCCTGCAAGTATCACTGCATATTCTGGCGCCAAAATGGCATGCCCACAGTGCTCGGCAGAACAACACAGAACACAACAAGGAACAAAATAATAGCAGCAAAACAAGCCCCAATTTCTCCCACTCACACATGTACACAGTCGTCCAGCCCCAGGAGAAGCCACCTTCGACCTTCAGCCTTCAGTGGACTTGAACTTGCAGACATTCAGTTTTTAACTTTCCCAGTGAACTCACAGAGATTTACAGACTCTGGGATTGGGCTTCAACATCCTTATTTCCAATTGACATTCGGGCTTTGATCTTTAGTCTTGACCCCTGGACTAGCTGACTAACTGCTGTTGACAAATGAGAACCCTGGATGAAGACGCCAAACTCCAGGCCTCAAACGCAGGATGATGGGACCTGAACACTAGGCCTTGAACTCTGCTCTTGCCAATTTGAGTACCCTGGGGGGCACTGGCCCTCATTCCTCTTGCCTGCACAGAACTCCAATTCTGAAACCCACTGATAAGTTACTGATCCTGGGGGTTGGGGGAGGGGGCCACCAATCCTCATTCACACTGACTTTCCGGCCCAATATCCCACTATGGATGTCTCACATCTGCATTGCTGGTCTTTGAATGCGAAGTAGAGGCTTAGCCTCTGGCTTGACCTCAAACTCCTCCACATCTCTGTCGCTAAACCCTAATCTGACTCCTCCCTCTGTTCCCAAAGCTATCCCTATGAACCTAAAAACAACAAAAAATAAAGTCTGAGCCATGACCTCAATAAAGGCTGTAGTTCGGCTCCATCCAAACTTTGCTAAACTTGAATCCTTGTAGCTCATGTTTGTCCCCACATCCAGCAATTTTGTAACGTAGCTGTATTGTAATGTAGCATCTCCTGCTGCTGGTCTTGCAACATCATCAGAAATGTTCAAAATGAATTTATTATTAAAGTATGTACGTTTATGTCAACATATACTACTCTGCGATTCATTTTCTTGCAGGCATTCACAGTAGAACAGAGAGATAATAGAATCAGTGAAAAACTACACTCAAAGTCTGACAACCAATGTGCAAACGAAAACAAACTGTGCAAATAAATAAATAAAGAAAGAAAGAACGAATGCTGAGAGCATGAGTTGTAGAGTTCTTGAAAGTGAGTTAATAGGCTGAAGAATCAGTTCAGAGTTGAGGTGAGTGAAGTTATCCATGCTGGTTCAGGAGCCTGATGGTTGAAGGGTAACAACTGTTCCTGAACCTGGTGATGTGGGATTAAGGCTCCTGTACTTCCTTCCCAATGAGAGTAGCAAGAAGAAAGCATGGCATGGATGGTGGGGGCCCTCAATGATAGATGCTGCTTTCTTGTGCCAGCTTTCTTTGTAGATGTACTCAGTGATGGGGCCCAACATTTTCAGGCTGTCTCTATTTATATTAAAATGATGTTAATCTCATTGTCTGGAGAATAGGATTCTCTTCATCAGCCGGAGATTTGATCACTCATCTACGCACTAGTGGGTAGTTTATAAAGCCTGCCAAACTACGTGTCTTTCAGGTGTGGAAGGAAACTTGTGAGGTCACTGGGAGCTCTATACGGAGGATAAGGTCTTTTTAAGATTAGATTTATCATATGTACATCGAAACATTCAGTGAAATGCGACGTTTAGCATCAAATCAAATCAGCGAGGATTGTGTTGGACTGTCCACAAATGTCGTCACACTTTGGGGGACAACATTGCATGCCCACAACTCACTAACCCGAACCCTATGTTTTTGGAATGTCAGAGGAAACCAGAGGGTCCAGAGGAAAGCCACGTGTTCATAGACAGAACATACAAACTCCTTACAGACAGCAGTGGGAATTGAACACCAGTTGGACCAAACCTGTAAATATTCTCTGTATTCATTCAAGCTTATCTTTCCTGCAGGCACACTACACTCCAAATTCAGCCTCATCAAAGAATTGCTCTTTCTGTCTCCTACAGTGAAGAGAAATCCCAGACTCCAGCTCTGAAGAAGAAATAATTAAAGATAAATCCAGGTAGGAAAAACTAAAATTAAAGCCTAATTCATTGGCTTGTGCCTGCAAGACTACGTTTGTACTTAGTGACAGCATCTTGAATATTCCACAGCCGTATTTCTCTTGCAAGGTTTTATGCGACAGAAGTGAATGTAAGGAATATGGTTGTGTCACTATACTGCTGGAAGTCCCATCTTTCTTATGAAACCTGTTGGATTGCGGTGTAGAATTTTCTTGTAGTTTAACTTGCCTACATTTGCTTGTGTTTTTATATAATCACCTATAAACATGTAATTGTTCAGTGAATTTTCCAGTAATTAAGGTACAGCTGTTTCTTTATTTTTCTAAAAACTTCTTAGTTTTCAAGAGCAGGTGTCACGCTACTTGAATCTGGTTGTTTTATTGGTTAATTGTTATCGATGGAATTTTGTTACCTATTTTCTGAGTAAGAGAGGAGCATGACTACTTTTTAGTCTTGTGTTCTCTTTGTTTTCTCAACACTTTTTCTTGTTCTGCTTTCCTCTTGTAGCATTCACTAAAGTTATTGTAAGCAATAAGTTTTATGCCTAGTTCTTGACTTCTGAAGAATTTTTGGATGCAAAAGTATCAGAATCCAACAAGACTTAAACTGTGATCCAGACTGCCCCCGGATGAAAATCACTCAGTGTTTGAAAGAGAGTCAATAAGTGTGTACAGTGTCCAGGTCGAAATGCTTCTCTTGAATGTATCATCAATATCCATTTACTTGGCAAATTCAGGGCAAAGCAGTGAATTTATAAACCCACCATATTCTGATGATGGGTCCTCTCAAAGACCAAAATTTGCCTTTTCCCTCCATCAACCTGACCAGTGTTTTCTTGAACTTTCTATTTTAGTTTCAAAATGTTAGCATTTTCAAACTTTGCTGTCAATCACAAAATATGCACCAAAGGCAATAGCATGGTAGGAGTTCACGCAAGAAATTTTCAGCACTAGTGATCACCTATAAGTGTTCAATTCCCACTGCCCGTGTGTGAAATTCCCAGATCAGCAGTTTTTCAGATACTCAAACCACCCCATCTGGCACCAACAGGTATTTCATGGTCAAAGTCACTTCGATCATATTTCTTCCCCATTCTGATGTTTGATCTGAACAACAATTGAACCTCTTCATCATGTCTGCTTGCTTTTGTGCATTGTGTTGCTGCCACATGATTGGTTGATTAGACGTTTGAATGAACAAGCCACTGTACAAGTTACCTAGTAAAATAGCCTTTAGATGTAGATACATAGAATCAAAAGGCTTTTTCTAATGTGCTCCTAGGCTATTTGAGTGTAATTACTAGTGTTTAGAAATTTAAATTGACAATTTAATACAGATAAAAATACTTTGGTGCCTTGAGGCTGCATAATAATAAATAAATAAATACAAATGTACATGAATAGGCAATAAATATCAAGAACATGAGATGAGCAGTCCTTTAAAGTGAGTCTATAGGTGCTGGGAACAGATCATCACGGGGCAAGTGAAGTTATCCCCTTTGGTTCAGGAGCCTGATGATTGAGGGATAATAACTGTTCCTGATTCTGGTGATGTGGGTCTTGAGCCGTCTGTACCTTCTTATGATGGCAGCAGTGAGATGAGAGCATGTCCTGGACGGTGGGGATCCTTGATGATCAATACTGCTTTCCTGCGACAGCACTCCATGTAGATGTGCTTAATGGATGTACCCCTGATGGACTGGGCTGTATTGTAGGATTTTCTATTCAAGAGTATTGGTGTTTCCATCCCATTTCATGATGCAACCAGCAATATGCTCTCCACCACATACTGACATATCCAAAAGTGTGTCACTGTTTTAGACGACATGCCGAATCTTTGCAAACTTCTGAGAAAGTAAAGATGCTGCCATGCGTTCTTCATAAAGGTATTAACTGTTTCTGAACCTGGTTTTGTGGGGCCTAAGGCTCCTGTACCTTGGTTAGACCACAGTTGGAATATTGTGTTCAGTTCTGGTCATCTTATTATAAGAAGGATGTGAAAGCTTTAGAGCGGGTACAGAGATTTACCAGGATGCTGCCTGGACTAGAGAGCATGAACATTGTGTTTTATAGGATTGCTTATATATTTACATTTATTGCATTTATTTTGTTCTTTATGCTTATTGTGATGTTTCTTCTGCTGCATCGGATACAGAGTAACACTCATAAATCTCCTTTACACTCATAAACATTCTTGAATCTTGAACATCTAATGAGGATAGGGGAGATGTCAAAAGTAAGCTCTTTACTCTGAGAGTGGTGAGTGCATGGAACACCCTGCCATGATAGTGATAGTGGTAGAAGCAGATATATTAGGGGCACTTAGGAAACTCTTAGGTAGGCACATGGATGATAAAAAAATGGAGGGCTATGTATGAAGGAAGAGTTAGATTGATCCTAGAGTAGGTTAAAGTGTCTGCACAACATTGTGGGCCGAAGAGCCTGTACCATGCTGTAGTGTTCTGTGTTCTATGTTTGGTGTAAATTATGAAACAGATACTTGCTTAAGTTAAAAAAAACACAACAGCCAAAGTGCAATGTGCAATAAACCAAAGATTCACATAGATTTCAGGAGTAACTTCTATTTGTCCCACACAGTCATGGATCTTGAGCAATACTTCTATTCCCTTGTTGCTGTGGCTAACTTTTTTCTGTTGGACAGTGTTAAACATTTGCTTTATAATCAACTTCTCTCTGACTCGTTTCCACATAATGTTCCTGAATCTGCAGCTGACACTGATCCACAGACAAGTCTGTGTTTAATGAAAACAGAATTATGTCGGATAAACTATGTTTTCTTTGTGAGGTGCTCTGATTGTTGCCCTGATGGTGTAGTTTGAACTTACAGTGATTTTCTTTAACCTTGGTTGAAAGATGGCAGAAAAGAGTAATAATTTCCAATTGTGTTATTGAAAAGTTAATCATGTAACAAACATTAAATGTCCATAAAAATATGTAGAGCATCAATAGTACCAAAGATATTAATTTGTGAGCTTGATGAGGTAAATGATCTGATTCAGGAAGAAGATTATATAAGATGCAGATAACGTTTTCTCCCTTTACACAAAAGAATTATTGTGCAGCTTAGTAGCTGTCTTCTGGGATCTCTGAAGTTGGGGCAATAAGCTAATGAATCTGAATTTAGACTCTACAACTCATGTTCTCAATATTGTTTCTATTTGCACAATTTGTCGTCTTTTGCACATTGGTTGTTTGTCAGTATTTGTTTTTGTATAATTTCTCGCGAATTCTGTTTTTTTTTCCTGCAAATGCTTACAAGAAAATGAATCTCAAAGTATATGGATACTTTGACAATAAATTGTACTTCGACTTTGAAAGGCAAAAATTCATTGACTTAAAGATCAATAGAAGATAAACAAAAGTTAACCGTTTGGTTTAGATGGATCAAAACAGAGAAGAAAAAAAATTCATGCCCGGATGTTGCAGAAAATTGTCCCAAGTTTTTTTCTCTGATACTTCTATTTATCATAGAACAATGATGGTATCACAGAGATCATAATCCAAAGAAATGAATCCAAATCCTTTCATAGCAAATTTAAAAAAACATTAATCAAATAAGTCTGGAATTAAATAAAGACTAGTTTCAATGCTTGGGAAAGCACCAAATCATTAAGAACCCAGATTCGACTTTATTTATCACATGTATATTGACACATACAGTGAAATACATTTTTTGCATTAACAATCAAAACCCCTGAGAGTGTGCTGGGGGGCAGCTTGCAGGTGTTGCCACACATTTCAGCGCCAACGTAGCCTACCGTCTTGCTCAGCGGAAGAACAATCATAAAGACCCATTAGTTTTGTCTTTGTGAAGGAAGTCAGCACATGTCTGATCTTTCAGGATTTACCAGGATGGATTAGAGAGCATGTTATGTGAGGATAGGTTGAGTGAGTTAGGGCTGTGCTCTTTGAAGTTGGGGGCGGTGAGAGGTGACTTGATGATAAGAGGCATAGATCGAGCGCACAGCCAGAGACTTATTCCTAAAGCAGAAATGGCTAATGCAAGGGGGTATAATTTTAAGGTGATTGGAGGAAAGTATAAGGGGGATGTTAGAGGGAAGTTTTTTATACAAAGAGAGGAGGGTATGTGGAACACTCTTACAGGAGTGGTGGTAGAGGCAGAACATTAGGGACATTTAAGAAACTTAGAAAAGCAGATGGATAAATAAAAAATGGGCTGTTGTACAGGAGGGAAGGATTAGATTGATCTTGGAGTAGGTTAAAAGGGTGGCACAAAATCATGGGTGAAGAGCCTGTATTGTGCTCTTCTCTCCTTGTGATTATTTGAGTTAGTTGCCTTCCTGTCAGTTTGAACCAGTCTAACCACTCTCCTCTGACCTCTCTCATTAACAGGGCATTTTCACCAACAGAACTGCTGCTCACTAGATGATTTTTGCTTTTCACACCATCCTTTGCAAAATCTGTTGTCTGTGAAAATTGTGGGCCAAGGGGTTTGTAATATTCTATGTACAAAGAAAGGTTCAATAAATGGTTAAGTATACTAACACAACTTCTGGTAATTTCTCCCCTTCCTCATTCTCTTTATTTCCATTTCCCATTCTGGCTTCCCTTTTACCCCTTCTCTTCTCATCCGCATGTTACTCCACACTGGTTTGCCCCTCCTTCCCTTACTCCCATGGTCCACTCTCCTCCACTATCAGATTTCTTCTGCAGCCCTTTACCTTTCTCAGTTCTCACCATATCTCCCTCTCCCACCCACCTATCTTCTGCCTTACCTCGTTTCACCTATCACCCGCCCATTTGTCCTCCTCCTCCTAACCCCACCTTCTTATTCTGGCTTCTTCCCCCTTCCTTTCCAGTCCTGATGAAGGGTCTCAGCCCAAAATGTTGACTGTTTATTCTCCTCCAAAGATCCTGCCTGGCTTGCTGAGTACTTGCAACACTTAGTGTGTGTTACTTTCAATACATCCGATATTATTTTTATGTTTATACAGTGGGAGAGGGCTGATGGAACAATAAGTAGGTCTTCACCAGCAGAATATTAGGACCATAATGTCTGCTGTCTATAATTATGAAAAGTATGTCTTGTCTTATCGCTGTTTGGATTCTCACTTTGTGTCATAAAACAGTTGTAATGCAGAGATGGTGGAGCAGACATTTTGTGCTGTGTTCGGTACTCGGTGTACATTGTGGTGAAGTCAAAGTTAATTGGACTGAAGTTTCATTTTAGAGAAAACAATGGTAAATCTGCCCTTGGCAACTCTCCAAAATACCTGCATTGTGTGTGAACACCCCTGGTGAGTGCTGTTATTGTCCTTGGTATGTTGTAATTCAGCAGGTAAACTATGGACCTGGATTAATCTCTGATCTTTAAATTTTGAGAAAAGGCAAACAAAATGCAGTATTGTTGAGCTGCTCTTTGTCAATCAGCAGGTGCAATGGTGAATTTAAGGACCATGATATAATTAACAGTCCAGCCACTGGTTTGAACAGGTAGCTGGAGTCAAATGTATTGGAATCACTTCGGATGTAAAGACAACTTAATGTGAGAGGTAAATTACTTCAGCAGACTGTAAGGTTTCCGGTTTCCAGTGGAAGTCACTGTTTTATATCAAAAGAACTCACAACTGCTGGGTCTGGAAGACCTGAGTTATAAGAAAAGATTGAATAGTTTAGGAATTTATTCCTTGGAACATAGAAGATGGAGGGGAGATTTGACAGAGGTATACAAAATTATGAGGGGTATAGAGAGGGTAGGTGCAAGCAGGCTTTTTCCACTGAGGTAGGGTGGGACTACAACCAGAGGTCACAGGTTAAGGGTGAAAGATGTAAAATTTAAGGGAATCATCTTCACTCAGAGGGCCGTAAGAGTGCGGAACAAGCTGCCAGCGCAAGTAGTACGTGGGAGCTCAATTTCAATGTTTAAGAGAAGTTTGGATAGGTACATAGATGGTAGAGGCATGGAGTGCTATGGTCCCGGTGCAGGTTGATGGGAGTAGGTGGTTTAAATAGTTCAGCACATACTAGATGGGCTGAAAGGCCTGTTTCTGTGCTGTACTTTTCTATAACTTTATGACTAACTCAGGTGCTCAGTGTTATTTCTTTATTTATCTACCTATTGATTTATTTATTTCTTTTTTCATAGTTTTGGCTTCTTTTGCACACTGGTTACTTGTCAGTCTTTGTGTGTGGTTTTTCTTTTTTTTTGTAATTTATTTTTTATTGAATTTGTTCTACTGTGAATGCCTGCAAGAAAATGAATCTCAGGGTAGTAAATGGTGACATAATCATATTTTGATAATAAATTTACTTTGAAGTTTGAAAGAATTACTTATCTCTTGGTTGCAGAAGCCCTTAAAAAATTTCATAAATTCAGTGTTCATTTTTTCCGTTTCTGCGCTTGGTACCTGGCTTGTTGATCTAGTTCCTTCGAATCAGGGGTTCACAGCTTTTTTTTAACGCTATGGACCAATACCATTAAACAAGGGATCCGTGGACCCCAGGTTGGGATCCCCTGTTTTGAATGTTTGGTGACAAAATTGTGTCTGCTTGTGTCGAATGCATCACAGAAGACTGTGTGTAAAATGTTTGGAGGCCTCTAGACCATGTGGTAAAGTACCACCGAGTACAAGATAATTCATGTGTTTTGTTTCAAGTTATGAGGCAAGAGAACCATGGAGTCAGAGCACTACAGCACAGAAACAAGCCCTTGGTTCATCGAGTCCATGCTGAACGATTGTTCTGCCTAGTCCCATTGATCTGCGCCTGGACCACAGCCCTCCACACCACACCTATCTATGTACTTATCCAAACATCTCTTAAATGTTGCAATCAAACACTCATCTACCACTTTTGCTGGCAGCTTGTTCCACACTCTCTCCACTTTCTGAGTGAAGAAGATCCCTCCAGGATCCCCTTAGATAGCTCACATTTCACCATAAACCCATGATATCTGGTTATTGTTCCACCCAATCTCAGTGGAAAAAGCCTGCTTGTGTTTACCCTGTCTATACCCCTCATAATTTTGTATGCCTCTATCAAGTCTCTCCTTATTCTCCTGAACTTCAGGGAATGAAGTCCCAAGCTGTTCAATCTTTCTCTATAACTCAGGGCCTTAAGTCCTGGCAACATCCTTGCAAATTTTCTCTGTCCCCTGTCAATCTTATTGATATATTTCCTGCAGATAGGTGATGAGAAGTGCACACAATACTTCAAATTCCAGAATGCCCCAGGCAGTAATAGCGTCACACTTGACTAACCGCTATGATACCACGCACCCTAATCATCCTGGTAAATCTCCTCTGCACACTCTCTAAAGTTTGTACATCCTTTTTGTTGAGGCAACCAGAACTGAACGCAATATTCCAAGTGTGGTCTAACCAGAGTTTTATAGAGCTGTAACATTACCTTGTGATTCTTGAGCTCAATCCTTTGATTAATGAAGGCCAACATACCATACATCTTCTTAAAAGCCTTATCAATTAGCACTGCAACTTTGACGGATCTATGGATGTGGACACCAAGATCCCCCTGTTCCTCCACACTGCTAAGAATCCTGCCATTAACCCTATATTCTGCCTTTAAGTTCGACCTTCCAAAGTGAATCACCTCACAGTTTTCCAGTTGTACACCATCTGTCACTTCTCAGCTCAGTCAATGTCCTGTTGTAATCCATGACAACTTTATACACTATCCAAAACACCATCAACCTTCATGTCATCTGCAAACTTATTAACCCACCTTTCCACTTCCTTATCCAAGTCATTTACAAAAGTTTCAAAGAGCAGGGGTCCCTGAACGGAACCGTGCGGAACACCACTGGTCACCGACCTCCAGGCAGAATACACTCCATCTGCTATCATCCTCTGCCTTCTATGAGCAAGCCAATTCTATATCCACACAACCAGCTATCCCTGCATTCCATGTCTCCTGACTTTCATGTCACAAGTATGTCATCATTTCTTGTCTGAGTCACCTTCTATACTGATACACCTATGCCTAGCATCATTTTATGGACATATAATCAATCTATGTACATAAGCTATCTTATGTATTTAAATTTATAAACACAAGAAATTCTGCAGATGCTGGAAATCCAAAGCAACACACACACAAAATACTGGAGGAATTCAGCAGGTTAGGCAGCATCTATGGAAATGAATAAACAGTCAGTGTTTTGGGCCAAGACCCTTCTTCAGGACTGGAAACGAGGGGGGCAGATCCCAGAATAAAAAGGAGGGGTAGGGGAAGGAGGCTAGCTGGAGGGTGATCGGTGAAGCCAGGCGGTTGGGAAAGGTAAACGCTGGAGATGAAGAAATGTGACAGGAGAGGAGAGTGGGCCATAGGAGAAAGGGAAGGAGGAGGACCCAGGGGAAGTGATAGACAAGTGAGAAGAGGTAAGAGGCCAGAATGGCGAATAGAAGAAGAGGGGATGGGGTGGGAAATTTTATTTTACTGGGAGGGGAGATCAATATTTATGCCATTAGGTTGGAAGCCACCGAGAAAGAGTGTAGGGTTTTGTTCCTCCACCCTAAGGATGACCTCATCGTGGCACTAGAGGAGGACTGGTTGTTCTTCTCCCCCCACCTTTTTATTCTAGCGTCTTTCCCCTTCCTTTCCCATCCTGAAGAAGGGTCTCAGCCCCAAACCTGGACTGTTCACTTCCATGGATGCTGCCTGACATGCTGAGTTCCAGCTTTTTGTGTGTGTTTTTTATATTTATTGTGTTCTTTATCTTATTATGTTTCTTTCTGTGCTGCATCTGATCCACAGTAACAATCATTTTGTTCTTCTTTACACTTGTGAACTGGAAATGAGGTTAAACAAACTTAAATGAGTCTGCCATGTGGAACCTTATCAAATGCCTTACTAAAGTACATATACACCACATCCACTGCTCTGCCATATCCTCAAAGAATTCAGTCAGGCTCCTCACAAAACCATGCTGACTGTGTCTAATAAGACTGTTTCTTCAAATGCTCACATATCCTCTCTCTAAGAAACTTCTTCAATAACTTGCTCACCACTTAAGTAAGACTCACTGGTCTGTAATTCCCAAGGTTATCCCTACTCCCTTTCTTGAATTAAAAAAAAGACTCCTGGTTCCCTTCTCCTAAACTGGAGGAAATTCTCTTTACCTCTTACGTTGCTGAACAGACTGTGAAACTGGAGTGCTGTTAAGAGAGAGAGTGCTGGAAGTTGTCATATGGAAGGTGACATTATGTTATGAAGCAATGTAGTAAAGAGTCAACTAGTAGTGAGAATTAGGAAGGGACTAAAAATTTGCTGGAAAATCTGGCTCATGGTCCTGACCGGATGCACAGCTGAGTCAGTGCCAATCTCAACAAAAGATGCACACTCAAGATAATTAGGAAGGAGATATAGGAACCTTACTACCAGGTTCAGGAGCAGTTGTTACCATCCAGCCATCAGGCTCCTGAACTTACTGAACTGGTTCCACAACCTCTGGACTCATTTTTAAGGACTCTGCAGCTCATGTTCTCAGTATGATTGAGTTATTGATTTACTGAATGACTAATTTATTGATTGATCGCTTTATTTATTTATTTGTTTGTTTGTTTGTTTGCATAGATTGTCTTCTTTTGTACATTGGTTGTTTGTCAGTTTTTGTCATTGGGCATATTTAAAGCGGAGGTTGATAGGTTCTTGATTAAAAAGGGCATCAAAGGTTACAGAGAGAAAGCAGTGGAATGGGGTTGAAAGGTATAGTAAAATCAGCCAGAATGGAATGGCGCAGCAGACTTGATGAGCCAAGTGGCTTAATTCTGCTCCAATGTCTTATGGTCCTATGGTCCATTGGAATAGGCTCATACAAGTATTTTAGTTATCTAAGAGCTAAGTTTCTTGTAATCTCCAGTAGGTGTTAAAGGTGGGCAGATAACACCTTACATGCAGCTTGAGTATCCTACAACAGCAATCACACTTGCTTCTGAACACCTCATTCTCAATGGAAAGTCCATGGGCAGTGATCATTGTGGCCAATGTTCCTTCTACCGTTTTTTACATCAGCCATTGCTCTGAGCAGGAAATATTTACATGGCCTGAAAACTGTGTGGCACTTTATGATAACATTATATAAAAGAAAATTCCAGCTGAGTGGCAACAAAGGCTATGTGTGCGGGAGCATTTCAGTTACTGCGCGGCCACACACCCGCGCAGCTTAGAGGGAACAGTGATTGTGGCAGTAGGCAGGAAAAATATAGATCCCTTAAGAGTCCAAGGTAAGGTTTGTTGGAGGCATGAGGCTTTCTGGCAAGAAACTAGGTGACATGGTAGTATTATGCTTCGTGCAATAGTTTTCTAGTGCCGGCACTCACTGATCCAGGTTCATTTGCCACTACTGCCTGTACGTTCTCCTTATGGTTTCTTCCAGGTGGTCTGGTTTCCTCCCTCATTCCAAACACGTATGAATTAGGGTTAATAAGTTGTGGGCATGCTAAGTTGGTGCTGGAAGTGTGGCGATGCTTATGGACTACCCAGCACAATCCCCCTTGATTTGATTTGATGAAAATGACGCATTTCACTGTATGTTTTAATGTGCATGTTCACATGCACAAATAAAGCTAATCTTTAATCTTTAAATAAGGAAGATGCCATTCAGCTGGAAGGTATTTGGAGAATGTTGCTGGGCCTTGAGGAACAGAGTTTCGGGGAGAGGTTGTACATTTTGAGATTTTATTCATTGGAGTGGAAGAGAATGAAGAGTGATCTTATAGGGATGCATAAGATCATGAGGGACATAAATGGGCCCAATTCACCCATCTTTCTTCCAGGGTTGGAGAATCAACAACTAGATTCCGCTAAGACTCTGGCAAGATGACACCAGCAACCAACAGCGACACCCTGCAGACAGCTCAAAAACTTCTAGACACTCTTCTTCTTCTAAACATATTTCTTCCGAACTGTGATCAATTGCAGTCTGTAATTTCCCTTCTAATGATGTATTTCTGAGCTGACTAAGCAATCTGGTGCTTCTGCGATCTCGTGGGGGATTCAGCGTGGAGACTGCAGCTACGGCCATCACTGGGGGGTGTACGCTGTGTCGATTTCTAATCTTCCATTTCTCCATGCCGATTAAAGCATCGAGCAAGATTAAAATTATCAAAGGGAGAGTGGAAAACGACCAGGTGTTCAGCACCATCTGCCTGCTTGGGACCGGTCTCTTCCTGCTGCTGCCAGTGTGCAGGAGGTGCAGGAAGCTTGGGTCCCATTGCTGCCAGAAGTGGGAGCAGCTGTTACCCTGGCAGCCATTGGGCTCTGGACATGCTCCTTTCACCTCAGCGCTGAACGCGCTCCGCAGTTGTGGACTCACTTTTGGGGATTCTGCAGTTCATGTTTGTTGTGTTTTTGGTTGCTTCTTTTTAAACTATTTGCTCAATTTGACAGAACATAGAAACATAGAAAACCTACAGCACAATACAGGCCCTTTGGCCCACAAAGTTGTGCCGAACATGTCCTTACCTTAGAAGTTACTAGATGAATGTGTTTCGGCACTGAACTGACTCTGTGGCCGTGGCCTGTGAACATCAGGATCCTGGACTGACTTCATTTGCCTCAGTGGCTCCTTGGCTGTGGGAACGCTTTCGGGAACTCTGTGGTTAATACTATTTGTTTACTTTTTATTGTTTGCACGACTTGCACTTTTTTCACTCATTGGGTGCTTGATGGTCTTGTGTGGGGTTTTTCTTTAAATGTATTTTTCTTTAATTGTGTGCCAAGTGGCTGGCAGCAAAAAGATGAATATCAAGGTTGTCTACTCTATACATACTTTGATAATAAATGTACTTTGTAGAAGGCGTAGATTTACGGTGAGAGGGGAGAGATTAAAGGTGTAACTTTTTCACCCTGAGGTTGGTCAATGTTTTCACCAGGTAATGTTGCAGCTTAATAAAACTCTGGTTAGACCACATGGAATATTGTAACAACACAGAAAATGCTGGAGGAACTCAGCAGGCCCGGCAGCATCTGTGGAAGAAAGTACAGTCGACGTTTTGGGCTGAGACCCTTTGGCAGGACGACTTGGAATATTGTTTTCAGTTTTGTTTGCCTCATTATAGGAAGAATATGGAAGCTTTAGAGAGGGTGCAGAGGAGATTTACCAGGACTTTCCTGGATTGGAGAGCATGTGTTATGAGCATAGGTCGAGCGAGCTAAGGCTTTCTCTTTGCAGCGAAGGAGGATGAGAGAAGTCTTTATAGAGGTGTACAAAATGTCTTCACCACACCTTGTTCCAATTCCAACCTCACTCCTTCCGAATGCTCTGCTCTTCACTCCCTCAGCACTAATCCTAACCTCACTATAAAACCCGCTGATAAGGGGGGTGCTGTTGTAGTCTGGCGTACTGAACTCTACCTTGCCGAGGCACAGCGTCAACTCGCGGATACCTCCACTTATTTACCCCTCGATCATGACCCCACTTTGGAGCACCAGGCCATTGTCTCCCACACCATCACCAATTTTATCCACTCAGGGGATCTCCCATCCACTGCTACCAACCTTATAGTTCCCACACCCCGCACTTCCCGTTTCTACCTCCTGCCCAAGATCCACAAACCTGCCTGTCCAGGTAGACCTATTGTCTTAGCTTGCTCCTGCCCTACCGAACTCATTTCTGCATAGCTCGACACTGTTTTATCCTCCTTTGTTCAATCCTTCCTACCTATGTACGACACTTCTCACGCTCTGAAATTTTTCGATGATTTTAAGTTCCCTGGCCCCCACTGCTTTATTTTCACCATGGATGTCCAGTCCCTATATGCTTCCATCCCCCATCAGGAAGTCTCAAAGCTCTCCGCTTCTTTTTGCATTCCAGACCTAACCAGTACCCCTCTACCACCACTCTGCTCCGTCTAGTGGAATTAGTCCTTACTCTTAATAATTTCTTCTTTGGCTCCTCCCACTTCCTCCAAACTAAAGGTGTAGCGTATGGGTCCCAGCTATGCCTGCCTTTTTGTTGGCTTTGTGGAACAATCCATGTTCCAAGCCTTTACTGGTATCTGTACCCCTCTTTTCCTTCGCTACATGGACGACTGCATTGGCGCTGCTTCCTGCACACATGCTGAGCTCGTTGACTTTATTAACTTTGCCTCCAACTTTCACCCTGCCCTCAAGTTTACCTGGTCCATTTCCGACACCTCCCTCCCATGTCTGGATCTTTCTGTCTCTATCTCTGGAGACAGCTTATCTACTGATGTCTACTATAAGCCTACGGACTCTCACAGCTACCTGGAGTATTCCTCTTCTCACCCTGTCTCTTGCAAAAATGCCATCCCCTTCTCGCAATTCCTCCATCTCCGCCGCATCTGCTCTCAGGATGAGGCTTTACATTCCAGGACGAAGGAGATGTCCTCCTTTTTTAAAGAAAGGGGCTTCCCTTCCTCCACTATCAACTCTGCTCTCAAACGCCTCTCTCCCATTTCACGCACATCTGCTCTCACCCCATCCTCTTGCCACCTCACTAGGAGTAGGATTCCTCTGATCCTCACCTACCACCCCACCAGCCTCCCGAACCAACATATAATTCTCCGTAACTTCCGCCACCTCCAATGGGATCCCACCACTAAGCACATCTTTCCTCCCCCCCCACTCTGCTTTCCCCAGGGATCGCTCCCTACGCGACTTCCTTGTCCATTCGTCCTCCCTATCCCTTCCCACCGATCTCCCTCCCAGCACTTATCCTTATAGGCAGAACAAGTGCTACACATGCCCTTACACTTCCTCCTTCACCACCATTCAGGGCCCCAGACAGTCCTTCCAGGTGAGGCGACACCTCACCTGTGAGTTGGCTGGTGTGATATACTGTGTCCGGTGCTCCCGATGTGGCCTTCTATATATTGGCGAGACCCGACGCAGGCTGGGTGATAGTTTTGCTGAACACCTATGCTCTGTCCGCCAGAGAAAGCATGATCTCCCTGTGGCCACACATTTTAATTCCACATCCCATTCCCATTCTGATATGTCTATCCATGGCCTCCTCTACTGTAAAGATGAAGCCACACTCAGGTTGGAGGAACACCACCTTATATTCCGTCTGGGTAGCCTCCAACCTGATGGCATGAACGTTGACTTCTCTAACTTCCATTAATGCCTCACCTCCCCTTCATATCCCATCCGTTACTTATTTATTATTATATATATATTTTTTTCTCTCTTTTTCTCTCTCTGTCCCTTTCACCATACTGCTTGCCCATCCTCTGGGTTCCCCCCCCTCCCCCTTTCTTTCTTCCTAGGCCTCCCGTCCCATGATCCTCTCATATCCCTTTTGCCAATCAACTTTCCAGCTCTTAGCTGCATCCGTCTCCCCCCACCCCCCCGTCTTCTCCTATCATTTTGGATCTCCCCCTCCCCCTCCCACTTTCAAATCTCTTACTATTTCTTCTTTCAGTTAGTCCTGACGAAGGGTCTCGGCCCAAAACATCGACTGTACCTCTTCCTATAGATGCTGCCTGGCCTGCTGTGTTCACCAGCAACTTTTATGCGTGTTGTTAGATGTATAGATTGAGTTGACTACCAGAGACTTTTTCCCAGGGCGAAAATAGCTAATACAAGGCACTATAGTATTAAGGTGATTGAAAGAAAGTATAGGGAGGATGTCAGAGGTATATTTTTATACAGTGAGTGGTAGGTGCATGGTGATGGTAGAGACAGATACGTTAGGGGCATTTAAGAAATTCTTAGATAGGCACATGGATGATAGAAAAATAGAGGGCTATGTAAGAGGGAAGATTGATTTTAGAGTGGGTTAAAAGGTCAGCACAACATTGTGGGCCAAAGGGCCTGTACTGTGCTGTAATATTTTATGTTTTAGTATATGGAATGAAGTACCAGAGAAAATGGTTGAGGCGTTTAGTTAGCTCTATTTATAAGGTACTTGGAGAAGTACATGGCTAGAAAAGGTTTAAAGGGATAGGGATCGAAGATGGGCAAATAGGACTAGCTTAAGTGGGTATCTTGGTCAGCTAGGTGACCAGTTCGGCTGAAGGGCCTGTTTCTGTGCTGTGTGATTTTATGACTCCCACTGTGGTGGAGTCTACAACTGTCTTTGCATTGGAGTTATGCAGAAATAATCATGATTTGGTTTCTTTGCTGTTTCTCACCAATATTGTCATTTCCTGAACCTGCCAAAAGCAAATGGGTAATACATGGGCAACACCCAAATCGCTGGAGCAGGTCAGCAGACCAGATGATCCGAAATGGCAACTGTCCATTTCCCACAGTAGGTGTTGCCTGACCCACTGAGTCCCTCCAGTGTTTTGTGTGTTGCTCCAGATTCCAGCATCTGCCTTCTCTTGCGTATCCACAGTGCAGTATGTGCTCTTGAGTTTCCACTTGTGCCTCAGAGTATTAAGCAGTGGTACCATGTGCTGTTTGATGGGCTTATTCCTTGGAACCATAAGATTCAAGATTCAAATTTATTTGTGACATGTTCTTGGAACCATACAGTGAAATGCATCGTTTGTGTTAACAACTAACACACTCGAGGGTGTACTGGAAGCAGCCTGCAAGTGTTAACATATTTTCCAGCACCAACATAGCGTGCTCACAGTGCTCAGTAGGACAACACAGAAAACAACAAAACAGTTACACAACAAACAACAAAACAACAACAGCAAAACAAGTCCCTTTCCTCCCTCCCATCCATGCACATAAACAAGCCTCTAAACCTAGGACAGGCCATCTTCAGCCTCCAGTGGACTTGGGCTTAGAATCCAGACACTGGGCCCTTGACTTCCCCAGTGGGCTTGCAGAGGTTTGCAGAATCAGTCTCTGGCCATAGATGTCCCACGTCCACATCGCTGGCCTTCGAATATGGAATGGAGGTTTAGACTCTGGCTTGACCTCTAATTCCCTCCACATCCCTGTCCCTACACACTAGCCTGACCACTAACTTCCCTCACTATCTCCAAACTTGAAACTTGAAAGTTTTAGTGACTTGAATTTTGATGCTCACGCTGTTCGGATTTTAGTATTTTACATAACTAACCCTTTTTGTCTATATGGAGGAGCCCTACATTAGAAAATGGGGAAGATCTGTTTGCGTTCACAATAAAAAACAAGAATATCAGGATGTATATTGTATACATTTCTCTGACTTTAAATGGAACTAGTGAACTGTTGAAAATAAACTATGAACTGTGCCATCTGGAGTATGACACACGCACAGTGGACACACAGTGGCTACAAAATTCTTCAATTGTAATCCATGTTTTGGACCACAAAAGTGCTGAATTAGCTCTGGTTGACGTCTGTTGTGCCCTTGACTAGTGCTGTTGTGAGTCATACTGGATATTATTGTGGGGAGAACATTAACATGTATGCAGCTGACCCTTGATATCAATGAACAACCTATCCACTTGCAATTTTGGATGCCCTCAAAACAGTGGAAATGCAAATTGACCAGGAGAATTGAGACTCCTCTGAACCCACTGTCATCATCAACAACTCTGTAGTTAGCACCATTTCAACGTTCAGGTTCCTGGGCATCATTCTCTTGCAGGATCTTATCTGGGAGAATCATATCTCCTTCATTAACAAAAAGATTCGGCAGAGGATGTACTTCTTGTGTTAGTTAGTAAATTTCCATCTTCCCCAAAACGTATTAGTGCAATTCTACACTGTCATCATAGAGTGAATCGTCACATCAGACATTACTGTCTGGTTTGGTGCAGCATCCTCTTACAATGTATGGAAACTACAGTGAACTGGCAGGTCAGCAGAAAAGGTCATTAACTGTGGTCTACCATCACTGCAGGATTTGTACAGTATGTGTCCAGGAAAAAGAAGTGGGTAGGAAAAATTATTGTGATACTTACCCAATCAACGAACTTCCTTTTCCAAAAGTTCCCTTCTGGAAAGTGCTATAGGGCTATTAAAACATTATCTTCACACCATCTTAAAAGCTTCTTCCTCCAGGCAGTTAATCTGATCAACCATTCACTTTAGCACCCCCCCCACCCCC
The DNA here is from genome assembly GCF_030028105.1 of Mobula birostris. Classification (NCBI taxonomy): domain Eukaryota; kingdom Metazoa; phylum Chordata; class Chondrichthyes; order Myliobatiformes; family Myliobatidae; genus Mobula; species Mobula birostris. Next base: position 129,371,304 of record NC_092370.1, read on the forward strand.
TCTATCTATTACCTCAGTCACTGAAATGCACTGTAAACACTTTCAAACTATTTTTATAATGCTGTTTACATTGTAAGTATGTGCTGATATTTATGTATTTGTGAGCATTTTATTCCATGTCTATTCTTTGATGTCTAACATTATATTTTATATAATAACTACTTACACACTATAATACTCAGAGATCTGCAAAGATTTGGCATGACGTCTAAAACTTTGGTAAGCTTCTGTCGATGTGTGGTGTAGACTATATTGACTGGTTGCATCACAGCCTGGTATGGAAACACCACGACCCTTGAACAGAAAATCCGACAAAAAGTAGTGGATACCGTCCAAGCTATCATGGGTAAAACCCTCCCTACCTTTGAACACGTCCACATGGAGCATTGCTGCAGAAAAGCCACATCCATCATTAGGGACCCCCAGCGCCCAGATCATGGTCTGTTTTAGACTAAATGTCGACTGTGTACTTTTTTCCATAGATGCTGCTTGACCTGCTGAGTTCCTCCAGCATTTTGTATGTGTTGCTTTGGATTTCCAGCACAGGCAGATTTTCTTGTGATCATGCTCTCTTCTCACTGCTGCCATTGGGAAGAAGGTACAGGAGCCTCAGGACTTTCACCATCATGTTCAGGAATAGTTATTACTCCTCAACCATCAGGCTCTTGTACCAGAGGGGATAACATCACTGAACTGTTCCGACAACCTATAGGCTCACTTTCAAGGACTCTTCTTCTCATGTTCTTGATATTTATTACTTATTTATTTAATATTATTATTTCTTTTTGTATTTGTGCAGTATGTTGTCTTTTGTACAATGGTTGTCCACCCTGTAGGTGCGATGTTTCATTGATTCGTTTATGGTTATTGGATTTATTGAGTATGCTGGCAAGAAGATAGCCAGCCGATGGCATAGTGGCGTCTGAACCGGACCCGAGACGAATGGTCCCAGGTTTGAATCCAACCAGCTCCTTGCTCTCCTTCCATCTGGGCTGGGTTGAGTGTTGAGCTAGCAACTCGGCCTCATGAAAAACAGACAAAATGCTAAAGAAACGGCAAGATATCTACCGGATGTGCCATAAGGCGTGAGAAGGGACAACAATGATGTAAGAAAATAAATCTAAGGATTGCATATGGTGACATATATGTACTTTGCACTTTGAATTAATGAATGTTGTTTTTTATTGCATGTTGCACCCTGATCAACACACCACAACAAATCTAATACGTACATGTAAATACAGAGTATATGGCAAATATTTGATCCTGGATCCTTGATCTGCTGTACCCTTGGCTGTCGCTGCTGTGTCCAGCCAGATACTATTTTGGGGAGAACATTAACATGTAACCAGTGAACAGCACATCCAGTTGCAAGGCCAGTGAGGTTGAGGGAAAGTTCGTGTTCACATGCACTCGCTCCCCTTTCCCTTTGTTGCTGATCATCACAACAGCTGCCCAGGGTGTGAAAATGGATCAACACAAAATAAACACAGTAATTCCGATTTGTGTAAATGAAACATACAGTAGCAACATTAGCTAAGTCACTGTTGTGTGCACCCTTAGTGCCGCTGTGTACATACATCTATTGATGCTTCTGGACACATCTTCAGTGATGTTCCTGGAATCATCGGGTGTTTCGGGTCTTTCAACATCATACAACCTCCTCCAGGTGACCCAGCCGGGGCTGATCAGACCCCAGCTTGTTTCCAGATGGCTAGCTACTTATGACTCCATGGCTCCCCTCTTTTGAACCACAGCCATCTTGAGGCCCTCTCTGCCGTATCGGTGGTACTGCGGATGGCTCTCCTCTTCCTCTCTCCTTCGATGCCCAAAATGCTGAAGGCTCTAACTAAAGAACAGGCTACGAATCCCCTACAACCAACCTCCACTGGGAGACACCTCGCTCTCCATCCAGCCTGCTGACAGTTGCTGACCAGTCCTGCGTACTTGGAGAGCTTCCTTTCAAAGGCCTCTTCCAAGCTATCTTCCCATGGGACTGTCAGCTCCAGCAGCACCACTTGCTTAGTCGACTCAGGCACTAGGACAATGTCTGGTCGCAGGGTGGTGGCTGCGATATGGTTGGGAAACATCAGCTGCCCTTCGGGGTCCACCAACAGCTGCCAGTCCTTTGCAGAGGTCAGGATGCCTGCAGATGTTCTTTTGGCAGGTATTGGCTGCTCCCCAGCTCTGACAAAGGCAATGGTCTGCTTGGAGGGTCGGGACCGCTTCGCCCACTCAACTCCTGCACTGACGGCTTCAGCGATGGTCTTCAGGACCTGATCATGCCTCCACCTGTACCGTCCCTCACCAAATACCCTTGCGCAGCCGCTGAGGATGTGCTCCAGGGTTCCTCGCTTGGAGCACAGTGTGCACGCAGGTGACTCTGCCTTGCCCCATGTGTGCAGGTTTGATGGGCTTGGAAGCACATCGTACACCACCTGGATGAGAAATTGGATGCGGTGTGGTTCGGCTTTTCAAAGCTCAGCCCAGGTCACTTTCCTCTCAACCGCATTCTCCCATCTTGTCCAAGCTCCCTGTTGCTTCATTCCCACCGCCTTGCAGACTCTCATCTCCTCCACTACTGCTCTCACCTCCTCCTGAACTAGACGACGCCTTTCCTTCCCTCTGGTGTCCATTTGGGGAGTTGGAAAGGATCCTAGCCCAGCTCGGCCTCGTGTGACCACTCCCACCAGCCTCCTGTGATGCAGCCTCGCCTCTGCCTCCTGAACAGCTTCCTCTGCCCTCCACTTCCTGCCAGTACTTACTTGGATTCCTGCTGTAACCACCTTCGGGTCACTTGAGTCCCTATACTGTAGCACTTCGCTGGCTCTTGTTACCTTGAATTCTTCCTCCAAGGATTTGAACGGCAGTTGCAGTTTGTTGTGGTGTCCATAGAGTGCGATGCTGCTCAGGCTCTTTGGCAGCCCCAGCCATCTCCTGAGGTGGTTGCTAACCCTCCTCTCTAAGGTTTCGACTGTCGAGATCGGGACTGCATAGACGAGGAGGGGCCACAGGATTCTGGGAAGAATGCCATGCTGATACACCCAGGCTTTAAACTTCCCAGGTAGGCCAGACTTGTCCACAGATTTCAGCCAGCCATCCAACTCGGTGCAGGTTGCCTGAAAGGATGTTGTGTCCCTTAAAGAGCTGTCAAAAACTTTGCCTAAGCTCTTGACTGGCTTTTCTGTGATGGTTGGGATGGCTGTGCCTGCGATGCTGAACCGGAACTTGTTCTCCACCTTCACTTTCCTCAGCACCATCGATCTTGATTTGATTTGAAACGCATCCGGGCCCACTCCACCAGCTTTTCAAGCCCTTGCAGAATCCTCCAGCAGCCTGGGACTGATTCTGTGGTGACTGTGAGGTCATCCATGAATGCCCTGATAGGTGGTTGCCATTGAGCGGAATTCATTCTGGGCCCTCTGCACTCTGGTTCAGCAGACTTAGTGAGCTGATACTGCTCAGTGTTTCTTCCCAGTGTTGTCTCAATGGCCCTAGAGGGCCCATTTCTGCTTGGACAGTGCCAGACTTAACACTGTACTTTGCTTTGGGTTAAGCCAGTTTTCAAATGCACTGAGTCATTTTATCAGACTATCATTGGTTCTGCCTTTAGAACATAGAGCATAAAACTTCCCATGAAGTTGTGCCGATCTTTTAACCTACTCTAGTATCAGTATAACCCTTCCCACCTATATAGCCCTTCATTTTTCTATCATTCTTCTGCCTATCTTAAATACTCCTAATGCATCTGCCTCAAACACCACCCCTGGCAGTGCATTTCACACACCCACCACTCTCTGTATGAAGAACTTACCTCTGACATCCTTCCCATTTCATTATTATTTTTCTTACTTCTCAGTTATTGTCCTCAATACTGTTGTTTTATTTGCTCAGTTTGTCACCTTTGTGCATTGGTTATTGCTCTTTGTTTATGTATAGTTTATCATCAATTCTATTGCGTTACCTTATTGTCCTGTAAATGCCTGCAAGAAAATGAGTCTCAGGGTAGTATATGGTGACTATACATGGTGAATATATCTAGGTAATAATTTACTTTGGCCTTTGGTTACCCTGTGTTGTACAAAACCTGAGGCCCGGCTTAGGTGCAGAACCAAAAAAAAAGTGTTTAGCACTGCATGTGTGCAGTCTTCAAGTAAGTGAGTGGAAATTGAAAGTTGGCATTGAACCTGCAGAAAACAGTAGGTGCAGATTAGTCTTGCATTGCAATCTGTTTTTAAAAGAAGTATCACCACCAGGGGTTCAAAATTACCAAGGTGCTCAGAACCAGCCTTGGTATTAATGGAGACTTTAGAAACAATGCACAGATGTTTAGTTTGTTTTAGAACATAGAACATAAAACAGTACAGCACGGTACAGGCCTCTCTGGTTCACGATGTTGTGCCGACCTTTTAACCAATTCTAGGATCAATATGAGAAAATCTGCAGATGCTGGAAATCCAAGCAACACACACACAAAAAAACACTGGAGGAACTCTGCAGGCCAGTCAGCATCTATGGAAAAGAGTAAACAGTTGACGTTCTGGGCTGAGATCCTTCAGCAGGATTCCTTTTCCTTTCCCATAGATGCTGCTTGTCCTGCTGAGTTCCTCCAGCGTTCTTGTGTGTGTGCTGCCAGGATCAATATAATGCTTATCTCCTGCATAGCCTTCCATTTTTCTTTCATCCATGTGCTTATCTAAGAATCCCTCCAAGAGTATTATGTTGCTTTGCTGCTATTTTATCAGGAGAACATTCTCCCAGCTCTGAGTCCTCTCAGACATTGAGACTAAAATTGGCCTTCATTGAAGTGCAAATGACCTATTAGCAAATTTTATTTTTTTAAATTTAGGGATACAGCGTGGAATAGACCCCTTTGGCCCTTCGAGTCACACTTGCCCGACAACCCGATTTGAACCCTAACCTAATCACGGGACAATTCACATGACCAGTTAACCTTCCTGCTACGTCTTTGGACTGTGGGGTGAAACCAGTGGACCCAGAGAAAACCCACACATTGCTCGGGGACAAAGTACAGAGGAAGCCAGGATCTTCAGCCTATTTTACAACTTATCTAAGTTTTTTATTATCGCTGACTTCATTGGATATAAAAGTCAGACTTTGTATAAAATTGGTTCTTTAATGATGTTTTAGAAATATACCTGTATAATTTATGTTCAACATTACAAACACTTAGAACTAAATTTTACAATGTAATAAATCATTCTTTTGGTCATTGAAAATTTGTCGACTCTCCATTGACTGTGGTACTTTTATTTGACAGTCTGTATAAAGGGAGTGGTTGAGACTTGTTGGCGGAGGAAGTGGGATGAAATGATTGTTGACGCCTGGATGTCCTGCGTAGACAAAGGATGGAATAAGTGAGCACATTCAGAGAAATCCACTTTGTGATCAAAGGGAACGTAAACTTGTGTTGCCTTTGCAGTGTGCAGGTTTGCTGTTCGTACCTATAGAGGCCTGCACATCCATTGGAGTCAGTGATTCATAGAACGTAGAACACCACAGCACAGTAATAATGGTAGCTGTGCCATCAGTCGAGTCACGTATGATGTTCTCCTGAGGGGCTGTTCCTGAGCACGCTGTTGGTTACTAATTCCATTGTGGGTATGCTATGCTGACGCCGGAATATGTGGTGACATTTGCAGGTTGCCCCCATCACGATGTTAGGTTGCATTGATTGTTAATGTAAATGCTCTAAATTTCAATGTAATGTGTTAAAATGAACTTGAATCTGAGACTGGACCTCAATTTCTTGACGCCCTAGTTGGAGGTGACAGCTTCTCTGCATTTATTCCTCCCATTGTCTCTGATGTTTTTGCAAAGAAGACGTGCCATACATACTCATTTCTTCATTTACAATATGGTAACTTCTTGTATTTCAACAACTAATAGACCAAGGTCTCTTTGTTTACTAGTTGTCACAAGTAAAAGGAAACCTGGTTTCTATTCTGCTCTATTCTGCTTTGCTATCATACTCTGCCTGCCGTCTTCCTGGACATTAGTGGCTTCTGAGTTTTATCCTGAGTAAATCTGACTATATTGAAATCCGGGGATGGTCCCCACCATCGGGTTCAGGAGCTGCTGAAGGGTAATAGTTGCTCCTTCAACCATCAGGCTCCCAAACCAATGTGGATAACTTCACTTAACCACAACTCTGAACTGATTCTACAACCTACAGATTCACTTTCAAGGACTCTACAACTCATGTTCTCAGTATTAATAATTTACCTATTTACTTACACGAGGAACTCTGCAGATGCTGGAATTTCAAGCAACACACATAAAAGTTGCTGGTGAACGCAGTAGGCCAGGCAGCATCTCTAGGAAGAGGTACAGTCGACGCTTCGGGCCGAGACCCTTCGTCAGGACTAATTGAAAGAAGAGATTTGAAAGTGGGAGGGGGAGGGGGAGATCCGAAATGATAGGAGAAAACGGGAGGGGGAGGGATGGAGCCAAGAGCTGGATAGTTGATTGGCAAAAGGGATATGAGAGGATCATGGGACAGGAGTCCTAGGGAGAAAGAAAGGGGGAGGGGGAAGCCCAGAGGATAGGCAAGGGGTATAGTGAGAGGGACAGAGGGAGAAGAAGGAGAGAGAGAAAAAGAATGTGCCTCCTGTCCCATGATCCTCTCATATCCCTTTTGCCATTTATATACACACATTCTTTTTGTCTTCTTTTGCACATTGGTTGTTTGTAAGAGAGCGTGTGTAGTTTTTCACCGATTCTGCTGTATTTCTTTGTTTTGCTGTGAATGGCTGCTTCGGTCTCAAGGTAGTATATGTTACATACTTCGATAATAAATTTACTTTGAACGTTGAATTTTAGCTTTCCATCCAAGTAGTGATTAGTTAAGAACCCAGTACAGACCACAGTGGCACCCACTGGGTTATTGTTTACCAGTGTGAAACTGACCCTCTATTTTTCTTTCACAAACAACAGGAATTCTGCAGATGCTGGAAATTCAAGCAACACACATCAAAGTTGCTGGTGAACGCAGCAGGCCAGGCACCTCTTCCTACAGATGCTGCCTGGCCTGCTGCGTTCACCAGCAACTTTGATGCGTGTTGCTCTATTTTTCTTTTTTTCCTTTTTTTTGGCGTGTGCCTACGTGTGTGCGAGTGTGCGTGTGCGTCTGCATGTGTGTGCATGAGTGTCTGTGCGTGCGTGCGTCCATGATTATGGCTTTTTTCATGGCTTTTACAAGGCGTGGAGCGAGAGGGAGACTGTGTGGCCTGCCACTCCTCACACAGACGTTTTTTTTGCAGTATTTTTCCCTTTATTTTACGAGGTCGAGTTGCAATCTTGACATGGAACCCGGCACGGATGGAAAGTATACTCGGGAGCGGACCCGACTGGTTTTGAACCTGGGAACCTCTGCTCCCGGGTCCGGCGCTGATGTAATTGCGCCACCAGCTGGCCCAACCCTCTGTTTTTCTGTTCTTCACTTACCTTTCACTCTGACATACTACACCTGGTTTTGCTGAATTTACAAGCCCTTTCCATACCTATGAATGAATGCTTGGGACACAGTGGGATAGACTACATTTGGAGTATTGCGAATAGTTTTGGGCCCCTTATTTAAGAATGGATGTACTGGGATTGGAGGGGGTCCAGAGGAAATTCGAGAGTATGATCCTGGGAATGAAAGGATTAATGTGTGCGGAACTCTGGATCTGTACTTACTGGAGTTTAGAAGAATGAGGGGAGTTCTTATTGAAACCTACAGAATATTGAAAGGCCTAGATAGAGTAGACGCCGAGAGGGTGCTTCCTATCATGGGGGATGTCAGCCTTAGAATAAAAGGATACTTGTTTAGAACAAATCTTCTGCCAGGAAGCAATTGGACATTGCCTTCTCTTTCCACCATCCCCCATCATTCTCTCTCCTTTTTATCCCGATGTCAGAACTTGGACAATTGTCCCAGAGGCTTTTTGTCTGTGGCCACCTCCAGATCCCAATTGCACTCAGTTCTCCATGGTTTAAATGTTGGTCTCGTCCTTTGAACAGGAGCTACAGAGATTTGGCAGCTTGACCTTAATGCATATCTTTTAGCAGTTGTGTTTATTTTGATTCTCAAGGGCAAACCCATATTAGTAAGAAATTGGCGAGTTTTTCAAATTGCATGAATGAGTTCTTTATGCCATAACAATCATATCGTAAAGCATGTGTTGATGCTTTAAAGGATTATTGACATAAAATACATTTTAAATGTTCCCTGTGACCTTGATATGACAAAAATCACGCTGAGATCGTTAATGATCTTTAAAGTTCCAAATTCAAAGTAAATTTATTATCAAAGTACATATACTATCCTGAGATTCATTTTCTTGCAGGCATTCAGGGTAGGACAAAGACATACAATAGAAAAAACTACACACAAACACAAACTGACAAGCAACTAATGTGCAAATGCAAAACAAAAAGTATAAAAATAAATAAGTAAATAAATAATGCTGAGAATATGCATTGTAGAGTCCTTGAAAGTGAGTCCATTGGCTGTGTTCGGTGTTGAGATGAGTGAAGTTATCCATGTTGGTACAGGAACCATTGTTGAAGGGTAATAACTATTCCTGGACCTGGTGGTGTGGGACCAAAGGCTCCTGTACCTCCTTCAAAGTGGCAGCAGCAAGAAGAGAGCATAATCTAGATAATGGGGGTCCTTGATGATGGATGCTGCTTTCTTGTGGCAACAATCCTTGTAGATATGCTCAGTGGTGGATAGGGGGTTTTCCTGCCATTAACTGGGCTGTATCCACAACTTTTTGTTGGATTTTCCATTCTTGGGCATCGATGCTTCCATACCAGGCTCTGATGCAATCAGTCGCTGCTAGAACCAGTCTCATTGGGGTATGCATTTGCCATAATTTAATTACATGGTAGAGTAATCTTGAGGCATCTCAATGGTCTACTAAGAGGAAGTGAAAATCAATTTTTTAGTACAGGCCCGTGGGCCCACAATGCTGTACCGACCTTTTGACCTACTTTAAGAGAAATCTAATCCTTCCCTCCTACATAGCCCTCCATTTTTCAATCATCCACGTGCCATTCTAAGAGTTTCTTAAATGTCCCTAATGTGTCTGCCACTATCACCATCAATGGCAGGATGATCCATGCACCCATCACTTTCTGTGTAAAGTTCTTGCCTCTGACATCCCCCTCTATACTTTTCTCCAATCACCTTAAAATTATGCCACTTGGATTAACTACTTGCGCTCTGGATAACATCTCTGGCTGTTCACTCTATATATGTCTCTTACCGTCTTGTACACCTTGTTCATTAATAGTGTGGTGGGATCAATTATTGAGAAGACAGGCTAAGCCTTTTTTTATAATTCAATTATGATCTGAAAAATGACGCTTCCCCAAGTACAGGAACATCACCCCATGTTACATGTTCCTAGCTTTAGGGTATGGTAGTTTAGTGGTTAGCAAATGCTTACCAGCTGCCTGCTGTAAGATTGGGGTTCAATTCCTGCCGTTGCCTGTAAGGAGTTTGAATATTCTTCCCATGACCACATGGCTTTACTTGGGTACTCCTGTTTCCTCCCACTGTCCAAATGACACATTTCACTGTATGTTTTGATGTACTTGTGACAAATAAAGCTAATCTTTTCTGACTTAAGATGCAACCAGATGAGCCAAAGTTAACCTATTCCTATATCGCCTCTTTAAATAAAGGGCAGTTTCCTGGGGTAGCATGGTTACTTCATAATTACCCTCAGGACTTTTAGAGTTGAGAGAAGAAACAACAGCGATACCTGTTCTTGCCCAGCGGAGCATACGCTCAGAGGCCACTTTGTTTAGTATCTTGTGTATGTTTATTGTCTTCTGCTACTGAAGCCCATCCATTTCAAGGTTTGACTTGTGTGTTCAGAGGTGGTCCTCTGCACACCACTGTTGTAACGCATGATTATTTGAGTTACTGTCACCTTCCTGCCACTTTGAACCCGATTGGCCATTCTCCTCTGACCGTTATTAACGAGGCATTTTCTGTAACTGCTAAAGTGGCCATTGAGTGTATGTTCATGGTCTTCTTCTGCTGCAGCCCATCCACCTCAAGGTTCGACATGTGTGTTCAAAGATTCCCTTCTGCGCACCACTGTTGTAATGTGTGGTTATTTAACTTACTGTCATCTTCCTGTCAGCTTGAACCAGTCTGGCTATTCTCCTCTGACCTCTCATTAATAAGGCATTTTCATCCACAGAATTGCCGCTCACTGAATTTTTTTCTTAGTTGTTAGTGCCAGTCTCTGTAAACTCTAGAGACTGTTGTGGGTGAAAATCGCAGGAGATCAGCAGTTTCTGAGATACTCAAACCACCCCATCTGGACCAACAATCATTCCATGGTCAAAATCACTTAGATCACATACTTTCCTCGTTACGACATTTGGTCTGAACAACAATTGAACCTTTTGACTATGTCTGCATGCTTTTATGAATTGCGTTGCTGCGACATGATTGGCTGATGAGATATTTGCATTAACGAGTAGGTGTACAGGTGTACCTAATGAAGAAGCTACAGAGCGTAAGCTTGCACGAATGACAGGCACTCATGTTCAGCTGTGATGTGCCTCTAAACTGACGTCCACTGTTTACATTCAACTAATATATTGTCTGCTTCTGGAACCATATAAAGCCGGAATTAACGGCAGCAAATCTGGAGTGACAGCAACCAGTGTTTGCCCCAACAGCAATATTGAAAGGGTTTATCACTAACTCACAGGTTGGCTGCTTATTTATGGTCATTGCTTGAAAGGATTTCAAGCTTTCTGGATATCACTACGGACTGCAGCAAGCAATATGATAAATACTGAAGGATGCATTTCCCTTCTTCAAAGCTTGTGAGTATATCAGCAGGCAGTAACCTCAGAGATGAACAGGATATGATGCTGAGGCTTTATAAGGCATTGGTCAGACCACATTTGGAGTATTGTGAGCTGTTTTGCCCCTTATCTAAGAAAGTATGAGTTGGCATTGGAGAGGGTCCAGAGAAGGTTCACAAGAATGATGCCAGGAATAAAAGGAGCATCAAGGGAGCATTTGATGGATCTGAGCCTGTACACGCTTGAGTTTAGAAGAATGAGGGGGGATCTCATTGTAACCTATCGAATAATGTAACGATCTAGATAGAGTGGACATGCAGAAGATGTTTCCAGTGGTGGGGGAAGCCTAGGACCAGTGGCACAGCCTCAGAATAGTAGGACATTCCTTTATTACAGAGATGAGGAGGAATTTCTTCAGCCAGAAAGTGATGAGTCTGTGGAATTCATTGCCACAGATGGCTGTGGAGACCAAGTCACTGAGTATATTTAAAGCAGATGTTGATAGGTTTTTGATTAGTAAGGGTGTCAAAGGTCATGGGAAGAAGGGAGGAAAATGGTGTTGAGAGGGATAATCAATCATCCATGCTGGAAGGCAGAGCTGACTCGATGAGCCGAATAACAGAATTCTGTTCTGATGAATTATAATCTAATGGTCTACCGGGCATTGAACCTGCTGTCAGAGGATGGAAGGGGGGTGGGGGTAGGAAGGAGAGCAGGACTCTGTATATTAGGAAGTGTCATCAGACTATGGTATTAAAGCCAGTGGTAATTACATTCAGTAAGGATGGGCTGATCAAAATTTACTACTTGCTGTGGCCATTGTGGCCAGGGACAGTGACTAAGATGAATCTATCTGTATCAGCCTTCCTTCAGACAGGAGACATTTGCAGTGTTGTATTAGAGAAGTCACAACAAGGAGAACTGGCAATGTTTCAGTCTCTCTTGCTACAGAACAGCAGAGAACACATTGCAGAGGTCTCCTTGAGTAAAACACACTTAAAATACTGGAGGAACTCAGCAGGTCAGGCAGTATCTATGGAGAGGAATTAAACAGTTGACCTTTAGGGCTGAGACGCTTCATTCTGATGAAGGGTCTCAGCCTGAAACGCTGAGTGTTTATTCTGAGTCCCATTGAAGGGTGTAGGCCCAAAACATCGACTGTTTATTCCCCTCCATAGATGCTGTCTGATCTGCCGAGTGCATATGCAGAATCTCTTGTGATTAACATTCCGATCTACCTGTGGTAATGTTTCAGTACGTTATTAATTATCTACCTCTGGCTTAAAAACATTTAAAGTCTCAGATGCTGAAATGCCATATTGAGGAGCAGGTGGAGTCATGACAACATGATAGCACTTTGTCCTGACTTTAGGCCTGTAATGTTAACTGTATATTCCCCTCTGTAGATGTTGTCTGACCTGCTGAGTTTCTCCAGCACCTTGTGTGTATTGCTCTGGATTTCCAACATCTGCAGAACCTTAAACATGAGAGATTCTGCGGATGCTGGAAATCTAGAGTAACAAACACTCAATGTTGGTGGACCTCAGCAGGTCAGGCAACATCTATGGAAATGAATGAGCAGTCAATGTTTTGGGAAGAGACCCTTCATCAGGGCTGAGAAGGAAGGGGGAAGATGCCAGAATAAGAAAGTGGGGTGAAGGGATGGAGGCTAGCTGGAAGGTGATAGGTGAAGCCAGGTGGGAGGGAAATGTCAAGGACTAGAGAAGAAGAATCTGATAGCTGAGGAGAGAGGATCATAGGAGAAAGAGAAGGAAGAAGGCACCCAGGGCAAGGTAATAGGCAAGTGAGGAGAGGTAAAATGTCAGAGTGGGGATTGTTTTATTGGAAGGAGAAATTGATATTCGTGCCATCAGTTTAGAGGTTATCCAGACGGAAAATGAGGTGTTGCTCCTCCACCTTGATGGGGGCCTCATCTTGGCACAAAGGGAACAGGAATTGAAATTGGAATTAAAGTGTTTGGCCTCTGGGAAGTTCTGCTTGTGGTGGATGGAACGGAGGTGCTTAACAAAGCGGTCCTGCAATTTATGACCAGTTTCGCCAGTGTAGAGGAAGTTGCATCTGCAGAGTCTCTTGTGTTTGAAATTTCCTTGACTCAGTGTGTCATTAATCATGGCACATTGCATTAAGGGCATGGGTTGGGAATTTTGCCAGATACTGTGACTACTTGGGATTCCATGTGAGAACACTAAGCAGTGTCCTGTCTGCAGTCATCGGTTTGGCTTGTGTGTGAGAAACCACTGAAAGTCAACAGATATCGACTGGGTAACCAGGGCCATCTGCCGAATATTTGGCAGATAACTCAGGTGTCGAAGCCACAAATATGTGGATCACTTGCATTCACAAGGGTAGATCATACGATCCTAGAATAATACATGAAACATTGTGGAGAAACTGCATGGTATAAGCTAGAGAGCTGAATACAGCCCAGTGCATCACAGGCAAAACCCTCCCCAGCACTGAGCACAACTACAAGGAACGCTGCCACAAGAAAGCAACATCCATCATCAAGAAACCCCACCACCCAGGCCATGCAACAAAACCAGTTAGTGATGATTTTGCTGGGGCCAGCCCACAAGTGTGACCCTCCTTCTGGGAAATGGGTGGTGAACCTCTCGGGTTCTGTCACTGACTAGTCCAGGGATTGGTCGGAAGCCTGGAAGTTATTGCATGATGGCTGAAGACCTGAGACTGGAGGCCCTGGAGATGGAGGACTTTCTGTGTGTGAGGTGGATGGGAGGGAGGGAAGGGGCTTGAGTTGCTCTTGCTGTTTTGTTGTTAGTTCTGCTCAGTGTTCTACTGCTAAGTATTGTGGGCTTTTGCAATATTGACACCGGAATATGTGGTGACTCTGATGGGCTGCCCCTGGATGTGTTGGTTGTTGACACAAATAACCCATTTCATTGTACGTTTTCTAGAATCTGAATCTGAATCATTGCTTCTGCGTTGAAAATGTTGGGATCCTCCTTTGCCAAGTTGTTTCTGGACTCCACTGTGACAGCAGGTTTCCGGTACGCTTCTTATGGCTAATACGATGGTGGAGTATTTTTAGGGTGATTGGAGGAAAGTATAGGGAGGATGTCAGAGGTAAGCTTTTTACACAGAGAGTGGTGGTAGAGGCAGACATTTTAGTAACATTTAAGAAACTCTTAGATGGGCACTTGGATGATAAAAAAACAATAGAAGGCTATATAGGGGTGAAGGGTTAGATTGATGTTCGAGAATGTTAAGTCAGCACAACATTGTGGGCCAAAGGGCTTGTACTGTACTGTAATGTTGGATGTTCCATGTTCTCACGGCCCACAACATTTCATTGTACAAATTCATCAGGCTTATTTTGTAGTCTGGAAGGCCCATACTTGGAGTGGCTTTGTGCAGAGAAAAGTTGCTCTGATAGTATTTGTGATTTACAACATATATGTCCATAAATCAAAAGTATGTGAGTTGGTAGAACAGTGGAAGCAGGATTATGTACAAGTACACCGTGAAACACCACGGGCCATGTCCTTCGCTACGGCTGTTACAATGATGCCATCTTCTCCATGGAATTAAAGAGATACTCCTGCTGCACTATTTGATTCTGCTTGCAAGAGAGAGAAGAGAGTTTGAGCAAACGGTGAACAGCTCATTCGAGACTCAAGTTTGTTCTTGACATGTACATGGAAACATCCGGTGAAATGTGCCATTTCCATTAACAACCAACACACTGACGGGTGTCGCCACAAATTCCAGTGCCAATATAGCATGGCCACAATGCTTGGTAGAGCAACACAGAAAACAATAAAACAGAACACAACAAGCAACAAAACAAGCCCCCGTTCCTCCCACCCACCCACACAACCTACCCCAGCATAGGTTGTCTTCAGCCTCCAGTGGACTCTGACTCACTAACATTAGGCCATTGGCTCACAGAGATTCGCAGACTCAGAATCTAGCTAACAGGCCTCGACTTCTGGACTTTCTGGTCAACTGTTGGGCCTCGATCCTCACCATTGACCCCAGGACCTGCCGATTACCAAACGCTAGGCCTTGAACTTCGGATTCGCTGAGTACGGAACCTCGAATACTATGAGTTGAACTCCAGTCTCACTGAGTCACGTACCCAGAAGGTCATCAGACCTCATCCCTCCTGCCTGCACAGAACTCAGGCTCTGGAACCTGCTTACAGCTCACTGACCCTGGGGTGGGGGTCGGTGGGGGGGGGGGGTGTGCCACCAGTTCTCATCCACGCTGCTCTGCCAACCTGTCAATTGACGACAGATGTCCCATGTCTGTGTAATTGGCCTTCGAACACAGGGTGGAAGCTTAGACTACAGCCTGATGTACAGTTCCCCCCACAATCCTCTTCCTAATCCCTATCCTGAAACCCTAACTGCCCTCTTTGTCCCCTAAATCATCCCTACGAACCTAACAGGAAAGAACTAAAATCCATTAAATCTGAGCTGCAACCTCAACAGAGACTACAGCTCGGCACCATCTTGGGAAAAAATGCATATGACTTAAGATGTGGTTGTGAAGAACTAAGTGTGTGAGGGCAAGTGATGCTTATGAATGTCAGATGTGAGGCTTGGTCGATGCAAATTAGGGGTTGGTAGCTGATGAAAATGTGGTTCATTGAGAAGGTACTGAAGCTAGCAGTTCCTTTGGTGTACAATTAACTATGACTCACTGACTTTATCCATACACGTGAAGTTATGGAATATTTTATGCTCAGGATCTGACTCTGAACATTGGGCTGCTAAACTACTGGATTCTGGTGTGGCCTGCCCTACATCGGTGATACCTGACGCAGATTGGTGGACCATTTTGTTGATCTCCTCTGCTGTGTCTGCCATAACAGCTAGGATCTCCTAGTGGCCACCCATTTCAGTTTGACGTCCCATCCCCATACTAACATGTCTGACCATGACCCCCTCTGCTGCCATGATGAGGCCAAACTCAGGTTGGAGGAGTGACACCTCATATTCCATCTGGGTAACCTCCAACCAGATGATATGAACATCAATTTCTCTAACGTCCAGATCTGGTAATCACTTCCCTCATTCCCCCCTCCCAATTCTCTTTTTTTCCATTCTCCATTCTGGTGGCCCTCTCACCCTTCACTTCTCCTCCCCGGCGCATCACCTCCCCCTCGCTCCCCACCTCCTTTTGTCTTTTCTATGATCCACTGTCTTCTCCTAATAGATTCCTTCTTCCCCAGCCCTTTGCCTTTTCCACCGATCACATGTCAGCTTCACCCCCCCCCACAACCACCCACGTTCCTCCTAATGTGGTTTCACTTATCATCTGCCTGCTTGTACTCCTTCCCCTCACTCCACTTTACTATAGCTTCTGAGCTGTTCCTTTCCGGTCCCGGTGATGGGATCATGGACCATAATGTGAAAGTAAATGAAATAAGAGAAAGGGGGAGGGAAGAATTAGAGAGAAGTGATAATAAACAAAAGAGATTCTGCAGGTGCCGGAAATCTGGAGTATCTAGAGTAATCTAGAGGGAGGTGGACCACAGGTTACAACAGGAAATAGAAAAGGCGAGTCAAAAGGCAATGTTATGGTAGTCATGGGAGATTTTAACATGCAGGTCGATTGGGAAAATCAGGTTGGTAGTGCATCTCAAGTGAGTGAGTTTGTTGAATGCCTAAGAGATAGCTTTTTAGAGCAGTTTGTCGCTGAGCCTACTAGGATTGGTGTTATGTAATGAACCGGAGGCAATTAGGGAGCTTAAGGTGAAAGAACCTTTAGGAACCAGTGATCACAATATGGTTGAGTTCAGCTTGAAATGTGATAGGGAGTAAGTAAGGTCTGATGTAGCAGTATTTCAGTGGAGTAAGGGAAATTACAGTGGTATGAGAGAGGAATTGGCCAAAGTAAATTGGAAGGAGCTGCTGGCAGGGATGTCAGCAGAGCACAATGGTGTGCGTTCCTGGGAAAAATGAGGAAGATGCAGGACATGTGTATTCCAAAAATGAAGAAATACTCAAATGGTAAAATAGTACAACCATGGCTGACAAGGAATGTCAAAGCCAGAGGACTGGAAAATTGCAAATGTTATTCCACTCTTTAAGAAAGGAGGAAGGCAGCAGAAAGGAAATTATAGACCAGTTAGCCTGACCTCAGTGTTTGGGAGGTGATAGAGTCAATTGTTAAGGATGAGGTGATGGAGTACTTGGTGACAGGACAAGATAGGACAAAGTCAGCATGGTTTCCTTCAGGGAAAATCCTGCCTGATGAACCTGTTGGAGCTCTTTGAGGAGATTACAAGTAGGATAGATAAAGGGAATGCAGTGGATGTTGTATATTTGGATGTTCAGAAAGCCTTCGACAAGGTGCCACACATGAGGCTGCTTACCAAGTTAAGAGCCTATGGTATTACAGGAAAGTTACTAACATGGTTAGAGCATTGGCTGATTGGTAGGAGGCAGCTAGTGGGAATAAAAGGATCCTTTTCTGATTGGCTGCCAGTAACCAGTGGTGTTCCGCAGGGGTCATCCTTGGAACCACTTCTTTTTATGCTGCATATAAATGATTTATATGATGGAATAAATGGCTTTGTTGCCAAGTTTGTAGATGATACGAAGATTGGTGGAGGGGCAGGTAATGTTGAGGAAACAGGTAGGCTGCAGAAGGACTTAGACGGATTAGGAGAATGGGCAAGAAAGTGGCAAATAAAATACAATGTTGGAAAATGCATGGTCATGCACTTTGGTAGTAGAAATAAATGTGCAGACTATTTTCTAAACGGGGAGAAAATACAGGAATCTGAGATGCAGAGGGACTTGGAAGTCCTTGTGCAGAACACCCTGAAGGTTAACTTGCAGGTTGAATCGCTGGTGAGGAAGACAAATGCCATGTTAGCATTCATTTCAAGAGGTCTGGAATACAAGAGCAAGGATGTGATGCTGAGGGTTTATAAAGCACTAGTGAGGCCTCACCTCGAGTATTGTGAACAGTTTTGGGCCCCTCATCTTAGAAAAGATGTGCTGGCATTGGAGAGGGTTCAGAGGAGGTCAACAAGGATGATTCCAGGAATGAAAGGGTTATCATACGAGGAACGTTTGATGGCTCTGGGTCTGTACTCACTGGAATTCAGACGGATGAGAGGGAATCTCATTGAAACCTTTCGGATATTGAACGGCCTAGACAAAGTAGATGCGGAAAGGATGTTTCCCATGGTGGGAGAGTCTAGGACAAGAGGGCACAGCCTCAGGACAGAGGGGCGCCCTTTCAAAACAGGTGCAGAGAAATTTCTTCCACCAAGGGGTGGTGAATTTGTGGAATTTGTTGCCACATGCAGCTGTGGAGGCCAGGTCGTTGGGTGTATTTAAGGCAGCGATCGATAGGTTCTTGATTAGACGGGGCATCAAAGGTTACGGGGAGAAGGCCGGAAACTGGAGCTGAGGAGGAGAAAAAAAAAAGGATCAGCTATGATTGAATGGTGGAGCAGACTCGATGGGTGAGATGGCATAATTCTGCTGCCATGTCCTATGGTCTTATAAAGCTATGGACAGTCACAGCTACCTGGACTATGCCTCTTCCACCCTGTTCCTTGTACAAGCACCACGATTAGCTATCCCTGATTAACAATGCCACGACCCCACCTCTTTTGCCTCCCTCCCTGTCCTTGTCATCTCTTACCCCCCTGAAAATCTAGTTTAAACCCTCCTCAATAGCATTAGCAAACCTCCCTGCCAGGATATTGGTCCTCCTCAGATTTAAATGCAATGCGTCCTTTTTGTACATGTCACACCTGCCCCAGTACAGGTCCCAATGATTTAGAAACCTGAATCCCTGCTCCTTTCTCCAACCCTTCAGCCATGCATTTATCCACCACCTCATTCTATTCCTATACTCACTGTCGTGTGGCACAGGCAGCAATCCCAAGATTACTACCCCTAAGGTCCAGCTTCTCAGCTTCCTTCCTAACTCCCTGTATTCTGCTTTCAGGACCTCCTCCCTATTTCTACCTATGTCATGTTGTTCCCTGAAGCGTAGAAGAATTAGGGAGGATTTGATAGAGGATTACAAAATTATGAGGGGTATAGACAGAGTACATACGAGTAGGCTCTTCCCGCTTAGATTAGGAGAGATAAATACGAGAGGATATGGCTGTAAGGTGATAGGGGAAAGGTTTAGGGGGAACATTAGGGGGAACTTCTTCACTCAGAGAGTGGTGGGAGTGTGGAACGAGTTGCCATCTGATGTGGTAAATGCGGGCTCACTCTTAAGTTTTAAGAATAAATTGGATAGGTACATCGATGGGAGAGGTCTGGAGGTTTATGGACTGGGTGCAGGTCAATGGGACTAGTGGAATAATGTTTTGGCACAGACTAGAAGGGCCAAATGGCCTGTTTTCTGTGCTGTAGTGTTCTATGGTTCTGTGTATCACGACTTCTGGCTGCTCACCCTCCCATTTCAGGATATTAGGGACACATTCAGAAACATCACGAACCTTGACATCTGGGAGGCAAACTACCATCCGTGTTTCTTTTTCGTGCCCACAGAATTACCTATCTGTCCCCCTAACTACAGAGTTCCCTGGTACTGCTCCCATCCTCTTCCATTCCCTACCCTTCTGAGCCACAGGGGCAGACTCAGTGCCAAAGACACGGCCACTGTTGCTTTTCCCAGATAGGCCCCTCCCCCAAGTACTCAAAATGGAGTACTTATTGTTAAGGGGGATTGGCCACAGGGTGCTCTCCACTACTTGACACTCACCCTTCCCTCTCCTGAGGCCCCAGTGTGACAACCTGCCTGTAGCTCCTATTGATCACCTCCTCACTTTTCTTAACAAGCTGAAGGTCATCGAGCTGCCTCTCAATTTAAGACCATAAGACCATAAGACATAGGAGCAGAATTATCCTCCTCCTCAGCCCCAGTTCCCGGCCTTCTCCCTGTAACCTTTGATGCCATGTCCAATCAAGAACCTATCAATCTCTGCCTTAAATACACCCAACGACCTGGCTTCCATAGCTGCATGTGGCAACAAATTCCACAAATTCACCACCCTCTGGCTAAAGAAATTTCTCTGCATCTGTTTTGAAGGGGCACCCCTCTATCCTGAGGCTGTGCCTTCTTGTTCTAGACTCTCCCACCATGGCAAACATCCTTACTACATCTACTCTGTCTAGACCTTTCAACATTCGAAAGGTTTCATTGAGATCCCCCTTCATCCTTCTGAATTCCAACGAGTGCAGACCCAGAGCCATCAAGCATTTCTCGGATGATAACCCTTTCATTCCTGGAATCATCCTTGTGAACCTCCTCTGGACCCTCTCCAATGCCAGCACATCTTTTCTAAGATGAGGGGCCCAAAACTGTTCACAATACTCAAGGTGAGGCCTCACCAGTGCCTTATAAAGCCTCAGCATCACATCCTGGCTCTTGTATTCCAGACCTCTTGAAATGAATGCTAACATGGCATTTGGCTTCCTCACCTCCAACTCAACCTGCAAGTTAACCTTCATGGTGTTCTGCACAAGGCTTCCTAAGTCCCTCTGCATCTCAGATTCCTAGATTTTCTCCCTGTTTAGAAAACAGTCCGCACATTTATCTTTACAACCAAAGTGCATGACCTTTGTTTTCCAACATTGTTTTTCATTTGCCACTTACTTGCCCATTCTCCTAATCTGTCTAAGTCTTTCTGTAGCCTTCCTGTTTTCTCAACACGACCTGCCCCTCCAACAATCTTCATATCATCTGCAAACTTGGCAACAAAGCCATCTATTCCATCATCTAAATTATTATACAGCATAAAAATAAGTGATTCCAACACCGACCCCTGCGGAACACCACTAGTCACTGACAGCCAATCAGAAAAGGATCCTTTTATTCCCACTCGCTGCCTCCTACCAATCAGCGAATGCTCTAACCATGTTAGTAACTTTTCCTAACTTGGTCTCTAAGGAGCAACAGCTTGATGTACCTAGCACAGATGTGGTCGTCAGGGAGGCGGGGATTCTCCCGGAAATCCCACATCTGACACCTAGAGCAGAAAACTGGCCTGCAGTCTTACCCATTATTCTTGTTAGAGGAAAAAAAGAGAAATGAAAGTAACTTACCTCTTTACCTTGCCTAGGCCCGTCCTTGCCGAATCCCTGATGAGCCAAAGCCCAACTACTCTGACTCATGCTCCTTTGATGACTGCTCCACTAGGCAATGTCTCCCTTTTATCCTGGAACCTTCTCAGCAACACTATGCGATGATGAGCTACTGAGCCTGCACGCTTCTCCCAATCGAACCTCTCACTGAAAGAAACTCCTCGTTTTTTAAATCTTCTCAGTGGCCTTGCACGAGGACAAGCTACTGTGTCTGTGCACTTCTCCCAACTAAATCTCGAATGATTCTGCCTTCCTTCTCTTGAATTCTTCCAGATTCTTTCCAGCAGTTCCCTTAACAACAAAGTCCTCTTAACGAAAGCTTCCTTCTGGAAAGCACTATGCGGTTATTAAAACAAAAACGTCACACCATCATCATAGTTTTCTCCCCCAGGAATTAATCAGATCAACCATTCTATTAGCCTCCCCCCCCCCCATCTATTACCTCTTTCACTGCATTGCAAACACTTTAAACCACTTTTTATAATGCTATTTATGTTTTAAATAAATGTTGGTATTTGTGTATTTAAGCACATTTTATTCCATAAAACTATTTACTTACTTATTCATTTATTGATTGATTGATTGATTTATTGATAGACAGATACAGCATGGACCAGGCTCTTCCAGCCCAATCAGCTGCACTGCCCAGCAACCCACCTATTTAACCCTAGCATAACCACTGAACAATTTACAATGACCAATTAACCTGCTAACAGGTACGTCTTTGGAATGCTTGTGGAAGTGGACCATCCGGAGGAAAGCATGTGCTCATGGAAGGATGTACAAATTTCTTGCTGATGGCATCGGAATTGAATTCCGAACTCTGTTGCTCCGAGCTGTAATAGCGTTGCGCTAACTTTATTCTTATATCATTATTTATTTTCTATAATTGTTGAATTTTTTTGTTGCATTGCCTACACACAATGGCAAATTCCTAATGCATGTAAATGTATATGGCGAGTAAAATTGATTAAAGAAACAAGGACTATGTGGCTGGATGAAGATGGTAGAGCAAATTTCCCTAATTACATCTTGTTAAATCTTTGAGCTCATGAACATGAAGTGCCACTGTTTGGCTGATTATTCCTCACATTCAATTGGATACCTTAATTACCTGTCGCATAGCTATGCAGAGGGCCCTTACAAATGCTGTTAAGGCAACTGTACATGTTTAACACTTGCTTACTGCCAGTGTTTCAACTTCCACAAAAACAGTAACTCAGCCAAAAAGGATATGAGCCTGGGAATTATGACTGATATAGAATAAGACTTCACATTCCATTTAATATTTATCTAAGCTGAATTTCTTTTCCTAAGTGCTTCTGATTGAAAGCCAGATTCTTTGTATTTGTCATTATAAAACACTTCTATGCCAGACTTGTAAATCAAATTTTGGCCTATTGACCCAGCTTATTTTTTTTAAATACTCAAAGCTATATTAGTTTATATAGAGGCTCCCATTCATTTACAAAGCGGTAGCTTAACCTCAGTTGTCAGGCCTGTATCACCTTTGGCTGATCTAGATAGTTCAGTCAAATAGGAGAACAAATCCAGATATTAAAGTCAAGGAGATATCAAAATCAAAGCTGGGTTTATTATCAAATGCGCAAGTACATGTATGTGCAGGTGCCAATGAAAAATTTACTTGCAGCACATAGCATCTAATACACAGCAATCACAAGAAAAATATAACTTAACAGAAAAATTATGAGAAATTAAACATAAAAGAACACTATTAAAACAAACCAATAAAGTGCATTGCAGTGTAAAGTGATCAGTGCTATACGGGCAGTGATTAGGGTTGTGCAGGTTCATTCAAGAACCAAATGGTTGAAGGGAAGAAGCTGTTCCTGAACCTGGTGATGTAGGACCTTAGGCTTCTGTAGCTCCTTCCTTGATGGTAGCTGGAGAGAATGGCATGGTCTGGATTTTTGGGATCTTTGATGATGAACGGTGTGTTCTTGAGGTAGCGTCTACTGTAGATACTATGGATAGTGGGGAGGGATGTGCCATCATGTATTGATTGAGCTGAGTCCACTGCTCGCTGCAGCATCTTAGGTTCCTGTGCATTCAAATTCCCTTACCAGACATGATGCAACCAGTCAGAACACCTTCAACAGTACATCTGTAGAATTTTGTTCGAATGTTTGATGACATGCCAAACCTCCTTCTCCTTCTAAGAAGGTAAGAAAACTGGTGTGCCCCCCTTGTGATTGTGCCTATGTGTAAGGCCCAGGGCAGGTCATCAGATATGTTAATGCCCAGGAAATTAAAGCTGGTGTGCACAGGTGCATGTTCGGCCTTACTCTCCTTACTGAAGGCAACGATTAGCTCTTCAGCTTCACTCACAGTGAGTGGGAGATTGTTGTGGCACTGCTCACCCAGGTGTTCGATCTCACTCCTGAATGCTGGCTCAACACTCCCCGAGATCTGTCCAGATATATTTTGTTTGAGTAGGTTACCAACTATCTCTTGGAGTAGAGTCATTTTATGGAGTGTTGCTTCTCATAGTCCAGGGATATTGGCAATAGTCTGTGTGGAAGTTGCAGCAGGGGAAGGGTTAAGGTATTGTCCAGGCAGGGATAGTGAATGAACTAGAGCACACCAAGACAAGAAAAGGGTGCAAATGAAGGACACTTACTATTGATCAGTCACTTTACTAATTCTGAAGTTTTATTTGCCTTTAACATGTAAATTCTATTGGATATTAGTACCACTATTATCGTAATGTGATTAATGATTGATTAGGCAAAATAAGAAATCTGAACATCCACAAGGTTACCAATTGGTCAATCTGACTAGTCAATTCTGTATAAAGGTAATATTTCTTTGTTAAAACTTTTAAACAATTTGGAAACAAGGGCCATGATGCTTTCCTTGTACATAAGTAAATAAAGTTTGATTGAGGAATGAATGTAGGTTTTCAGAGTCCAGTTAATCAGCAACTACATCTGGTGGTAGTGAAGACCTGAATAAATGTAGTGGTGCTTAAAGCAGTCACAATGGGACCCAGGGAACGGAGATAGTTGGGCTCTTTGTCTCATCTAACTGGTTGAACCATATGTGTTTGGTTTCATTAAATCCAGAGGATTATTAGCACTGAGTGTGATTCTTAATATTATATCGCTATCTTTAATATCTTCCAAAAATATATTGTCAGCCTCCTCATAGTTCTCTGGTATGGTCAGCATGCATTACTGATTACTAAAGCAGTTCAAAGTAAATTTATTATCAAAGTACGTACTGTACATGTCACCATATACTACCCTGCAATTCATTTTCTTGAAGATATTCACAGTAGAACAAAGCTACCCACAGACCGTCAAACAACCAATGTGTAAAAGAAGGCAAACTATGCAAGTAAAAATAATAATTAAATAAATAAATAAGTAACACAGAGAACACAAGTTGTAGAGTCTTTGAAAGTGAGTCCATAGATTGTGGAATCAGTTCAGAGTTGAGGTGAATGAAGTTGTCTGCACTGGTTCTGGAACCTGGTGGATGAAAGATAATGACTGTTCCTGAACCTGGTGGTGTGTGATCTAAGGCTTCCATACCTCCTTCCTGATGGCAGCAGTGAGAAGAGAGAATCGCCTGGATGGTGGGGTCCTTGATGAATGCTACTTTCTTGTGGCATTGCTCCTTGTAGATGTGCTCAAAGGTGGGTAGGGCTTTTCCTGTGATGGACTGGGCTATATCCACTATTTTAATAGGTATTTTGTTCCTGTGCATTGGTGGTTTCATACCAGGGTGTGATTCAACCAGCCAAGGATACTCTCTACTGTGCAGCTATATGTTTTTAAGCAGCTTCTTGAACAACAGCATTTCTTTCAGTGGAGATGCAGTCTCAAAGCCATTAAGTAAAGGGGTTCCAGGATTTAGATCCAATGACAGTGAAGATTCAGTGAACTGGTCCAATAATTCCAAATTTCAAAGCAGCTGTTTACAGTCCTCTTTAGGTGAAGTCATGTGTTTTTATTAACTGTTTATCTGTTTTAAAAATAGCCTATTTTTGGATGAAAATAATTTTCAAAATATTCAGTTGGTAAGCTACAAATTATTTGACAAATGGTATTTGGCAATACCCATCCTCTGTCCCAACCGCAGTCTCCAGTTGCTTAGGCAAGGAGCCAGTCAACCTAAAGCAGTCTCCTCCTCTTGTCCTCATTCACAGTCCGGACTGCACATACCTAACTGCCTTTTATCAAACTGTTCTGTTGTGGCCATAAACAGTTTCATTATTTATCCTCATGTGCTGAAATGCAGCCTGTCAATATTGAAATTTTGGCATTTTTATTAAATTAATACAGGGTGTTCAGCGTTCCACAAGGAGCTATTTATTAATTGCAACTAACTTGCATTATGAAAGTAACAGTGAAAATCTGAGGTCAGGAGACGAGTTCAAATACAAATTTGAGGGGGGGAGGAAACCTGGTTTCATTCCCCCTCCTCCACCCCATCCACCTACCCCCTCACCCGGCTTCACCCTTTCTCTAGCCATCTTGTACTTCTTCCCCTCGCCCACCTTCTTCCCCCTTCCTTTCCAGTCCTGATGAAGGGTCTCAGCCTGAAACATCAACTCTTTATTCCCCTTCGTCGAAGCTGGCTGACCTGCTGAGCTCCCCCAGCATTTTGTGCGTGTTACTCTGGATTTCCAGCCTTTGCAGAATCCCTTGTGTTTTAAAAAAAATGGATGTTGTTTTCAAGTGCTTACCAACTTTTAATCTTAAACTGTCTCTCCTAACATCATTCAAATAAAGGAAGAGCTTAGTCAACTAGCGAAGGTTGGGCAGGATGGTGTTCAGAGGGGTTGTGCGATGCTCTTTGTGGTCATGGATGTACAAATGATGAAATGTCCTTCACGACAAAATATTTAGTGTGAAGGGAAGTATGCATGGAGTAACTGAGTTCCTCCAGTATTTTGTGTGTGTGACTCAGATATAAATACTTGTTCAGAAACATATTATGCACTAATATTTGCATATTTTTATATTTTACTGATAAGTAATAATTAGATAATCTCCTCCAGGTAGCATTACCTTTTTATTTCATAAAATGTAAGGATCTAATATTCCATTATGTGAGGCTACTCTAGCTGGTCTGGGTGTGGAGGATTAAAAATAGAGGTGATCGCCTCATTACAGCAGTTCAGGTAATGGACATTCAGTCTTATGAAATTCACAAATCACTACGAAAAATATCTGGGATACAGAATAAATGTACACTGTTACAAGATTTGTTCAGAGAAAAAGTAAATGAATAAACACAAAATACGTTTTTTTCAACTTGTTTTTCTTGACATATGTGCAGATGATGTGGCTTTGTGTCACGAAAAATCGCTATATAGACCATTTTCTAGGACTGTAACCCTTGTATCATAAAGGTTGTCTGTAGTGTAACAAAATTATTTTGTAGAGATTAATAGATTCCTGGAATAACTTGCAATAGAATCCTGCTGTTGAAGTAATGAATGTAGAATGGAGCCTTTTATGAATGTGGCCTTCAATACAGCCTCCCACAGATTGTCTGGGTAGACTGATGTGTAGTTGGTGGAAGTACACTCAGTGGCCATTTCATTAGGTAGATCTGTACACCTCGTTAATGCAGATAACTAATCAGCCAATCACATGGCAGCAATTCAATGCAAAAAAAAGCACGTTGACGTGGTCAAGAGGTTCAGTTGTTGTTCAGACTAAACATCAGAATGGGGAAGAAATGTGATCGAAATGATTTTGACGTGGAATGATTGTTGGTGTCAGATGAGGTGGTTTGAGTATCTCATAAACTGCTGATCTCCTGGGATTTTCACACACAACAGTCTCTGGAGTTTGCAGAGAATGCGGAAGAGCATCACTGAGTGCACAATATGTGGAACCTTGAAGCTGGATGGCCTACAGCACGGAAAGATCACACTGGGTTCCACACCATGGTCACTGAGTGTAGTTTTCCTCTGTTAGTCTGTGTGAAACCTTTGAGGACTGGAATGTCTTAAGTTTTAATAACCAGAAAATCAAACAGGCTGTTCCAGGCACTGGCTGGTGCTTCCTCACAGCGTCCTTCCTAAGTAATAAGATATCTGTTGTGTCAACATCAAAATGGAATTCATTCTATCTTCCCAATAGCTTAGTAACAGATGGAATCTGGCGCCTCCTGGGAAATGCCTTGGAGAGCTTGCCTGCCAATATCAAACTGCTGGGAAGCTTCCAGGCATTAGAGGTTTGATGTACTGTCCACCCATAGGTTTAAAGGAAAGCTGACACTGACAGCTGGACGATTGGCACCGAGGAGAAATCATTTGTCAGAGTGATGGGAAAAACTTGTTGAAGCTTATACCCCTCTGGGTTGTCCAGAGTTTTCCTTCAATCCCTGCCAAAACAGACATTCTGGATAAAATGATCCCTTCGGAATGCTGAAAGGAGAGAGAGAGGGGCAAATGCACCTGGGGATGACATTGCATTAAGATTACAGAGAATGTAATGTTGAATGTGGAGGCTGATGGGGTGAAATGTGAGGACCAGGGGAACTCTAAACACGAGACTCTGCAGATGCTGGAAATCCAGAGTAACACACACAGAATGCTGGAGGAACCCAGCAGGTCAGTCAGCATCTGTGGAGAGGAATAAAAAGCCAAAGTTATGGAGGTGAGGGGGAGGAGTGATTGTACCCATCCCTTCCTCCCGTGTGGAGGTGAGGGGGAGGAGTAGTCATACCCTCTCATGTGGAGGTGAGGGGGAGGAGTGTTTGTACCCATCTCCCTCATGTGGAGGTGAGGGGGAGGAATGGGCGTACCCCCTCATGTGGAGGTGAGTGGGAGGAGTGGTTTTACCCCCTATCCTGTGTGGAGGTGAGGGGGAGTAGTGGTCGTACCCCCTCGTGTGGAGGTGAAGGGGAGGAGTGGTTGTACACCCCCTTGTGGAGGTGAGTGGGAAGAGTGGTTTTCTCCCTCCCCCATGAGGAGGTGAGGAGAGGAGTGGTTTTACCCCCTACCCCATGAGGAGGCGAGGGGGAGGAGTGGTTCTTCCCTCTCCCCGTGTGGTGGGGGAATCGTGTGAGTGGCTGGATTGATTGGAAAGTGGAGAGAATAAAATTGGATTTGTGTAGGATTAGTACAACGTGGTGCTTGATGGTTAGTAGATACCTAGTGGGCCGAAGGGCCAGTTTCCTTGCCGAATGACTATGATTCTTTGAGAATGATGTTCTTACAGGAAGCAGAATGGGAAGAAGTGCAGCAAAATTAGCTGTGGACATCCGTGAGTTCCCAGTCAGTATTTGAGGACCCGGGTAATAGGGAACGGTTGAATTTATTCCCTGGAGCGTAGGAGAATGAGAGGAGATTTGATAGAGATTTTTTAAATTATGAGGGGCATCAACAGGGTAAATGTAAGAATGCTTTTACCACTGGGGTTGGGTGGAACTAGAATTAGTGATCATGGGTTAAGGGTGAAATGCTTAAGGGGAACATGAAGGTGAACTTTTTCACTCAGAGGGTGGTCCGAGTGTGGGAAAAGCTGCCAATGGAAATAGTGGATGTGGGTATGATTTCAAGATTTGAGAGAAAATTGGATTATTACATGGATGGGAGGGGAGTGGAGAGTTACGTTCTGGGTGCAGGTTGATGGGACTACAGCGTGGATTAGATGGGTCAAAGGGCTGTATTGCTCTATAATTTGTAGTGTGTATTAGTCATTAACCTATCCCTAGAAATAATGAATGGGAAGTTGAGAAAGAAAAGAAAAGATGGACCAAATATAAGTGTGAGCCGGATGGAAATGTCAACACCTTTCTACTTCAATGTGGGAGCAGGAAATGGCATCAATGTGTTCACCACTGACAGGAAAAGAAGCGAGGGAGGCAGCCCAAACAATCTAGGAATGTTCTGTATGACCAACAAAGAAAATGTGTAGCATGATCTAATGTCCCTTATTGGGATAAGGTGAGTGGAGGGTGGCACTGTCTGGGTTTCTCTTTTAAACAAAATGAAGGGCCCATGTCCATCGTGATGTGGGATAGAACTGTAGAAGGACTGGAGATTCAAGATGAAAATGAGTCACTTAGAGATGGGGTGGGGGGCAGCTGGCAATAAAAGTAAAAACTGCAGACTATGAAGGTCTGAAATTTTAAAAAAGCAAAATGCTGGAACCACTCAGCAGGCCAGACAACATCTACAGAGAGAGAAACAGTGGTAACATTTCAGATTGAAGCCTCTTTTGCAGAACTATCAAGTATCTTTTTTGCCTTTATTCCAGGGAACTGGACATGCTGAAGTGGTGGAGAGTGTCCAAAATTTGTCAGGTGTGGAAAGGAAGAGATTGAATGAGGAAAAATCGAATAGTGTCAAGGAAGAAGGGACTTCAGGGGATCAAGACAACAGGGTGTAATAATGGGTCTCCTAGAACAGGTCTGGCTGTGGGATCTGAGAGATGGTTTATACAGTCAGGGACCCTGAGATTGCATGCCAAGGAGGGAAGATCTCTGAAGAGAATCTTTCCAAGCAGTACTAACCATCACCCTTAATGAGACTATAGCTGTACTTTCTCATTAAAGAGAAATTAAGCTCAAGTCCCATTAACCATCTAATCCTACTACTGAAGCCCTCTACCGACCATTAAGTGAGGTAATGGCAGGCTTGGTTTCTCACTTTGTATTGCACATAGGAACATCTTGTGGATTTGCACTGTTGTTTTCACATCCTGAAGGGCAATGTGTTTTAAACTAGTTTATTGAGATCTCACTTTGTAGAACTTTGGGATGAGATGTTGAAGTTGCATATAAGGTGTTTGTTGAGGCCTCACTTGGAGTATTAATGTGCAGTTTACGTCACCTAACTACATGAAATATACTAATAAGATTGAAAGAGTACAGAGAAAATTTACAAGGATGTTGCTGAAGTTTGAGCAACTGAGTTATAGGGGAAGGTTGACTAGGTTAGAACTTTATTTCCTGGACCATAGGAGAATGAGGGGAGGTTTGATAGAGATATACAAAAGTATGAAGGCTACAGAGTATATGCAACTAGAACTAGAGGTCATAGGACAAGGGTGAAAGTTGAAATATTTAAGGGGAATGGAGGGTGAACTTCTTCAGTGAGAGGGTGGTGAGAGTGTGGAACGAGCTGCCAGCAGAGGTACTGGATACGGGTTCGGTTTCAACAGTTAAGAGAAGTTTGAATGGGAGGGGTATGGAGGGCATTGGTCTAGGGGTGGGTCAATGGGATGAGGCAGAATACAGTTCAGCACAGACTAGATGGGCCAAAGGGCCTGTTTCTAGTTCTAATTCTAAACAATACTTACACATTTTCTGTCCATTCGTTGTGCCAAATGTATCTCTCTTGTGTATTCCTCTCTGCTATCAGCTCAATATATGCATTGCCCTTCATTTGCCCACAGTTAACAGTGGTACAATCACTTCTTCCTGTCCCCTCTCCCATTGCTCTCCATCCTGTCTCCTCCTTCACTCTGCTCCCTCAACTTTTCTCCACTCTTCCTTTCCCTCCTCCTGTGCCATCCTCTTTCCCCTCTCTCCCACTTCCCTTAGTCCTTACCTTTCCTCACCCAGCGCCCTGCAGAGAACAGTGTGCTGTAGGGGAATGAAGCATCGCTGGGTGTTCTGCACGGACACTGCCACGGTCTACACCAGGAGCTGATTGCACATTCAGCAGCTGCAGCTCATCATCATTTAGGAGCAGCTGTGAGGAACAGATGGCAACAGCCTGTGTCTCCATGTCAGATGGCTTAGTAACAATGTTGACATGGTTTTCTAGTGGCCCGGGCTAGTCTACTGAATGCAAAATTGCATTGTTAAATAGTATGACACATACACGCAATGGCCACTCTGCTAGATACACCTATACACTCACTCGTTAATGCAAGTATCTAATCAGCCAATCGTGGCAGCAACTCAATGCATAAAAAGCATGTAGAC
This sequence comes from Mobula birostris, assembly GCF_030028105.1. Classification (NCBI taxonomy): domain Eukaryota; kingdom Metazoa; phylum Chordata; class Chondrichthyes; order Myliobatiformes; family Myliobatidae; genus Mobula; species Mobula birostris. Next base: position 129,402,179 of record NC_092370.1, read on the forward strand.
GTGGTCAAGAGGTTCAGTTGCTATTCAGACCAAACAGCAAAATGGAGAAGAAATGTGATCTGAGTGACTTTGACTATGGAAAGATTGTTGGTGCCAGATGGGGTGATTAGACTATCTCCTGGGACTTTCACACACAACAGTCTCTAGAGTTTACAGAGAATGGTGCGAGAAACAAAAACATTCAGTGAGCAGCAGTTCTGTGGGTAAAAACACCTTGTTTAATGAGAGAGGCCAACGGGGAATGGCCAGACTGGTTCAAGCTGGCAGGAAGGCAACAATAACTCAAATAACCATGAGGAGGAAAGAGCAGTACAGACTCTTTACCCCATGATGTTGTGCTGCCCTCTTAACCTACTCTAAGATTAATCTAACCCTTCCCTCCTATGTAGCTCTGAATTTTTCTTTCATCCAATGCCTAATCCCATTTGTCGGTATTTGTTCTATAACCTTGTTTGACTTGGCAAAGGAGGTCTAAGACCTAATGGGATTAAAATGACCAAATGGAAGAAATGGGACTGGATAGATGAGGACTTGGTTGGTATGGACAGATGGACCTGTCATCTACGAGAATATCTCTTTGAATCACACAATCATTGAAACATATATGTAAGAAGTTATTCAGGTTAATTCCATATCTCAGTTCAAGTGTAACGAGGGTTCCAGCCTCCATTTCCCCCTTTAGGAAGTGATTTGCTGATGTCGTCACCCAGTGAATAATAAGTTATTTCTTCAGTTCCTCTCTAATGCTTGTGGGAGAATATGTTACTCTAAAGCAGGGTTTCCCAAACCTTTTTATGTCATGGACCCCTACCATTAACCGAGCGGTTGGGAACCTCCTGCTCTAAAGGACTTCCAAAGCAGAGTTAAAGAGGCATGTGGTTTGATGCAATGTATGATGTAAAACATAGCCCATTGTAATGCTGTCTTTGGCAAGATATAAACTCAGTCGCCACTTTATTGGGTTCACCTGTATGGCTACTCATTAATGCAAATATCTCATCAGTCAATCATGTGTCAGCAACATAATGCATAAAAGCACGCAGACATGGCCAAGGGGTTCAATTGTTATTCAGACCAAATATCAGAATGGGGATTGGGCCACACAGGGTGGTGGTTTGAGTATCTCAGAAACTGCTGATCTCCCGCGATTTTCATAGTGCAGCAGTCTCTAGAGTTTACAGAACCAAAGAACCAAAGCATTCATTGAGTGGCAGTTCTGTGGGCAAACATGCCCTGTTAATGAGAGAGGTCAGAGGAGAATGGTCAGACTGGTTCAAGCTGACAGGAAGGAACTGTAACTCAAGTAACGACCTGCTACAACAGTGGTGAACAGAAGAGCATCTCTGAACACACAACAGGCAGCACCTAACAAAGTGGCCACTGAGTGTATATTGCCTAACCTTTATTACAAATGAAAAGGCTTCGGCACACTGCTGAAGGTGGGGCAGTAGGTGTAGTGTATGTAGATTTTAGTAAGCCAATCGATAAGGTTCCTTGTGGTAGCTCATTCAGAAAATCAGGAGGCATGGGATCCGGGGAAACTTAGCTGCGTGGATTCAGAATTAGGTCCTGGCTTCCCTGCTTTTTGTGGCTTTTATATATTACCTGGATGAGAAAGTGGAAGTGTATGTTAAATACACAGATAACTTGAAGATTGGTGGTGTTGGGTTTACAATGGGACATTGATGGGATGCACAGCTGGGTTGCGAAGTGGCACATGGAGTTCAACGCAGAAAACTGTAACACTTTGGAAAGTCAAGTTTAAAGGTAGAATATAGGGTTAATGACAGGATCCTTATCTGTGGAGGGGCAGAGAGTCTTGGGGTCCATATCCATAGATCTCTCAAGTTGCTGCACAAGTTAATAGGATTGTTAAGAACGAATATGGTGTGTTGGCTTTCATTAATTGGGGGATTGAGTTTGAGCCTCAAGGTAATGCTGCAGCTGTATAAAACCATGGTAGACCACTCTTGGAATATTGAGTTCAGTTTTGGTCGCCTCATTATAAGAAGGATGTGTAAGCTTCATCAAAGGCGCAGAGAAGATTTACTGTTATGGTAGTAGACCTCCTGGACTAGAGGGCATGTCTTATAAAGATAGGTTGAACGAGCCAGGGCTTTTCTCTTTGGAGTGAAGGATACGAGCTGACTTGATGGAGGTGTACAAGATAATAAAAGGCATAGATTGAATGAATAGGCAGATTTGACTAATACAAGTGTAAAACCCTGGTTAAGATTTTTACTGCTATGATATTTACTGATATTTTACGTTAGCATTTCTGTAAGAGCAGCCTGTTGGGCTTTGAACTGAGATAAGGGGCTTTGTTTTTCAACTTAGGAATGTGGTGTCAGCCAATCAGGATGGTGGAATTGGGAAAAGGTTCTAGAGAATGCCGGATGGAGAGGTTTTTGTGAGGGATACTGGTGTGGGTTGAGGTCTTTTTGGCTGGAGCTGGGAGAGGAATAGGAGGGAAGATGGCTGAGGATGCTGTCCTGGTTGCACAAAGTGCTTTCTGCAGATGAATGGATTCAAAGAGGAAGAACCAATACTCCTATGGGAGAGCCCACTTGTTCGAGATGGATTTTGAGTGACGTTTAGAAGGTGGTGTGTGCTTTCATCAGTCCAAGGGTCCAGCGCATGAGTTAAACACAACTGCAAGATAAACTCCAACTTATGTGCACTTATGACTGTTTAGTTAAGATGGGCCCTTTTGTTTTTTTTTTCTTTCTTTAAAACTGTTTGGTTAAGTTAATATTCTTAAATATACTTTCTTTATGCAGTGTATGGACTGTTATTTCTTGCCGACGGGCAATTGCAAGGAGGCAGTAAATCACACAGCATTCACACAAACTTGGGTTCGGCTGGGCAATACATCCCAACTTCACGGGCTTGATGGGACCAAAGTCATATGCACCCTAGATGTATAGAGCCTGAGAAAGGTGGGTTCCTCCCCGCGGAGTCCAGTGGCTGTTAGCGAGGGACTAACGAGCTGCATCTCCAGAGGTGCCCAGTAAAAAGCGGTTTCACAAGGGAGGCATAATTTTAGGGTGATTGCAGGAAAATATAAGGGGGTATGTCAGAGGAAAGTTTTTTTAGCACAGGGTGTGCTGCCAGGGTTGGTTGTAGATGCAGGTACATTATGGACATTTAAGAAACTCTTGGATAGACACATGGATAACAGAAAAATGGAGGGCTATGTAGGAGGGAAGAGTTAGATTGATCTTAGAGTAGCTTAAAAGGTCAGCACAGCATTGTGGGCCAAAGGGCCTTTACTGTGCTGTAATGTTCTGTGTTCTAATTTCCATGAGGTCAAAGGAGGCCTTGAAAGTGCAGCATTAATGACTAGAGATTAAAGTTGCAATTTGGAGGAAGAAACACCTAAACTAGAAATGCATGCAACATTATTAGTTTAAACCTAAAAAGTGGAAGCACTAAGCTAATATTACCCCTCGATTTTTACCTTTCACTGTTCTAAGTTAAAAGTAAATTTATTATGAAAGTATGTATATGTTACTATAAACTGCCCTGAGATTCATTTTCTTGCAGGCATTCACAGTAGAACAAAGAAATATAATAGAATCAGTGAACAACTACCAGCAATGTGCAAAGGAAGATAAACTGTGTAATTACAAAAAAAAACAAATAATAAACAAACAAACAAATAAATAAATAATAGTGAGAATATGATGTGTACAGTCCGTGAAAGTGAGTGCATAGGTTGTGGAATCAGTTCAGCGATGAGGTGAGTGATGTTATCCCTGCTGGTTTAGCAGCCTGAAGTTGTAGGGTAACAACTGGTCCTGAACCTGGTGCTGTAGGGCCTAAGGCTCCTGTACCTACTGCCCGAGGGTAGTGATGAGAAGAGAGCATGGTCTGGATGGTGGGTGTGCTTGATGTTGGAGGCTGCTGTCTTATGGCAGCGCTCTTTGGGCATGTGCTCAGTGGTGGGGAGGCCTTTTCCTTTTTGTTCTTTCCACTCCTGCTGTATTGTTCCTATGTCGCCTTTGTTGGTTGTCTTTTCACTTTGGGTTGTAGCTCTTGCCTCTGTCAGCTTCTTCTTCCTCTGCTCTTTGTGTAATACCGAAGTTGTGGTTTCTTGCTCTTTCCCAAAGTATACAACTGCTGTTCAAGTGAGAGTGGTTCCCATCAACATGTGCTGGTTGACTGCCCAAATATGACTGAGCTTGACCTGAATGTTACTTCCTATGCAGTCAGTAGATTAGCAGCCTCTTCCATAGGACTAAAATAGATGTCTCAAGGGACACGGGACATAACATGCCAATCTCTGTTGCTGCACTGTGAGCCTCAAACATAGCACGAACCTCCTGGACTTCAATGTTTATGGAAGTTGCTCAAGAGATTATTGGCACAGAGCACAAACCAAAATTTCAAAGTTTCAAAGTAAATTTATTATCAAACTACCTCCTTTACCTAGTAAGTTGATCACTGAGTATGTTTCTGGCTTCTGCTGCTATAGCCCACCCATTTCAAAGTTTGATGTGTTGTGTATTTAGAGATTCTCTTCTGCACACCACTTGTAACATGTAGTTATTTGAGTTACTGTTGCCTTCTGATCAGGTTGAATCAGTCTGGCTGTTCTCCTCCACTATCTCTTATTAACAAGACACTTTTGGCCCACAAAACTGCCGCTTACTGGATGCTTTTCTGAAATACTCAAACCACCCCATCTGGCACCAACAACATTCCACTGTCAAAGTCACTTAGATCACATTTCTTCTGCATTCTGGTATCACATTTCTACTGAACCTCTTGACCATGCCTGCATGCTTTTATGCATTGAGTTGCTTGCCACATGATTGGCTGATTAGATATTTGCATTAATGAGCAGGTGTATAGATATACATTATAAAGTGGTCACGAGGGTATATATATCATCATATACTACCCTGAGATTCATCTTCTTGTGAGCATTTATAGTAGGCCAAAGAAATACAATGGAATCATTGAAAACCTACCTACAAGCAAAGGCTGACAAAACAACCAATATGCAAAAGACCAACTATGCAACTTAAAAAAATAGTAAATAACTGATACTAAGAACATGATTTGTAGAATTCTTGGAAGTGAGTCTGTAGGTTGTGGAATCAGTTCGGTGTTGAAGTGAGTGAAGTTGTCCGTGTTGGTACAGAGTGTAATAGTTGGAGGGTCGTAAACCTTCAGAGAGCAACAGCCCAATTGCCTTGTGAGTTGGCTTAGTACAGCACAGCCAAGATTTTCTGGTGGCCTTGGCTATCCTATTAATCCAGAAATACATGGTCTGGTAGCTTTAAAACCTCTATAAAGCCAGCCTTGAAGTGTTACATTGATTAGTTATTTTCATATATGATAGGCGGGAAAGTGGATTTGGATATTCAAGATCCAAGGTTGTTTATTATCATTCTTCAGTATGTGAGTGTAAAGGAAAACAAAATTATTGTTACTCCTGATCCGCTGCAACAGAAAAGCATTAGAGAACACAATTAAAACACACAAAAGCCACAATATATATATATAAATATAAAAGTAATCCTGTAAAACACAATGAATTACAAGGCATCTGACTGTAAGATCTTGCAACAGATTGTGAGGACTGCTGAGAGAATCATTGTGGTCTCTCTCTCCCCCACCCCATCCAAGATATATACCAGAAGCACTATGTTGGCAGAGCCCTCAGCATTATCCAGGAGTCTTCCCATCCATACCACAATCTCTTTAGATTATAAATCCATAAGAAATTGGAGCAGAATTAGGCCATTTGGCCCATTGAGTCTCTGCCATTCCATCATCCCTGAACTATTATCCCTCTGAACCCTATTCTCCAGCCTTCTCCTAGTAACCTTTGATGTCCTGACTAATCAAGAGCCTGTCAACTTCCACCTTAAATGACTTGGCCTGCACAGCCACCTGTGGCAATGAATTCCAGAGATTCACTACCCTCCAGCTAAAGAAAACTTACTTCATCTCTGTTCTAAATGGACATCCCTCAATTTTGATGCTGTGCCGTCTTGTCCTAAACTCTCCACATCTACTTTCAATATTTGATAAGTTTCTATAAGATCCCACCCGCCATTCTTCTAAACTCCAGCGAGCATAGGCCCAGAGACATCGAACACTCCTCATTTTTTAACTCTTTCATTCCTGAGATAATTTTCGTGAACTTTTTCTGGATCATCTTCAATGCCAGTACATCTTTTCTTAGATAAGGGGCCCAAGCTGCTCACAATACTCCAAGTGTGTTCTGACCAATGCCTTATAAAGACTTGACATTACATGCTTGCTTTTGTATTCTAGTCTTTTTGAAATGAATGCTAGCATTACATTTGTCTTCCTTACCACCGATTCAACCTGCAAGTTAACCTTTAGGGAATCCTACACGAGTACTCTCTTAGTCCCTTTGCACCTCCGATTTTTGAATTTTCTCCCCATTTATAAAATAGTTCATGCCTTTATTCCTTCTGCCAAAGTGCATGACTATGCACTTTCCCACACTATACTCATCTGACACTTCATTGCCACTATACTCATCTGACACTTCATTGCCCATTCCCCCAATCTGTCTCAGTCCTTCTGCAGACTCCCTACTTCCTCAGCACTACTGGCCCCTCCGCCTACCTTCATATCGTCTGCAAGCTCAGCCACAAAGCCATCAATTCCTTCATCCAAGTTACTGACATATAACATGAAAAGAAGCAACCCTAACATCGATCTCTGCGGCACAACACTGGTCACTGGTAGCCAAACAGAAAAGGCTCCCTTTATTCCCATTCTTTGCCTCTTGCCAATCAGCCAATCTCCTATCCATGTTAGTATCGTTCCTGTAATACCGTGGGCTTGTAGTTTGTTAAGCAGCCTCATGTACGGCACCTTGTCAAAGGCCTTCTGAAAATCCAAATAAACAACATCCACTGACTCTCCTTTGTCTATCCAGCCTGTTAGTTCCTCAAAGAATTACAAAAGATTTATCAGACAAGATTTTCCCTTTAGAAAACTTATAACAGTGGTGTGCAGAAGAACATCTCTGAATGCACAACATGTTAAACCTTGAAGTGGGTGGGCAGCAGAAGACCATAAAGATACACTCAGCGACCACTTTACAGGTGGTACCTAATAAAGTGGCCTCTGGGTGTATACATAGACGGATTGCAAGTATGTAAACTGACTCTAGATTCAGGAGTATCTGTACATAAGATCAGCGGTCCCCAACCACTGGGCCGCAGAGCATGTGCTACCAGGCCGCGAGGAAACGATATGAGTCAGCTAAACCTTTCCTCTTTCCCTGTCACGCACTGTTGAACTTGAACATAGGGTTACCAACTGTCCCGTATTAGCTGGGAATTGGGCTAAATTGCTTTGTCCCGTATTTCCCCCGCTAAGGTAGAGCGTTCCTGTGAAACCTTTCGTGCCGAAATGGCGTGAAGGAAAGAATCAATTACCATTAATTTATATGGGAAAAAATTTTGAGCGTTCCCAGACCCAAAAAATAACCTACCAAATCATACCAAATAACACATAAAACCGAAAATAACACTAACGTATAGTAAAAGTAGGAATGATATGATAAGTACACAGCCTATATAAAGTAGAAATAATGTATGTACAGTATAGTTGGGAAGGTGAAGACAAAACCAATTTGTGGGGGAAAATCGGCAGGTACGCGCATGCGCACATCACATGCGCATGTCACGCATGCACACACAGCTTCCCGCGCAAGGCTTCATGGTCATGGTAGTCTTTTTCCGGGGTAAAGTGTCCCGGGATTTGACTGCTACTTTTGTCCCTTATTTGGGAGTGAGAAAGTTGGCAACCCTAACTGTAAAAGACATGTTGAGGTGAGTTTAACCCTACTTGAACACCCCCCCCCCCCCCACCGGTCGGTGGGTCCGCAAGAATATTGTCAATATTAAACCGGTCCGCGGTGCGAGGAAGGTTGGGGTCCCCTGCATAAGATAACTCTGACAGGGAATGATAAAGTGACAAAGTGATTCTTTGCAAGAGGAATTCTTCTAGGTAGCAGCAGGGCTATGAAACACAGTGGACAGTGACTGTGTCTGTGTAGATGTGGAGTGTAAGTGTAAACTGACAGTGCAAGCGGAGATGAAAGGTGCTGAGGGACTGTGAAGAGGAGTGGCTGAGGTGGATGTAGTAGTGGTGGGGTAGCAATGGGAGCTATTAGGCACTTTTCATAAGCCTTTGGTATGACACTAAGTTCACCAGATTTAAGTCAAAGTTCAAATTAAACTTTGACTTAAATCTGACATATACAAAATATGTATGTTTCTCTATATAGTACTCTGAGAATTATTTTCTTGCATACATTTACCGCAACAAAGAAATACAATCAAATTAATGAAAAACTACACACAAAGATTAACAACCAATGTGCAAAAGAAGACAAACTGTGTAAATACAAAAAAATACTGAGAACGTGAGTTGTAGAGTCCTTGAAAGTGAGTCTATAGGTTGTGGAATTGGTTCAGAAGCCTGCAAGTGGAGGGGTAAATACTGTTTCTGAACATGGTGTTATGGGACCAAAAGCTCCTGTACCTCCTTCCCTGCTGGTAGCAGCGGGGAGTGAGCATGGATTGGTTAAGTCATAACACTGTTCCCACTTTCACACAGTGGCAATGTTACAAGTATTATTGCACTTCTTTTAGTCCTGGAAGCCAAAAAATTCAGATGCTGGAAATCTGAAACAAAAACAGAAAATGCTGGAAATAACCAAGTCAGGACAGACAGTGTGTGTTTCTCTTTCCACAGATGCTGCCAACTTGTTGAGTTTTGTCAGTGTTGTTTCTCTTTTTGCTTTAGGACTGTCTTTAGTTTCTTTGTTGCACAGGTTGTCCGAGCAGATGAAAATTCCAAGCATTTTCTGCGTTCTCATGGATTTCCAACATCCCATAGTGCTTGGCATTTGGAAGTCAGTGAGGGGCAGGGAGCTTAATGAGAAAAAAAAAAGTGACTACTACTTCAGGGCCATGTTGGTAGACTGAATAGAGTTATTTTATTTTGCAAAATGAGCACCAAAACTTCACACACAATGATAGAGGGATTCAGTAGGTCAGGCAGCATCTATGGAGACGTTTCCGGACTGAGGCCCTTCATCAGGAATCCTGACGAAGGACCCAGTAACAGCCTGCTACAAACAGCTTACTGTCCAAGCCCCAGGGGCTGTACTTAGACAGTACTACCCTTCATGACGAGCAATGATGAAAGGCCTCAGCCTGAAACATTGAATGTTTATTCCTCGCCATAGATGGCTGCTGACCGGCTGGGTTCCTCCAGCACTTTGCGTGTGTCACTCTGGATTTCCTGCATCTGCAGAATCTCTTGTGTTTATATCACCAAAACATCATGTGGTCTCAAAGAATGCAATTGGAGACACAAGAGACTGCAGGTGGTGGACATCTAGAACAACACTCAAAGGAGCTGAAGAAACCAATTGTGAAGGGTCCTGACCTGAAGGGTCCTGATGGTGAAGGGTCCTGACCTGAAATGTTGACTCTTCATTCTCCTCCAGCAGTGCTTCCTGACCTGCTGATTTCATCCAGTTGCTTTGCATGTGTTACTCCAGTGGATCCAATTCACTGTTGGAAATAATTTGGAAAATGTGTAGCTTGGGTTGTTGGTGGTTGGGTTGAGTTATTCTCCAATCTTGGCAATTTACTTGCAAGCGTTTCGTCACCATGCGAGGAGACATCGTCAGTGCGTTGTTGATTGTGGTGTGACTGTATGCTTGGTCTTTATGTACTTTCCAATCAGCTGATTGGACGGCATTTCAGAACTCAGTTGTGATGTGGGGAGGAAATCTTGTTGCTGATTAGCTGTGTGGCGAATGTTGTGCATTGTGGTCACTATGTTTAGGAACACAAGACTGTAAATAGTTTGAGAGTCTGGGCAATGGGAATTGAAAAATGAAAAGGAAGGATATTACATCCCCTGTGCTTGGACTTTAGGCTGTTGTAGCAAGCTGTTATTGGGGCCAGGTTGTTAGGAAGAGAGTGTTGCAGATAAAAGAGCATCTTCAAAGCTGAAATGGGAAGGAAGTGCAAGACATGGTATCATCATGGTGGCAGGAATGATGGAGGATAATTGGTTTAGTTGGGTGGAAATATAGATGTTGATGGGATGGCGAGTGAGAACATTGGGAAGTTCTTTGTGGCTCTTGATGACGGACATTGGAAACAAGGGTGACCGCATTTGAGAAATGGCAGACAGTGTTGAGGGTCCTACCAGTTATGGGGTGGAAAGTCCTTGATGGAAGAAACAAGATGAAATTGGAGGCACTGGAGGCAACATCAGAATAGGTGAACTGGAAATAGGGAGATTTGAAATATTGAAGTAGGATCTTTGCAGGAAATGGCATGGGAAATAGTCAGTCGAATAATAGGAAACGATGAGACCATAAGACATAGGAGCAGAATTAGGCCATTTGGCCTAATGAGTCTGATTCACCATTCCATCATTATTATCAATTTCAATCCCATTCTCCTGCTTTCTCCCGTACTTTTGATGCCCTGACTAATCAAGAACCTATCAGTCTCTGCTTTAAATATGAATTGGCCTCCACAGTTGTCTGTGGCAATGAATTCCACAGATTCACCAACCTCTGGCTAAAGAAATTCTTCCTCATCTCTGTTCCAAAGGGCTATTCCTTCTTTTCTGAGCTGTCCCCTCTGGTCCTTGATTAGAAACACTACTGGAAACATCCACTCCACATGGTTAAAATTGATATTGGTTGACAACTCTACAAAGAAGATAAACAATAGAAGCAGTGTTGTTGGCTCCTATACTCAGAGACTGGTCTGCCAAGCTTCTCAGTTCAAAGGAAGTTAACAAACAAACATAAGAAGTAAGAGCAAGAATAGGCCTTACTATTCTTGAACGGTAATGTAGCAGTCAGCAAACGCTACAGCACCAGCGATCAGTAGATCAAGGTTCAATTCCCACCGCTGTCTCTAAGGAGTTTGTACTTTCTCCCCTTGACCGCGTGGATTTCCTCTGGGTGCTCCAGTTTCTTGTCTCATTCCAAAGACATTTGGGTAGTAGGTTAATTGGTCACATGGGTGTAATTGGGCAAGGCAGGCTCGTGGGCTGTGCGTAAAAAAAATAAATATAATGTGGCTGCAAGGTCCATATTGAATTAACTTTTGAAAGTATGAATTTGCTTATTTCTGTCCTTAGGTTTAACCAATATTTAAGTTAAGTGTGAGAATAGACTGGACAGAAATTAGTCTTTGATCACAAGTATCAAATGTGTGGCAATGTATTAGCTCTGCTGACTTCAATGAAACCAAGTGTGCAGAGGTGAATACAACTGGTAGGCAGTGGTCTGTGGTGTTTACTGCTGGCAGCCAATGACATTGATTCTCCTCCCCACTGCTTTTCTAACCTCGCAAGGCAAAATGGAGGCTTTGATATAAATGCAGGCAGCACTGAACGTACAAACTTCTTACAGGCAGTGGCAGGAATTGAACCTGCGTTGCTCGTGGTGTAATGGGTGTTCCTGTGTTTCTAATTATGTTGTTAAGAATATAGAACTGCACAGTGCAGGCCCTTTGGTTCATGATGTTGTGCTAACCTTTTAATCTACTTTAAAATCAATCTAACCCTACCCTCCTACATAGCTCAAAGTTCAAAGTACATTTATTATCGAAGTATGTATACACTATACAATCAAGGGATTTGTCTCCTAACAGGCAGTCATGAAAAAAATATCCAATAGAGCCCTTTAAAGAAAGAAGACTATCAAACACCCAATTGGCAAATAAGAAAGACAAAACATGCTAACAATAAATGCAAGCAAATAGAGTTCTGAACTGAAGTTCACAAAATGAGTCCATCCCCAGTGCAGAGCGGAGCAGTGAGCTGAACCTGCCTGTCCCTTGTCTCGAGCCCCGACACCCTGACCTCTTCAATCTGGTCCGGTGCTTAAGTCATCGTCCAAACAACAGGTTTAGTTGCTTCGATGCGCTCTGGGTCCCAGACCCCGCCGCCTCAATTCGGCCTGGACCTGACCATTCCAATTTGGCCTGGTGCCAATCCTTGAGCCTTCCACGTTCTCAGGGACGAGCCTGCTGCCTAGCCTTGGTTCTGCAACATCAAATTGCCTCCAAGTCCCCTGTGGCCATTCCTGCCTGTGGCCATCAAACTTTACAACTCCTCCCTTGGAGGGTCAGACACCCTGAGCCAATAGGCTGGTCCTGGACTTATTTCCTGACATAATTTACATATTACTATTTAATTATTTATTGTTTTATATTGCTATATTTATACTCTATTCTTGGTTGGGGCAACTGTAATGAAAATCAGTTTCCCTCGGGATCAATAAAGTATGACTATGACTATGACTAAGTCCAAAGAGAAGTGACAGGCTATTGTTTGCAATAATCATTTACCAGAAAAGTAGTGATTAACAAGGTATTTAGTTGTCTTCTTTGTTTCATCAGCCACCAGCCAGAAGTCGCTGAGATTCACCAGCACCATCTTAAACTGGCTCTCCATTTTTTTACCATCCCTGTGCCAATGTAGAAGTTTTAAAAATATCCCTAATGTGGCTGTGCTAACCTTTTAATCTATCTCAGATCAATCTAACTCTTCACTCATACATAGCCCTCCATTTTTCTACCATCCATGTGCCTATCTAAGATTTTCTTAAATGTCTCTAATGTATCTGCCTCTACCATCACCCTTGGTAGCCATATCTGTCCAGAGAGAAGCAACACTGCAAAACAGGACACTCAAGAGGTAAACAACAGGAATTCTGCAGATGCTGGAAATTCAAGCAACACACGTAAAAGTTGCTGGTGAACGCAGCAGGCCAGGCAGCATCTCTAGGAAGAGGTGCAGTCGACGTTTCAGGCCGAGACCCTTCGTCAGGACTAACTGAGGGAAGAGTGAGTAAGGGATTTGAAAGTTGGAGGGGGAGGGGGAGATCCAAAATGATAGGAGAAGACAGGAGGGGGAGGGATGGAGCCAAGAGCTGGACAGGTGATAGGCAAAAGGGATACGAGAGGATCATGGGACAGGAGGTCCGGGAAGAAAGTCGGGGGGGGGGGACCCAGGGGATGGGCAAGGAGTATATTCAGAGGGACAGAGGGAGAAAAAGGAGAGTGAGAGAAAGAATGTGTGTAGAAAAATAAGTAACAGATGGGGTACGAGGGGGAGGTGGGGCATTAGCGGAAGTTAGAGAAGTCGATGTTCATGCCATCAGGTTGGAGGCTACCCAGACGGAATATAAGGTGTTGTTCCTCCAACCTGAGTGTGGCTTCATCTTTACAGTAGAGGAGGCCGTGGATAGACATGTCAGAATGGGAATGGGATGTGGAATTAAAATGTGTGGCCACTGGGAGATCCTGCTTTCTCTGGCGGACAGAGTGTAGGTGTTCAGCAAAGCGGTCTCCCAGTCTGTGTCGGGTCTCGCCAATATATAAAAGGCCACATCGGGAGCACCGGACGCAGTATATCACCCCAGCTGACTCACAGGTGAAGTGTTGCCTCACCTGGAAGGACTGTTTGGGGCCCTGAATGGTGGTAAGGGAGGAAATGTAAGGGCATGTGTAGCACTTGTTCCACTTACAAAACGGCTTACAAAAGGTGTTTGAACAACACCTTATATTCCGTAGAGGAACAACACCTTATATTCCATCGCCACACATTTTAATTCCATATCCCATTCCCATTCTGACATGTCTATCCACGGCCTCCTCTACTGTAAAGATGAAGCCACACTCAGGTTGGAGGAACAACACCTTATATTCCGTCTGGGTAGCCTCCAACCTGATGGCATGAACATCGACTTCTCTAACTTCCGCTAATGCCCCACCTCCCCCTCGTACCCCATCTGTTACTTATTTTTCTACACACATTCTTTCTCTCACTCTCCTTTTTCTCCCTCTGTCCCTCTGAATATACCCCTTGCCCAACCTCTGGGTCCCCCCCCCCCCATCTTTCTTCCCGGACCTCCTGTCCCATGATCCTCTCGTATCCCTTTTGCCTATCACCTGTCCAGCTCTTGGCTCCATCCCTCCCCCTCCTGTCTTCTCCTATCATTTTGGATCTTCCCCTCCCCCTCCAACTTTCAAATCCCTTACTCACTCTTCCTTCAGTTAGTCCTGACGAAGGGTCTCGGCCTGAAACATCGACTGCACCTCTTCCTAGAGATGCTGCCTGGCTTGCTGTGTTCACCAGCAACTTTTATGTGTGTTACTACTCAAGAGGTAGTTGGTAATCTACTTGAAGCAAATAGATCTGGTAGGGTGTCCAACACAAAACCACTGAATGTGTATAAAACTTACCTTTGGCATCCCCATACCAACTATAGTTTCCTCCAATCACCTTAAGGTTAGACCCAAAACCAAGTTATTGGTTTAATTGTGCTTTTACAGAGCCTCCAGAACTGAGATGTTGCTGAGACAGCACCCAATAAATTAAAAAATATAATTTTGCATCAGAAGTTTATTATTTTTATATTTCTTTTGCATGTTTGTTAATATTTGCAAAAGAGTATTTGCAACATATGACAGCAGTTCAACACATTAGGTATGCACAAGCAATTTGCTTTTCATATTTTAATGCATTCGGGTTTTGTGTGAATGTCATTGAATTTCTGTTGCCTGCACATTGGCTTTGACATATTAGGAAATATATCTTTATAATATGTTGTCAAGAAGTAGTTGGGTGCAGATTGGTTCAATCAGTTTTCCCATTTAACCCTGTGTGGCCCTTGGGCTAATGGGAGAAGCAGTTTTGAAATGGAAAATAGATTTGTTCAAGTTCAGGTTTACTGCCATTCAACCATACATGATTATACAGCTGAACGAAACAACATTTCTCTGGGGCTAAAGTGCAAAACACAATACATATCTCACATGCAGCACATAAAATAATATTGACATAATAATATTAACAGAAAAATGTTTAAAAATCTGTAAATGTACAAGTTAACATAGTGTATATATGACATATAGTTAAATATATAACAGTATAATGCTACTGGCACTGTTATAAATAGTGTCTACAGGGTGGTAGCAGGGTGTTCAGAAGTCTCACAGCTTGAGGTAAAAAGCTGTTAGCCAGCCTGACAGACCTTGTTCTTATACTGCGGTACCCTGTGCCTGATGGCAGAAGGTTAAGGAGATTGTGTGACGGATGGAAGGGGTACTTCACAATGCTGAGGGTTCTGCATACGCAGTGCTTCTGGTATGTGTCCTGCATGGGGTTGGAGACTCTCTCAGCAGTCCTTGCAATCCGCTGCAGGGTCTTGCAGTCAGATACCTTGCAGTCCCCATCCCAGACAGTGATACAGCTGGATCACAGGATCACTGACAAGTGATGATGCTGCAGTTCCAGTTATATTTTCGGTTTTAATTGTCCTTCTGCACTGCCTCACAACACCCCTCAACGTTAAATCCTATCATCCATCAGAAAAATAGAGCACCATGGCACAGAAACAGGCCCTTTGACCATCTAGTCCATGCCAAACTGCTACCTCTGTCTGGTCTCATCCACTTGGACCTGGACCAGAGCCCTCCATACCTCTCCCATCCACGTACTTATCCAAACTTCTCTTAAATGTTGCAATTGAACCCACATCCACCACTTCCACTGGCAGCTCATTCCACCCTCACACCACCCTCTGATTGAAGATGTTCCCCTACAGGTCCCCTTTAAATATTTCACCTTTCATCCTTAACCTATGATTTCTAGTTCTTGTCTCACGCAATCCGAGTGGAAATAACCTGCTTGCACTTACCCTATCTATACCCCTCGTAATTTTGTATACCCCTATCAAAACTCACCTTATTCTCCCATGCTCCAGGGACATGCCTAACCTGCTGAGTTGCTCCAGCATTTTGTGTGTGTTGACTGATAGATAATAGACAAAATTAAGTGAACTAGAACCAGAATTTTGAAACAGACGCAATATTTGACGAATCAAAACGTAGGTTGTTCATGTTATCTCGTATACACAAGTATATAGAAAAGTAGGAGCAGGTGTAGGCCATGAGGCCCCTGTTGGTTTAGGGTGTAGAATTGTTTTTTTTTAGTTTAACTTTCCTATGCTTGCTTTTATTTTTTATTTTATATACAATAGTTACCAATGTACATGTAATTGTTCAGTGAATTTTTCAGCAGTTAAAATTTTTGTGTTTTTCTGGAAGCTTTGTAGTTTCCAATTGCAAGTATCATGCTACTTGAATTGGCTGCTTTATAGGTTAATGATTATCACTGGAATTTTGGTTATCTCTAGTCTTTGATATGAGACCACATCCACAACCCTTTTTCTTTGCTCTTTTTCTTTGTTCTCTTGGCTCTGCTCTCTTGTTCATGTAACATTTAATGAAAAGATCATAAGCAACAAGTTCCCTAGGACCCTGAGAGAAGTTAGTGTGGAAATAGCAGGGGCTCTGACAGAAATATTTCAAATGTCATTAGAAACGGGGATGGTGCTGGAGGATTGGCATATTGCTCATGTGGTTCCATTGTTTAAAAAGGGTTCTAAGAGTAAACCTAGCAATTATTGGCCTGTGAGTTTGATGTTAGTGGTGGGTAAATTGATGGAAAGTATTCTTAAAGATGGTATAAATAATTATCTGGATAGACAGGGTCTGATTAGTAACAGTCAACATGGATTTGTGCGTGGAAGGTCATGTTTGACAAATCTTAATGAATTTTTTGAAGAGGTTACTAGGAAAGTTGACGAGGATAAAGCGGTGGATGTTGTCTATATGGACTTCAGCGAGGCCTTTGACAAGCTTCCACATGGAAGGTTAGTTAGGAAGGTTAGTTAGGAAGGTTCAATCGTTAGGCATTAATATGGAAGCAGTAAAATGGATTCAGCAGTGGCTAGATGGGAGACGCCAGAGAGTAGTGGTGGATAACTGTGTGTCAGATTGGAGGATGGTGTGTAGCGGTGTTCCTCAGGGATCTGTACTGGGTCCAATGTTGTTTGTCATGTATATTAATGATCTGGATGATGGAGTGGTAAATTGGATTAGTAAGTATGCAGATGATACTAAGATAGGTGGAGTTGCAGATAACGAAGTAGGTTTTCAAAGCTTGCAGAGAGATTTATAGGCCAGTTAGAAGAGTGGACTGAAAGATGGCAGATGGAGTTTAATGCTGATAAATGTGAGGTGCTACATTTTGGTAGGACTAATCAAAATAGGACATACATGGTAAATGGTAGGGCATTGAAGAATGCAGTAGAACAGAGGGATCTAGGAGTAAAGGTATATGGTTCCCTGAAGGTGGAACCTCATATGGATAGGGTGGTGAAGAAAGCTTTCGGTATGCTGGTCTTTATAAATCAGAGCATTGAGTATAGGAGTTGGGATGTGATGTTGAATTTGTACAAGGCTTTGGTAAGGCCAAACTTGGAATATTGTGTACAGTTCTGGTCACCGAATTATAGGAAAGATGTCAATAAAATTGAGGGAGTACAGAGAAGATTTACTAGAATGTTACCTGGGTTTCATCTCCTAAGTTACAGAGAAAGGTTGAACAAGTTGGGTCTTTATTCTTTGGAGCGTAGAAGGTTGAGGGGGGACTTGATAGAGGTATTTAAAATTATGAGGGGGATAGATAGAGTTGATGTGGATAGGCTTTTTCCATTGAGAGTGGGGGAGATTCAAACAAGAGGACATGAGTTGAGAGTTATAGGGAAAAGTTTAGGGGTAACATGAGGGGAACTTCTTTATTCAGAGAGTGGTAGCTGGGTGGAACAAGCTTCCCGCAGAAGTGGTTGAGGCAGGTTCGATGTTGTCATTTAAAGTTAAATTGGATAGATATATAGACAGGAAAGGAATGGAGGGTTATGGGCTGAGTTCAGGTCGGTGGAACTCGGTGAGAGTAAGTTTCGGCACGGACTAGAAGGGCTGAGATGGCCTGTTTCCGTGCTGTAATTGTTATATGGTTATATGGTTATAAGTTTTATGCCTCATTCTTGACTTCCAAAGAACACTTGGATAACTAAAGTATCAGGATCCAACACCCTCCAAGCTGGTAGAACAATGCTGGCCTAGACTCCATAACAATCTCAATTCCTCAGTCTGAGGTGAACTTTTTCTTCAAGTTCTTCGTGCCAATTTCTTTACATTGTTAATGTCAAGTACCCTGTTTGCATTCTGAAACAGCCTCCTTTAAGCAAGGTGCTCTTCTACCACAACCAGGCACCTGGAATCTCTGTTACTTCACTAATGGTGATCTTCAAAGTTCAGCATTAAAGCTAAAGTAGAGCTTGTACTCCTGCACCCCCCCCCCCCGCCCCCAAGGCTGGCCTTCTTATTCTGGCTTCTTCTCCTTTTATTTCCAGTCCTGATGATGGGTCTTGGCCCAAAATTTCGACTTTTTATTCCTCTCTATAGATGCTGCCTGACCTGCTCTGTTCCTCCAGCATTTTGTTTGTGTTGTTCTAGATTTCCAGCATCTGCAGAATCTCCTGTGTTCCTTAAAGCCAAATACTCTGTAGAAGACTGTAGTTAGAAGAATCATGTGATAGTAAATTCTAGGCTGTTCTTTGGAACTATGGAGTATATTCAATCCATCAGCCAACCCACTTCCCTTGTACAAAACCACAGAATGAGGTATGCATCTAAAAGACCAGGGGTTTACAAGTCAGTAAAAATAACCTTGCCTGTTAGGAGTTTGAGATTTAGTATGTCACCAAAGACTCTAGCAAATTTCTACAGACGTACTGCAGAGAACATTCTAACTGGTCACATCAACATCTGATATACAAGGGGTGATTGATAAGTTCGTGGCCTAAGGTAGAAGGAGTCAATTTTAGAAAACCTAGCATATTCATTTTTCAACATAGTCCCCTCCTACATTTACACACTTAGTCCAGCGTTTGTGGAGCATACGGATCCCTTCTTTGTAGAAGTGGTCCACAGCAGGGGTGATTAATAAGTTCGTGGCCTAAGGCAGAAGGAGATGAGTTATTAACTTCAAACTTTCCGCATTATCACTCAAAGAGTTGAACTGCACGTGCATGTAACGAGAGTGTCTTGGACCTCCAGGTGGTCCACAGCAGGGGTGACTGATAGGTTTGTGGCCTACGGTAAAAGGAGATGAGTTATTCAGCTCCTGTTACATGCATGTGCAGTTCTACTCTTTGAGTGAAAATGCAAAAAGTTTGAAGTTAATAGCTCATCTCCTTCTACCTTAGGCCACGAACTTATCAATCACCCCTCATAGAGTGACCAATACACAGGATCGGAAAGAGCTGCGGAGGGTTGTAAGCTTAGCCAGTTCTGTCATGGGCACTCACCTCCTCACCATCGAGGGCATCTTTCAAAGGTGATGCCTTAGAAAGGCAATATCCATCATTAAGGACCCTCACCATACAGGAAATGTTCCCTTCTCATTGCTACCAAATGAATCACATTTGCTATGTGGCTGTGGGCTTTTGCTTTTTACACGGAAATCAATGCTCACACTTAACATCTGTAAAGGTACTTTACTGCACTGCCAGAGGGAGCATATTTTGATAATGATATTAAACCTAGGGTCTCAATACATAATAGACTTAATAGATACCAAGGTGCTGTTTCAAAGATAGTGTCCTGTACAATATTTATCTCTACCATCTCCTCTCCCCCATCCCCAAGATATTAAAAACAGATTATCTAAGCAGTCTCAATGGGCGGAATGGACCAATTCTCCTCCTACATATATACGGATTTCCTACATATGGTTTTATATCAGCTATTTAAACTTTAGGAAATTTTAGAGACGCTGCAGAGGAGATTTACCAGTATGTTGCCTGGACTAGCGGGCATATCTCATGAAGACAGGTTGAGCAAGCTGGGCCTTTTCCTTTTAGAGTAACAGATAGAGGCAGATACATTAGGGACATTTAAGGAACTCTTAGATAGACACATGGATACAGAAAAATGGAGGGCCATGCGGAAAGGAAGGGTTAGATTGAAAGTTTGGTACAACATTGTGGGCTGAAGGGCATATACTGTGTTGTATTGTTCAACGCTTTAAGTTTTCTACACCACACCAGTGTCTAAACCTCTGAGGCACTTCATTGAAAGTTAGGAAAGACACATTTTAAATGTAAATCCCTTTTTTAGTAACCCACAGTTAATACACAGATAGCAATTTTACATCTTTCGTTTTGCTGCTGGAGTCCTGCAAAATAAATTATTTGTAATGAATGCTGTCTTTCTGTATTCAATAACAGCTTTCCGATTTGGTACTGATACCTAAAAAGATTTTCTGACCAGGATGAAAATCACGTTTCAATTTCCTCTCTATGATTCAGCCTTGTCTGCAGGCTCATATCATTCTCTCCTGAGCAATAATAATCTGTTTCTATTCGATAGGCTAAATGAATAAGGAATTGTTTCCTATTTGGGTTTTTAACCTGCTGCTTTCTATGAATTCTAAGAAACAAAATCAGATGTAGTCATGTGAGTGGTTAAGGAAAACAACGTGCTTTTACATCGCTTCTTTTAAAATCTTATTTACCAAAGCACTTTACAGTCAATACGTCTGAAGTGTGGTCACTCCTTGTGTGTGGAAATCACCTTCAAATAACAGTAATGAGCCACATGTACACACATTGACCACTTTATAGGTACACCTGTACACCTGCTTGTCAATGCAATTAACTAATCAGCCGATCATGTGACAGTAACTCAACACATAAAAGCATGCAGACATGGTCAAGAGGTTCAGTTGTTGTTCAGACCAAACATCAGAATAAGGAAGAAATATGATCTGAGTGACTTTGACTGTGAAATAATTATTCGTGCCAGAAGGGATGGTTTGAGTATCTCAGAATCTGCTGATCTCCTGGGATTTTCTCACCCAGCAGCCTCTAGAGTTTACAGAGAATGTCGGGCAAAACATAAAAACATCCAGTGAGCAGCAGTTCTGCGAGCAAAAATTTCTTATTAATGAGAGAGGTCAGAGGAGAATGGCCTGATAGGTTCAAGCTGACAAGAAGATGACAGTAGCTCAGATAACCTCACATGACAACAGTAGTGTAAAGAAGAGCATCTCTGAATGTACAACGCATCGAATCTTGAAGTGGGTGGGTTACAGCAGCAGGAGACCACATTGGTTTCCCCTCCAGTACCTAAGAAAGTGGCCACTGTGTGTATATTTACCTATCTACAGGAATGATATCAATAAGATTGAAAGTTTTGAGAGATAATTAGCAGGACTTGAGGACCTAATTTATACGGAAAGGTTGAATAGGTTAGGATGAAGTCCTGATGAAGGATCCCAGTCTGAAACATCGGATGTTTATTCCTCTCCATTGATGCTGCCTGACCTGCTGAGTTTCCCCAGCATTTTTGTGTGTGTTGCTCTGGATTTCCAGCATCTACAGAATCTCTTGTGCCTACCAGTCAAGATGGGTGTTTCACTTTCATGCATTATTTGGAATTTACTTACCTGTTGGATGGTGAAGGTCAATGAAGCTGTCCAAGGGATTCTTCGGGGGATTGCCTGATGTCTGCCTGCACTTAATTTTGGTGATATGCACCCATTGTCCAGGGCCACAGATTCAGAGAGATCTTAAGTACATTACAAGAAGCTTGATGAAACAACTTTTCCAGGTTGGGACTGAATCCTCAGATGATATCAGATTAATTTGGATCAGCATATACCAAGACTAGGAGCATAGTGGAGAGTAAGAAGGGCTGCCAAAGCTTGCAGCGGGTGTAATGTATGGATCACAACCCCTTAGCACTACGTATTGATCTGTTGTCTGCGCATGCACATTGTTACCTCTCTCACTCTCTTGTTGCAATGTGAATACACCAGTTAAAGCCATCTCCCGTATGTGTACCTTTATTTAATATATATTTAGTTGTGCACAGACACAACAGCCTTTCGGACGTGAATGGTTGAGAAAAATCCAACTAGACTGGCATTCAATTAAAGCTCCCAGTGTGACATCAACAGGCAACGCCAGCCCAAATGGTTGCACTAACCAGAGACTTGCACAGCTGGTTAATGCTGATGAGAAGGTGTTTGAGAAGGGTATCGGTAAACTCAAAGGCATGAAGGCCAGAATTGAACTGGATGAAATAGCAACACCAAGATTCCATAAAGCACGTCCAGTTCCTTTAATGTTATGTCTTAAAGTGGATGCTGAACTGCAGAGCTTGCAGGTGCCTGGAATTCTCTCCAAGGTTGAGTGGAGAGATTGGGCCATGCCCATTGTCCCGGTGGTCAAGAAAGGAAAGGCCAGAGTCATTCGCATATGTGGGGATTTCTAGGTGAGCATCAATCCAGTGCCGTGTACTGTGCAGTATTCTCTGCCATGAATAGCAGAGATTTTTGCATCTTTGGCAGGTGGAGAGATTTTCAAAGATTGTCTTGTCACAAGCCTATCTGCAAATGGAGATTGAGGACTCAAGCAGGAAGTTCCTCACAATTATTATAACACTCACAAGGGACTGTTCCAGTATAATCATCTTGTCTTTGGCATTGCATCAGCTCCAGCAACTTGGCAAAGAGCAATGGACCAAGTGTTCCAAGATTTTCAAGAATGAAATCTCATATTGTGGACATGCCACTGACAAGCATGGCCTACATAAGTCACAAGAGAAGACTGAAGCTGTGGTACAGGCATCCAAACTGGAAAATGTGTCACAACTCAGGTCATACTTGGACCTTGTAAACTACTACTACCAGTTTTTCCCAACTGGTAAAAACTGTTGAATGCACTGTTGCGGACAGGAGCAAAGTGGGAATGGTCAGAAAGATGTGGAGAAGCGTTCAAGGAAATAGAGAGACTAACAACATCAGATGAACTGCTTACTCATTATGACCCATCCCTGCCCATCAGACTGGTGTGTGATGCATCCCCTTATGCCATTGGAGCCATTTTGTCATACATTATGAAAGATGGATCTGAACGTCCAATTGTGTTTACTTCAAGATCACTGACGGGTGCAGAATGCAATGTGCACAGATTGACCGAGAGGCCCTTAGCTTAGTATGGGGAATAAAAAAGTTCCAGCACTACCCCAACGGACAGATCACCAGCCCCTTGTGTCCATTTGCAATCCTGGGAAGGGAATTCCCAGTGATGTCTGCCACCCAGTTACTATTCTGAGGAGCCCACTCTCATGACGTGGAATTCAAGGGCACCAAACAACACAGCAATGCTGATGGCTTGTCACGTCTTCCACTATTGGCAACTGAAGAAGAAAAGTCTTCATACTGCGACCCAGCAGAAGTGTTCCACACTGCATTGGTGGACCAGTTGCTGGTAACAAATTCCGAAATACAAAAGAATACAAGGAATGACCCGACATTGTTGTAAGTCTATGACATCACCATGCAAAGATGGCCAGCTCACTGTTATCCTATGTTTCCAGAGTTCTCAGTGAGACGAGACCCACTGTTGGTATGTCAGAGAACGCTGATGTGTGGATCTTGAGTTGTGGTTGCCTCTATGTCTCCCCTCTCGCTATGAAACGGGGACACCTCTTTTTCCCTTATTCGGGAGAGAAAGAGCCTGTGGTTTGTCAAGTACCGGGTGAACAAGTAGTGTTTGGGGTACTGTAGGTCTATGTCTTTATTGATGCTTTGCTGCATGCTTCAGTGCTTGGTGGGGGGCACTGATGCTTTTCTTTGCTGATGGGGGGCGTTCTAACATTTACCTGTCATTCATTCTTTGGGGCACTGCTCTGTTTTCATGGGTGTTTGTGAAGAAAAAGAATTTCAGGATGTATGTTTCAAGATTCAAAAAAACTTTATTGTCATTCTAACCGTACATCAGCTCTGCAGGGCAGAATGAGAGAGCGTTTCTCAGGAGCAGTGCAATGATAACATAACAAATGCAACACTAAATAATAAACGTAACAATAAATAGTAAAACACAACAGCCACATGTCAGTTAAAATCAAGCTGTTTAGTAGCCTTGTGGTTTTAGTTTTGATGCTCCTGTAACATTTGCCTGATGGCAGAAGAACGAACAGTTCATGGAGAGGGTGTGAGGGGTCTTTAATGATGTACCGTGTCTTCTGGAGGCATCAACTCTGAAAGAGGTCTTGGACAGAAGGTAGCGAGACCCCAATAACCTTCTCTGCTCCCCTAACCACCCTCTGCAAGGCTTTTTTGTCGACAGCACTGCAGCTGGAGTACCAGATTGTGATGCAAAAGGTCAGCACACTCTCAACCACGCCTCTGTAGAATGTAGTTAAGATGTTAGTGGGGAGTGATGCTTGTTTAAGCTTCCTCAGAAAGTGCAATCTCTGCTGGGCCCGTTTCACAATCCCAGTGGTGTTCCTGGACCAGGTGAGATTGTTCAAGATCTGCACCCCAAGGAACTTGATGTCTTCCACCCTCTCCACTGTGGAGCCGCTGATGCTGAGGGGTGTTTGCTCAGGCTGAGACCGTCTGAAATTGACGATCATCTCCTTGGTTTTGGTGACATTAAGCATCAAGTTGTTATCCCTGCACCAGCTCTCTAGGTGTTTGACCTCCTCCTTGTACATTGTTTCATCATTTTTGCTGATGAGCCCCACCACTGTGGTATCATCTGCAAATTTAATGATCAGGTTCTCCTTGAATCTGGCTGCACAGTCTGTGTTAGCAGTGTAAACAGCAATGGGCTAAGCACACAGCCTTGTGGGGATCCAGTGCTCAGTGTGATGGAGTCAGAGATGTTCCTGCCAACACGGACTGACTGTGGTCTTGTTGTATGAAATGTTGTATATATTTCTCTGACATTAAATGTACCTATTGAAACTGTGCACTGGAGTGTTAGAAAATCTGCATGAAAGACACCTGGGTACAGTCAAGATGAAGAGTCTCACCCAGGGCGAAGTGTGGTGGCCGGGAATAGATCAACGGATTGAAGACTTGGCCAAAAACTGTTTGGGTTGCCAAAAAGCTCAAAATGCACCCTAACAGGCACCGTTACACCTGTGGGAGCGGTCGTCGTCACCGTGGCAAAGGCAACATATTGATTTTGCTGGGCCATTCATGGACTCCATGTTTCTGATTGCTGTGGATGCCCATTCGAAGTGGCTGAAAGTTATACCAATGAAGTCAATCATGTCAGCAAAGACTGTCTCCACTCTGAGGACTGTCTTTGCCAGAAACGGCTTACTCGAACAAATCTTGAGTGACAACAGACCACAATAGAGGTTGGAAGAATTGGATCTGGACTAGCTGTAAAAATGGGCTGAGAAATGGTGGATGGAATTTAATGCAGACAAGTGTGACGTGTTGCACTTTGGGAGGACCCACCAGGGTAGGACTTACACGGTGAATCGTAGAGCACTGAGTGCGGTAGAACAGAGGGATCTGGGGAAAACAGAGCCATAATTCACGTGACAGATGAGGTCAAGAAGCTAGAACTTAAAGGAACACAACTGCAGAACAGACACAGATACCGGTGCGGCAACATGTTAGTAAATGCATCACCTATCCATCACCTTTATACGTTCTAACTCAGAAGGTGGTTATCAGCTAATCCAGTCAGTGCCAGCTCCCAGCAAAGTTATTGTATTTAACCATAAGACAGACAGTAAAAGCAAGAATTAGGTTATTGGGCCTATTGAGTTAGCTTTGACATTCATTCATGGATGATTTATTACCTCTCTCAACCCCGTTCTCCTGACTTCTCCACTACACCTCAGACGCCTGGACTAATCAAGAATCTATCAACCTCCACTTTAAATGTACTCAATGACCTGATCACCACAGCTATCTGTGGCAATGAATTCCACAGATTTACGACCCTCTGGCTCAAGAAATTCCTCCTTTTCTTTGTTCTGAAGGGATGCCCATGTATGCTGAGGCTGTGCTCTCTGGTCCCATTATTGGAAATAACCTTTCTACATCTACTCTATCTAGGTCTTTCAATATTCAGTAGGTTTCAATTAGATAACACCACATTCATTCTTCTAAACTCCTGTGATGACAGGGCCAGAGCCATCAAATGCTCTCATATGTTAAACCTTTCACTCCTGAATCATTCATAAAATAACAAAGCACTACAGTACAGAAACAGGCCCTTCAGCCTAACTAGTTTCTGCTGAACTACTATTCTGCCCAGACCCATCGACCCACACCTGGACCATAGCCTGTCACAGCCCTCCCATCGACCCACACCTGGACCATAGCCTGTCACACCCCTCCCATCGACCCACACCTGGACCATAGTCTGTCACACCCCTCCCATCGACCCACACCTGGACCATAGTCTGTCACACCCCTCCCATCGGCCCACACCTGGACCATAGTCTGTCATACCCCTCCCATCGATCCACACCTGGACGATAGCCTGTCACACACCTCCCATCGGCCCACACCTGGACCAAAGCCTGTCACACTCCTCCCATCGATCCACACCTGGACCATAGTCTGTCACACCCCTCCCTTCAACCCACACCTGGACCATAGTCTGCCACACCCCTCCCGTAGACCCACACCTGGACCATAGCCTGTCACACACCTCCCATCGATCCACACCTGGACCATAGTCTGCCACACACCTCCCTTCAACCCACACCTGGACCATAGTCTGCCACACCCCTCCCGTAGACCCACACCTGGACCATAGCCTGTCACACACCTCCCATTGACCCACACCTGGACCATAGCCTGTCGCACCACTCCCATCAACCCACACCTGGACCGTAGTCTGTCACACCCCTCCCATCGACCCACACCTGGACCATAGTCTGTCACACACCTCCCATCGACCCACACCTGGACCATAGTCTGTCATACCGCTTCCATCGACCCACACCTGGACCATAGTCTGTCACACCCCTCCCATCGGCCCACACCTGGACCATAGCCTGTCACACTCCTCCCGTAGACCCACACCTGGACCATAGCCTGTCACACACCTCCCATTGACCCACACCTGGACCATAGCCTGTTGCACCACTCCCATCAACCCACACCTGGACCGTAGTCTGTCACACCCCTCCCATCGACCCACACCTGGACCATAGTCTGTCACACACCTCCCATCGGCCCACACCTGGACCATAGCCTGTCACACTCCTCCCATCGATCCACACCTGGACCATAGCCTGTCACACACCTCCCATCGACCCACACCTGGACCATAGTCTGTCACACCCCTCCCATCGGCCCACACCTGGACCATAGCCTGTCACACTCCTCCCATCGATCCACACCTGGACCATAGTCTGTCACACCCCTCCCTTCAACCCACACCTGGACCATAGTCTGTCACACCCCTCCCATCGACCCACACCTGGACCATAGTCTGTCACACCCCTCCCATCGACCCACACCTGGACCATAGTCTGTCATACCGCTTCCATCGACCCACACCTGGACCATAGCCTGTCACACCCCTCCCATCGACCCACACCTGGACCATAGTCTGTCACACCCCTCCCATCGACCCACACCTGGACCATAGTCTGTCATACCGCTTCCATCGACCCACACCTGGACCATAGCCTGTCACACCCCTCCCATCGACCCACACCTGGACCATAGTCTGTCACACCCCTCCCATCGACCCACACCTGGACCATAGTCTGTCACACTCCTCCCATCGACCCACACCTGGACCATAGTCTGTCACACCCCTCCCATCGACCCACACCTGGACCATAGTCTGTCACACCCCTCCCATCGACCCACACCTGGACCATAGTCTGTCACACCCCTCCCATCGACCCACACCTGGACCATAGTCTGTCACACCCCTCCCATCGACCCACACCTGGACCATAGTCTGCCACACCCCTCCCATCGACCCACACCTGGACCATAGTCTGTCACACCCCTCCCATCGACCCAAACCTGGACCATAGTCTGTCACACCGCTTCCATCGACCCACACCTGGACCATAGTCTGTCACACCCCTCCCATCGACCCACACCTGGACCATAGTCTGTCACACCCCTCCCATCGACCCACACCTGGACCATACTCTGTCACACCCCTCCCATCGACCCACACCTGGACCATAGTCTGTCACAACCCTCCCATCGACCCACACCTGGACCATAGTCTGTCATACCGCTTCCATCGACCCACACCTGGACCATAGTCTGTCACACCCCTCCCGTAGACCCACACCTGGACCATAGCCTGTCACACACCTCCCATCGACCCACACCTGGACCATAGTCTGTCACACCCCTCCCATCGATCCACACCTGGACCATAGTCTGTCATACCCCTCCCATCGACCCACACCTGGACCATAGTCTGTCATACCCCTCCCGTAGACCCACACCTGGACCATAGCCTGTCACACCCCTCCCATCGACCCATACCTGGACCATAGTCTGTCATACCGCTTCCATCGACCCACACCTGGACCATAGCCTGTCACACCGCTTCCATCGACCCACACCTGGACCATAGTCTGTCACACACCTCCCATCGACCCACACCTGGACCATAGTCTGTCACACCCCTCCCATCGACCCACACCTGGACCATAGTCTGTCACACCCCTCCCATCGATCCACACCTGGACCATAGTCTGTCACACCCCTCCCATCGACCCACACCTGGACCATAGTCTGCCACACCCCTCCCATCGACCCACACCTGGACCATAGTCTGTCATACCCCTCCCATCGACCCACACCTGGACCATAGTCTGTCACACTCCTCCCATCGATCCACACCTGGACCATAGTCTGTCACATCCCTCCCATCGATCCACACCTGGACCATAGTCTGTCACATCCCTCCCATCGATCCACACCTGGACCATAGTCTGTCATACCGCTTCCATCGACCCACACCTGGACCATAGTCTGCCACACCCCTCCCATCGACCCACACCTGGACCATAGTCTGTCACACCCCTCCCATCGACCCACACCTGGACCATAGTCTGTCACACCCCTCCCATCGACCCACACCTGGACCATAGTCTGTCACACCCCTCCCATCGACCCACACCTGGACCATAGTCTGTCATACCCCTCCCGTAGACCCACACCTGGACCATAGCCTGTCACACACCTCCCATCGACCCACACCTGGACCATAGTCTGTCACACCCCTCCCATCGACCCACACCTGGACCATAGTCTGTCATACCGCTTCCATCGACCCACACCTGGACCATAGTCTGTCACACACCTCCCATCGGCCCACACCTGGACCATAGCCTGTCACACTCCTCCCATCGATCCACACCTGGACCATAGTCTGTCACACCCCTCCCTTCAACCCACACCTGGACCATAGTCTGTCACACCCCTCCCATCGACCCACACCTGGACCATAGTCTGTCACACCCCTCCCATCGACCCACACCTGGACCATAGTCTGTCATACCGCTTCCATCGACCCACACCTGGACCATAGCCTGTCACACCCCTCCCATCGACCCACACCTGGACCATAGTCTGTCACACCCCTCCCATCGACCCACACCTGGACCATAGTCTGTCATACCGCTTCCATCGACCCACACCTGGACCATAGCCTGTCACACCCCTCCCATCGACCCACACCTGGACCATAGTCTGTCACACCCCTCCCATCGACCCACACCTGGACCATAGTCTGTCACACTCCTCCCATCGACCCACACCTGGACCATAGTCTGTCACACCCCTCCCATCGACCCACACCTGGACCATAGTCTGTCACACCCCTCCCATCGACCCACACCTGGACCATAGTCTGTCACACCCCTCCCATCGACCCACACCTGGACCATAGTCTGTCACACCCCTCCCATCGACCCACACCTGGACCATAGTCTGTCACACCCCTCCCATCGATCCACACCTGGACCATAGTCTGTCACACCCCTCCCATCGACCCACACCTGGACCATAGTCTGTCACACACCTCCCATCGACCCACACCTGGACCATAGTCTGCCACACCCCTCCCATTGACCCACACCTGGACCATAGTCTGTCACACCCCTCCCATCGACCCACACCTGGACCATAGTCTGTCATAGCGCTTCCATCGACCCACACCTGGACCATAGTCTGTCATACCCCTCCCATCGACCCACACCTGGACCATAGTCTGTCACACCCCTCCCATCGACCCACACCTGGACCATAGTCTGTCACACCCCTCCCATCGACCCACACCTGGACCATAGTCTGTCACACCCCTCCCATCGACCCACACCTGGACCATAGTCTGTCATACCGCTTCCATCGACCCACACCTGGACCATAGTCTGTCACACCCCTCCCGTAGACCCACACCTGGACCATAGCCTGTCACACACCTCCCATCGACCCACACCTGGACCATAGTCTGTCATACCCCTCCCATCGACCCACACCTGGACCATAGTCTGTCATACCGCTTCCATCGACCCACACCTGGACCATAGTCTGTCACACCCCTCCCATCGACCCACACCTGGACCATAGTCTGTCACACCCCTCCCATCGATCCACACCTGGACCATAGTCTGTCACACCCCTCCCATCGACCCACACCTGGACCATAGTCTGTCACACACCTCTCATCGACCCACACCTGGACCATAGTCTGCCACACCCCTCCCATCGACCCACACCTGGACCATAGTCTGTCACACCCCTCCCATCGACCCACACCTGGACCATAGTCTGTCATACCGATTCCATCGACCCACACCTGGACCATAGTCTGTCATACCCCTCCCATCGACCCACACCTGGACCATAGTCTGTCACACCTCTCCCATCGACCCACACCTGGACCATAGTCTGTCACACCCCTCCCATCGACCCACACCTGGACCATAGTCTGTCACACCCCTCCCATCGACCCACACCTGGACCATAGTCTGTCATACCGCTTCCATCGACCCACACCTGGACCATAGTCTGTCACACCCCTCCCGTAGACCCACACCTGGACCATAGCCTGTCACACACCTCCCATCGACCCACACCTGGACCATAGTCTGTCACACCCTTCCCATCGATCCACACCTGGACCATAGTCTGTCATACCCCTCCCATCGACCCACACCTGGACCATAGTCTGTCATACCGATTCCATCGACCCACACCTGGACCATAGTCTGTCATACCACTTCCATCGACCCACACCTGGACCATAGTCTGTCACACCCCTCCCATCGACCCACACCTGGACCATAGTCTGTCACACCCCTCCCATCGACCCACACCTGGACCATAGTCTGTCACACCCCTCCCATCGATCCACACCTGGACCATAGTCTGTCACACCCCTCCCATCGACCCACACCTGGACCATAGTCTGTCACACCCCTCCCATCGACCCACACCTGGACCATAGTCTGTCATACCACTTCCATCGACCCACACCTGGACCATAGTCTGTCACACCCCTCCCTTTGACCCACACCTGGACCATAGTCTGTCACACCCCTCCCATCGACCCATACCTGGACCATAGTCTGTCATACCGCTTCCATCGACCCACACCTGGACCATAGCCTGTCACACCGCTTCCATCGACCCACACCTGGACCATAGTCTGTCACACACCTCCCATCGACCCACACCTGGACCATAGTCTGTCACACCCCTCCCATCGGCCCACACCTGGACCATAGTCTGTCACACCCCTCCCATCGACCCACACCTGGACCATAGTCTGTCATACCCCTCCCGTAGACCCACACCTGGACCATAGCCTGTCACACACCTCCCATCGACGCACACCTGGACCATAGTCTGTCACACCCCTCCCATCGACCCACACCTGGACCATAGTCTGTCATACCGCTTCCATCGACCCACACCTGGACCATAGTCTGTCACACCCCTCCCTTTGACCCACACCTGGACCATAGTCTGTCACACCCCTCCCATCGACCCATACCTGGACTATAGTCTGCCATACCGCTTCCATCGACCCACACCTGGACCATAGCCTGTCACACCGCTTCCATCGACCCACACCTGGACCATAGTCTGTCACACACCTCCCATCGACCCACACCTGGACCATAGTCTGTCATACCCCTCCCATCGACCCACACCTGGACCATAGTCTGTCACACACCTCCCATCGACCCACACCTGGACCGTAGTCTGCCACACCCCTCCCATCGACCCACACCTGGACCATAGTCTGTCACACTCCTCCCATCGATCCACACCTGGACCATAGTCTGTCATACCGCTTCCATCGACCCACACCTGGACCATAGTCTGCCACACCCCTCCCATCGACCCACACCTGGACCATAGTCTGTCACACCCCTCCCATCGACCCACACCTGGACCATAGTCTGTCACATCCCTCCCATCGGCCCACACCTGGACCATTGTCTGTCACACCCCTCCCATCGACCCACACCTGGACCATAGTCTGTCACACCCCTCCCATCGACCCACACCTGGACCATAGTCTGTCACACCCCTCCCATCGACCCACACCTGGACCATAGTCTGTCACACCCCTCCCATCGACCCACACCTGGACCATAGTCTGTCACACCCCTCCCATCGACCCACACCTGGACCATAGTCTGTCACACTCCTCCCATCGACCCACACCTGGACCATAGTCTGTCACACCCCTCCCATCGACCCACACCTGGACCATAGTCTGTCACACCCCTCCCATCGACCCACACCTGGACCATAGTCTGTCACACCCCTCCCATCGACCCACACCTGGACCATAGTCTGTCACACCCCTCCCATCGACCCACACCTGGACCATAGTCTGTCACACCCCTCCCATTGATCCACACCTGGACCATAGTCTGTCACACCCCTCCCATCGACCCACACCTGGACCATAGTCTGTCACACACCTCCCATCGACCCACACCTGGACCATAGTCTGCCACACCCCTCCCATTGACCCACACCTGGACCATAGTCTGTCACACCCCTCCCATCGACCCACACCTGGACCATAGTCTGTCATAGCGCTTCCATCGACCCACACCTGGACCATAGTCTGTCATACCCCTCCCATCGACCCACACCTGGACCATAGTCTGTCACACCCCTCCCATCGACCCACACCTGGACCATAGTCTGTCACACCCCTCCCATCGACCCACACCTGGACCATAGTCTGTCACACCCCTCCCATCGACCCACACCTGGACCATAGTCTGTCATACCGCTTCCATCGACCCACACCTGGACCATAGTCTGTCACACCCCTCCCGTAGACCCACACCTGGACCATAGCCTGTCACACACCTCCCATCGACCCACACCTGGACCATAGTCTGTCATACCCCTCCCATCGATCCACACCTGGACCATAGTCTGTCACACCCCTCCCATCGACCCACACCTGGACCATAGTCTGTCACACACCTCTCATCGACCCACACCTGGACCATAGTCTGCCACACCCCTCCCATCGACCCACACCTGGACCATAGTCTGTCACACCCCTCCCATCGACCCACACCTGGACCATAGTCTGTCATACCGATTCCATCGACCCACACCTGGACCATAGTCTGTCATACCCCTCCCATCGACCCACACCTGGACCATAGTCTGTCACACCTCTCCCATCGACCCACACCTGGACCATAGTCTGTCACACCCCTCCCATCGACCCACACCTGGACCATAGTCTGTCACACCCCTCCCATCGACCCACACCTGGACCATAGTCTGTCATACCGCTTCCATCGACCCACACCTGGACCATAGTCTGTCACACCCCTCCCGTAGACCCACACCTGGACCATAGCCTGTCACACACCTCCCATCGACCCACACCTGGACCATAGTCTGTCACACCCCTCCCATCGATCCACACCTGGACCATAGTCTGTCATACCCCTCCCATCGACCCACACCTGGACCATAGTCTGTCATACCCCTCCCGTAGACCCACACCTGGACCATAGCCTGTCACACACCTCCCATCGACCCACACCTGGACCATAGTCTGTCACACCCCTCCCATCGACCCACACCTTGACCATAGTCTGTCATACCGCTTCCATCGACCCACACCTGGACCATAGTCTGTCACACCCCTCCCATCGACCCACACCTGGACCATGGTCTGTCATACCACTTCCATCGACCCACACCTGGACCATAGTCTGTCACACCCCTCCCTTTGACCCACACCTGGACCATAGTCTGTCACACCCCTCCCATCGACCCATACCTGGACCATAGTCTGTCATACCGCTTCCATCGACCCACACCTGGACCATAGCCTGTCACACCGCTTCCATCGACCCACACCTGGACCATAGTCTGTCACACACCTCCCATCGACCCACACCTGGACCATAGTCTGTCACACCCCTCCCATCGGCCCACACCTGGACCATAGTCTGTCACACCCCTCCCATCGACCCACACCTGGACCATAGTCTGTCATACCCCTCCCGTAGACCCACACCTGGACCATAGCCTGTCACACACCTCCCATCGACGCACACCTGGACCATAGTCTGTCACACCCCTCCCATCGACCCACACCTGGACCATAGTCTGTCATACCGCTTCCATCGACCCACACCTGGACCATAGTCTGTCACACCCCTCCCTTTGACCCACACCTGGACCATAGTCTGTCACACCCCTCCCATCGACCCATACCTGGACCATAGTCTGCCATACCGCTTCCATCGACCCACACCTGGACCATAGCCTGTCACACCGCTTCCATCGACCCACACCTGGACCATAGTCTGTCACACACCTCCCATCGACCCACACCTGGACCATAGTCTGTCATACCCCTCCCATCGACCCACACCTGGACCATAGTCTGTCACACACCTCCCATCGACCCACACCTGGACCGTAGTCTGCCACACCCCTCCCATCGACCCACACCTGGACCATAGTCTGTCACACTCCTCCCATCGATCCACACCTGGACCATAGTCTGTCATACCGCTTCCATCGACCCACACCTGGACCATAGTCTGCCACACCCCTCCCATCGACCCACACCTGGACCATAGTCTGTCACACCCCTCCCATCGACCCACACCTGGACCATAGTCTGTCACATCCCTCCCATCGGCCCACACCTGGACCATTGTCTGTCACACCCCTCCCATCGACCCACACCTGGACCATAGTCTGTCACACCCCTCCCATCGACCCACACCTGGACCATAGTCTGTCACACCCCTCCCATCGACCCACACCTGGACCATAGTCTGTCACACCCCTCCCATCGACCCACACCTGGACCATAGTCTGTCACACCCCTCCCATCGACCCACACCTGGACCATAGTCTGTCATACCGCTTCCATCGACCCACACCTGGACCATAGTCTGTCACACCCCTCCCGTAGACCCACACCTGGACCATAGCCTGTCACACACCTCCCATCGACCCACACCTGGACCATAGTTTGTCACACCCCTCCCATCGATCCACACCTGGACTATAGTCTATCATGCCCCTCCCATCGACCCACACCTGGACCATAGTCTGTCATACCCCTCCCGTAGACCCACACCTGGACCATAGCCTGTCACACACCTCCCATCGACCCACACCTGGACCATAGTCTGTCACACCCCTCCCATCGACCCACACCTGGACCATAGTCTGTCATACCGCTTCCATCGACTCACACCTGGACCATAGTCTGTCACACCCCTCCCATCGACCCACACCTGGACCATAGTCTGTCATACTACTTCCATCGACCCACACCTGGACCATAGCCTGTCACACCCCTCCCATCGACCCACACCTGGACCATAGTCTGTCACACCCCTCCCATCGACCCACACCTGGACCATAGTCTGTCATACCGCTTCCATCGACCCACACCTGGACCATAGCCTGTCACACCCCTCCCATCGACCCACACCTGGACCATAGTCTGTCACACCCCTCCCATCGACCCACACCTGGACCATAGTCTGTCACACTCCTCCCATCGACCCACACCTGGACCATAGTCTGTCACACCCCTCCCATCGACCCACACCTGGACCATAGTCTGTCACACCCCTCCCATCGACCCACACCTGGACCATAGTCTGTCACACCCCTCCCATCGACCCACACCTGGACCATAGTCTGTCACACCCCTCCCATCGACCCACACCTGGACCATAGTCTGTCACACCCCTCCCATCGATCCACACCTGGACCATAGTCTGTCACACCCCTCCCATCGACCCACACCTGGACCATAGTCTGTCACACACCTCCCATCGACCCACACCTGGACCATAGTCTGCCACACCCCTCCCATTGACCCACACCTGGACCATAGTCTGTCACACCCCTCCCATCGACCCACACCTGGACCATAGTCTGTCATAGCGCTTCCATCGACCCACACCTGGACCATAGTCTGTCATACCCCTCCCATCGACCCACACCTGGACCATAGTCTGTCACACCCCTCCAATCGACCCACACCTGGACCATAGTCTGTCACACCCCTCCCATCGACCCACACCTGGACCATAGTCTGTCACACCCCTCCCATCGACCCACACCTGGACCATAGTCTGTCATACCGCTTCCATCGACCCACACCTGGACCATAGTCTGTCACACCCCTCCCGTAGACCCACACCTGGACCATAGCCTGTCACACACCTCCCATCGACCCACACCTGGACCATAGTCTGTCATACCCCTCCCATCGATCCACACCTGGACCATAGTCTGTCATACCCCTCCCATCGACCCACACCTGGACCATAGTCTGTCACACACCTCCCATCGACCCACACCTGGACCATAGTCTGCCACACCCCTCCCATCGACCCACACCTGGACCATAGTCTGTCACACTCCTCCCATCGATCCACACCTGGACCATAGTCTGTCATACCGCTTCCATCGACCCACACCTGGACCATAGTCTGCCACACCCCTCCCATCGACCCACACCTGGACCATAGTCTGTCACACCCCTCCCATCGACCCACACCTGGACCATAGTCTGTCACACCCCTCCCATCGACCCACACCTGGACCATAGTCTGTCACACCCCTCCCATCGACCCACACCTGGACCATAGTCTGTCATACCCCTCCCGTAGACCCACACCTGGACCATAGCCTGTCACACACCTCCCATCGACCCACACCTGGACCATAGTCTGTCACACCCCTCCCATCGACCCACACCTGGACCATAGTCTGTCATACCGCTTCCATCGACCCACACCTGGACCATAGTCTGTCACACACCTCCCATCGGCCCACACCTGGACCATAGCCTGTCACACTCCTCCCATCGATCCACACCTGGACCATAGTCTGTCACACCCCTCCCTTCAACCCACACCTGGACCATAGTCTGTCACACCCCTCCCATCGACCCACACCTGGACCATAGTCTGTCACACCCCTCCCATCGACCCACACCTGGACCATAGTCTGTCATACCGCTTCCATCGACCCACACCTGGACCATAGCCTGTCACACCCCTCCCATCGACCCACACCTGGACCATAGTCTGTCACACCCCTCCCATCGACCCACACCTGGACCATAGTCTGTCACACCCCTCCCATCGACCCACACCTGGACCATAGTCTGTCACACCGCTTCCATCGACCCACACCTGGACCATAGCCTGTCACACCCCTCCCATCGACCCACACCTGGACCATAGTCTGTCACACCCCTCCCATCGACCCACACCTGGACCATAGTCTGTCACACTCCTCCCATCGACCCACACCTGGACCATAGTCTGTCACACCCCTCCCATCGACCCACACCTGGACCATAGTCTGTCACACCCCTCCCATCGACCCACACCTGGACCATAGTCTGTCACACCCCTCCCATCGACCCACACCTGGACCATAGTCTGTCACACCCCTCCCATCGACCCACACCTGGACCATAGTCTGTCACACCCCTCCCATCGATCCACACCTGGACCATAGTCTGTCACACCCCTCCCATCGACCCACACCTGGACCATAGTCTGTCACACACCTCCCATCGACCCACACCTGGACCATAGTCTGCCACACCCCTCCCATTGACCCACACCTGGACCATAGTCTGTCACACCCCTCCCATCGACCCACACCTGGACCATAGTCTGTCATACCGCTTCCATCGACCCACACCTGGACCATAGTCTGTCACACCCCTCCCGTAGACCCACACCTGGACCATAGCCTGTCACACACCT
Organism: Mobula birostris; assembly: GCF_030028105.1. Taxonomy (NCBI): domain Eukaryota; kingdom Metazoa; phylum Chordata; class Chondrichthyes; order Myliobatiformes; family Myliobatidae; genus Mobula; species Mobula birostris. Next base: position 129,440,218 of record NC_092370.1, read on the forward strand.
CCCATCGACCCACACCTGGACCATAGTCTGTCATACCCCTCCCATCGATCCACACCTGGACCATAGTCTGTCACACCCCTCCCATCGACCCACACCTGGACCATAGTCTGTCACACACCTCTCATCGACCCACACCTGGACCATAGTCTGCCACACCCCTCCCATCGACCCACACCTGGACCATAGTCTGTCACACCCCTCCCATCGACCCACACCTGGACCATAGTCTGTCATACCGATTCCATTGACCCACACCTGGACCATAGTCTGTCATACCCCTCCCATCGACCCACACCTGGACCATAGTCTGTCACACCTCTCCCATCGACCCACACCTGGACCATAGTCTGTCACACCCCTCCCATCGACCCACACCTGGACCATAGTCTGTCACACCCCTCCCATCGACCCACACCTGGACCATAGTCTGTCATACCGCTTCCATCGACCCACACCTGGACCATAGTCTGTCACACCCCTCCCGTAGACCCACACCTGGACCATAGCCTGTCACACACCTCCCATCGACCCACACCTGGACCATAGTCTGTCACACCCCTCCCATCGATCCACACCTGGACCATAGTCTGTCATACCCCTCCCATCGACCCACACCTGGACCATAGTCTGTCATACCCCTCCCGTAGACCCACACCTGGACCATAGCCTGTCACACACCTCCCATCGACCCACACCTGGACCATAGTCTGTCACACCCCTCCCATCGACCCACACCTGGACCATAGTCTGTCATACCGCTTCCATCGACCCACACCTGGACCATAGTCTGTCACACCCCTCCCATCGACCCACACCTGGACCATAGTCTGTCATACCCCTCCCGTAGACCCACACCTGGACCATAGCCTGTCACACACCTCCCATCGACCCACACCTGGACCATAGTCTGTCATACCGCTTCCATCGACCCACACCTGGACCATAGCCTGTCACACCGCTTCCATCGACCCACACCTGGACCATAGTCTGTCACACACCTCCCATCGACCCACACCTGGACCATAGTCTGTCACACCCCTCCCATCGGCCCACACCTGGACCATAGTCTGTCACACCCCTCCCATCGACCCACACCTGGACCATAGTCTGTCATACCCCTCCCGTAGACCCACACGTGGACCATAGCCTGTCACACACCTCCCATCGACCCACACCTGGACCATAGTCTGTCACACCCCTCCCATCGACCCACACCTGGACCATAGTCTGTCATACCGCTTCCATCGACCCACACCTGGACCATAGTCTGTCACACCCCTCCCTTTGACCCACACCTGGACCATAGTCTGTCACACCCCTCCCATCGACCCATACCTGGACCATAGTCTGCCATACCGCTTCCATCGACCCACACCTGGACCATAGCCTGTCACACCGCTTCCATCGACCCACACCTGGACCATAGTCTGTCACACACCTCCCATCGACCCACACCTGGACCATATTCTGTCATACCCCTCCCATCGACCCACACCTGGACCATAGTCTGTCACACACCTCCCATCGACCCACACCTGGACCGTAGTCTGCCACACCCCTCCCATCGACCCACACCTGGACCATAGTCTGTCACACTCCTCCCATCGATCCACACCTGGACCATAGTCTGTCATACCGCTTCCATCGACCCACACCTGGACCATAGTCTGCCACACCCCTCCCATCGACCCACACCTGGACCATAGTCTGTCACACCCCTCCCATCGACCCACACCTGGACCATAGTCTGTCACATCCCTCCCATCGGCCCACACCTGGACCATTGTCTGTCACACCCCTCCCATCGACCCACACCTGGACCATAGTCTGTCACACCCCTCCCATCGACCCACACCTGGACCATAGTCTGTCACACCCCTCCCATCGACCCACACCTGGACCATAGTCTGTCACACCCCTCCCATCGACCCACACCTGGACCATAGTCTGTCACACCCCTCCCATCGACCCACACCTGGACCATAGTCTGTCATACCGCTTCCATCGACCCACACCTGGACCATAGTCTGTCACACCCCTCCCGTAGACCCACACCTGGACCATAGCCTGTCACACACCTCCCATCGACCCACACCTGGACCATAGTCTGTCACACCCCTCCCATCGATCCACACCTGGACTATAGTCTATCATGCCCCTCCCATCGACCCACACCTGGACCATAGTCTGTCATACCCCTCCCGTAGACCCACACCTGGACCATAGTCTGTCACACCCCTCCCATCGACCCACACCTGGACCATAGTCTGTCATACCCCTCCCGTAGACCCACACCTGGACCATAGCCTGTCACACACCTCCCATCGACGCACACCTGGACCATAGTCTGTCACACCCCTCCCATCGACCCACACCTGGACCATAGTCTGTCATACCGCTTCCATCGACCCACACCTGGACCATAGTCTGTCACACCCCTCCCTTTGACCCACACCTGGACCATAGTCTGTCACACCCCTCCCATCGACCCATACCTGGACCATAGTCTGCCATACCGCTTCCATCGACCCACACCTGGACCATAGCCTGTCACACCGCTTCCATCGACCCACACCTGGACCATAGTCTGTCACACACCTCCCATCGACCCACACCTGGACCATAGTCTGTCATACCCCTCCCATCGACCCACACCTGGACCATAGTCTGTCACACACCTCCCATCGACCCACACCTGGACCGTAGTCTGCCACACCCCTCCCATCGACCCACACCTGGACCATAGTCTGTCACACTCCTCCCATCGATCCACACCTGGACCATAGTCTGTCATACCGCTTCCATCGACCCACACCTGGACCATAGTCTGCCACACCCCTCCCATCGACCCACACCTGGACCATAGTCTGTCACACCCCTCCCATCGACCCACACCTGGACCATAGTCTGTCACATCCCTCCCATCGGCCCACACCTGGACCATTGTCTGTCACACCCCTCCCATCGACCCACACCTGGACCATAGTCTGTCACACCCCTCCCATCGACCCACACCTGGACCATAGTCTGTCACACCCCTCCCATCGACCCACACCTGGACCATAGTCTGTCACACCCCTCCCATCGACCCACACCTGGACCATAGTCTGTCACACCCCTCCCATCGACCCACACCTGGACCATAGTCTGTCACACTCCTCCCATCGACCCACACCTGGACCATAGTCTGTCACACCCCTCCCATCGACCCACACCTGGACCATAGTCTGTCACACCCCTCCCATCGACCCACACCTGGACCATAGTCTGTCACACCCCTCCCATCGACCCACACCTGGACCATAGTCTGTCACACCCCTCCCATCGACCCACACCTGGACCATAGTCTGTCACACCCCTCCCATCGATCCACACCTGGACCATAGTCTGTCACACCCCTCCCATCGACCCACACCTGGACCATAGTCTGTCACACACCTCCCATCGACCCACACCTGGACCATAGTCTGCCACACCCCTCCCATTGACCCACACCTGGACCATAGTCTGTCACACCCCTCCCATCGACCCACACCTGGACCATAGTCTGTCATAGCGCTTCCATCGACCCACACCTGGACCATAGTCTGTCATACCCCTCCCATCGACCCACACCTGGACCATAGTCTGTCACACCCCTCCCATCGACCCACACCTGGACCATAGTCTGCCACACCCCTCCCATCGACCCACACCTGGACCATAGTCTGTCACACCCCTCCCATCGACCCACACCTGGACCATAGTCTGTCATACCGCTTCCATCGACCCACACCTGGACCATAGTCTGTCACACCCCTCCCGTAGACCCACACCTGGACCATAGCCTGTCACACACCTCCCATCGACCCACACCTGGACCATAGTCTGTCATACCCCTCCCATCGATCCACACCTGGACCATAGTCTGTCACACCCCTCCCATCGACCCACACCTGGACCATAGTCTGTCACACACCTCTCATCGACCCACACCTGGACCATAGTCTGCCACACCCCTCCCATCGACCCACACCTGGACCATAGTCTGTCACACCCCTCCCATCGACCCACACCTGGACCATAGTCTGTCATACCGATTCCATCGACCCACACCTGGACCATAGTCTGTCATACCCCTCCCATCGACCCACACCTGGACCATAGTCTGTCACACCTCTCCCATCGACCCACACCTGGACCATAGTCTGTCACACCCCTCCCATCGACCCACACCTGGACCATAGTCTGTCACACCCCTCCCATCGACCCACACCTGGACCATAGTCTGTCATACCGCTTCCATCGACCCACACCTGGACCATAGTCTGTCACACCCCTCCCGTAGACCCACACCTGGACCATAGCCTGTCACACACCTCCCATCGACCCACACCTGGACCATAGTCTGTCACACCCCTCCCATCGATCCACACCTGGACCATAGTCTGTCATACCCCTCCCATCGACCCACACCTGGACCATAGTCTGTCATACCCCTCCCGTAGACCCACACCTGGACCATAGCCTGTCACACACCTCCCATCGACCCACACCTGGACCATAGTCTGTCACACCCCTCCCATCGACCCACACCTTGACCATAGTCTGTCATACCGCTTCCATCGACCCACACCTGGACCATAGTCTGTCACACCCCTCCCATCGACCCACACCTGGACCATGGTCTGTCATACCACTTCCATCGACCCACACCTGGACCATAGTCTGTCACACCCCTCCCTTTGACCCACACCTGGACCATAGTCTGTCACACCCCTCCCATCGACCCATACCTGGACCATAGTCTGTCATACCGCTTCCATCGACCCACACCTGGACCATAGCCTGTCACACCGCTTCCATCGACCCACACCTGGACCATAGTCTGTCACACACCTCCCATCGACCCACACCTGGACCATAGTCTGTCACACCCCTCCCATCGGCCCACACCTGGACCATAGTCTGTCACACCCCTCCCATCGACCCACACCTGGACCATAGTCTGTCATACCCCTCCCGTAGACCCACACCTGGACCATAGCCTGTCACACACCTCCCATCGACGCACACCTGGACCATAGTCTGCCACACCCCTCCCATCGACCCACACCTGGACCATAGTCTGTCACACCCCTCCCATCGACCCACACCTGGACCATAGTCTGTCACATCCCTCCCATCGGCCCACACCTGGACCATTGTCTGTCACACCCCTCCCATCGACCCACACCTGGACCATAGTCTGTCACACCCCTCCCATCGACCCACACCTGGACCATAGTCTGTCACACCCCTCCCATCGACCCACACCTGGACCATAGTCTGTCACACCCCTCCCATCGACCCACACCTGGACCATAGTCTGTCACACCCCTCCCATCGACCCACACCTGGACCATAGTCTGTCATACCGCTTCCATCGACCCACACCTGGACCATAGTCTGTCACACCCCTCCCGTAGACCCACACCTGGACCATAGCCTGTCACACACCTCCCATCGACCCACACCTGGACCATAGTCTGTCACACCCCTCCCATCGATCCACACCTGGACTATAGTCTATCATGCCCCTCCCATCGACCCACACCTGGACCATAGTCTGTCATACCCCTCCCGTAGACCCACACCTGGACCATAGCCTGTCACACACCTCCCATCGACCCACACCTGGACCATAGTCTGTCACACCCCTCCCATCGACCCACACCTGGACCATAGTCTGTCATACCGCTTCCATCGACTCACACCTGGACCATAGTCTGTCACACCCCTCCCATCGACCCACACCTGGACCATAGTCTGTCATACCACTTCCATCGACCCACACCTGGACCATAGCCTGTCACACCCCTCCCATCGACCCACACCTGGACCATAGTCTGTCACACCCCTCCCATCGACCCACACCTGGACCATAGTCTGTCATACCGCTTCCATCGACCCACACCTGGACCATAGCCTGTCACACCCCTCCCATCGACCCACACCTGGACCATAGTCTGTCACACCCCTCCCATCGACCCACACCTGGACCATAGTCTGTCACACTCCTCCCATCGACCCACACCTGGACCATAGTCTGTCACACCCCTCCCATCGACCCACACCTGGACCATAGTCTGTCACACCCCTCCCATCGACCCACACCTGGACCATAGTCTGTCACACCCCTCCCATCGACCCACACCTGGACCATAGTCTGTCACACCCCTCCCATCGACCCACACCTGGACCATAGTCTGTCACACCCCTCCCATCGATCCACACCTGGACCATAGTCTGTCACACCCCTCCCATCGACCCACACCTGGACCATAGTCTGTCACACACCTCCCATCGACCCACACCTGGACCATAGTCTGCCACACCCCTCCCATTGACCCACACCTGGACCATAGTCTGTCACACCCCTCCCATCGACCCACACCTGGACCATAGTCTGTCATAGCGCTTCCATCGACCCACACCTGGACCATAGTCTGTCACACCCCTCCCATCGACCCACACCTGGACCATAGTCTGTCACACCCCTCCCATCGACCCACACCTGGACCATAGTCTGTCACACCCCTCCCATCGACCCACACCTGGACCATAGTCTGTCACACCCCTCCCATCGACCCACACCTGGACCATAGTCTGTCATACCGCTTCCATCGACCCACACCTGGACCATAGTCTGTCACACCCCTCCCGTGGACCCACACCTGGACCATAGCCTGTCACACACCTCCCATCGACCCACACCTGGACCATAGTCTGTCATACCCCTCCCATCGATCCACACCTGGACCATAGTCTGTCATACCCCTCCCATCGACCCACACCTGGACCATAGTCTGTCACACACCTCCCATCGACCCACACCTGGACCATAGTCTGCCACACCCCTCCCATCGACCCACACCTGGACCATAGTCTGTCACACTCCTCCCATCGATCCACACCTGGACCATAGTCTGTCATACCGCTTCCATCGACCCACACCTGGACCATAGTCTGCCACACCCCTCCCATCGACCCACACCTGGACCATAGTCTGTCACACCCCTCCCATCGACCCACACCTGGACCATAGTCTGTCACACCCCTCCCATCGACCCACACCTGGACCATAGTCTGTCACACCCCTCCCATCGACCCACACCTGGACCATAGTCTGTCATACCCCTCCCGTAGACCCACACCTGGACCATAGCCTGTCACACACCTCCCATCGACCCACACCTGGACCATAGTCTGTCACACCCCTCCCATCGACCCACACCTGGACCATAGTCTGTCATACCGCTTCCATCGACCCACACCTGGACCATAGTCTGTCACACACCTCCCATCGGCCCACACCTGGACCATAGCCTGTCACACTCCTCCCATCGATCCACACCTGGACCATAGTCTGTCACACCCCTCCCTTCAACCCACACCTGGACCATAGTCTGTCACACCCCTCCCATCGACCCACACCTGGACCATAGTCTGTCACACCCCTCCCATCGACCCACACCTGGACCATAGTCTGTCATACCGCTTCCATCGACCCACACCTGGACCATAGCCTGTCACACCCCTCCCATCGACCCACACCTGGACCATAGTCTGTCACACCCCTCCCATCGACCCACACCTGGACCATAGTCTGTCATACCGCTTCCATCGACCCACACCTGGACCATAGCCTGTCACACCCCTCCCATCGACCCACACCTGGACCATAGTCTGTCACACCCCTCCCATCGACCCACACCTGGACCATAGTCTGTCACACTCCTCCCATCGACCCACACCTGGACCATAGTCTGTCACACCCCTCCCATCGACCCACACCTGGACCATAGTCTGTCACACCCCTCCCATCGACCCACACCTGGACCATAGTCTGTCACACCCCTCCCATCGACCCACACCTGGACCATAGTCTGTCACACCCCTCCCATCGACCCACACCTGGACCATAGTCTGTCACACCCCTCCCATCGATCCACACCTGGACCATAGTCTGTCACACCCCTCCCATCGACCCACACCTGGACCATAGTCTGTCACACACCTCCCATCGACCCACACCTGGACCATAGTCTGCCACACCCCTCCCATTGACCCACACCTGGACCATAGTCTGTCACACCCCTCCCATCGACCCACACCTGGACCATAGTCTGTCATACCGCTTCCATCGACCCACACCTGGACCATAGTCTGTCACACCCCTCCCGTAGACCCACACCTGGACCATAGCCTGTCACACACCTCCCATCGACCCACACCTGGACCATAGTCTGTCATACCCCTCCCATCGATCCACACCTGGACCATAGTCTGTCACACCCCTCCCATCGACCCACACCTGGACCATAGTCTGTCACACACCTCCCATCGACCCACACCTGGACCATAGCCTGTCACACACCTCCCATCGACCCACACCTGGACCATAGTCTGTCACACCCCTCCCATCGACCCACACCTGGACCATAGTCTGTCATACCGCTTCCATCGACCCACACCTGGACCATAGTCTGTCACACCCCTCCCATCGACCCACACCTGGACCATAGTCTGTCACACCCCTCCCATCGACCCACACCTGGACCATAGTCTGTCACATCCCTCCCATCGGCCCACACCTGGACCATTGTCTGTCACACCCCTCCCATCGACCCACACCTGGACCATAGTCTGTCACACCCCTCCCATCGACCCACACCTGGACCATAGTCTGTCACACCCCTCCCATCGACCCACACCTGGACCATAGTCTGTCACACCCCTCCCATCGACCCACACCTGGACCATAGTCTGTCACACCCCTCCCATCGACCCACACCTGGACCATAGTCTGTCATACCGCTTCCATCGACCCACACCTGGACCATAGTCTGTCACACCCCTCCCGTAGACCCACACCTGGACCATAGCCTGTCACACACCTCCCATCGACCCACACCTGGACCATAGTCTGTCACACCCCTCCCATCGATCCACACCTGGACTATAGTCTATCATGCCCCTCCCATCGACCCACACCTGGACCATAGTCTGTCATACCCCTCCCGTAGACCCACACCTGGACCATAGCCTGTCACACACCTCCCATCGACCCACACCTGGACCATAGTCTGTCACACCCCTCCCATCGACCCACACCTGGACCATAGTCTGTCATACCGCTTCCATCGACTCACACCTGGACCATAGTCTGTCACACCCCTCCCATCGACCCACACCTGGACCATAGTCTGTCATACCACTTCCATCGACCCACACCTGGACCATAGCCTGTCACACCCCTCCCATCGACCCACACCTGGACCATAGTCTGTCACACCCCTCCCATCGACCCACACCTGGACCATAGTCTGTCATACCGCTTCCATCGACCCACACCTGGACCATAGCCTGTCACACCCCTCCCATCGACCCACACCTGGACCATAGTCTGTCACACCCCTCCCATCGACCCACACCTGGACCATAGTCTGTCACACCCCTCCCATCGATCCACACCTGGACCATAGTCTGTCACACCCCTCCCATCGACCCACACCTGGACCATAGTCTGTCACACACCTCCCATCGACCCACACCTGGACCATAGTCTGCCACACCCCTCCCATTGACCCACACCTGGACCATAGTCTGTCACACCCCTCCCATCGACCCACACCTGGACCATAGTCTGTCATAGCGCTTCCATCGACCCACACCTGGACCATAGTCTGTCATACCCCTCCCATCGACCCACACCTGGACCATAGTCTGTCACACCCCTCCCATCGACCCACACCTGGACCATAGTCTGTCACACCCCTCCCATCGACCCACACCTGGACCATAGTCTGTCACACCCCTCCCATCGACCCACACCTGGACCATAGTCTGTCATACCGCTTCCATCGACCCACACCTGGACCATAGTCTGTCACACCCCTCCCGTAGACCCACACCTGGACCATAGCCTGTCACACACCTCGCATCGACCCACACCTGGACCATAGTCTGTCATACCCCTCCCATCGATCCACACCTGGACCATAGTCTGTCATACCCCTCCCATCGACCCACACCTGGACCATAGTCTGTCACACACCTCCCATCGACCCACACCTGGACCATAGTCTGCCACACCCCTCCCATCGACCCACACCTGGACCATAGTCTGTCACACTCCTCCCATCGATCCACACCTGGACCATAGTCTGTCATACCGCTTCCATCGACCCACACCTGGACCATAGTCTGCCACACCCCTCCCATCGACCCACACCTGGACCATAGTCTGTCACACCCCTCCCATCGACCCACACCTGGACCATAGTCTGTCACACCCCTCCCATCGACCCACACCTGGACCATAGTCTGTCACACCCCTCCCATCGACCCACACCTGGACCATAGTCTGTCATACCCCTCCCGTAGACCCACACCTGGACCATAGCCTGTCACACACCTCCCATCGACCCACACCTGGACCATAGTCTGTCACACCCCTCCCATCGACCCACACCTGGACCATAGTCTGTCATACCGCTTCCATCGACCCACACCTGGACCATAGTCTGTCACACACCTCCCATCGGCCCACACCTGGACCATAGCCTGTCACACTCCTCCCATCGATCCACACCTGGACCATAGTCTGTCACACCCCTCCCTTCAACCCACACCTGGACCATAGTCTGTCACACCCCTCCCATCGACCCACACCTGGACCATAGTCTGTCACACCCCTCCCATCGACCCACACCTGGACCATAGTCTGTCATACCGCTTCCATCGACCCACACCTGGACCATAGCCTGTCACACCCCTCCCATCGACCCACACCTGGACCATAGTCTGTCACACCCCTCCCATCGACCCACACCTGGACCATAGTCTGTCATACCGCTTCCATCGACCCACACCTGGACCATAGCCTGTCACACCCCTCCCATCGACCCACACCTGGACCATAGTCTGTCACACCCCTCCCATCGACCCACACCTGGACCATAGTCTGTCACACTCCTCCCATCGACCCACACCTGGACCATAGTCTGTCACACCCCTCCCATCGACCCACACCTGGACCATAGTCTGTCACACCCCTCCCATCGACCCACACCTGGACCATAGTCTGTCACACCCCTCCCATCGACCCACACCTGGACCATAGTCTGTCACACCCCTCCCATCGACCCACACCTGGACCATAGTCTGTTACACCCCTCCCATCGATCCACACCTGGACCATAGTCTGTCACACCCCTCCCATCGACCCACACCTGGACCATAGTCTGTCACACACCTCCCATCGACCCACACCTGGACCATAGTCTGCCACACCCCTCCCATTGACCCACACCTGGACCATAGTCTGTCACACCCCTCCCATCGACCCACACCTGGACCATAGTCTGTCATACCGCTTCCATCGACCCACACCTGGACCATAGTCTGTCACACCCCTCCCGTAGTCCCACACCTGGACCATAGCCTGTCACACACCTCCCATCGACCCACACCTGGACCATAGTCTGTCATACCCCTCCCATCGATCCACACCTGGACCATAGTCTGTCACACCCCTCCCATCGACCCACACCTGGACCATAGTCTGTCACACACCTCTCATCGACCCACACCTGGACCATAGTCTGCCACACCCCTCCCATCGACCCACACCTGGACCATAGTCTGTCACACCCCTCCCATCGACCCACACCTGGACCATAGTCTGTCATACCGATTCCATCGACCCACACCTGGACCATAGTCTGTCATACCCCTCCCATCGACCCACACCTGGACCATAGTCTGTCACACCTCTCCCATCGACCCACACCTGGACCATAGTCTGTCACACCCCTCCCATCGACCCACACCTGGACCATAGTCTGTCACACCCCTCCCATCGACCCACACCTGGACCATAGTCTGTCATACCGCTTCCATCGACCCACACCTGGACCATAGTCTGTCACACCCCTCCCGTAGACCCACACCTGGACCATAGCCTGTCACTCACCTCCCATCGACCCACACCTGGACCATAGTCTGTCACACCCCTCCCATCGATCCACACCTGGACCATAGTCTGTCATACCCCTCCCATCGACCCACACCTGGACCATAGTCTGTCATACCCCTCCCGTAGACCCACACCTGGACCATAGCCTGTCACACACCTCCCATCGACCCACACCTGGACCATAGTCTGTCACACCCCTCCCATCGACCCACACCTGGACCATAGTCTGTCATACCGCTTCCATCGACCCACACCTGGACCATAGTCTGTCACACCCCTCCCATCGACCCACACCTGGACCATAGTCTGTCATACCCCTCCCGTAGACCCACACCTGGACCATAGCCTGTCACACACCTCCCATCGACCCACACCTGGACCATAGTCTGTCATACCGCTTCCATCGACCCACACCTGGACCATAGCCTGTCACACCGCTTCCATCGACCCACACCTGGACCATAGTCTGTCACACACCTCCCATCGACCCACACCTGGACCATAGTCTGTCACACCCCTCCCATCGGCCCACACCTGGACCATAGTCTGTCACACCCCTCCCATCGACCCACACCTGGACCATAGTCTGTCATACCCCTCCCGTAGACCCACACCTGGACCATAGCCTGTCACACACCTCCCATCGACCCACACCTGGACCATAGTCTGTCACACCCCTCCCATCGACCCACACCTGGACCATAGTCTGTCATACCGCTTCCATCGACCCACACCTGGACCATAGTCTGTCACACCCCTCCCTTTGACCCACACCTGGACCATAGTCTGTCACACCCCTCCCATCGACCCATACCTGGACCATAGTCTGCCATACCGCTTCCATCGACCCACACCTGGACCATAGCCTGTCACACCGCTTCCATCGACCCACACCTGGACCATAGTCTGTCACACACCTCCCATCGACCCACACCTGGACCATATTCTGTCATACCCCTCCCATCGACCCACACCTGGACCATAGTCTGTCACACACCTCCCATCGACCCACACCTGGACCGTAGTCTGCCACACCCCTCCCATCGACCCACACCTGGACCATAGTCTGTCACACTCCTCCCATCGATCCACACCTGGACCATAGTCTGTCATACCGCTTCCATCGACCCACACCTGGACCATAGTCTGCCACACCCCTCCCATCGACCCACACCTGGACCATAGTCTGTCACACCCCTCCCATCGACCCACACCTGGACCATAGTCTGTCACATCCCTCCCATCGGCCCACACCTGGACCATTGTCTGTCACACCCCTCCCATCGACCCACACCTGGACCATAGTCTGTCACACCCCTCCCATCGACCCACACCTGGACCATAGTCTGTCACACCCCTCCCATCGACCCACACCTGGACCATAGTCTGTCACACCCCTCCCATCGACCCACACCTGGACCATAGTCTGTCACACCCCTCCCATCGACCCACACCTGGACCATAGTCTGTCATACCGCTTCCATCGACCCACACCTGGACCATAGTCTGTCACACCCCTCCCGTAGACCCACACCTGGACCATAGCCTGTCACACACCTCCCATCGACCCACACCTGGACCATAGTCTGTCACACCCCTCCCATCGATCCACACCTGGACTATAGTCTATCATGCCCCTCCCATCGACCCACACCTGGACCATAGTCTGTCATACCCCTCCCGTAGACCCACACCTGGACCATAGCCTGTCACACACCTCCCATCGACCCACACCTGGACCATAGTCTGTCACACCCCTCCCATCGACCCACACCTGGACCATAGTCTGTCATACCGCTTCCATCGACTCACACCTGGACCATAGTCTGTCACACCCCTCCCATCGACCCACACCTGGACCATAGTCTGTCATACCACTTCCATCGACCCACACCTGGACCATAGTCTGTCACACCCCTCCCATCGACCCACACCTGGACCATAGTCTGTCACACCCCTCCCATCGACCCACACCTGGACCATAGCCTGTCACACCCCTCCCATCGACCCACACCTGGACCATAGTCTGTCATACCGCTTCCATCGACCCACACCTGGACCATAGTCTGTCACACCCCTCCCGTAGACACACACCTGGACCATAGCCTGTCACACACCTCCCATCGACCCACACCTGGACCATAGCCTGTCACACACCTCCCATCGACCCACACCTGGACCATAGTCTGTCACACCCCTCCCATCGATCCACACTTGGACCATAGTCTGTCATACCCCTCCCATCGACCCACACCTGGACCATAGTCTGTCATACCCCTCCCTTTGACCCACACCTGGACCATAGTCTGTCACACCCCTCCCGTAGACCCACACCTGGACCATAGCCTGTCACACACCTCCCATCGACCCACACCTGGACCATAGTCTGTCACACCCCTCCCATCGACCCACACCTGGACCATAGTCTGTCATACCGCTTCCATCGACCCACACCTGGACCATAGTCTGTCACACCCCTCCCATCGACCCACACCTGGACCATAGTCTGTCACACCCCTCTCATCGACCCACACCTGGACCATAGTCTGTCATACCGCTTCCATCGACCCACACCTGGACCATAGTCTGTCACACCCCTCCCTTTGACCCACACCTGGACCACAGTCTGTCATACCGCTTCCATCGACCCACACCTGGACCATAGTCTGTCACACCCCTCCCGTAGACCCACACCTGGACCATAGCCTGTCACACACCTCCCATCGACCCACACCTGGACCATAGTCTGTCACACCCCTCCCATCGACCCATACCTGGACCATAGTCTGTCATACCGCTTCCATCGACCCACACCTGGACCATAGTCTGTCACACCCCTCCCATCGACCCACACCTGGACCATAGTTTGTCATACCGCTTCCATCGACCCACACCTGGACCATAGTCTGTCACACCCCTCCCATCGACCCACACCTGGACCATAGCCTGTCATACCGCTTCCATCGACCCACACCTGGACCATAGTCTGCCACACCCCTCCCATCGACCCACACCTGGACCATAGTCTGTCACACCCCTCCCATCGACCCACACCTGGACCATAGTCTGTCACACCCCTCCCATCGGCCCACACCTGGACCATAGTCTGTCATACCCCTCCCATCGACCCACATCTGGACCATAGCCTGTCACACACCTCCCATCGACCCACACCTGGACCATAGTCTGTCATACCCCTCCCTTCGACCCACACCTGGACCATAGTCTGTCATACCGCTTCCATGCATGTACTTATCCCATGTGGTTATTCATGTAATCTCACCAACAAGTGCTCCCATATCTGAACCGTTCCATATCCATACAATTTGTCTCTTGAGTGCTCATTAACCTCTTTGATTCTACACCAGTGGGTAAATTATAGCAATCTACTAGTACATCTTTGGGACGTTGGAAGAGAGCAGGGAAACATTGCAAACTCCACACCCGAAGTGAGGATTGTACCCAGATTCTTCTAGCCGCGGGCCTGCAATAGCAGCTCCTTCACCAAGGTGTTGCCCACGTTATTTTAGCTGAGCATCTACATTGTTCTAAAACTACACATAAAGACTGACAAATAACCATTGTACAAAATAAGATAAACTGTGCAGATACGAAAAAACAATAATAACAACTCAATAAGTAAATCATCTACACTGAGAACATGGGCTTTAGGGTCCTTGAAAGTGAGTCTGTAAGTTGTGAAATCATTTCAGAGTTGAGGTGAGTGAAGGTTCAGGAGCCTGATGATTGTAGGGTAAAACTGTTCCTGAACCTGGTGGTGTGTGTCCTTGGCTCCTGTACCTCCTTTACGATAGCATCAGCGAAAAGAGAACATGGCTTAGATGGCCGGGGTCTTCGATGATGGCTCTTCAACTTTTCGACCACACTTTGACTCAGACTCGCTATATCCTACAGATGCTGCCTGGCCTGCTGTGTTCACCAGCAACTTTGATGTGTGTTTCTTCGATGATGGATGCTGTTTTCTTGTGGCAGTGCCTCTTGTAGATGTGCTCAATATCCTTGTAGGTACTTGGACTATCCATATGATACCTAGGTAGATTGCGCTGTGTTCTCATCTAGTAGCGTACACAGCATCACCACCTGTCAGCAAGTATATTAGAAAGAAGGGCGTGGGTTTATCCACAGCCTCAGGAAGAACTTTACAAAGTTATAAATGTACAGTCTGCCAGTTTGTGCTTAGCTAAGCCCCAAACAGTGAAGCATTTTTATCTGTTAAAATACAGATACAGGATATACTTCATGATTTTCTAGATGATGACAGACACACAAGTTTGCCCTTGACTGAAGAAGGAAACACTGATTAACTCTGCATCATCTGAGAGAGGTGGTAGGCTGGTGAGGAGAAGAGAAAAGATAAGGGGGAGGGGATCCAGAATGTGGATTGAAAAAGAGAGAGGGCAGAGGGGGAAGAAATTACTGGAAGTTAGAAAATTCACTGTTCATGCTCTCAGGTTTGAGACTACCCTGACAGAATATGAGGTGCTGCATCTTCAACCTGACAGTGGCCTCATCGCAGCAGTAGAGGAGGCCACGGACCAATGGAATGGGCATAAGAGTGGAATTAAAGTGGTTGGCCACCAGGAAATCCTGCCTGCTGTGGCAGACAAAGTGAAGATACTCGATGAAGCAGTCCCCCAATCCTTGTCAGGTCTCCCCGATGTAGAGGAGGCCACAGTGGGAGCACCAGATATAGTAGATGACCCTGACAGACTTGGAGGTGAAGTGGTGCCTCACCTGGAAGAACTGTTTGGGGCCCTGAACGGTGGTGAGGGAGGAGGTGAATGGTCAGGTGCAGTACTTAGCCTATTTGCAGGGGTAAGTGCCAGGAGGGAGATCAGTGGGGAGTGCCGAGTGGACAAGGGAATCATGAAAAGAGTGATCCCTGTGGAAGGTGGAAAGTGGAGAGTGAAGGGATGAAAAGATGTGTTTAGTTGAATATGGCCGCAGTTGCAGAGAGTGATATGATGGATGTAGAGGCTCCTGGGGTGGTAGGTAAGGTCAAGGGGAATGAATAAAACATTAATCAGTGCTGCTGTGTATAGACGGAAATGTGGCATAAGTTTTGCAAGTGCAGAAGAAGATAGAGGAATTATTTTACAACCTAACAGCTGTAAGTCTATATTTTCACAAGTTTTCCTTAGCCAGATGACACACTCTCCTTAATAAACTACTGGCTACACAACTCTTCAGTCATGCCTGATAGCTAGATGTAGATTATCACCATAGCAACCAGTCTGGACAGAGTGCCTTTGGAATCTGTAGCCTCCCTTTGCTTCTGTTCATTCTTGCTTGTGTAATAGAATGAAGGGAAAGCACTAAAACCTTCAACAGCAAGAAGCTTCTTGTCTACAGAAACTTAAAACTGCCAAGTTCCTTGGCCATTTCAAAATACATACCTCGGTATAGATAAGTTTTAGTGAGTTGACTTCCTCCAGCATTTTGTATGTGTTGCTGAGTTGTGGTGCTGGTCCTGGTGCCCGTCCTGGTGCCCCTTCTCCTTCCCTTTTTCTCATGGTTCACTCTCCTGTCCTTTAAGATTCCTTCTTTTCCAGGCCTTCATGTCTTCCGCCTATTACCTCCCAACTTCTCACTTCATGCCCCCCTCTCCAAACCACCCACCTCCCCCCTCACCTGGTTTCACCCATCATCTGCCAGCTTGTACTCCTCTCTCACCCCCCAACCTTCCTATTCTGACCTCTTCCCCTGCCTTACCAGTCCTGATAAAGGGTCTCTGTCTGAAATGTTGACTGTTTATTCTGTCCCATAGATACTGCCTGAAATGCTGGTTTCTTCCAGTATTTTGTATGTGTTACTACAATGAATGTTCATGGCAAGGGTACTCACAATGGCACTTCATCAGATTTTACAATCGAAGCACTATGGTGTGGCTATTCAGAGTGCCCTGGCCAAAGGCTGATCATTTTCTACTGTGGAAATGGGAATAATGATGAAAAATGATGCATCTTGGCGCTTCTACTCAGCAGTGTCAAGTTAATGCTGATTGTCATGGTGAGGTGGAGCAATATTTCAGGGCAGAGAAAGCAGGAAAAATAGACTGGGGCAAGCTTTATTTTCATGGAAATCAGGCCAGTGAGAGTGTCAGTGGTGATGCTTTAAGGTCACATGCAGTGAACTGAGATGACAAGTAACAATAGTAACTGTGGCTGGATGGTTGATGCTCCCCCTCACTGCTCTCCTCGTCCTTGCCATAAAGGAACTCCTGACTGCCCCATTGAAGCCAGCTTTTCCAAGTTTCACTTGCTTTGAAAACTTTGTGTAGTGTGCGTGTGTGTGTGCGTGTGCGTGTGCGTGTGTGTGTGTGTGTGTGTGTGTGTGCGTGTGTGTGTGCGCGTGTGTGTGTGTGTGTGTGCGTGTGTGTGCGCGTGCATGTGCGTGTGTGTGTGTGTGTGTGTGTGTGTGCTGAGCAACAGCTTGAGGAATCTATATTGTAATTTTCTGCAAAATCTGCTGTGGGGCAATATTGAGTGCTGAGGAAACTTTCCAGCAAATGTTATTCCAACATCAGCAGACTCTGTAGATTATAACTATCGGCAGGCAACTGCTCTGAGCACAGCAGTGTCTGGGTATGTGCAAGGCAATTATTAATCTACCAAAGTTTGAGGAACTTTTCAGGAGCAAACTGAATCAACTAAATAATTTCCTTTCTAAGGCACATTTAAAAACATCTTTCCAAACTCTCACAACAAAATACTTAGTAAAATTTATAAAGCAATTCAAGATTCAAGTTTATTTGTAACGCGTACATTGAAGCATACAGTGAAGTGTATCATTTGGGTTGACAACCATCACGTCCGAGGGTGTGCTGGGGGCAGCTCGCGAGTGTTGCCACACATTCTGCCGCCAACATAGCATGCCCAGATTGCTCAGCAGAACAGTACCGAACAGAACAAGCAACAAAATAACATCAGTAATAACAAGCCCCATCCCTTCCTCTCATCCACGCACATACACAGTCCTTTAATTCCCAAGACAGGCCTCAAGCTTGCAGCCTCTGGCAGATGGGCTTGCAGACAGCAACCTTTGACCTCCCTAGCAGACTCACACAGATTTGCAGAGTCAGCTTTGGTCACTGGGCCTGGATTTCTGGACTTCAGATCTGACCCTCGGCATCGAATCCAGGACACGTCGATCACTGAACACTAAGCCTAGAACTCTGGATTCAATGATGATGGGACTCCGAACATGAGGCCTCAAACTCCAGTGTCACTGATTCACAAACCCAGGGGGGTCATCGGAACTCATTTCTCCTGCCCACTCATAACTCCAACACTAGAACCCACTGACAACTCACTTACCTGGTGGGGGGGGGGGGTTGGGGAGGGGAGGGGAGGACTCTCATTCACTCTCTGCTGGTCCAATGTCCATCGTTCGACCACAGTTGCCCCATGTCTCTATCTTTGAATATGGAACTCCGGCGTAACCTCTAAATCCCCTACATCCCTATCCCTAAACCCTAACCTGACACCTAACCCGACACCTAACCCGTGTCTCTGTCCCCAAAACCATACTTATGAACCTTAAGAACAATTAAAATTAAATAACTGCATTTGAGCTCCAACTCAATGAAAGTTGAAGCTCAGTGCCATCTTGATAGTGGTTGCACTAACTTTTAAGAAGCTTGATATATTGAATGGGACCCTCACCTTAACAGTCTATAAGTACAGCACTTTTTTGCATTATAATATGTAAACAATTCCAATACATATGAGAGAGCTACAAAAAGCCACACTACAACCTGAAGAAATTATGTGACTGCATATAGTCTGAATTAATGGTTCTTGTTGTTTTTTTCTGATTATTGCTTACTCCCCTTTACACCACTGGCGTTTTGGGCAGCAAAGATGGTCCTCCATCACCAGTGTTGTTCAGGGCTTCCTTCCTCATGCCAGCAGCTTCCTCTCGGTTTTCATTACTGTCAACCATGCAAGTCCTGAGTAGAGACTCAGGAATGCCGTCGCACTCAGGTGTAGAAGGATTCTTCATAACTGTTTCCGTTACAGTTTTGTTTTACCAGTCAGGGTTGTTAGCCTTGAGCTGAGCCCCCGAACCTGGAGAACCAATGGACCACACTTAGTCTGGCCTCTACCCTTTGATCTGTTTGGCATGGGTGACCCAAAGCATAAAGCCCTGACTCCAGCCAATGTAGCACTCCAAGTCATTGAGACACGCAAGCCTCCAAACCCTACAGCAAGGCTGTGGTCCTCTAGGGGGTTTTGATATTGGTGAGGCACTTTTACAATCGGTCCTGTTAACAGCATTGTCTTTTGATTAGTTCACATTTGGACAATTTGGTCTCTGAGCCAAGATTTTGTCCCATGAATATAGGAAATTGGAAGAGGAGAATACCGTTTACTACTTAAGTCTGCTCCACCATTCGACACACAATCTAACTCCATTAACTTCCATATATCTAACCTCATAGCTCCATCCATTCCTTTAGTTAACAATCTTTAATTCTTAGATTTCAAAATGCCAGTTTGCCTAAAATCAGTTTCTATTTGTGAAAACAAACACTTTATTTTTTATTGTCTTTTTATGTATAGCAGGAATATGAGCAGTGTGGTAGTTAATTTCCAGCAACCCAAATTCTGGACTGTTGCTCCTCAGGCTTGAGTTCAAATCCCACCAAAATTATGGGAAATTAAATTTAAATAACTAAGTGTGTCCAGAATGCTCTTAAAAGCTCTTCTTCATAAAACTGTGATTGTTGTAACAACCGGCACCATTCCCCAGGAGTTCACTAATTCAGCATCAGCATCAGTGCGAGTATTGATCTAGCAATTGCCCTTCCTGAGGCGCATACCCTCCGCTGCTACTGAATGAACTCTGCGTGTGGTTTCATTCAGTGCTCGCTCGACCTTTAAGAGATATAAATATGATGTGAATTAACGGATTATTTTGAATTGGCCTGCAGGATGCTGGAAATTACTCATGCTTACTGTTTACTAATAGGTTACACATCACAAGTACCTCTTTCTAGGTGCTGAAGTTCATGCATGATTTATGTAGGAACAGAAGCACTACCAGCATTAGCCTGGATATCTTGGAAACTTCAATAAAAATCACTCCTTAACCATCGAAATTTCAGGGAATGAAAGGATTTGTGCAATCTGTTTCTTGTTTAAAACCTTATCATCCAGGTATCATTCTGGTAAAAAAAAATTGCAGGTGCTGCTTTTTAGAACTTTTAATCAAAATGATACCTGACACAGTAAAAGTCGAGTTTACTGTCATGTGCGCGGGTACATGTATGCACCATGTGCAATGAAAACTTAATTTTGCACCAAATCACATAGTGGCATATATCAGCATTCACAAGGGCAAAATTCACGATTTTAGAAGAAAGAATGCTTTTAAAACAGAAAAGGCAAAGTCCATTTTAGTGCAAAGTAATCAAAGTGGCCACAGCGTAGCTATACTCTAGTGATTAGGATTCTTCCAGTTGGTTTAGGGGAAGTGGCTGTTCTTGAACCTGGCAGTGTGGGACTTCAGGCTTCTTTGCCTCCTGCTCAGCGGTAGCTGTAAGAAGGTGACACGGCGCTCGGTAGGGTGGGAGGGATCTTTGATGATGCACGTTGCCTCATTGAGGTAGCCCCTGGTGTAGGTTCTACCAATGGTGGTGGTGGGGTGGGATGTATTGGGATGAATCAATGACTCTCTGAAGCTTCTTGCATTCCTGTGCATTCGAGTTGCCGTTCCGAACCAGTCCAGGTACCTTCAACAGTACATCTGTAGAAATCATTTGAAGTGTTTGATGACGAGCTGAACCTCCTTAACCTCCTATGAGAATATAGAAATAAAACTATTAACCTTTTTATGACCAAGTTGAAAGATCAAAGGGTCAGTTCTGACAAAGGACCCAGACCTGAAAGAACTATCAGAATTAGAATCAGGTTTATTATCACTGACATATGTCATGAAATTTGTTGTTTTGCAGCAACTTTTCTGTAGTGCATGACCGACTGATGTTTACAGCATTTTTGTTTTTATTTTATACCTTTCTGATAAATGTTTCAGTCTTCCCAAGTGCCAATATGTCATTTCTAACCTGCTGTGTTCCAAACAGTTCACACCCTACTTTAAAGGTTTGCACAGCATGGAAAATACACGTAGTGGCTACTTTATTAGGTATCTCCTGTACCTAAAAAGTTGGCCACTGAGCATATGTTTATAGTATTCTGCTGCTGTAGCCCATACACTTCAAAGTTTGATGTGTTGTACATTCAGAGATGCTCTTCTGCGCACCATTGTTGTAACGCATGGTTATTTGAGCTACTATCGCCTTCCTGTCAGCTTGAACCAGTCTGGACTTTCTCCCCTAACCCCTCTCATTAACAAGGCGTCTTTACCCACAGAACTGCTGCTCGCTGGATGTCTTTTTTTTTTGTTTTTTGCACCATTCTCTGTAAATTCTAGAGACTGCTGTGCATGAAAATCCCAGGAGATCAGCAGTTTCTGAGATACTAAAACCCCACTGAATGGCACAAACAATCATTCCATGGTCAGAGTCCCTTAAATCACATTCTGGTGTTTGAACCTCTTGACCATGCCTGCATGATTTTATGCATTGAGTTGCTTCCACAAGATTTGCTGATTAGATATTTCCATTAATGAGCAGGTGTACCTAATAAAGTGGCCACTGAGCGTACTAATAATGTTAGTTGCACATGTCACAAAGAGTTAAAAATTATAATGTATAATATCCATTTTCTAAGCATTTATAAAGTTCTTGTCGTCTTCAGCATCACGGGACGGATATAAAAACAGAAAATGTTGAACAAGGGCTTGGAACAGTAACCCTTTTTCTCTCTCCATAGGTGCTGCCTGACCTGCTGAGTGTTTCCCACATTTTCTGTTCTTATTTCAGATTTCCTGTATATGCGCTTAAAAAAAATCGCTTCTGAGCATGATTCAGCCTTGTGCATCTGACATTTGCTCAGCATCAAGTGCATATTGAATTGACACCATCTGGTGTGCAGTAGCCATTTTACATTTACTGACAGAAATTATACGCTAAAGTTGTGACTCAGAATGCTTATAACTATATTATGGACCTCAATGCAAGACGTTGTAATCATTGGTTCCTTGATGAGCCTACATCTTACATGGTTTGGGACTATTCATGGCATGGGGACCTACTGGACCAGACTGTCACGTATAGACCCACCACCACACAGGTCAGTGAAGTGCTTCCCCTACCCCCCACCAGCGCCTTCCTTCCCTTTCACCTCTCATTTTTCTTGGCAACCTTTTATGGTGCTGTATGGTGGGTACTAAGAACATTCAACAAGAGCTAACTTAAAATTTTTTTTTAATCCTCCATTTTTTAACAGGGTTTTACTCCAACTTTTCTGCAATTCACCATTTTAATGAAGCAAAATTAGATGAGCTCCAATTTCTAGACACAAATGGGATCTAACTGTGAACTCCACAATGGCCCTTTCTTTTCACCATTTCAGGTTATTTATCGAAACATACAGTGAAATGCATTATTTGCGTTAACAACCAGTACAACCTGAGGATGTGCAGGGGCGGCCCACGTGGGTCGCCACATATTCTGGTGCTAATATAGCATGCCACGCAGAAAACAAAGCAGGAACAACAGCAACAGCAGGAGAACAAACCCTTTTCCCACCCTGCTACCACCCCCCATGCATACAGGCTTCCATGATAATCCTCTGTTCTGCATCGCTTGGTCTTGAGCAAGCCCTCCCACCATGTTGCGCTGTCATTCTGGGTCAATCCCCAACCCCCACCCTCAACGGCCCCTAAACACTGGCAAGCCCCCCTGCAAGGATATTTGTCCCTTCCAGTTCAGATACAACCCATGCTTCACGGTGATAGAACAGGCAAGTCCAGTGAGAAGAACAGCAACAAGAGGGGTAGCATAAGAATGCTACATACTTTAATGCAAGGAGCCTCACAAGCAAGGCGGATGGGATCAGGAATCAACTTTATAAATGTACATATGTTTGGAATTTGTTGTGGTGTGTTGATACGTCATGCAACAAAAACAACATCTAACACAACCTAACGATGTGCTGGGGGGCAGCCCGCAAATGTCACCAAGTATTCTCGCACCAGCACAGCATGCTCACAATGCATTTAGAAATGTCTTATCTCCCTGGGGTTCAAAATTGATAAGCGTTTGCTCAGTCAATGTTTATCATATAATATAATCAAAGAAATTGACTGCACAGAAAGAGCAAACTATCCACCTCAAATGAATCTCCCTCAGCTTTCTTTAGTTATTATATCTTTACTCCTTTGCACTAACAAGATCTGAAAATACATTTTTTCCCAATTTTCAGCTCCATGCTGAAGAATTTCTATTCAGGTCCGGACTTGTAATATAGGGAGTTATCCATCACCTTCTGACAGTATAAATCCTATTCCCAATTTATTTTATTTTAATCTATTTAGCGGTACAGCAGTATAACATGCCCTTATGTCCCAACTTGCCTGCACCACCCAGTTCCACAGTGTCTACCGACTGGAGCACCAAGAGGAAACCCATGCAGTCAAGGGGAGAATGTACAAGCTCCTTACAGACAAAGGCACGAATCGAACCTGGGTCACTGGCCCAATAGTGTTACACTAACCACCATGCCACCATGCTGCACTTTTTGGACAAGCCCTCAGATCAGTAAAAGAGTTGCTGCAATTAGTGATCTGATCTAGTGTCAAAGAACCTTGAGTATTTCACTGCTTGTTATGTTAACTTTTACACTACCAAAGTTGTTTCCCCATCACGAAATCATATCCTGGTCTCCCATGTAAAAGGTGGGAATTCTCACCACTATACTAATGAGGAACCAATAGGTTATAATGGAACTTAACAACAGAAATGTGGTTTTACATGTAAATGACTAATGATTGATGCAACACACATCAAAGTTGTTGGTGAATGCAGCAGGTCAGGCAGCATCTCTAGGAAGAGGTACAGTCGACGGATGCATGATGTCGGATCATTACAGTAATCCAGTAACCCAGTGATCAGGGTTCAATTCCCGCTGCTGCCTGTAGGACGTTCGCACATTCTGCCCATGAATGCGTGAGTTTCCTCTGGTTGCTCCGGTTTCCTGCCACATTCCAAGGATGTACTTGTTAGTGGGTTAATTGGTCACATGGGTGTAATTGGGCGGTGTGGGCTCGTTGCGTCAGAAGGGCCTGTTACTCTTCTGTACTTCTAAAAAAAACAATTTCTTGAACGAAGCAATAAATATTCAGTGTTTTTCTTCGTCTTGAAAAAGATGTTCAGTGGGTGGCAACTCACTTTCGTATGACTTTGATGTATACAACTTTTTTTTTCACAGGATGTGATTGCCACTGGCAAGGTGATCATTTGTTGCCTCAGGACTGTGTCGAACTGAGTGACTCACAGGGGCAGTTTTGAGGGAAATTACAGGTCACTGGGTCTGAGTCCATGTGTAGAATAGTCTGAACAAGGAATGGGTTTGAGACGGATAATAAATCAGCCGTGATGGAATGGTGGAGCAGACTTGATGGGCCGAATAGCCAATTTCTGCTCCTGTGTATTACGGTCTTATGATCTTCTTACTGTCAAAGCTTCCTGGAATCTTAAAAAACATCATAAAATGAAGTTTTATGTTTCCAGTGGTTCTCACAAATCAAGACAATGATAAGATAATGGGCCAGAATTTGTTGTCAATACAACAGCAGGGATACTGATATTCTTTATTATTTATGGATCAACAATACATTAACTTGAAGTGCCAAGTGATTAAATATCTGGAGTTACTTCGTGAAAATGCTATCTTGCTCGTATTCCATTCCCTTTAAGAGCTCACAAGATTTGCCAATTAATTTTACATGAAGGATCACAATTCAGTTTAATATCACCAGCATATGTCATGAGATTTCTTGTTACGCGGCAGCAGTACATTGAAATATATAAGTATATATATATATTAAAAGTTAAATTAAATAAGTACTGCAAAAAAGTAGTGAGGTCGTGTTCATGGATTCAATGTCCATGCGGAAATCCGATGGCAGAGGGGAAGATGTTGATCTTGGTATGATAGAATTGTGTTATTAGAAGTGTAAGGATGCTTTTCATAGTGTGGTAAGACTAATGATCTATCTCTTTACCTCGGCTTTGAAAACTAGCCAAAAGAAGTTATAGACACAAAATGTGGAGTTGAGCAGGTTCAGCAGCATTTATGGAGGGAAGTGATCAGTCATCGATTCAGGCTGAGGACTGGGAAGGGGCAGAAGCCAAAACAAAAAGGTAGGGAGAGGGAACATGTGGGCACAGGTGAGGGGGAGGGAACAGGTGAGCGCCGGTGAGGGGGAGGGAACAGGTGAGCGCAGGTGAGGGGGAGGGTAGATGGGTGGGAGATGGGGGGTTGAAAAGGAGTGATGTGGGAAGCTGGAAGGTAATAGGTGGAAGAAGGAAAGAGCAGACAAAGAAGGAATCTGATAGGGAAGCACAGTAGACCATAATATAAAGGAAAGAATCTGGGGAACTAGAGGGAAGGGATGAGCAGGTCACGGAGGAGAAGAAAAGGCTACCAGAATAAGGAAAAGCAAGGAGAAGGGGGGAACAGAGAGGAGTGAGTGGCTAATGGTTTTGCCATCAGGTTAGAGACTACCAAGAAGGAATAGAAGGTGTCCCCCATTCAGTTCCACTTCCCATTCCCGTACCAACATGTCAATCCATGTCCTCCATGATTAGGCCTGACATCATGAACATCAGTTTCTCTAACGTCTGATAACCACTTTCCTCAGTTCCCTCCCCAATTCTGGTGGTCCTCTCTTCCCCATCCCCTCCCTCTGGTTCCCCACTTCCTTATCTTTAATTCATGGTCTACTGCCCTCTCCTATCAGATTCCTCCTTCTTCAGCCCTTTACCTCTTCCACCTGTCACCTCCCAGCTTTTCCGATCTCTCCTCCCCCACCTACCTACCCATCCCTTCACTTAGCGCATACTTTCTGTCAGCTTGTCCTCCTCCTCCCCATACCTTTGTATTCTAGCTTCTGCCCTCTTTCTTTCCAGTCCTGATGAAGGATCTCGGCCCAAAACGTTAACTGTTCTTTTCCCTCCAGTAATGCTGCTTGATCTGCCGAGTTCTTCCAGCATTTTGTGCATGCTGCTTGAGATTTTCAGCATCTGCAGGACCTTTTGTGTGTCAGAAATTTCAGACTTTTATTGTTTCCTCTCTATTCAATCTGTTGTTTTTTTCCCTGTGCGTTACTTGACTTTGAGGCGGAACTTTCCAGCAGTTACTTCCCCCTGTAAGTAACAGAAACTTCAGAATAGTCATACAATCATGGAACATGGGGTTTGCAGGCCAAACTCCTCTGGCACATTACCAGCTGTGCTGCAACATTGGCATCCTTCCACATGACTGAGAAAATACCCCATCGCAGTCATCTCGTACTCAGGCTAGAGTTGATATAAATTCCAGTGATAATAAATAACCTATAAAATAGCCAAATTCAAGTAACTTGACACCTGCTACTGAAAGCTAAGTTTCTAGAAAAATATGGAAGCAACTGTATTGCGATTGCTGGCAAAATCACTGGACAATCGTATGTATATGCTGTACATGAGTATATAAAAATATAAGCAAGTGTAGGAAAGTTAAACTACAAGAAAAATACAGTTCTACACCCCAATCGAACTGTGGATTGATTCCTGTTCTTTTGAGGTGGGGGTGGATAGGTTGATGAAGTGGGGTTAGGTGAGTGGTGTATAGTATTCCTGAACCATTGGTCCGGATGAAGTCTCTCGCCCCAAAATTTTGACTCTTTATTCCTCTCCATAGATGCTGCCTGACCTGCTGATTTCCTCCAGCAGTTTTTGTCTGTTACTCTGGATTTCCAGCATCGGCAGAGTTTCTAGTATTACTGAACGCTTTTTCCTATTTTCCTCAAATCTTAATGCAATGGCGTGTTCTGCTGTTGAGTACATGGGCCTCCTCCCACATTCTAAGGATGTGCATGGTGGTGGGTTAGCTGACCAACGTAAGTTATTCCTAGTGTGGTGAGTGTTAGAATCTGGGGGCATTTGATAAGAATGTGGGGAGAATAAATGAAGTTAGTTTAGGATTAGTGTGAACTGGGTGCTTGATGAACAGCACGAACACTGTGGGCCAAAGGGCCTGTTTCTGTGCTGTATGTCTCCATGACATCTTTGACTGACATGATTACTTGATTTCCAGTACCTAGTGTCCATCATTGTGAGTTATCAAATTACATTATGATGGAGGGTGACAGATTCTTGATTAGTAAACGCATCAAAGGTCATGAGGAGAAGGCAGAAAGAATGGCGTTGAGAGGAATAATAAATCAGCCATGGTCAAATGGTAGAACAGACCCGATGGGCCAAATGGCCTAATTCTGCTCCTATGTCTTATGGTTTTATTTTATGCAATTTTTAAACATAGGTTTATGGAGACAAGAAATAGAGTGTCAAGTCTGTTGGAAGGTAAATGTTACTGGATGTTCTGTTATGGCAAAATCTGATCCATGGTTGTTTAAACCATAGGCTTCTTGCACATAGAGCATTCAATCTTATAGTCCTTTGATGCTTCCAAAGGCAATTATAATAATCTTCTGTGTTTTTATGTACCGTGTCACTCTATGTAATTTATGCAATTATCTACATGGTTCTGGTAATTGTATTGATCATCTACTAATGTACACTTTTTTTTAGGATAGGTTATCAATTCACTGCGGCCTGAAGTTGAGCCACTCGGTTACTGTCAAAGACGAGCTGTACACTTCAGTCTAACCGGTGAGTTTGATATTCAGTTTATAATCATGTACAGTATATAGTTAATAAATATGGCTTTGAAGGTTTTAATGCTAATATATCAACATCAAACACAAAGAAACATGCGCACTTTCAGGTGTCATAAACAAATGAAATACTATTATCTTGCCTGTTCCTATATTTCATTTTGAAATTTAAATTTTTCAATGATTGATTTCAACAGTGCATGTCTAATGTTTATGGAACTTACCTTATCATTTCCTGGTTTTCGTCCAGATTACATTCAATGGACCATATCTTGACTTTGAGCCTGATCTACAAGCACAGTTACCTAGCAACATTTAACATATGTCAGTGTATAATGCTTTTCTTAATTGCACATGACAGGACTATGCAATGATCTTTTCAGAAAATAAAGAGATTTTCCCTCTCCCTCTTTCCATTTTTTCACTCATCTTTCCTGAGGCAACCAATACTGGAGTGCAATTCAATTGGTATTAGCTATTTTCCCGACTATTTATGTGTGATGAGAAGTAACAGAATGTTTGGGGTGTGTAGATGAGGAGAAATTAAGCTGTGCCCAATCCTGATCCCGTACTGTAATTTTAGAAGTAATCACTGGTTGCCAGTCTAATGAATGGAACTCCGAGGGATTCTTCCCTTCTCTGGCCAGGAAAATTGAAGCCAAGTGTAAGGGTCTCAGTGAATTGTGAGGGTGCAGAAGAGGTTTACTAGGATGTTGCCTGGATGACAGGGTATGAGCTATAAGGAAAGGTTGAACAAATTAGCACCTCGAGGGCTAAGAGGAGACCCTGATAGAGGTCTTAACATTGAAGCGAAATAGTTAGGGTAAACAGTCCAAATCTTCTCTCCAGAGTAGAACTGTAAAACACCAGAGGATAGGCTTTTATGGTTAGAGGGGTAGGTTTAAAAGTAACAAGAAGGATATTGTCAGCAAGCTCACTATGTTAATAAGATCCATCAGATGGGGGAACAAACAAAGCCAGAAAAATGATTGATATTATAGATATGGCTGATTTTGATAATGTTGCCAGTTCAAACTTTAATTTATGTACAAATTTTTATGAAGGAGTAATCATTTTTAAGGATTTAATTAGCAGAAAAGGTGAGAGGAACTGCATAGATGCAGTATATAGAACATCGGACAGTACAGCCCTGGACGGGCCATTCAGCCCAGGATGTTGCACCGATCTTGAAGCCAGTTTCTTCTAAATGTCCTCTTCCTAGGTGTCATCATACTCCTCCACTCCTGTCATATTCTTCTGCTTATCTAAAAGCCTTTTTAACTCCCAATGGATTGGCTGATTCCACTACTTCCCCAATATCCTGTTGCAAGCACCTGTCACTCTCTGTTAAAAAAAAATGCTTCTTTTGTTACCTTTAAACTTACACCTCTCACCTTAAAAGCATGTCCTCTGGTGCTTGACACTTTTTTTCTCTGGAGAGAAGATTCAGACTGCCTACTCTGTCTCTTTTGTTCATAATTTTAAAAGTTCTATCAGGTCTCCCCTTAGTTTCCGATGCTCTAGGGGAACAACCCAAGTTTGTTCAACCTTTCCTTATGGCCCATGCCATATAATCCAGACAGCATTCTGGTAAACCTCCAATGGACTCTCTCCACAGTCTCCACACCTTCCTATAATGGGTGACCAGAAATGCACACAGATATCCAAGTGTGGTCTGACTAATATTTTATACAGCTGCAGCATGACTTACTGATTCCTATACTCAACCCCTCGCTGGTGAAGGCAAGCATGACATACATGAGCTTTACTACCTTATTCACTTCTGTAGCCACCTTCAGTGAACTATGGGCCTGGACCCCAAGATCCTTGGGTTCTGTGTTGCCAGGATTGGTCAGCAAGGCTAAGCACTCCTTTTGGGTGACTTTGAGATTCATGTTGTATGTGTTTCTGGATTCCAGTTTTTTTTTTGCTGTTTTTGAGCGGTTTGATCAGGGCAGTTGGTGTGGACTGGGGCGCTTCAGCGAAGAATGGCCCCAGGGCCTGCCTTGGCTAGTGACGTGGCACTAAACTGAACAGTACAGGTTTGTTGTTTGATATTCTATGTGTTGTTTGCTCTCTCTTTGCCATTTGCTCAATTTGTTCTTTTTTTCACGCGTTGGATGTTTGATATTTTCTTGAACAGCTTCCATGGTGTTTCTTTGTCTCGTGGCTTTCTGTGGGAGGATGAATTTCAGAGTTGCATTCTGTATACATACTTTGATAATAAATGTACTTTGATCCCTCTGTAACTCAATGTTTTTAAGTGGTCTACTATTAACTGTATACTTTCTCCTTACATTTGACCTCCCAATGTACATTTGTATATCACCAACAACAGAGACCCCAACATCAATCCTTGCAAAACATCACCGGTCATGGACCTCCAGCCAGAATTCCACCCTTACTCCCTGTCTTCTATGGGCAAGACGGGTTTGAATACAAACCTGCAATTCTTCCTCGATCCAATGCATCTTTATCTTCTGAATCAACTTGTTATGAGGAACCTTATTAAATGCCTTACGAAGTTCCATGTAGATAACATTTACTTCCTTAGCCTCAAAAAACTCAATCAAATTTGTAAGGTATGGCCTACCTTGCACAAAGCCACATTGACTGTCCCTGCCTTTCCAAATGCATATAGGTACCCTCAGTGCCCATTAGATTCCCTACTTTAACATGAGGCCTATGGGTCGATAATTACCTCGATTATCCCTACTTTCTTTCTTGAACAAAGGCACAACATTTGCCACTGTCCAAACCTCTGGAACTGCGTCTTGTTGCCAGTTAGGATACAATGATCTTTGTCAAATCCCCAGTAAATTCCTCACTTGTTTCTTTCAATGTTCTGGGCTAAATGCCATTGGGTCCTGGAGACGTGGATTTTCAAAAGGCCCAGTACTACTTCCTACTTAATTTCAAAATACCCCAGCATATTAGCTTGCTGCACTAAGCTTCCACTTTCTCCAAGAGGATAACCAAGATGCTGCCTGGATTAGAGGGCATATGTTATAATGAGAGGTTGGACTAACTTGGGTTATTCTCTCTGGAGTGGCGGAGGCTGAGGGAAGATCAGATAGAGGTTTATAAGATTATGAGAGGCACAGATATAGGGTAGATAGACAGTATATTTTCCCCAGGGTTGAAATGTCTCATACCAGAGAGCATGCATTTAAGGTGAGATGGGGGGTAAATCCTAGAGAGATGTGAGAGGCAAGTTTTTTACACAGAGAGTGGTGGGTGCCTAGGCTGGTGGCAGAGTCAGAAACATTAGGGTCTTTTTAAGAGACATTTAGATAGGCATGTGAATGAGAAGAAAATGGAAGGATATAGACATTGTGCAGGCAGAAGTTTAGTTAGCCATTTGATTATTAACATAATTGGTTCAGCACAGCATTGTGAGCTGAAGAGCTTGTTCCTGTGCCAGACTGTTCTGTATTCTTTGCTCTATGTTCTAAGTCCTCCTTCTTGGTAAATATTGATTCAAAGTAGTCTTTAAATATCTCAGCCTCTTGCTCTGACTCCAAGCTTGTCTTTAAACAGCTCCCACAGGTCTGACTCAGATGTGTCTTGACAGCAACATCTCCCAATTAATGCCCCTTAGCTCCTGTCATATCCTGTGGTAACTTGCACTCCCCCAATTTAGAACCTTCCCGCAAGGTCCCATTTGTAATTAGTTTATCGTTATTACATGAACTAAGGAACAACAAAGAGCTTGTCCTGTAGACTCTTTGTACAGATCAATGCATTACACAGTGCATTGAGGTCGCACAAGGTGAAACAATAACAGAACGCAGAGTAAAGTGTAACAGTGCAGGGGAAATGCAGTTAGGTAGACAGTAAGGTGCAAGATCAAAACAAGGTAGATCGTGAGGCCAAGAGTCTATTTCATCATTTCGGGAACCATTCAGTCGTCTTATAACAGTGGGATAGAAGCTGTCCTTGAGACTGGTGGTATGCGCTTTCAGGCTTTTGTATCTCTTGCCAGTGGGAGAGGGGTCTTTGATTATGCTGCCTGCTTTACTAATGCAGCGAGAGATGTAAACAGAGTTCATGGAGGGGAGGCAGGTTTCCACGATGTGTCCCCAACTCTCTGCGGTTTCTTGCTGTCATGGGCAGAGCAGTTGCCATATCAAGCCACAATGCATCCAGATAGGATGCTTTCTATGGTGCCTCAGTAAAAATCGGTAAGGGTGGACAGGGACATGCTACATTTTTTTGAGGCTCCTGAGGAAGTAGAGGCATTGGTGAGTTTTATTGGCTGTGGCATCCATGTGGGATGGGAGGCAAAGTGCTTGCCGGTTGAAGTGGGCTGCCGGGGCTTCGCTGGAAAGGCTCTTCACAGAGCCCTCAGTGCATTGGATATTGCTGGTATAAGGAGGCAGAGAGCCATCAGCAACAATACTGAGGCAGCAGAGAAAGCCTCAAAATGACTCTGGATGAAGAGAGAAAGTCCATGAGGATCTGCAGCACATGCTACCTGAACACGAGTCATGGCTTGATCAACCACAGCTGGGTCGCCTGGGTGAGAGTGTCTGATGTGAAAGAGCCCCAAAGACCCAATGAGATGTATTCTTCAAAAAAAATGTGGTTGGACAAGGTCAAACTATTGATGATGTTCACCCTCAGAACTTGAAACTCTCAATGCTGTCATCCTCAGCACCATTATAGACAGTCCCCCACCACCCCCCATTCCTGAAGTAGTTGGCCGTTGAGAGAAAGGCGTTAACATGACACCATGTCACCAAGCTCTCTATCTCCTTCCTGTGCTCTGACTTGTCATTATTTAAGATAGAGCCCATTACATGACTCAGTCTGTCACCCAAATTTGATCCATCAGCAAACCTTCAGAAGACATCTCTGAAGGGTTTGCTGTAGAGTCAGAGAGCACAGAAAAAGGCCTTTCCACCCAGCTGGTCCATGCTGATCAAGATGCCCACAAAGCTCTTCCCATTTTCTTGTGTTCGACCCATAACCTTCTAAACCTTTTCTGCCTATGTACTGCACCTGTCCAACGGTTTCATAAAAGTTGTTACTGTACCTCCTTCAACCCTAAAAAAATGTTGGTATGGTAGCATAGTGGCTAGCACAGTGCTTTACAGTGCCAGCTACAAGAATGGGTTTCCAATCCCGCCACTGTCTTTAAGGAATTTATAGGTTCTCCTTATGTATGCATGGGTTTCCCTTGGGTGCTCTGTTTTCCTCCCATATTCCAAAGATATACAGTTAGGGTCAGTGAGTTGGGGCATGCTATGCTATGTTGTCACTGGAACCGTGGTGACTCTTGCTGATTTATTTGATGCAAATGACGCATTTCACTCTATATTTTGATGTTCATGTGATAAATAAAGCTAATCTTCTTCAGTACATCTGGCAGCTCATTTCAGAAAAATCTCACTCTCGATGTAAAAAAGTATTCAAGAGATAAATTCTGGCTTTCTTTCTCCTTTTCTCTGTTCTTTTTCTGTACCTTTCCCTGTGATTCCTTACTCTGCTGGCTGACCATAGAGTACTTGTTATTTCCTATGATGTTCATTCCACCACTCTGACCAGTTGTTAGGTGTTGAGCGGTCAGTGTGAGCAACAGATGCGGTTAAAAATAACTGTGATTATACAGTACATTCACTAAGTGTGTATTCATGGTCCTCTGCTCCTGTAGCTCATCCACTTCCAGGTTCAACGTGCCCTGTGTTTGAAGGTGCACTTCTGCACACCACTGTTGTAGGTGTGGTTATTTGAGTTACTGTCACCTTCCTGCCAGCTTGAACCAGTCTGGCCATTCTCCTCTGACCTCTCTCTTTAACAAAGCATTATTGCCCACAGAACTGTTGCTTATTGGATTTTTTTTTTGTTTTTCTCACCATTCTCTGTAAACTCTAGAGACTGTTGTGTGTGAAGATCGCAGGAGAATAACAGTTTCTGAGATACGCAAACCACCCTGTCTGGCACCAACAATAAGTCCACAGTCAAGGTCACGTGGATCACGTATCTTCCCCACTCTGATATTTGGTCTGAATAGCAAATGAACGTCATGATCTTGTCTGCAATCTAGCTCTTTCCTCCTACATACCCCTCCATTTTCCTACCATCCAAGTGCCTATCTAAAGTTTCTTAAATGCCCTTGATGTATCTGCCTCTACCACACCCCTGGCAGGGTATTCCATGCACCCACTCTCTATGTAAAAAAACTTGCCTCTGACATCCCCCCTATACTTTACTCCTGTCACCTTAAAATTATGCTCCCTTGTATTACCACGTCAGCCCTGGGAAAAGTCTATGGCTATCCACTCAATCTACGCCTCTTATCATTTTCTATCAAGTCATCTTTCATCCTCCTTCGCTTCAGAGAAAAAATCCTAGCTCGCCCAACTGATCCTCACAAAATAAACACCTAATCCAGGCAAGCATCCTGATAAATCTCCTCTGCACCTTTTCTAAAGCTTCCGCATCCTTCCCGTATAATAAGGTGGCCAGAACTGAACACAATATTCCAAGTGTTGTCTAACTAGGATTTTATGGATTTGCAACATTATCTCATGGCTCTTGAACTCAGTTCCCTGACTAATGAAGACCAACACAACATGTACCTTCTTAACAACCCTGTCAACTTCTGCAGCAAGTCTAACCTAAAACTAGAATATATAAAGCAGCCAAAGAGTTGAAGACTGGAATTTTTCAGGAGACACCAGTGAGGGACTAAAATATTACTTAAGAGGGGAAAGTTGATTGCGAGACAAAGCTGACAAGTAATATCAAAAGAGAGAGCAGGAGCTTCTACAAATATATATGAAAAGAGGGCATCTAAAGTAAGACTGAGAATGAAATTGGGGGAATGAAACAGGAAACAAGGAAATGGCAAGAAAGTTAAGCCAACACTTCCAGGAGAGGGCACTGCAAATATTCCTAAGAAAACGGATAGCTAAGTTTGAAATACTATGAAGAACTGTGTATAACAATGTTTATTACAAGGTATACAGTATTTAAAAAAACCTACTTGTTAATGTAAATATCTAATCAGCTAATCATGTGGTAGCAACTCAATGCATAAAAGCATGCAGACATGGTCAAGAGGTTCAGTTATTGTTCAGACCAAACATCAGAATGGGGAAGAAATGTGATCTAAGTGACTTTGACTGTGGAATGATTGTTGGTGCTAGGCAGGGTGGTTTAGGTATCCCAGAAAAAGCTGGTCTCCTGGATTTCACACACATTAGTGTTTAGAATTTATAGAGAATGGTGCAAAAAAAAACAAACAAAAACATCCAGTAAGTGTCAGTTCTGTGGGCAAAACCACTTTCTAATGCGAGGTCAGAGGAGAATGGCCAGACTGGTTCAAACTGACAGGAAAGCAATAGTAGCTCAATTAACCATGAGTTACCACAGTGGTATGCAGGAAGGCATCTCCAAATGCACAGCACGTCGAACCTTGAAGTGGATGAGCATATGTACACTTGGTGGCCGCTTTATCAGTTACAGGTGGTATCTGATAAGGTGGCCACTGATTGTACATGTGTCGTGGATAGACCTGCACTGAATCTTTAACTGAGTCTTGAAATCAGTACATTATCTGTATTAGTACAAAATTATCACATTTAGCAGGATGATTGTTTCTTTTGTAAATAATGCCTTCTGAAAATTGTGGGATTTTTATTAGAAATATGAATTCCTAAAACCTTGCACATTAGTGCGTCTGTTTAACTGGTTTGAAGTTACTGGCCGGTGGTGTAATGGCAACTATTCCAGACTTCGAGGCGACTGGTCCTGGGTTCGAACCCAGCCAGCTCCTTACACGCTGGGGTGAGCATTGGTCTGGCAACTCGACCTCGTGAAAGACAGACACAAATGGTAAAGAAGCAGCAAGGTTGCTGCCCAATGCGCCACAAGGCGCGGAAAGGAACAACGTGATTTGAAATTGCAAATGAGAAAGCATTTTACGTTTGTATAAATGAAAGCTGCATGAATGAACTAGCCTAAACTGATGAGCAACTTCAATTACTTTTCATTTTAAAAGAATAAACTAAGCATTCTGTTCATAGTGGAATTTAGAGATTCATAGATTTTTCCCACACATGAATTAGAATTACCAATATGTAAAAGGATGTCAGATGTCTTCATTTCTTGCAAATGTAATGTGACAGGAGAAAAAAGATGATTTACTGATCCAAACATTTTCAAACTATGTAGACCACTATCTTAAGTGAAATTGTTCAGACAATGATGTACAATTACTATTGTACACCAGCATGCAATCCATTATTCTATCAAAATGAAGTATAATACCATATTTCAGCATTAAAGCCCTTTTTCTGACATGGAAAGTGAAGAATGTTTCATTTACTTTAAGAAATTACTCTATTACATACTCCCTTTACCCTTATCAATATTAATTTGTGGAGATTATAGAAGATCTCTTGTTGTAGTCTGCATCTCAGCACAGTATCCTGATCTACATAAATCTTCACTAGACAAGAGCATATCAATCATATTCTAATTAGATACTTACAGAAGATAATACATTTCTGTTCAGCTCTGTATGCTGTGGATATTAATGACTGATGTAATTAAGAGAGCCTGTTTCAATTTCTTACAACAATTGGCACCAACAGGCACCGTGATTCTTTCATATTTGAATTAGGTAAACTAATAAATATGGAGTTGAATATGTAACTAGAAATAGAAACAGTAAAGCACTTCGGCCCATGATGTCTGCACCGAATGCGATGCCAAATTAAATTGAAATCTTTTCAGCCTGTACATGATCCACTTCCTGCCATTTCAGGAGAATCATCTGGGAGAACCACATCTCCTTCATTAACAAAAGGCTTGGCAGAGGAGGTGCTTTTTGCAGCAGATGGTAAAATTCTGTCCCCCACAGAACACACTGGTGAAATTCCACATTGTCATCAAAAAGAGCATCCTCACATCAGACGTTACTGTCTGATCTGGTATTGCATCCTCTCACAATATACGAAAACTGCAGCAAACTGTGAGAACAACAGAAGGGGACATTGTCTGCAGTCTACCATCACTGCAGGACTTGTATGTGTACAGGACAAAGAAATGGGCAAGAAAAATAATGGTGGAAACTGCCCACCAGCAAACTGCCTTTACCAAAGCTCCCTTCTGGAAAGCATTATAGAGCTATTAAAACAAAAATTTCACACCATTTTAAAGTTTTTTCCCCAGGCCGTAAATCTGATCAACCACTGTAGTGACCCCTAATCCCCTCTATGTATTACCTCAGTCACTGCATTGCACTATAAGCATTTTAAACCATGTATCATACTGCTGTTTACTTTGTAAATACATGCTAGTATTTATGGATTTATGCACATTTTATTCCATATCCATGCTTGTAACTTTACTTTTATATAATTCTTTAAACTTTATAATTATTGACTGTCATGTTTTGTTACATGTGCCAACACATGACAGCAAATTCCTAATACGTGTATGTAAAAGTACAAGGCAGATAAAATTAATCCTTGATTCTTGATTCACTGCACATCTGACACCTCTTAAACATTGCTATGGTATCTGTTTCTACCATTATCCGTGAGAGCTCATTCCATGCGCTCGCCTCTCACTGTGTAAAAAATATTGCATTATACATCTCTATTAAACTTCCTCTCCCTCTCACAGTAAATGCATGTCCTTTAGCACTCAACGTTTCTACCCTGGGAGGAACATTCTGTAAAAGTTGAAATACCTCTGGTTATAAATGTAGTAGGAATGGGGTTTTGGAGAGACGTGGTTGGTGAAGAGGTAGTGGTGAAGTGATGGTAGTACAGTGGATTGCTGACAGACTGGGGTTGCTGATGGGATGGTGATGAGAGGGCGGAGGGCTGGGTTTCAAATGTGAGGGGATAACTTGAAGAGCTGGTGAGCTGGAGAGGATGGAATGTGGACAGTGGGGTTTAGAGAAGTGATAAACACGAGAAGGTCTGCAGATGCGGGAACTCCAAAACAACAGGCACACTGGGTGTTGAAGAGACTCTGCAGATCAGGCAGCATCTATGGAAATGAATAGATAGCCAACGTTTGGGGCCGAGGCCCTTCTTCCGTTCTAGAGGAGAGATGGTAGGGGATGAGTGATGATGTTGCAGGTGAGAGTGGGGTTGCAGTAGCGGAGTGGCAGCAGGGAGGATTGGTGAGGCGACAATGAAGTGTTGGGGTGCACTGGAGCACTGTGGAAATGGGGTCATGGGGGCAACAGTGGAATGGGTTTGGAGGTAAAGAGTGATGGTGGGGTTGAGAATCAACTTCGGTTCTTTCATATTTAAATTAGGTCAGCTCATGAATATGGAGTTAATATGTAACTAGAAATAGAAATTGAACAGAAAAGCACAGAAAAAGTACCTTCGGCCCACAATGTTTGCACTGGACATGATGCCAAATAATCTATCTCCTTTTTAGCATATTCATGTGATAGCCTCATAAATGCTGCTTTCTTTTTGCAGATTTTGCAGATGCTCTCTGACTTGCTGAGTTCTTCCAGCATTTTGTGTGTGTTACTCTAGACTTCCATCATCCACAAAATAACTTTAGTTTATGAATTGATTACTATTCTGCTGAAGAGCTCTGAACTTCTTCACCAGTCCGTAAGACCATGAGATATAGTTGCAGAATAGGCCATTCAGCCCATTGAGTCTGCTCTGCTGTTTGATCATGGCTGATTTATTTTCTCACAACCCCATTCTCCTGCCTTCTCCCTTTAACCTTTGATGCCCTTACTAATCAGGAACATATCAACCTCCACTTTAAATATACCCAATAGCTTGGCCTCCACAGTCATCTGTGCCAATGAATTCTGCAGATTCACCCCCTCTGGCTAAAGAAATTCTGGTGGAAGAATGAGATTCTGCAGATGCTAGAAATCCAGAGTAACACACACAGGTCAAGCAGCATCCATGCAGGGGAATAAAGAGTCAACATTAATTAATTAATCACCAATGAATTAATTTATTATCAATTAATTGCATTAATTGGAATGCTAATTTAGTTCAACCACTTAGTTACGCTAATTTAGACTGTTAATTGGGATGTTATTGGAATGCCAACATACTTGCTAACTTCGCTTAAATATGTTAGTTCGACCGCTAAGTACGTTGCTTCACTAATTTGGACACTGTATCGCTAATTTAGTTTTGTTAGTTTTTTATTGCTAAATTGTTCATCTTGGATGGTTTCATAATAAAGAATCAAATCATTTATTTTGGAAGAGTCTCTGGCTAAAGAAATTCCTCTCCATCTCTGTTTTAATAGCATGTCCTTGTATTCTGAAACAGTGCCCTCTGGTGCTTGATTCCCTCACCATTAGAAACATCCTCAAAACGCTAGAGGAACTCAGAAGGTCAGGCAGCATCGATAAAGGGGAATACACAGAGGATGTTTCAGGCTGAGACCCTTCATCAGGACCTGATGAAGGTGGTGGGCCAAAATTCTCCTCCATAGGTGCTGCCTGACCTACTGAGTCCCTCCAGCATTTTGTGTGTGTCACTCACCCATTTTGTTGTGTGTGTTGTGCTGCATTTCGGGCATCTGCAGAATCTCTTGTGTTTATTGGAAACATTCTCTCCAAATCCACTCTATGCAGGCCTTTCGGTATTCAGATTTGCCATCAGGGCCTAGAAGCTCTGTAAGATACAGAAGCAGAACAAGGCCATTCTCGCCATCATATCTGCTCCACCATTCCATCATGGCTAATTTATTAACCCTTTCAACCCCATTCTCCTGCCTCGTTTCCGTAGTTTTTGAGGCCCAGAACCTTTGACATATAGAGGACTGTCACTGGTCTGCTGTGCGGTGACCAGAGAGAGCCAGGATGAGCAGGGTTGAGTTGCCCCACTGGGGCGAGTCAGACCCCGGGAATGACAGGAGGACCCTGTGGAAACCAGTGTGCCAGTTGCCAGAGAAACACCAGAGCTCGTCGCCCACATGACCTCCTTTTGATGCAGGGGGAGAACAGGAACCAGTCAGCTGGGTGTGTACGGCCCAGACTCACAGCACAGAGACAACTTTGTCTTTGGATGAGGTGCTTTGTAACCACTAGCAGCGATGGGCTGTTAAAATAATTCCTGACCGTCCTTGGATCAGGTAACTCAGTCTACTATGGTCTTGGGTCTAGGGTTGAACCTTCCTTTGTATCTTAACTCCTAATTATGGAGTAATTGCCTTTCATGGCGAGAGCGGAGAAGTTTGTAATTTGTATCGAGCAAGAAACTAGGTTTCTTTCATAGTTTGTGAAATCAGTCATGACGGTTGTATGAACAGAGTCCTGATGATTTTGGGGTGAACAGTGGATGATGTCTGTTAACAGCACAGGAGACTGCATGTAGATGTATGCTATTCAAGCAAGAAAATATGAATTATGTATTTATGCCTTTTTTTAAGTTACCTGCAGTACTGAGGGCAATGATTCAAATGCTTGAAATTAAATTCAGTACGGGATAATGTTACTCTATGTGGTAAATACTGTTATATTTGTTTTTGAAAAATACATGACGCATTGAATCTTCATTGTACATCATATGCAAGAAGGAAAAACAGACATTAATGGACGTGCATTGCATTCTTATTCTTTTTTATTATAATATCATACATTTTATAGTTTATTTGTTTAAAGATTTCTAAGTGAATGTTACCATCAAGAAACTAAATTGCATTAAAACTCTTCTTGGCTTTCAAGTGCAAAAATGATTAATTTATGTGTTGTAATTTTTAAATGTTCTGCTTTAGCTGAATAGTATTCACGTGCATGAGTGCAAACAGTGAAGGTTATAGTTGTTTCTCAATGCGTTCTCTCTGTGATTTCTGTACAATAGCCTGTCTATCAGGAAAGCATGCTGCAGTGTTTGCAAGGTTATTGATGCATTTAGAGAAAAAGATGTAGAGAGTGTGGGAAAGATAAAATAATCCTTTTGATAACACAATTCCTATCAAAGAGAGCCAGTGAGGGGTTTGAATTGGTGTTTAGACATTGTCCCTTTTTAATATTTAATCAAAGGGTTCTGCTAAGACATTGATTCACGCCCAGCATAACTGAGTGCTTGTATGATGAAAGCACATCAGATAAAAGCCACATTTTGTTTGCTGGTGCATTGAGATTTCTCTTTAGAGGCTACTAATGATTTCTTCTTGAAAAGCAAATGAAACACTGGGTGCTTTATGGGACAATTTCATTGATCATTGTAGTTTGGTAAATAATTTAAAAGTCTGGAACTGATGTCAGGAAGAGGAGAAAACACCAGTAATCCTATAAAATTGGTGTGTATTGATTCCAGGATTTATTGGAAGTAGCATGTTGGTTACTAACCTATACCATGATGCTTTTTGAAAAAACTTTACAAACTCTGCCATTAGTGGAAGATTTTCTTTTGAAAAGGCCAAAGGTGAGCCATTATTCATATCGAGAAAGCGGCGGTTGGTCTCTAGACAATGGGTCACTCCTGCAACGGGATGAATTCTAGCCAAAAGTAATCAAAGGTCAAAGTGGTCCTTGCTTTTGTCTGTTCT
Source organism: Mobula birostris (assembly GCF_030028105.1). Taxonomy (NCBI): domain Eukaryota; kingdom Metazoa; phylum Chordata; class Chondrichthyes; order Myliobatiformes; family Myliobatidae; genus Mobula; species Mobula birostris. The sequence goes on from NC_092370.1 coordinate 129,482,540, forward strand.
TAAACCGCACACAAGTAAGAAAGCGTTTTGTTCAACTTGATTTTTGGATGTAAATATCTAAATGTATTGGTGATTGATGCTTCTCAAATCCAGATTTTAAATTGTTCAGGCTAATGGGATGATATTTGTTAAATTACTGCTTAAAATTGTTTAAAGTGTTCACAATTCAGCTGTGATTCAATAGCCCAAACTAAGAGGAGGTAGTTTACATTTATATATGTCTGGATTATATTTAACCAAAGGACATTTTTTACACTGTTATTTACTTTGAAATAATTTTTCCTACAAACTACCCATAAAATTCAGCAAAATTTCAGGAAAGGCTATTGTACCCATGAACGCTATCTAACTTCATTTTTATTTCTATTTTTGCACTACTTATTTAAACATTTGATATACACACAGACTGCAATTCACAGTGTTTTTCTATTATTATTTATTGCATTTTACTGCTGCTGCAAAGGCAACAGATTTCACGACATATGCCAATGATATTAAACCTGATTCTGATTCTGATGTTAAGAAGTAGGATATCTATATTGTTCCCGGATGGAAAGGAATCAGATTTTGAGTCAGTGCTGGGAATTTTACTGCACACCGAAACATATTCCATGACTTGCTGGTAGATGCAAAACAAAAGCATCCAGTGAATGGTCACATGTGCTGAAACTGGGGAGGGTTCAAAGAGGTTAACAAAAATGATTCCAGGATTGAATGGCTTGTCATATGAAGAGCGTCTTATGGCTCTGGGCTTGTATTCACTAGAATAAGGGATGACCTCATTGAAACCTATTGACTGGTGAAAGGCCTTGATAGAGTGGATGTGGAGAGGCTGTTTCCTACGGTGAGAGAGTCTAAGACCAGAAAACACAGCCTCAGAATAGAAGGGCGTCCTTTTAGAACGGAGGTGAGGAGGAATTTCTGTAGCCAGAGTGGTGAATCTATGGAATTCATTGCCACAGGCAGCTGTGAGGCCAAGTCTGTATGTATATTTAAGTCAAAGGTTGATAGATTCCTGAAGGGAATGAAGGAATATGGAGGGAAGGCAGGAGATTGGGGCTGAGAAGAAAATTTGGTCAGCCATGATGAAATGGTGGAGCAGACTCGATCGGCCAAATGGCCTAATTCTGCTCCCATATCTTATGGTCTTATAATTATCAGTGGTTTCCTAAATCATCTTTATAATTAACCCACCAATTGTTTGTACCCCATTTGAATTCCTTCCCACTCCATCGAATATATCTTGTTCTTTCATTGTATTTGTCTGTTCTTTTAAGATTTAATTACACATGTTGATTTGAGAAGTTGGATACAAAAATTTGCTTAGAAGATAATGGGTAGTGGTGAAAGGGTATTTCTCTGGAGGTGTGTGACCAGTGGTGTTCTGCAAGATCTTGATGAAAATGTAGCTGATTAGTATGTTTTCAGATGACGTGAACATAGAACAATACAGCACAGTACAGGCCCTTCAGCCCATAATGCAGTGCCCATCTTTTAACCTACTCCAAGAACAATCTAATCCTTCACTTCTACACAGCCCTCCATTTTTTTTTATCATCCATGTGCCTGTCTAAGAGTTTCTTAAAGGTCCCAAATGTATCTGCCTCTACCATTGCCCTCTCTGTGAAATAGATAATTTTAAAAACTTACTTTGACATTCCCTATACTTTCTTCCAATCACCTTAAAAGTTATGCACCCTTGTATTAGCCATTTCTGCCCTGGGAAAATGTCTCTGGCTACCACTTGATCTATCACCCTTATCATCTTGTACACCTCTATCAAGTCACCCCACATCCTCCTTCGCTCCAACGAGAAAAGACCTAACTTGCTCAACCGATCCTCATAAGACACGCTCTTGAATCCAGGTGGCATCCTGTACTGTCTAAAGCTTCTAGATCCTTCCTACAATGAGGTGACCAGAACTGAGCACAATATTCCAATTGTGGTATAACCGGAATTTTATAGAACTGCAACATTACCTCACAACTCTTGAATTCAATACCCCAACTAATGAAGGCCAACACACCATAGACTTTCGTAACTCTATCAACCTGCAGGGCAATTTTGAGGGACCTATGCACATGGACCCCAAGATCTGTCAACATACTCTCAAAGTTAGTGGAGCTGTGGAGAGCAAGAGAATGGTGTCATGAAGTGCTCTGATCATGTCCGCTGACCACTCAAGCATCTGATTAGGGGCACTGCCTTTAAGGGCAGTATACAATGTGAGGGGATCCTGGAGTGCCTCTATTAACTGTTTGAAGAGAGACAGAGAGAGACATTCATCATTGATGGTTTGTTTGAAAAGAGAGAGAGAGACGAAGATTAACGGTTGGACTGTCACTTTAAGGCATTGGAATTAACTTTGGATTTTTACTGAGTTTGGAGTTGGAGACAGCACCGAGCAGCTCGAAGGTTGCTATGGTGACCAAAGGCTGGTTGTTGATGTTACTTTCAAGGACATGTTGCCTGCTTGCACTCCTTTACAGACAAAGGAGGGAGGGACTCTTTGAATGACAGGTGATGCTCAGCCTGGTGAAATAAATGGGAAGTCAGATGATACAGACCTCAGGACACATGATCTGGACACTGAATGAGCATTGTTGTGCCCGCAGAGAAAGTGGGTTTTGGAGGATCAATCAGGTGGATTGATCCAAATTGCTATTCCAGTTTGAAGGAGAAGGGGCTGACTGGTGGGGAGTTGTCTATGTGTCCACCCTCGCCTGGGTGATAGCTCCACCACAGAAGACTGGTCCCCCTGGTTAAAGTCACAGTCGGTGACTTGTAAAGGATTTCGGAGGACGACGAGAAGATTGACGGCATCAGCTCACCTGAAGACTCAACCTACTCTCTCTCTCTCTCTCCATCACTACTCAACTAAATACCACGAACTGAACTGAACTGAACTTTACTCAACATCGTAAGACTGTATCTTTTTACCCCTAGACTTAACGAAGCTTGGTTTTTTCATACATATATATTCCACACTTACTTTTATATATAATCATTGCTAACCTGTTTGATTTATTTACATCTATATTACTGTATTGCGGTTACTAATAAATATTATTAGCTTATAGCAATACGAGACTCCAAAGTGTTTTCCATCTCTGCTCGTTCTTTATCCCCGTCATGGAGTCCGTGACAACAAGGGGAGCATAAATTCGGCAGTTCGTGGAATGAAACAATGATAGAAATTAGCCATACCTCAAAACCCTTGCTGTGCTTTGGTATTTGGGGGCAGCGGAAAGCCCATAATAATGACAACTATTGATGGCAGGGGCATTGTACCTTCTGCGGAGATGTGGTGGCAGAGAAATCAATAGTAGACAACCTGAACTGGTATTTAGTGGGGTTAATAATCAGCCCATGTTGGTTTAAGCGCTTGAAGAGTGTACAGAGATGTGATAAATGTTTAGTTTTGGATGTGCAGGCGGTAAGTATGTCATTCAGATAAATAAAAAGAAAACCTAAATCTTTTAACACAAAGTCCATTAGTCATTGGAAAGTCTGGCTGCATTTTTTTTTTAGCTCAAATGGCATGCACAGAAACTCAAATAGGCCAAACTGGGTTGAAACAGCAGTTTTGGGAATGACCTCAGTACACACAGGCACTTGCATCTTTCTAGCTAAACATGTGAAAAGTCTTGAACATTTGGCACCAGATAATGATTGGAGGTGGTGGCAGTAATCACAGCATGGCCGGCACCCATCGTTGGGCTTAGGGACCAAAAGCTATTCAACCTGCGTACAGTGCCAAGCGTTTCCATGTTATCGAACTCAGCCTTCGCACTGGCCAGGTTTTCTGAGTCCAGTCTACGCACACGGGTGTGGACCGGTGAGCCAGTTGTGGAAATGTGGTGCTTGACCCCATGCTTTGTGACTGTAGTGGAAAACGCCGGCTTGGTGAGGCTTGGGAATTTGCCCAGCAGGCAAGTGAATTCACATGTGGTAATGCGTGTGCTGCACAGAGTCACCGTGGGGAATTTACTGGGGCTACAGAATAACAACCCAAACTCCTTTGTATCAATGTAGGATTTGGTGACTAAAACATGAGAGTCATTTTATGTGTTTAACAAAAGCCACAGCCCTTTACTTCTATTACCAACAAAAAAACTAAAAACAGTCGCTTTATATTACATCAGACACTGTCTCTAAAGAAAACACATAAACTCAATAACAGTATTTGTGAATTATATAGAACAGTTTCCATTATGAACAATATATGTCATCCATCACCCATGACATTATCTTACACCATTATAACTCCTTAAAACAGTTAGTTTGCTCCAAGTCTCTCCCAATAGGTTAAATCTTTATAATTACAATCTATTATTCTGGTATTGTCTACATAAAGAGCATTTGCATCATCTCACGTCCTTTTCTTTATAGGCAGACTATTACGTGATCAAATTTGTAGAAGTTTAATTTAAGTTTGAATTTAGTACACTAAAAATAAATCTCCACGTTATTAGATTTTAAGTTGTTTAGAATCTAGTAAGATTTAAGTTGCCAAATGATGATGGTATTAATGATTTCTTTAGATATATTCCTACTTTACTTTTCCATCCCTGTGTCTGTTTCTTTTTAATTTGTTTAAGCCATAGGCTATTATGAACATCTGTCACTTCACCACTCAGTATGGAAACTTTCTAATATATCTTAGTGTCTTCGTTCTTTGGGCTACTAGCTGTACTCTCTCAGTTTGATATCATTTACAAATTACGTATCCCTGGATCAAAGTCATTAATGTAAATTATGAATGACAAGGTTCCAAATAATGATTGGAAATGGAATTTTCTGCCTTGATATAAGAAAGTACTGTCCTTACTGCCTATGTCCAGCCAACTTGTCAGTCAGTTAGCAAAAATATGATTAGTTGCTTAATCAAATAAAATACATGCTGAAGCATTTAATATAAGTCTACTCTGCTTTTTTGCATCTATTGTGAATGCCTACAAGAAAATGAATCTCAGGGTAGTATATGGTGACATATACATACATTGCTAATAACTTTACTTTGAACTTTGAACTTTATGAAAGACCTATTCTGAATCAAAAATCAGAATCAGGTTTAATATCACTGGCATTTGTTGTGAAATTTGTTAACGCTGCGGCTGCAGTACAATGCAATACATGATAAACATAGATCCAAGTCACTATGCATTAACCTTATCTGCTTTTTTTTCTGTACCCCTCACAAAAATTTATTTGGATCAAAGTGTTTTGGAATACAAACTGATTTTTAAAAAATATTTTTTAATGCCCCGTCTATCTCGGCCACAGAATCTAATGACTTTCATGTTGCAGAAGATAGGCGACTCATCTCCAGTTATTAGAATTGCAATATCTGCCTTTTTCTACATCCTTTGGCACCCCCTTTCTTCTTTGAATTTTTTGTTAAGGTACACATTTTATTTGCAATGTCTTCTCCAGATCCATTGAGCAGATGCGATCCAGATTCATTGGTTCATTCTGAGTTCCACCAGCATTTTGTGCGTGTTGCTTTGGTGGTTCAGACTGTTTATGTTTGTCTTATCATATTGCCCCACTTTACCCCAACTATATTCATTCCAAACAAGCTTAACCTCAAGTGAATTGCCTTATCAAGTGAACTTTATCCTTATAGATTTCTCTTTTCCTATCTATTGTTTGGTCATCTCTTATATTTTGCAATCCCAATCCTACTCTTGTACACAAGAAGTTCTGTAGCTGCTGGAAATCCAGAAAATACATGCAAAATGCTAAAGTAATTCAGCAGGTCAGGTAGCATCTTCAGAGAGGAATAAACCATCTACATTTCAGGCTGGGGCTCTTCATCAGGTCCGGAAAGGAAGAGGGAAGAAGCCAGAATCAGAGGGTGGGCAGAGGGGAAGGAGTACAAGCTGATAAGTGACAGGTGAGACCAGGTGAGGGGGTAGGTAGGTGGGTGGAGAGGGGGGGATGAAGTGAGAAGCTGGGAGTTGTCAGCTGGAAGAGGTAAAGGGTGAAAGAAGGAAGAATCTGATAGGAGAGGAGAGTGGACCATGAGAGAAGGGGAAGGAGGGGCACTAGAGAGAGGTGATGGACAGGTGAAGAGAAGAGAAAGAATAAGAGAGGACCAGAATGGGGAATGGTAAGAGAGAAGGGGGAGGGAAGCAAAGTTACCAGAAGTTGAAGGAATCAATGTTGGTGGCTTCCCAGGTGGAATATGAGGTGTTGTGCCTCCAACTTAAGGGTGGCCTCACCATGACAGTAGAGGAGGCCATAGACCAACATGTTTAATGGGAGTAGGTCTTTGTTTTGCTGCCTACCAGGAAACAAGGACACTTATGTCGGAATGCTGTTTCTGGATTTCAGTTCAGCATTCAAAATCATTGACCCACAGACTTTGGTAAGCAAACTCCTGCTCCTCAGTCTAAATATATCACTGTGCAATGTGTGTTAGACTCCCTAACAAACAGACCTCAGGTAGTCAGGATGTACAACCCCTTCTCCCTCCCTGTCATCCTCGGCACAGGTGTCCCCAGGGCTGTGTGCTGAGCTCATTGCTGTGCACTCTGCTTATGCACGACTGCACGGCCAAACACCTGAGCAATCACATTGTCAAGTTTGCTGCTGACACGACAGTGGTGGGGAACATCACCAACAACGATGAGATAGTCCACAGAGAGGAGGTGAAATAACCTGAGGCCAGATTTCAAACAAACTCTTCCTTAATGTCAACAAGACAAAGGTTACAAATAAACTCTTCTTGGGCTTCCAGCCAGGCACAAGTATTGATTTTAACTGACATTTCAATGACAAACTCTGCCATCTTCATCAGACATGATGCCTGGGTATGTCTAATCTGGTGGTGCTTGAACCCCTGTTGTCCGTCCCTCTTGATTGGTTAGTCCTCATCCAATCAGGTTTCTGCTTATTTACAATCAAATTCCAGTTCTTACTTAGAGCGAGACCTTTGTCTTGTTAAAATTATTTTCCTCGTGTTTTATTTCAATGATTTCCTTCACCAGGCAGTCCTGAAGCCATTGATGCAGCAGAATAGTTTTGTGCCATTAAAGTCAAAGGTTATCAACTTCAGGAGAATTCTCATTACTCGCAGCCTGCTTTATATTGGTGGCACAGCAAAGGAAACTGCAAGCAGTTTCAAACTTCAGGGACTGCACAGCAAATACAACCTCTCATAGTCCCAGAACACATCCTGCACAGTCAAAAAAGCTCACCAGTGCCTCTACTTTCGGAGGACGCTGAAGAGAACTGGACTTTGCACATCCGTACTCATGGCATTCTACAGATACGCAGTAGAGAGCATCCTGCTAGCCTAAACCACTGTCTGGTACGGATACTGCACTGCGGCAAATAGGAAGGCTCTACAATGGGTGGTCAAAAATGCCTAACGCATCACTGGCACCAGTCAACAGCCATGAAGGACATACATACAGAAAGGTGGTGGAAAAGGGCCAGTAACATCATGAAAGATTCCACCCACTCTGCCCATGAACTGTTTGTCCCACTCCCTTCAGGGAGCAGGCTACATAGCACCCACGCCAGGACCAGCAGACTCAAAAACAGTTAGTGTCCCCAAGCAGTAAGACTGATCAACACCTGCAGCCACTAACTGCACCGCTACTTTATTATTTCCTGTTACTCATCCTATGGACAGCCTAGTATCACTTGTGTACAGGAAATGACATTAAACAATCTTGAATCTTGTATCTGAAGATCAATATACATAATTTTTATTTATCATTCCCTCATTTTACACAGCAAATTCTTAATACAGTGGATTCTGGTTCATTGGGACACCTTGTGACCAGAAAATTTTGGCCCAGTTAAGCAGCTGCCTTAATTAGCAGATGTTTCATGGAAATAGCTCAAAAGTTATAAAAAAAGGCAAACTACCATTTAACTGAGTAACAAATATTTTAATGAAATACTGAACAAATTAGAACACTACTAATACTACTGTAGTACTATAAAACTGTGTATGAGTTCCTAGTAGTTATTAACAGGAATTCATCCAGTGTATGCTACCGTGTTCTTTTGATTGACTGTAAATGAACCAAATCAGCACATACATCTAGAGCAGATAATGGACTGCCTTTGTACAATGCTTTTGATGATTGCATCCTCCAAATCTTCATTTTCATTGCAATATTCAAGATGATTATCAATATCTTCAAATTCTTCATAGTTCCCAACTTGTTGAAGTAGTGAAATTATTTCATTTTCACTCCCGGCCATTTCTGCCATTTCTGGCATCTCTAGGCCTCAAGGCTTGAAACTGCATAGCGCAAAAGAGATCTGGATTGTCTTACTGCTTATTACTTGCCAACTATCAGTGGCAAATATCACTGCACACACGACTGATGCTATTTAAAAACTGCTCTAAGCATGGCGTAGCATCTAACAGTCATACAAGTGCGTGCAACTGGCGCTAATTATAAACTGATCTGCCACAGTCTCCTGTCCCAATTTAGCAGCACTGTGTCCCAAATAAACGAAGGGAAGCCTGGCTTTTTTCTTGATTTGATTGTGTTCTTTAAGTGGCTTATTGCCCCAAAGAAGTGACTTCCCCAATTAACAGATGGCCTAATTAATGGGAATCTATTGTAGATTTAATGTATATGGCAAATAAAGTTAATTCTTAGTGATTTTACCTTTTTTTACACTCTATGAATTGGTATGATCCCCAGCCATTCCTGTTATCCTGATTCCTTCATCTGGCTTGTCTTTAACTAAAACCAAGAGAGGGAAACCCGTTTAGCTTCTGTAATTCTGTTGTTGCCATGTTAATAGTACATGAAGCTTGCAATGCTCATTATTTTCTGGAATCTTGGTGCCACCTATTTAAAACGTAGGCTTTTCATCTGGTTGTTAATTTCCTTATTAAGTCTCCAGTTATATCATTTAAAAGATTGTGGTGGAATAAAAGAGAGATCAGTTAAATCGATGTATGGATGACATATTGAAGACGACCTAGTAGCAGCCTCAAGAAACTATTCCTTAGACATCTCAGTTGCAACCAATTTCTCTCACTGCAGCAGCCTCATAAGACCATGAGACATAGGAGCAGGATTTTGCCATTTAGCTCATTGAGTCTGCCCTTCCATTCCATCATGGCTGATTTGTTATCTCTCTCATGCCTATTCTCTTACCTTCTCCCTGTTACCTTTAACGCCCTGACTAGTCATGAAGCTGTCAGTATCCACTTTAAATTTTCCAAATGACTTGGCCTTCACAGCCGACTGTGGCAATGAATTCCATAGATTCAATACTCTATGGCTAAAGAAAATCCTTCTCATCTCTGTTTTCTGAGGCTGTGCCCTCTGACCCTGTACTCTCTCATTACAGGAAACATTCTCCCCACATCTACTCTGTCTAGGTCTTTCAATATTCAATATGATTCCATGAGATCCCCCCCTCATTCTTCTAAACTCTAGAGCCATAAAACATGCTTCACATGATAATCCTTTCATTCCCGGAATCATTCTCTTAACCTCCTCTGGACACTCTCCAATGCCAGCACATCTTTTCTTACATAAGGGGCCCAAAACTGTTCACAATGTTCCATGTGGTCTGACCAATGCCTCAGTTTTACGTCCTTGCTTTTATATTCTCGTCTTCTTGAAATAAATGTTAACATTGCATTTGCCTTCCTTGCCACCGAGTCAATCTGCAAGTTAACCTTTAGGGCATCCTGCGCAAGGGCTCCCAAGTTCCTTTCCACCTCTGACTTTTGAATTTTCTTACTGTTTAGAAAATAGTCTGCACCTTTATTCCTTCTACCAAAGTGTGTGACCATGCACTTCCCTTCACTAAATTCAATCTGCCACGTCTTTGCTCATTCCTCCAATCTCAGTCATTCTGCAGGCTCTCTGCTTCCTCAACACTACCTGCCTCTCCACCTATCTTTGTATTGTCTGCAAACTTTGGCACAAAGCCATCGATGCTGTCATTCAAATCATTGACATATGTAACACCCGGGTAACGGTTTCACTGCTAACGTAATGGTCTGTCTGTAGAAGCAGTGTTCGGGTTATGGTTAGAGATAACGGGTGCTTTGGAATGTAAGTCATCCAATCAGGGGAGCGGGTTTTTCTTGTCTGCCTGACATCAGTGTGGGGTGGGGTTTTTGTTTGGCGGGAGATGAAGAGAGAAGATACTGGAGAGAATCGATCGCAGGATTCGACCCGGTGGGGACTGTGATTTGATGGAACAAGCAGAGGTCTACTGAGGATCGGTGAATATGACTTTTGGAAGAGTTGAGCTTCAACTTGTGCACATTTGACTGTTTAATTATAATGAGCCCTTTTTGTTTTTTCCTTTCTTTTCCTTACTAACCCTTTGGTTAAGTAACATTTGTAAATATAATCTCTTTAACCGCTTGCAGTATGCTGTCTGCTATTTCTTGGCACTTAGTTGTACCAGGGTAGCAAATTACACAAGGACTGGAGTGTGTATTCCTAGACATACAGCCCAAGGACACTGGATTTGGCAGGACCGGATTGTCTATTCCCTGGATATACACAGCCTAAGAACACCGGATTTGGCAGGACGGAGTGTGTATTCCTTAAGAGATTCAGCCCAAGGACACTGAATTTGGCAAGACCGGAGTGTGTATTCCCTGGACATACACAGCCCAAGGACACTGGATTTGACAGGACGGAGTGCGTATTCCCTGGACGTACACAGCCCAAGGACACTGGATTTGACAGGACCGGAGTGTGTATTCCCGGGACGTAACACAGCCCAAGGGCACTGGATTTGACAGGACCGGAGTGTGTATTCCCGGGACGTACACAGCCCAAGGACACTGGATTTGACAGGACGGAGTGTGTATTCCCTAGAGATTCAGCCCAAGGACACTGAATTTGGCAGGACCGGATTGTGTATTCCCGGGACGTACACAGCCCAAGGACACTGGATTTGGCAGGACCGGAGTGTGTATTCCCTGGACGTACACAGCCCAAGGACACTGGATTTGACAGGACGGAGTGTGTATTCCCGGGACGTACACAGCCCAAGGACACTGAATTTGGCAAGACCGGAGTGTGTATTCCCTGGACATACACAGCCCAAGGACACTGGATTTGACAGGACGGAGTGCGTATTCCCTGGACGTACACAGCCCAAGGACACTGGATTTGACAGGACCGGAGTGTGTATTCCCGGGACGTAACACAGCCCAAGGGCACTGGATTTGACAGGACCGGAGTGTGTATTCCCGGGACGTACACAGCCCAAGGACACTGGATTTGGCAGGACCGGAGTGTGTATTCCCTGGACGTACACAGCCCAAGGACACTGGATTTGGCAGGACCGGAGTGTGTATTCCCTAGAGATTCAGCCCAAGGACACTGAATTTGGCAGGACCGGAGTGTGTATTCCCGGGACGTACACAGCCCAAGGACACTGGATTTGACAGGACCGGAGTGTGTATTCCCTGGACGTACACAGCCCAAGGACACTGGATTTGACAGGACCGGAGAGTGTATTCCCGGGACGTACACAGCCCAAGGACACTGGATTTGACAGGACCGGAGTGTGTATTCCCTGGACATACACAGCCCAAGGACACTGGATTTGACAGGACCGGAGTGTGTATTCCCTGGACGTACACAGCCCAAGGACACTGGATTTGACAGGACCGGAGAGTGTATTCCCGGGACGTACACAGCCCAAGGACACTGGATTTGGCAGGACCGGAGAGTGTATTCCCTGGACGTACACAGCCCAAGGACACTGGATTTGGCAGGACCGGAGTGTGTATTCCCTAGAGATTCAGCCCAAGGACACTGGATTTGACAGGACGGAGTGTGTATTCCCGGGACGTAACACAGCCCAAGGACACTGGATTTGGCAGGACCGGAGTGTGTATTCCCGGGACGTACACAGCCCAAGGACACTGGATTTGACAGGACGGAGTGTGTATTCCCTGGACGTACACAGTTCAAGAACACCGGATTTGACACGACAGAGTGTGTATTCCCTAGAGATTCAGCCCAAGGACACTGGATTTGGCAGGACCGGAGTGTCTATTCCCTGGACGTACACAGCCCAAGGACACTGGATTTGGCAGGACGGAGTGTGTATTCCCTAGAGATTCAGCCCAAGGACACTGGATTTGACAGGACGGAGTGTGTATTCCCGGGTCGTACACAGCCCAAGGACACTGGATTTGACAGGACGGAGTGTGTATTCCCGGGTCGTACACAGCCCAAGGACACTGGATTTGACAGAACCGGAGTGTGTATTCCCGGGACGTACACAGCCCAAGGACACTGGATTTGACAGAACCGGAGTGTGTATTCCCGGGACGTACACAGCCCAAGGACACTGGATTTGACAGGACCGGAGTGTGTATTCCCGGGACGTACACAGCCCAAGGACACTGGATTTGGCAGGACCGGAGTGTGTATTCCCGGGACGTACACAGCCCAAGGACACTGGATTTGGCAGGACCGGAGTGTGTATTCCCTGGACGTACACAGCCCAAGGACACTGGATTTGGCAGGACCGGAGTGTGTATTCCCGGGACGTACACAGCCCAAGGACACTGGATTTGACAGGACGGAGTGTGTATTCCCGGGACGTACACAGCCCAAGGACACTGGATTTGGCAGGACCGGAGTGTGTATTCCCGGGACGTACACAGCCCAAGGACACTGGATTTGGCAGGACCGGAGTGTGTATTCCCTGGACGTACACAGCCCAAGGACACTGGATTTGGCAGGACGGAGTGTGTATTCCCTAGAGATTCAGCCCAAGGGCACTGGATTTGACAGGACCGGAGTGTGTATTCCCTGGACGTACACAGCCCAAGGACACTGGATTTGGCAGGACCGGAGTGTGTATTCCCTGGACGTACACAGCCCAAGGACACTGGATTTGACAGGACGGAGTGTGTATTCCCGGGACGTACACAGCCCAAGGACACTGGATTTGACAGGACAGAGTGTGTATTCCCTGGACGTACACAGCCCAAGGACACTGGATTTGGCAGAACCGGAGTGTGTATTCCCGGGTCGTACACAGCCCAAGGACACTGGATTTGACAGGACGGAGTGTGTATTCCCTGGACGTACACAGCCCAAGGATACTGGATTTGACAGGACGGAGTGTGTATTCCCGGGACGTACACAGCCCAAGGACACTGGATTTGACAGGACCGGAGTGTGTATTCCCTGGACGTACACAGCCCAAGGACACTGGATTTGGCAGGACCGGAGTGTGTATTCCCGGGACGTACACAGCCCAAGGACACTGGATTTGGCAGGACGGAGTGTGTATTCCCGGGACGTACACAGCCCAAGGACACTGGATTTGGCAGGACGGAGTGTGTATTCCCGGGACGTACACAGCCCAAGGACACTGGATTTGACAGGACGGAGTGTGTATTCCCGGGACGTACACAGCCCAAGGACACTGGGATTTCACATGTAACGTGAAAAGAAGATGTCCCAATACTGACCCCTGCAGGGCACCACTAGTCACTGGCAGCCAACCAGAACAGTTTATTCCTGCTCTTTGCCTTCCTTCAGTCAGCTAATCTTCTATCCATGATCGTATAGTTCCTGTAATACCATGGACTTTTAGCTTGTTAAGCTGCCTCATGTGCAACCCCTTGTCAAAGGTCTTCAGAAAATGCGAGTGGACAACATCCACTGACTCTCCTTTGTCTATCCTGCTTGTTATTTCCTCAAAGAATTCCAACAGATTAGTCAGGCAAGATTTCCTCTTAAGGAAACCATGCTGACATTGGGCTATTTAATCATGTGGCTCTAAGAACCCTGAAACTTCATCCTTCATATTAAACTCCAACTTTTTCCCAACCACTGAATTCAGGCTGACTGTCCTATTATCTCCTTTCTTCTGCCTCCCTCGCTTCTTAAAGAATTCTGTGACATTTGCAATTTTCCAGTACTCTGGAACCATTCCAGAAACTAATGATTCTTGAAAGATCTCTACTAATCTCTCCACAATCCCTTCAGTCATCTCTTTCAGAACCTTGTGGTGTAGTCAACTACACTTACTTCTGTCCCCTGGTACTCTGGAATTTCTGGCATGCAGCTAGTGTCTTCACAATGAAAACTGATGCAAAGTACTTATTGAGCTTCCCTGCCATTTCTTTGTTCCTGATTTTTTTCAGCATTCCCGACATCCACTCTGCCTCTCTTTGACCTTTGGTATCTTCATTTCTATTATTGGCTAGCTTGCCTTCATATTTCATCTTTTCTCTTCTTATGGCTCTTTTCTTATGGCCTTCTGTTCGTTTTTGTAAACCACCCACTCCCCTAGGTTCCCACTTATTTTTGCTATATTATATACCATCTCTTTTGCTTTTATGCTGTCTTTGACTTCCCTTGTCAGACACAGTTGCCTCATCCTCCCTTTAGAATACTTCTTCATCTTTGGGATCTGTTCTGCACCTTCTGAATTGCTCCTAGAAACTCCAGCCATTGCTTTTCAGCCGTCATCCCTGCTCATGTTCCCTTCCCATCAACTTTGGTCAGCTCTTCTCTCATATCTCTGAGATTTCGTTTACTCCACTGTAATACGGATGCATCTGATTTTAGCTTCTAACTGCAGGATGACTTTCAAACTCTCAGCCTTTACCCCAGTTTTTACAGCTTTACTTCTCAATGGAATGCACGCATTCCTCTTTCTAGTTCATACTGTACTATGGTTGGAACTGCTCACTGTTACGTGTGAGGTTTTTTGTGGAATGGGTGGAAGTCCTGTCCTGCTGGTGGTTCCTACCCAATTAGAAAACCAAGACTACTAGAAGTTGTAAAGTTTAAGGGAATGGGGGATGCTCAGATCTCTGTAAACAATGAATTAAGTCCTGACTATGTCTGTGACTGCAGTGTGTTTGAATAATGTCTCACAGCTGCTTTCTTTGGAGCAAGATAAGGGTTAAAGTTCACCCAGATCCACATAAGATGTCTCTGGGCTTTTCACACCTTTTGATTTTGACAAAAAGCAGTACCTGATGGAAATTAGACGGAACATTCCTTTCTTAATTAAAGCATAAATTTGACGGATGTTCTTATCTTTGTAATTAAGTTGTGGCTCCAGCAAACCAGGTAGGACATTCTTTTCTTTAATTAGGTGGCTGGAGTGTCTAACAAATTGATTGTACTTTGTATCAATAGTCCATTGACTTGGCTGGAATGCTTATCAAATTGATTGTTCTTTTGTATCGGTGGCCTTATAACTTCTGACAATTCTGACATCAGGCAGTGAACTTGTAGAACCGCCGGGGAGATGAGAACTCTTCTCTCCCTGATGTCGAGTCCAAGTTCACTCGCCGGTTGAGCGCGAAGAAATAAACAGGTGAAAAGATAAGTAACCACCTTTTTGTGCTGTCGTTATTTGATCCAGCGAAGTTATGTTTACAGAAGAACTTAATGATTATTACTCAATTTCCCATTATACAGTAGATGGTTTGTATAAATGCTGCTAAAGCTCCAAGTAATTTTAGTGCACATCTTAAAACAAATGTAAGTTTTGGCAGCCCAAACTTCTGATCGATTTCCACCACTGCCTGTAGAGAGTTTGTATGTTCTCCCCATGACCACGTGGATTTCCTCTGGGTGCTCCGGTTTCCTCTCACATTCCAAAAAGACACTCAGTGAGAGTTAGTGAGTTGTGGGAATGCCACATTGGCGACAGAAATGTGACATTTGTGGGCTGCCCAGCACAATCCTCACTGATTTGATTTGATTAAAACAACACATTTCACTGTATTCTTGGTAGCCAAAACTCCTCATTCAAGATTTGGTGTAAACTAATATGCCAAAATAACATTTAGCTATTTGCAAAGTTAAATATCTCATTTTATTTTGGATGACTAAATACTGTTTAACTTTAGTGTTTTTAAGTTTATTCTTGGAACACTTGGCATAATTATATATCAAATATATTTGATGTTTTAAAATAAAAGTTTGCAACCAAAGACTTAAGCCAAATAGTTTTACTTAAAAGTTCAAATTTTAAGGTTTTTGTTAGCGTTTCAGTTGTACTTCCAAAAATGGTATCTGTTAGTAGATCACACGCAAAAAATGCTGGTGAGCGCAGCAGGGCAGGCAGCATCTGTAGGAAGAGGTACAGTTGATGTTTTGGGCTGAGACTGGGACCTGGGACCCTTTGTCATGTCCTGACGAAGGGTCTTGGCCTGAAACGTCAACTGTACCTCTTCCTATAGATGCTGCCTGGCCTGCTGCGTTCACCAGCATTTTTTGTGTGTGTGGCTTGGATTTCCAGCATCTGCAGATTTCCTCCTATCTGTTAGTGGATGATCATTTTAACAAGCTGTTTACAGCAGGATGGGATTTCATAGGGAAAAATCTTGGAGAAATACCCAAATTTATTTCTGTTAAGTATTAATAATGCAATCACTGTAGTAATCACTGCAGTTTTTCAGGATGTGCTTACTGTGAACTTTGAGTCACCCTAATAGTCAGGCTTGTTATAGACTGTTAAAAACAATTAAATAAAAATGCAAGGTCTTGTGTAAAGCGCCTTTTGTGTGATTAATACTGCATTTTATAGTGTCTCTTAGATGGCTTGCATTGATAGGAGAGAGATGTGTTTGACAAAATATTTTACTCTAAGGTTCCTCTATTTCTTAAGCATGTACAGAACTATTTCCACAGACATCCTCTTTATCTGGGCATAACGGTAGTGTAGCAGTCAGTGCCACGAGTTACAGTGGCAGCTGTAAGATCAGGATTTGATCAAGAAGGATTTTGTACGTCCTCGTGATTTAATAGCTCTGTAGTGAGAAATAAAGATGATTATTGAATCAGAGATCCATTGAGGAAGCAGGTTAAGATGCTGATTATATATGCGATGCATAGTACATTAGAAAGCATTCCCTCTGGACTGTGACATGACAGGGAGCTTTTGAAACCTGTTGAATTTTAAAGTCTCCTGGTCATCTATGTATAGGAAATATATCAACAAGGTTGATGGAGTTCAGAGAAAATTTACAAGTCTTTAAAAATCTGACAAATAGTAGTGGATATGGTCTAGTCCATCATGAATAAAGGCTTCCCCATCGTTGATCACACCTACATGGAGTGTTGTTGCAGGAATGCAGCATCCATCATCAGGACCCCTGCCATCTCCACACTCTCTGCATGTTGCTGGCATCAGGAAGAAGGCACAGGAGTCTCAGGACTCACGCTGTCAAGTTCATGTACAGTTATTACCCCTCAACCATCAGGGTTCTGAACCAGAGGAAAATGCTGATCTCCTGAGATTTTCCACACACAATGGTCTCCAGGGTTTACAGAGAATGGTGCAAAAAAACAAAAAAACATCAAGTGAGCAGCAGTTCTGTGGGCAAGAAGTGTCTTATTAATGAGAGAGTTCAGAGGAGAATGGCTAGTCTGGTCCAAGCTGACAGAGTGCGACAGCAACTGAAATCACAACGCTTTACAACAGTGGAGAGCACACAACATGTTAAACCTTGAATGGATGGGCTGCAGCAGCAGAAGACCATCAACATACACAGTGGCCAATTTATTAGGTACACTTTTACTTAATGAAGTGGCCACTGAGGCTATCTAATCACAAACAAGAGAAAATCTGCGGATGCTGGAAATCCGAGCAACACACACAAAATGCTGGAGAAACTCAGCAGGCCGGGCAGCGTCTAGGAAAAGAGTACCTGAAACATCGGTTGTACTCTTTTCCATAGATGCTGCCTGGCCTACTGAGTGAGGATCTCACAGCTTGCACTCTCTGACGTTTGAGGTCCTTTGTTTCAACAGATTTAAATAATAGAAGAGATTATGGTGGTTTTGAAGTGCCTTCTGATAGTTCTCTACCTTCAGGATGTGGGTTGTTGATAATCATAGACACAAGAGATTCTGCAGATGCTGGAAATCCTGAGGAACACACACAAGGTGCTGGTGCCTGACCTCCAGCACTTTGTGGTTGTTGATAATAGACGTGTTTGATGACTCTGGGTTTGTACTTTCCGGAGTTTATAAGAATGAGAGGGAACCTCATTGAAACCTATTGAATATTGAAAGGCCTGGATAGGGTAGATGTGAAGAGGATGTTTCCTGTAGTGGGGGAGTCAGAATACAAGAACATCCATTCTAATGCTGTCTGTAAGGAGTTTGTACACCCTTCCTGTGAATGCTTGGGTTTCCTCCGGATGGTCCAGTTTCCTTCCACAGTCCAAAGCCATACCAGTTAATTGGTCATTGTGAATTGTCCTGTGATTAGACTAGGATTAAATAGGTGTGTTGCTAGGCAACACAGACCTGTTCCACAGTATATCTCTAAATGAATAAGGTAGGCACACAGATGATAGAAAAATGGAGGCAGTGTAGGTAGGAAAGGTTAGATCGGTCTTAGAGTAGGTTAAAAAGATCAGCCTAAGAGCGTGGGCCGAAGGGCCTGTACTGTGCTGTAGTGTTCTATACTCAATGGCCACTTTATTAGGTACAGAAGTGGAAGCTTGTGTACTGTAGCCCATCCACTTCAAGGTTTGACATGTTGTGCATTCAGAGATGCTCTTCTGCACAAACCTGTTGTAACAGAAGGTTATTTGAGTTCAAAGCAACACCTTCAGTACACTGGATGAACTCAGCAGGTCGGGCAGCATCAGTCAGAAACGATGAGTCGACGTTTCAGGCCGGAACCCTTCGTCAGGACTGAAGAATGAAAGATGGGGAAGGATTTGAAGAATGCTTGTAGCGTCAGTTGAAAGACCATTAATTTGAAAGACAAAGGGGTGGGGGAGGGGAAGCATTGACGTCATAGCCCTGAAAACAATGGGTGGTAGAAGAAGGAGGTGGAAACATGAGGGAGCTGGGGGAGGGGGTAGAGTGAAATAAGGATAGAGGAAGGGAGGGGGAGGGAATTACTGGAAGTTGGAGAATTCTATGTTCATACCAAGGGGCTGGAGACTACCTAGACGGTATATGAGGTGTTGCTTCTCCAACCTGAGTTTAGCCTCATCATGGCAGTAGAGGAGGCCATGTATGGACATATCTGAATGGGAGTGGGAAGCAGAGTTGAAGTGGGTGGCTACTGGGAGATCCTGTCTGTTGTGGTGGACGGAGTGGAGGTGCTCGACGAAGCGGTCCCCCAATCTGTGTCGGGTTTCTTCGAGGTTATTTGAGTTATTGTCACCTCCAGTAAGATTGTATCAGTCTGGCCATTCTCCTCTGACCTCTCCCTTTAACAAGGCATTTTCACCCTAGAGCTGTTGCTCACTGGATGTTTTGTTTTCCACACCATTCTTTGTAAACTCTAGAGACTGTCGGGCGTGAAAACCCCAGGAAATCAGTAATTTTTGCTGACCTCCTGGAATTTCAAACCACCCCTTCTGGCACCAAAAATCGTTCCACTGTTAAAGTCACTTAGATCATATTTCTTTCCCATTCCAATGTTTGGTCTGAACAACAACTAAACCTCTTGACTGTGTCTGCATGCTTTTATGCAATGAGTTGCTGCCACATGATATTTTGATTAATGAGCAGGTGTAGGACGTACCTAATAAAGTGGCCACTGAGTGTATGTTCTATGTTCCTTTGTGTTCTCCAGAAGTTCTCCAGAAGTCAGGTCAATTTAAATGTCTATCATAGCAACACAACAAGTCTTCTGTTCACACCTAGCACTCCAGTACATTCTTTAAAAGTAATATTTAAACTCTTTGAGCAGAGAGTCATTTTGAGAGCTGAGTGGATAAACATTTATACTATAAATTTGCTATCTGTCATCTTGAAAAGTTCTTCCATCAGGAGCTGATTGTTCCAGCTGGTAATTGTACCACTTTGTTGCTTTACAAGTCAGCATTTGGTAAGTTTCAAAGATTTTTATGCTTGCTCCAAAAAGTGTGGCTCCCTTTTGATAGGATGTGAATGACTACAGCTTAGAAATAAGATTGTAGTGCAAATTTACAGCTTATATTTTGTTTAATCGATGCAGCTACAAAGCAGGCAGTACAGCAGCTAAATTTCATTTGGAGTTTGAGGAGATTTGGTAGTCACCAAAGACTCTAGCAAATTTTTACAGATATACCGTGGAGAGCATTCTAACTGCATCACTGTCTGTGTGTCTGTGGGGGGGGTGGGGTGCTACCGCACAAGATTGAAATAAACTGCAGAGTGTTGTGAACTCAGTCAGCTCCATCATGGACACTAGTCTCCGTAGCATCCAGGACATCTTCAAGGAGCGATGCCTCAGAAAATCCAGCATCCATCATTAAAGACCCCCATCACCCAGAACATGCCCTCTTCTAATTGATACCATCATGGATGATGTGCAGATACCTGAATGTACACACTGAACATTTGAGAAACAGCTTCTTCCCCTCAGCCATCTGATTTCTGAATGGACATTGAACCCGTGAAAACTACCTCACTACTTTTTTGCACTAATTATTTAATTTAACTAATAGAAACATAGAAAACCTACAGTACAATACAGGCCCTTTGGCCCGCAAAGTTTTGCCAAACATGTCCCTACTTTAGAAGTTACTAAGCTTACTTATAGCCCTCTATTTTACAAAGCTCCATGTACCTATCTAAAAGCCTCTTAAAAGACCCTATTGTATCCGCCTCCACCACCATTGCCGGCAGCCTATTCCACGCACTCACCACTCTCTGAGTAAAAAACTTAACCCGACATCTCCCCTGTACCTACTCCCCAGCACCTTAAACCTGTGTCCTCTTGTGGTAACCATTTCTGTCCTGGGAAAAAGCCTCTGACTATCCACACGATCAATGCCTCTCATCATCTTACACACCTCTATCAGGTCACCTCTCATCCTCCTTCGCTCCAAGGAGAAAAGGCTGAGTTCACTCAACCTATTCTCATAAGGCATGCTCCCCAATCCAGGCAACATCCTTGTAAATCTCCTCTGCACCCTTTCTATGGCTTCCACATCTTTCCTGTAATGAGGCGACCAGAACTGAGCACAGTACTCCAAATGGGGCCTGACAGGGTCCTATATAGCAGCAACACTACCTCTCGGCTCCTAAATTCAATTCCACGATTGATGAAGGCCAATGTACCGTATGCCTTCTTAATGACAGAGTCGACTTGTGCAGCTGCTTTGAGCGTCCTTTGGACTCGGACCCTAAGATCCCTCTGATCCTCCTCACTGCCGAGAGTCTTACCATTAGTATTATATTCTGTCATCATATTTGACCTACCAAAATGAACCACTTCACACTTATCTGGGTTGAACTCCATCTGCCACTTGTTTTGCATCCTATCAATGTCCCACTGTAACCTCTGACAGCCCTCCACACTATCCACAACATCTCCAACCTTTGTGTCATCAGCAGATTTACTAACCCATCCCTCCACTTCCTCATCCAGGTCATTTATAAAAATCATGAAGAGTAAGGGTCCCAGAACAGATCCCTGAGGCACTCCACTGGCGACCAGCCTCCATGCAGAATATGACCCGTCTACAACCACTCTTTGCCTTCTGTGGGCAAGCCTGTTCTGGAACCACAAAGCAATGTCCCCTTGGATCCCATGCCTACTTACTTTCTCAGTAAGCCTTGCAGGGGGCACCTTATCAAATGCCTTGCTGTAATCCATATACATTACATCTACTGCTCTTCCTTCATCAATGTGTTTAGTTACATCCTCAAAAAATTCAATCAGGCTCGTAAGGCACAACCTGCCCTTTACAAAGCCATGCTGACCACTCCTAATCGTATTATCTCTCTCCAAATGTTCATAAATTCTGCCTCTCAGGATCTTCTCCATCAACTTACCGACCACTGAGGTAAGTCTCACTGGTCTATAATTTCCTAGGCTATCTCTACTCCCTTTCTTGAATAAAGGAACAACATCCGCAACCCTTCAGTCCTCCGGAACCTCTCCGGTCCTCATTGATGATGCGAAGATCATCGCCAGAGGCTCAGCAATCGCCTCTCTTGCCTCTCACAGTAGCCTGGGGTACATTTCGTCCAGTCCCGGCAATTTATCTAACTTCCAAAAGCTCCAGCACATCCTCTTTCTTAATATCTACATGCTCAAGCTTTTCAGTCTGCTGCAAGTCATCACTACAATCACTAAGATCCTTTTCCCTAGTGAATACTGAAGTAAAGTATTCATTAAGTACCTCTGCTATTTCCTCCAGTTCCATACACACTTTCCCACTGAAACACTTGATATGTCCTATTCTTTCACGTCTTATCCTCTTGCTCTTCACAAACTTGTAGAACGCCTTGGGGTTTTCCTTAACCCTGCCCTCCAAGGCCTTCTCATGGCCCCTTCTGGCTCTCCTAATTTCCTTCTTAAGATCCTTCCTAGTAGCCTTATAATCTTCCAGATCTCTAACATTACCTAGCTCTCTGAACCTTTTGTAAGCTTTTCTTTTCTTCTTGACTAGATTTATTACAGCCTTTGTACACCACGGTTCCTGTATCTTACCATAACTTCCTTGCCTCATTGGAACGTACCTCTACAGAACTCTACACAAATATCCCCTGAATATTTGCCACATTTCTTCCGTACTCTTCCCTGAGAACATCATTTTTTCCCTGAGAACTAATATATATATTTACTACAATTCACAGTTTTTATTACTATGGGTGGTACTACACTGCTGCCGCAAAAACCATCAAATTTCACGACATACACTGGTGATATCAAACCCGACTCTGATTCTGATTCAGGATATGTGAATTGTTAGTCAGGAGTAAGGAAAGGGAACTTACAATTGTACAGTGGCTTTCATTTCATTGAGTTAGATATGGCCCTTGTGGCGAGTTAGATATGGCCCTTGTGGCTACGGGGGTCAGGGGGTATGGAGGGAAGGCTGGGGCGGGGTTCTGAGTTGGATGATCAGCCATGATCATAATAAATGGTGGTGCAGGCTCGAAGGGCCAAATGGCCTACTCCTGCACCTATTTTCTATGTTTCTATGTTTCTATCTCCTTACTGATGTTTTCTAACCAAACTGAAATCTGTACTGCTTGTTGTGTTGTGGCATCGACAGACAGCACTGAGTTAAATTCCAGTTTTTTTTTGTGTGTGCCATACTCTTCCAGAGCCTCGGCAACCACTTTTCAAGTGGTTGTCTTGGAGGAAAGATTCTGTGAGTGGTCCCCCATGTCCTTTTCACAGCGCAGTTTTTTTTCTGAGGCCGAGTTGCAAGCTCGACACTCAACCCGGCACGGATGGAAAACGTGCCAGGGAACGGCCCGACTGGGTTTGAACTCGGGAACCTTCACTCCGGAGTCCAGTGCTGATGTCACTGTAGCACCAGCCAGCCTAAAATTCCAGGATAGCGTCCTAAAAAATAGTTTGCATCAAATTTGGATGATGTGGGCGCCACAAGGGCTGCACACGCCTTTTGGTGTATGTAGCAGAACCACAGGTCCACTGGCATAATTGGTATAGTCGAGTCTGGTCAAGGGGGAAGTGTGAGATCAGCTGGTTCAATGGGTAACTTCACTCACCTCCACACTGAACTGATTCCCCAACCTATGGACTCACTTTCAAGGACTCTACAACTCATGTTCTCAGAATTATTTATTATTTTTTTTGTATTTGCATGGTTTTTTTGCACATTGTTTTTTTCTCAGTCTTTGTATTTCTTCATTGATTCTGTCGTATTTCTTTGTTCTACTGTGAATGCCTGCAAGAAAATGAATCTCGGGGTAGAATATGGTGATTTAAATGTATTTGATGATAAATTTACTTTGAACTTTGAACCTGGGGCTGAGCACGTACTTGGGTGGTAAACCAGTGGGGTCACCAGGCAGCTGGAGCCTTCATCTCCTGCTTTCACATTTGGGACATGTTTTTGTTCCCAACCTACAGACCATTTTGCGTTACAGACTTGAACTGATGTTTGGCTTTTAAGCGAAGATGATTTTTAAGGTATCTGTGATATGACACATTGAGTCAGTGAGAAGATGCTGTCAGCATCGGAACACTGCAAGCTGGTTGAATTGAAGCTTTTCAGGAGTAATCAGATCAATTGGAATTTCAGACTGGAGCCTGTCAGAATCAATCACAGGTTATATGTTTCCCTTGTTTATTGCACAAAGACTTAAGACACAAGTATTTAAAATGAGCTGATATCCTAAGAATCAATTTTGTTGATTTTATTGTGGAGTATTTTTCCAAAAAAATACTTAGTGAATAAAATGCAGCTGCTAAAAGCATTTTGCTTTCTTAACAATATTTTTCTATGTAAAAGATCAAAACGATAAGGCATGCTAAAACTGACGTATGTAGCATTGCACAGAATTTGTTTAGCTCCTGACAAAAGCTTTCTTCCAGTTGGCTTTCAGTTAACATTATGAGAGCAGGGGCACATTTCTTTGTGTGAATATATTAATTGTGATTCTCCAAACAATTCTATCAGTGCAAGCGGTGTTGCCAGAGAAGGTAAGTAAACAAAATGGCTAGATCTTATTACTAACATTACTAAATATTAGATTTTACAACAGTCTAACACGTTGATGTGATTTGTATCAAGTCCCCACTTTTATTCCATCATTTGGTAAGCTGCCTTTGGCTTCTTTATACCTTTGTGTTAGAGGTTTTTACAATATCTTAGCTATACAGCCAGATAGGTTGAGCCCATAACGCTGCCATAATGAAGAAGTCAAGATGCACATAAATATGCAAATTGTGACATTGATTATCAGTGAGATTATAATACCCTCAGGCTGCTAATGGAATTGCATGTAAAACGCTTGCCTGAGGCTTGCATTCCTGTTCATGTAAATCAAATTTTTGTGTATTTTAACATAGTTAAACTTCTTTGGTATGGTGCTATTTATTATCAGATAAACAAGTTCCAAATAGCTGCAGGAGAGGAGTGAAGATGGATGTCACTGTTAGCAATAACGGGTAAAAGATGTGGTGCATCTCCAGCAGGATCCCACCCCCGAGCACATCTTTCCCTCCCACACCTCCCAGTTTCTGCTTTCTGTAGGGATCGTACCCTATGCACTCCCTTGTCCATTCATCCCTCCCCACTGCTCTCCCTCCTGGCACTTACCCTTGCAAGCAGAACAAATGCTACAACTGCCTCTACACCACCTCCCTCACTACCATTCAGGGCCCTAAACAATTTTTCCAGCTGAGATGACAGTTCACCTGTGAGCCTGTTGGGGTCATTTACTGTTTTCGGTGCTCCCGGCGTGGCCTCCTGTATATCAGTGAGATCTGTTGTAGATTGGGAGACCGCTTCGCCGAGCACCCATGCTCTGTTTGCCAGAAGAAGCAGGATCTCCCAGTGGCCACCCATTTTAATTCCACTTTCCATTCCCAGTCCGATATGTCAATACATATGAGGCCACACTCAGGTTGGAGGAACCTCAAATCTCTTCCTATCTCTTCTTTCAGTTAGTCCTGACAAAGGGTCTCGGCCCAAAACGTCAACTGTACCTCTTCCTATAGATGCTGCCTGGCCTGCTGCGTTCCACCAGCATTTTTGTGTGTGTGTTGCTTGAATTTCCAGCATCTGCAGATTTCCTCGTGTTTGCGTTTATTTTCTGTCTGGGTAGCCTCGAACCCGATAGCATGAACATCGATTACTCGAACTTCCAATAATGCCCCCCCCCTTCACCGTTCACCAAGCCCCTTTTCCCTCTCTCACCTTATCTTTTTGCCTGACTATTGCCTCTCTCTGGTGCTCCTCTCCTCTTTACTTTCTTCCACGGCCTTCTGTCCTCTCCTATCAGACTTCTCCCCCCACCCCCCGCATCTGCACCCCTGTATCTCTTTCACCAATCAACTTCCCAGCTCTTTACTTCATCCTCCCCCTCCTGCTTTCATCTATCACTTTGTGTTTTTCTCCCACCTCTTTAATCTACTCTTCACCTTTTTTTTCTCCAGTCCTGCCAAGGGGTTTCAGCCCAAAACGTCAACTATACCATTTACCACAGATGCTGCCTGGCCTGCTAAGTTCCTCCAGCATTTTGTGTGCGTTGCTTGGATTTCCGGCATCTGCAGATTTTCTCTTGTTTGTGGTGTAGAAATTGTTTACTTCATTTTAATATAGTTGCCTTTGAAAAATTATTTTGAACATCCAGTAAGCAGCACGGGCTTTAATAGTGAGGTCCCTAGTGTAATTCTGATCTATATCGGCAGGCACAAATGTTTCATTGAATGTTCTTGCGGCTGCCAGCCAGCATTTGCATAGCACTGTAATTGGGATGGTTTCATGCAGCTCTCAGGAACTGAGAATGGTAGTCATTACAAAAGGATGAACAAAAAGTCATTGACAAGCACTGCAGGTGTCCCAGCCTGGCGCTCCGTTGAGAAGATGAATCTATTCTGGGAGTGCCCAATGATGATCACAGCTTGAGATAATCTGGTTTAAATTACAGAAATACAATTCAGAAGGGTCGTTTCATGGATAATCATACCTTCAACACTAATGAGTTGGTCAGCACAGATTTTGAATACCTGCCAGGTACACCATCAGGGCCTAACATTCACCCCTCTTGAAGGGCATTCAGACATTAGCCTCCAAGACAAAGATCACAGGATCTCCAGATACTGTGGGGATTCGCAGAGGCATAGTGTTATTTTTCCTTTTAAGGGTGTTATTTTCCCTTTTAAGGTGTGCATTAAAGACATGGAGCTCTTCGGGGAGTGAAGTTATGTCCTATAAGAAGTAATGGCATGCAAACCCTGCCACAGCTGTTGTGCACCCGATTGTGTCTCTAACTTTTCACTCACGACGGCTGTGCCCTGCGAATCTCCTGGTTATTTGTTTGTTTATTTTATTTAGAGATATCAGCAAGATAGCAGGCCCTTCTATACCAGTGAGCCTGTGCCGCCCAGTTACAAACGTGACCACTTAACCTACATCTTTAAGATGTGGAGAAAACTGGAGCACCATGTGGTTATAGGGAGAACGCATACAGGCAATGGCAGGGATTGAACCTGGGTCGCTGGTGCTGTAAAGCATTACGCGAACTGCTACGCTACCATTCTGCCCCTAATTCTTCTAGGGCTCCTGGTTTGGAAAGACTCGGCATGTTCTCAAAGGCACACACTCGTCCCCGCAGGTCCTGAAGTGTGTGAACAGTGAATGCGGTTCTGTGAACTATTGTATGGCATTGGTGCTGCGGTATATTTCCAGACTCAAGAGACTCTATAGTACTGGAAATCTAGAACAACACACAATGCTGGAGGAACTCAGCAAGGCAGGATGCATCTGTGGAGAGGAAAGATCTTGGCCCAAAACATTGACTGTTTATTCACCTCCATGGATGCTGCCTGACCTGCTAAGTTCCTCCTGCATTTTGTGTGTTGCATAGTAAAGTAGGAACCTGTACTAATAATCCAGAGATGCAAGTCCAAAATTAAAAAAGAACAGCGGGTGCTGGAAATATAAAACAAAACAGAAAATCCTGGAAAAATTCAGCAGGTTGGGTAAAACAAACAATTAACGTTTCATCTTGGAGACCATTTGACAGAACTGAGCAGAATTGTGACTTCCACAGCTTCTACAACAGCTGTGGAACTTAAATTTGGTAGTAAATTCCAAATTTCAGACCAGATTGGGTAATCATGGCTGCAAGGTTAATGACCAAATTCTGTAAAACTCGTGCAGTTTTGGAATGTCAGGATATCTGCCATTGCCACCTGGTCTGTCTATGTCTCTGCAGACTCACAGTAAGACTGATCCTCACTGTGGGTAAGCAGAGTGGCAGGGTATCATGATGCTTGACGCAACATTTTACAGCACCACAAAAACTGATCAGGGTTCAATTCCCACTGCTGCCTGTTCTCCCCGTGACCATGTGGGTTTCCTCCGGGTGCTGCCACACTCTAACCTGCTACAGTTAGATTAGATTATGAGGACAGTCAGTCCTCGTTTATTGTCATTTAGAAATACATGCATTAAGAAATGATACAATGTTCCTCCAGAGTGATATCACAAAAAAAACACTGACAAGACCACATAATTATAACATATAGTTACAGCAGTGCAAAGCAATACCATAATTTAATAAAGAGCAGACCATGGGCACGGTAAAAAAAAGTTTCAAAGTTCCGATCGACTCCCGATAGTCCCCGATAGCAGGCGGCAGGAGGGAGAAACTCTCCCTGCCATGAACCTCCAGGCACCGACAACTGCTGATGCGTTGGAAGCACCCGACCACAGCCGACTCTGAGTCCTTCCGAAAACTTCGAGCCTCTGATCAGCCCTCTGACACCGAGCACCATCTCTGCCGAGCGCTTCGACCCTGCCCCGGCCGCCAAGCAACAAGCAAAGCCGAGGACGCGGGGCCTTCTCCTCTGGAGATTCTGAATCACACAGTAGCAGCGGCAGCGAAAAAGGCATTTCAGAAGTTTCTCCAGATGTTCCTCGGTGCTCTCACGTCTGCCTCCATCAAATCAGGATTGTGCATGGCACCCTACTTGACAGATTACAGATATCATTCACTGGAGTGGCCACTGCGTGCTGCATCACGCCGCCATCTTCTCCTCCTCTTAGTGTCTGTAAGTTGTGGGCATGCTGTATTGGTGCCGGAAGCGTGGCGACACTTGTGGGCTGCCCCAAGCACGCACTCAGACTGTGTTGGTCTTTGATGCAAATGACACACTTCACTGTATGTTTCAATGTACACGTGACAAAGCTAATCTTAAACGCCCTCTGTAATGTTGTATCAAATGGCTTCATTAGAATGGAAGAAATTAAACAATGCAGATAACTAACATCGATCTCTGCACGAAATTCAGGTGCATCAACATCACTCCATCCCATTCAATCTCACAAAGTCCTTCTGGCAAACATCCTACTCTCATTTCCACCAAGAAGAACAAGCACAGAGTGAGCATGGAAACATCACTACTTGCTATGCATCACTACGCACAATTCCTCACTCAGAAATACATGATCATTTCCTTTTTTTATCTGGATATAAATCCTGGAATTCCTTCCCCAATAACACTGAATCAGAATTATGTTTAATATCACTGGCATATGTCATAAAATGTGTTGTTTTGCGGCTGCAGTACATCAATACATAATAGTGAAAAAACTATAAATTACTATAGGAAATAAATAAATAAATATATATATATATAGTTAAATTAAGTAAGTAGTGCAAAAAGAGTTCATGGGTTCATTGTCCATTCAGAAATTT
Organism: Mobula birostris; assembly: GCF_030028105.1. Classification (NCBI taxonomy): domain Eukaryota; kingdom Metazoa; phylum Chordata; class Chondrichthyes; order Myliobatiformes; family Myliobatidae; genus Mobula; species Mobula birostris. The sequence continues at coordinate 129,511,640 of NC_092370.1, forward strand.
GATGGCGGAGAGGAAGAAGCTGTTCCTAAAATGTTGAGTGTGTCAATTCCTTGGTCTTACTGACGTTGAGTGCAAGGCTGTTGTAGCGACACCACATAACCCGCTGATCTGTCTCACCCCTGTACGCCTCCTCATCACCATCTGAAATTTTGCCAACAATAATTGTGCTAATACCTTCATGGTGCTTCATTATCTTCACAGATTTTGCTGAGGAATGGCTAACAAATATTTATCTTTTCAGCAACATCCAGAAGATCAAAAATGCATAATTTAAAAAAGATGGTAATGTGGGTTTTGGTGCAGTGTTATACTGGGAAACCTGACACTGACGTTATGTGAACTTTGGAATCTTCGTGATTTTCATCTATTCGTTGGGTGACTCCATCATGCTATTAAAGTTTATAATGTAATTTCTAGCCTGATTACTTCTGAAATGCAGTGATGGGCAAGGTTCCACAATCAAAACAATTAATCAACAAGATCTTTGTTTTGCATTTTTTTGTTCATTGAAAATCGAAAAATTGTGCTGATTTGGGATAATCTTGGGAATGTGCACTTATAGCTCAACAGATAAACTGGGCTATTGTTAGGTGCAAAAGATTATCCCATATTGTGATATTTCCTCACTTGTGCCCTGCCCTGAAGTCATGGATAACATGCTCAAGTACTGATTTACAGTATCACACCATGATATAATTTGGCAAGAGTGAAACCAGCTGAAGCACACTCAATATATAGTAATTCCCTATTTGGGCAATCTTAGGATGCTGATTTTTTTATTGTATGGAGACAGTGAGCTAATTTTTAGTTAGCAATTGGTGCTTTGTGAAAAAATCTGTTTCTTTTCCCCAATACTTGTCTGTTTTATCGAATCACTGGAAATGTTACCCTCTTTCTCCTTTAAACATTTTTTTCCTTGTTTACTCATTATAGCAAGGCATTTTAACATGTCCAGCACAGGGAATTGAACTCAAAATTTCCTCAGTGACAGGAAGCAGAGAAAAATGGAAAGCATTCTAAAGCATTCAATTATCTTTTCCCTTTCTACTGCCATCCCTTCTGTTTACCCCATATGCTCTTGGTCCTATTTGTGTTTCTTCTTTTCCATTGAAGTATCCTTTCCCATCATCTGCTCCGCAGTTACACTCCCTTCATCCTTTTGAACAACTTTCCTACTTCACTGTCATTTGCTTTATTCTTTATTCTGTTTTATCACACTTCTCCCTTTCCCCTCTTTCCATCAGATTATTTTGGTAATGATTTCCGTCATTCATTGGTAATTCGTTAAGAGATTGTTCAGCCGACTAAACCAGTTAGTATTTAGAGTGCACAACAGTTACTTATAAATAGGACACAATGTCATCAGGACAGAGTTCAATCTGGGCAAGGATTCCAGTGGACTCCAGATGTTCTGCTTGTTAAATGCAGGTGTTCTTGCATAATTGTCTGGTTAATGTTAAGGCTAATATCAAATGAATCCCTTGCTGAAATTGGAACTGTTAACAAGATATAGGCAGGGGAATTAGTGATTGTGTAGGGTAGTTGATTTACAAAAGGTAATGAAGCACTCTGGTTTGGTAAGTCCAGGGAAGACGATCTCCGGCCCCGCCAAACGTGTGAGTTTGAGGCGCGAGTCCAACCCAAACCCCAAACCCGTTTGTGTGGATGCTGCCTGATTCATTACCGTTACAAATGAGTGCCGCAAAGTAACAGACAGTACACTGCATACAATTAAAAGATTTAGCTTATAATTCTTAATTTGACTAAAGGGTTAGTAAAGAAAGAACAAAAAAAGAACAGGGCCCAATTTAATGAAACAGTCTAATGTGCACAAGTTGGAGCTCACGGCTTCCCCTTCGCCGATCCTCCTTCGATCTCACCCCGGGCTTCATCAAATCACAGCCCCACTCTGGGTCGAATCCTACAACCTCTTCTCTCTGGTGTCTTCCCTCTTCATCTCCTTAACAGAAGCCCCAAGCTCAGCCTTAGTGTCCCTCACCAGAGAAACCTCCCCTTAATCCGGCCACCCTAATTGGATGGCACACAATTCTGTCTCTTATCTTCAACAGTAACCCAAACAAGCAGCTTGCAGAGAACAGCACAAAAATCAAATACAGAACAGCATAACCATAAAAAGAAATGAACCAGGGTTTTACAGTAAAAATCTTGCATGTTCCTTCTTTCATTGATCTGTGGAAATTCTTTTCATTATCTGATCCTGCCCAGTTTGTATGAAGCCTGTGTTTTTGGCTGCTTCACAGTGCACGTTGAGGAGGGGTGGAGGAAACTGTGCAAGGGAAACACTTGAGTTTCTGAACACTACTTTCTCTGATTTTTAAATTGAACCATGGCATTTTCAGATTAGTTCTGGGTTTCACGTTCAACCAGGATACATGGATGTAATACTGGTGCGATGACTTTGTGTAGCCCCAATATTCTCGGTCTAGATCGGATATCCACATAAACGCAAGCGATTCTGCTGATACTGGAAATCCAAGGTAACACACACACAATGCTGGAGGAACTCAGCAGGTCAGGCAGCATCAATGGAGGGGAATAAATAATTGACATTTCGGGCTGAGATGTCAACTGCTTATTCCTCTCCATTGGTGCTGTCTCATCTGTTGAGATCCACCAGCATTTTGTGTGTGTTATTCAGATATCCGCATGTCAGAATTTTAAAAAATAATCAATTGCTTGCATTATGAAAGCTATAAGAACATTAAGAAACGGTGGGGGTGTGCTTTGGTTAAAGCCTTCTTTGGTTTAATACTACCTTATATGGCACAAGTGTAGTTTCTTTGTTTCACAATGTTCTATTGATGCATCCTTGAGTTGGCTGCACTGTAACTAGAATGGAGGAATTGGAGGTGAATTAAGGCATGTCTGCTTGTTATGACTGTTTGACCTTAAAGATCTGCAGAGAGCTTGGTCTTCCTAGCTGACCTGTAGAAGCCTGTCAGTAAAGGCTGCAATATACAGCCACGGGAAAATGATCCCAGGCACCTGAACTCATTGTCAAAAGTAGTTGATTGTGATATGTATGTCACTTCATCACCAGCAATTTGCTTTCTTAACCCTACTCCCACATATCACAGTACGTATTAACTCACTCTGTAGAATTCATTCGCATTGATATATTTGATTGCATTTTATTAGTCCAGCCACCACTGAAATTTGACCAATTATTCAGCACATCTATCCCTCATTATCAACAAACATCCTTTGTCGTAGACATGGCCGGTTGATCTCCTGTAACCCTTCTTCATGAAGGGTGCACAAAGCTGCCGGGAAAAACAGAATCACACGTGGCTCCCTAAGCAGAGGAGGAGATCTTGAATGTAAAGGTTTCTGAATGTAAGGCCACCAGAGACTGATGTGTGGAGGGCAAGTGTCAGAATTTGAAATTATCTAGCCACATTGAATGCAGCACCAGGGCTCGAAGTCAGCATGGCGTGAAAAATGAATTGAAGTGCGTAATACCCAGAGACTTCTAATTAGTCTTCTTCATAGGGCCATCATCTGTCATGTTGGTTGTGTTTTCGTCAAAGGACACTGCTCATTCTGAGGGTGCAATGTAATGGGACTTGTATTCATCACGAGCCAGCTTCGAACATTATCGTGCAGCGCAGGCCCATTCAGCCCATGATGTTGTGTCAAACCTTTAATGTTTTCTAAGTTCAATCTAACCTTTCCCTCCTCATAGCCCTCACTCATGCGCCTATCTAAGAGTTTCCTAAATGCCCCTAATGTATCTGTCTCTACCACCACACTTGGCAAAGTGTTCCAAGTACCCACCACTTAGCTCCGACATCCCCCCACCCCAATATTTCCTGCTACTTTCCTCTACTTACCTTAAAATTATGCCTTCTCATACTAGCTTTCGTGGTGTATTTTTCAACATAATTGAGCATTAAGGTTCTTACGGAAAATGATGTATCAAAGACAGACATCCCACCTCTCTCGGAAGTTCCAGGAGTCTCCCACATAGCAATAGTGGCTCCCTGACGCCCGGAAATTATATACAATATTCCGAAAAATGAATTTTTTGAGAGGGAGAGGGAGAGAGAGAGCGAGCAACCTGATTGGTCTCTCTTCGTGCTAAGAGTGGTCTCCAACCACCGGGCCGCGAGGAAACGATATGATTTGGCGATATGAAACGATATGAGTCAGCTGCACCTTTCCTCATTCCCTGTTATGCACTGTTGAATTTGAACGCACGCGATGTCATTACGCATGCGTCATGCATGTCAACTCCTCGAGTTTGCAAATGACGATGGGCTGAAAAGTATGTTTGACATAACATCTCCGCCGGCATTCTGGATCAAAGTCAGGGCTGAATATCCTGAGGTAGCCATGAAAACACTGAAAACGTTGCTTCCATTTCCAACATCATATCGCTGCGAAGCGGAGTTTTCTGCAATGAAGGCAACAAAAACAAAATTGCAGAATAGACTGGACATACGGAACTCCCTTCGAGCATCGCTGTCTCCCATCACCCCTTGATGGCACCGTCTTGTTGCAGGAAAACAAGCCCAGGGCTCCCACTGATTCAGTGATATTAGTGTGTTGCAACGATTTTATATGTTCATATAAGGAAAATATGTGCTGTGTGTTTAATATCCAAACGTTACTTAAAATGTTATGATGCTGTTGACTTATAATTGACATATCACTATATTCATGCAAGGAAAATATGCACTGTGTGTTTAATATTAAATTCATTAGATAAACCCTTTTAGAAATGAAATTGAGTGTATTAGCCACTTATAAGTGACTTATAGTTGACTTATCACCTATATTCCAGCCGTGACCCCCCCCGGGTCGGCCGGTCCGCAAGAATATTGTCAATATTAAACCAGTCTGCGGTGCAAAAAAGGTTGGAGACCCCTGCTAAGTAGACCTATCAGTTTTCTCTGTGGGTGGGCTTTACAGTCGACCTCAAAAATAATGACAGTGTTGCTCGCTGCACTGTTTGCAACAGTGACTTTTCTATTGCCCATGGTGGGTTAAATTGTAAAAGACATATTGAGGTGAGTTTAACAGGTGTCATTCATTCATTAGCGTAGCTAATGTTATTTAAACTAGCTGGCTGGCTGCTAAGGAGCTACTCTATTGATGTCCTACATGATGGGGCCAAACTCCCTGTAGACTTTCTTAAAGTTGTAATAGAATAAACATGATAATATAATATAAGTACATATTTTAATGTCACATTTTCTGCATATACCCAACTTGGTTTACAGATTAGACAAAATCACTAAACAAAGTATTGCATACACCCTTGGAGGTCGACCGGGGGAGGGGGGTGCTACCTCCCTGAAATGAGTTTTTGTAGGGTGGGATGTCTGCAAAGAGTAATTAAGTTTACAAGCTCCCTTGATCTTAATGTTGGTTTTAGCTTGTTTTACTCTGGTTAAGTTTAGCCATAAAGGAACAGCCATTACCTTTGCAAGTTTAGTTCTTGCTACAGGATGAATTTCAATTTGAAAAATTACTGTCTACCTGACATTGTACACGTAAATTCTCCATGTTGCTTATTCGAAGAGTTAGGGCAGCCAAGAGGCGTTGAATTAGTTCTAGAGTTTACCTAACTGAAACCAAATTGCTTGCCTCAATTGAGCAATGATAAACTCCCCACTAGTAAATGAGCCAAATTATCAACTTGGTTCTTGCAGTTGTGTAGGAGACCCCAGTACATGCCTGAACAATCTGCATTCTGGACTGGCTGTGGGCCATAAGCTGTATATTATGAATGCCTGCTGAACAGAGGACACTAGCTAAATAATGGAACTCCCTACACGTGATATAAATATAAAGCCCAGATAAGTGGATTTTCTGGAGCTGTAAGTGGCAAAGGCATGGATAAATGTTTCAGCAGCAGATAAACAGAGGTCCGCAATAATTTGTGACAACCATAATAGCATTGTGCAGCTGATGCTTCCAGCAATGTATGCATGTATCTTCCATGTTATCACTGATCTTCAGCTCTTCATAGGGTGTGCTAGCTCTGGTGTAATCATCAGAAATCAGTCATTTAAAGAAAAGTTTAAGTACAGGTTTCCCCCACCATCCTATAGAGTGTTCCTATGAAACGGTTCGTAAGCCGAAATGTCGTAAAGCGAAGAAGCAATTACCATTTATTTATATGGGAAAATTTTGTGAGCGTTCGCAGACCCAAAAATAGCCTACCAAATCATGCCAAATAACACATAAAACCTAAAATAACAGTAACATATAGAAAAAGCAGGAATGATATGATAAATACACAGCCTATATAAAGTAGAAATACTTCTCTACAACGATTGCCTGCACAGATCTCCGTAGCGAAAATCTCACGCAAGCGCTGTTAGCATAAACGCACTCTCCAGTAACCTTTAAACTATGAAGCTGCCAAATCTACCAAATAACATGTAAAAATACACAGCCTATATAAAGTAGAAATAATGTACGTACAGTGTAGTATCACTTACCAGAATTGGGAAAACAGCGCCGAGCACACTGATGATGGTGTGTTAGGCTGAGTCGTCGCAGGCTGGGTGGTGCAGTGGCCTCCTTACCTCTGTTCTAAAAGGTTGCCCCTCAATTTCAAGGATGCGCTCCCTAGTTCTGGATACCCCCACCAAGGGAAACATGTTCTCCACATCTACCCTATCTAGTCCTTTCAACATACGGTAGGTTTCAATGAGATCCCCCACAGGCCCAAAGCTGCCAAATACGCCTCATATGTTAACCCCTACATTCCCAGAATCATTCTCATGAACCTCCTCTGGACACTCTCCAATGACAACACATCCTTTCTAAGATATAGGGCCCAAAACTGTTAACAATACTCCAAGTGAGAACTGACCAGTGTCTTATAAAGCCTCAGTATTATCTCCTTGTTTTTGTATTCTACTCTCCTTGTAATAAATGCCAATATTGCATTTGCCTTCTTTACCACAGACTCAACCTGTAAATTAACCTTCTGAGAGTCTTGTATAAGGATTCCTAAGTCCCTCTGTACCTCTGATGTTTGAATTTCTTCCCATTTAGAAACAGTCTGCACTACTATTCCTTTTACCAAAGTGCATTATCATATATTTCCTAACATTGTATTCCATCTGCCACATTTTTGCCCAGTCTTCCAATTTGTCTAAATCCTGCTACAATCGCATTGCTTCCTCAGCACCACCTACCCCTCTATCAATCTTCGTATCACCCGCAAACTTTGCCACAAAGCCATCAATTCCATTATTTAAATCATTAACAAACATTATAAAAAGTAGTGGTCTCAATACTGACCCCTGAGGAACACCACTAATCACTGGCAGCCAACCAGAAAAGGCTCCCTTTATTCTCACTCACTGCCTCCTGCCTGTCAGTCATTCTTCTATCCATGCCAGTATTTTTCCCCTAACACCATAGGATTTTCTCTTGTTAAGCAAACTCATGTGTTGCACCTCATCAAATACCTTCTGAAACTTGAAGTAAATGACATCCACTGCCTCTCCTTTGTCCACTCTGCTTGTTATATCCTCGAAGAACTCTAACAGATTTGTCAGGCAAGATTTCCCTTTACGAAACCATGGTGAATTTGACTTATTTATCAGTAGTCTCCAAGTGCCCAGAAATCCTCACTAATAGGCTCCCAACACTTTCCCAAACACTGAGGTTAGGCTAACTGACCTATAATGTCCTTATTTCGCCTTCCTCCCTTCTTAAAGAGTGGAGTGACATTTACAATTTCCCAGTCCTCCGGGAATCATGCGAGAATCAAATGGTTCTTGAAAGGTCATGACTAATGCATCCGGTATCTCTTTGGCAACCTCTTTTGGGACTCTGAGATATAGTCCATCTGGTCCAGGTGACTTATCCACCTTAAAACCTTTGAGTTTGCCTAGCATTTTTTCCTTTGTAATAGCAATGGCACTCACTTCTGCTCCCTGATAGTGCTAGTGTCTTTCACATTGAAGACTGATGCAAAGTGCTCATTAAATTTATCTGCTATTTCTTTGTCCCCCATTACTACCTCATTAGCATTATTTTCCAGTGGTCCAGTATCAACTCTCACCTCCCTTTTACTCTTTATATAACTGAAAAAATTGTTTGTATCCTGCTTTATATTATTGGCTAGTTTGCCCTCATATTTCATCTTTTCCTTTTTAAAGTATTTTTAGTTGCCTTTTGTTGGATTTTAAAAGCTTCCCAATCATCCAACTTCCCACTCTAGTTTTGCTACATTATATGCCCTTTTCTTGGTTTTTATGCAGTCCTTAACTTCCCTTGTCAGCCACGGTTGCCTATCCCTGCCATTTGAGAACAACTTCTTCTGTCCGACATACCTATCCTGCGCTTTGTGAACTGTTCCCAGAAACCTCAGCCACCTCTGTTCTGCCGTCATCCTCGCCAGTATCCCCCTCCAATCCACCTGAGCAATCTCCTCTCTCAAGCCTCTAATTCCCTTTATTCTATTGCAATACTGATACATGTGACTTATGCTTCTCCCTCTCAAATTGCAGTGTGAATTCAATCATATTATGATCACTGCCGCCTAAGTCTTCTGCTGTAGTGGCCCATCCACTTCAAGGTTTGAAGTGTTGTGCATTCAAAAATGAACCTCTGCACACCACTGTTGTAACGTGTGGTTATTTGAGTTACTGTCACCTTCCTTTCAGCTTGAACCAGTCTGGCCATTCTCCTCCCATTAACAAAGCATTTCACTCAACAGAAATGCCACTCACTGGGTGTTTTTTTTGTTTTTTACACCATTGTCCATAAACTCTAGAGACTGTTGAGTGTGAAAATCCCAGGATATCAGCAGTTTCTGAGATACTCAGACCACCCCATCTGGCACCAACAATCATTCAGGTTCAAAGTCACTTAGATCACCTTTCTTCTCCTTTCTGATGTTTGGTCTGAACAACAACTGAACCTCTTGACCATGTATTCACGCTTTTATACATTGAGTTACAGCCATATGATTGGCTGATTAGATACTTGCATAATGAGCAGCTGTACCTAATAAAGTGGCCACTGATTGAGTGTGTGTGTGTGTGTGTGTGTGTGTGTGTGTGTGTGTGTGATGGGGAAGCGGTGATGCATCTTGCCTCACCTGTACGGGCTGGAGTCTGTCCAGGTCAGGATCTTTAGAGGAGGCTACAGGTCTCCTGTGATTGAGGAACTCCAAAAAAAAAGTTAGTGAAAATTTAGTATTGGAGAAATTAATGGAACTGAAAAGTGATACATCTACAAGTCCTGATGACTTGCAAGCTAAGGTTTATTCCACAAACTTGGATGGAAAATGGAATCAAAGTTTGGAAATGGTGTCCTGCTAACTGTTATGATTGGCATTTAAAACCTAAATATTTCAGTGTGAAAGGCTGTTGCACTGTTCAAAATGGAACAGCTTATAAATATTATAAATGTCAGCAAAGAACAAGTGGTGCTGGATATGCAACACAATGGGAGATTAGACAGCGAGATACGATGTTCAGCGTGTTTTATTGCTTAAGGTCAGGACACCTAGATACTGCATTGGATCCAACTTTCCAAGTGGCATTCTTGCCTACTGAGCCAAGAGCATATTTATACATGTTACAAGAATATATTTTAAAGTAGTACAAATGTGTTGCCATGCTAACTGAATCTTAAGTAGCCAACTGTTTAATATGATGTGTGGCTTTAGATTAATTAGAAATCATTAATTCTCTTAAATGTACGGCAGGTTCTGAAAACATTTCACATACAAAAATATACTAGTAACTTTTCTGGGAAAAGAGGTGCTGTACATTGTAATAATGCATTTGTATGGAAAATGGGTGCAATACATTTTAAAAGGGGTTAGTGGATTTGAAGTGAGTTAACACCTCTGGTAACATCAGTCAGAGAGGAAATGTGGTAACTAATTTTCTCACCTGGAGCTGTAAACCCAAGTGAAGTGTTTAGTGACAGTCAGTGTGAAATGAGTTTCAGACAAGTAGCTTGACTTTATTGTGACTTTCTGAATTTACACTGCTGAACTGTTTCCCCAGCAATCAGTGAAGAACACTGATTCACTGTTTTACTTTGCCAATAGCACGGAGGAGCAGAACTAGGCCATTCGGTCCGTCATGTCTGGCCCACCATTCCATAATGGCTGATTTTATGTTATTTATTGAGAGACAGCGCAGAGTAGGCCCCTCTGACCCTTTGAGTGGTGCTGGCCCACAATCCCCGATTTAATCCTAGCCCAATCACGGGACAATTTACAACGACCAGTTAACCTACCAAGCGGTGCGTCTTTGGAGCGTGGGAGAAAACCGGGGCACCCGGAGGAAACCCGCTCAGTCACAGAGAGGATGTTGCAAACTCCTTACAGGCAGCAGCAGGAACTGAACTCCAAACTCGGACACCCCGAGCTGGAATAGCATCACACTAATCGCTACACTATTCTAGTTTCTTATGTACTTGCCTCTACACCACCTGTGGCAGGGCATTACAACATCTTTAGGTTGTTATGCATTCCGCTGTATCTTTCAATGTACGTGCGATAAATAAAGCTCATCCAGTGGTTTGGTGAAAAATGGCAGCTGAACTCCATCCAGACAAATGTGAGGGAATTGAATCCAGGTTGCTGGTACTGTAACGGGTTGTGCTAACCACTACATTTTATTTTCCCTCTCAACCCCATTCTCCTGCCTGCTCCCCATAACCATTGATGCTCTGACTATTCAAGAAGTAACTTGAATCTTTGCATAGTTGCCCATCCTGATGTCAGGCCAGTCATGTGAAAAATGAGAGCTCAGTACATCCAAACCCATAAAAACTATGATCTGCAGAGTTCCTTGTTATAAAATCTCCCCAAATTCCTTTGCTATCATTTTAGCATCCTTGTCTCCTTCCAGAAATATAAGAAGCAACACATTTGTTTTAATGCCACCAGCAATTTTTCAGAAGTGAAATTTAAACTAAGAGTATTGACTTCTGTTAACCAACTGGTGCTTTCACCATGGTACATGAGAGGTTCATGATTACAATTTCCTTCATCTTTGTCTTCATTACATGATGGCAAACCACTATGCTGACTGGTATTCACCATTACATAATTTGTGTGCAGTGCACTTTGATGTTTCGCCTCAATGCGTGGACAGTTGAGTAGCAGTTCTTGTGTGAAATCAGGTTTGCAGGTTCAGTGTGGGGACAAAAGACACACTGTAAGAAACTTAACCAAATATTCAGCAAACCCTTCAAGTTACGCCCAATTACAAGTGCTCAGCTCATCTGCGTCCTGGCCCTGTCTTGCTGCAGCAGACTTCCACCGTTCCAGCGGCACTGGTTGCAAGCGCCAGCCCGTTGGTGACCCAGAGAGCTAACAGGAAACCTGGTGCTTTCACCGTGCTAGATCCATACTCTAGCTGCACTGTGACTCATCCACTGGCATCGTGGCGCCAACCAGCGGCCAGTGGAAGGGCTGCAACGCTCCTTAAACGGACCAATCCCAAGCTAGCAGAGCGGAGTGGCTTTCCGTGAACAGGTAAGATTAATACTTACCACAACATTTCACCCCTCGAAAGATGCAATACTGTGGTACTCGTCCTGTAGGCTAGTAAAACCCTCGGGACGCCCCACTATACTACACAGAAAATGTCACACTATGATACGTAGAATTATTAACCCACTAGTTGCTACCCAGTGTTTTGCAGCAGCCCACCGACCTCCCAAAAGGCCATCAGCTCAACCACCCCACCCCCAGGGCTCTCTTCTTTTCTGATCACAATTATTGATTACGGGGTATGATCAGCCAGGTGAGTAATGTTCCCAGACTCGTCGGGGATGTAGGTGCAGCGCTCTTGACCAATGGCAGCACAGATGCCACCTTTCTCTGCGTGCAGGTAGTCCAAGGTCTTCTGATTTTGTGAGGCCACCATCCATATAGGCATCATTCCAGCTGATACTCTGGTCAGTGCAGTCTCTGTATGTTTGAGCACTGCGGCCGTCTTGTTGTGCAGTGCTTCCATCACAGAGGCCATGCGTAGCAGTTAGAGAGAAAAGCTATCATCCAGCACCTTTCTGCTTCTTACTGTGCTGACCGTCATGGGCAGGGTGCTCGTCCAGGCTATTAAGGTGATATATGGTATCACATACCCCGGATTGCAGTAGCTGTGGGAAGCCTGGGAGCTGCATATCCAGGAAGAACCTTTTAGCGTCCAGGGAGCACCTATCTTCACTGCTTCCCAGGATACTGCTCCTGCTCGCACTCACTGTGCTCCACTGACTGACTGGACCCGTGCTCATCATACTGCCTGCACCAACACTCCTTCCACTTCTCTCTTGGCAGAGGGATTACTCTTGGGATTAGTCAAATCATAAATAGGGAAGAACCAGTCCTTACTCCACCCGGGGTTACTGTGACTCCAGTTCTTTAAGGCCATTCCCATACTATGGATAGAATCGACTGTTCGCTCTCGGCTTTCCCCAGAACGGAATGCAAATCCCGAGAAGCTGAGCTGTTCTTCTGAGTTAAAGAGAGGCACCCCTTCTGCAGCGTGGGTTGTGTCCTCATGCAGATCCAACAGTCCAAAGCTTTGGTGTGGTTTGCGTGCTCATATATCATCTGTAGGAATGTGTTGTAGGATCTCACACCGATCAGCACATCACCATTGCCGTCAGCTTCCACCACTTTTCCATTCTGTAATGTAGGGAGACACAAACTCACTCCCACCTGGTTAGTCACTGGGTATCTAGACAGATTATCTCCTATTCCTCCGGTAAAATCACACATCGCGTATTCCCTGATCCATGCGCCATAATCTCCCCTTGCTCTGGTAGCCCCTGTGGGTGTTGAACCCAAACCATCCCCAGTTCCTCCTCCGATTCCACCTCTGCAGAATACGACACTGCCGAGTGCCAGGACATAGCGGATCCTCCTGGGCCCACTGGTTGTCACAAGCATGAGAAAAATCTGCAGATGCTAGAAATTCAATGCAAAACACACAAAATGCTGGAGGAACTCAGCAGGCCAGGCAGCATCTATGGAAATGAACGATCAGTTGGTATTTCAGGCTGAGACTCTTGATCAGGACTAGAAAAAAAAGAGGAGAAGTCAGAGCAAGAAGCAAGAATATGCGACTGGGAGCACTCCTATTGGGAACGTATCTGGGAGAATGTGCATCAACACCCAATTTTCCATTTCCATAAATGCTGCCTAAAACTGCTGAATTCCTCCAGCATTTTGTGTGTTTTATTGTACTGGTCATCCACTGCCTGTTACAGCACAGGTAGCCACCCCTGAAAGGTGCGGATGGGGGTCACAACTTAATCTGTTGTTTCAACAGCCCGTTCATACACTGGATCAGCCCTGCCCCCTGTGGGTAGTATGGGATGTGGAACATCCACAGAACGCTGGATTCCGCAGCCCACCCCTGGATTTTGGCTCCTGCAGAATGTGAGCCATTGTCCGATTGGATCTCGCAGGGGATCCCATACATGGATGACCAGTGCCGCAAACCTTTTAGTGTGCTTTCCTGGTCAGCGTGGCTGCACGGCACCACCAGTAGGACACCAGAATATGTGTCCACCATTGTGAGCACATATTGTTTCTTGTTCTGTGATGGCAGAGGCCCAACCTATCTACTTGCCATACCTGACTAGTCCCCGTGCCCTTCGGATGCTTCCCGGGGACCCTTTGGCTACCCCCCCAAGCTTAACCTGCTGACAGGTAGGGCAGCTCGCAACTGCTGCCCTGGTCTCATCAAAAAATCAACACCACCCCTTGGGCTTTTGCCCATTTCCTTGCCGCTTACCCTCCCATAGATGCCCGCTCTTCTGGTGTGCCCATACCGCAAGACACATGTTCTCCTCCTTGGAAAACACTGTGGCTGTCATAATCTGCGGAGCTCGATCGACAGCAGCATAATGTATGGCCTCAGTGTCCTGAGTGCTGTGGGCATCTCATGGTAGACTGTGATTGGACGTTGATGCACATCCTTCCATGTGCGTTCCCAATAGGAATGCTCCCAGAGAGGTCACCTGTGCACCTCTCAGTTCCGCCCAAGCCAATGAGGTATTTACACTGCCATGCCATTAGTCATTGCCCAGGAATTGGTGTAGATCCTCATAGCTTCATTGCCTCCTGGAGGGGCCACCAGCTCAGCCAGTTGGCTAGATCCCCCTCACTCTTCTGGGTAACACCCCTCCCTGACACAGGGTGGAGAGCAGCATCCTTCCACCAGTCCTTGCCACTCCATCAATCGCTGGAGCCGTCAGTAAACCAGACTTGCTGTTTCTACTCAGCAGTATGGTCATTTTAGGGTTTACCCCACTCTAATGGATGAGGGGTTGATGGTGGGAACTTCATCGGAGTGTAGTGGTCGTTACCAGGGAGAGATATGACCTGCTCACGGAGGCAGCCCACCCTATCAGGACCCTTCTCTACCCTGTCTGCAATGTACCACTTCTTCTTGAAAATAGAAGACCGCTGAGCACAGTCCTCTCTGTAGGTTGAATTGTTAGATGTGGCAATTTCAAAGCCTGCCTTCTGCTCAGGGCCCCATTGGTAGGCAGTCTTTTTCTGGGAGACTTGGTACTGGAGGCACAGCATCAGCAGCAGCAGGGGATGTGCTGATGCCAATACCCCTGCAGCCAGAAAGCACCTCCCTGACTCCCTTTCCTCTCAGGGAACCCTTCCTTATTAAGCACGGACACAATGTGCTGTCCCATTTTCACCCAGTGGGTGTCCATCTGGACTGACCAGTCCACTGGTGCACTGTGGCCCGCCTGTAGGCTGGGGAGACCCCCAAATCTGCACCGTTGTCAGTCCACCCTGGGACTCAGTGCTCCTCACACTTCCGTTCAATCACCGAACCCTGCTCGCAGTGCCAATTATGTGAAATTAGGTTCATGGGTTTGGTGAGTGGGGACACAAGACACTCACTACCAGTAAGTAAGTTAACTATTTAAGACAAATGCTAAACATTCAGTAAACCCTTCAAGTTACATCAAGTTACAAATACCTTCTGCAAAGTGTGCACTTCGATCTTCTCTCACTGCAGCACACTTCCACTGTTCTCATTGCAGCGGCCGTAACCCCAGTCTGTCAGTGTTCCAGAGAGCAAAAAGGAGACTGGGTGCATTTTAGATTTATACTCTTGTTTAGCAGCATATGAGGATAATATTACAGGAAAGATACTAGCACGGACTGAAGATTGACTGACTGGCAGGGATAAAGTGAACAAAGGGGCCTTTTCTGGTTGGCTACTGGTGACTAGTGGTGTTCCACAGGGTTCTGCATTGGGCTGCTTATTTTCACATCAATATCAATGAATTGGATGAGGGAATTGATGGCTTTGTGGCCAAGTTTGAGGGCAATATAAAGATAGGTGGAGTGGGGGGGGGCAGGTAGTGTTGAGGAAGCAGGGAATCTGCGGAAGCACTTGGACATATTAGGAGAAGTGGGCAAAGCATTGGCAGATGGAATGCAGTGTAGGGAAGGGTATAGTCATGTACTTTAGTAGAAGAAATAAAAGTGTAGATTATTTTCTGAAAATTCAGAAATCTCAGGTACACAGAGACTTGGGAATCCTAGTCCTGAATTTCCTAAAGGTCATCTTGCAGGTTGACTCAGTGGTAAGGAAGGTAAGTTCAATATTAGCCTTCGTTTTGAGAGACCAGAATCTAAAAGCAAGGGTGTAATGCTGAGACTTTATAAGGCATTGGTCAGACTACGTTTGGAGTATTGTGAGCAGTTTTAGGCCCCACGTCTAAGAAAGGATGTTCTGGCACTGGAGAAGAAGTTCACGAGAATGATCCTAGTAATGAAAATGAGGAGCATTTAATGTCTCAGGGTCTGTACTCGCATGAGTTTAGAAGCATGAGGGGTTAGCTCATTAAAACATATCAAATATTGAAAGGCCTAGATTGAGTAGATATGGAGAGGATGTTTCCCATAGGGAAGGAGTTGAGGATCAGAGGGCACAGCCTCAGAATAAAGAAGGTCCTATAAGAACAGAAATGAGAAGGTATTTCTTCAGCCAGAGGGTGGAGAATATGTGGAATTCATTGCCACAGACAACTGGAGAGGCCGTGATTGGGTATATTTTATGTGGAAATTGATGAGTTCTTGATTAATAAGGACATCAAAGGTTATGGGGGAAGGCAGGAGAATAGGGTTGAGAGAGAAAATAAATCAGCTGTGAATGAATGGTGGAGTAGACTTGATGGGTTGAATGGCCTGTTTCTGCTCCTATATCTTATGTTCTCATGGTTAACTTCTCACAAGAAGTAACAGCCACGTAATATGATTTTTTAAATCAAAGACCATAAGATTAGGAGCAGCAGTAGGCCGTTCAGCCCATCGAGTCTGTTCCGCCATTCAATCAGTTCTTCCAGTCTTCCAGATCCAATTCTTCTGGTCATTCCCACTCCCCTGCCTTCTCCCCATACCCTTTGATGCCCTGGCTAATCAAGAACCTATCTATCTCTGCCTTAAATGCACCCAATGACTTGGCCTCCACAGCCGCTCGTGGCAGCAAATTCCACAGATTTACCACCCCCTGACTAAGGTAATTTCTCCACATCTCGGTTCTAAATGGACGTCCTTCAATCCTGAAGTCGTACCCTCTTGTCCTGGACTCCCCTACCATGGAAAATAACGTTGCCATATCTCATCTGTTCAGGGCTTTTAACATTCGTAATGTGATTCCCCCCTCATTCTCCTGAACTCCAGGGAATACAGCCCAAGAGCTGCCAGATGTTCCTCACCCTTTCATTCCTGGAATCATTCTCGTGAATCTTCTCTGAACCCTCTCCAATGTCAGTATATCCTTTCCAAAATAAGGAGCAAAAATCTGAACACAATACTCAATGTGTGGACTCATGAATGCCTTACAGAGCCTCAACATCACATCCCTGCTCTTATATTGTATACCCCTAGAAATGAATGCCAATGTTGCATTTGCCTTCTTCACCACTGACTCAACCTGGAGGTTAACCTTTAGGGTAGAACAATACAGAACATAACAAGCAACAGCAAAAAAAAAGCCTCTTTCCTCCCTCCCATCCATCCACAGTCATGGTCAGTCCTCCTAACCCAGGACAGACCTCAAAGCTTTGTCCATCAAATTTCAACTTCCAGCCTTATGATCGATCTCAGGCTTTGATCTTTGGTATTGATTCCCGGACTAGCCGATGATAGGATTCCTAACTCTAGCCCTTGAACTCCAGGCTCGCCTCAGGCCTCCTGCTCACATGGACATCCAATCCTGGGACCCACTGACCTGGAACTGCCCAATATCCACAGATATCCTTCATCACACATCCACATCGCTGGCCTATGGACACGGAGTGGAGGACTGGCCTATTGACACGGAGTGGAGGCCTGGCCTATGGACACGGAGTGGAGGCCTGGCCTATGGACACGGAGTGGAGGCCTGGCCTTTGGACACGGAGTGGCGGCCTGGCCTTTGGACACGGAGTGGAGGCCTGGCCTTTGAACACAGAGTGGAGGCCTGGCCTTTGGACACGGAGTGGCGGCCTGGCCTTTGGACACGGAGTGGAGGCCTGGCCTTTGAACACAGAGTGGAGGCCTGGCCTATGGACACGGAGTGGAGGCCTGGCCTTTGGACACGGAGTGGAGGCCTGGCCTTTGGACACATAGTGGAGGCCTGGACTCCCGGTGTCCTTTGTCACCAGTCTACATCACTGGCCTTTGAACGTGGAGTGCAGAGCAGATGTCTAGACTCCGGCCTGACCTCTAGCTCTCCTACATCCCTGATCCAAAATCCAACCTGACCTCTAACTCCTCTCTATCCCCAAAACCATCCCTACAAACTTTAAAACAAAACCCGCTGGCAGCTCATTCCACACTCTTACCGCCCTCTGACTGAAGAAATTCACCTTTAAATATTTTACCTTTCACCCTCAACCTGTGACCTCTAGTTCTAGGCTCACCCAACCTCAGTGGCAAACCCGTGAGCTTGCATTTAATCTATCTCTATCGCTCAATATTTTGTATAGCTCTATCAAATTTCCCCTCATTCTCCTACAGTCCAGAGAATAACATCCTAACCTATTCATCCTTTCTCTATAACTCAGGTCCTCAAGTCCTTGTATATTTTGTCATTACTCCTTTAATCTTCTCAATATCTTTCCTGTAGATAGGTGACCACAATACTCCAAATTAGGCTTGAATCCAAATATTGATGCAGAATCAGACAGGAGTTCAGGAGGATAAATGGTGGTACATTGACTTTGATTGCAAGAGCATTTTGAGTACAAGAGTGAAAAAGCCTTCATGTTGCTTCTTGGTGAGCCTACTACAGGCCTGGTCTCCCCGCCTAGGAAGGATATGTTCATAATAAAGAGAGTACAACAGAGAATCACTGGATTGATTTCTGTACTGTTGGGATGGGGGTGGATGGGTTGGTGAAGTGGTGTTAAGTCAATGGCACACAGTATTCCTGAACCTTTGTCTGTGTTTTCCTCAAAACTCAACAAAATGGCATATTCTCCCTGTGACCACATGGGTTGCCTTCCTCATTAGAAGGATATGCAGGTTGGTAGGCTGGTAAATTGTTCTCAGTAACACACACAAAGTGCTGGAGGAATTCGGCAGGTCGGACAGCATCTGTGGAAAGGAATAAAAAGTCAATACATGGAGCTGATACTCTTCATGAGGAAGCGGGAAGAAGCCAGAATAACAAGGTGGGAGGGGGAGAAGGAGTACAAGCTAGAGGGTGATAGGTGAAGCCAGGTGTGGGGGAATGTAGATTGGGGGGAGTTGAAGTGAGAAGCTGGGAGGTGATAAGGAGGAAAGATTGGTGGATGAAGAAGTAGGAATTTGATAGGAGCGAAGTGTGGACCATGGGAGAAAGAGAAGGTAGAGGGACCCAAGGGGGAGATGATGAGCAGCTTACGAGAAGAGGGGTAAGAGGGCAGCCAGATTGGGGAATGCAAATGGAGAGAAGTGAGAGAGGGGAGAAATGATTGATGTTCAGGTTGGAGGCTACCCAGACGGAATATGAGGTTTTGCTCCTCCAATTTGGGAGTGGCCTCATTGTGGCAGTAGAGGAGACCATGGACTGACATGTTGGAATGGGTATCTGGATTAGAACTAAAATTAAGAAATCCTGCTTCTTGCAGATGGAGCTAAGATGATCTTCAAAGCAGAATAGAGGAGGCCACATCAGGAGTATTGGATACAGTAGACTTGCAGGTGAAGGGTTGCCTCATCTGGAAGGACTGTCTGGGGTCCTGAATGCTGATGAGGAAGGAGGTGAATGGGTAGGTGTGGAAATTCCACTGGCAGGGATAATTTCTAGGAGGGAGATCAGTGGGGAGGGACAACTGAACAAGGGAATCTCAGAGAGTGTGATCCTTGTGGAAAGTGGAGAGTGGGGAGGGAGGTAAGGATGTGATTGGTGGTTGTTCCTCGTGTGGGTGAGTGCTAGATCTGGGGCATTTGATGGGAATGTGTGGAGAAATGAATGAGGTTAGTTTAAGATTATTGTAAAGTGGGTGCTTGATGGACAGCATGCACACAAAGATTCAATGTGCATTTATTATCA
This sequence comes from Mobula birostris, assembly GCF_030028105.1. NCBI lineage: Eukaryota > Metazoa > Chordata > Chondrichthyes > Myliobatiformes > Myliobatidae > Mobula > Mobula birostris. The sequence continues at coordinate 129,531,163 of NC_092370.1, forward strand.
AAGTATGTATGCAGTATACCCAAAGTTTGTCCTCCCCACATACAGCCATGAAACAAAGAACCGTGGGACCAACCTGTTCAAAGAAAAACATCAAACAGCAACCCCCCCCCGCGCACAGAAAAAAATCGTAAAAACAGCAACAAATAAAAACCAAGCAAAAACACAGCATATAAAACACAAAATCAAAAGGTGTATTTCAGTTCAGTTCAGCTCAGTGTTCGTTATCTGCAGGCAGTCCCAATTCAAAAATCGCCCAAAAGTAGTAACAAAGAAGAGCAACCAGGAATAGAACATGTCATAAAGCTGAATTAGAGTCAGAAGCACCTGTTCCTGCGCTGTTTGACTCCGTGACACCTTTGACATTTGTTTGCCGGATTAGAGGAGGCTGAAGCAGGATGATGGAAGTTGTGGGAGTTGGATAAGTTGTATAATTGACTGTAACAGATTAATAGCAAGTACTGTATTCCGAGAACCTCCATTGTAACTTGTTGATTTACAAAAGGGAATTTTAAGCAAAACATTTCATCAATTGAAAAAACTTGACAAAACACATTGTGGCTGTTTTTGTTCATTATTCTGATGCATCAACTATGGTGCAGTATTAATTTATGGTGAAAAATACTTTTGTAAATCAAAAGTGCATAATGCAAAGGGTCAGAATTATTGTAGAGAAAATTCATAAATCAGAACACGCAGATTGAGGAATTACTGGCAGTGCTGATTGGTAATAAGTGTTTCTGGAGCATTCATAGAAACATAGAAAACCTATAGCACAATACAGGCCCTTCAGCCCACAACGCTGTGCCGAATACTTACTTACTTTAGAAATTGCCTAGGGTTACCCTTAGTCCTCTATTCTTCTAAGCTCCATGTACCTGTCAGGAGTCTCTTAAAAGACCCTGTTGTATCCGCCTCCACCACAGTCATCGGCAGCCCATTCCACTCACTCACCACCCTCTGTACCTACTTCTAAGCACCTTACAGCTGTGCCCTCTCGTGTTAGCCATCATTCATCAGACATCAGGATTCTTGAGATAGTTGATCATACTTATTAGTAAGTATATCTCATTAAACAGAAGTAAAAGTTTTAATTTTTCTAATTTGTGTTATAAATACACTACTATATTTGCTTGATTTCACTCTGACCTTTCTCGGAACAGTTTTGTGCTGCACAGTACGCTCAGTGGCCACTTGATTGGGTACAGGAGTGGAACCTGGTGTGGTCTTCTGCTGCTGTAGCCCATCCATTTCAAGGTTCAACATGTTGTGTATTCAGAAATTCTCCTCTCACCACAGTTGTAACGTGGTTATTTGAGCTACTGTCAGCTTGAACCAGTCTGGCCATTCTCCTCTGACCTCTCTCAATAACAAGGCACTCTTGCCCACAGAACTGCTGCTCACTGTATGTTTTTGTTTTTCGCACCATTCTCTGTAAACTCTAGAGACTGTTGTACATGAAAATCCTAGGAGACCAGCAGTTTCTAAGATACTCAAACCACCCCCATCTGGCACCAACAATCATTTCACAGTCAAAGTCACTTGGTCTGAAAAACAATTAAACTTCTTGGTGCACAGAGTTGCTGCCACCTGATTGGCTGATTAGATATTTGCATTAACAAGCTGGTGTGCAGGTATACCTAATAAAGTGGCCGCTGGTTGTAGAATGAAAGGCAATTTATTTCTCATGAAGACCATCAAATCATAAGACATGGGAGCAGAATTAGGTCATTCAGCCCATCGAGTCAGCTCCACCTTTCAATCATGTCTGATTTACTATCTCTCTCAACCCTATTCCATATAACCCTTTAACAATTACAGCACGGAAACAGGCCATCTCGGCCCTTCTAGTCCGTGCCGAACTCTTACCCTATCCTATTCCCACCGACCTGCACTCAGCCCATAACCCTCCATTCCTTTCCTGTCCATATATCTATTCAATTTAACTTTAAACGACAACATCGACCCTGCCTCAACCACTTCTGCTGAAAGCTCATTCCACACAGCTACCACTCTCTGAGTAAAGAAGTTCCCCCTCATGTTACCCCTAAACTTTTGTCCTCTAATTTTCAACCCATGCCCTCTTGTTTGAATCTCCCCCACTCTCAATGGAAAAAGTCTAACTACGTCAACTCTATCAATCCCCCTCATAATTTTGAACACCTCTATCAAGTCTCCCCTCAACCCTCTACGCTCCAAAGAATAAAGACCCAACTTGTTCAACCTTTCTCTGTAACTTAGGAGATGAAACCCAGGCAACATTTTAGTAAACCTCCTCTGTACTCTCTCAGTTTTATTGACATCTTTCCTATAATTCGGTGACCAGAACTGTACACAATATTCCAGATTTGGCCTTACCAATGCCTTATACAAATTCAACATTACATCCCAACTCCTATACTCAATGCTCTGATTAATAAAGGCCAGCAAACCAAAAGCTTTCTTCACCACCCTATCCACATGAGATTCCATCTTCAGTGAACTATGCACCATTATTCCTAGATCCCTCTGTTCTAAAGCATTCTTTAATGCCCTACCATTTACCATGTATGTCCTATTTTGATTAGTTTTACCAAAATGTAGCACCTCACATTTTTCAGCATTAAACTCCATCTGCCATCTTTCAGCCCACTCTTCTAACTGGCCTAAATCTCTCTGCAAGTTTTGAAAACCTACTTCATCATCCACAACGCCACCTATCTTAGTATCACCTGCATACTTACTAATCCAATTTACCACCCCATCATCCAGATCATTAATATATATGACAAACAACATTGGACCCAGTACAGATCCCTGAGGAACACCGCTACACACCGTCCTCCAATCTGACACACAGTTATCCACCACTACTCTCTGGCGTCTCCCATCCAGCCACTGCTGAATCCATTTTACTGCTTCCATATTAATGCCTAACGATTGAACCTTCCTAACTAACCTTCCGTGTGGAAGCTTGTCAAAGGCCTTACTGAAGTCCATATAGACAACATTCACCGTTTTACCCTCGTCAACTTTCTTAGTAACCTCATCAAAAAATTCAATAAGATTTGTCAAACATGACCTTCCACGCACAAATCCATGTTGACTGTTCCTAATCAGACCCTGTCTATCCAGAAAATTATATGTACCATCTCTAAGAATACTTTCCATCAATTTACCCACCACTGACATCAAACTCACAGGCCGATAACTGCCAGGTTTACTCTTAGAACCTTTTTTAAACAATGGAACAACATGAGCAATACGCCAATCCTCCGGCACCATTCCCATTTCTAATGACATTTGAAATAATTCTGTCAGAGCCCCTGTTATTTCTACACTAACTTCCCTCAAAGTCCTAGGGAATATCTTGTCCGGACCCGGAGACTTTTATATTCCTTAAAAGTGTCAGTACTTCCTCTTCTTTAATTGTCATACTTTCCATAACTACCCTACTTGTTTCCTTTACCTTACACAATTCAATATCCTTCTTAGTGAATACCGAAGAAAAGAAATTGTTCAAAATCTCCCCCATCTCTTTTGGCTCTGCACATAGCCATCCACTCTGATTCTCCAAGGGACCAATTTTATCCCTCATTATCCTTTTGCCACTAACATAACTGTAGAAACCCTTTGGATTTATTTTCACCTTACTTGCCAAAGCAGCCTCGTATCTTCTTTTAGCTTTTGTAATTTCTTTCTTAAGATTCTTTTTACATTCTTTATTTTCTTCAAGTACCTCATTAACTCCAAGCTGCCTATATTTATTGAAGATCTCTCTCTTTTTCTGAACCAAGTTTCTAATATCTCTTGAAAACCATGGCTCTCTCAAACTTTTAACCTTTCCTTTCAACCTAACAGGAACATAAAGATTCTGAACCCTCAAAATTTCACCTTTAAATGACCTCCATTTCTCTGTTACATCCTTCCCATAAAACAAATTTTCCAAATCTTGTGCCTTCTCCCTGAAACCTTTGATGTCCTTACTAATTGAAGTACCTGCTAACTGCCTCTTTAAATATACCCAAAGACTTGGCCCACACTCCATCTGTGGCAATAAATTCCACAGATTAACACCCGCTAGCTAAAGAGATTCCCCTTCATTTCTGTTCTAAAGAGACATACTTATATTCTGAAGCTGTGCTCCCAGTCGTAGTTTCCCCCACTGTAGGAAACATCCTTTCCGTTCTTGTGAACTTCCTCTGGAACCTCTCCATTATCAGCTCATCCTTCCTTAGATAATGTGCCTAACACTGCCCAAAATACTCTAAATGTGTCTGACCAATAAAGCCTTATTAATTCAGGATCTATTTCATACGCAGAAAGCCCTCCTTTCTGAGGTGATTATGATGGATCATGATAGTAATACATGGAAAGTTCTTAAATAAGCTTCTGAATATGGATCTGACCAGGATTTTGGAGTTATCTTCAATTATATGTGTAGACATTTCTGTTGCTAAGGTCTTGCACAATTTTGATGTGTTTGATATTTTGAAATGATGTCGTTGCTGCTGTCAAATACTTGGCATGTTGGCTTGTATTCACTGTAACTTGGTTCCAATCAATGTCTTTTTGCAATTGTTCTGCAGCTTGAGGCCGTTAAATTCAAGATGGGGAAGCAGAATAGCAAACTACGGCCTGAGGTGATGCAGGATTTGCTGGACAGCACAGACTTCACGGAGCATGAAATTCAGGAGTGGTATAAGGGTTTCCTCAGGGATTGCCCTAGCGGGAACTTATCAATGGAAGAATTCAAGAAAATTTATGGGAACTTCTTTCCCTACGGGGATGCTTCCAAATTTGCTGAGCATGTTTTTCGCACCTTTGATGCCAATGGAGATGGAACAATAGACTTCCGGGAGTTTATCATTGCACTAAGTGTCACCTCGAGAGGCAAACTGGAGCAGAAGCTAAAGTGGGCGTTCAGTATGTATGACCTAGATGGAAATGGATATATCAGCAAGTCAGAAATGCTGGAAATTGTTCAGGTACCCTTAATTATTGCAATTTATTCTCTGTTGTAGCGTAACCCTAAAATGTTTTGATAATCTGGTACTCCTTGGCTTTTTCTTATATTCTTATTGTGAGTTGTGATTAGAATTTGTGAATCTATAACCTCACTGGGTCTGTGTTGAATCACACTGGACACCAAGGATTCTAATTCCTGAATACTTTTGGGTGTATCTTATGGATTTTGGGCTGCTGATCATGAAAATCACCATGAAATATCCCTATCACGCACCATTTTTAAAAAAATCACCTATTTCAATTTATAATTCAAGTCAGAATAACTGATGCAAAGATGAAGGGAGGCATTTTTGTTGGTCCACAAATCAATCAGGTCATTAATGACAGGCAGTTTGAAGAACTTCCAGTGCGATTGGAGAAAATCGCACGGAAGGCATTCAAGGATGTTGTTGAAAAGTTTCTTGGCAACTACAGAGCACCAAACTAGGTGCAACTGGTTGACAACATGCTTTGAGCATTCAAGACCCTGAGGTGCAACTTGTCATTAAAGATACATTTTCTGTGTTCCCATTAAGATTTCTTCCCTGCAAATCATGGTGCTGTCAGTGACGAACATGGTGAAAGGTTTCACCAGGACATTGTGGTTATGGAGAAACGGTATCAGGGCAACTGGAATCCATCAATGCTGACTGATTATTGTTGGACACTTAAGCAAGAAGCCTCAGACAGAAAACAAATGATAATCATCAACAAAACATTTTTAGCCTAATTGAACTACGTGTTGTAAAGCATCCGCACATTATGCAATGAAATGCATTATATTCAATAAAAGTTAATTTCTTGTTTCTCCAAATTCCTATGTGATACAAGTAGTCTGATAATATATTTGTGTTTAGCTTCAAGCACTTGTGTTTGCTTCATAAACAAAAAAAAATCCAAGAAAACAACACTTTCAAAAAAAATTGTTGTCCAGTGTTACTGAAAGGTGCATGTTATTGCCAAGTTATATAGTGTATCAGGATTTGCTAAGAACCTAATTATTATTGTGATATTTTTATCATAAATGCCATGGTAACATGGTTAAATAGTCATGGCTGGAGGAGAGCATTATTACAAGAGGCAGTAATTTCAAAAATTGTCGGGAGATGTTTCTGTGACCCATTAAAGTTCAAGGTAAATTTATTTTGAAAATACGTGTATGTCATATACAAGCCTGAGATTCAGTTTCTTGTGGGCATACAAAGTAAATCCAAGAAATGCAATGGAAGAACACACCCAACAGGATAAACAAACAATTTCGATGGGAGAGCAAACTGAAAATACAAAAGTAAAACAAACAAACAAATAAGTAAGCAATAAATACTGAGAACATGTGATGAAGAGTCCTCGAATGTGAGTCCAGAGGTTGTGGGAACAGTTCAGTGATGGGGCAGATGAAATTGAGTGAAGTTACCTCCTCTGGTTCAAGAGCCTGATGGCTGAGGGGTAATATCTGTTCCTGAACCTGGTGGTGTAGGTCCTGAGGCTTCTGTACTATCTGCTGCGGACTTCTTGTGCTGGTAGCCAAATTGGAGTGGATCCAAGTCGCTCTCAGGGAGGAGTTGATGTGTTTCATCACCAACCTCCCAAAGCACTTCATCACTGTGGATGTAAGTGCTACTGAACGATTGAGGAAGGTTACTGTGTTCTTCCTGGGCACCGGTATAATTAAGCCTGCTTGAAACAAGTGGGTACCTTAGACTGCCGAAATGAGAGGTTAAAGATGTCAGTGAGCACCCAGCCTGTTGATCAGCGCAGGTCTTTAGTACTCGGCCAGGTACCCCATCTGGGATGGATGCTTTCCCTGGGTTCACCCTCTGAACTATGCTCTCACATTAGCCTCAGGGTCTTAAATCACAGGATCATCAGGGGCTGTGAAAATTCATGAAGATTTCTCCATGTTTTGAAGGTCAAAGTGAGCATAGAAGGCATTGAGCTCATCTGGGAGCAAAGCCTCGTTGTCACCTGTTTTGCTTGGTTCCTCTTTGGAAGAACTAAAGGCATTCAAGCCCTGCCACGGCCATTTTGTATCCTCAGTGATCCAGGTTAGGTCCAGACACTTGAGGTGGCTTTCTGGAGCTCTTACCTGGACCTCTTATATCTGATGTGCTTGCCCTTCCTGAATGCCACTGATCTGGCCCTTAGCAGACTGCGGATTTCATAGTTCATCCAGTACTTCTGCTTTTGGAAAGCTCTGAATAATTTTGGGGGATGCATTCATCTATGACTGTATCTATAAAGTGCATGACAAACGTCGTGCGTTCGCTCAGATCCTTGAGTCCTTCAACATGCCCCATTCCACTGACTCAAAGCAATCCTGTAGCCGCTCCTCTGCTCTCACGACCACCTCTTCGTTGTCAAGTGGTTCAGTTTGCGGAAATACGGTCTAGGCATGGAACAGTAGGCATTCCTGATTGTAGTATAGCAGTAGTTGAGAATGTTGGGGTCTCTGGTGTTGCAAGTTACAGTTGAAGTCAGAAGTTTACATACACCTTAGCCAAATACATTTAAACTCAGTTTTTCACAATTCCTGACATTTAATCCTAGAAAACATTCCCTGTCTTAGGTCAGTTAGGATCACTACTTTATTTTAAGAATGTGAAATGTCAGAATAATAGTAGAGAGAATGATTTATTTCAGCTTTTATTTCTTTCATCACTTTCCCAGTGGGTCAGAAGTTTACATAACACTTTGTTAGTACTTGGTAGCATTGCCTTTAAATTGTTTGACTTGGGTCAAATGTTTTGGGTGGCCTTCCACAAGCTTTTCCCAGTAAGTTGCTGGAATTTTGTTCCATTCCTCCAGACAGAACTGATGTAACTGAGTCAGGTTTGTAGGCCTCCTTGCTCGCACATGGTTTTTCAGTTCTGACTGCAAATTTTCTATCGGATTGAAGTCAGAAAATGATGTCAAGTCTGGTTCATCCTTGGGAGCAACTTCCAAACACCTGAAGGTACCACGTTCATCTGTACAAACAATAGTACGCAAGTATAAACACCATGGGACCACACAGCTGTCATACCGCTCAGGAAGGAGACGTATTCTGTCTCCTAGAGATGAACGTACTTTGGCACGAAAAGTGCAAATCAATCCGAGAACAACAGCAAAGGAGCTTGTGAAGATGCTGGAGGAAACAGGTAGACAAGTATCTCTATCCACAGTAAAACAAGTCCTATATTGACATAACCTGAAAGGCTGCTCAGCAACGAAGAAGCCACTGCTCCAAAACCGCCATAAAAAAGCCAGACTACACTTTGCAAGTGCACATGGGGACAAAGATCTTACTTTTTGGAGAAATATCCTCTGGTCTGATGAAACAAAAATTGAACTGTTTGGCCATAATGACCATCGTTATGTTTGGAGGAAAAAGGGTGAGGCTTACAAGCTGAAGAACACCATCCCAACCGTGAAGCATGGGGGTGGCAGCATCATGTTGTGGGGGTGCTTTGCTGCAGGAGAGACTGGTGCACTTCACAAAATAGATGGCATCATGAGGAAGGAAAATGATGTGGATATATTGAAGCAACATCTCAAGACATTAGCCAGGAAGTTAAAACTCGGTTGCAAATGGGTCTTCCAAATGGACAATGACCCCAAGCATACCTCCAAAGTTGTGGCAAAATTGCTTAAGGACAACAAAGTCAAGGTATTGGAGTGGCCATCACAAAGCCCTGACCTCAATCCAATAGAAAATTTGTGGGCAGAACTGAAAAAGCATGTGCAAGCAAGGAGGCCTACAAACCTGACTCAGTTACATCAGTTCTGTCTGGAGGAATGGAACAAAATTCCAGCAACTTACTGTGAGAAGCTTGTGGAAAGTAACCCAAAATGTTTGACCCAAGGACCCAAGTTAAACAATTTAAAGGCAATGCTACCGGGGGAGGGGGGGAGGGGAGGGAACATTGACTCAGACCATGAGAGGCCTGCGTTGGGCGTTTTCATGCCTTACAAGGCGCAGATTGGAAGCCGTGTGGGGTGCCACTCCTCGCACTTGTTTTCCAGCAACTGTACTTCTGCTAACAAGACAATGGGAAGCGGAACTCTCATTCTTCCGCACTTCAGTCTTCCTTGGAGTCCTACCGTTCTCCCTCTCCTCCATGGCGATGTACCTTCATCAGTTTAAAGGTGCCATACCTGCATACTTGAGAGCTAAGTCCACCAAGTCCTTCAGAAGATCGTGAATTTGCTAGTTCATTAAGATGGTTCAAAAGTACATTGCTTAAAGGGAAATTACAGGCTTAGATTGCATTGAGAGTAATTCAGAAGAAGTATATTTAGAAGTTCTGTAGACAGCCCGCAACAGATTGCCATGGTTCATCTTGGAAGAAATTAGTAATCCCATTGCACTCAAGACAGGCAATAGACAAAGGATTTTGACTTGGAGCCCATGATAGCTACAGTGGTGATATAGTGGTATTAAATTGGTTGATTTTTCCCTTTTTCTATTCCTAAATTTAACATGTTGCAAGGATGGTATAATTGTTTATATTATTTGGGTCTTTCTGTAATTATATCCAAATTGAATCATTTTCCCAAATATTCTTGTAAGCTAGATGCGTCCTGAATCTTGATGATATTACTAGCAATTTAGACTTTTGTTGACAGATCACTTCTTCAATTTGAGTTGTTTACTTGATTGTGATGGGACCATTAACTTGGGAAAGAATTTATTTATAATTTTGTTTGCAAGTTGAGTTCTGCACAATGCTGACAAGGCTACATCACTTGAATTGTAGCATTCCTTATGCTGATGGTGGCTTTTTTTTGGAAATTAACACAGTGATGGCAAACGTATATATCCAAACCAAAGTGCTTGTGAGCTTGAAGGAGATAAAAATTAGAATGAGAATCAAGTTTAATATCACTGGCATATGTCGTGAAATTTGTACATTGCAATACATAATAATAAAAACTGAATATATATACAAACGTTTGTATAAATAAAATATAATAGTTAAATTAAATAAGTAGTGCAAAAAAAAATTAGTGATGAGGTGTTCATGAGTTCAATGTCCATTCAGAAATCTGATGGCGGAGGGGAAGTAGCTGGTCCTGAATCATTGAGAGTGTGCCTTCAGGTTCCAGTACCTCCTCCCTGATTGTAGTAATGAGAAGAGGGCATGTTCTAGGTGATGGGGGTCTTTAATGATGGACGCTGCCTTTCTGAGGCACCGCTGTTTGAAGATGTCCTGGATGCTCTTTGAACTGCTAATGAAATATTGCTGCTGTTGTGCCTTCTTTTTAGCTGCATCGATATGTTGTGTCCAGGGTAGATCCTTATAGATTTTGACACCTAGGAACTTGAAATTGCTCGCTCTTTCCACATCTGATCCTTTGAAGGTTGGTTTGTGTAACCTCATCTTACCCTTCCTGAAGTCCACAATTATGTTGAGAATGTTTCCATTATTTGCATTATCTTCACTGGGGAAGAGGTGATAGTGAGGTAGATGACAAGGCATGATTTATTCAGGCTTTATATGTGATGAAGCATTTGCCAAAATTGTCATTTAACTGTGCACATCATGATGATACATTTGGATCAGTCCTATTCATCTGACTGAGATATTATCTCAATTGTTATTAACAATAGATTAAGGTACTAAAACTGAAGACGCTCACACTGAAGACTTTTACTGTCTGTTTTCCTTTCCTTTATTAAACATCAGACTGCAGTATTGGGCATGAGATGCTCAGAAAACCTGCATGGCATTGGAGGTGACATGCAACATAGAACGTACTACACAGTACAGGCCCTTCGGCCCACAATGTTGTGCCGACCTTTTAAGTTACTCTAAAATCAATCTAATCCTTCCCTCTTACATAGTCCTCCATTTTTCTATCATCCATGTGCCTATCTAGGAGTTTCTTAAATGTCCCTAATGTATCTGTCTCTATCACCACCTCTGGAAAGTAAAGAGCTTACTTCTGACATCCCCCCATACTTTCCTCCAATCACCTTAAAATTATGTCCCTTTCCATTAGCCATTTCCACCCTGGAAAAAGACTTTGGCTGTCTACTCAATCTATGCCTCTTATCATCGAGCTGTGGCTTCTCTTCAGGCTTCCCAAACTGGAAATTACAGCCTCAGAAGATTGCAATCCAGGGAATAGTTTTGTTCCACCAATTTGTCTCATGTTGTATTGGAGAGTTTTTAAACCTCTCTCTGCTCTAGACTGCAGTTCCCTCCTGATTTAAGAAGATCACTATCATTCTGGTACCGAAGAAAAATAAGATAATGCGCCTTAATGACTATTGCCCAGTGAATCCAGCATCTACCATCATGGAATGCTTTGAGAGACTGGTCATGCAACGCATCAATTCCTGCTTTCCAGACAACCTCGACCCACTGCCAAAACAGGTCTGTGGCGGATGCCATTTCCCTGGCCCTACGCTCATCTCTGGAGCATTTGGACAGTAAAGACACATATGTCAGACTGGTGTTTATTAACTATAATTCCAAGCAAACGTGTCAATAAACTCTGAACCGTGAGTTAATGCATCCATCTGCAACTTGATCCTCGACTTTCTGACCACAATCAGTAGGAATAGGCAGCCAAACCTCCGTCGTGATTATTCTAAACACTGGTGCTGCACGGGGTTGCATCCTTAGCCCTCTGCTCTACTCCCTGTACATTCATGACTGTGTGGCTAGATTTTATTCTAACTCCGTCTACAAGTTTGCAGATGAAACCACCCCTGTGAAGCATATCCCAGTTGACTATTGCAAAAATGCCATCCCCTTCTCGCAATTCCTCCGTCTCTGCCGCATCTGCTCTCAGGATGAGGCTTTTCATTCCAGGACGAGGGAGATGTCCTCCTTTTTTAAAGAAAGGGGCTTCCCTTCCTCCACTATCAACTCTGCTCTCAAATGCATCTCCCCCATTTCACGTACATCTGCTCTCACTCCATCCTCCCACCACCCCACTTGGAATAGGGTTCCCCTGGTCCTCACCTACCACCCCACCAGCCTCCGGGTCCAACATATTATTCTCCGTAACTTCCGCCACCTCCAACGGGATCCCACCATTAAGCACATCTTTCCCTCCCCCCGCCTCTGCTTTCCGCAGGGATCGCTCCCTACGGGACTCCCTTGTTCACTTGTCCCCCCAATCCCTCCCCACTGATCTCCCTCCTGGCACTTATCCTTGTAAGCGGAACAAGTGCTACGCATGCCCTTACACCTCCTCCTTCACCACCATTCAGGGCCCCAAACAGTCCTTCCAGGTGAGGCGACACTTCACCTGTGAGTCGACTGGGGTGATATACTACGTACGGTGCTTCCGAAGTGGCCTTCTATATAGTGGCGAGACCCGATGCAGACTGGGAGACCGCTTTGCTGAACACCTACGCTCTGTCCGCCAGAGAAAGCAGGATCTCCCAGTGGCCACACATTTTAATTCCACATCCCATTCCCATTCTGACATGTCTATCCACGGCCTCCTCTACTGTAAAGATGAAGCCACACTCAGGTTGGAGGAACAACACCTTATATTCCGTCTGGGTAGCCTCCAACCTGATGGCATGAACATCGACTTCTCTAACTTCCATTAATGCCCCACCTCCTCCTTGTACCCCATCCGTTATTTATTTTTATACACACATTCTTTCTCTCACTCTCCTTTTTCTCCCTCTGTCCCTCTAACTATACCCCTTGCACATCCTCTGGGTTTTTCCCCCCTCCCCCTTTTCCTTCTCCCCGGGCCTCCTGTCCCATGATCCTCTCATATCCCCTTTGCCAATCACCTGTCCAGCTCTTGGCTCCATCCCTCCCCCTCCTGTCTTCTCCTATCATTTTGGATCTCCCCCTCCCCCTCCCGCTTTCAAATCTCTTACTAACTCTTCCTTCAGTTAGTCCTGACGAAGGGTCTCAGCCTGAAACGTCGACTGTACCTCTTACTAGAGATGCTGCCTGGCCTGCTGCGTTCACCAGCAACTTTGATGTGTGTTGCTTGAATTTCCATTATCTGCAGAATTCCTGTTGTTTGCCCAGTTGACTATTACCACTTTTTATTGATGCATCATAGAAAGTACTTGTCTGGATGAATAACAGTCTGGGATGGCAGCTGCTTTACTCATGACCGCAAGATCTTACGAAACATTGTGGACACAGCTGAGTACATCACAGCAATCGGCCTCCCCTCTGTGAATTCTCCCTAGATTTCTCGCTGCCTCTTTTGATAACTGTGGTTTGGAGTTTTATATTCTGTGTTTCTCACTCGTCTTTTTCCCGTTTGCATAATTTGCTCTTTTTTTGCGCATTGGGGGTTTGATATTTTTCTTTGAGTAGGTTTCATGTTTTTTTTCTTTCATGACTGTCTGTGGGAAGACAAATCTTGGAGCTGTACACTCCATACATACTTTGATAATAAATGTACTTTGAATCTTTGAATCTTAAAACATCCAGCATAATCAAAGACTCCACTCCCTAGGACATGCTTTTTCTCTCTTCTCCCATCAGGCAGAAGATACAAAAGCCTGAAAGCACATATCATCGGGCTAAAGGACAGCTACGCTCCCACAGCTATTGGACTCTTCAACATGCCTCTTGTACAATAAGATGGACTCTTGGCTTCACAATCTAACTCATGATCTTCCGCTTTATTATTTATCTGCACTGCACTTTTTCAGTAGCTTTACACTTTATTCTGTATTATTATTGTTTTACCTTATTCTAGCTGAATGCTGTAATGATTTGACCTGTATATACAGTTTGCATGACAAGATTTTCACTGTATCTTGGTACACGTGACAATAACAAAGCAATATCCGGTTGTTCATTAAAGCTTTGTCAGTGATAAACTCAGATGTTATTAGATCATGTTCACTGTGTAAAATACTCAAGATAGTGCTGCTTTTTAAAATTCTATTCCCCCAGCTGAGCAACAAAGGATCAATACTTAGTGTTTTCATTTATATTTTTCTGATACAGTTTAACTGGGACAAATAATGATTATTTTTTTCTTCCCATTTGCCTTTCTGTGTCCTGGCTTTCCCAAACGCCCCCAGCCCAAGCCGTTTGTGTGAACTACAAGTCCTGGCGTTCCAACATACCAAACTGGTATTCCAACTCACTGCTGTTTTGATGTCCTTTTCTCCAAACCCAAGCTGTGAAGAAAAGATCATTTAAGTTTGTGTCCACATACAGCACTTGGCAGTTAGCAGAGCACTTTACAACACCGGCTGTGAGATCAGGGTTCATTTTCCATTGGTGTCTGTAAGGAGTTTGTATGTTCCCCCTGTGACTGTGTGGGTTTCCTCTGGGTGCTCCAGTTTCCTCCCACATTCCAAAGACATACAGTGAGTTGTGGTGCTGGCAGCGTGGCGACACCATGGGGGGGGGGGGCTGCCCACCACAATCCTCACTGATTTGATTTGATGCAAGTTATGCATTTCACTGTATGTTTCGATGCACGTGTGACAAAGTTCATCTCTTGTTAACTCTTCTGTTAGCAGCAAGTTTTAGCTTAATACTTAATTAATTGAAAGGCCTCCTTTTCTGATTCTAATGAATGATACAGAGTTGTGCAAATAATCTATTTTCCTCATTTAATTTGAGTCTTGCAATACGCCAAGCCTATCTTTTTACAAGTAAAAGTCTATTTAATATCATGGCCAAACCTTTATCAAGGGTACTTCAGATAAAGTAATAAATGTCTTGGATAAATTGTCTGAAGATAGTTAAAACTATCACTTGATTTCTTAGTTTTCCAAGAGACGATAACAGCAAGGCAGAAATTTCACCAGCATACTGTTCTGAAGTGCTTTGTATACTTGAAAAGAATCTACGTTCTTACTATAAACACAAGAAAGTCTGCCGACACTGGATACCCAAAGCAACACAGACACACATAGTCCTGAAGAAAGGTCTCAACCCGAAATGTCGACTATTCATGCCCGACCTGCTGATTTTCTCCAGCACTTTGTGTGTGTTGCCACATTCTTACTGGCTGTCTGTCCAAACAAATCCTATTCAGGACAAAGACTGAGCAAAGTGTGAAAGAAAAGGATTTAGGATGGTCTGATATTTCTACTTCGTTTTCTGATGTATTATATCGAAAAATATTTATCATTGGTTATCATATTTATCATATTGTCACTGCCACCGATTCACATTTCATAGAAACATAGAAACATAGAAAATAGGTGCAGGAGTAGGCCATTCGGCCCTTCGAGCCTGCACCGCCATTTATTATGATCATGGCTGATCATCCAACTCAGAACCCTGCACCAGCCTTCCCTCCATACCCCCTGATCCCCGTAGCCACAAGGGCCATATCTAACTCCCTCTTAAATATAGCCAATGAACCGGCCCCAACTGTTTCCTGTGGCAGAGAATTCCACAGATTCACCACTCTCTGTGTGAAGAAGTTTTTCCTAATCTCAGTCCTAAAAGGCTTCCCCTTTATCCTCAAACTGTGACCCCTCGTTCTGGACTTCCCCAACATCGGGAACAATCTTCCTGCATCTAGCCTGTCCAATCCCTTTAGGATTTTATACGTTTCAATCAGATCCCCCCTCAATCTTCTAAATTCCAACAAGTACAAGCCTAGTTCATCCAGTCTTTCTTCATATGAAAGTCCTATCATCCCAGGAATCAATCTGGTGAACCTTTTTTGTACTCCCTCTATGGCAAGGATGTCTTTCCTCAGATTAGGGGACCAAAACTGCACACAATACTCCAGGTGTGGTCTCACCAAGGCCTTGTACAACTGCAGTAGTACCTCCCTGCTCCTGTACTCGAATCCTCTCGCTATAAATGCCAGCATACCATTCGCCTTTTTCACCGCCTGCTGTACCTGCATGCCCACTTTCAATGACTGGTGTATAATGACACCCAGGTCTCGTTGCACCTCCCCTTTTCCTAATTGGCCACCATTCAGATAATAATCTGTTTTCCTATTTTTGCCACCAAAGTGGATAACTTCACATTTATCCACATTAAATTGCATCTGCCATGAATTTGCCCACTCACCCAACCTATCCAATTCACCCTGCATCCTCTTAGCATCCTCCTCACAGTTAACACTGCCGCCCAGCTTCGTGTCATCCGCAAACTTGGAGATGCTGCATTTAATTCCCTCATCCAAGTCATTAATATATATTGTAAGCAACTGGGGTCCCAGCACTGAGCCTTGCGGTACCCCACTAGTCACTGCCTGCCATTCTGAAAAGGTCCCGTTTATTCCCACTCTTTGCTTCCTGTCTGCTAACCAATTCTCTATCCACATCAATACCTTACCCCCAATACCGTGTGCTTTAAGTTTGCACACTAATCTCCTGTGTGGGACCTTGTCAAAAGCCTTTTGAAAATCCAAATATACCACTTCCACTGGTTCTCCCCTATCCACTCTACTAGTTACATCCTCAAAAAATTCTATGAGATTCGTCAGACATGATTTTCCTTTCACAAATCCATTCTGACTTTGTCCGATGATTTCACCGCTTTCCAAATGTGCTGTTATCACATCTTTGATAACTGACTCCAGCAGTTTCCCCACCACCGACGTTAGGCTAACCGGTCTATAATTCCCCGGTTTCTCTCTCCCTCCTTTTTTAAAAAGTGGGGTTACATTAGCCACCCTCCAATCCTCAGGAACTAGTCCAGAATCTGACGAGTTTTGAAAAATTATCACTAATGCATCCACTATTTCTTGGGCTACTTCCTTAAGCACTCTGGGATGCAGACCATCTGGCCCTGGGGATTTATCTGCCTTTAATCCCTTCAATTTACCTAACACCACTTCCCTACTAACATGTATTTCGCTCAGTTCCTCCATCTCACTGGACCCTCTGTCCCCTACTATTTCTGGAAGATTATTTATGTCCTCCTTAGTGAAGACAGAACCAAAGTAAGTATTCAATTGGTCTGCCATGTCCTTGCTCCCCATAATCAATTCACCTGTTTCTGTCTGTAGGGGACTTACATTTGTCTTTACCAGTCTTTTCCTTTTTACATATCTATAAAAGCTTTTACAGTCAGTTTTTATGTTCCCTGCCAGTTTTCTCTCATAATCTTTTTTCCCCTTCCTAATTACAGGACCAGCAGTACACTTAGTCTCTCTTTACTGGCTGTCACAAAGTAGAGATTCAGATAAACAACTCTGTCCCAAAGAAGCCACTGCTTGGGATGCATCTGTTTCCTTGCTGTTTTTCACGCTGTAGAGAAAAACCTAATAAAGTGGCCCACCGAGTCCATATCCTCAGTTGCCAGCATTCATTCTCAATGCTACCATCAGGGTAGGACGTACAGGAGCCCAAAGACATACACTCAATGTTTCAGGAACAGCTTCTTCCCCTCTGCCAACAGATCTCTGAACGGTCTGTGAAGACTACCTTACTAATTTTGTTCCCTTTTTTGCATTCCTAACTTAGTTTTTTTTTAATATGGACTCAGTGGGCCACTTTATCAGGTTCTTTGATGTGTTATGTCTTCTGAGATGCTCTTCTACACACCGCTGTTGTAACACGTGGTTATTTGAGTTACTGTTCCCTGCCTGGCAGCTTGAAGCAGTCTGACCATTCTCCGCTAACCTCTCTCATCAATAGGGCGTTTATGCCCACAGAACTGCAGCTCACTGGATTTTTTTTGTGTTTCTCTCTCTAAATACTGTTGTTTGTGAAAATCTCAGGTGATCAGCAATTTCTGAGATACTCAAACTACACCATCTGGCACCAACAATCATTCCACAGTCAAAGTCACTTAGATCACATTTCTTCCCCATTCTGATGTTTGGTCTGAACAACAACTGAACCTCTTGATCATGTCTGCATACTGTTATGTATTGTTGCTGCTACATGATTGGCTGATTAGATGTTTGCATTAATGAGGTGTACAGGTGTACCTATTAAAGAGGCTACTGAGTGTAGATTTCTTATTGTAATTTGTAGCTTATTTCATGTGTTGCACCTTAATGCTGCTGCAGAATAACATATTTCACAACATATGTCAGTGATTATAAACTTGATTCTGACACAGATATTGTAAGTGGATTTCTTAACCTGGCAAGTTTATCTTTCCCAAACTGCTATCATTAGGCCACCCTTAACTCCTGTATCCTTGCAAAAAAAAAGTTACCTCCATTCATGATCACTATTTCCTCTCCCTTTCCCAGGTCCGAAGTTACCAACCAAATTCTTGAGGGCCTGGAACTTAAAATCTGCACATGAGCACATTGACAGACAGATAGTAGAGTCCAAGGATGATAGTCTGTTTCCCTGTGCTTGGATGAATTAAATATTAGTTCACGTGCTGCCCTTTGTCCATTGGTGAAGCCAGTATAATAGAGAATTCCCCAGTGCCATTGCCATGATATAGATGATGGATGGAATAGTATACTACTCTATAAATAGACAAGGGATGGGATATTGGTTGCTAGGGCAACAGGCATTTGAAAGTAGATGTCCCTAGAGATATTATACAGAATATTAAGCTAATCTTTTAAACGGGTACTGTTGATGTCTTGTTAACCAGTGGATATTGTGTCCATCGTAAATTGGGGGACGGCTTTGTTGAGCGTCTCCGCACTGTCTGCCAAAAGCGGAACTTCCCGGTGGCCAAACATTTTAATTCCCATTCCCCTTCCGATATGTCAGTCCATGGTCTGCTGTTGTGCTAAATTGTGACGCCCTGAGGGTGGAAGAACAACACTTTATATTCTGTCTGGGTAGCCTTCACCTGATGGCATGAATATTGATTTCTTCTTCTGGAAAATAAAAATCCTTCCCCCTGGATCCCCTCCTCATTCTCTTTTTCCTATGGTCCACTCTCCTCCCCTATCAGATTCCTTCCTCTCCAGCCCTTTATCTTTCCAACCCACCTGGCTTCACCTATCACCTTCCAGCTATCCTTCATCCTTTCTCCCCAGCTTTTTATTCTGGCATCTTCCCCATTCCTTCTCAGTCCTGAAGAAGTGTCTCGGTCTGAAGCGTCGACTGTTTATTCATTTCCATAGGTGTTGCCTGACTTGCTGAATTCCTCCAGCACTTTGTGGGTGTTGCTTTAGATTTCCAGCATCTGCAGACTTTCTCATGTTTATAGTCGTACCTTGTCTTTTCTTTCAATTTGTAATGCCTTCAAAGTAAAACACATAGAAATGTTTATATGAAAATCGCTGCCTATAAACAATTTGAAGAGATTGCTTTAGTGATTAAAGTGAATATGGTCAAAGTGTTACCATCTTCACTTGACAGTTTTGCCTAGTTGATGAGGAAGTAACAATGCATAATTAATTTCAGATTTTCCTTTAAAAATGGCAAAGTGTTGATTGAAGAGGAATACTTCATGGTGGTGTAGGGGGAAATATTTTACTTCCTTAGTTAAATTAAATGGTACTCATTTATTTGCTGTGCTATGTGCAACCCACTGGAATTATGATGCTGACCTTGACTAAATCTACTTGTTTACTGGCAACCTCCAATCTCCTTACATCAATGACTGCAATTAATTCATTAACACATATACACAGAATTTCAATGTTAAGATGATTAAATATACCCAGAATCCATTTTGTGCTATGAATCATCAAGTGTAAGTAGCTTAATGATATTAGGATTAACTTTATTTGTCATACACATTTAATCGTATTAGGTATTTGCTGTGGTGTGTTGGCATGACATCCGACAGAAAACAACATTCAATAATCATAAAGAATAAAGAATTATTTTAAAGATAAAGGCAGATGGAGGTTTATGTACAGATATGGAATAAAATATGCATAAATACAAAAATGCCAGCATGTATTTACAAGAAAAATCTGAAATCCGAAGGTTCATTTTATTGGTAAAGTATGTATCTGCAATACAACTCTGATATTCCTGTGCTCCAGGAAGCCATGAAAAACAGAAAAACCATGGGTGTCTGGGGGTTGTTGAAAGAAAAAAAGACATCAATATCCCCCCTCAGGGAAAAGAAAAAGAAACAAAGCTTGCTAACCCCAACCACCCCACCCCTCCCTCACACAATAGCCAACAGATCACCCACACGGAAATGGCAGCTACAACACCAAACCCCAAACCTCCAACCCCCTCCCTCGCAAAAAAAACAGCGACAACAGCATCAAACCCCAACCCCCTCTCTCACACACAAAAGCTAACAGATCACCCATACAGAAAAACACCAACAAGAACATCAGACACCAAATCCCCAACCCCTCCCTCGTACAAAAGGTAATGTACCGCCCACTCGCCAATTGGCAACAAGAAAGAAAACACTAAAAACTGAAGGGGACCAATATAAACAACAGTCCAATAACCAATAATCTCAGAATTTCAAAAACGTCCTTAGCTCAGCATCGAGGAGAGCGGCTGCACAAACTCAGTCCTTCCATGAAGAGTGATCGCTATGCCTGGTCCAAACGATGCCAACCCAGCTACCAACTGCCATCAATCCCATGGCCTCCTCTGCATTTGCCTCGATGCTTCGATCTTCCTTAATGTTTTGAATTAGCCCTGTGCCTCGTCTCTTGTCTTCTCCATGAGGCAGCTCGTGCTCTTGGTCTTCTCCAGGGACAGCAGAATGCTAGATCATTCGATTGAATTCCAAATGGCATGTCACAGGCTCCAACAGTTTCCAAAACACAATCAAGATAAAAAGGACAAGTAGAGGATGTAGAGAAAGTGAAATAATTGAAGAGATTGACAATCTGGAAGATGTCGCCCAAGGAATTGATGTTCGTAGGTGGCATCTTGACTGGAAGTCATCAAACCTAATTTCAGGTTTATCATTTGAACCTGGATGGTTGGTTATCCGTTGTATCAAACAATGGAAGTTTCAAAACCTGTGTGGGAGAGTTACAAAAATGGAAAAGCTTCTGCACTGTGGCAGTTCTCTTGACCTCGAAAGTCAGGGTCCAGTGGTACAAATAGTCATCACAACTGGGTTACAGTGGATGACCATGATTCCTTCTGTGCCTTACCATGCCCTTCACTCCCCGTGAAGCATTGCAGAACCACCTCTGTAGCCGTTGGATCTCACTGTTGATCTTATTAACGACCTGGATGTGGGGGTAGAAGGGTGGGTTAGCAAGTTTGCAGACGACACAAAGGTTGATGGTGTTGTGGATAGTGTAGAGGATTGTTGAAGATTGCAAAGAGACAATAGGATGCAGGAGTGGGCTGAGAAGTGGCAGATGGAGTTCAACCCGGAGAAGTGTGAGGTGGTACACTTTGGAAGGACAAACTCCAAGGCAGAGTACAAAGTAAATGGCAGGGTACTTGGTAGTGTGGAGGAGCAGAGGGATCTGGGGGTACATGTCCACAGATCCCTGAAAGTTGCCTCACAGGTAGATAGGGTAGTTAAGAAAGTTTATGGGGTGTTAGCTTTTATAAGTTGAGGGATAGAGTTTAAGAGTTGCAATGTAATGATGCAGCTCTATAAAACTCTGGTTAGGCCACACTTGGAGTACTGTGTCCAGTTCTGGTCGCCTCACTATGGGAAGGATGTGGAAGCATTGGAAAGGGTACAGAGGAAATTTACCAGGATGCTGCCTGGTTTAGAGAGTATGCATTATGATCAGAGATTAAGGGAGCTAAGGCTTTACTCTTTGGAGAGAAGGAGGATGAGAGGAGACATGATAGAGGTGTACAAGATAATAAGAGGAGTAGATAGAGTGGATAGCCAGCGCCTCTTCCCCAGGGCACCACTGCTCAATACAAGAGGACATGGCTTTAAGGTAAGGGGTGGGAAGTTCAAGGGGGATATTAGAGGAAGGTCTTTTACTCAGAGAGTGGCTGGTGCGTGGAATACACTGCCTGAGTCAGTGGTGGAGGCAGATACACTAGTGAAGTTTAAGAGACTACTAGACAGGTATATGGAGGAATTTAAGGTGGGGGGTTATATGGGAGGCAGGGTTTGAGGGTCAGCACAACATTGTGGGCCGAAGGGCCTGTAATGTGCTGTACTATTCTATGTTCTATGTTCTATTATCTGCCCAGACCACTGGTGCTGACTTTGCATGCTAGGACAGGCATGTCCCTATCTCACTGGGATATGAGGTCCGTGGCTACCCTCACCTGTTTAGCCTGCTTGTCGAAGTGGTGTATCGGGATTTGCCGTTGCTTCATGCAAATAGCTACCAGAGGTGAGCACTGAGTGCCTGGTGGAGACCAAAGGTGAGTGAGCTGCCCCAGAATGGACAAGACATTGTGTCCATTATAACGTAGAGAGCATCACTGCTTCATGACTGAAAGAATATCATAGTTAACATCCAAGGATACCCCTTGTATTGAAAGGACAGGCAGGTAGCCAGATGAGGTGTGGTAGCTTTGTTGGTAAAAAATGAAATCAAATCCTTAGAAAGAGGTACATAGGATCAGAAGAAGTAGAATTCTTGTGTTTAGAGTTAAGAAACTGCAAGGATAAAGTGACCCTGATGGGAGTTGTATTAAGACCTCCGAACAGTAGCCAGGATGTGGGCTACAAATTACAATGGGAATAGAAAAGGCATGAAATAAGGACAGTGCAACGATAGTGATGGAGGATATTAATACGCAGGTAGATTGGAAAAACCAGGCAGGTGCTGTATCCCAAGGGAGAGAGTTTGTAGAATACCTTCAAGGTGTCTTTCTGGAGCAGCTTGTGGTTGAGCCCACTAGGGCAGAGGCAACTTTGGATTGGGAGTTGTGTAATGAACCAGATTTGAGTAAGGAGCTTAAGGTAAAGAAACCCTTAGGAGACAGTGATCATCATATAATAAAATTCACCCTACAGTTTGAGAGGCTGAAGAATAAAGTCAGATGTTTCAGAATTGCAGTGGAGTAAAGGGAACTACAGGGGCATGAGAGAAGAGCTGGCTGGAGTTTCTGGGGGTAATTCAGAAGATGGTATATCCCAAACCAAAGATGAAGAAGTTTTCTAAAGAGAGGATGAGGCAACTGTGGTTGACAAGGAAAGTCAAAGACAGCATAAGAACAAAAGAGAGTTCATATAATACAGCAAAAATTAGTGGAAAGTTAGAGGATTGGGAAGTTTTTAAAAGACCAATAAAAGGCAACTAAAAAAGCCATAAGAAGAGAAAAGATGAAGTATGAAGGTAAGCTAACTAATAATATAAAGGAAAATACCAAACAGTCTTTTATATATACAGTATTAAGAGTAACAGAGAGGTGAGAGTGGATATTAGAATGCTGGAATAACATGGGTAGAAGATAGGCTGACTGGCAGGAGACAAAAAGTGGGAATAAAGGGGGCCTATTTTGGTTGGCTATCAATGACATAGTGATTTTCTGCAGGGGTGGAATTGGGGCCGCTTCTTTTCACATTATATGTAAATGATTTGGATGGCTGATTTGATGGCTTTCTGGCCAAGTTCGCAGACGCTACAAAGATAAGTGGAGGGGTAGGTTATATTGAGGAAGCAGGGAATCTATAGAAGGAACTAGACGGTTTGGGAGAAAGGGCAAAGAACTGGCAGATGCAATGTAGTGTAGGGAAGTGTATGGTCATTCACTTTGGTAGAAGGAATAAAGGTGTAAACTATTTTCAAAACAGGGAGAAAAATCAAAAATCAGAGGTGCAAAGGGTTTTGGGAGTCTTCATGCAGGATTCCATAAAGGTTAAATTGCAGATTGAGTTGGTGGGAGGAAGGCCAATGCAATGTTAGCATTCGTTTTTAGGAGACTAGAATATAAGAGCAAGGATATGATGCTGGGCTTTATAAGGCATTGGTCAGACTGTACTTGGAATATCATGAGCAATTTTGGGCCCCTTATTTAAAAGATGTGCTGGCATTGGAGAGTGTCTAGAGAAGGTTCACAAGGACGATTTTGGGAGCGAAAGGGTTAGCATTTGATGGCTTTGTGCCTGTACTCGCTGGAGTTTAGAAAAATGAGGGAGCATCTCATTGAAACCTACTGAATAGTGAAAGGCTTAGATAGAGTGTATGTGGAGAGGATTTTTTCTATAGTGAGTGAGTCGAGGTCCAGAGGCCACAGCTTCAGAATAGGGGGCGTCCATTTAGAACCGAGATGAGGATGAATTTCTTTATCCAGAGGGGATGAGTCTGTGGAATTCATTGCCATGTATGGCTGTGGAGGCTACATTATTAGGCACTTTTAAAGCTGTTAGGTTCTTGATTAGTCAGGGTCGAAGGTCGCAGGGATAAGGCAGGAGAATGTGGTTGAGAGGGATGATATATCAGCCATGGTGGAGCAGACTCGATGAGCTGAATGGCCTAATTCTGCTCCTTTCTCTTATGGTATAACTGGACCTCTCCCTTTTTACAGAAGCTGCCTGAGTTAAAAATTATATTTAATTATTTCTGCTACTCTGCCCGTGGACAGTTTGTCCATAAACTTGGTGTCATAAATGACCTTTGCATTAAAGTGTTTCAATGCATTGGTAAAAGCTTGGAGATAGTGTAGTATATACGTATAAGAATTCATTGTGCGTTTATGGTAGCTGTAGATTTTGTTATAATGTAATAATAAAAGAATATAAGATGATTTAAAGACTTGTGAACTACATCTATCCAAGGCAAATATAACATTGTAGTAGAAGATTGATGATATTGTTTTCTTAGCCTCGGGGGGAAAAAAAGAAAAGTAGTTGACCAATTTTTGCTTCCTTAACCTAAGTTCACAAAAATCAAGACTGTATTTAAACTCTACTTGTTAACCTATCAGAACCTATTTTGATGCAGAACCGCTTGATACACTTTTCCTTTTATATAGGCAATCTATAAAATGGTTTCTTCGGTGATGAGAATGCCAGAAGATGAGTCTACACCTGAGAAAAGGACAGAAAAAATTTTCAGACAGATGGACACCAACCGTGATGGTGAGTCAATAAATTCTTTTGAGCGCTAAGCACCTCCATCCTTACTACCTTCATGTCATGGCCAATTTATAATATTCACTCAAGTACTGAATCAAAAATGTATAGGCTCCAACTTTCAGAATATTTTAATACTGTAACTTTATACTGGAGATTGTAACTAATGGAGAGTAATACAGCCATCTTCAGCATTTAAATAGAAGCATTGCTAGTTGACAGCTATATCCCATTGTCTCTGGTCTTGTTTTCCTCATGGTGTTTATGCCTTATAATAGTATTTTATGAAAAGCTTCTTGAAAGGATAGTTGCATTTAAGTAAAGTTCAACATATGTTGAATGGCAGCTTTATTACCAACACATTCAGTTTTTTTTATTTCAAAATATACTTTATTCAAAAATAAATATATACAATAAACCATTCAATACCTTTTCATCCTTTACATACGTTTCCATTATACTCAGTAAAATATCCGTGTTTATAGCCACCCACGTGGCACTCCAGTAGTTCAGCTTAGCATCTCATTGTTGAGGGGTATACTCCTCGCCCACCGACCCCTCCCACTCCCACGGGTGGAGAAAACCTATACTGTGGTCCTTCCCCACCGGGCCCTTGCGGTGGCTGCACCAAATTTCAGTGCGTCCCTCAGCACGTACTCCTGCAGCCGAGAGTGTGCCAGTCGGCAGCATTCTCCCACGGACATCTCCATGTGCTGGTAGATCATCAAGTTTCGGGCTGACCAAAGAGCGTCTTTCACCGAGTTGATGATCTGCCAGCAGCACCGGATGTTGGTCTCCGTGTGTGCCCCCGGGAACAGCCCGTAGATCAGAGAGTCCTCTGTTACGCAGCTGCTGGGGATAAAACGTGACACTAGCCCGTCCATCCTCCTCCACACCCTCTTTGCGAACTGGCAGTGTGCAAAGAGGTGGGTCACAGACTCCTCCTCACTGCAGTCCTCCTGTGGGCAGTGGGGTGCGGAGACGACATTCCGGGCGTACAGGAGGGCTCTGACTGGGAGGGCCCCTCTCACCGCCAGCCAGGCGAGGTCTTGGTGCCTGTTGGTGAGGTCTGGCGATGAGGCATTTTGCCAGATGAACTGGACAGTCTGCTCAGGGAACCATCCCACTGTGTCCATCACGTCCTTCTCCTGCAGTGCCTGCAGGACACTTCGTGCCGACCACTGCCTGATGGCCTTGTGGTCAAAGGCGTTCTCCTGGAAGAACTTTGCTACGTGGGACAGGTATGCCGGCAACGACCAGCTGACTGGGGCGTTGCGCGGGAGTGGGGCCAGACCCATCCTTCGTAGCCAGGGCGACAAGTAGAACCTGGGCACATAGTGGTACTTGGTGCCCACATACCTGGGCTCTACACACAACCTGATGCAGCCACATACGAAGCTGGCCATCAGGGTGAGGGCGACATTGGGGACGTTCTTGCCCCCGTTGTCCAGGGACTTGTGCATGGCGGTCCGTCTCACCCGCTTCATCTTGGATCCCCAGACGAATCTGAAGACAGCCTGGGTGATTTCCGAGCTGTAGGAGCGGGGGACGGGCCAGACCTGCGCCAAGTACAGCAGTCCTGAGAGCACCTCACACCTGATGACCAGGTTCTTGCCCGTTATCGACAGGGAGCGCCCTCCCCACAGTCCCAGTTTCTGTTTCACCTTGGCAGTCCGCTCCTGCCAGTTCTTGTTGCACGCCTCAGCCTCTCCGAACCAGATCCCCAACACCTTCACATGGTCAGACCTGACGGTGAAGGGGACGCTGGATCGGTCAGGCCAGTTGCCAAAGAGCATGGCTTCGCCCTTCGTGTGGTTGACCCTGGCCCCCGACGCTAGCTCGAACTGTTCGCAGTTGCCAATCAACCTGCGAACTGACCTCGGATCAGAGCAGAAGACGGTGACGTCGTCCATGTACAGGGAGGTTTTCACTTGGGTCCCTCCACTGCCTGGCAGCGTCACCCCTCTTATGCCTTCATCCCTCCTGATGGCTTCCACAAAGGGTTCTATGCAGCAGACAAACAAGACAGGGGAGAGGGGACAGCCCTGCCTGACTCCAGACCTGATGGGGAAGCTGTCTGTTTCCCACCCGTTGACCTGGACTGCACTACGGATGTCTGTGTAGAGCAGTCTGATCCAATTCCGGATTCCCTCCCCAAATCCCATTTTGGAGAGCACGTCCGCCATGTACGTGTGCGATATCCTGTCGAAGGCTTTCTCCTGGTCCAAGCTGACCAGGCAGGCGTCCACCCCCCTGTCCTGCACGTAGGCGATGGTGTCCCTCAGCAGCGCGAGGCTGTCTGAGATCTTCCTGCCCGGTACAGCACAGGTTTGGTCCGGGTGGATCACCTGTCCCAGAGCAGACTTGACCCTGTTGGCGATAGCCTTGGACAGGAT
This sequence comes from Mobula birostris, assembly GCF_030028105.1. Classification (NCBI taxonomy): domain Eukaryota; kingdom Metazoa; phylum Chordata; class Chondrichthyes; order Myliobatiformes; family Myliobatidae; genus Mobula; species Mobula birostris. The sequence goes on from NC_092370.1 coordinate 129,558,311, forward strand.
CTTGTAGTCCACATTCAGGAGAGAGATGGGTCTCCAATTCCTAATGTCCTCCCTTTCCCCCTTCTGCTTGTAGATGAGGGTGATGATGCCCTTCCTCATGGACTCAGACATACTGCCGGCCAGAAGCATAGCGTTGTACACTTCCAGCAGGTCTGGGCCCATCCAGTTCCACAGAGCCGAGTACAACTCAGCCGGTAAGCCGTCGCTTCCGGGAGTCTTACCCGACCCAAAGGAACGGATGGAGCCTGTCAGCTCGTCCAGGGTCAGTGGCTGATCCAGACTCTCCTGCTTGCCATCGTCTAAGACCTGCGTGATAGACGACAGGAAGTTGCGGGAGGCTGTGGATTCTGTGGCCTTTTCGTCGTACAGACCGGCATAGAAGGACTTGCAGATCCTCAGTATGTCGGTCTGCGAGGACGCGACTGAGCCGTCCTCTTCCTTAAGGTTGTGGATCACAGAGCTCCCCCTGTGCACCTTTTGGAAGAAGAAGCGTGAGCACGTCTCGTCCTGCTCCACGGTTTGGACCCTTGATCGGAAGATGATCTTGGAGGATTCAGTGGCGAGGTGCTGGGCTTGCCGGCCCTTCACCTCTCGCAATTCCTCCCTGACATCCACCCCCTTCGACTGCAGAAGGAGAAGTTGCTGCAACTCTGTCTGGAGTTTACGCAGTTCCCTCTGCTCCTGCCTTGCCTTCTGAATACCCTTGCGGATGAAGAACCTCTTAATGTTCTCCTTGGTGGCTTCCCACCAGTGAACCAGGGAATCAAAGAAGGCTTTCAAGGTTCTACGGTAAGTATACTATGTTAACTGAGTTTTTTCTTCCATAGGTATTGATCAAGTTGTTCTGTATTTTATTGTTAGCTCACATTTTAATTTGTCATAACCTGCCTTCACACCCCGTCTACCTGTGTCACCACTTTCAGAAGTACTGTGTACTTGTACCCCTGGGGGTCTGTCTGTTTTACAACACTCCCCACAGCCCTGACATTAACTGAGCCTTCCTTCCCAAAATGCATCACTCCAAATTTGTCAAAGTTAAATTCCATATGGATAACTTAAAATTACAAATTAAAGTTTTCTGTGCTGTGAAGACCTTTTATATTGCTTTGAGTTGAAAGATGGTGGTGGCATCCGTTAGTCTCGTGAGACCATGGATCTGCGCCTGGAAAGTCCTCTCCAGGGTGCAGGCCTGGGCAAGGTTGTATGGAAGA